>NC_091066.1:4793469-6043469 GCF_000393655.2 Nicotiana sylvestris
GGCCTCGAAAAATGCATTGCGGCAGCAGTCCAAACTTCAGAGAGTGCAACATTTTTCCAATTTGGTCCTGCACTGCATCAAAACAACCCTACACATATCTCACAACCAGTTAGTCCAACAACAAATCCTACACTAAAACAAAAATCAAAGAAAAATAACAAGAAAGACACATGGGTTGCCTCCCAAGAAGCGCCTGATTTAACGTCGCGACACGATGCAGGTTACCATTAAATCACTTTAGATGGAGCAGTGCCACCACGTGGCTATCATCAATCTTGCTAAGGTAGTGCTTGACTCTATGCCCATTAACACTAAAGACCTCCCCATGTTTTCTTTTCAAGTCTAATGCACCAAACGGAATCACAAGCACCACTTCAAAAGGTCCACTCCATTTCAACTTAAGCTTCCCTGAAAACAGACGTAACCGAGAATTGAACAAGTGAACCAAATCACCCACTTTGAACTCCTTGTCATGAGCATACTTATCAAAGGTACTTCATTTTGTCCTTGTACAAGGATGAACTGGAGTAGGCATGAAATCAAAATTCATCATGTTCATTAAGCTGCTCCACACGAAGATTTGTTGCCACTTCCCATTCAAGATTCAGCTTCCTCAAAGCCCACATGGCCTTGTGCTCTAACTCAACCGGTAGATGGAAAGCTTTCCCAAACACCATCCGGTACAGCGACATACCAATCGGAGTCTTGTAAGTAGTCCTATAAGCCCATAGAGCATCATCCAATTTCTTTGACCAATCGGTCCTATTTGCATTGACCGTCGTTGACAATATACTCTTGATTTCCTAGTTTGAGACTTCAACTTGGCCACTCGCCTGAGGGTGATAAGGAGTAGAAATTTTGTGATTGACACCATACTTTGCAAGCAAAGTTTCAAAAGCGCGATTACAAAAATGAGACCCCCCATCACTTATGATTGCTCGAGGAGTGCCAAACCTAGTAAAAATGCTCTTTTTGAGAAATGCAACAACACTTCGGGACTCATTATTGGGTAAAGCTACGGCTTCAACCCACTTTGAAACATAGTCAACTTCCACTAAAATGTATGTGTTCCCACACAAACTAACAAACGGGCCCATAAAATCAATGCCCCACACATCAAAAATATCAACTTCGAGAATAGTATTGAGAGGCATCTCATTTTTATTCAAAATTCCCCCCACTCTTTGACATTTGTCGCATCTCTTCACAAGTTCATTTGCATCTTTGTACAAAGTTGGCCAGTAAAACCCACAACTAAGAACCTTCGAAGTGGTCCTCACCCCACCATGATGACCACCATAGGGAGAGGAATGATAAGCCTCTAAGATACTCAATTGCTCCTCCTCTGGGACACACCTCCGAATTACACCATCAGTGCAGATCTTGAACAAGTATAGCTCATCCCAATAGAAGTCCAAACTATCCCGTTTAAGCTTCTTCCTTTGGATAGAAGAGAGCTCACATGGGATTATACTAGTCACAAGGAAATTAGCAACGTCCGCAAACCATGGCATACCATTCACTGACACAGAAAGGAGTTGCTCATCAGGAAATGAATCATTGATCTCTAAGCCATCACGAGGCCTCCCCTCCTCCTCCAAGCGGGACAAGTGGTCCGCCACTTGGTTTTCACAACCCTTCCAGTCCACAATCTCCAAATCAAACTCTTTAAGTAACATGACCCATCCCATCAACCTAACTTTGGAATCCTTCTTCATCATCAAGTAACGGAGTGCGGCATGATCGGTATGGACTATAACCTTGGCAACCGTGAGATACGGCCGAAATTTCTCCATTGCGAACACAATAGCCAAAAGCTCTTTTTCAATCACCGTGTAATTCACTTGAGCATCATTCATTGTCTTGCTCGTATAATACACCGGATGAAACATTTTATTTACTCTTTGACCCAAGACCTCCCCAACCGCAACATCACCCGCGTCACACATGAGCTCAAAGGTAAGCTCCAATCGCGTGCGGTAATAATAAGAGTGGTGGTCAACTTGTGCTTGAGAAGTTAGAAAGCTTGCATCCATCCCTTATTGAACACGAAATTGGCATCTTTTTCCAATAACTTGCACAAGGGATTCACTACGTTCGAAAAGTCCTTGATAAACTCCGGTAGAACCCCGCATACCCAAAAAAACTTTTAACTCCTTTGACTGAAGTAGGGGGAAGGAGCCTTGAAATCACTTCAATTTTAGCTTTGTCCACCTCTATACCGTGCTTTGAAATTTTATGGCCAAGGACTATGACCTCCTCAACTATGAAATGACATTTCTCCCAATTAAGTACAAGGTTGGTTTCTTCACAACGGGCCAACACTCTATCAAGATTTTTCAAACATTCATCAAACGAGTCATCCACAATACTGAAGTCATCCATAAACACCTCCAAAATATCCTCTACCATGTGGGTAAATATGGCCATCATACACCACTGGAATGTAGCCGGTGCATTACACAACCCAAATGACATCCTAGAAAAGGAAAAAGGTACCATACGAACAAGTGAATGTGGTTTTCTCCTAATCTTCCAAAGCAATCAAAATTTGGTTGTACCCAGAATACCCATCCAAGAAATAGTAGAAGACACGCCCAGCAAGTCTGTCTAGCATCTGATCAAGAAAAGGCAATGGAAAGTGATCCTTGCGGGTCACTTTATTCAACTTGCGGTAATCCATGCATACCCTCCATCCGTTGACAGTCCTGGTAGGAATCAACTCATTTTGTGCATTGGTAACCATGGTCATACCATCCTTCTTCGGCACACATTGCACATGCAAAGTCCAAGAGCTATCAGAGATGGGGTACACAACCCCGACATCCAACCACTTGATCACCTCCTTTTCACAACTTCTTGCATTGCCTCGTCCAACCTCCTTTGACGTTCCAAGGAGGGCATTGCATCATCTTCAAGAATAATCTTGTGCATATAAAAGGCGGGGATTATCCCCCGAATATCAGCTAAAGTCCATCCAATTACCTTTTTCCATTTTTGGAGCAATGTGGCATCTACCTGCATGTTAGTAAGACAAGAGGAAATAATAATTGGAAAAGTTGAACTAGGGCCTAAGAATTCATACCTGAGGTGTGGAGGCAACGACTTTAACTCCAACACCGGAGGTTCCTCGATTGAAGGCTTTGTTGGTGGAGTCTTCCTATTCTCAAGATCCAAAGAGAGTTTTCGAGGCTCATAAGAGTAAGAGACCATTCCATGTAAAGCATTGACACACTCCACCCGACCTTCATCCTCATTTACATCAAGATTCAACAATACCGCCTCTAGAGGGTCCTCCACATTGATCATTACACTAGTATCATCAACTATCACTACTGTGACAAGATCCACAAAAGAGCACACTTCAGAACTGTTGGGCTGCTTCATTAACTTGCACACATGAAGGACTACTTTCTCATCACCCACCCGGAAGGTGAGTTCCCCTACTTCCACACCATCTAAGGCCTTCCCAGTTACAAGGAAAAGTCTTCCCAATATAATCGAAACTTCATAATCTACCTCACAATCCAAGATCACAAAATCAGCTGGCAAGATAAATTTATCCAACCGAACAAGAACACCATCAATTATACCCAATGATCTCTTCATTATTCTATCCGTCATTTGCAGTCTTATGGAAGTCGGCCTCGGTTGCCCAATACCCAAAGTCTTAAAAACTGAGTAGGGCACCAAGTTGATACTTGCCCCCAAATCACATAGAGTTTTTGCAAAGTCTGCACTCCCAATGGTGCAAGGAATGGTGAAAGCACCGAGATCTTCTAGCTTCGGAGCCATTGAGTGCACTATTGCATTAACTTGGTGGGTCATCTTGATAGTTTCATAATCCATGGATCTTTTCTTTGTCACCAAGTCTTTCATGAATTTAGCATACCCCGATATTTATTCTAGAGCTTCTACCAATGGCACGTTAATTGATAAGCTCTTCATCATGTCAATAAATTTCTTAAACTAGTTCTCATTTTTCTACTTTGCAAGCCTTTGAGGATAAGGTGGAGGTAGCCTTGACAAAGGGGCCTTGTCTTTAGGCACAACCGTTTCTGGCATGTTTATTGCATGTTCCCTAGACGTGTTCACATCATTCTGAGTTTCCACCTCGACATCTTGGATATCAATCCTCACTTCCTCATTCACGTTCTCATCAATCACATTCTCAACCATCAAAGGGATCTCATCCTCTTGCAACTCAACTTCATCACTCAAAATTTCTTTTTGTTTGGAGGTATTCACATCACTGCCTCGTCCACTTCTTGTAGTTACCGCCATTACATGCCCGAAATTGTTCCCTCCCTTCAGGTTGACTACCGTATCACTAGGTAAAGCCCCCTTAGGGCAAATATTCAAGGATTGTGAGATTTGGCCTAATTGAACCTCCAAGTTTCTGATTGAAGTATTGTGGGAAGCCAACTGTGCATCAGACTCAACATTCTTTTTCATCATCCGTTGAAACATCATTTCAATTCTCCCCATATCATTGTTCTGATTTCCCCAATTTGCATTTTGGTTGTTGTTCTCCCAATTGCTATTCCCTTGTTGTTGTTTATTTCCCCAATTGCCTTGGGGCCTCCATTGTTGTTGTTAGAAGAATTGCCCCTTTGACCATGATAATTGTTCACGTATTACACTTCTTCATTCTGCTCATCACACCCATCATCTTGGAACCCACCACTATCTTAGTCATATTGATCTTAATTCCCTTGGTTTTGTTGACCTCTTTGTCTTCTTTTGTTAACTAACATGTTGACACCCTCCATAGCATTTACTTGTTGTAAGGCTTGAACCTGTTATAATTGTGCCTTTGCTAACTGGTTCATTATGGTTGTTAGTTCTGCTATTGCTTGCCCATGATCATGGAGCTCTTTGTGCAAGTGAATGATCGTAGGGGTCACCCTGTGGCACATTGGCTCTACTTTGCCAAGCGGAGGACATGTCAACCATCTCATCCAATATTGCATTAGCCTCATCAAATGGTGTGTTCATGAAATTTCCCCCGGCGAGTTGGTTCACTATGCACTGATTTGTTGTGTTAATGCCCATTAGAATGTCTGTTGTATCATTGCCTCAGTCATATCATTGTTAGGACATTCCTTTACCATTGTCTGGTATCTCTCCCATATCTCATATAGTGGTTCATTGGGCTCCTGGTTGAAAGCTAAGATTTCATCCCTCAAGGTCGCCATGTGGCCCAGCGAGAAAAACTTTGCAATGAATTTATCCGCCAACTCATCTCAAGTAGTGATGGAATGGTTGGGAAGCCTTTCAAGCCAATCCAAAGCCTTCCCTCTAAGTGAAAAAGGGAATAATCTCAACCGAAGTGCATCCCCTGACATATTTATTTGCTTGCTTTTCCAACAAGTATTAACGATATCCGTAAGATGTTTGTAAGCATTCTGATAGGGAGCACCTGTGAAATATCCTTGCTTCTCCAACAAAGTCAACATCATATTTGTAATTTGGAAATTGCCCGTCCGGATTCGGGGTGGGACAATTGCACTAGCATATCCTTGGTTTGGAAGCACCCGAGGAGCTACTCTTGCAGGTGGCGGGGGAGGGTCTGGAACATTATCATTGGCCTGGCGGACTCTCCTTTGAGCTTGAGGCACTATAGGAACCTCATCATCAATATTGTCATCTACCTCCTCCCCCGGTGGAAGGTCTCCAAGAGGGGCGTTGTTGTTGTTTGCCGCCATTTTGTACCTGAGTTGGCGACACATACAAATTAGTAACACAAAAGGAAATAAAAATGATACACAAAACTATTTAGATAGATAGCCAAAACCGTTAGCTCCCCGGCAATGATGTCAAAAAGTGATCGGGTCCAACCATACACCACTACAAAGCGACAAGAGCGGTCAATGCAGCTTTTACCCGAGATGGCCAGGATCGAATCCACAGGGAGCTAGATTGTTTGGGATTTGGATTCCTATCTAAACTAGCAGTGTGTAGTGATCTTAATTACACTTCCAATCATATCTGTTTGTTTGTTGCTTCTAACTTTATGTTACTGATATGCGAAATTAAACTAAGTATGAATGCTTGTAAGGTTTTTTAAATGGTTAAAGAGGCACCAGGGAAGTGACTTTCTCCTAGGCGAATACTTGATGGGATCTAAAGCCTAAGGCAAAACTGTTATGTTGGGGATTGCGATATAGCCAATGAACGAAACTACTCACTCTATACCTCTCGGTAGCTTGAGTGACTTTGCCCAAATTGACATTTTCAAGACCAGTTGGGTGTCAAAATTGTGCAAGCAATATAGGCTCAAGTCGGGTATTACTATCTCTAGGTTTTACCCTTTAATTGGGGCTATCAATCTTTTGATTACACCCCAATTCCTTGTTGGACTGATTTTTCTAGACTCAAGCTCTCTTTCTCAAGAAGAACCCAAGTCAAAAAGACTTAGTGTTTGCAACCACTAATTCAATATGGAAAACACAAATCAGTCCAAATATTAAATACCATAAACACCTAAGCTTTAAAACAAAAAACCCATCAAATACCCACACTAGGGTTGAGCCACAACCCTAGCTAATGGGTCTAGCTACTCATAATAATGGAAGAAATCAGAGATTTAGATGAAGAATAACCCATATAATATGATTGCAAACTAAAATATTGTAGATTCAGTGTTAATCTAGCTACAAATTACTCAAAATGGAACAAAACCGCCGTTCACGTGCTCTGCTATAAAGATACTCTAAAAATGTGAAAAAAATATTTATACAAGGCCGAATTTTCTAGACAAAAATACCCCGAACAGAGGTACTGTGGACTGCGGAAAATGCACCATGGCCGGGGTGAGGCTTTTTAGCTCCATTGCTCAGCCTCTAAATCTAGCCACCGCGGACCGCATAAAATGCATTGCGACCACGGTGACTTCACTGCGGTCCGCACAAAATGGATCGTAGACCACAATGGCTTCTAACTTCAAAACTCCCAGCTCTTTGAATGCCCTCTCCGTGGACCGCATAAAATGGATTGTGGCCGCGTAGAATCTACTGCGGACCACAGTGCTTGAGCTTCCAAAAGTGCACCTCTCTGAATTTTTCCACCGCGGACCGCACTAAATGGACTGCGGCCATGGTGGGTCTGTTGCAGCTGTAGTGGATTTTATGCTACAGTAGTGCCTTGACTTGTTCTTGGTACTTGTGCAGGTTTCACTCTTTTTTGAGCTGGTTTTGACTACTTGTCACTTTTCTGGCCAAACCCTATAAATAAGCACAATATGTAAGCTTTCGGGATTACTTGTATACATTTTTAGTCCAAAACTCAAGCAAAAAGGAGTATAAAATGAACTAGAATCCCTAGTTATCAAGCTACACCTAGAAGCTACATTACCCGAGGCTTTAGTCCAACAAGATTGGAATGGTTGCCGATATTTGAAAAATGACACTCAGGTACCAGATCTCGCAAGAGGAGAAGTGGATCCAGATTATGCTGTGTGGTTTGAAAGAAGTTCTTGTGGTAATAATGAGCCTGATCCAGAGTCCGAGCCCGATCCTGAAAGGCCTCATGTCCAGGCTTTTGATGATAAAATTTGGGAAAGGTTGGCCTGGGGAGTAAAGGAGAAAAAATATCAAGCCACTATTCACACCTTGGAAGAAAAGTTGAGAAACGTCGCATTTGGTAATGACTTACAGGAGTGAGAAGCTGAAGGTGAAAGGAGAAAATTGGCCCAAGAAAATAAAGCCCTCCAAGCTTAGATTCTGAGGATGAAGATAGCCACTGAAAACCCGGCCAGAAGTAGAAAGGATGAAAAACTCATAAATAGTCTTAGACGAAAAGTGTGTGATTATGGGGCGGACTTGAAAAAAGTCGAAGAGGAATTGGCAAAAGCCTGGGAAAAGTTGGCAAAGAAAACAGACGAGGTTTGCTCAACAGCTAAGGGAAAAATATGACAGAGGAGTCACATTTTTAAAGAAGAAGCTGACCACTCTTGAAAATGAAACGGCCCAACAAACAAAGAATTTCAAAGCAGAAAGGAAGCATTGATATGCACTAATTTGCCAACTAGAAGAAAGCGTGCAACAGTTACAGAACCAAAACAACACAGATACATGTGTTGGAAGCTCGGGCATAGCAAATCGAAGGTCTGCTTCAGGAGAAAGGTGTCATCAGAACAAGGATTAAAGAGATAGTCGACTATGTTATGATGAAATGTCATGAATGTAAAGACATGACTAAGTCTATGTTTTTTGCTTCTGTGATGACATTCGTTCACCAGGTGATGGCTGACTTGGACCGTCTTCAAGAGGATATTTCACGAAGGCCCCCTCAAAGACCGACTAACGCCCTACAGGCTCCCAGGGTACTGTGGAGGCTCTTATGTATTCTTGACTTTCTTTTGGTTTTGAGTCTGTATTTCATATTTTTTTGAGTCTGTTAGTTTTTTCTAGGCTGTTTTGTTTTTTTGTTTAAAGTCTGTATGTTAGAGTCCTTGTAATAGAAAACCCAAAAAGATTTTATTTGAATGAAATATTGAAAACCCTAAAATTTTCTTTCTTTTATTTCGCATTTATCCCCTGAACTATGTAATGATCTGATTCATGCGACATCATGATACGTAGGCAATCCCTATAGGATTCGATCATAAACATAAAATAAAAAAGAGAGGAAAGGAAATCGAGTGAAAAAAGGAGTGGCAAAACAAAAGAACAAAAGAGAGTGTAGAAATAAAAAAGGGAGCGACAAGAACCAAGTGAGAAAATCAATAATGACTAAAGGGAGGCAGGAGTGAATATAAAGTAAAAAGAGTTAGTTAAGACCGGGATGAAGCATGCAACCATTCAAACACACGATATAAACATTTAACTGTTTATGTGCATTGCATCCCAAACGTACGATTGCCTATCTTTTAAACTATTAATAACTAACGAGTTTGTTGTTATTGATTAAGTATAGGAAGGTGGTTAGTTTGTTTAGTATTCTGGCAAGTCATCCGTATAATACCAGGTCAAAACGCAGGGCACTCATGGCTAGCAAAGAATCAGAAACAAGTGTTCTTGACCCACCTAGAGAAATGGTAGAATCTGAGTCTGGTTTGAAAGAAGAGGTTTACAGGTTGAAGCATCAAATGGCGGAAATGTATCAAGCATGGACCAGGGGGCATCCTTTACCGTCATTCCGGACCAACTATACAGAAAATCCTGCTTTCATCCCACCACTTTCAGAAGCCCAAGATCCCACTGTCATTGATATTTCCCCTTAATATGCACCGGGCTTTACCCCTTACCACCACTACCCCGGCAATTCAACCTAAACGTTCCATGCTCCACCAGCTAAAACAACTGCATACCCTGCTCTGACATCTACTCCTATCTTCGTAGCCCCTCCGTGAGCTACCCTTCATTGATCTTCTAGTGAACCGGCGTTCCAAGCTCAAAATACCCAATACTATGCTCCCGAGCCCACTTTCAAAGTCCCTGATCTTTACTCCCACACTCCTCACTTTGAACTTTCTGTCAGAACTGAGAAACCACCCAAGAACGCGGAGCAAGAGGAAATATTTAGGAATGTAAAGAGTTTAGAGCAATCATTGAGGAATGTGCAAGGGTTAGGAGGACAAGTGATTATGGCTTATAAGGATTTGTGCTTGTTTCTCGATGTCCATCCACCTGCCGGTTTCAAGATGCCCAAGTTTGACTTGTACGATGAGCATGGAGACCCCATGGCCCACTTTAGAGGGTTTTGCAGCAAGATGAAGAGTGCTGGTGGGAAAGATGAATTGCTGATGGCATATTTTAGTCAAAGTTTGAGAGGTGCAGTATTGGAATAGTACACCCGCCAGGACAATAGCAAGTGGTATACTTGGGAAAAGCTTGAGCGGTGCAACGTAGAAATTGTCCCAGATCGCCAATCCTTGACTAAGATAGAGAAAAAGCCCAATGAGAGTTTCAGGGAGTATGGTTTCCAGTGGAGAGAACAGGTTGCACGGGTCAACCCTCCAATGGAAGAGGACGAAATGGTGGAGTACTTTCTTCAAGCTTTGGAGCCTACTTACTTTGGTCATCTAATCTCGGTCATAGGTAAGTCTTTCAATGAAGTGGTAAAGATGGGAGGAATAGTGGAAGAAAGACTCAAATCGATCAAGATGATAAGTTA
Source organism: Nicotiana sylvestris (assembly GCF_000393655.2). Lineage (NCBI taxonomy): Eukaryota > Viridiplantae > Streptophyta > Magnoliopsida > Solanales > Solanaceae > Nicotiana > Nicotiana sylvestris. The sequence continues at coordinate 4,803,589 of NC_091066.1, forward strand.
CTCCACCATAAAGGTAACCATGCAAGTGATCCAAAGTGGCACCGGGGGCGTGTTATGGGAAAAAGAGAAAGAAGATATTGTTATGGTCGTCTCAGGATCGTGGCATGGCCCACGGGGTTCACCTCACAATTACACCCAACCTCGACCCCAACCTCAAACCTACACCCAAGCTCCATATAATCTACCCCAACACTACTTCCCACCACAAAACCCTCAATATTTAGTCAGACCACCCTAATACCACGTCCACCACGCATAGTCATATGCTCAACCCCCTCCTTACTCGCAATGGCATGCTCCAACTCCACAAAATCCTTATCTACCCCCACAAACATACCAAAACCATACTGTTCCAAGCTTTCGATCCAGGTCGGAGTATAAAAAGGAAAGGTAGCAACGGAAATAAACTTTTACCCCGCTTGGAGAGTCTTATGGCAGTTTGTTTCAAAGGTTGAGGCAGTTGGACGTTTTGAGGCCAATTGAGTCAAAGTTACCAAATCCCCCTCCAAAGAACCTGGATTATTCCCTCGGATGCGCATATTGTTCTGATGCTCCAGGGAACGACACAGAAAAGTGTTGGCTTTTGAAGAGCGCAATCTAAGAGCTTATCGATACAAATCAAATTGTGGTCCAGAGCCAGGAGGCGGCAAAAATCAACTAAAATCCTCTACCAGCACATCCCAAAATGCATAGATTGAGATAGTGAATAAGGATGGGTAGCCCGAGAATCCTTCAAAGTCTGTCATAATAATCCGTGCTAGTGGAAGTACTTAAGTCAAAATCCAATTGTTACAAATGCAACATCCTCAACAGTTGAAGGGCTGGTAGACAAGCTAAGCATGCCTGACGTTAAGCCACCTGTATTAGTCGTGAAAGGGTTCCTAGATGATGTTGAAGCAAAGCAAGGAAAGCCAAAAGTGTTCATGCCAAGGGTAGCAACTAAGCGTGTCATAATCTTGGAAGGAGATCACATTGCCCCTGTTGTTATTAAACTCGTGACCCAGCTGCCGATAGATAACATCAAGGCTGTGCCATGGAATTACAAGAAGTGATAGTAACTTATAAAGGGAAATAAGTGGAAGAGGAAGTTAATGAAACCCGAGTGTTGACTCGTTCAGGGAGATGATTTACCCCAGAGGAATTAAGGAAATCTAAGCCATTCAAAGATAGCCCAATCCAATTAAAGTAATCAGTTACCGAAAAGGAGGCAGAAGAATTCTTGATAAAAATGAAGGTACAGGACTACTCCATTGTGGAACAGTTAAGGATAACACCATCTCAGATTTCTCTTCTATTATTACTAATACATTCAGACGAACACCGCCGAGCCCTCATGAAGATTTTGAATGAGGCTCATGTCCCTGATAAGATCACGGTGAACCATTTGGAGAAGATTGCTAATAAGATATTCGAGGCAAACAAGATCACTTTCACAGATGACAAACTTCCCTTGGAGGGTACAGAACACAATCGAGCTCTTTATCTCACAATGAAGTGCGAGGATTCTGTGGTCTCGAGGGTACTAGTTGATAATGGTTCTAGTGCAAATATTTGCCCGCTCTCCACTCTGCAAAAGTTTAAAATTGGCACGAAAAGGATCCTCTAGAATAGTATATATGTTCTAGGTTTTGACGGAGGGGGAAAGACTCTGTTGGCGATATCGTGCTCAAACTAACAATAAGACCAGTTGAATTTACTATGGAGTTCCAGGTGCTAGATATGGCCGTCTCCTACAATTTACTATTGGGAAGGCCTTGGATACATGTTGTCAAGGCAGTCCTGTCTTTACTGCACCAAATGGTAAAGTTCGAGTGGGACAGACAGGAAATCGCTGTGCATGGTGACGAGAACTTTTGTGCTTACAATGATACATCCATCCCATTTATTGAAGCCAAAGATGATAAAGGGCCTTGGGTCTACCAAACTTTCGAAACAGTGTCAATTGAGAAGAATTTGGAGGGGGAATGCATTCCAAGTCCAAAGCTAGCCTCCGCATCCGTCATGGTAGCAAATAAAATACTGAAGAATGGTTTTGTGCCGGACAAAGGTCTGGGTTTATCTTTACAAGGTATCGTGCATCTAGTGTGTCTACATTTAAATCTAGGTACGTTTGGTCTGGGATTAAAGCCCACATGGGAGGAGGTGAAGAGGGCCAAAAGTTTGAAAAAGAAGGCATGGTCACTCCCTAAGCATGTCTTACGCCTCTCCATGTCCTTTGTCAAGCAAGGGGTCGTGAAACACCCGATGTCAGCAATCCCAAAGCCTGTGGTCGACTTTGATGAAAAGCTAATCAAAAGGTTCCGAAGTCTATTTAATGAGGTCAACATGGTGGAAATTGGGGAAGGTTCCAATAAAGCAGATGTGCAGTTTGTTGGGCCAAAAGTGAAGCTTAACAATTGGAAGGCTACTCCTCTTCCTACTCGAAAGGAGTTTTGGTAGTTTGCTTTGTTTTCCTTTCTGTTTTCTGGGTTATTCCAGAGTTGTAATCCAGATTTTTATTTTTCGCTTGTTTTGATGTACAAACCTTTCTATCCTTTATTTTCAATAAAATGCAATTTCCCTTTTTCCATTACTCCTGATAGTGTCATTTTTGCTTTTCTTTGTACAGTTCTTTTTATGCTAGTTTCAATGACATGACATGCATGAGGAATTTTTGGCCAAGTCTTAAAAGCCAATCTAACTCTGAAATAATAATCCAAGAAGTAGAGTGCGATGATGAAATAAAATATGATGAAGAGGCAGCATTTGAGGAAATTAGTAAAGAACTAAATCATTTTGAAGAGAAACCCAAGACTAATTTGAATGAAATTGAAGCAATCAATTTAGGAGATCCAGAGAATATCATGGAAACCAAGATAAATGTACACCTGGACCACAAATCAAGAAAGAAATAATCACTATTTGAATATAAGATATCTTTGCGTGGTCATATGACGACATGCCGAGTTTGAGTACTAATTTGGTAGTTTCATAAATTGCCAACGGATCCGACATTTCCTCCTGTCAAGCAAAAGTTAAGGAAGTTCAAGACTGATATGAGTGTGAAGATCAAGGAAGAAATCACAAAGTAGCTTGATGCAAAGGTCATTCTTGTCACTCGATATCCCACTTGGTTAGCTAATGTTGTGCCAGTATCAAAGAAAGATGGTAAGACCAGGGTGTACGTTGATTACCATGATCTCAACAAGGCAAGTCCAAAGGATAACTTTCTATTGCCAAATATCCACATTCTGATTGATAATTGTGCCAAGCATGAGATCGAGTATTTTGTGGATTGCTATGCGGGGTATCACCAGATCCTGATGGATGAGGAAGATACAAAAAAGACAGCGTTCATCACGCCCCGGGGAACATATTGCTACCGAGTAATGCCATTTGGTTTGAAGAACGCTGGGGAAACTTACATGAGGGCAATGACTACCATATTTCATGACATGATGTACAAGGAGATTGAGGTTTATGTAGATGATGTGATCATAAAGTCAAGGAAGCAGTCCGACCATGTCGTAGACTTGAGAAAGTTTTTCCAAAGGCTCCGCAAGTACAACCTCAAGCTCAACCCTGCAAAATGTGCATTTGGTGCCCCGTCTGGAAAGCTGTTGGGATTCATAGTCAACGGACGAGGTATTGAGCTGGATCCGTCAAAGATCAAGGCCATCTAAGAATTGCCACCACCAAAGAATAAGACTAAGGTGATGAGCTTTCTCGGACGGTTAAACTGCATCAGCAAGTTTATCGCTCAACTCATGACAACTTGTGAGCTTACCTTTAAGTTGCTGAAGAAAGATGTCGCGGTCAAATAGGTTGATGAGTGTCAGGAGGCATTCGACAAGATCAAGTGGTACCTGTCAAACCCATATGTGCTAGTCCCGCCGGAGCCTGGGAGACCTTTAATTCTTTATTTGACAGTCCTGGATAATTCGTTTGGTTGTGTGTTAGGCCAACATGACATTACTAGAAAGAAGGAGCAAGCCATTTATTATCTCAGCAAGAAGTTCACTTCTTACGAAGTCAAGTATACTCTCCTTGAAAGGACATGTTGTTCCTTGACTTTGGTGGCACAAAAATTGAAGCATTATCTGCCGTCCTACACTATTTACCTCGTTTCTTGCATGGATCCTCTAAAGTATATCTTTTAGAAGCCTATGCCCACAGGAAGACTCGCAAAGTGGCATATTTTACTCACAGAGTTTGACATCATCTATGTGACTCAAATCGCGATGAAAACCCAAGCCTTGGCCGATCACTTGGCCGAGAACCCGGTGGATGAAGAGTATGAGCCATTGAGGACTTATTTTCCTGATGAAGAAGTGATGCATATTGACGAGGGTGACCAAGATGAAAAGCTAGGTTGGAAACTTTTCTTTGATGGAGTGGCTAACATAAAAGGTGTTGGAATAAGGGATGTACTCATTTCTGAAATAGGCATCACTACCTTGTAACAACTCAGCTTTGATTTTACTGCACCAACAACATGGCTGAGCATGAGGCATGCATTTTGGGTTTAAGGTTAGCTGTAGACATGGGAGTTCAGAAGGTATTAGTTTTGGGAGATTCAAATCTGTTGGTGCACCAAATTCAGGGAGAATGGGAGACTCGAGATTTGAAGCTCATACCGTATCGACAATGTCTGCATGATCTTTCTCAACAATTCAGATCAATAGAATTCAGGCATATTCCTAGGATCCATAATCAGGTTGTCGACAATTTGGCTACCTTGGCATCAATGTTACACCATTCGGATAAGGCTTATGTCGACCCTTTGCATATTCAAGTTCGTGATCAGCATGCCTGTTGTAATGTGGTTGAAGATGAACTTGATGTGGAACTTTGGTTCCATGATATCAGGGAGTAGATCAAGTTGGGGGTATATCCGGTACAAGCTACAAGTGATCAAAAGAGAACCATTCGACCTCTGGCTAGTGGATTCTTCTTGAGCGGGGGAACCTTATACAAGCGGACTCCATATCTTGGATTACTAAGGTGCATAGATGCTAAACAAGCTTCAACTATCATGGCCGAAGTGCATTCCGGAATTTGCGGGCCGCAAATGAGCGGATATGTTTTGGCAAAGAAAATTCTTCGAGTAGGTTATTATTAGCTCACCATGGAACGATATTGCATTAGCTTTGTACGCATATGTCATCAATGCCAGGTGCACGGTGATCTGATTCATTCTCCGCCATTTGAGTGTGCACACAATGTCTGCACCTTGGACTTTTGTTGCTTGGGGCATGGATGTCATTGGACCAATTGAGCCAACAACATCGAACGAGCATAGGTTTATTCTGGTGGCCATCGATTATTTCCCCAAGTGGGTCGAATCTGTAACTTTTAAATCTGTGACCAAGAAGGTAGTGGTGGATTTTGTTCATTCAAATCTCATTTGCCGGTTCGGAATCCCCAAGGTAATCATCACAGACAATGCTGCTAATCTCACAGTCATCTGATGAAAGAGGTATGCCAACAATTCAAGATTATGCATCGAAATTCCAATCCGTATCGCCCCAAGGCAAATAGAGCGGTTGAGGCGGCTAACAAGAACATAAAGAAGATACTTCGTAAGATGGTGCAAGGTTCTAGGCAATGTCATGAAAAGTTGTCTTTTGTTATGATAGGTTATTGCACTACTATTCACACTTAAGTAGGTGCAACTCCTTATTTGTTGGTATATGGAACTGAAGAAGTTATACCTGCAGAAGTTGAGATTCCATCCCTCTAGATTGCTACTGAAGCTGAAATTGATGATGATGAGTGGGTCAAAACCCGATTAGAGTAGTTGAGCTTGATTGATGAGAAAAGATTCACGATAGTATGTCATGGTCAATTGTATCAGAAAAGAATGGCAAGAGCATACAACAAGAAGGTGCGTCCCAGGAAATTTGAAGTGGGCCAGCAAGTATTGAAATGCATTCTTCCACATCAGGCTGAAGCTAAAGGCAAGTTTGCCCCAAACTGACAGGGGCTGTTCATTGTAACAAGAGTGTTGCCCAATGGTGCTTTGTATTTAACAGATATAGAAGGCAAATGTGTAGATGTGGCTGTTAATTCTGATGCAGTCAAGAGATATTATGTATGATTTATTTGGTTTGTCTTCAATTGCGTTATTTGTATTTGGCATGTTTCAAAGATTGGAATGACGAAAGCATTTTATTCTGCTATCTAAACACTTTTATCATTTGTTACCCCTTTTGAGCCTTATTTATTTTCTTTCATACTCCTCTTTTGGAATCGGAAGTAGAGTTTAGAAATAGAGGAGAGAGAAAAGAAAAAGAGAAAAGAGAAAAAATGAAAAAAGGTTAAAAGCAAAGCAAAAGAAAGAAGAGGAAAAAAAAAAGAAAAATTAAAGCAAAAGAAAAAGTAACAAAAACAAAGAAACTTTTATGTCTTGAACTACGTTTGACCTGAGTCTTTTAAGGATACATAGGCAACCTTACACGGTTCGGTCCAGCAAAATAAAAATCCAAAATTCCCCAGACTCAAAGAAACTGGGACAGAAGTTGTGGTTTTGTAATAGATCTGATTCCAAAAGTTGTAATTCTGAACCCTTTCAATTTAAGCTGTGTTTGAGCCCGCATGCCTCCTTTTCTTTCTAACCTCATTCAAAAGCCTACACTACGGTCCAAAGAAAGACCTTCTGGTCAATCTTTGAGAAATGCCAAGTCAAGCGAGCTAGAGGTATGATTCACATCATGGGTAACACTTTGTTCATGGGCACAAGGAAAGGTGAATAAAATGAGAGAGTTTTATTGGTGAAAACCCTCATGGGCACCGTAGAGCGATGGAAAGCTGAGAGAAAATTTAAAATGAGAGAGTCTTATTGGTGAAAACCCTCGGGGGCACTATAAGGCGATGGTGAGTTGAGAGATGAACAAATGAGAGAAGTTTGCTGGTGAAAATCCTTCAGGGCACTACAAGCCGAATTAGGTTCGTGGCTTTGCAAAGAGATTGGATTATGGAAATCCCGGTTTTTGAAGTATGAAGACGGGGCATGAAGTGAAATGTGATTAGCTAAATGATTTGAGCTGATCAATCCAAAATGCACATCATGATCATTGGAGCCAGCTGCTTCACTCAGATAAGTCTCTTTTCTATTCTTCCTCAAATAGTCATCTTTGTTCAAATTTTCCTCTTTATTCCTGTTTCTCGAAATCACTTTGCTTCGTTTCTTTTGGTTCTACTTCTCTAAGTATTTTTCAATGTTAGCCTTGTTAAGCAAGCAATAAAGAATTTCAAAGCCAACTACCGACTTTCAATTGCGCAAAGTAAAGTTCGGCCAGAGCACATCACAAATGGCATGATTCAGAATGAGCAATAAGGTGTTAATGGGAGTTTGAGCGGTCAGTTGATTCGTGAATTTTTAGGAAGTATAATGGCTCAAAATTGGCAGGACAGAGTTGTCAAACAACAAGTTGAGTGTAATCTACTTGGGTTATTCATGGTTGTTTGGTTGAGGTTCGATCAGAAGGTCAAACAATTCTTTGCTAGCCCAAAACGGCTGATCGGAACAAAGCATGGCATTGGAAAAGGCAGCCACCTTCAGCAAGGATTCCACAAAATAACCACCACACTTTCAAACTGACAAGATTTCTTTGATTGAAATAGGGGCAGGAAATTTTGTTTGTTCTGCAGGAATCCTCCATGAGGAAAGCATGTTCCAAATAGGTTCAGTCGTATGTTTTCAGGACCCTCATAGATAATGGGATCAAGTTTTAAGTTTCAGGACCCTCCTCGATAATGGGATCTAATTTCAAGTTGTCAGGACCCTTCTGGATAATGGGATTTAATTTCAAGTTGTCAAGACCCTCCTGGAAAATGGGATTTAGTTTCAAGTTTCAGGGCCCTCCTGGATAATGGGATTTAGTTTATGTTGTCAGGACCCTTCTGGATAATTGGATATAGTTTCAAGTTTTTAAGACCCTCCTGGATAATGGAATCTAGTTTAAGTTGTTAGGAACCTCCTGGATAATGAGATCTAGTTTCAAGTTTCAGGACCCTCATGGATAATGAGATATAGTTTCAAGTTTTCAAGACCCTCCTGGATAATGGGATTTAATTTCAAGTTGCCAAGACCCTCCTGGATAATGGGATTTAGTTTTAAGTTTTCAGGACCCTCATGGATAATGGGATTTAGTTTTAAGTTTTCAGGACCCTCCACGATAATGGGATAATAGTTTCAAGTTTCAGGACCCTCCTGAATAATGAGATTTACTTTTAAATTGTCAGGACCCTCCTGGATAATGGGATTTAATTTCAAGTTGTTAGGACCCTCCTGGATAATGAGATCTAGTTTCAAGTTTCAGGACCCTCCTGGATAATGGGATATAGTTTCAAATTTCCAGGACTCTCCTGGATAATGAGATTTAATTTCAAGTTGTCAGGACCCTCCTGGATAATGCGATCTAGTTTCAAGTTTCAGGACCCTCCTGGATAATGGGATTTAGTTTTAAATTGTCAGGACCCTCCTGGATAATGAGATTTAATTTCAAGTTGCCAGGATCCTCCTGGATAATGGGATTTAATTTCAAGTTGTCAGGACCCTCCTGGATAATGGGATCTAGTTTCAAGTTTCAGGACCCTCCTGGATAATGGGATATAGTTTCAAGTTTTCAGGACCCTCCTGGATAATGGGATCTAATTTCAAGTTTCAGGACCCTCCTGGATAATGGGATTTAGTTTCAAATTATCAGGACCCTCCTGGATAATGGGCTTTAATTTCCAGTTGTCGGGACCCTTCTAGATAATGGGATTTAATTTCAAGTTGTCAGGACCCTCATGGATGATGGAATTTTGTTTTAAGTTTTCAGGACCCTCCTGGATAATGGAATTCAGTTTAAGTTGTCAGGACCCTCATGGATAATAGGATCTAGTTTCAAGTTTCGGTACCCTCCTGGATAATGGGATCTAGTTTAAGTTGTCGGGACCCTCCTGGATAATGGGATGTAGTTTTAAGTTTTTAGGGCCCTCCTGGATAATGGGATCTAGTTTAAGTTGTCAGAACCCTCTTGGATAATGGTATATAGTTTCAAGTTTTTAGGACCCTCTTGGATAATGGGATCTAGTTTTAAGTTTTAGGACCCTCCTGGATAATGGGAATTAGTTTAAGTTGTCAGGACCCTCCTAGATAATGGGATATAGTTTCAAGTTTTCAGGACCCTCCTAGATAATGGGATGTAGTTTAAGCTTTCAGGTCCCTCCTGGACAATGGGACTTAGCTAACACTCATGGATGCTCTGGTCCAAACTGGGGCAGAAAAGTTTCTTTTGTTTCGTCTGTTTCGTCGTAGTGGCAGATACCCACCTGGAGAACGAGAAAATTCATTTCAAGTATTAAGTTAGAAGCACACACCCACCTGGAAAAAAAGGGAATTCATTTCAAAGATCAAGTTCAAGCTCAAGACAACAGCAGGAACCCGCCTGAAGAATGAGGTCAACTCAAGTTAGAAGTAACATAAGCTTGTCTCGAGAGTGCAAGTCAATAGTTCAAGATGCACAATAGAACTGTAGGAGTTTCAAGATCAAGTTTGATGACATATAGATAGAAATCTTGTAACTCATAGCTGATAGACTTGCCTAGTTTTTTTTTCATTTTGATTTCGATGTAATAAGGAGTTCAGCAAGCAGTAACAACAGCAACAACAGTGAAATCACAGCTTCTCAGTAGTCCCAGCTATCAAAACTTCCAGAACTACACTGACCTGATTCATTTATAGCCAAGGATATGAAGGCAACCTCGGAAGTAATTTTCGGTCAAACTTTTCAAAAAACGCTTCCCAAGGAATATCCAAACGGGAAAAAATCGCTCATGTTTGCTCACTTTATCTTTTTCCGAAAACTCTTCGTGTTTCCGAGTAAAGAGGGGCAGTTGTGAGCACGTGATTTTTGCCCGAGTGATAATACTCCTACAAAGTCACAAATGGATTTTTCTTTTAAGTATTTTTAGTTTTTTTTAAATTTATACTAAGTGTTTGTTAATTATTTGCATTTAATTACATTTTTCCGCATATTTAATATTTTAAAAATCATGGAAAATACCCTAAAAATATTCAATTTCATGCATTGAATTTTTAGGTTGTTCTTTGCATTTTTAGGTTTAAGTTGTTAATTAATTGCATTATAGAGCAAAATTACAAATATAGTCATTTTACATATTTAACTTTAGTTTTAATTGCAAAATTAGTAATTTTCTTCCATTTGTTTTAGGTTAATTAATTATTTTTATGATAGAAATAGATAATTGTTTTAATTCTACATATTAGATTTTATATACGATTTAGTTTAGGTTTTAATTTAATTTTATAAGTTAAAAAAAGAGAAAGAAAAAATCAAGAAAAGTGAAAAATGTTATCTCAATGTTTGGGCCCAATTTACCCTTAACCCAAATTTTGCTTCAACCAGCCCCAGCCTAGTCCCCATACCCAGTCCAGCCCCACCCTTTACCCAAAACGATGTTGTTTTGTGTTATCCAATCCCAACCGTTGATATTGGATGATCCAATGTCTGGGAATTGACCCTCATCTCCCCATATAAGTGTCCTAAGACCCCCCCAAAACCCCCGGTTTCCCTCTTCTCTCACTTAGCCCCTAAAATCCTTCACCACCCGCCGCCGCCCACCGAAAATTGCCCCACGGCGGCGGCCTGTCACCAAATAACCCAAAATTAACATCTCATACTCCTCACATCAGCCTATCATCATCCTACCATTAATCTCACAAAAATCCCAACAGATTCCCCTCAATTTCAAATCTAAAATCCAGAAACATAACTTCTTTCTCCTTTTCTGATTTTCGTGCTTTTCCAACTCGATTTGGCCTAAAGCTTACGTTAATAGATTTCTATCAACAAGATGACGTTAGTTTTGAGTCACTCTGAGGTTATTAGATTTTGACTGACTCACCGGACTCCTGCCAGCCTCGTGGGAAGTCGTTTTAGGTTTAATTTACTTCCTTTTAGTACTTTCCATACTAATTATTGCTGTTTCATTTTTATTTATTTATTTTCTTTCATTTTTTCTTAAATCTTGATAATAGTCCGTGTTTAATCCTTAGGTTACTTGGTAGTGTAGTTAGTTTAATTATTAATCGCTTATTTATTAGTTAATATTTGGTGTTTAAGGTAATCCGATCAGTTTTCTTTATTAATGCAGTAATTCAGCTAGGTTTTTTTTAGGGTAATAGTTTGTTTCTCTATTTATTTGTTTCTGATGCTTGTTTTCATTATGTGATGGGGAAGGTTTGATTGCTAATTAAAAAGTATAGGGGGTTATTGGTAACAAACGAAATTTAAAGGGGGTCAATTGGGAGGTAAAAATGGGAATTTCAGATAAGGCATTAGGAAGTTTCTAGATTTTAGATAACTATCCAAATTTGTTGTAAAAAGATGCTGAAATTGAATAGAAATGGGCAACTGTCCATTATCTGTTAAAAAAGATGCTCTTTTCCTGAAAATTAGGATTAGTTTTAGAGAATGATTCCCTTATCCTTAGGAGCACATGGCATATTTCATTCCATATATATATAAAACCCTTCTCTCTCTCAAAGGACACATTCCATCATCTTTTAAGATTAATTTTAAGACAGATTTCAGATTTGAACCCCTATTTCTGAAAGTAATGAATTTCCTTCTCATTGAGAAATGACCTTGCATTAGATTTTCATTGGTCTTAAGATTACAGTTGGATTTTTGGTTTTGAAATCAAGGCTTAGTGTGATGTCCTCCAGTGTCATTTGTTGGGTTGTTTGAGATGTCCTTTAACTATTTTTATTATTATTTGCGGCTATTACTCGTTAATTTCAGAGATATCTTTCTTATTCTATTCACTTATTGTATCCAGGTACTTCTTTGAACCTTGAATGGAAAATGGAATGTAAACATATTTGTGTGGAAAATGTACTTGTGCTGTGAAATCAATGAAGTTACTCGTGTTGAACTTTAGTTTTCATGTTATTTTGAGTCATCCAGCTCTTTCCTCTAACTTCTTCCTTTTTTAGCTCTTACTTAAATATGATAAATCTGTTATGTTAGTCAATGATTAGTTGGATATTCAGTATCAATGCTTAGTGATTCATCCTTCATGTACTGGATCTGCTTGAAAGTTTAGTTCGTTGAGGACAAACGTATGGTGTAAACAACTCGTCTTTTTCTGTTTATCGAATTAGGTATTGACTAATATGCTGGCAATGATTCATTTGTTAAGTTTGAGGGATCAGTTCTGATGCTCCAATTTCATGTACTCTAAGGAAAATAAACTCCATGTTCAATCACTAAATCGTCTTTCAGAGTTGTCTCCTTAGCATTCATGTATCGCTAGTGTGACTGAATTGATTGTAATATTAGACATTTTAATTCATAGTTTTGTTCAAGTTTCAGTAGCTTTTAAGTATTTGTGTTAATAATTCTTGTTCCAGTCTGAGGAAATAACTGGTTCTTATGGGTGAGAATGTTCTGCCCATATTGTCCCTCTATTTCGTAGAGAGTAAGGAAGAGATTGACAGTGTGGGTAATGCTAGATTCGTTTCTGGTACCTTTGGTAGAACGCTTTTTGATTGAAACCTTTTAAAATATATACTGCCCTTATTAGATTCACTGTTGGAAAATTTAAAATATTTAGTTTAAGTTTATTTGCAGTGATTATTATCCAAAAAGGAAAGAAGCAAATTGAAATCTTGAAAAAAACGTGTAGGCTAGTTGTTAGAAGATTTTGGACTATAATAAGCCCATCGCACTTTGGGCTTTTTAGTTGAATGCTGGTTTTGTTTTTAATCTCAAACTTAGGAAAGAAATAAATCATGAATATTCGTATAAAATGCTTTAGGTGTGACTTAATCTATCATCGTGATTGTGTACACGTTCGCATAACATAATTACGATCCTAAAAATAAAATCGAGGTATGCATTCGTGCAACTTTGATCAAATTTTCTTACTATTAATAAAGCGTGATTAATTGTGGACACATACGCGTGACATGATTCTTGACGCGCCAAACTAAATGAATTCACATACGCGTGACTCGTTTCAAATTAAAAGTGGTAAAAGGTAAATGTACATAGGATTTAAAATGACTAATTAAACAAATTGATTAAGCCAGGTATGATTAAAGCGACCGTGCTAAAACCACTGAACCCGGGAATGCCTAAAACCTTATCCCGGGATAACATAATTCCTTTCCCGGATTTCTGCGTTTCACGGACTGTAAAACAGAGTCAAAACTTCTTCAATTCAGGATTTTAAATCAGTGACTTAGGACACCATAAATTATCCCAAGTGGCGATTCTGAATTTGAATAATAATAATAATCCCGTTTCGATTATTGCTTCTTTAATTGGAAAAACTCCCATATCCCCCATCGGGAAAAATGAGATGTGACAGAGGCTGCAGAACCTTTAGGAAAACTTCACATTCTTGAATTCTTGTCGTGCGAATCTATTGATTCTAGTACTAAACTTCTATTATTATATTCTCTTACAGATGGTGAGTACACGTGCTACCGGTCAGGACTGATGACCACTAATACCACCAGTTGGGGCCACTAGAGGTCGAGGTCGTGGTCGAGGCCGTGGTAGGGGTAGGATGTAGCCCATCTTAGCAACTAAGGCAGCACCTGCAGATCCACCAGCCGCCCCAGTTCATGATTAGGTCCCAGTTATGGATGCTCCAGCAGGACCAGATCAGGCACCGGTTGTGCCTATTGTTATTCCAGGTCTTTAGGAGACCTTAGCTCAGATCTTAACCGTGTGCATCAGTCTTTCTCAGGCGGTTGCAGTTTCTACTACAGCAGCTACTTCTCATGCCAGGGAAGGCACTCAGACTCCTGCCACTTGTACACTCGAGCAGGTTGTTCAGGGACTGCAGACACCGGAGGCACCACCAGCCCAACCGGTTGTACCTGCTTAGAATTTTGTGGTACCGGTCATGCCTGATGACGAGCAGCGTCGATTGGAGAGGTTTGGTAGACTTCAGCCTCTGACTTTTAGTGGTGCAGAGGGCGAGGATGCCTAGGATTTCTTGGAAAAGTGTTAGAGGATTCTATATATAACGGGTATTCCGGAGACTAGTGGGGTCTCAATTACTACCTTTCAGTTTTCTAGAGCTGCCTTTACTTGGTTGGAGGCTTATGAGAGGCGTAGGCGTATTGGTGTAGCGCCACTTACCTGGCATCAGTTCTCCATTCTTTCCTAGAGAAGTATGTATCGCAGTCCCGTAGAGAGGAGCTACGCAGGCAGTTCGAGTAGTTACATCAGGAGGGTATGACTGAGATGCAGTATGAGATGAGGTTCTCCAAGTTGGCCCGTCATGCTATCTGGCTAGTTCCCACAGATAGGGAGAGTATCAGGAGGTTCGTTGATGGCCTCACATATCAGCTACAGATTTGTCTAACCAGAGAGAGGGTATCTGGCGCTTCTTTTGAGGAGGTGGTTGACATTGCCATAGAGATAGAGTCAGTTCGCCTCCAGGAACGAGTTGAGAGGGAGGCCAAGAGGCCTCGGGGATTTGGTAGTTTTGGTGGTGTTCCTTTTGGAGGTCAGTTCCAGTACGACAGAGGTTGTCTATTCAGACATGCTCAACCAGCTCGTTCGGCTCACCGTGGTGGATCATTTGGCCATGGTTCTCACAGTTCACATCAGGGTCACTCATCTCTCAGTGCCCTTCCAGCTCAAAGTTCGACTCATGCACCATCAGTTTAGGGTTTATCTATGCTTGGTTCTTCTAGTGGTTATCCCGGTACTCGGGGATCCCTTCAATCCCCATTGCCAGTGGCCAGTAGAGGTTTCTTCGAGTGCGGAGATTTGGGTCATATCAAGAGGTTTTGTCTTCGTCTTACATGAGGTTCATCCCAACAGAGGAGTCAGCCTTCGGCTTTAGCACCAGTTACTTCCCCACCCGCCCAGCCAGCTCGAGGTGGAGGTCAGTCAGCTAGGGGCCTCCCTAGAGGGGGAGGCCGATCAGGTGGTGGTCAGGCCTGTTTTATGCACTCCCAGCCAGACCAGATGCTATTGCTTCAGATACTGTGATTATAGGTATTGTCTCAGTTTGTCACAGAGGTGCCTCTGTAATATTTGACCCTGGTTTTACTTTTTTATATGTGTCATCATATTTTGCTCGTCATAGATATGCCATGTGAGTCTCTTGTTTCATCTGTTCGTGTATCTACTCCGGTGGGCAATACTATCATTATGAACCGCGTATATTGGTCATATGTGGTGACTATTGAGAGTCTAAAGACCTGAGTGGACCTCTTGTTGCTTAATATGGTTGATTTTTATGTGATATTGAGCATGGATTAGTTATCTCCGTATCATGCTATTTTGGACTGTCATGCTAAGATAATGACATTGGCCATGCCTGGGGTGCCACGGATTGAGTGGCGAGGTTCGACAGATTATGTTCCCAGTAGGGTGATTTCATAGTTGAAGGCCCATCAGATGGTTGGTAAGGGTTGTCTTTCTTATTTGGCCTTTGTGAGGGATGTCAATGTAGAGACACTAGTATTGATTCAGTTCCAGTAATGAGAGACTTTACGGATGTATTTCCTATAGACCCGCCGGGCATGCCGCCAGATAGAGATATTGACTTCGGTATCGATATGATGCCAGACACTCAACCCATTTTTACTTCATCGTATCGTATGACACCGACGTAGGTAAAAGAGTTGAAGGAGCAGCTTCAGGAACTCCTTGATAAGGAGTTTATTTGGCCTAGTATGTCGCCTTGGGGTGCGCCTGTTCTATTTGTGAAGAAAGATGGCACGATGAGGATGTGGATTGATTATAGGCAGTTGAACAAAGTCACAATCAAGAACAAGTATCCTTTGCCTCATATTGATGATTTATTTGACTAGCTTCAGGGAGCGAGAGTGTTCTCCAAGATTGATCTCTGGTCAGGATATCACCAGTTAAAGATCAGGGACTCAGACATCCTTAAGACAACTTTCAAGATCTGATACGGTCATTATGAGTTCCATGTAATGTCTTTTGGGTTGACCAATGCCCTAGCAGTGTTCATGCATTTGATGAACAACATGTTTCAGCCTTATCTCGACTCGTTTGTGATTGCATTCATTGATGATATTTTGGTGTACTCGCATAGTTAGGAGGAGCATGCTGAGCATTTAAGAGTTGTATTGCAGCGGTTGAGGAAGGAGAAGCTCCATGCAAAGTTCTCCAAATGTGAGTTTTGTCTCAGTTTTGTGGTGTTCTTGGGGCATATGGTGTCCAGTTAGGGTATTCAGATTGATCCGAAGAAGATAGAGGCGGTTCAGAGTTGGCCCAGACCATTCTCAGCCACAGAGATTTGTAGTTTTCTTGGTTTGGCAGGTTATTACCGTCGGTTTGTATAAGGATTTTCATTTATTGCATCACCCTTGACTAAGTTGACTTAAAAGGGTGCTCCTTTCAGGTGGTCGGATGAGTGTGAGATGAGCTTTCATAAGCTCAAGATGGCATTGACCACAACTCCAATGTTAGTTTTGCCATTAGCTTCAGGTTCATATACAATATATTGTGATGCTTCTAGAGTTGGTATTGAGTATGTGTTGATGCAGGAGGGTAGAGTGATTGCTTATGCTTCTTGTCAGTTGAATCCCCATGAGAAGAACTACCCTGTTCATGATTTGGAGTTGGCTTCCATTTTTCATGCGTTGAAGATTTGGAGGCATTATTTCTATGGTGTACCTTGTGAGGTATTTACTGATCATCGTGGCCTCCAACACTTGTTCAAGCAGAAGGATCTCAATTTGAGGCAGTGGAGGTGGTTAGAACTGCTAAAGGACTATGATATTACTATCTTGTACCATCCGGAAAAGGCCAATGTAGTGGCCGATGCTTTGAGTAGGAAGGCGGTGAGTATAGACAGTCTTGCATTTATTCTTGTTGGGGAGAGACCTCTTGTAGTTGATGTTCAGGCCTTAGCCAATCGGTCTATGAGGTTGGATATTTTGGAGCCCAGTTGGATCTTAGCTTATGTGGTTTCTCGGTCTTCCTTGTTTGACCACATTAGAGAGCATCAGTATAATGATCCTCACTTGTTTGTCCTCAAGGACAGAGTTCAGCACGGCGATGCCAGATATGTGACTATTGGTGATGACGGTGTATTGAGGATCTAGGGCTGGATATGTGTGCCTAATGTAGATGGACTTCAGGAGTTGATTCTTGAGAAGACCCATAGCTCGAGGTATTCCATCCATCTGGGTGCCGCAAAAATGTATCAGGATTTGAGACAACACTATTGGTGGAGGAGGATGAAGAAGGATATAGTAAGGTTTGTAGCTTGGTGTCTCAATTGTCAGCAGGTGAAATATGAGCATTAGAAACCGGGTGGCTTGCTTCAGCAGATGGATATTCCAGACTGGAAGTGGGAGCGGATCATCATGGATTTCGTAGTTGGGCTCCCACAAACTTTGTGAAAGTTCAATTCTATTTGGGTGATTATGGATCGACTAACCAAGTCTGCACACTTTGTTCCTATGTGTTCTACCTATTTTTTAGAGAGGTTAGCTGAGATTTATATCCGAGAGATTGTTCGCCTGTATGGTGTCCTAGTTTCCATCATTTCAGATAGAGGTACTCAGTTCACATCGCAGTTTTGGAGAGCTGTGCAGCGAGAGTTAGGTACTCAGGTTGAGTTGAGCACAGCTTTTCACCCTCAGATAGACGGGTAGTCCGAGTGCACTATTCAGCCATTGGAGGACATGTTGCGTGCTTGTGTCATTGATTTTGGGGGTTCTTGGGACCAGTTTCTATCGCTTGTGGAGTTTGCTTACAACAAGAGTTATCAGTCGAGTATTCAGATGGTTCCATATGAGGCTTTATATGGAAGACGGTGTAGATCTCTAGTAGGGTGGTTCGAGCCGGGCGAGGCTAGGCTTTTGGGTACAGACTTGATACATGATGTTTTAGACAAGGTGAAAGTGATTCAGGAGCGGCTTTGTACAGCACAATCAAGACAAAAGAGTTATGTTGACAGAAAGGTTCATGATGTATCTTACATGGTCGGGGAGAAGGTTCTACTGAAGATTTCACCCATGAAGGGTGTTATGAGATTTGTGAAGAAGGGAAAATTGAGCCCTCGGTTCATTAGGCCTTTTGAGGTGCTTCGGAGGATTAGGGAGGTGGCTTATGAGCTCGCTTTGCTACCTAGCTTGTCGGGGGTGTATCCAGTATTTCATGTTTCTATGCTCCAGAAGTATATTGGCGATCTGTCTCATATTTTGGATTTCAGCATAGTTCAGTTAGACGGTAATTTGACTTATGATGTGGAGCCAATGGCTATTTTGGAGCGGCAGGTCCAAAAGTTAAGATCAAAGGATATAGCTTTAGAGAAAGTGTTGTGGAGAGGTCGGCCCATGGAAGAGGCTACTTGGGAGACCGAGCGGGAGATGCAGAGCAGATATCCACACCTGTTTGAGGCTTCAGGTATGTTTCTTTACTCGTTCGAGGACGAATGCTTGTTTAAGAGGGGGAGGATGTAACAACCTGGCTGGTCGTTTCATGAATTATAGCCCCGTTTCCCCCATTTCTACTACTTTATATGTTGTTTAGCTGTATTGTATAGTATCGAGTTGGTTGGTTTGAGTTTGAAGTGATTTTGGAGAGGAAAGAGACACGAAGTCTCTTATTTAGAAGCTTAAGTTGGAAAAGTCAATCGGATGTTGACTTATGAGTAGATGATCTCGGATGTGAATTCTGGCGGTTTGGTTAGCTCCGTTAGGTGATTTTGGATTTATGAGCATATTCGGAATGTAATTTGGAGATCCGTGGTAGATTTAGACTTGAATTGGCAAAATTAGAAATTTGGCATTTCTCGATTGGTAGTGGAAATTTTGATATCGGGGTTGGAATGGAATTTTGGAAATTGGGGTAGGTTCGTAGTGTCATTTGTGGCGTGTGTGCAAAATTTCAGGTCATTTGAACGAGGTTTGATATGTTTCGGCATCGTTTGCGGAATTCGGAAGTTTAGAGGTTCTTAGACTTGAATCTGAGGGTGATTTGGTGTTTTGACGTTGTTTGGAGTGTTCCGAAGGTTTGAGTAAATTTGAATAGTGGTATATGACTTGTTGGTATTTTTGGTTGAGCTCCCGAGGGCCCTTGGATGGATTCGGATTGTCAACGGAAGGGTTGGAATTGGTTTGAGCAGCTGAAGCTGCTGCTTCTGTCATTTTTGCACCTGCGGATTGGGAACCGCAGGTGCGAGGTCCGCAGAAGTGGAATTGGACCGCAGAAGTGGAGAAGGACCGTAGGAACGGAAGTTGGACCGCATCTGCGAGCCTGCAGGTGCAAGGCCTGTGGTGCAGTTGCGAAAGCAGCTAGGAATTTAAGTGAAATGCGCAGATGCGGCGTACGGACCGCAGGTGCATGATTTTGGCCGCAAATGCATAAGTTCTGGGCAGAATGTATAAAAAAGCCCCTTCGCAAATTTTGGTCATTCTTCACCATTTTTCATCCGGATTTGGAGCTTTTGGGAGCAATTTGAAGAGGGATTCAAGGGGGTTTTCACTAAGGTGAGTAATTTGAGCCCTAATACTCGTGATTATGGTAGTTTTCTGTGGTTTAATCATGTAATTAGTGGTGATTAAGGGTGAAATAAGGGGTTAAGGCTTGAAATTTTGGAGAGTTTTGATTGAGGGTTTAAGGGGCCAAATGGAGTCGAATTTTGATAAATCTTGTATGTATGGACTCGCAAATAGAAGGAGTTTCTAGTTGTGTGTTTTTGTCGGATTTCAAGATGTGGGCCCCAGGGTCAGGTTTGGGTGAATTTCGGGATTTTGGGTTGAATTGCTAGTTTTTCGTTTGGAATTGATTTTTTGGCCTATATTGATTGCATTGTATTGCTTTTGGTTAGATTCGGGACGTTTGGAGGTTAATTCCAAAGGCAAAGGCGTAGCGGAGTAGAATTTGGCTTCGTTTAAGGTAAGTAACGCTTTCAAACTTGGTTTGAGGGTTCGAAACCCCAAACTATGTGTTATATGATTACATATTGAGGTGACGCAAATGCCAAGTGAAGGGCGTGTGTGCGTGCACCATGAAAATTATGGCCTGGTTCATTCCATGGCACCACTTAGTGGCTCTTTCTTGTTGATATCTGTGTTATGATTATATGATTAAGGAAATGAACTGTAAATCATGATAATTATCATGCTAGGGCTTCATGCCAATACTGTTGAGATACGAGTGGTCGTTTCTTGCTGTCATCTCATTAGTTTCATTGATATTCTGTACTCAGTCTTGTTCATGCATATCATGTCATGTCTCAGTCTCAGTTGTTGTTATTTGGCACATTATATCATTGTTTCGGGCTAGTTTCATGGCATTGTGAGCCCGTGTGTGTGTGTGAGCTGGAGAGTGATGACTGAATGAGGCCGAGAGCATGATTATGAGTGACAATTATGGGATCGGGCTGCAAGCCACAACAGATTATTGATTATGCGTTCGTTGGGTTGTTATAGCGCTTGGGCTGAAAGGAGCCCTTCTGGAGTCGACACACCCCCTAGTGAGCGCGAATGATATTATTGAGGGATGGATTTCCCGGGACATGGATTTGTCCGAAGTATTAATACCTGGAGATGGATTTCTCCTCAGGGTTGGATTACCCTTGTTCCTCGATACTGGTTGACTAGAAGTCAGTGTTGTATATATTCCGGGATGGATTTCCCTAGTCTGGATGGCCATATGCGGTAACGAGTAGTTGAGCACTTAAGAGTGTGTGTACACGGTGCGTTCTCATATATTTCTGGCATTGACATGTAGAGATTTGCTGAGCTTTATACTTCACATTGTTTGGATTGGTACTTTGCTTTACTATTGAGTTGAACAATTAAATTGCCAGCATGCCTACTTTATTGTACAATTTAAATGTGTTATAATTGCTGAGGTTTAGTTCGTCACTACCTATCAGTCCATAGTTTGGACTTGTTACTTACTGAGTTGGTGTACTCACATTACCCCCTGCACCTTGTGTGCAGATCCAGGTATTTAGGCCACAGTAGCGGCTGTTGACTACTTCATTCGCGGATTATCACCGGAAACAGCGAGGTAGCTGCCAGGCGCTCGCAGTCCCGCCTTTCTCCTTCTTTATCTTCCTTCTAGTATACTTTGGCTACTTTCAGACTATTTTTGGTCTTGTTATGTTTCAGAACAAATTGTAGTATTGCTCATGACTTAGTGACACCCGAGGTCGGGCTTTTATTTCCGCGTTTTGGTCTCTGACTTTATATTTTTTTATGGAATTTCAGTTGAAAAAGGTTGTTATTTAAGTTTTAAATGAAATATTGAACTACTTTGAAAATGTGTCGGCTGACCTAGTTTCATGATAGGCGCCATCACGACCGGGTTGATTTTGGGGTCGTAACAATAAGGTTATTTTAAGAAAATAATACAAAATAGGAGATGAGCTATGGTATTGTACTAAGATATTCAATAATAAAGATAATAAAATCGCGTAAAATAAATATTATTAATATGACATAATGAAAATAAACATAATCTAAAATTACCAAGTTGCTAAAATAAGTACGACAAACAAGTACTATTTTTACATGACTAAACACTAAAAAAAGAAAATTTATATTTTTATCTAATTCATGGAAAAACTAAAAAAAATAGATATCCAATACTATTGTCATTTCTTGTACAATTTAATTGAATATTTAGCACTAATATTGACTATAAAACTTATTGTAGTATTCAAGAATTATAAGTCCAAGTTTAAAATAACATGTTAAAAGATAAAATTATGAAAATATTTATAAACTACACAACAATAAATATTTTTATGTATTAAATATATTTAAAACTTCTATATATGTAATGTCGGGTTGTCTTGGTTTGGTGTGACATATTTTAGTTAAAACCAAACCAAACCAATTATGGTCAGAATTTTTTTCCAAAACTAAACCAAATCATAGTCGGGTTTTTTTTTCTCGATTTGATTCGGATTATCGGTTTGGTGCGATTTGTCGGTTTCCTTTGTACACCTCTAGTTTTGTTGAAACGCAGAAAGTTCCAGCATAATATGGTGGATTATGGAGCTCCTTCATATAAACTCCTTGCATATTATGTTAGAACTCCAGCATATCCAGTATAATATGCTGGATTATGAAGCTCCTAGGTTTAAATTTCCAACATATTATGGTGGAACTCCAGCACATTATGAAATTTCCAGTACACTATGCTGGAATTTCATATGTAAAAAATTCAAGCTCCAACATATTATGCCGGAATATTATTTTCGAATTTTTAAGGGTGTTTTGTTAAGATTTTATCTTTACATGAAAATGTAACAATTATTGGGTCATGATATAATGCTATATTGCTATGTTTATCCTCGATTTGCTGCTCTCTGGCTAAATATTATTTTAACAAATATATACATAAGACAAATAAATAAATAAATAAATAAATAAATAAATAAATATATATGTAAATAATTAATAATTAGAGGCGTATATATATTGGAGAATCCATGATTACCTCCTTCAAAGCCTTTTCAGCCATTTCTCTCTGATCTTTTCCTCTTTGTGCTTCATATGGAAAAACGAAAGGAGGTATGTTTCAGATTCAATGAAAACTTACTTTTTTTATATATATAAAAAAAAAAATGCCATTTCCTCTAGCGGATATGCAATAAATTATTTTGACTTTTTTAAATGTATTTCATTAATTTTTTTCTTCGTTTAGATTGTTTGATCTTTTAATGGAAATGATGGAGAAATTAAGTAACAAATCATTTTGACTTTTTCTTATGTATTTCTTTAATTTTTTTCTTTGTTTAGATTGTTTGATCTTTTAATGGAAATGATGGAGAAATTAAGTAAATGTTCGAGATTGATTTAGAAGGAAAATGATTTCCATGAAGATATTACAATTATGTTCTTATGAAGTTTGCCTATCCATATTGGCATTTATTTGTTAAATATTCTGCATTTCTTTGTAATGTTTAAGACTATTTAGTTAATTAAGGGGAAGGAGAAAAAACGTTTTGAAAGAAATGATCCTGATCAAGAGAGAGAGCAATTAATATCTTTTTCATGAATTTATATATTATCAATCTTATAATTATCTTCATCAAGTTCTTTCGTTGTGTCATTATAGTTGTTGATAATTGTGCGACCATCCTATTTTAAATCTTAAACTACTAAAAAAGTATTTTTATTTAGCCAATTTTATCTTCAAACATATTTTCCATGTGCGAGATTAATTCTTTTTGCATGGCCAAATACGTGAAATATTTTTTTGGGTAAAAATTAAAGCCAGGATCTGTGCATGTTCTAATATCACGTCTTGTTTATTTGTGAGGCTCGAATTCTCTCCGGTTATGCATATACAGCTCCAACTTTCATCTATGTATTTCACCAAAGATAATAGACCTAGCCTAAAGTTGCTCGGACACAGTTGCGGGTATCTAACACGGGTGCAATATTCGACAGACATCCTTCGAGATGTAGATTCAAAGATTCGGGGATATGGATCCTAGTACGGATACGGGTGGGGAGATCCAGATAAAAATGATTCAAAAATATAAACATATCACTTATAAGAAATTTTGTGGAATAGTTACGTATAACTTATAAAGTGTGGATTTCTTTTTTATTCTCAAGTTGTAGATATGTTATTTTCTTCAAATTTATCCTGATTTTGGTTCTAATTTCGGGAATCAAATAGTATATCGTCTTGAATTTTTCAGTTCATCGTTGTCAAATTAAAGTACCCAAAGTTGTATGACCATATCCGCTACAAATCCCATAACCACACCCATACTAGCGTGGTATTGACACGAATACAGCACCTAAACTGCCATATTGAAGCAACTTAGGACCTAGCTACTTCATATATATTTACTGACCAAATGTTTGTTCAAATATTTCTTTAGAAAAATGGTCCAACTTATGTTCCTCAATTTGGAGCATGGGATAACAAGGCTGCAGCCGGGGGAAATTCTAGTTATACAATGGAATTTTCCCAAGCTCGCGCCAACAAGCAGCAGCATCAACAACACCAGCAGCATAAAAATGGTTTAGGTGCACGCCACGGATTGACAAATGATCAGCAGCAGCATAAAAATGGATTAGGCGCACGCCACGGGTTGGCAAATGATCAGGAATTTCCTGGCAAGAAACAAGAGGACCCTAGCAATATGGTAAGAATACTTAATCTGAATAACATATTGTAATTAAAACTCCTGTGGTCCAACCTCGAACCCCGCACATAGCGGGGGCTAGTGCACCAGGTTGCATGGTAATTAAAACCATCTTCATTCTGGTGCATTATGGGATTCTTGACTGCAAAATTTCCTGTAGTAATATAGTACTAGTGTACAACTGCATGGTTTTAAAGGGTTCAATTGAATCCCTTTTGTCGAATGACTATCTTGCGCGTATAGGTAAAAGAAAAGTCATGTAAATGGTTGAATATCCTTAACACAAGATTGAAGCAACATAGCGATAAAGGTGGCTCAAGAATTACTTCAATTAGATCTTTAATAACCGAGTCTTCTACAACTCTCCGCGACTCCGCCACAAACTAAAGAACTGAATTACCTCGGCTGGAGACACCTTTTTTTTTTATAACTGTGGTGTCCAGACCAACTTGAACGCAACTCGACCACCTCCCACCAGCAACAGGTACCAGCCACAGCAAGGGAGCGGTGGGTATGCTTTCTACACTGAGAAGAGGAGAAGAGGAGGGAAGAAGTAAGGGTTTGAGCGACGAAACACACCTATATTGTATCACGTTAAAAGAAGGGACGACGACTAAGCAACTATGCTACTATTCCCAAATATCATATGAAGCAACATTCTTTTGAGTGACTTTGTTAGAATCCTTCACTATGCAGCTGCTAATTCATTACCTGGTTTTGTTCTGATCACATATGGCCCTGCATAATGAGAACCTCACAACATCCAAAATTGACAAATGACAATTACTGTACAGTCAGATCTCTCTATAATAACATCCCTATATAACAGTCATTCACTATAAAAATCCAGTTTTTCTTGGAACCGATTTGTATGTTATGTTTTAATATATAATCTTCGCAACAACACTTCACTATAGTAACCAAAAAATATCGGAACAAATGAGGTTGTTATAGAGAGGTTTGACTGTACCTAGCTTGATGTCATATTCCATATCTGAATTTATTTCCTCCTCAGCAGTTTCCCAATCAAATGCTAGTGATTTATCATATTTTTATGGTTTAATCATGCAATATATGTTGTAATAGTAAAGAATTCCATGATCATCATTCCTGTCACATGATGTATTTTCCAAAAGATATATTGATCTCTAGCTCTGAGTTTCTAACTAAATGATTTTCCTATATCTGTTGAAACTGCAGAAAAATGGATACAGGTCTGTACCTCAATTTGGAATGTGGGATCAACAAACTGGAGGTGCTGCAAGTTATACTGTCGAATTTTCAAAAGCTCGCGTCAACAGAAAACAACACAAAAATAATGATCTTTTAGCGCGACCACCTAGTATCGATCATGAACAGGAAGCTCTTAGGAAGCAACATGAAGATTCTTGCATGGTAAGACTTATTACTAAACTCAATTCGCCTACTATATGGTAATTACAGATAAATCTATGATAAACTTTAATCAATAACTTGATAAAAATGATAACTAACCTACTTTTCTTGGTTAAACTACACTGGTCGTGTATAAAATTTTATACTATCAGTGCATATAACTTAAATGTCAAGTGGATAATATCGCTTGTTTCCTATATACCATGCCATCAATCAGTGGCGGACCCAGAATTTTATGCAAGCGGGTTCAATCTTAGAAGTATATAACTTTAGTTTAAAATAGTAGTTGTCAAGTGGGTTCAAATAAATATTTATACAAAATTTATACAGCTTTAATCCTAATTTATACATATACACAGTATTATTTTTTGGTGAAGCGGGTTCAGTTGAACCCGCTAGCCACCACTTGGGTCCGCCACTGCCATCAATAGGGAAAATGTAGCTCAGTGGCATTCTGGTGCAGGCGCAATTGCTACCTTCAACTCTAAAATATATGCATATATTTGGAAAAAAAAATCATATACACATACACACACGAAGTTCGTATTCATGTGCACTATTAATATCAAATCCTGGATCCGTCTCTAAACTATCCTGGACTTATACCTATTTTTCTTTTTTGGGTGCAGAGGAAAAAGAAGATGTTGGCATTTTGTTGCATTGGGCCCTGATCTCAATGTCCTAAGTGCAGCTCCCTTTTGTAATAGTCTTAAAATGGCTATTTGATTCCCCTATTATAGAGTTATCTCATGTTTCCTTAAAGTAATATTATGTATGAAAACACACTTCCTTGCTTTATTGAGCTAGTGAAATCATGAAAAAAATCTTAAATTATTAGAACTAATAATTGTATTATTTCTGAAATCTGTTACTACATTCTGCATGAATGAGTCTCATTACATTATTTAGTTTTCTTTATATCACATTCCTTAGGTGTTGCCCTTCCTCGAACCCTGCGTAAACACGGAATACTTTATGCATTGGGCTGTCCTTTTTTTATTGCAGCTATACGCCATAATCGGTTATTAACGTACAATCACATAAGTTCAAAAAATTAATATGTGGAGTAATAAAACTTACCTTGGTCAAACCTTTCAAGCAAGTTGGCACATCATAAAAGTTAGGATCTTGAGTATATGAATCATCATTGTTCATTTATCTGTATTTTGAGGATTCACTATGAGTTGACTAGTTTTACGCTCGCTATCAGCCTACCACAATGTCCCTTCTCCTTTATCAGACTTGAGAAGGACATTGTGAGAAAGCTCATTCAGGCGAAGTTCTCGAACATGATAAAAACATCTTTTTGTATACCAAACATGATAAACCATCTTATTCGGTAAAAAATAGTTCGACAGGGGCGACCTGAGAACACATATTAAGATATCAAACCACACGAGAAAAAAAGGAAAAGTGCCAAACATGTGATCTCAGATTGCCCCTATTGAACACTTTCACCAATTAGAGGATCCCCTGTCTCTACTTTTACTTGTCAAAATTGGTAGGTTTATAGATTAGATATATAAAGAATGGTTCTAAAATAGTGTGTAGTATTTCAACATTGTACTATCACTTAGTAGTACTTTTAGGATAATACTTCGAAAATCTTTTGAGCTTTTTCTATCAAGTACAACTTTTGTACTTCATATTTATGCTACTTCATCGTTTTGTACTACAAGTTTACAATACTTCTATATTCAAGGCGGATGTAGACTTGTAATAGTGGATTCTACCGAATCCAGTACTTTCGACGCGAACCATAAATTTATATTTAAAATTTTATTAAAATTGTAACAACAACAACAACCCAGTATAATTTTACAAGTGGGGTCTGGGGAGGGTAATATGTACGCAGACCCTATCTCTACCCGACGGGCAGAGAGACTGTTTCCAGGAGACCCTCGGCTCAAAGAGGCAATAAGAGACACTATATTAGTACTATAAAATTGTAACAAATAGTATTATTTAACCCATAATTTTAAAAATTCAATGGGTTCATGGCAAAAAACCTTCAGAGTTGAAATGGGGCATATGTAGTATATTAATATCGGGTTCAACTGAAACTCATAATTTTTTATGCGAGGTAAAAAATTTATATGTAATAATTCATTAAAATTGCTAAAATAGCAGATATGAACCCATAACTTTAAAAATATAAAGTTTTGAATACTAAAAACTTTAAAAGCTAAACCCAGAAAGTTTAAATTTTGGATCCACTCCTGGGATTGAACCCATAAAACTTAAATCCTGTGTTCGCCTCTGTCTATGTTTGCACGTGGACCAAGTCCATAACTAACAAATTGAATTAGAGAAAGGAAAATGAAAAGGGTAGATTTTTTGTTTCTTCTTTTAAGCTAATATATGGCTCTAACAGTTGATTTGTTTAAAAAAAAAATATTAAAAACTTTTTCTCGTTTAAGATACAAAAGATATACAGATTTGTTTTTAATGAAATTCCATTGTGTGTGCTCAGGTTTCTCGTACTAGGGAAGGTCGTCTCAATTTATTTTCCCGTCTTCAAATACAAAAAAATATTTTAACTTTTGACATTTGATTTCTTTATTTCTGGATGACATTTTAAATATTCAATTTAAGGGGATAAAAATGGGAGAATTGCACAAATATTATCTTTCAGTGCCACTATGTGAGATTTTGTTCTTAATAATTACTTTTTGGTTTGACTCCTGTTAAATGCTTGAACTCGTTGATAGGTTTCTGAACGAATTCATGAAGTTATTCATTATCTTATTTTAATAAAAAGAGAAATAGA
This sequence comes from Nicotiana sylvestris, assembly GCF_000393655.2. NCBI lineage: Eukaryota > Viridiplantae > Streptophyta > Magnoliopsida > Solanales > Solanaceae > Nicotiana > Nicotiana sylvestris. The sequence goes on from NC_091066.1 coordinate 4,831,883, forward strand.
TTGGTGAATATCATTGCATCGTACGATTTGATTTTTATTTACTATTACTCCATCCGTTTCATATTGTTTGAGGTAGTTTGACTCGGGACGGAATTTAAGAAAAAAGAAGAAGACTTTTAAAACTTGTGGTCTTAAAAGATTAAGGGGTAAAAGTTTTGTGGGGACATATCATTTGTGTGGCTATAAAAGCTTCTCACTAAGGGCAAAAGGGATAAAATGAAGAGTTTAAAGTTGAATTATTTCCAAATTTTGGAAATGTGTCATTCATTTTGGAACAGATTAAAAAGGAAAGTACCTCAAAGAAAAAGAGGGAGTACATTTTTTTAAGTAATCAAAAGAGCTTAGGAAATATTTCTTTGAGTCGAAGGAAAACATTCTCAAAAAGTTTTTCTTGATACTCTTTTCAATTTGTTAATGGATTAGCTGAAATTATACCTTTCATATCTGTATGAAATGAAATGATGGAGTCATCTTCAAACAGTTTTTCCCAGAACTCGCGATTCTTATCATTTTTAGCAGTTGCTTCTTGTTTCTGTTGTTCATTAGAACTTACTGAGCCACCAGTGACATGAAACCAGTTTCAGGCCATTTATTGGACTGTTGAGAAGTGACAGGAACAATATATTCCCAATAGATATTACCATCTTGTCAACTCTAAATTTTCTTGTAACAGACTAGAACTCTGCCAATTTTACTAAGGTATGTATTACAAACTGATGCCACTCATCATTGACCAGAAAAAACTTACAACAAGTCGCCTTTATTTGTAAGGTGCATTGATCAACTATGACCATATATTAAAAAACTTCATTTCATTCAACTAAAAAGGGGTTGCAACTAAGATCATCTTGATCACAGGCTGCCTATGTACCCCAACAAATCCTAAAGAGGGATCAAGCCCACACGTAGTTCTTTTACATATATTACAAATCAATTATCAATCTGAGTATCTACTTTCAGTATCACCAGCAGCCTTCACTAATTTCTTCAGTTGTACGATCTGATTATTGCATCAATGTTGTACGATCAGTTCACGGTTATATATGTGGGGTCTTGAATGCTATCTTCTGATGCGGTTTGCGTAAAATGATCTTTAGCTTCTTAGCTGTCTTTGTTGCTGGCTGGACATTGTCTGCTACTTTGGATGAATTCAGGAACGGATGGTTCAATAGGATGTTAGCTGTCCAACCTGAACTGGAATTCTTGAATGCTATCTTCTGTTGCGGTCTGCGTAAAATAATCTTTAGCCTCTTTGTTGCAGGCTGGACATTATTGTCTGCTACTTGGGATAAATTCAGAAGCAGATGGTTCAATAGCATCTCTGCTGTCCAACGTGATCTTGACTAGACACCTCTTCAAAAAATCGTTCGACAACTTTGCATTCTGAAACATTGGTTCCTCAAACCCGATTCTGTATAAAACATTCGAATCTTGACTATCTTCATCTGATTCCCACAACGGTGGCCCTATCATCAACTCGTAGATAGTGCAACCGAGAGCCCATATATATATCTGTATAGAGTCAAATTCGACCCTCGACGCCCCTATGTTGGCAGGTACGGCCAAAGGACGCATGTTGGCTAAAGCGGAAGTACGACTTGGGCGTAAGGATAGGAACGACGCCGTTCAGCCCCAGCGTCCTCGAGTAGAGGGATATCACCTACTTTTGTACTTTTTGATTATTTCGAGAAAGGTCTCTTACTATATAAAGGAGACCTTCACATTGTAAAGGGATCCATCATTATTCTCGGATAATACAACTCTCTTATTTCTCTCTCTATCTCTATCTCCAAAGAATACTCTCTCTCTCTCTCTCTCTCTCTCTCAAGTTCGTATTGTCTTTTTATACTATCAGATCTGTTTGAATAGCATTATTTCCATCTCTAGGTCTTATTATATTTGATTACGATTTACCTTCGTTTACTTTTGATTGTTTTTACGCTTGCAAAGTATATCGATAACTTTTGAGCCAAACAATTTGGTGACGTCTGTGGGGATTGCACCTAGAGCACAACCAACTACCATTCTCTACACCACACAAAAGCAAAAGATGGCAGAAAATAACACAAGAATGAAAGCAATAGCAGGTGTTGCAGCCAATCTCATAGGTCCTCTCAACGAGGCCGGTGAAGAAGGCATTTTGAACGCAACCCCTAATATTACACCAGGTGGAGAGATCTCACCCTCACCATCTGAAGATCTGACGATCTTGCATGAAAAAGGAGCTTCAACATCTACGGCTAAGGAAACAGCCCCAGTAGTCAAGAAGCTACTGTAGGATTGGCTGACAAGTACCCTAAGTGGCTTGATCGAGAAGTCACCACAAAGTAACATCAGGCGTGCATCAACGGTAGGCAACACCGCTGCCATAGGTGAACCTGGGGTTGTAAAAACAAATAACATTCCCATCAATGTACAGACCAACAATGGAACACTCATAGCCATCCTTAAGAAGATGGAAGAAATGGAGAACGAAAACAAGGTGCTCCGTGACCAAATGAAAGAACATCAGGAGAGAGTAGACAAGATCCCCGGTGCTCCCAAGTTGCTACCAAAACGCGACGTGGGAAGGTTGGTTGAACAACCGTACACCGAAGAAGTTGCTCCTCACTCTATCCCAAAAACCTTCAAGATGCCACCTTACTTAAGGATATATGACGGAACCACAGATCCCGAGGATCATCTAATCCACTGTGTCACTGATGTGAAGGGCAATGATTTATCGAAAGAACAGGTACCATCCGTGCTGCTGAAGAAGTTTGGTGAGACGTTGACAGGAGGGGCCCTAACACGGTACTCTCAGTTACCATCTAAGACGATATCAACGTTCGAGGAAATGGCGGATAAGTTCGTCACCGCCCAGGCAGGAGAAAATAAAGCGGAAGCAAGGGTCAACGATATCTTCGTCGTCAGGCAAACTGCAGGGGAAGGACTCAGGACTTCCTATCCAGGTTTAACAGGGTAAGGATGAGCCTACCGAACATATCGGAAGGTATGGCGGTCGCCGCTTTCCAGAACGGGCTAAACAGAGACAGTTCGAGGGAAACTAAGAAGCTACTAAGCCACCTCATGAAATATACCCCTACCACATGGGAGGAACCACAACGCTTACTATGCTGAGGTACGAGCAGATGAGGACGATCTTAATGGGTCGACCCAACGGCTAACGACGATACGCTCAGAAGCAAGGAGGGATCGACGCAACGAGGGACGGCGAGAAGAACTCCTACACTTCAACAAAGAAAGGCACCAGCCTTACGCCATATCCTCCTATCCGCCACCACCGAGGCACACGGATGCACTGTAGCGACATGTCGCTCCACTCCGAAACGAAAGAGGTATGCCTCCTTTATTATCCGCCCATAATTTTGTGTGTCTCCTTTAGAAATAGTGTACGCACTGGAGAAGCTGGGCACCAAGGTTCAGTGGCCGCAGAAGATGAAATCAGACCCTACCATAAGGAAATCAAACGTCCTATGTGAGTTCTATCAGGAACGAGGACACAAAACCGAGGACTGCATAGGCCTACGACAAGAGGTAGTCAGGATGCTGAACCAGGGATACCTAAGGAACTCTCAGCGACAAAGGGAAAACCAACTTCGCACGCGGACGGGAACAACCCTAGGGGCCGCCGAAGCCACCGGCCCCAGCACGCACCATAAACATGATCGTCGGAGGTGGCGACGACTCAGCAATCAATCACGTCAAATTCACCACCACGCTCAAATTAAAGCGAATAATCACCCATGAATGGTATGATGACTTTGAAGATAGTATCACCTTCGATAAGTCCGATGCCGACGGTTTGTCTTTCCCTCATTATGCTGCTTTGGTTATCACTTTACGTGTCGCCGATACTGATGTTAAAAAAATCATGGTCGACGACGGAAGTGGCACCTGTATTATCCATCCGAGGGTCCTCGTACAAATGAGACTCGAAGATAAGATAATACCACGTTGCATAACATTAACATGTTTTAATAATGTAGTGGAACGGACCTCCGGGGAGATATCATTGCCCATTTTAGCAGGAGGAGTCATGCTGGAAACAACTTTCCATGTGATGAACCAGGAAACAACGTACAACGCCATCATAGGACGCCCTTGGATACATGCCATGCGAGCGGTCCCATCAAGCTTCTACCAAGTGATCAAATTCCCTACCCCATGGGGAGTATTTAGCATTCGAGGCGAGACGAGCACCGCACAATAATGCTACAAAATAGCTCAAAATTGCACCTACACCAAACAACTGAAGGGGGCGAGTTCAGAGGCATAACAACCAGCTATGTCGGGGACTAAGGTCAACCCGACAACGGACGCCATTAGAGACCCGACATCATGGAGGCTTGTAAAGCGACAGTCGAGGATCTCGACCTAGTCCAATTGGACGGTACCAAACTTATAAGGACAACCTACATTGGGCACGACCTCGACAACCCAAGTAAGTACCGTGAATTCTTAACTAACCATGCAGATTTATTTGCTTTTTCCCACTCATATATGCCAGGAATCCCGAAAGACATCGCCACTCACAAGCAGAACGTCGACCCATTACATCCGCCCGTGCGACAGATGAGAAGGAAATTCAACGCAGCAATCAATGAAGCGGTCAGTGAAGAAGTGGACAAGTTACTGGCCAACGGCTCCATCAGAGAATCAAAGTACCCCCAATGGGTCGCCAATGTCGTCATGGTCAAAAAGAAAAACGGGAAGTGGAGGATGTGCGTGGATTTCACCGACCTGAACAAGGCATGCCTAAAGGATTCATTCCCACTGCCCCACATCGACCAACTGATTGACGCCACCGCAAGACATGAACTGTTGAGCTTCTTAGATGCCTAATCCGGCTACAATCAAATCATGATGTCCGAGGAGGACCAGGAGAAAACGACTTTCATCACCTACCAAAGGACGTATTGCTACAAGGTAATGCCATTCGGGCTCAAAAACGCAGGGGCTACGTACTAGAGACTGGTCACCAAAATGTTCAAAGAGAAGCTCGGCAAGACCATGGAAGTCTATATCGATGATATGCTGGTGAAGTAGACAAAGAAAGAGGACCACATCAACCATCTAAAAGAAGCCTTCGAAATACTAAGACGATACGGAATGAAGCTAAACCCAAAAAAATATGCCTTCGGCGTGGCCTCAGGAAAGTTCTTGGGTTTCCTCGTATCACAACGAGGTATCGAGGTCAACCAATACCAGATCAAGGCAATAGATGCAATACCTGAGATTTTGTACAGCAAAAAATAGGTGCAAAAGCTAACGGGGTGAATAGCGGCCCTATCCAGGTTCATCTCACGGTCCTCCGACAGGTGCCATAAATTTTCAACATGTTGAGAAAGACCATAGGCTATAGTGGAACGAGGAATGCATCGAAGCCTTGAGAAAATTAAAAGCATACCTATCATCTCCACCAATACTGGTCAAAGCGAACCCAGGCGAACCCCTGCTAGTGTATCTGGACGTATCTGAAGTCACCGTCAGTGCAATCCTGGTTCGCGAAAACGAAGGTACGCAATCTCCCATCTATTATATTAGCAAAACCCTTGTGGACGCCGAAACACGGTATCCACACCTTGAGAAGTTAGCTCTGGCATTGGTCGTAGTTTCACGAAAGCTCCGACCCTATTTTCAGTGCCACTCCATAAAAGTAGAAACGACATTCCCCTTGAGAAGCGTCCTACACAAGCGTGAATTATTAGGAAGGCTCGCCAGATGGGCCATAGAGCTCAGCGAGCACGTATAACCTATCACTCAAGAACCGCCATCAAGTCGCAGGTACTTGCCGACTTTGTAGCTGATTTCAGCGCAGAGATACTGCCAGAGGCGGAACTGGAGGCACATCGTGCCTCCTCTGATACCGACCTATGGACTCTCTACACTGACGGTGCTGCTAATGCCTCGGGATCGGGACTGGGACTTGTCCTCGAGGTTCCCACGGGCGAAGTAATTCGCTAGTCTATACGATGCCCCGAAATGACTAACAACGAGGCTGAGTACGAAGCTGTGATTGCAGGCATGAAACTAGCCATCAAATATGGGGCTCGACAACTCGTTCTCCATTGCGACTCCCAACTCGTAGTGAACCAGGTCACTGGGACTTACCAAATCAAGGAGCAGAGATTGCAAAAATACCAATCAGAGATCCACAGATTAATGACTCAGTACGATGAGTGCCGTTTTGAACAAATCCCGAGGGCCCAAAACATCGAAGAAAACGGCTTAGCAAAACTAGCCGCAGCTACTAAAAGCATCAACAAAGAAAGCGTGGTCACCCTCCTCCATTCAGCCATTGATCACACTGAGGTATTCTTTTTAAATTTGACTTGGGACTGGCGCAACCAATTTGTATCCTATCTGCAGGATGGAACACTCCCACTCGATAAAAAAGAAGCAAAGAAGCTTCGCATACAAGCCGCCCGGTATTGCCTGATAATCACGACCTCTACAAAAGGACGTTTGGTGGACCCCTGGCCAAGTGCCTAGGGCCGCACCAAACGAGGTCAGTGCTCGGAGAGGTACATGAGGGTCACTGCGGCGCCCATACAGGTAACTGCGCCCTCATACGCTGCATCATCTAGGCCGGTTATTACTGGCCCACTATGAAGAAAGAGGCGGCGGAATACGTTCGTCGATGCGAATAATGCCAAAAGTATGCCCCTGTGATACACCAACCATGAGAACCTCTACACTCAGTCACTTCCCAATGGCCTTTCATCAAATGGGGAATGGACATAATCGGTCCCCTACCAGCAGGACGAAGAAAGGTACCATTTCTATTTGTTTTAACTGACTATTTCTCCAAGTAGGTGGAAGCAGTTGTGTACGCCCAAATACGTGAACAGGAAGTCATCGCCTTCATATGGAAAAATATCATATGTCGTTTCGGCATCCCCAAGGAAATCAGCTACGACAACGGCCGACAGTTCATCGGCAAAAAAAACGATAGAGTTCTTCAAAAAATGGCACATTAAGCGAATACTCTCCACGCCATATCACACCGCCGCCAACAGCCAATCAGAGTCTTCCAACAAAACAATACTGAACATACTGAAAAAGAAACTTGAGGAAGCCAAAGGGCTATGACCCGAGCTACTACCAAAAGTGTTGTGGGCACACCAGACCATACCCAAATCCAGCACAGGAGGAACACCATACTCGCTAGTCTACGGAACCGACGCGGCCATACCCGTCGAAGTCGTAGAATCAAGCCTGAGGTACTCACATACCAGCGGAGCAGATAACGACATGAATAGACTTCAAGACCTCGACGAGGCCGAGGAAAGAAGGTACATAGCTCACATAAGAATGGCATCCCAAAAACAATAGGTCAAAAGATACTACAACAAGAAATCCAAAATAAGACCACTCAAAGTGGGAAACTACGTCCTTAAAGCCAAAACATTGGCATCAAAGGACCCGAGCGAAGGAAAACTGGCCACCAACTGGGACGGACCCTACAAAATCACAACGGTAGTAAGTAAAGGAGCATTCCAGTTGGAAACAATGGAAGGAAAAATGCTTCAAAACAATTGGAACGTCGCCCACCTCAAGTATTTCCATTTCTGAAAGGCGTCTCCCGAGTCGTACTTTTTTTCCCTTACCCGAGTTTTGTCCCGATTGGGTTTTCTCGGGGAGGTTTTTAACGAGGCGAAAAAGGGGATACCTGGAGATATATGCGGAACAAGTTTATCATATCATCCACTCAACACGCTCTCCAGGCCGACATGATAAAGGGACTGGACTAGTATGATCTCCATTGTATAAATGGCTACGGCCATGATCTCCATTGTATAAATGGCTATGGCCACGATCTCCATTGTATAAACGGCTACAACCACTATCTCAATTGTATAAATGGCTACGACCATGATCTCCTTTGTATAAACGGATACGACCATGATCTCCACTGTGCAAACTGCTAGAGTCATCGCCATGGCGTCGACAAAGCTCGACCACAACGGACAACAATTCAACGACAGTCGAAGTCACATATATGGCTAAGGTCATCGACATTATTTTGTCTAAGGCCATCATCGTCAATCGTCGACCTAGATCGACTACGACAAATAAGTAATTCGACGACAGTCGAAGTCACATATATGGCTAAGGCCATCGACATTATTTTGGCTAAGGCCATCGTCGTCAATCGTCGACCTAGCTCGACTACGACAAATAAGTAATTCGACAACAGTCGAAGTCACACTTATGGCTAAGGCCATCGACATTAAAATGTCGACAAAGCTCGGCCACAACGGACAACACTTCGATGACAGTCGAAGTCACATATATGGCTAAGGCCATCGACCTTATTTTGGCTAAGGCCATAGTCGTCAATCGTCGACCTAGCTCGACTACGACAAATAAGTAATTCGTCAACAGTCAAAGTCACATATATGGCTAAGGCCATCGACATTAAAATGCCAACCTAGATCGACCACGACGGATAACACTTCGACGACAGTCGAAGCTACATCCCATAGGCTAAGGTCGTCGCCACTAATCGCCGACCTAGTTCGACTACGACAAATGACGCTTCAACAACAGTCGAAGTAATATCATTATTGGCTAAAACCACCATTATTTAGTGTCGAAGCCGTATCCTATTGGCGGATAACACTTAGACAACTTTCAAAAACATAATAAAATTCCTACAAGTAAACGAACACCCGCTCTACTGAGATGAGGTACCGAAAATAAAAGGGGCAAAAGGAGAAGAATGGTAACAAAGGTACAATTTTCATTATCATCAAAAAGTATATGTATATCCGACCTTGTAAAAGGTCCCCATTACATTCCAAAATACAACAAAACAAAATATATACAAGTCCTAAGGGGCTTCGCCATCTCGCTCGTCACCCCCTGTGCGCCCGCCATCCTGCTCGTTGTCCCCCACTTAACCGCCATCGTGTTCGTCGCCGCCCCCGAGTTGGTAAGCTGCGGAGATCCAAGAGTCGGACTCTAGCCGGTTGGCGTCCTCGGAGTTATAGCCGGCCCGATCTGGAGAGTCGAAGCTATACCCACAGGTTTCACGGGCGGCACGGCCACGCGCCGTTGTTCCTGAACCTTCGCCTCAGTAGCTCGACCCGCAGCCAAGTACTCTTTGAGTACGACCAATCTGGCCTCTGCGTACACCCACATCTCATGCGCCTCACGATGAACATCCTCATAGAACCTTGGTGGGGCAGTCCGCTTGAGAACTTCATTCTCAGCCGCCCTGGCATCAAGTTCGGCGGTCAAAGCGGCGACCCTGGTCTGCAAATCAGCAGCTTCCGCTGCTACCCCGCGGCTAATCTCCAACTCCTCTTCCCTCGACTTAAGAAGAGACTCTAGCTCAGTGATTCGGGAAAACGCAGCCATTAACTCCTCATCGACCTTCACCAATACGGCCACCCTCCGCTTTAACTGCTCCTCCGACTGCTCAAGACCCTTACAGAATACCCGAAATTTAGGGTCTTTTGTGAGCAGATCTGCCACCGCCTGATGCTTGGCGCGGCACTTCTTATATTTCTTTGCCACTTTGTTAAAAATTACTGACTTCCTTTGCGCACGCCGCCTCCGCTTTACCTCCAACAGCGGCCGTCGAACCACCCTCCCTGACACGAGCTGGGCTGGCATCGGCGGTAGCTCTCATTTGAGGGGCCGACCTCCCCGAACGGATAGCATCGGCCATAAAAACTAGCCTCGACACTTGACGAGGTACACTTACCCTCTCGTCTTCAGTTGTTATCCCCTTGACCGTTATCAACCTCCGTCTCTTTCTCTCTAGTGGCTCCTCGCCTTCAGTAGTCTCATCCACGAGTTGCGGAGGTGGTATCAAAGGGGTCGCCTCGCTGGTGGCTGCTGCCACAGGTGCAACCTCCTGCGGAGGAACTACGGAAACGCCTCCATGAATTGAATCGCATACTAGGTCTTCACCGTCAGAATCGGTGCTTGACCTAGTTGTGGTTAAAATAGTCGTTTTCTTCGTAGGAGCACTTCGACCTGTCAAAACAAGTAGATCGGTCGTTAAGTCAGTCATCAGAGCCTAACGGAATTTTCAAACTGAAGCCGAAGAATTACGTGATGGTCCCGCGGGGCCGTATTGTTGAAGAAATGCGGTCCAAGTACGACACTCCTCAGCGTAGGGCAACAACTTGGACAACCATGGTTTGATAGTGTTGACGAACCGGGGCGGAAAGGCCCTCGCTACAAAAAAAGAAAGAAAGAAGTCATGTTGATAGTCAGGGCCGTTAAGGTCGTATACGACCAAGCATTCAACAAATAGAGGTACTTACGTTCCGAATTCCATTTCTCCGGGAACCCAGCAGGGTTAGACACCAGGTGCTCCGTTCTAATGAAGAAGTACCTACGCCAGAAGCCACTTTTGGTTTTGTCATCATACTTGACTAACAAACCTTTCGTACCACGGCTCTTCAATTGCAACATGGTACCCCTCAGGTAACCAGTGTTGAACAAGTGCAAAAGATGATGAACTGAGACTTCGCACTCATCCTTAGCCGCGTACGTAGTCAGGATCCTACACACCTTCAAGGTATAAGGAGTAAGCTGAGTCGGGCATACATTGTAAAAGCGGCAGAGTTCCTCCGCCAGAAGGTAAATAGGGAGACTATAATCGATTAAGAATGGATACTCGTAAAATGTGCAGTATCCTGGCCTATGGACATTGGCATAATCCATCCATGTCGGAGCCATTTCCACATGGTCCGGAATGTTGGATGCTGCTCGAAGATCGTCTAAATGAGACTGCAACAGTTCAATGTGCTCCCAGGGAAGCTCGGGGCATTTCGTTTGAAAGTCCTTCCGAATGAGAATTTTTTTTGGGAGCATATTATACACCGTAAGGGGAACAAAAGGCTTTTCCACTTCCTCCTCTTCACCGCCGGAGGAGGGGGGAACCCTGGATGGGGCGGTGTCTTTAGCCGTTTTGCTACCTTGGCGACGTTTGCCATGTTTTCTGTTTAAGAAATAAGGTACTAACGATGGGAAGTATGACTTCAAAGAAGTGGAGGAGTCTCAAACGAAATAACGGTTACTAGAAAGAAAGGCAAAGAACGAAGCCAGAAAATGTTTTCTAAAGGATCGAAAAATGAATCAGATTGAACCTTTCCCTTATTTATAGGGTTAGGTTGCGTGGAAATCGAAAAGGCATGATTCAAAATGGGTGCGGGAAATCAAAACGTCAAATCGCCCTCTGAACCGCCTCGGGAATAAGTGTAATAATGACGCATGCAGGCGATGACGTCACTCTAAAGATGAAACCACGCGTCAGCGGCTCAACAATGTCACATGTTTCACCTCATTCATGTTGCTGCCATTAAGAAGGGTCAAATTCTCTTAAAGCGAGGTTTGCAGTTCCATCCATTGGAGACGCTTCCCGAATGTGTCTCCAACGAACGGAGGGACTAACTATATAGGGTCAAATTCGACCTTCGACGCCCCTACGTTGGAAGGTACGACCAAAGAGAACATGTTAGCTAAAGCGGAAGTACGACTTTGGCGTAAGGATAGGAACAATGCCTTTCAGCCCCAGCATCCTCGAGTAGAGGGATATCACCTGCTTTTGTACTTTTTTGATTATTTCCAGGAAGGTCTCTTACTATATAAAGGAGATGTCACGACCCAAGCCCCGCTCTGGTCGTGATGGCGCCTCTCGTGAAGACAAGGCCAGCCAACCCTTTTAAACAGCCTTTTTTAACAATATATAAACATGAATTAAATAGTTTCAAGATAATTAGATAATGTGATTTCGCGAAATATAACCCAATTCAGCCCAAACCGGGGTGTCACAAGTCACGAGCATCTAAAGAGTTTAAATATGACTACAAATCTAGTAACATACATGATGGAATTTAGAATCCAAGGAATAGGTACGGTGCCATGAACGCAGGCGGTCACCTTGCTCAGCTATAATAGCAAAACCTCCAATCAACTAATATCCCGCTACCGGGTAATCAATACCTGCAGCTACACGCGAGGTGCAGAGAGTAAAGTGAGTACTCCAACTCAGTGAGTAATAAAAGTAAATAATAACTAAAAGCAAGAAATCACGTAAGGCACTCCATCATGCTATATAGAACAGTACAACCCTTTTTAGAAAAACAGTAAAATCGTGAAATCCTTTGGAAAACATCTGGGCTCAGTTAAAAACCTCTTTTGAAATTGATCTTTTCAACAGTTGCCAAAAATACTTTCAAAATAATTTGTGACACTATACACCGAAATATGCCCCTCGGTCAATATCTTCGTTCCTGGTCATCCACTCGGGCCCCAACATTCAAGGATCAGCTAGTACCAGCAAATGCAGATAAATATCTCCAGAAATATCACAAACAACAAATAATAAACAAATGCATGAATGCAATGCAATGCATATGATGGTACATTCCAGTACCCACTAAGCGCGCAGTCCGATCCATTTAACGTCGACGGCACTCACTGGGGGTGTGTACAGAATCCGGATGGACTCCTACAGCCCAAGCGCAATGTTACTGCAACGTGCAGTCCGATCCAATATATATATATATATATATACACTGCTACGGCGTGCAGCCCGATCCATGCACACATACACTGCTGCGGCACGCAGCCCGATCCATGCTCATCTCAATATAATACTGTTGTTGCACGCAGCCCGATCAATGCTCATCTCAATATAATACTGTTGCGGCGCGCAGCCCGATCCATGCACAGTCCAGAAATCATCATAAGCCCCATGGGCATTTATAAAACAATAGTTCTCAGCCCGGAATATCATTTAAAATATCATTTGAGTTTCAAAACTTAGAAAATATGGCTGAGTTTGCAAAACAATGTTTAAAGTCTTGGACTGAAGTCGAATAATATGCAACATATGCTAAAACACAATCTCAATCCCCGAAGGATTCACATAGTTGACAATCAGCCCAAACATGGCAATCAGCCCAATTATGATGGCAACAAGTAATTTTAGTCAAATACTCAGTAAAATCAACAACCGGGACGGACCAAGTCTCAATTCCCAACGGTGCTCTACCCCACGCTCATATCCGGCGTGCAAGTCACCTCAATATAGCACTATGATGTGTGAATCTGGGGTTTCAAACCCTCAGGATATCATTTACAAGTATTACTCACCTCTAGCTCGCTATGCCCTTACCTCTCAAATTGGCCTCCTCGTGTGACAAATCTGCCAAAAATCACACAAACATCGATGAAGTTCGATTTCTAAAAGACGGGGTTTTAACCATACATATCTGAAATTCGCCCCTTAATGATACTATAATGATCCCATACAGTTATGTAACTTCAATCTACAATACAACACTCAATAGGGCTAATATTAGTACTAGATCCCATAAATTATGCCATTTAGGCATATTATCAAATATCTTGTAGGCATAAATATTTACACCTCTTAACTATAGCATTGGTTCCTCCAACTATCACCATTAACCAAAAATTCATCGCACTATTATTCTTTAACAATTTATACTCCTAACATCACATGTGTGATCAACCATTCACACCCAAACCAACAAAAATTCCATCAAATAAACGCCTTTAAATCCCTACCATGTTCATGTATTTAAATTGGGAATTTATGGCTTCCAACCACCATACAATAAGTTGTAATACTTGATTCATACGCATATTCCCATAATATATCCATATATGTGAGTCTAAGGTGTAGGATTTACCTTTTGGAAGAAATCTTGCAAAACCCTTCTTTGAGTTCTTGAAGGAATTTCTTGAAAATCTAAAGATTTTCAAGATCAATCCATGTTAATATAAGTCTTTAGGAGTAGTAATCAACTCAAAGTACTCCAAAAATCTTACTTTGGATCATAGAAATGAAGAGTGGGACGAAATCCCCTTGAGAGAGCAAGCCCTTGCTCCAAAAATGGCTTGGGAACTCTCTATTCCCGGTCTTGGGGTATTTAGGGGCCTGCTACTAGCGCGGTCGCGCATCTCGGCGCGCTAGTTTGCCCAGTGTTCTGTCTTGGGCGCGCATATTTTAGCGCGGGCACGCATCTGGGCGCGCTAGTGACACATGCCCAGTAAAATGGTCATAACTTTCTGTATACACCTCCAAATGACGAACATTTTGTTGCGTTGGATCGTCCAAAGTGAGGTCTTACGTGCACTCATTTACAACTTTCGTCTATTATGAAATTTTTCCAACTTCAAAAGTTTCCGTTAGCCATCCGAAATCACTCCGAAGCCCCCGGGACCTCGATCAAACACGCCAACATATCCCATACATTATTCAAACTTGTTCCAATCAACAAAACACCTCAAACAACATCAAAACCATCAATTCACATCGAATTCAAGCCTAAGGTTTTTCCAAAAACTTTCGAAACACGCATTGGATCAAAAACTCAACCAAACCACCTCTGAATGACATGCAATTTTGCACACACATCCCAAATCATATAACGAAGCTACAACAACTCTCAGAATTCCATTCCGACTCCCGGATCAAAATATCACCTATCAACCGGAAATCACCAAAATACTAACTTCGCCAATTCAAGCCTAATTCTACACCGGACCTCCAAAACCACTTCCGATCACGCTCCTAAGTCACAATTCATCTCCCGGAGCTAACAGAACCATCAAAATTCACATCCGAACCCTCTAACTCATAAGTCAATGCCTGGTTGACTTTTCCAACTTAACTCTTCTTAAAAGAGACTAAATGTCTCATTTCTTATCAAAATCGCTCCAAATAAATTCTAATGTATCCAATACCAATAATGAAACATGAGGAAGCAGAAAATGGAAAGAACGGGGCAGTAACTCATGAGACGACGGGTCGGGTCGTCATAGGAGACCTTCACATTGTAAAGGGATCCATCATTATTTTCGGATAATACAACTCTCTTATTTCTCTCTCTATCTCTATCTCCAAAGAATACTCTCTCTCTCTCTCTCTCAAGTTCGTATTGTCTCTTTATACTATCAGATCTGTTTGAATAGCATTATTTCCATCTCTAGGTCTTATTATATTTGATTATGATTTACCTTCATTTACTTTTGATTGTTTTTATGCTTGCAAAGTATATCGATAACTTTTGAGCCAAACAATATCAACTTCTGGTCCGTACATTTCGTCAACCACGGCCAAATACCTTTCAGTTCCCCTCAGTCCATGCTTTTCTGCCTTGCTCTGTTCCAAAGTCATAGAGAGCCCGATCTTGGCTGTTTCATCAAAGAATGTTATGGGGCTTGATGTCACAATGAATAACTCCTCAGCTGTGTATATATGTGAACGAGACCTAAAACAACATTCCTAGTGTGTTTTCTACCTTCAAACTTGTGACGACCCAAAGGGCCAACACCATAATTCTCCCTTTCTCCGTGCTTCCGAGACCTTGAAAACCTCGCATTTAGTTTTTTCAATTTGCGTGCGCAGTCCGGGCGCGAAGCCGGAAATTTTTTTATGTTAAAATATGTGAAATCTATGGAAAATTTGAAGAATTTTGATATTAATATTGATATAGTTGACTTTGGTCAACATTTTGGGTAAACGGACCCGGACCCCTGATGTGACTGTCCCGGGTGGTCCGTAGAAAAATATGGGACTCGATCGTATTCCCGGAATCAAAATTCGAGGTCCCGAGCCCGAGTACGAAATTTTTGAAAGAAATTGTTTATCTGGAAATGATATGAAATATTGAAATGAAAATGAGTTAGAAAATATAGGTATCGGGCTCGTATTTTGGTTCCGACGCCTGGTACATGCCTTAAATGAGCGTTAAGCGCTTTCTGTGAAATTTTGTCGAAATCGGACGTCGTTTGATGTGTTTCGGACCTAAATATCTAAAGTTAAAGGTTTATGAAGTTGGAAATGGAAAATGATGGTTTTGGGGTTTGATTCATTGAATTTGATGTTATTTAGGCGATTTGATCGCTCAACTAAGTTCGTAGGATGTTATTGAGTTAGTGTGTGTGTTTGGTTGGGAGCCCCGAGGGTTCAGGAGTGATTTCGGGGGTGGTTCGGGATGTTTTTACACTTAGAACATATCAGAATTTCTGCAATTTTTGCACAGGCCCTTTTCCTTTCGCGATCACGATGATGCTCCGCGTTCGCGATGCCTTATGCCCAGTCTTCTTCGCGTTCGCGGAAGACCCACCGCGTTCGCGTAGTTCTGCCAAACCCCTTCTTCGCGTTCGCGAGCCCCACCTCGCATTCGCGTATAAGCCGGCCAGACCCCAGCCCCCTTTCACTCTAAGCGTTCGAGAACTTCACCCTCGCGTTCGCGATGCTTTGCCCCATAAGCCCTTCGCGAACGCGTCCCAACCACGCGAATGCGAAGGGTAATTGCCCAGCGAATTATTTAAATTCTAGAACAGTGTTCACTTCAGGTTTCTTCCCATTATTTCACACGAGCTCTTCCCTAAGACCCTTCATAGACGATTTTCAACCATTCCTTCTCCATAATCTCTTGGGTAAGTATTCTTAACTCTGTTTCCTCTTAATTTCTTCCATTAATCTCTAACTTCCTAGCCCTAAAGCATGAATTCAAGGTAGAAAATGGGGAATTTGGGTAGAACTAGGGCTTTTGGGATTTTGGGCAATTCAACCTCAATTCGAGGTCGAATCTTAAAACAAATTACATATTTGAACTCGTGGGGTTATGGGTGATTGGGTTTTGGTCCGAGCCTCGAGTTTGGACCATGTGGGCCCGGGGTCGAATTTTGGTATTCTTAGAAGAATGATAGGAAATTCATTTCTAGGCTATAGAATTTTGTTTTTGAGCCATTATTGATAATATTGAACTAATTATGGCTAGATATCGTTGTTTCGGAGTTGGATTCTAGAGGAAAGGCGGTATTAGAGGCTTGATTGCTATTATCGGACCAAGGTAAGTGTTTGATCTAACTTTGGCTCGAGGGAATAGGATTAGATTGTTTTGATTGCTATTTGCTAAATGATTGAGTACGGTGTATAGGCATGGTGACGAGTATCTATACACCGGTGTCTAGCATGACCGTGAGTCGTAAATGCTTTTAATTCGAAAGATATGGCACAACTGTCTTGTTAAATTGATAATTTCCATGTAAAGTGTTAGATGAGAATGAAATGAACTAAAAGAGAATGTGATGCAATGATTCGCTTGCCAGGACGAGTGAACTGTTACTATTGAATTCTCCCTTGCCGGGATATTTGGGCTGTTAGTTGTACCCTTGTCGGGTTTAATTGTTATGTTGTTGAATTTCCCTAATGGGACCTCCTTTAGAGAGAGAGTATTTGTACTATTCATTATATTATGGGATCGTGTGGCACGCCGACCACTTATGAATTATGTATGGGATCATGTGGCACGCCGACCACCTATGAATTATATTATGGGATCGTGTGGTACGCCGACCACTTATGAATTATATTATGGGATCGTGTGGCACGCCGTCCACCTATGAGATATGAATTGGGATCGTGTGGCACGCCGACCACTTATGCACTGATAAATGGGATCGTGTGGCACGCCGTCCACTTAGACATTTATATATATACGAGTTATAGTATTGAAATGGTTACATTGTATTATCTGATGATTTGTTCTTTACTGTATCTCCCCGAGCATGTCCTTTTTCCCCTTTGTTGTTGGTATTTCCATGTTGTTATTTCCGTTATTTTGTACATATATATATATATATATATATATATATATATATATATATATATATATATATATATATATATATATCTGCACAGGTTAATTTTGGTAGGTCCTGTCTAGCCTCATCACTACTTCGTCGGGGTTAGGCCAGGCACTTACCAGCACATGGGGTCGGTTGTGCTGATGCTACACTCTGTGCATTTTTTGTGCACAAATCAGGACGCAGCTTACGGACCGCAGCGGTAGGATTTTTTGGGAGCTCTCTTCAGTCCAGGGACTCTCGAGGTAGCCTAGCTGGCGTTCGCAGGCCGAAGTCCCTTTCTTTACTTTTGTTTGTTCATCTTGTACCAGGCAAACACTATGTATTTATTTTCCAAACTTTGTTTGTAGTATTCTATAGTAGTCCGTGAGTAGTGACACTAGGTACTGGGTAGAAGTGAATTTTGAAAACTTCCGCATTTTTCCGTTTGCAGTTAATTAAGTATTATAAGTCTTCCGCATTTGATTATCATTTCAGTTTATTATAATTGTTCAAAAGAAATCAGTAGAAATGTTGTATGGTTTGGCTTGCCTAGCTCCGACAGTAGGCGCCATCACGACTCTCGATGGTGGGAAATCCGGGTCGTGACAAGTTGGTATCAGAGCACTAGGTTACTTAGGTCTCACAACTCACGGACAAGCTCGGTAGAGTCTGAGGGATCGGTACGGAGACGTCTATATTTATCCCCCAGAGGCTACAGAGTTAGGAAAAATTTCACTTTGTTCATTATTGTCGTGCGATTCTGTTCCTCAAATACTGATTGTCTTTCTACTTTGTTCTTTCGCAGATGGTGAGAACACGTGCTTCCCCTTCTACTGCGTAGCAGCCCGATCCCCCAGCAGCAGCTCCTATCAGGGGCAGAGGGCGAGGCCGTGCCAGAGGCCGAGGTCGGGGCAGAGCTCAGCCCCGAGCAGCAGTCCCAGAGGTGGAGCCTCATGTCGACTATGATGAGGAGGTTCCAGCACCAGCAGCTCTTGTGGGCCCAGCTCAGGTCCTAGAGGGTTTCGTAGCCACTCCAGTACTCCAGGATGATTTGGTCCGACTGGTAGGCTTCATGGAAGGCATTTCTAGAGCGGGTTTTCTTCCTGTAGCACCAGCCACATCTCCGGCTGGGGGAGAAGTTCAGACTCCTGCTATGCGTACTCCGGAGCAGGTAACTCCTCAGGCTCAGGTTCCGGTAGTTCAGCCAGCTGTGGCAATCCAGCCGAGTGTTCCAGCTCAGGCCGGCGATGGTGCGGTGATGTCCGCAGATGCTTTGTGGAGGCTTGATAAGTTCACCAAGCTCTTCACCACCACCTTCAGTGGTGCTTCTACAGAGGACCCCCAGGACTTCTTATTCAGCTGCCATGAGGTTTTCAGGACTATGGGTATTGTGGAGACTAATGGGGTCGACTTCATCACTTTTCGGCTTGCAGGATCCGCCAAGACTTGGTGGAGGGACTATTTTTTATCTAGACCAGCAGGGTCACCATTATTGACTTGGGATCAGTTTGCAGAGTTGTTCTTGGAGAAGTTTTTCCCGGTGACTGAGCGAGATGCTCTACGCAGGCAATTTGAGCGTCTTCATCAGGGTACTATAACAGTCACGCAGTATGAGACTCATTTTATTGATTCGGCATGCCATGCTATTGTTATACTCCCCACTGAGAGGGAGAGGGTACGGAGATTTATTGATGGGTTGATTTAGCCGATCCGGCTTCAGATGGCTATGGGAGCCGGTAGTGATATGTCTTTTTAGAAGGTGGCCAATGCGGCCCGCCGGATAGAGATGGCACTTGCACGAGGAGGTAGTTAGGGGTTAGATAAGAGGCCTTGTCATTCTGGTAGGTTCAGTGGTACCTCATCTGGAGGTAGGGATTCATATGGTAGAGGCCACCCTCAGAGGCTCTTTCAGTCAGCACTTCAGGTTTCACATGGTACTACAGGTGGTCGTGGTTCCCAGCCATAGAATTCTGACCAACAGCTTTCTAGCTCACCATCAGCACCTATCAGTGCACCACCACTCCGTTATTCTTAGTAGCCGAGGGCTTGTTACCCATGTGGTGACACGAGACATGTTGCCAGGTATTGCCCTCGAGCATCTGACAGCTCTCAGCAGCAGGGTCCTCGTCTCATAATTCAGGCAGCAGGTGATCCCCAGGCCGCCCAGCCAGCTAGAGGGGGGTAGAGGCCATAGAGGTGGAGGTAGGGATCAGAGAGGAGGAGCACGGACCGCCAGAGGTAGGGGTCAGCCAGTAGCCGATCGTCCCAGAGACACGGTTCAAGGAGGTGGGGCCCAGCCCCGTTGTTATGCTTTGCCAGCCAGGCCAGAGGCCGAGTCATCAGATGCTGTAATTACAGGTACTATTCTGGTCTGTAATAGAGGTGTTTCAGTATTATTTGATCCGGGATCTACATATTCATATGTGTCGTCTTATTTTTCACCCTATTTGATTATGCCTAGTGAGGCTTTGGGTATTCCTGTATATGTGTCTACATCGGTAGGTGATTCTATAGTGGTCGACCGAGTGCATCATTCATGTGTGGTAGTATTTGAGGGTCTTGAGACCCGTGTCGACTTATTGCTCTTAGATACGGTGGACTTCGACGTTATATTGTGGATGGATTGGTTGTCCCTATATCATGCTATTTTGGATTATCACGCCAAGACCGTGACCTTGGCCTTGCCAGATTTGCCCCGACTTGAGTGGAGAGGGACCCCAGGTCATGCCACCCGCAGTGTTATCTCGTATGTTAAGGCTCGACGTATGGTCGAGAAGGGGTGTCTAGCATATATGGTGTATGTTCGCGACTCCAGCGCAGAGATTCCATCTATCGACTTTGTTCCTATTGTTCGGGAGTTCCCCGAGGTTTTCCCTTCAGACCTGCCGGGTATGCCACCCGACAGGGATATTGATTTCTGCATTGATCTGGCTTCGGGCACTCATCCTATTTCTATCCCTCTGTATCGCATGGCCCCGCCAGAGTTGAAAGAGTTAAAGGAGCAGCTTCAGGACTTGCTTGATAAGGGTTTCATTAGACCCAGTGTATTGCCTTGGGGTGCACCAGTGTTATTTGTGAAGAAAAAGGATGGGTCGATGAGGATGTGCATTGATTACCGGCAGTTGAACAAGGTGACAATAAAGAACAAGTATCCACTGCCGAGGATTGACGATTTATTTGACCAGCTTCAGGGTGCTAGGGTGTTCTCGAAGATAGATTTAAGATCTGGTTATCATCAGCTGAGGATTAGGGCGTCTGATGTCCCTAAGACAGCATTTCGCACTCGGTATGGGCATTATGAGTTTTTGGTCATGTCATTTGGGTTGACCAATGCCCCGACATCATTTATGGAGTTGATGAACCGAGTGTTCAGGCCCTATTTGGATTTGTTTGTGATTGTATTCATTGACGACATTCTGATATACTCCCGCAGTCAGAAGGAGCATGAGCAACATCTCAGAGTGGTTCTTCAGACTCTGAAGGATAGTCAGTTGTACACCAAGGTCTCGAAGTGCGAGTTTTGGTTGAGTTCAGTTGCATTCCTGGGTCATGTCGTGTCAGCAGAGGGTATTCAGGTGGACCCGAAGAAGATAGGGGCAGTCAAAAACTGGTCTCGACCAGCTTCAGCTATAGAGATCCAGAGCTTCTTGGGGTTAGCTGGTTACTACCGACGTTTTGTGGAAGGGTTTTCATCCATTGCAGCCCCGATGACTAGATTGACCCAGAAGGGTGCCCAGTTCAGGTGGTCAGATGAGTGCGAGGCGAGCTTCCAGAAGCTCAAGACATCTCTGACTACGGCACCGGTATTGGTTTTGCCCATGGGATCAGGGCCTTATACTGTTTATTGTGATACTTCCTGTATCGGGCTTGGCGCATTGTTGATGCAGAATGGCAGAGTCATAGCATATGCTTCGAGGCAGTTGAAGATCCACGAGAAGAACTATCCAGTTCATGACCTAGAGTTGGCAGCCATTGTTCACGCCTTGAAGATTTGGAGGCATTATTTATATGGTGTGACGTGTGAGGTGTACACGGATCACAAGAGCCTTCTGTACTTGTTCAAACAGAAGGAGTTGAATTTGAGGCAGCGGAGGTGGTTAGAGTTGTTGAAAGACTATGATGTTTCTATCTTATACCACCCGGAGAAGGCCAATGTGGTGGCCGATGCATTGAGTAGGAAGTCCGCCAACATGGGTAGTCTTGCCTATATTGCGGTCAGCCAGAGACCGCTTGCCTTGGATGTTCAGGCCTTGGCCAATCGATTTGTGAGATTGGATATTTCTGAGCCTAGCAGGGTGTTAGCTTGCACGGTTGCTCGTTCGTCATTGATGGAGCGTATTCGGGAGCAACAGTTTGATGATCCCCATTTGTGTGTCCTGAGAGACACGATACAATGGGGAGGTCCCAAGAAAATGACCTTGGGAGATGATAGTTTATTGAGATTGCAGGGGCGAGTTTGTGTGCCCAATGTTGATGGTATTCGGGAGTCAATCTTAGCTGAGGCCCACAATTCTCGGTATTCTATTCATCCGGGCATCGCGAAGATGTATCAGGATTTGAGGCAGCATTATTGGTGGCGCAGAATGACGAAAGACATTGTTGCATATGTGGCTCGTTGTTCGAATCGTCAGCAGGTTAAGTACGAGCATCAGAGGCCCGGTGGTTTATTTCAGAGGATCGAGCTTCCCGAGTGGAAGTGGGAGAGAATTACCATAGATTTTGTTACTAGCCTTCCGATGACTCGGAAGAAGTTTGATGCTATATGGGTTATTGTTGATAGGCTGACCAAGTTAGCGCATTTTATTCCAGTTGCCACCACCTATTCGTCCGAGAGATATGCTGAGATTTATATCAGAGAGATCGTTCACCTTCATGGGGTGCCTATATCTATTATTTCGGATTGGGGTCCGCAGTTTACCTCGCATTTCTGGAGAGCGGTACAGTAGGAGTTGGGCACCCAGGTCCAGTTGAGTACAACATTTCATCCCCAGACGAACGGTCAGTCCGAGAGGACTATACAGATTCTTGAGGATATGCTCCGAGCCTAAGTTATTGATTTTGGAGGCTCGTGGGACCAGTTCTTGCCTTTAGCAGAGTTTGCCTACAACAACAGCTACCAGTCCAACATTCAGATGGCTCCGTATGAGGCGTTGTATGGTAGGCGGTGTCGGTCCCCAATCGGATGGTTTGAGCCGGGAGAGGCACGGTTATTGGGTACAGATCTAGTACAGGAGGCCTTAGATAAGGTCAAGATCATTCAGGACAGACTTCGGTCAGCTCAGTCTAGGCAGAAGAGTTATGCAGATCGTAAGGTCAGGGATGTTGCTTTCATGGTTGGTGAGCGAGTATTGCTCCGTGTATCGCCTATGAAGGGCGTGATGAGATTCGGGAAGAAGGGCAAGCATAGCCCTAGGTTTATTAGCCCATTTGAGATTCTCGATCGCGTGGGAAAGGTGGCTTATAGACTTGCCTTGCCGCCTAGCTTGTCAGTCGTGCATCCGGTTTTTCATGTATCCATGCTTCAGAGGTATCACGGCGATCCCGCCCACGTGTTAGATTTCAGCACTGTCCAATTGGACAAGGATCTGTCATATGAGGAGGAGCTGGTGGCTATTTTAGACCGGCAAGTTCGATAGTTGAGGTCAAAGAGTTTTCCTTCAGTGCGTGTTTAGTGGAGAGGTCAGCCTCCTGAGGCATCGACCTGGGAGTCCGAGTCTGATATACGGAGCCGTTATCCCCATCTATTCCCCGACTCAGGTACTTCTTTCTTTTGTCCGTTCGAGGACGAACGGTTGTTTTAGAGGTGGAGGATGTGAAGACCCAAAGGGCCATCACCGTAATTCTCCCTTTCTCCATGCTTCCGAGGCCTTGAAAACCTCACTTTTAGTTGCCTCGATTTGCATGCACAGTCCGGGCGCGAAGTCGAAATTTTTTTATGTTAAAATATGTGAAATCTGTGGAAAATTTGAAGAATTTTGATATTAATATTGATATAGTTGACTTTGGTCAATATTTTGGGTAAACGGACCCGGACCTGTGAAGTGACGGTCCCAAGAGGTCTGTAGAAAAATATGGGACTCGGGCGTATTCCCGGAATCGAAATTCGAGGTCCCGAGCCCGAGTACAGAATTTTTGAAAGAAATTGTTTATCTGGAAATGATATGAAAAATTGAAATGAAAATGAGTTAGAAAATATAGGTATCGGGCTCGTATTTTGGTTCCGACGCCCGGTACAGGCCTTAAATGAGCGTTAAGCGCTTTCCATGAAATTTGGTCGAAATTGGACGTCGTTTGACGTGTTTCGGACCTAAATATCTAAAGTTAAAGGTTTATGAATTGGAAATGGAAAATGATGGTTTTGGGGTTTGATTCATTGAATTTGATGTTATTTAGGCGATTTGATCGCTCGACTAAGTTCGTAGGATGTTATTGAGTTAGTGTGTGTGTTTGGTTGGGAGCCCCGAGGGCTCGGGAATGATTTCGGGGGTGGTTAGGGATGTTTTTACACTTAGAACACATCAGAATTTCTGCAATTTTTGCACAGGCCCTTTTCCCTTCGCGATCGCGATGATGCTCCGCATTCGCGATGCCTTATGCCCAGTCTTCTTCACGTTCGCGGAAGACCCACCGCGTTCGCGTAGTTCTGCCAAACCCCTTCTTCGCGTTCGCGAGCCTTACCTCGCGTTTGCGTATAAGCTGGCCAGACCCCAGCCCCCTTTCACTATACGCGTTCGCGAACTTCACCCTCGCATTCGCGATGATTTGCCCCATCAGCCCTTCACGAATGCGTCCCAACCACGCGAACGCGAAGGGTAATTGCCCAGCGAA
The DNA here is from genome assembly GCF_000393655.2 of Nicotiana sylvestris. Lineage (NCBI taxonomy): Eukaryota > Viridiplantae > Streptophyta > Magnoliopsida > Solanales > Solanaceae > Nicotiana > Nicotiana sylvestris. The sequence goes on from NC_091066.1 coordinate 4,856,351, forward strand.
TTATTTAAATTCCAGAATAGTGTTCACTTCGGGTTTCTTCCCATTATTTCACACGAGCTCTTCCCTAAGACCCTCCATAGACGATTTTCAACCATTCCTTCTCCATAATCTCTTGGGTAAGTATTCTTAACTCCGTTTCCTCTTAATTTCTTCCATTAATCTTTAACTTCCTAGCCCTAAAGCATGAATTCAAGGTAGAAAATAGGGGATTTGGGTAGAACTAGGGCTTTTGGGATTTTGGGCAATTCAACCTCAATTCGAGGTCAAATCTTAAAACAAATTACATATTTGAACTCGTAGGGTTATGGGTGATTGGGTTTTGGTCCGAGCCTCGAGTTTGGACCATGTGGGCTCGGGGTCGGATTTTGGTATTTTTGGAAGAATGATAGGAAATTCATTTCTAGGCTATGGAATTGTGTTTTTGAGCCATTATTGATAATATTGAACTAATTATGGCTAGATATCGTTGTTTAGGAGTTGGATTCTAGAGGAAAGGCGGTATTAGAGGCTTGATTGCTATTATCAGACCGAGGTAAGTGTTTGATCTAACTTTGGCTCGAGGGAATAGGATTAGATTGTTTTGATTGCTATTTGCTAAATGATCGAGTACGGTGTATAGGCATGGTGACGAGTATCTATACACCGGTGTCTAGCATGACCGTGAGTCGTAAATGCTTTTAATTCGAAAGATATGGCACAACTGTCTTGTTAAATTGATAATTTCCATGTAAAGTGTTAGATGAGAATGAAATGAACTAAAAGAGAATGTGATGCAATGATTCGCTTGCCAGGACGAGTGAACTGTTACTATTGAATTCTCCCTTGCCGGGATATTTAGGTTGTTAGTTGTACCCTTGCCGGGTTTAATTGTTATGTTGTTGAATTTCCCTAATGGGGCCTCCTTTGGAGAGAGAGTATTTGTACTATTCAATATATTATGGGATCGTGTGGAACGCCGACCACTTATGAATTATGTTATGGGATCGTGTGGCACGCCGACCACCTATGAATTATATTATGGGATCGTGTGGCACGCCGACCACTTATGAATTATATTATGGGATCGTGTGGCACGCCGTCCACCTATGAGATATGAATTGGGATCGTGTGGCACGCCGACCACTTATGTATTGATAAATGGGATCGTGTGGCGCGCCGTCCACTTAGACATTTATATATATACGAGTTATAGTATTGAAATGGTTATATTGTATTATCTGATGATTTGTTCTTTATTGTATCTCCTCGAGCATGTCCCTTTTCCCCCTTTGTTGTTGGTATTTCCTTGTTGTTATTTCCGTTGTTTTGTACATATATATATATATATATATATCTGCACAGGTTAATTTTGGTAGGTCCTGTCTAGCCTCGTCACTACTTCGTCGGGGTTAGGCTAGGCACTTACCAGCACATGGGGTCGGTTGTGCTGATGCTACACTCTGTGCATTTTTTGTGCACAGATCAGGACGCAGCTTACGGACCGCAGCAGTAGGATTTTCTGGGAGCTATCTTCAGTCCAGGGACTCTCGAGGTAGCCTAGCTGGCGTTCGCAGGCCGAAGTCCCTTTCTTTACTTTTGTTTGTTCATCTTGTACCAGGCAAACACTATGTATTTATTTTCCAAACTTTGTTTGTAGTATTCTATAGTAGTCCGTGAGTAGTGACACCAGGTACTGGGTAGAAGTGAATTTTGAAAACTTCCGCATTTTTCCGTTTGCAGTTAATTAAGTATTATAAGTCTTCCGCATTTGATTATCATTTCAGTTTATTATAATTGTTCAAAAGAAATCAGTAGAAATGTTGTATGGTTTGGCTTGCCTAGCTCCGACAGTAGGCGCCATTGTTTAACCAAAAATATGATTCTTTGGTCAAATCTAAAGACAAATAGAAATTCGGGCTATTGATAATCAGGAGACGAAAAAGAAATAATAGACTTTTTGAGAATGACAAATAAGCAATAGATAAGTTCGTATTTTAACGTAATGTTGATGGTATCCTCTGTCTTTACAAATGACCTGACCTCCTCCTTTTATAGTTGATCCTAAGCAAAGAAGTAATACCTTAGCCTTAATGAGGCAATTATAAGCAATAATTGACATTAAATAAGATGCTACACAATCATTCCTATTTAATACCAATTCTCTAACGTATTGGGTATTTAATATTGAATTTGGACTCCTTTTTGTCATCATATCCATGTCTTCAATGCCTTCTGATCTCTTGGATTTAAATGACCCAAATAGGTCCGAAGTTTGTACTATTCGAATTGCCTCTCGTGCCTATTTAGCTTTTTCCCGTATCTGTTGTCACTCGTGCCTCTTAACTGATCATCATGTTTTGACCATTTGACTAGTCCTCGTGTCATGTCACGTCACCTTCAATGTTAATTCAATTTTTTCCCAATACAGATAGTCCCCCCACTTTCCATTTATTTATCAATTAAATATCTGGGAAGTGGATCTTCATAAAAAGGGAATTTTTGCTGTAATTAATATCATGACAATACTGACGCTTCAATTGTCCCTTCTAATTAATGCTTTACATACGTGTCACCTTTTGATTGGTTCTGCAATTCTGCGCCCTTTTTTCAAGGCTTCTTCATTCCCACTATTCACGAAGTGTTAGTTGCCTTTATTATAGGCTTTCCATCATTGCTCTTCTAAGTTTGACGATTGTCATTATAAACATATTTAACCTTTTTTCTTCTGTTTTCTTTTTCATAGATCTTCAACAAGCAATTTATTATTCACTTTTGCTTTTTCTCCCCCTTAATTCATCTTTCTTCAACAATGTCATCTCCAAACCCTAACCCTAGAAAAGTTCCAATTCTAGATCACTTCCCCAATGCCCCCGTAAGACATAGGAGAGGCAGAGGAGGTAGGCTTCGGAGCTTGAGCCTAGGATCCACTCATGGTGGTTCATCTGGTTCTGCTTCTCCTTCTTCTGGTATTAGGAGTTCTATCCCAAAGAGCCCCTCTTCTAAAGGTAAAGAACTTTCTGAATCTACTCAAGAGCCTTTAGTTGAAGAAATCGTACCCAATGATTTATCTTTTGGGAATGATAGAAGATCTCTCCAAGAACAAGTTAAAAATTTAGAAAAAACTGACACCTATCCTTCTTTAATAACTGAACTTGTGATTCCCACTATTAGGAAAGATTGTAATTGGAGAGATAATCTTCGTATAATGATTCCTGCCCCAAACCGGAGAATTTCTTCTTTTAGAATTGGATTCTCTTTCGTTTATCCCCTTTACTCTGGGATTTAATCCTGCCATTGACCCAGTTATTTTTGAATTTTGTCGCTTTTTCAAAATTTGCTTAGTTCAAGTAGGTCCTCTTGTTTGGAGAGCTGTGGCTTGCTTAAGGTATTTGTCTACCAAAGCCAATGTTAATTTTACCTTTTCCCATCTTATTCACCTATACCACCCCAAATTATTCCGCCATGGAGTTTTTACCTTGACTACAAGAAGCAAGAAGGTTTTAGTAAACTCCGAAGATAACAAGGATCGAGGGTGGTATTGTCGTTATGTTGTTGTACGTACGGTGGATTTGTTGGGTGTTTCCCTTCCCTGAGAAGTGGAATTTTGCACGTAAGTTTTTCTTTTTCTTACCGTATCTATTTTTTAAGAATTTTGATTTCTTTGCTAATCTCGTCTCTTTTTGGCTTTTTGTAGCAACCATGGGAGATGTGGAACACGTTCCTAACTTTCGTGGTTGGGTAGATTCAATTTTGAAGATTGCGCCTATGGAGGCGAGAACTTGGAAATCAATTTCTCTTTTGAATGGTTGGAAAGTGAAGACCCATGGTATGTATTTCCTTATGCTTTGCCGTATATTGAATTCTTTCTTATTTTAATTCCTTATCCTTCTTTTTATCAGGATTTGGTATCAGGGGTATGACAACTGAGGTAGTCGTTGCCATTCGAGCGTCTTCAACCGCTTCACTTGATTTGGAAAAGACTCGGGCCACGCTATCAAAAAGAACAGTTGTAGAAGAAAGTTCTGAGAATGAGGAAGAAGAGAATACCTCTTTGATAGCTAGGCCAAGAGCCAGGAGATGCGTCATTGATGGAGATGAAGTTGAAGATACTCCTGCTCGAGCCTCTATCTCCGAGCCTATTCAAATCCTTTCTGATGAGGTTACCACTCCAAGAGGCTCTAATGAATCAATTCGACGTCTCTTTGTTAGTGGTTTTGAGAGTGGAGAATTTGGACCAGTTCTTGATGAAACTCCCCTCTCTTCTTCTATTCCCATTTCTTCTATTCCTTCTATTCCTTTGACAACCACGAGTATTTCTCTGCCTATTTTATCGACTCATGTTTCCTTATCTGTTTTAGTTCCCATATCTGCTCCTATTGTCCCGGCTTTAACTCCTACAGCTCCCATTGTTTTTACCTTTTCTACTATTCCTCCTTCCATTGTTCCCCCTCCCTCTGTTCGGCATACAGAGGCGGGTTCTAGTAGCAGAGGCATGGCTATGAGAAGTGTTACTCTTGAAGTTCCTGCCAATCATAGCCTTTTGAGAAAGACTGGTGGAGCTGATGTTTGGCTCGAGCCTTTAATCGGAGATATTGAGAAGAAGAAGATGGAGAGCCACAGTTGCTTGACTTTGATGAATGACATAGTTCATTCTACCTTGAAGGTACTTTTCTTTTAACTTACAAGTTTTTTTATACCTCTCTATATTCTCACATTTGATGCCTTTCCCTTGTAGGCTAATCTTATTGGTACTGAGTTAATGGGAAGAATCTCCACTCTAGAGAAGAAGGATCGAGAGTCTGCGAGGGCTATCTCTGAGGCTAGGAGAATAGACACGGAAACCCAGCTTGAGGCAGCAAACTGGAAAGAGCAGTTTGAGAATGCTCAGGGGACCATAGAGGAGTTGCAAGAAAGTAGAAATCACCTGGAGCAGCAAAAGCGTGGTTCGACTTCTGAGCTAGCAATTGCCAAGGCTTCTTCAAGCCAATTTGAAAAAGATAAGGAGCTTTTGGAGTGCTCATTTTCAAAACAATTATCAAAGGCCAGTGAAGAAATCAGAGAGCTTAAGGCACTTGTGAAGAAGAAAGAAAAATATGCAGGGGAGTTAGTGCAAAGATTGACTCAAGCTCAGGCTGACTTAAGGATCTCCTCTGACGAGATATGTGCTTTGAAGAGTTCTCATGCCTCCCTTGAAGCTTCCCTTGATTCCCACTTAGCTGAACACCAGATATTGAAGAACGATCTTGCTATATGGGAAAGGGAGTATGGACTTCTTGAGGAGAACTTCAACATAGAGGTAAGTTGGGCTTTTCTAAAATCTCGTCGTGATGCTTTGATGGAAGCTTCTCAAGAAAACTTTGATTTGCAATCTGAATTAGCCAAAGTCTTGGACACTATTGAAAAAAGCCAACAAGCAGTTGATACTCCTTCTCATGCACTTGGAACTCCTAGGGCAGAAGAATTTTTAAATGAAGAAGTGGCTACTGCAGCAATTGGAGTTGCAATTCCGGCTCCCGGGGGTGAAAATTCGATGACACAGTCCATGGAAGTTGAAGCTCCCCTGACTCTTGCTTCCCTCGGTGATTTTAACACTCCAGGCCCAGTTGAAACCGCTCTTATTACTGCTCCCTCGGAAGTTGTTACCGTGCCTGTGACTGCCCCTGAAAATGAGATTGCAACTTCTGATGCTCCAACCCCATCAGTGACTATTTGAATGTATTTCAAACTTTACTGTTTTTTTTATATTAATTGGTGGTGTTATCCCTTGACTACTTTAAGGGATCTTTTGATGAAGTCCCCAGTTATCATAATGGGGCACTTGTAAAAAACAAATATTTTGCTGACTAAGTTTGTACTTAGTCTTTTATATTAAGAAGTTTTATCAGTACTTCTGTAGATTCTATTCTTGCATATTCATCTAGGACTTTATAGAATAACTTAGCATTTTTGTCCTTTGAAAATGCTTTATGATTCTTCTCATGGATTATCAACATGAGGTTTATAAAAGAGGGCCCTTTTATTTTATCGACACTTAATGAAGAAGACGTCTCAACTTCACAATGGTGTTATAATACGATGAAAGAAATAGGAATACACATGTTTTGTATGAAACAACTTTGACAAGTTTTATTCATGAACTTTAACAAGTTTTTTGACTATTACATGTATTAAAATACATCAATGACTTTCTCATAACTGTTTTTCTTGTAACAGATTTTTACATAATATAAAATAAACAAGGTTTTTCTTCATAACCTATTTCAGTACATAGTCAAGACCCTATCTTTATATATTAGGAAGGATTTGAGGTGACTTTGTTTATGAGTTTGAGAGATGACTCTGTTGTTCTCATGGGAAAACATTATGATGAATGTCTTGTGTTTGTTGAACACGATGATGAATGTTGAAGACTTCGTAACTTTTTCTCAACACTTGTCTCTTTGTGGCCGACTTTTGTTCGATATTCATATCTGTTTTTCTACACATATCTGTGTATAATATGTAGTCCCCCAAGTGTTTGAGCGGTGAAGTATGAAGCCTCGAGCACTTGTTTATTTCTTTCAATTTGGTCCTTTTCCTGAAACAGAAAAATATACGAGACTCGGAGGTGTGATTATAGATGAAGACTGCCTCTCGTGTGTATTTCCATCAAATTAATTGTAACCCTGGGCTGGGAATTTTAGAACACTCAATTTTGCCTTGCAGGTCATGACTCATCATTTGGCACGAGTTAGGGTTTTTGCCTAGCATCTAAAATCGTTAGTAAAACTTTAATAATTCAAAAGAAAAATTTTAACATGGAGATACCTGACCGTGGGTACTTTCTCAGAAGTAATACCTCTTTAAATGGACGGCATTCCAATATGAGGGTAAAACTTTGTCTTCCATTGTCTCCAACTCGTATGCTCCTTTTCCCGCAATGTCACGAACTTTGTATGGTCCTTCCCACGTTGGACTTAGCTTTCCTGAATTAGCAGCCTTTGCAGATTGGAACACCTTTTTAAGCACGAAGTCCCCAATTTTGAAAAATCTGAGGCGTGCTTTCCTATTGTAATATCATTCAATTACTTGCTTTTGTGTTGCCATTCTTATCAATGCAACTTCTCTTCTTCCTTCAAGCAAATCAAGGTTGACCCGCATCTCTTCATCATTAGATTCCTCCGTTGCCCGAACATACCGTGTGCTTGGTTCACCTATTTCAACTGGAATTGAGGTTTCCGCACCATAAACCATTGAAAATGGTGTTTCTCCAGTTCTTGTTTTTGTCGTTGTACGATAAGCCCATAATACTCCAGGTAATATCTCATGCCAATTACCTTTTGAATCCTGTAACATCTTCTTCAAGTTGTTGATAATGACTTTGTTAGTGGATTCCGCTTGTCCATTACACACTGGATGGTATGGCGTAGATGTTATCCTTTTAATCTGCCAACTTTGAAGAAATTCTGTGATTTGAGCTCCTATGAATTGTGGTCCATTGTCACACACGATCTCCTTTGGTGCTCCAAAGCGGCATATTATATTTTTCCATATGAAGTCTTTAACTTCCTTCTCTCGTACCTGTTTAAATGCTCCTACTTCTACCCATTTAGTAAAATAATCTTTGAGTACAAGTAGAAACTTTACCTGACCTTTTTCTTGTGGAAGTGGACCTACGATATCCATTCTCCATTTCATAAAGGGCCACGGGGCTATAACAGGGTGTAGTAACTCAGCGGGTATGTGCATATTATTGCCGTATCTTTGACATTTATCACATTTGGACACGAAACTGTTTGCCTCTTCTTCCATCTTAGGCCAATAATATCCTGCTCGAATCAATGTTCTTACCAGCGACCTTCCCCCTGCGTGATTTCCACAATGTCCTTCGTGCACTTCCCTCATCACATATTCTGTTTGAGAGGGTCCGAGACACCGTGCTAATGGTCCACCGAACATCTTTCGATAAAGATTTCCTTGATAAAAACAATATCGAGCGGTTTTTTGCGAAGCGCGTGAGCCTTCCCTTTGTCAATAGGCACGGTTCCGTGCTGTAAAAAAGCAATAATTTCGTTTCTCCAATCCCATGTTAAATGATTAAAATTTACCTCATTCTTCTCAGGTTCGAGAACGGAATGAAATAAATGTACGACTGAAGCATTTGCGTCGTTTGCTACGTCAGCTGCAGATGCGAGATTAGCTAAAGCATCTGCCTCCACATTCTCATCTCTTGGGATTTGCATTACCTTCCAAGTTTGGAATTGCTTAATTAGTTCCCGTACCTTTTCGAGATATTCTTGCATTCGAGTTTCCCTGGCTGTATAAGTCCCCAGCACTTGATTGACCACGAGTTGAGAATCACTCTTGATTATAATTTGTGTTATGCCGAGTTCTCTTGCCAATTCCAAACCTGCAATTACAGCTTCGTACTCTGCTTCATTGTTAGTTATAGAATGACATTTTATAGCTTGCCTAATAGTTTCACCTGTAGGTGGTATGAGAACTATACCCAGACCTGCTCCTTTTATATTAGATGAATCATCAGTGAATAAAACCCAAGTCCCCGGGTTTGCACCATTAAAAACTTGTAATTCTTTTTCTGCTTCTAAATGCATCCCCTGACTAAAATCAGCCACGAAATCAGCTAGTACTTGAGATTTTATAGCGGTCCTGGGTTGATAAATGATTTCGTATTCACTTAGTTCTATATCCCATTTTGCTAATCTTCCTGACAGTTTGTGTTTATGTAAAATATTTCGAAGCGGAAAAGCAGTAACTACAATAATGGGATGGCATTGAAAATAAGGTCTTAATTTTCTAGATGTCATGATCAAAGCTAATGCTAACTTTTCTAGTTGTGGGTATCGTGTTTCAGCATCTAGTAAGGACTTACTTACATAATAAATAGGAGATTGTTTACCTTGGTCCTCACGGACTAAAACAGCACTTACCGCAACTTCAGACACAGCCAGATAGATGAGAAGCTTTTCTCCCACCTTTGGTTTTGCCAATAACGGTGGTTTTGACAAATAAGCTTTCAAATTTCTAAGGGCTTGTTGACAATCTTAATTCCATTCAAAATGATCTTGCTTTTTGAGTGCAGAGAAAAACTTAAAACACTTTTCTGATGATTTGGAAATAAATCTCCCAAAGCTGCAATTCTTCCCGTTAATCTTTGAACTTCCTTTTTATTAGTAAGGATATCAGTGATTTCTTCTATTGCTTTGATTTGAGAAGGATTTACCTCAATACCACGGTTAGAAACAAGAAAACCCAAAAACTTACCTGATGCAACTCCAAATGAACATTTTTCTGGGTTGAGTTTCATATTAAATTTTCGCAAAATTTCAAATGTAACAGATAGATGAGAAATATGATCATGACACTGCTGGGTTTTGACGAGCATATCGTCTATATATACCTCTATTGTCTTTCCTAAATATTCTTGGAATATTTTGGTGACCAACCTTTGATAGGTTGCCCCAGCATTTTTGAGACCAAAGGGCATTACTTTATAACAGTAAGCCCCTCTGTCTGTGATGAAAGAAGTCTTTTCTTCATCACTAGGGTCCATTTTAATTTGGTTGTACCCTGAATATGCATCTAAAAAACTTAGAAGTTCATGTCCTGCAGTTGCATCAATTAACTGATCTATATGTGGTAAAGGAAAAGAATCTTTTGGACAAGCTTTATTAAGATCTGTATAATCTACACAGACTCGCCACTTACCATTTTTCTTAGGTACAATAACTGTGTTGGCTAACCAATTAGGGTACTTTACCTCGCGGATTGACCCAATTTTTAATAGCTTTTGGACCTCATCTTGAATCATCTGGTTTTTGAAAGCCTCTTGCTTTCTTTTCTTTTGCTTTATTGGTGTAAAGGATGGATCTTCGTTTAATTTGTGAATCATCACATCCGGTGGTATCCCTGTCATGTCAGTATGGGACCAAGCAAAACAGTCCACGTTAGATTTTAGAAATTCAATTAACATACCTCGCATGTTTGAGTTTAAATTAGCTCCAACATAAACTTTCCGTTCATGCCACTGCTCAAATAATATCACAGCCTCGAGTTCTTCGATGGTTGATTTGATATTTTCATTCTCCTCAGGTTCTTGAATTGTATCAGGTCTCGAGTCTAAATCTGTTTTCTCTCGCTTAGTTGAGGTTTGAGTGTAGGCACCTTCAACTGTTTCCTGTAATTGCTATTTTTCTTTGTTTACGGTGCTCGTATCTGTTACAGTGTTGATACTCCTGGCTGTTTGCTGATCCCCTCGAATTTGACAAATCCCCCACGGTGATGGAAATTTAATAACTTGATGTAGGGTTGATGGAACAACATCCATCTCATGGATCCAAGGCCTCCCCATGATCATATTGTAGGCCATTTCCATATCAATTACCTGAAATTTAATTTCTTTAACAACACCTGCAGGAAAAGTTGTTAGAATTACCTCTCCTTTTGTTACCACACTTGAATTGTCGAAGTCTAACAAGGTATGCACCTTGGGTAACATTTTTTCTTCAGCTTGCATTTCACGTAATACCCTTAGTAGTATAATATTTACGGAACTCCCTGGATCAATCAAAACTCGTTTTACATTAGTATCATGTAAAAGTAAAGATATTACCAGTGCGTCATTATGTGGAGTTATCACTCCTTTGGTATCTGTATCATCGAATGAAATATTTTCATTTTCTAAAACCTGTCGTACCCGTTTCCTGTGTGTAATTGTTACTTTAGAAACCTTGTTGGAGGCTGTGTAGGTTATGCCGTGAATATCTTCTCCCCCACTTATCACATTCACTGTTCTCTTGGGTGAAGGAGGCTTTGGTGGCTCTTGCCTATTTTTCATATAGGCTTGTTTACCTTTTTCACTAAATAACTCAGTGAGGTACCCTTGCTTCAATAGATGATCCATTTCACTTTGCAAGAATCTACATTCTGAAGTTTTGTGTCCGTGATCATTGTGGAATTCGCACCAATGATCTGGATTGCATCTATTTGGATTTGACCGCATCTCTTTTGGCCACCGTACCTTATCTCCCATGCTTCTCAAAACAACCACGAGCTCGGAGGTAGTGACATTAAAGTTATATCCGCCAAACCGTGCCTTTAAACTTCTGTCATCATCTCGTGACTCTTGTCTGTTCCGATCATTTTTGAATTTCGATGAAGAACCAGAGTCCCTGTTCCTTGATTTTTGATCATATTGTTGGCTATCTTGTTTTGACCGTGGGTCTTTTCCTGCATGTCCCATATATGGATCGTACCTATTTTTACATGATCTTTTTTCGGTTTCTGACCTTCGGGTACCGCCCCTTTCTTCATGATGGAGCTTAGGTACGGTATCTTCTTCGATTCGCAGCTTCGTGCTATACCTGTTGTAAACATCATTCCATGTGGTTGCAGGAAATTCTCGAAGACTTTCTTTGAGTCGTCTCGTGGCTTCAGAACTTTTGTCATTTAAATTACTTGCAAAAGCTATAGCAGCCCAATTGTCAGGCACACGAGGTAGAGTCATTCTTTCACGCTGGAATCTATCAACGAAGTTTCTAAGCAACTCCGAATCCCCTTGTTTGATTTTGAAAATATCTTCCATCCTTTTCTCAACCTTTTGTGCTCCCGAATGTGCTTTAATAAAAGAATCTGCAAGCTCAGCAAAAGAATTAATAGAATTTTCAGATAAAAGAGAATACCAGGTTAATGCACCCTTGGTGAGTGTTTCTCCAAATTTCTTGACCAGTACTGATTCAATTTCTTGTTTGGTCAAGTCGTTGCCTTTCACGCCTGTTGTAAATGCAGTCACGTGGTCACGTGGGTCTGTAGTACCATCATATTTCGGGATGTCAGGCATTTTGAACTTTTTCGGAATTGGAAGGGGAGCAGCACTTGGCTTCCAAGGTTGTTGTGAGTATTTGTCCATGTCTACTCCTTTTATTACAGGCGGAACTCCAGGGATTTGCTCAATACGCTCATTTTGTTCCTTAATCTGTTTCTGCAAGGTTAGTACTAAATTTTGCAAATAGGAATTATCTGAATTACCTGGTCCCCCTTCCTGTGGTTCACTGGTGGTTCCTCCATTTCCAGAATTAACAAGACCAGAACGGGGATTCTCCAATGTATTATTATTATTAGGAGTTGGTGTGGGTGGTGCAGCAGGCAATCGACTAACTAGAGCCTGAAGAGCTTTGCCGACCTGTGCATCAATTAGCTTTTGTAAAGCTTCATTTGTACCTCCTTCAAAGTGTTCAGATTGTTCTTATTGATCAGTACGGGATTCAGTAGCAGGAGTGCCTTCACGAGATTGACGTGGTGAATCTGGAGGGGAGGGAACCACGTCACCTTGATTTTGATGGATTTGATTTTCATGGTTTCCCAATGTGTTATTACTGTTATTGTCGTTGTTGTTTGACATGTTGATAAAAGACGAATAAAATGTAGCTTCAAAGAAAAGATTATCAGATTCCCGGTAACAGAACCAATTTGTTTAACCAAAAATATGATTCTTTGGTCAAATCTAAAGACAAATAGAAATTCGGGCTACTGATAATTAGGAGACGAAAAAGAAATAATAGACTTTTTGAGAATGACAAATAAGCAATAGATAAGTTCGTATTTTAACGTAATGTTGATGGTATCCTCTGTCTTTACAAATGACCTGACCTCCTCCTTTTATAGTTGATCCTAAGCAAAGGAGTAATACCTTAGCCTTAATGAGGCAATTATGAGAAATAATTGACATTAAATAAGACGTTACACAATCATTCCTATTTAATACCAATTCTCTAACGTATTGGGTATTTAATATTGAATTTGAACTCCTTTTTTTCATCATATTCATGTCTTCAATGCCTTCTGATCTCTTGGCTTTAAATGACCTAAATAGGTATGAAGCTTGTACTATTCGAATTGCCTGTCGTGCCTATTTAGCTTTTTCCCGTATCTGTTGTCACTCGTGCCTCTTAACTGATCATCATGTTTTGACCATTTGACCAGTTCTCGTGTCATGCCACGTCACCTTCAATGTTAATTCAATTTTTTCCCAATACAGCCATCACGACTCTCGATGGTGGGAAATCCGGGTCGTGACAAAACTCTAACGTGCATGGGAGGTTGATTATCGAAAGTCGAAGCTAAAGAAACAATCCCAAATCCACCTTCACCCAGTGTTCTGAAATATATATCACGATGTAATTCATGAACGTTCCATTGCAACAATTCAAAAAGGGAATTGGAGAGGATCCCCTCCAGTGAAATTCTGTCCAGTAATGTTCAATACCATTACTAACTCTATTTTTATAAAATTCCAAAACCATCCTTTTGATTTTTAATATAAACGTATATAATGCTATTTACAAATCACCAAGAAGAAAAGTCATGTTATCACATAATTACAAGTCATATATGTTAACGCATTAGTATAATAAGGCCTATTTTATGAAATTCTGTTAATTTCTATTATTATTTGTTTAATCTTCTTCTCGATTTTACACTATAATTTGTAAGTAATACTCGATTTACCAAAAGACATGCACCTTAAATTTTGTAGTGCAATAAAAATGCAAATATTTTATTTCAAATGAGACTAAGGTCATTTAACGAATTTAATTATTTCTAATCTAAGGAAGACGAATGAGCAAAAAATAAAACAGTGTACTTGGGTAATTATTTAATATTTTATTCTCAATATTTTATTTAAAAAAATGGGTAAATATTATTTCAAATGAGACGAATTTAATTATTTAATTAAGGTCATATTAATTATTCTCAATAAATTACTATGTCTAATTGACTTTCAGGGTACTTGGGTAAAATTAAGTATTTTTTCCTTAAAAAAAATATCTTAGTGCAATAAAGTAAATAAAGGTATTATAAATAGTAAAATTTTCCTCTACAGCAATATTTTATATGGTTGCCCTTTTAAATCTCACTTGCAAAGTCAAAAATAAGTGAATAAAGGTGGTTTAAGTAGTACGTAGCAATATTTTTTACTTTGCCCCTTTTAAATCTGAGTATTACCAACTCAATTAAAATTCCTAAAGTATAATTCAAATAAAGATTACATATAACTGTTTTCCATAAAGGTTTCTGCTAAAGTGCTAATCATTCTTACACCTCTATACTTTTTGAATACATATATTGTATATAGTTGTTCATGTCTATCTTGTGGTTTACTTTGATGTTCCCTGTAAATCATGCAGGGAAAAAATTAATCGGCATGTATAATGCGTTGTTTGGTTGAAATTACTAAATAATACCAGCAACAATGGTGTTCAAGGGGACTAAGAATGAACTCGAAATAAATTTGTGGAAAGTTACTGACATTTTGAATAGTCATTTCTGGGCAGAAACTAAGAACAGTTTTTTTAATAATAACCGAGAATCCGATTGAATAGAAAAGATATCTGGAACCGTAAAGCCAAAATAAAAGTAGGATTGTGAACACAAGTTATACAACTCGTATCCTGATTATAGAACCAATACCTAGTTTTGTTCTATTAATATTTGCATTGGAAAAATTGATGCATCAACGTAATTTTGGAGACAACTGGGTTCTCTCTCACCCTCTTAAATTTCTTCAAGAAAATAATGATGAACCAAAGTAACTTCCATCACTAAAGGGAACTTCAGAGTGAACCTTAGGTGTTTCTCAAATCCCAAATCTTGATGCCCCCATTTGCTTCACTACTGCAAACTGCATGACATCATCGTTGATATACTCATTCGAACAAAAACAGATCTAACCACCTGTTTTCCAAGAAATAAACAGCAAAAAAGAGGGAAAACTACGTATAAAGTTGGAAATGATTGGTGCTGGAACTGTATGTATGTAATATTATGTACAGTAGCTTTTAAAATAATAATCGAAATATTTATATATATATATATATACCTGATCATACAAAAGACATAAATAAGACTAGTGTTATGGAGGAAAAAGAAGCCGAGGACTCCAACAAAAATAATTGTGAAGGTTCAAGAGAAGAGGAGAAATCTGAAAATAACATGCTGAAGGAAAGCAATGAGGCTCAAGATCATGTTAAATTCATTAAAGACAAAGAGGCAGAAACAAGTTCTGAGCTCTTCAAGCCTTCCAACATACACCCGTGAACACCCAGGTATTAATATTGTTGTAGATTTGAATGCTAACCAACTTAATTTTGCAGAAGTCACTTCAGGAGGAATAACTACAAATCATATAGTAGAGGATCCCACCTTACACCAAGATGCTCAAGAACTTCAACAGATTCAAAACAATGACAGAGGAGGAGTAAACTCAGATGAAGAAGTGTGTTTGGCAGTTCTTAGAGGAAGAAGCAGAGTAAGGTCAGAAAAAAACACAAAAACAACAACACACCTTCTCTAAGAAGGAGACAAAAAAATGGTACCTCTCCTCAAGTTTCTCATGATTAGCACAATCTTTTGGAACATTAGAGGAGTGAGGTCAAACAAGGGCATACATAGGCTCAAACAACTAATCGACATCAATTGTATCCTTTTTGTTGCCATAATGGAACCCATGGTTAGCAAAGAGAGAATTGAAGGATATCGCAAATTTCTTGGCTTTAAAGAATGCGTCTCCAATGACAATGGTAAGATTTGGTGTTTCTGGAAAAACGTCAATCAAGCTACTGTTATTGCAAATGAGGAACAACAAATCTCTATAAAGATGGATGATGGTCGGACCAATCCTTCTGTTTTTATCACAGCAGTCTATGCCAAATGCACCTCAAGAGAAAGAAAAGACTTATGGTGCAACCTTGAGGATATCAGTCTAGCAATAGATGGCCCTTGGTGTATTGGAGGCGACTTCAATGTTATCTTGGAACCCGATGAGAAGCTAGGTGGTACGCCTCATAGAATGTACAAGAGTCTTGATTTTCAAATGTGCATGGACAACTGTGGAGTGACTGACATTGGTTTCTTTGGTGCTAAATACACCTGATGCAATAATTGGAGACCACGGAAAAGAATTTGGAAAAGACTGGATAGAGTATTCATAAATGACAAATGGGCTCAAAGATTTCAAAATACCACGGTCACGCATTTAGTGAGAACTGGCTCGGATCATAGGCCTCTACTCATAAAGTGTTTTGATACTGTTAATAATCACATAAAGTACTTCAAATTTCTCAACTTCTGGACTAAACAAGGTGGTTTTCTCGAGCTTGTTAAGGAAGTATGGGACACTAAAATCAATGGCACCCATATGTGGAAACTTCAAACAAAGCTAAAGCTTCTCAGCAAAAGACTAAGTCAGTGGTCAAGAGAAAGCATTGGCAACATCCATGAACAAGTTATTAATTGAGAAGACAAAGTGCAAAGGCTCGAAGAATTGGAGATTATTAATAACCCGGAATCAGCTAGGGCAGAGACCAATAAAGCACATGCTGAATACATTAGGTGGTTGTCTATACAGGATTCCCTTATCACTCAGAAGGTTAACATCAATTGGTTTGAGGAGGGAGATAGAAATACCAACTACTTTCACAGTAAGCTTAAAGAGAAAAGAGAAGATTGCAACTGGAAAGAATCAAGAACCATAGAGGAAAGTGGATTACCGGGGAAGATAAGATTGCCAAAGCAGCCATTAGACATTTTAATGGCCTCTTCAATTTTCCAGCAGCTAATATGGACACCAACATTCTCCAATGCATCACCAACAAGATTACAAAAGAAGAGAATGACAGCCTTACAAAGAATCCAACTGAAGAGGAAATCAAATATGCTGTTTTCAACTTAGGTGCATCTAGCGCGGCAGGACCAGACGGCTACAATGGAACTTTCTTTCAAAGTTGCTGGGACATCATCAGGGAAGACATCGTTGATTTTGTTCTGGAGTTCTTCAGAGGTAAGCCCCTTACTAAGTTCTACACACACACACTAATTTAACTCTTATCCCAAAAAATGATTCCCCCACCACCTTTAATGATTTTAGGCCCATTAGTCTCGCTAATTTCACAAATAAGATTATTTCTAAAAGTCTTTCTATCAGGCTCAATCCTTTGTTAAGCAAATTGATCTCGGCTAATCAAAGTGGTTTTGTTAAAGATAGATTAATTTCGGAAAATATTCTGTTAGCGCAAGAAATTGTCCAATCTATCTCTCATTCTAATAAGGGTGGAAATGTTGTTATTAAACTGGACATGGCAAAAGCATATGATAGAATGTCATGGACTTTTGTTAACTCTGTTCTAAGGAAATTTGGTTTTTGTGAAGTGTGGATTGACATGATTCAGAATCTATTATCTGGTATTTGGTATTCCATAATCATTAATGGAAACATAAAAGGCTTTTTTACATCTAGTCAAGGGCTTAAACAAGGAGATCCACTTTCCCCCTCTCTCTTTATTATAGCAGCTGAAGTTTTGAGTTGCTCACTTAACAACCTTCTCTTAGATGATAACTTTATTCCTTTTTCTATGCCTAGTAATGGTCCTATTATTAATCACTTGGCGTATGCTGACGATATTGTCATTTTTACAAGTGGCAATGACAAATCCGTTAACCTTATTAAGAAGGTCATTAACAACTATGAAGCCAGCTCTGGCCAACTTGTGAATACTGATAAAAGTTTTTTCCTTACTGCACCTAATTCCTGTGCTGTTAGCCTGTTAGAATTAATAGGATAAGGAATTGTACTGGCTTTATGGACAAAAACTTTCCTTTCACTTATCTAGGTTGTCCTATTTATATTGGAAGGAAGAAGTTAGTATACTTTGATAATATGGTGAATAAAGTTGTTAAAAAATTGAATGGCTGGCATGGTAAGCTACTCTCATATGGGGGTAAAGTGATCTTAATTAAACATCTCTCCCTATATATACTCTTTCTGCTTTATTCACCCCCCCCCCCAAAGGCACCTTTAATTTGCTCGAAAAACATTTCTCCAATTTCTTCTGGGGTTTCTCTGGAGACAAAAAGAAATACCATTGGAGGTCATGGAAGAACCTTTGTTTTCCTCTGGATGAAGGGGGCATTGATGTGAGAAGGATGGAAGATATTGCTAACACTCTTGCAACTAAGAGGTGGTGGAGATTTAGAACCATACCATCTCTCTGGGCTACCTTCATGAGGCATAAATATTGCCCAAGATCTCACCCGACTAGTAAAAAAAAGGCTTTTGGTGACTCACATGTATGGCAAAAAATGATACAAATCAGAGATAAAGTAGAGCCTCACATCATTTGGCAGATTAATTATGGGAATTCTAGTATGTGATGGGACAATTGGACTGGTAAGGGTCCCTTAGCCCCATACATGCTTAGGCATAACAACAACAAAGCTACTGTCAGAGAATTCATCTATGATGGGACCTGGAACACCAACAAGCTCAAGGAATGGCTACCAGATGAGATGGTTCAACATATAATGAATATACATACAGGCAAGCAGGATGCCAAGGATCAAGCTGTGTGGGATCTCACCGAGGATGGTAAGTTTTCCAACAAAACAGCTTTATGCTTATTCAGGAACAAAAAAGGGAAGGATCAGTTCCTCAGCAAGGTATGGCATTCTAGTATCCCTTTCAAATTCTCTTTCTTAACTTGGAGACTTTGGTTATCTAAGCTCCCTCTGGATGATGCTATTCTTAACTTTGGTAAGCAAATTGTTTCGAAATGTAATTGTTGCACTAACCCTAAACAAGAATCTATTCAACATATTTTTCTGGAAAGTGATGCAGCTAGGACATTTGGAAATTTATTGGCTCCCCTCTGGGAATAAAACCAATGGAAATTCCTATAAGAGGTTGGTTGAATCAATGGTGGCAACAGAAACACAACAATGATGTTCACAAGCTTGTTCTACATATCACTCCCATCATTATATGTTGGGAGATTTGGAAAAGCAGGTGCTCTTGTAAATATGGCGATCAAAAAAGATTCAATTTTTTCAAAATGAAACATCAAGTGTGCTGGAACATTCAAGCTGCTATTCACAGAGTCTTTCCTAATTGCAACTTAACATTGCCTTGGGTCAATTTATGTGAGAAGATGATGAAATTACAACCCATTCTGGAGGCCATCATTGTATGATGGGAGAAGCCTAGTTGCAACTCCCTTAAACTCAATACAGATGGAAGTTTTGTAAAAGGAAATGACAATGCTGGCCTCAGTGGAGTCCTGAAAAATGATAAAGGCGACTTCATTATGGCCTTCTCTGCCAGTGCAAAGTGCAATAGTCACAACTGTGCTGAAGCACAAGCTGCCTTCTTTGGGATCAACTGGTGTGAAACTAATGGATACTCCAACTTCACCATTGAACTTGATTCTATGCTGGTATTGAATATGCTCAAGGAGGGGAAAACCAATAACTTCAAATTGAAGAGAGTTATTGAGGATACCTCACACATCATGAACCAAGATTGCTTTAGGGAGGCCAACCAAGTGGCTGACCATCTTGCTAAGTTTGCCTTGTCAAACCATGTCAACAGGATTTTCCTCGATTTTCAACAGCTTCCTAGTGGTGCCAAAGGTCCGTTCATCTTGGACAGATTGCAAATGCCTACCATTAGAACAAAATATGGTAAGACAATTTTTTTTGTTAGTTGAATAGGCTTAGCAGATTTTTTTGTCGAACAGTGAGTAAGTAATAAACTTCTCCTGTTCCCGTTGAAGGACCTTCTGTGTCCTTGTGTTGTAATCTTTGGAGGCATGGCCATCCCCTCCTCCATCTTTTCAAGATAATACAACACCCCCGGTAATGCTGGGAAATTAATGGGAAAAAAACTTGTCTGCTGCAAGCCCGGAACTTACAAGGACTAATTACACTTGGCTTTTGATGTTCATACAAACGAAGAGCTGATTAAATAGATATAATATGTATATAAAAGAAAGGCAAATACTTTAGGAATTCCAGCGAATTAAAAGCTATCTTTCATTAAGAATTAGGAGAGCTTGTAGAAACACAAATCAGGGAACATACTAATACTAATAGATGGTACGGAACCACAAGCAGATCAAGCCAGAAATAAAATTTAAGAGCTTGGTTAAAAGAAACTAGTTTGCCCAACAATAAATTAGGAATGCTAATGAAAAATTACTCTTTCAATCACTTGTAGCAGGCCAAGTAAAGGTTCACAAATTGGCTTTGATGCTGATTGCTGATAATATTTTACTTGTGGTCTCTAGAAAAATGAAGAAACTCTGAAGAGACCAAAGCAAATCAATTGTTGAGATAGATACTCAACCAATTATCTTTTGCAATTTCCGAAACCAACAGTTGTTCAAACAGCAGGGAGAAGAATGGGCTAGGATCAGATTTTCCACATATTGACTTGGATCCTGGAAGCTAGAAAACCAACATCTTTTACATGGGAGTTGATAAGCATTGTCAACCCCACAAGTAGTCTAGCAGAGCATGTAATCATTCATTCCGTTGCAGTGTTTTTCTAGACGCAAGTAACCAATCCTGTGACATGATCAGATGATATGTATGATCTCTAGAATATCTCTGTAGGATTTTTTACGAGGCATTCTATAAATACACAATATATTACAAAGAAAGAAACCAAGTGAATTAAAAAATTGGATATACTTTGTCATTCCCCTTTGGATGAAGAAGGTTGAGGAAACTTACTTGGTTTGAGTGAAATAGCAGATATGAGGGGGCCGTAATTCCCTCTAACTGGGATTCTGGTAGTGCCTTTGCCAGCCCAGTAAAATCGAATCTCCAAGGTATTATCTGTAACACTGGTGTTAAAATGCCTAAGTACGGGCTTTTGAACTCCATCAGCCTCATTCACAATATTGAAGTCTTTCCAAACTAATTTCTCCTGGAGCAGAAAGAAGATTGTGTAAGTATCATTTTGAAAGTCAGGAGAAGCTATTAGATAAGAAGCTTCTTTTTATTTAATTTCACAAGGTATCAGAGACTTTACTATCTTGTTATATATCAAATATCTTCCATTGAAATCCACCTATCCGGATAAGGTTTTTCATTTATTTCATAATTTTACTAGTCTTGTATCTTTCTAGTTACTGGTCCAGCAATGCCATTATTACATGCTTCAGGCCATTTTTGGGGGTAGCACGTGCCACATATCAACAGTTCACATTTGTCTAGAATTTGATATCATTAGTCCATGTTTATTGACCTGTCAGGTCGACAATCTATAATATTCTATCCAGCCAACAAGTCAACATTCAGACAGCACCACATTGCCGTCCAGAGAACATTTCCACTCGCGACTTGTCCAGCTACATGTTTATAGTCAATGCATCTCTTTAACAAGCATTGGCATTTATCTTTAATTTTTCCTTCTTTTTTTTGCTATTTTTCTTCGTTCTTTCTTTTTCTTGCTATTTACTTAACTTAATTAATGTTTAAAAGGTTCCAAGGGTCAATTTTAAAAGGTCCAACCGTTCCAATGTTTAAAGACACAACCGTTCCGTTATGAAGCTGTAAAGCCGCAGTGGAATTTGTACCAAGATATGTCGAAATCTGTACTCCAATCATCTGAATTGAAGGGTTCAGTACCTCTAAATGCTACAATAATTCTGTCTGGACTGGTAGTTTTATCATGAAATATGAATCCTTGAGTCGATTTTGTTTGGTGATACTCTGCCAAGCACAATTTGTAGAAAAACTCTACTCCTATCTGCATAAAAAGCAAAAATCGAACCATATATTGATTGACTATTACCGTTCCAAAAATCGTAGGCACCCTCCACCATAGCCTTCGATCGATTCAGTGCCTGCTCACCCTCTGCTCCTTCATTTTGAGACTCTGAATCATCTTCAAACAGCTTTTCCCAGAACTCGCGATTCTTATCATTTTTAGCAGTTGCTTCTTGTTTCTGTTGTTCATTAGAACTTACTGAGCCACCAACAGAGCTTGATGTCTGTCCGATCCCATCCTGGACAGAGTTAGCCACACGATCTGGCAACTCTACCATTTGTGGCCTCTTTCTTGTGTCATTGCTGCTAGAATCTTCTCCGACTCTACCAAAATATTGCTAATTTCTGTATCCTTTCTGCATCCTTTCATAGTAGGAAACAAAACTCTCATGTTTTCTTGTCTATCTTTCAACTTCTGAAGTTCTATTTTCAGACTAATGTTATCATTCCCCAACTTCTCCACCTCCTCTTCCAAATTATCCTTCATTGGATCAACACAAGAACTATGCGAACCTTGTTGTGGCTTATTGGTTTTGGATAGTTGAATCCTGCTTTTGATATTCTTCAGCCAGTGCTTTTTCCCAGCTCGAAACCATGGATTTGCATACTCACTTTTGTAAGAACAAACCTTCTTAAAACCCTGAGATTCATTCTTTCTTGTCAAATCAATCCAAATTTTCACTTCAAATAGAAAAAGGAAACAAAGCAACAGCTTTCAAGAAACCGAATCCGGATTCATAAAAGCACCACATGCACACTAATTACAACAACAACAAGAAAAGAAAAAAAAAAACCATTGAGTTCCCACAAGTGGGGTCTGGGAAGGTAATATGTACTCAGCCTTACCCCTACCTTGTAATTACAAGGTTAAATTAAGACGATGACATTGAGGCCACATAGATTTTGAGCTAACAAAAAAAAATGGGGAGGGTATGGAAGAGAAGCCAAAATTTCAAGAAACAATAAAAATGAGAAAAATAACATAGCAAACATATCAGAAGTGGAAAATGCAGTAAAAAGTCATAGTTGTTGAGCTAGTAACAAAAAATAGGAACACAACACAGAAAACATACTAATAAAGAAGTTAAATTTGCAGAATACTCACATAGTTGTTGAGCTGGTAAATGAAACTGGATAAATTGCTATGTTTGAAGTACTTTGGAAGAACTTCAATAGCAAACTTGTTATTACTCATAAAACTTATGGGATATATGAAGGTATTTCATCTTTACATGTCCTAGCAGATGTCTTGCCGTGTTCTATTTCATTATACATCCAAGAAACAGATCAGATATGGCCAGCAATACGTAATGGTTATTATCAGTTAAACAATACTGCATATTTGGAAATCTTAAGGCCGTATTAATACTTTGGAGATAAGCATCACTATTCACTGCAGGATAGCAGCAACAATAAGCAAGGCGAAACTGAAGTTGAAACTAAAAGCTAAGCAGCAATTGGAAGTACCGGTCCAAGGAACAATCTATTGAACACGTTACACGCCAAGAAACTTCTGAGATGAATTAGCTGCGTAAAATGGCATTCCAAAGCTCACTCATTCACTAGTCCGGAAGGCTACTGAACTTTCTCCGTATTGCAACCATGCTTTACTGTTCCTGCAGTAGTGATCTCAAGTCGTGCCATAACCCTGGATTGAACAATAATGACGGACAGTTCTGGAATGTAAAGGCAAAATATACAAATATAACCTCGGGGAACACTTAATTATATTGATGATAAATCATCTGACTTATCACAATAAAGATATGAATTCTCTGCTACCCTGTGTGGCATTTAACACATTGTAATTTCATCCATTTAGGGGAAAATTGAAAAACAAGTTAGCAGATCAAGGGCATAAGGAATGAGCTATCTACAAGACTGTGCTATTCAAAACAGGAGTTTCTCTATTGTACATTGTTTAGAGGACATTTAATTTACAGTTGATGTTTCAGGGTCAGTACCTGCGCAAAACCTACATGGCGAGAGTCCTAGAGAACTCATCAATGCATTTTGTGACATGAAACCAGTTTCAGGCCATTTATTGGACTGCTGAGAAGTGGCAGGAACAATATATTCCCGATATATTACTATCTTGTCAACTCTAAATTTTCTTGTAATAACCAGAGTGTCACCAACAACAATAATCCCATAACCAAGAAAGAGAGCCCATAAACTTGAAGTGTTGGTATAATAGTCAGGTAAACATTTTTGTACTCAAATAATGTTACTATGAAACTTCAACTCGGTTCTCTCTCACCCTCTTAAATTTCTTCAAGAAAATAGTGATGAACCAAAGTAACTTCCATCACTAAAGGGAACTTCAGGTGTTTCTCAAATCCCAAATCTTGATGCCCCCATTTGCTTCACTACTGCAATCTGCATGACAGCCTCACTTGTTGATATACTCATTCGAACAAAAACAGATCTAACCACATGTTTCCAAGTTCCAGATTTCGAGTATCTCCGTTAACCTGAAAGGTTTCTTGATTGTTTTCCCCCATCTAGATGCAGCTGAACTGAAAAACTGCTAATCCAAGTATTTCCCTCTTTGCTTTAGGGTGTCAACTGATTGAGACCGAACGGATGACATTAGTTGTGTAATGCCACAAACATAACAAAACCAAAGTTTTTCTTCCCCTGCAGCAACAACACATTGTAGAACCAATCAGAGATTTAATTGATTCCCCAATTAAAAAGTGTTTTTTAGGTGTTCATAAGTTATGATTGACGCCACCTGTAGTATGAGTCCGAAGAATTCATCTTGGAGTTCTGCACTAGAAATGTCGCTAATATTGAGTATAATGTCAGCACCAAGTCCAGAAACAATTCTTTAAATCAAAGTTCCATTACAGCATTTTCAGTCCAGCTTAACAAATACATTACAGTAGCTCAACCATATATACTCACCAGTGGAAGATAACTCTGTTGATTGAGATGATCTCCATTTACAACCCTTCACATCAATCCTCAGCAGTAACAAGTCAGGTCAACAGGATTTCCAAGTCGGTATAAGCTATGACCTTCTAAATCATCAAACCTACCATCACGAAAGTATTGGTTAAGTAAAATTGAGGCAGCAACTGCACTATGCAAAACAAATAATGAACCAAAGTTCATTCATAATTCACTAGATTTCATCACCACTTTCATTAACTTACAGATCTGGAGAAATAGATAGGTCTCAACTTTCAAGTTTCAATATCAAGCTTCGGGTTGCAGAGATGATCCAAGCTAATTTGAACTTTCGCTACAAATTTGCCAAGTGCATACGTAGAATCAAACACTAAACAGGCTTAAACAAGGTCAAAAATTGTGGAAAGTGTCCAAGAAAAAGAATTGCTTGCGAATGCAGCAACTATTAAATCATGACAGGAACTGAAAACTGAGTCTAATATTGCCACTGTCTGGGAAAAAGAATTTCTTACAAACTGAGTCTATATGTTGGATGACACTCCGCCATACCTGCCGTCTGCACAAATGTTAACTACTGATGAGTATCATAAAGATGGCTCAAATATAGAGTAAAATTTTATAGCTTTATCTAAGTTCACCTTGATGCTAATATAAGGACTTCAGAAGAGTAAATGACTGAATAAATTTAAAAATACTAGTTCTTGATTCCTAACACATTAATTCAATTGACTAGCTGGACTAAAAGCAACAAGTAGTATTGCGTACAGGCATTCAATTTAAAGCTACAAGTGGGGCAACGAAGCAATCAGAAAGAGTCTTTCTGCTCATTTATAAGACATAAGCTATAGATGTTTAAGTTTCAAAGAGGTCTTGTTTTGTAAATGTTTTCCAAATTTTATAACTGGAACATGCTGGTTTTCTTTAGTTTTCTCTTTCTTATGTTTTTAAAGTGATAAACTATAACACAGAAGGGTTATTTTTTCAAAATAGAATGATCTAATAATACAGAAATTTCCCTTATCGAAAGATATAATATTAACAATTCTTAAAAACTTCCAACTTATAACCATATCCAGGAATATATGGCTATCTAAACCCCTACAAATAAATGTGCTAATGAGTTCATCAAAGTAATACATGTAGCATTGAAATCAAGTTAACCGATATCCTAAACCAGTGTTCTTTGAATGAAAAATGACCTCTCTTTGCTTACACGTTTATAACTTTCGAGAGCCAATGACCAAATATTTCAGGACAGTACCTAAAACAGACTAATTTTATATAGCAAACTACTCATTCAAGAACTTACCATGTCCAATAGGACAGCTGATTGGGCTTCCAAAACCAAACTCAGCTTAGCAAAGCTTGGACCCAGCTCTTTCCCATCTGATATTCCGTAAATGTGCTGTAAAATTGTAGCATAATGACTTTCTAACTTTTTCAGCAACTTACAACATTAAAGCTTTCACACCAGGATTTATGTCTGCAACCAACTTAGAGTTGAATTCAATGAGAAAGTTGATAATCAACTCTCCCTATAGTATCAAGAAATCCATGAAACAACAGAAGAAACTTAACAAGGTTATTTAAGATATATCCTAGCAGCCCACAGCTCTTGATAGTTGACTTAAACTCTCAAGGTGTAGTTTGAACTGACAAAGAGAATGGAAGATATCTTATGTTCACTACATGAGAATAATCTAGCAAACATTCACGATAAACAAAAGCACTTCGTTTTAACAAACTAAACATGTTGCACCATCAATTTTCGTACATTTCCTTACCAGAATATCTGAAACACTACGATATCCCTTTACATTATGGTCCCAAAAAGTACACGTAGCCTATTAGTTAAATTCTTGATACTTACCAAAACATACGCCCCCCCCCCCAAACCCCCACGCCAAACCCAAACCAAAAGGGAAAGCATAAACTGCAGAACTAAAATGAGAGGAGCAAAATCCTTTTCTCGGTCAGGAAAGCAATTCTATATTAACAATTAGGAGATAAATATACAGAAATGCAAAATGCAAAACAGAATAGTGAGTTGGTGAGGAGTGCCTACCAGTTAGCACTTCCAAAGAAAAACTGATGAGATGCGTGAACCAGGTAAAACTTTCACTGATATCATGCAAAAGCCAGCTCATGTTATGGACTGAGCTTAGCAAATTCCGTCTTATTTTGGCATCATGGTATCTGTTTCAGCCCTAAGGGTTTTGAAGATAACATCATCGGGCAAGATACCTTCGTCTATCATCTCACAAAACATATCATAAGCTAGATCCAATTGTCCACGTCTTTTGTATCCATAAATCATTATGTTATAAGTTTTGACATCAGGAGACACATTCTGTCTTCGCATTTCATCTAGCAACATTTCTGCCTTGTCCATTCGGCCTTCCTTGCAAAATCCATCAATCAGGCAAGTATAGGTAACAACAGAAGGCATATTCGCCGGCATTTCCTTAAACAATTCGAAAGCCTCACTCACATATCTCATTTTACATAAGCCGTCGATCATGGAGGTGTAAGCGACCTTATCAGGATCCGGTCTCATTTCCCTGAAAAGTTTATAGGCTTTTTCCACTTTGCTCCTCTTGCATAATCCTTTAATAAGAATTGTGCACGTGACAATGTCTGGAGTAACCCCATCTTTTTGCATTCTCCGATACAACATTAAAGCCTTATCCACTCTATTTACCTTGCAGCATCCATCAATGAGGCAATTATAAGTAACAACAGAAGGCATATGTGGCATTTTCTTGAACAATTTGAAGGCCTCATTCACATATCCATTTTTACAAAAGCCAGCTATCATGGAGGTATAAGAGATGGTATCAGGATTCAATCCCATCATAATCATATCCCTAAGAAGTTCATTGGCTTTTCCCACTTGTCCTGTCATGCATAATATGTTCACAAGAATTGTCCACGTGATGATGTCAGGACTAATCCTAAGTTTTTGCATTTTCTCATGCAACATATAAGCCTTTTTTAAATTGGACTGTTTCGCAAAACCATCAATAAGAGTGTTACAACTTGCAACATGCAATGCGTTCCTTTTAAGCATTATTGGAATTACTTCCAAAGCCTTTTCTGGTTTTCCATCTTTGCACAGCCTGTTAATGACTGCATTATAGAGATACCTATTTGATGTGATGCATTGGTTTACCATTCTATCAATCAGTTGCAAAGCTTCTGTCACACTCCCTTCAGTACAGTACCAATTGACAATGAAATTGCAGGTAATGGTATCAGGCAAGTTACCTTCTTGTACCATCATACTTAAATACTTCATTTTATTAGAGGAGTCCATCTGGCAGAAACCACGAATTAATCGCTTATAATGTGAATCATCCGAAGCCAAATTATTGTTGATCATCTCCACCAGTAGCTTATAGGCTGAAATGAGATTTCCTTGAGCACAAAATCCATTTATTAAGATACTGTAAGCAGTCTGATCATATTTGTATCCAGAATTCTCAAGCTCATAAAACATTTTAATAGCTATTTCCATCGCTCCAATTTTGCAGAATCCGTTAAGAAGTGAGCTATAAGTGACTACGGTAGGCTTTATGTTATTAGCTTTCATCACCTCAATTAACTTTATAGCTTTCTCGACGTTCTGGCTTTTGCAGAATCCATCAATCAGAATGCTGTAGCTATGGATATCTGGTATAATTCCAAAACTCTTCATTTCGCCAAAAATGCTTAAAGCTTTATTTACTTCACCTGTAGCACAAAATTTGCAAATAATAGCATTGTAGCAGCAACAATTCAGTGGCTTGTTGTTATCTCTGAGATCCCGAATGAAGTCCAGAGCAAAATCAGCCTCTCCAACTCTACAAAGTCCAGCAATGTATGTACTATATGTAACAGCAGAAGGACTAATCTGTCTTTTCTGCATTTCTTCAAGAATCTTTTTGGCTTCTTCTATCCCTTGATAGATTTTGCAGTAAAAGTTAATCAGGATTGTGTAGGTCCTTACATTAGGCAATGGCCCAAAGCTTTTCATTTCTTCAAATAAATTTAGAAGATGCTCCTTCATACTTGCTTCTGCCAAGCATTTTAGTAGAAAATTACATGAATAAATACTTGGTTGAAGCCCAAATTTCCTTGCCTGTGTGACAACATCAATTGCACAGTCAAGCATTTTATTCGCAGAAAACACCTTGATAAGTACATCAGACACGAAAACCGAAGTTGTTGCACAATATGGTGTGTGCAGAGTAGAAAGATGGAATATCTTATACAAGTCAAAACCAGCCTTCTGAAAGTAGAAAACAATGTCTTTAAGCAAGGCATGGACTTCCATATGCATCCTCGCGTACGCGAAAATATGAATAATCATATTAAATGCATTTATCGAACGAGAAAAGCCATATTTCCTCATAGCTTTTCTAAAAGGAATATCTTTTGCAACTTCCCAACTCAAAGACTTGCATATTCTTGCAACAACTGAGGACAGTTTTCGCCCTCTGCAACTATACATTTTTCTTAATGGAACAACTACTGCTTCATTTTCCATACTGCTTTCACTTTCACCATTTGAACAAGAATCAGAATCTTCCATTAATACTACTGAAGAAGCACCAATATACTTTCTGCAAAAGCTTCTTTCTTTTCTATAAAAAATCTGCCTTTCAAATAAACCCAATTCATTTATCTGGTTGAAAGAAGATTTTTTTGGTAATAACCCAAAACCCATGATGTAAAAACTAAAGGTTGAGCACCCAAATAATCATACAAAGGAAAAGTTATCCCAACTCTATAGCTAACAAATTTGAAGGGTTTCTACGTAACACTCTACAGTACTGCGTGTACCATTTTCTGATAGAATAAAGTGCAATGAATTGAATAAAGAACAAATATCAAGAACAGTTATAAGTATTTAGCTTCTCTAAAGAAACTCACAGAGGCTACTAAGTTGAACGCCCTTCAAACAGGGGCGGATCTACGGGGTACGCCACCCGCCCGCATCGGCAAAAATTCTTAGTAAGTATGTTCACACCTGTGAAATAAACAAAATATATATAAAACTTGGCACCCGTATTACAGAAATGGCGTGTGGGTGCAATGGTCCAGCACTACCTCTTAAAATCTTGCGTTGGTTTTCATGGTTCTGAGATCGATTCCTGCGGCGGCTTGGGCCCTCACTTCTTCTTAACTTCCCCTACTACTTTCTTTTCTCTTCCTGTTATTTGCAACTAAATATCTCTCATTTTCTTTTTAAAATTTCTTTACAGTAGCCTTCATTTTGCTTTTCATAATTATACATTATTCTATGAGCAATCTATTTTGATGGATAATTTTAAAATGATTCTAGGTAATATGTAGTTTTTTTTATTATTCTATAACGATACAACATTAGTTTATATGTATGATTTGAGCAATATCATTTAATGGATTGTGAAAAAAAAATATCATAATTAATAGAGGTTTTGAGTTATATTTTCATAGATTGAAAATTTGAAACTTTTGGTTTGGAAACAATTGCCATATAACTTGATAATTAAATTGGAAAAATTTATCCAAGAACGGTGATCAATTAATCAACTCAAACAAAGAATATATAGTAATTAAGCTACTTTTAAAGAAAATTTTCTAATTGTGGGCATATTTTCACGAAATATTATTATTATTATTATTTGTAATTTTATTCTAGAATACAATTAAATCAAGCATAAAAAACTGAACTAAAACCGAACTTATTGTCTATTTGCGTATAAACGACGTAATTGAATTAACCAAAAACTAACAGAATCAATCTGCTCTTCTTATTCAATCTTTGTGGCTAGTGGTAAGTATGCTACATATGTATAGTGGCACCCGCAACCTTCAAATCCTGGATCCGCCTCTGCCTTCAAATTATAGCGGCAAACTAGCTAAGCTATCAGAACAACTACTTCTCAATTTTTCCTGCACTGTAATTTTTGTGGAGTTTCTGTTTGTTGTAACTCAGAGGTGGCGCCCTTAGTTCATCTACGGATTGGGTTGGTTGATTGTGGGCCTGTGTATGAAATGAGTTACATGAGTTACAGTAGGCCTGAAATCGATTCCTGCGGCAGGGTTTATTAGCCATTCTTTTTTATCTTTCCCCTTGCTTATTAGTCCCTATCTCCTTTATGTGTTGGGCTTTGGGCCCTCACTTCTTCTTAACTTCCCCTACTACTTCTTTCTTTTCTCTTCCTGTTAGTTGCAACTAAATATCTCTCATTTTCTTTTTTAAATTTCTTTACAATAGCCTTCATTTTGCTTTTCATACAACAACAACAACAACAGCGACCTAGTATAATCACACAAATGGGTTCTGGGAAGGGTAATATGTACGCAGACCTTACCTCTACCCCGAAGGGTAGAGAGACTGTTTCCAGCAGACCCTCAGCTCAAAAAGGTAATAGGAGCCGATATATTAGTACCATAAAAATGCATAATAAAATAACAGCAATATAAGAGATATGAAATACAGAATACGAAATACGAAATAGATGGTTGGTATAGTAAAACTAGCAGGTAAAGCCCTGCATCAATAGACGACCAATGACATTCTTAGACTAACTCCTAACTAGCTAGTCTCACTCTATTGTGCTGTAGAAATATTCACAACTTTCCCCTAACCTACAACCTTAATGCTCGACCTCCATAATTCCCTGTCAAGGGCCCTGTCCTCAGTAATCCTAAGTCGCGTCATGTCCTGTCTGATCACCTCTCCCCAATACTTCTTAGGTCGCCATCTACCTCTCCGCGTGCCCACTACAGCCAGTCGCTCACACCTCCTCACTGGTGCATCAGTGCTCCTCCTCTGAATGTGCCCGAACCATCTGAGTCTTACTTCCCACATCTTATAGGTAATTATACATTATTCTATGAGCAATCTATTTTGATGGATAATTTTAAAATGATTCTAGGTAATATGTAGTTTTTTTTATCATTCTATAACGATACAACATTAGTTTATATATATGATTTGAGCAATATCATTTAATGGATTGTGAAAAAAAAATATCATAATTAATAGAGGTTTTGAGTTATATTTTCATGGATTGAAAATTTGAAACTTTTGGTTTGGAAACAATTGCCATATAACTTGATAATTAAATTGGAAAAATTTATCCAAAAACGGTGATCAATTAATCAACTCAAACAAAGAATATATAGTAATTAAGCTACTTTTAAAGAAAATTTTCTAATTGTGGGCATATTTTCACGAAATATTATTATTATTATTATTATTATTATTATTATTATTATTATTATTATTATTATTATTATTATTATTTGTAATTTTATTCTAGAATACAATTAAATCAAGCATAAAAAACTGAACTAAAACCGAACTTATTGTCTATTTGCGTATAAAAAACGTAATTGAATTAACCAAAAACTAACAGAATCAATCTGTTCTTCTTATTCAATCTTTGTGGCTAGTGGTAAGTATGCTACATATGTATAATGGCACCCGCAACCTTCAAATCCTGGATCCGCCTCTACCTTCAAATTATAGCAGCAAACTAGCTAAGCTATCAGAACAACTACTTCTCAATTTTTCCTGCACTGTGATTTTTGTGGAGTTTCTGTTTGTTGTAACTCAGAGGTGGCGCCCTTAGTTCATCTACGGATTGGGCTGGTTGATTGTGGGTCTGTGTATGAAATGAGTTACATGAGTTACAGTAGGCTTTGACTATGAAAAAACCCCCAATGTCTTTTAGTTTGTAGTCCATTTAGCCTAAAGTAACGGCATCAGGGAAATTTTTGGAAGTTCCAAAATAACCCTAAATTGTCGTCCAGAAAAATAGCCGACAAATGTATAATATATAATTAATATATAACTAGTTTTATTGTATGTTCATGCATGTGTGTACTACATCAATTAATGAATATACCAAGGGCGGCTCAACGAATTTAGTGGCTTAAAACCGAATTTTAATAAGAATCTAAATTTTATACATCTATACAAGTATATGCAAAAACTTTGATTATTTTTTCCTTCTGTACTTATTTATATAATAGTATAATATTTGACTTATAGCTTCATATAGTATTATTATTATTATTATTTATATTATCAAGGGTTAATTCAAGTTAATAAGATATTAACCATATGTTTGTCATACATTACCTTGGATCTTGAAGTAAAAAACTTTATTTGCTAATACGAAGATTTGAGTAGTTTATTTCGAAGTTCTAGAATATTTCTTATGTTAAAATGTAAATGTTTTTTGTTTTTTTTAAAAAAAAATTACACGGATTTTATACTTTTTTCTACAAAGTTCAAAATTGTCTAAGTTAAAATATTATTACTTATTTTACCATTAATACTGTTTGGGGCCTCAAAATTTTTGGGGCCTAAAGCAAAGGCTTTACTAGCTTCACCCTTGAGCCACCCATGGAATATACTTATATACAAGAAGAATAAATTATTGGAAAATAACAATTTATATCAAAATAAATGCAACCTCTACTTAAGGTAGTTAAAATCTTAATTTACTTTAAATTTTTAAATATTTTTCGATATGGTTCAAAATTATAGTTGATTTTAATGTTTTAAATTAGTAAATATTTAAAAAGTTAACACATGAAACGGTTATAACTATGAAACAGTTTAATAAAATAAAACTTAACAACCAACCAAATAGTTTCATATGAAAAGGAAAAATAAATAAAGAAGCAAAATAGAATTTGCACGATAAACTACAAGGATAAAGAACACAAAATTACACAATACTTTGTCGTGGAGTTTCCTTGTGTGAAAAAAAACACTTACCTTTTACTTCTTCGTATTCTCTTTTATTTTTTTTAAAAATATTTGTTATCCTTATTTAGCTAATTTTGAACTCTTAAATATTAGGCAATAAATAAAATTTTACTTAATTTTAGGTCTAAAATATTAGAAAATAATTTAAGTTACATATTTGTTCAATGTGAAACTTATTTCTAAAGAGTAAAAATGGTGAATGATATTTCGTTAAGGGATTTCATGCTTTTAATATAGTGTAGATATAGATATAAACATAGAAGTGATATATAGATTTATGTATACCGTCTAGAGAGTGTAAATATTTTTGGTCGAGCGGCCAATTGTGTTATATATCAAGGAGAGTATATATTTCCTGCTCTATGCACCAAGCATCTATTACCAACGACAACTCTAGGCATTCCGTGGTTTTCTCACCCTATGAAGCATAATATAACCCTTGCCAAAATTTTCTTTTACTCTAGCCCTTGCTAATTCACTCGCACGTTCCAAACTGAAACCAACATAGCACCTAACCGTGCAACCAATTGCCCATAACAGGCTCCCTCACTTGGCTCGAAGCCATAGATCAAAATACCTTCAATAGCTCATAACACTTTTACTCTATTGGCGCCACAATACCTTAGTGAGATTAAGCTCAAATCATTTATAAGTTGTGAAAACACAGATCATCTAGTACTGTAAATCTTCTGCAAACCTCAGATTCATTTTCCGCAATAATTATGCCCACTCTCTTAAGTGACCCAAAATCTCAAATTTCTACACATATCTTTTCACTTGCACAAGAGATCTTCTAACATACACATAAGGATCACACCACCTCAGAATATTCCGCAGGAGATAACCCACCTGCTTCGTCTCAATACAATATTTCTGTATACCTTCCACCGTCATACACATTACGCAGTCACTTAGTCTTCCTGAGTCTGAACTCATACCGTAACATGCAATTTACTTCACTCCCAACTAGGAGACTTGATAAGATTCTTCATGCGCCCATAACTCGGGCTACACCTCCAATCACCATGGAAATCAAACACTTAATGGTTCATCTATCATCCTGAAGACCTTCCTCGACACTTCCAAGTCATATAGAAACATCACACAGTTCTCACATACTTATCACGTAGCTATCTGTGAGCACGTGATTTTTGCTTAACGGAAACTACTCCAAAAGAAATCGGAAAAGAAATAAAACAAGTTACCTTCGGGTACAATTTTGAGGATTCATGTGACATTTTGATAATTGTTCTGTCCGTAAATGCTCGCCTCGCTATAGTTAGAAAATACAAAAAAAAAATACATGTTGCATGCATTTAGGAATAATTAGTACATTTAGGAATGAGTTAATTATAATTTGGTTGTTTAAAAGCAAAAATCACAAAAATATGCATTTTTGTTGTCATCGTAATTTTATTAAAATGTTTTAATTCGTGTGATATTTGTTGTTGGGTATTAATTAATATTTGTGTGTTTAATTTTGGTTTTTAGGAATTTTGTCTAGTTGTAAAGAAGGAAATTACCGGATTTGGGCCAAAATTTAAATGAAAAATCAGGCCCAAACCAATTTGCAACGACCCAGTCCAAACCAGGTCTTCTAAGAGGCGCCCCAAACGATGCCATATTGGCATCACCCTTCTGAGCCATTGATTGATTCAGAGGAACGGCCCAGATCAGGCCATTCACTTACCCAAACGACGTCGTATAGGGCCGTCTAATCTCAACCATTAACCCAATCCCATCCAACGTCTTCAGGCCATTCCCATATGCCCGACCCGTTTAACCCCGGACCAGCCCGACCTCTTTTTAGGTGGAACGACACCGTTCCCCATTAAGTGAAAGATCCTGACCCTTGATCTCATTTCATCCAACGGCCAGGATCTAACCACCCACTACGTATATAAACTCAAACCCTTACCCCACGCCCCCATCCGAACACCCCCCTTCCATCGTCCCAAACACAAACCCAAATCCCCTTTCCAAACCCTAGCCGCCCCCATACGCTCTCACCATAAACCCGGCGGCAACGACGTCGGTGACCACCAAAGTAACACCCCTGACGCACCTCACCATCCTGGACACGGATATGTTACCCCCGTGCCTCGAATCATCCCCCTCCATCTCGAATCTTGATTTGAAGATTCGAGCCCAACCCCGATCTACACCAACCCACCCCAGATTCATACCAGCCACTACCCTGCCCTCACTCGTGACCAAACCAAGCTTGGTTTGGTCCGAATCTACCCACAAATCCCCAAACCCCAAATCTGACTGTTCGAACCTTAGAACACAAGAATTTTTGGAATCTGGCCAGATTAAACGGAGGGTTGGGGTCTAATAGACCTTAATTGAAGTGTTCTCGGTTGAGAACACCTCGATTAAGGTCTGTTCGACCTCAAATGGTCAAATCCAGTTCGGGCCTGGGTCGTCTGTGTTTGAGTTTCCAGAGTGAGTTCCTTTTCTCTTTTCTGTTTTTGTTTAAATGTTGTTTGGGTTTGTCAGCATGTTTGTTTGGTTTATTTGGTGTTTCTGATATTTTTTCCAATTTGTTCTCCATCTTCATAAGACCTTTTATTTGGTCGATTGTTATTCTGTTTATATTTGAATACGTATGGTGATATACATGTTCGAGTTAATTAATGTCGTCGAATAGATAATTCATATAGATTCCCTATTTTGTGCAAAGTCGTTTGAAGCCATTTGGAACCCCGTTCGTAGTGTTTGTTTGATCGACTGATTATTCTATGTCATAATTAGTATAGTCGATTAGATAAACGTCGTCGATTAGTTTTATAGGATTGAATGATCAAACATTCTGATTCGTATAGCTATATATGATTGATCGAACCATTGTTGTTTAGCCGTGTGTTTTACACTATCTGTGAATGATTCGTAGTTGCAGTGCAATAGCTGGAACTCAGTTAGGTTGGTTTAAGTTTGAACTTTCAGAAGTTTAATTTCAGACTGCTGAAGCTCAGGGTAAAACAGTAATAACTGGGGGCTAACAGGGGTAGTTTGGGGGTTTGAAAAGAGCAGAAATGATTAGTTTAAGTGAGCTGACAGTAGGGTCTGAAATAGGTTTAAACTAATGTAATAGTGGGGAACCAAACTTGGTAGCATGGGGGTAATTAAAAATTATAGGCTGCCCATGCCTTTGGGCAGAAAGCACATGCTAAGGGGCTGTCAGGAGGATGGGCATTGGGCATTTTTGATTAGTTTTAAGGAGTCATGGGCAGAATGTGAGGGCTGGGGTAAACGAGGCAGTAGGGCTGGCTTGTATTTAGCCTATAAGTAGGCTCATTTAGGAAGAAGGGGGAGAGAGATAAAAGGTTAAAAAAAAACTGGAGATCAGAGTTTAAGGCTAGGGAAAAATCAGAAACTAGAGGCTGGATAATTTTAAGTGTTGAGAGTTAAAAGAGTGCTGGTTTCTGAACATAACAAGCAGAAACCACTGTGTTTCTGCACCTGTTTCTTTCTCTGCTTTGGTCTGGTCTGGTTGGGCACACTGTTGGTTTTCAGTTAGCTTCCCTGGGTTCTTTACTTGCTAAAAACTGCTCCAGTTAAGTGTTTTGGTTCTCTGTTTGGACTGAAAGTCCACTGGTTGTTGCTGTTGGTTTCTTCTGAAATTTCTGCTGGGTTTTCACTTAAGTTGCTGCTGATTTTTGGTCTATTGTTGGGCTATCCCTGTTGCTGCTGTTGCTGTGTTGTTGCATACTGTTTTCGCTGCTCATTCTCCTTCTTCTTTTGCTTTCCTATACCGGGTACACGACTGATACACTGTAAATGTAAGCTGAAGTTTGAAGCTTGAATGCAAAGAAAATTGGAAGAGTTGAAGTTATTCTAAATTAGCTTAGAAATGTACTAAAAATAGGTTGTCAGCATGATAATTTACTTTCCCTAACAGAACCATGTAATTAGTTGTGATGTAACTGAACCTTTATGTATAACATTCAGTTGGAAGACCCTGTGTCTTGCTTATAATTGAAAGTGATTAATGTTGTAGTAGCCATGTTCTATTAGTTCCTTATTGTTTTGTCGAGAAGCATGTTAGGTACCCAATAGTTCTTGCTTTAAACAAATGGCCTGTTTTAAGTCGTTGGGAATATGGTTTGATTAAGGCAAACAGTACGTTTCATTTCAGTTTCTCCCCCCATTTGTTTATAAATGCCAAACATATATCAAACACATTAAATAGGCCCAATTGGAATAAGAGTGGCCCAGGCCGAATTTAACTTCATGCACAATAGGCCTGGGCCCATAACTGCCAAATGGGCTGCCCGTATCACGTCCCCCTTTCAATAAATCACGTTTGAAGCTTAACTATAATGACTCATAAGTATGTAAATACAGTAGGACCTTTCCATTTTGTTAGAGATAAACAAAGATAGGAAATCATAGTTTGCTTTTAGGTTTGCCTTTAAATAAAAGGAGATGAGCCTCGCCCAAATAAAACGCATAAATGGCGGGGCCCTCGTTAGATGTATATATTAAATATTTAGATTCTGGGACGGGCCGTTTAGCAAATTTCACAATTTTTCCTCAAAAATAATAACACGTTAGTTCTTTAGGACGCGTCTCAATTAGTCTTATTTTCTTAAACTCGGGTGTGCATTTCATGCGACCCAAATCCAAATCCCAAAACATTGGATAAAAATATGTTCCGTATTGCGGGTGCATTTCATGTGATGCAATCCAAAGACATGTTTTAAAGATGTTCACATTCTTTTAAAAATATAATAAAAGCGGTAAAAAGTTAAAATCTGCACATAAGTTCATATTTGTATAAAATCAGATAAATAAGCCGAATATGACAGTTGAGCGACCGTGCTAGAACCACAGAACTCGGGAATGCCTAACACCTTCTCCCGGGTTAACAGAATTCCTTATCCGGATTTCTAGTTCACAGACTGTAATATGGAGTCATTCTTTTCCTCGATTCGGGATCAAATTGGTGACTTGGGACACCCTAAATCTCTCAAGTGGCGACTCTGAAATAAATAAATAAATCCCGTTTCGATTGTCCTTTAATTGAAAAAACTCCTTCACCCCTCGCGGGGGCGGAAGAAGGAGGTGTGACACTATCCAGCTGACATTCCCACTATAAGGGACAATACTGAACATATTAGTTCATAACACTAGCTCGCACAATCAGCACCTTGGTGCTCAAGCCATAGGCAAAGATCCGGCCTCAAGTCCTCCAGACTGGCCCAACATCAACTCATAGAAATTACATCTCGCCCCTCGATCGAGGAATCACAAACCATCGATACACATCTGATACCGAGCACTCATGTGTGGATGCGAACGTGTGGAAGGAATTTCAAGAGTTACTTTTCAAGCTGAATCAAGGACGCACGATAAAATTTTAAGAATGTGAAGTTTTCTTAAAGGTTCTGCAGCCTCTCGAGGATAAATACAGACGTCTCCGTACCGATCCGCGAGACTCTGCTAAACCTGCTCATGACTCGTGAGACCTATGTAACCTAGGCTCTGATACCAACTTGTCACGACCCAATTCCCAAACCCGGTCGTGATGGCGCCTCTCGTGAAGACAAGGCCAGCCAGACCAACACAAAACTCCTTTCCAAGCAGTTACTTAACATAAACAGTTCTAAACATGATTTAATAACCATAATGTGCGGAAATAGCAGATACAACAAGGGAAACCATCTCGACACAGCCCAAACCGGGGTGTCACAAGTCACAAACATCTAAAGAATCTAAACACTACTACAAGACCAACAATATACAGAAATGATGATTATTGGAATTTGTGAGAGCCACTTGTGTTGCTTATAAATAAGGGGCTGAGGCATTTGTCTTTCACTTTTCGTACTTTGTTTAAGAGAGGGATCTTTGAAGAATTCTCCTTGCCCAGTCGATTCATCTTTGCTCTTACTCTTCGATTGTCGTAATCTTCACCTTTCTTCGTCGATTCTTACTTCTTTCTGATTTTTAGTCAAAAATGGCGAGTAGTTCCTCCAGAAATGTTGCTCAAGCAAACCTTCCGGCCAACCTTACGGTGGCGGAAGAAACTTTTTCGATAGCCAGAGGTGCAGAACCGGTGGAGGCCGATGGGGTTCCATCGGCGACTGATATCCTGTCCTTGCCCGGAGGTCCGACGATTGATTTCACCGTCAATGAGGGGGAAAATCAGGTGAATGAAGCCCCACTAATGGGAGAAGTGGGGATTGGTCAGTTACGGGAGCATTGGGGCATTCCCCGTTTTGCTGATATTTCCCTCGCTAGACGCAAGGAGAGGGTCCACATCGACCGCAGGGGGTATTGCATTTTCTACGCTTATCCTTTTAGATTGGGATTCAGAAATCCCCTCCCAATGTTGGTGGTGGACTTTTGTTGTTACTACAGGGTGTGCCCTAGACAACTCGTTCCATCCCTCTACAAGCTCTTCACAATGCTCATTAATTATGCAGAGCTGGCCTGAAGGTAGATCACGTTGCGGAACATGCTGACCCTCTACGCCCCTCAGAGGGTTCGCGGTACGATAATTCAGGTCGTTCCTCGCGGGGCAAGGGGCTTGACTGCGGAGTTGGATGATGCGGTCGAGCCTCGTACTTACGAGAATTTCTTCTATATCAAGACTGAACATTTGGTGGCGTGTGCTACTGAGTTCCCAGAGACTTGGAACTATGCACGTAAGTCCTTTATTCGTCAAATTCTGCCCTCCGTCTTTTCTCGTGTCTCGTTCTGATAAGTGTTTTAACTCTTCCGAATCCTCGTTCTATTTTTGGTATATGACACTAACAGAAAGAAGTCACGACCAACGTGCACTCCTCAAGAGAGAGAAGAGAGGGGTTTCGGCACAGTTTATATATACAGTCCAAGTAATATCAAAGCGGTAAGAGCAACATTTTGCACATTTAAGATAAAACATGTAATAAAATTAGATAATAAATAAATGCAAATAATAATAATTATTCTAAGCTCGAATTATTAACCCTGAACCAGTGGTTCTGGGTAT
This sequence comes from Nicotiana sylvestris, assembly GCF_000393655.2. Taxonomy (NCBI): domain Eukaryota; kingdom Viridiplantae; phylum Streptophyta; class Magnoliopsida; order Solanales; family Solanaceae; genus Nicotiana; species Nicotiana sylvestris. The sequence continues at coordinate 4,896,589 of NC_091066.1, forward strand.
TTGTCTCCAGCAGAGTCGTCAGAGCTGTCACACCTCCTTTTTCCTCCCCCCCCCCACGCGAGGGGTGAAGGAGTTTTTCCAATTAAAGGATAATCGAAACGGGATTTGTTTGTTTATTTCAGAGTCGCCACTCGGGAGATTTAGGGTGTCCCAAGTCACTAGTTTCATCCCGAATCGAGGAAAAGAATGACTCTGTATTACAGTCCGCAAACCAGAAATCCGGATAAGGAATTTTGTTAACCCGGGAGAAGGTTTTAGGCATTCCCGAGTTCCGTGGTTCTAGCACGGTCACTCAACTGTTATGTTCGGCTTGATTATCTGATTTTATGCAAATATGAACTTATGTGCAGATTTTAACTCTTTACCGCTTTCATTATTATTTATTATTATTTTACGGGGAATTGCAACGTTGTGAAAATGTATCTCGAACCGCGTCACAACCAATGTACCCGTGGTCGTCGACACATTTTGACTCCGTTGAGATTTGGATTTGGGTCACATAAATGCGCACCCGAACTTAAGAAAATTAAATTATTAAAGGCGCGCCTAAAGCGACTAGCGTATCATTTAATTTTGGGTAGGGCCGTGAAATTTTACTAAACGGTCCATCCCGAAGTCTAAACACATTTTTTTTAAAAGAAAATATTTAATGAGGGCCCCGCAATCTTTGTATTTTTATTCGACGAGGCTCATCTCATTCTTATTTTTTAAAGGGATTTGCAACGTCATGGACACGCATCTCAAACCACGTCACAATCAATGCGCCCGTGGTTAGAGACACATTTCGATTCCGCTGAGATTTGGATTTGGGTCACATAAATGTGCACCCGAATTTAAGAAAGTAAGATTAATTAAGACGTGTCCTAAAGAACTAGCGTGTTGTTATTTTGGGTAAGGCCGTGGAGTTCGCTAATTGGCCTATCCCGAGTTCTAAGTATTTAACACATATATTTTTTTTGTGAGGGCCCCGCAGTCTGTGCGTTTTATCTGGCGAGGCTCGTCTCATTTTTATTTAAAAGGTCGTCCTATAGTGGCTATGTTTCCTATTGAGTTTGTCTCGAATAATGAAAGAAAAAGAACAGTTCAACTTTATTTACATGCTCACAAGTTAGTTATAGTCGGGTTCCTAATATGATTTGCAAAATCCGCACATTAACACAGATATGGGCAGTCGTTTAGATATTACGGGCCCAGGCCCAATGTGCATAAAGTTAAACTCGTCCTGGGCCACTCTTATTCCAATTGGGCCTATTCAACTTATTTGATGTATGTTTGACATTTATAAATGGGGGGGGGGAATTGAAATGCGATGTACTGCTTGCCTTAATCAAGCCATATTCCTACCAACTTAAAACATGCCATTTGTTTAAAGAAGGAACTATTGGGTACCTAACATGTTTCTTGACAAAACAATAATGAACTAATAGAACCTGGCTACTACAACATTAATCCCTTTCAATTATAAGCAACACATAGAGTTTTCCAACTAAATGGTATGTATAAAAGTTCAATTACATCACAGCTAACCACATAGTTCTATTAGGGAAAGTAAACTATCATGCAGACAACCTATTTTCAATACATTTCTAAAGCTAATTCGAAATAACTTCAACTCTTCCAATTTTCTTTGTATTCATGCTTCAAATTTCAGCTTACATTGACAGTGTATCGGTCATGTACCTGGTATAGGAAAGCAAAAGAAGAAGGGGAATGATCAGCAGAGCAATATGCAATAACACAGCAACAGCAACAACAGGGACAACCCAATAACAGACCAAAACTCAGCAGCAACTTAAGAGAATGCCCAACAGAAATTTCAGAAATAACCAAACAAACCCGGCAGGAAGACCCAATATTAACCAGTAGGAGGAACCAACAACATGTTTAAACCAAGCAGAGGACTAGTGAACTTTCAGTCCAAACAGAAAACCAAAACACTCAGCTGAAATAGTACTTAACAAGTGAAGAAACTAGGGAAGCTAAACTGAAATCCAACAGTGTCCCAACAAATACAGGCTAAGCAGAGAAGGGAAACAAATGCAGAAAAGCAGACTTCTGATTGTTGTGTTCAGAAATTCAGCCCTCTCATAACTCTCTATTAAATTGAAATTAGGCTAGCCTATTGAAAGTCCAGCCTTGTTTTGCTTTTTCTTTTTATCTCCCAACACTCAAAAACTGTCCAGCCTTAACTTTCTGATTTCTAACCTCTTAACCTCTGATGTCTCACTCTTCACTCTACCTTAAGTGAACCTATTTATAGGCAAAATACAAGCAAGCCCCAGGCTGCCTCGTTTCCCCCAGCCTTCAAACTCTGCTCATACCCCTTTATTTCCCATTAACATGTGTTTTGTGCCCCAATGGTATGGGCAGATGACAATCCTCAATTGCCCTCATGCTACCAAGTTTTGTTCCCCACTATTGTATTAGTTTAATCCTATTTCAGTACCCTATGTCAGCCCAACTTAAACTAACCATTTCTGATCTTTGCACACCCCAAACTACCCCTGTTAACCCCTGGTTATTACTATTTTACCCTGCTTCAACAGCCTGAGATTATGAACTTCTGAAAGTTCAAACTCAAGCTGCCCTAAACTGAGTTTATTTATCACATTGCAGCTACAAACCATTCACAGATAATGTCAAACAATCCGCTAAACGACAATGATTCGATCAATCATATGAAGCTATACGAATCAGAATATTTGAACATTCAGTCCTATAAAACTAATCGACGACGTTTATCTAATCGACTATACTAATTATAACATAGAACAATCAGTCGATCAAACAAACAATACGAATAGGGCATCAACTGCCTTCAACAATTTTGCACGACACAGGGAATCTATATGAATTATCTGTTCGACGATATTAATCAAATTGAATATGCATCTCATTATATGTATTTAACAATAAGCAGAAGAGTAATCGACCAAATAAAAAGGTCTTACGGAGATGGGAAAAAATTGAAAGAAAACATCAGAAATACCAAACAAATTGACTAAACATGTCATCAAATTCAAACAAAACTCAAACAAAAATAGAAAAGAAAAGGGAACTCACTCTGGAAGCTCAACAACAAACGACCCAGGCCTGACCTGGATTTGCCCATTTGAGGTCGAACAAACTTTAATCGAGGTGTTCTCAACCTCGAACACTTCGATTAAGGTCTATTAGACCCCCAACCCTCTAAAACCGGCCGGATTCCAAAAGTTCTTTTGTTCTAGGGTTCAAACAGTCTGATTTGGGGCTTGAGGATTTGTGGGTAGATTCGGACCAAACCAAGCTTGGTTTGGTCACGAGTGAGGCTAGGGTAGTGACTGGTGTGAAACTGGGGTGGGTTGGTGTAGATCAGGGTTGGGCTCGAATCTTCAAACTAAGATTTGAGATGATGGGGGATGATTCGAGGCAAGGGGTAACGGATCCGTGCTCAGGGTGGTTGGGTGCATCAGGGGTGTTACTTTGGTGGTCACCGGCACCGTTGCCGCCGGGTTTACGGTGAGAGTGTATGGGGGCAGCTAGGGTTTGGAACGGGGGGTTTGGGTTTGTGTTTGGGACGATGGTGCACAGTGCGTGAAGGGGGGTTTGGTTTGGGGGCGTGGGGTGTGATGAGAGGCTTATATACGGAACGTGGCAATTGATTTGAGCCGTTAGATCAAATGATCTCAACAGCTTGGATTAACTGGTAAGGGACAGGACGGGGTCATTTGGTATAGAAACGGGGTCGTTTGGTTTTAATAAAGGGCTGGGTTGACCCGGGTAAATAGGTCGGGTTACGGGCGTGAGCGTGGACCGTTGGATGCGTATGGGTGAATGGCTCAGATCAAACGCCCTATGCGGCGTCGTTTTGGGGCGTGCCTGGACAGCCTGGTTTTGGACTGGGTCGTGGTGTTGGTTTGGGCCTGATTTTAGTTGAATTTTTGGCCCAAATCCGATACTTTCCTCTTATAATTAAACAATAATTCTAAAAACCAATATTAAACTACACAAACATTAATTAACACCTAACAACAGTTATCACATGAATTAAAACATTTAATAAAATTATCATGACAACAAAATAGAATAAAATGCCTATTTTTGTGATTTTCGCTTTTACAAACCAAATAATGGTTAATTAATTCCCAAATGTACCATTTTTCCTAAATGCATGCAACATGTATTTTTTTGTATTTTTAACTATAGCAAGGCGAGCATTCACAGACAAAACAATTATCAAAATGTCACACAAATCCTCAAAATTGTACCCGAAGGTAACTTGTTTTATTTCTTTTCCGATTTCTTTTGGAGTAGTTTCCGTGAAACAAAAATCACGTGCTTACAGCTGCCCCTCTTTGGCCTAAAACACAAAGAGTTTTTGTGCAAAGATAAAGTGAGCGGATACGAGCGATTTTTGCCCGTTGGAATACTCCGTGTGAAGCATTTTTTGAAAAAGATTTAACCGAACCTTTGCTTCAAAGTTTCCTACATATCCCTGGCTAAAGGGGAATCAGTTAATGTAGTTCGGGAAATTTTGGTAGCTGGGACTACCATGGGACTGCAATGTTACTGCTATTGCATGCTATTATCACTGCTTACCGATCTCTTTGTTACACCGTGCTTAAAAGAAAAATGAAGAAGCTAGGCTAGACTACGGATCATGAGATCTCATCTATCTTCAACTTGTTCTTGTTGCCTTGCTTTCTTATCGGTTTGTGCTTCTTCCGGTGCTTTTCTTCCGAGAACTTGGGGATGACACTGGCCTTTTGCTTTTCTGAATACCAGTTTTCATCATTTTGCTCAGTCCGCTGGGGATATGGCTTCCTTCATTAAACTCTTTGGTGATTCCACTGGGGATACGACTTTCTTCATCAGATTTGTTGTGCTGGGCAATAATTTAATGTTCACAGGCTGCTTCTTTCAAGACGCGTCTTTTCTTCCTTTTGACTCATGCGCTTGAATTTGTGTTGGGACCTCTTGTTGCAACCTTCTGCTTTTCGGTGTTGGGGATTTTTATTGTTTCATGCTGGGGATTCCTGTGGTAACCCTCTGCCTTCTGGTGGGTTACTGATTTCAAGATCTGCAGTATAAGACTGAAAAGTATTCCTCTCGTTATACAGGTGGGCGCCTGAGACATGAAATGTAAAGACTGAAAAGGATTCCTCTCATTATACAGGTGGGCGCCTATTTATCTAAGACATAAAAGTATTCCTCTCATTATACAGGTAGGGTGGGTGCCTGAGACATAAAATGTAAAGACTGAAAAGTATTCCTCTCATTATACAGGTGGGCGCCTATTTAACTAAGCATAAAAGTATTCCTCTCATTATACAGGTGGGCGCCTATTTATCTAAGACATAAAAGTATTCCTCTCATTATACAGGTGGGCGCCTATTTAACTAAGCATAAAAGTATTCCTCTCATTATACAGGTGGGCGCCTATTTATCTAAGACATAAAAGTATTCCTCTCATTATACAGGTGGGCGCCTATTTAACTAAGCATAAAAGTATTCCTCTCATTATACAGGTGGGCGCCTATTTATCTAAGACATAAAAGTATTTCTCTCATTATACAGGTGGACGCCTATTTAACTAAGCATAAAAGTATTCCTCTCATTATACAGGTGGCGCCTATTTATCTAAGACATAAAATATTCCCCTCATTATACAGGTGGACGCCTATTTAACTAAGCATAAAAGTATTCCTCTCATTATACAGGTGGGCGCCTATTTATCTAAGACATAAAAGTATTCCTCTCATTATACAGGTGGGCGTCTATTTAACTAAGACATAAAAGTATTCCTCTCATTATACAGGTGGGCGTCTATTTAACTAAGACATAAAAGTATTCCTCTCATTATACAGGTGGGCGCCTATTTAACGTAGACACAAAATATTCCTCTCATTATACAGGTGGGCGCCTATTTAACGTAGACATAAAATATTTCTTTCATTATACAGGTGGGCGCCTATTTAACTAAGACATAAAAGTATTCCTCTCATTATACAGGTGGGCGCATATTTAACTAAAGCATAAAAGTATTCCTCTCGTTATACAGGTGGGCGCCTATTTAACTAAAGCATAAAAATATTCCTCTCATTATATAGGTGGGCGCCTGTTTAACTAAGACATGAAAATATTCCTCTCATTATACAGGTGGGCGCCTATTTAACTAAGACATAAAAATATTCCTCTCGTTATACAGGTGGGCGCCTATTTAACTAAAGCATAAAAGTATTCCTCTCGTTATACAGGTGGGCGCCTATTTAACTAAAGCATAAAAATATTTCTCTCATTATACAAGTGGGCGCCTATTTAACTAAGACATAAAAGTATTTGAATTTGTTTCCTCGTTCCTCCGAGATTTTTTTTTTTGACAACGGCAGAAAATTTTCTGCCCCGGTTTTGGTGACCTTCCTTGTGGCGTGTCTTTCTGCCATCATCAACCTTTATTTTCCTATAGAAATCAAAGAGAATCTTGTTAGTTTTAACATGGTGAGTGATCGTGTCACTCCTACTGGGAGATGATTTTCCTTTCCCTTTCCCTTGCTCTGTGCTCCCAAAACTGGTTGGGGATAAAGTTGCTTGCTGGGGATGATATGTCTGCTGGGGATGGTATTTCTGCTGGGGATGGTTTTCCATTTACCCTTTCCCCGCTCTTTATTGTCTGACCCCCTTGGACCTTGGTCCGTGATCTATCGAAGTTCTTGTTGGGGATCTTCTTGGAATTTGGTCCACAAGTCCTTCAACCATCGTTTTCCGCATTTCTTCACGTTCCTCTTAATTTTCTAGGCCAGTTTGTCATTTGGTTTTGCAACAAACCGCCTTTTGTCTTATTGCCTTGGCTTTGGCCTGTCCCCTTCGCATTTTGCTTTGTACCGTTTTGGCCCCCGGTAGTAAACTTTGAAAAATCCTTCTCAAAACCAATTTCTGGAAAAAGTCTTTTAGACAAAGAAATGAAAAAGATAGAAAAAGAGAAAAATCTTTCTGAACAAGTGCTGGGAGAGAAAAAAGAAAGAACTTATCTGGACGGTACGACTGGTCCCAATGATCATGTCGTGCATTACGGAGTAATCGACCCAGTCTATTTGTACTAATCAATCTTCTTGATGGCCTCCCTTGCTGGGGATAAATAGGTGCCTACCTCTTCGCAAATGAGGATCCTTTTTGCCAATCTATCTTGTCGCCTTATAGTGCCCTTCGAGGGGTTTTCACTAATAAGACTCTCTCCTTTCTCTCAGCTCCCGTCGCCTTATGGTGCCTGTGAAGGTTTTCACCAATAAGGCTCTCTCATTTTATTTCTCTCATCTTTCATCGCCTTACGGTGCCTGTGAAGGTTTTCACTGATAAAACTCTCTCATTTTATTTTCCATCGGGGAATTAGAGTGCTGCCGATATGACTCTCTCTTCCGGGGATTCTTTTCGGCTATCAATTCATTTCTAGTTTATGATCCTCTTCTTTGCTGGGGATCAGTGTATTATTCTCGGTTTTCCTTTGCTTGACTCGGCACCTCTCGGATATTGATCGGGAGGTCTTTTTGGGACATCGATGTTGGTTTTGTGTGGGTTTAAAGAAAGGCTATCAAAATTCAAAAATAACTTTGACGGGTGAAACACTACAACTCTTGGAATCAACCCCTTTTTGAAACTTCAAAACATAACTCCTGCCCCAGTTTTCTTGCTTGGGGATTTTTTATATTTACACTATGTGGAGTTATGCACGCTATGCACACTATGCACACTATGGTGCACTATGACCGAGCCGTGAGGCACCTACGTATCCTCTTTGAGGAATCAGGTCAAACGTAGTTCCTACGGTTCCTCTATTTTCTTATGACCTTTATCTTGTTTTCATTTTTCTTTTAATTTCTTTTCTCTTTTTTCATATATTTTTTCCCATTAGTGATTCCAAAAGAGGGGTATGAAAGAATAACTAAGGCTCAAAGGGGGGAAACAAAGGTTAAAAGTGTTTGGATAGAAGAAAGAATTACCTCCGTCATTTCATTATCCAATAAGTACCAAGTACAAACAAACGAACCAATAACTATCATAATCAAAGAAATTACGCATAATATCTTTTGATTGCATCAGAATTGATAGCCATGTCGACGCATCTTCCTTCGATATCTGTTAGATGTAAAGCGCCGTTGGGCAACACTCTGGTCACGACATAAGGCCCTTACCAATTTGGGCCGAACTTGCCTTTTGCTTCGATCTGATATGGGAGGATCCGTTTCAATACTTGCTGCCCTACTTCAAATTTTCTGGGGCGCACCTTCTTATTGTATGCTCTTGCCATTCTTTTCTGATACAACTGGCCATGACACACTGCTGCCAATCTTTTTTCATCTATTAAGTTCAACTGCTCCAGTCGAGCTTTGACCCATTCGTCGTCGTCAATCCCGGCTTCAGCGAGAGGGATGGAATTTCGACCTCTGCTGGTATTACTGCCTTAGTTCCGTATACCAACAAATAAGGAGTTGCACCTATGGAAGTCCGGACTGTAGTGCGATAACCCAACAAGGTAAAGGGTAATTTCTCATGCCATTGTCTCGATCCTTCTACCATCTTCCTCAGTATCTTCTTGATGTTCTTATTGGCTGCTTCAACTGCTCCATTCACCTTGGGACGATATGGGGTGGAATTGCGGTGTGTAATCTTAAACTGTTGGCATACCTCTCTCATCAAATTGCTGTTAAGATTGGCACCATTATCCGTGATGATCACTTTTGGGACCCCAAATCTGCAGATGATATGGGAGTGAACAAAATCCACCACTGCCTTCTTGGTTACTGACTTGAAAGTTTTAGCCTCAACCCACTTGGTGAAGTAGTCAATGGTCACCAGAATGAACCTATGGCCGTTGGTTGCTGCTGGCTCAATAGGCCTAATGACATCCATGCCCCATGCAACAAATGGCCATGGTGCTGACATTGTATGCAATTCTGTCGGCGGAGAATGAATCAGATCTCCGTGTATCTGACATTGATGGTATTTCCTCACGAAATTGATACAATCATGATCCATAGTGAGCCAATAGTACCCTGCTCGAAGAATCTTCTTTGCCAATACATATCCGCTCATATGTGGCCCACAAACTCCAGCATGCACCTCCGCCATAACCGTCGTGGCTTGACCGGCGTCTATACATCTTAGCAATCCCAAGTCTGGGGTTTTCTGTACAACACTCCTCCACTGAGGAAGAAACCATTTGACAAATGCCAAAGGGCTCTTTTTTGGTCTCCAGTGGCCTGCTCCAGATATATCCCCATCTTGAGGTACTCCTTTATGTCATAAAACCATGGCTCGCCATCCACTTCCTCTTCTACCACGCTGCAATAAGCATGCTGATCACGAACCTGGATGTGCAAGGGGTCAACATACATTTTGTCGGGGTGGTGTAACATTGATGCTAAGGTGGCCAATGCATCGGCAACCTCATTATAAACTCTCGGAATATGTCTGAATTCCACTGATCGAAATCGCTTGCTCAGATCGTGCAAACATTGTCGATATGGTATGGGTTTCAAATCCCGTGTTTCTCACTCACCCTGAATCTGATGCACTAGGAGGTCCGAGTCTCCCAAGACCAAAACGTCCTAGACATCCATGTCTGCAGCTAGTCGCAGACCCAAAATGCATGCTTCATACTCTGCCATGTTGTTGGTACAATAGAAGCGTAGCTGAGCTGTAACAGGGTAGTGACGTCCTGTTTCAGAAATGAGCACTGCTCCTATTCCAACCTCTTTTGCGTTTGTGGCTCCATCAAAGAAAAGCTTCCAGCTTGGTTCCTCGGGTAATTCCAGCTCACCTGTATGCATTACTTCCTCATCTGGGAAATACGTCCTCAAAGGCTCGTATTCTTCATCAACGGGATTCTCAGCCAAGTGATCGGCCAGCGCTTGGGCTTTCATGGCCGTCCTCGTCACATAAACGATATCAAACTCTGTGAGCAAAATTTGCCATTTTGCTAACCTCCCTGTAGGCATAGGTTTCTGGAAAATGTACTTTAATGGATCCAAATGAGAAATGAGATAAGTAGTATACGAGGACAAATAGTGCTTCAACTTCTGATCCACCCAAGTTAGGGCGCAACATGTCCTCTCGAGTTGAGTGTACTTGACCTCATATACTGTAAACTTCTTGCTAAGATAATAAATGGCCTGCTCCTTCCTTCCGGTAATGTCGTGTTGCCCCAACACGTAGCCAAACGAATTCTCCAAGACCGTTAGATAAAGAATTAATGGTCTCCCCGGCTCAGGTGGAACCAACACAGATGGATTGGACAGATACCCTTTGATCTGGTCGAAAGCCTCTTGACACTCCGCCGTGCAGTCTACCGTAGAATCTTTCTTCAGCAGCTGAAATATGGGTTCACAAGTCGCCGTGAGTTGAGTGATGAACCTGCTGATATAATTTAATCATCCCAATAGACTCATTGCCTCCGTTTTGTTCTTTGGCGATGGCAAATATTGAATGGATTTGATCTTGGATGGGTCCAACTCAATACCACGTCGACTGACGATGAATCCTAACAACTTTCCTGATGGAACCCCGAAGGCGCATTTGGCCGGGTTGAGCTTAATATCATACCTTTGAAGCCTTTGAAAAAACCTCCTTAGGTCTGCTACATGGTCTTCCTGACGCCAAGACTTTATGATTACATCATCTACGTACACTTCAATTTCTTTATGTATCATGTCGTGAAACACAGTAGTCATTGCTCGCATGTACGTTGCCCCAACATTTTTCAATCCGAATGGCATTACCCGGTAGCAATAAGTCCCTCATGGTGTGATGAAAGCCGTCTTTTCCGCCTCTTCTTCATCCATTTAGATCTGATGATATCCTGCATAGCAGTCCACAAAGGATCCGATCTCACGCCCAGCACAATTATCAATCAGGATATGGATGTTGGGCAATGGAAAATTATCCTTAGGACTTGCCTTGTTGAGATTGCGGTAGTCGACACATACCCTGATTTTCCCATCCTTCTTCGATACCGGTACCACATTGGTCAACCAATCGGGATATCGAGTGACCCGAATAACTTTTGCTTGCAACTGCTTGGTCACTTCTTCTTTGATCTTCACACTCATATCCGTCTTAAACTTCCTCAGTTTTTGCTTGATCGGAGGGTATGCCGGGTCAGTGGGCAATTTGTGAACCACTAGATCGGTGCTTAATCCCGGCATATCATCATATGACCATACAAAAACATCTTTGAACTCAATGAGGGTTTTGATTAATTCCTCCCTGACGTTTGGCTCAATGTGGATGTTGATTTTGGTTTCTCTGACATTATCTGCATCCCCTAGATTTACAGCCTAGGTGTCATTCAGATTAGGCTTGGATTTCTCTTCAAATTGGCACAGTTCTCGATTTATTTCTTCGAAGGCTTCATCCTCGTCATATTCAGACTCATCGTCATAACAGATCTCTTGTGTAATTAAGTCGGAGTTAGATTGATTTATTAGACTAGGTCGAAGATCCGTTGTGCATGCCATGCCATTAGAGCCAGTAAAAAGAGAACTGTTCAGAAAGAGGAAAGAACAAAACAAAATTAAAATGAGACAAGAAAAGAGAATTTTATTAAAAATGCGGGATAACAGGTTTCACACTTGTACAAAATAAAAAGAGATTTGGATTACACCCTGGAATAATCCGAAAAACAAGAAAGAACAATCAAAGCCTACTACCAGGACTCCCCCCGGATAGGAAGAGAAGTAACCGTCCAATTGTTGGTTTTGGCCTCAGGCCCCACAAACTGTATGTCTGCTCCGTCGGAACCCTCTCCAACTTCTATCACATGGACATCAGCAAACAGCCTTTCGAAGCTCTGATTCAAATCCCCGTCCATCCCAATCAATGGTCCAAGAATTTTCGGGACCGGTGACCCCTTGGCACTTGCTCTAATAAAGGATCTTGAGAGACGCGGAACGGGTTTGGGAAGAAACCAAACTCTCTTCTTCATTTTCCGCACTCGCTTTACATCTGCCGCAGTCGGTTTGAACCCCAATCCAAAGGTCTCCAAATTTTTGGGCAAGGAGACAGGTTAGACAATCCCCTGAAGCTCAGTCCCCAGGCCTTTTCCTGGCACAAACCCATTGCCCAGCATCTCTGAAACCATCATGACCGTTGCGGAAACTACCCTGGGGTGTGGAATGATTTCACCCTCGGGAATCTTGTTTGCTGACACTGCATCGAAAATATGGTAAACCCAGGGACCTTTGTCATCATTGGTTTCTATGAAGGGCACAATGGCACCTCTCATGGTGCACGCAGTGTCCTCCCCATGCAGCACGACATCTTGTCTGTCCCATTCGAACTTGATCATTTGATGCAAGGTGGATGGCACCGCTTTGGCCGCGTGGATCCACGGTTGTCCCAACAAAAAGTTATAAGATACCGCAGCATCCAATACCTTGAACTCCATGGTAAACTGGACCGGGCCGATGGTCAACTCAAGTATAATATCCCCCACAGTGGTCGTTTCACTTCCATCAAATCCTCAGACGCAAATGTTGTTCTTGCGGATTCTACCACGGTCAATCTTCAACTGGTTCATGGTGGATAACGGACAAATATTGGCACTTGAGCCATTATCCACCAACGCCCGGTTAACTGCCGAATCTTCACATTTGACAGTTAAGTAGAGAGCTTTATTATGTTCTGTACCCTCCACTGGCAGATCGTCATCAGAGAATGTTACCCTGTTTACCTCAAAATTTTTGTTGGCAATCGTTTCAAGGTGGTTTACTAAAATTTCATTGGGCACATGAGCTTCATTTAGTATCTTCATTAGGGCCCGGTGATGTTCATCCGAATGGATCAATAGTGACAACAACGAGATCTGGGCCTGTGTTTTCTTCAATTGTTCGACCACGGAGTAATCCTGCATTTTCATCTTCTTCAAGAATTCCTCAGCCTCTTCTTCTGACATTGGTTTCTTTGCTACTGCTGGGTTGGACCTTCTCAACTCCACTGGAGCAAAACACCGTCCTGATCGAGTCAGTCCCTGCGCCTCACAACTATCCTCCTCCACTTGCTTTCCCTTGTACATTATCACTGCCTTTTCATACTTCCAAGGCACGACCTTGCTATCAATCACTGGTAATTGGACTACCGGCTTTATGGTGACCAGTTCCCTGGAGACTTCTTTCAATACAACTACGGGTGTGGATGATGTCCCTGATACTACCAATTTGGCTGGCTCTGGTTTCTTTGTTGCGGTGGACGGATTCTTCCCTAATATCACCACTGGCTTGACACCTCCCCCCTTCAACTGTACCCCTGGTCTCCCACCGGTCGATTCTTCTTTTGGAGCGGCCTAGATCATCATCACTGTCTGTGAGGGCTTCCTCGGCTCTCCTCCCTCATACACCAACTCGATCATATGAGCTTCGTGGTGTGCTGGCAATGGGTACTGGTTGATGTTGGGTGCCTCCGACGCCTGGACATCGATCTTGTTGGCATCAATAAGATCTTGTATTTCCTGCCTCAACCTCTAACATTTTTCGGTATCATGCCCTAGCATTCCTGAGCAGTACTCGCAGCTTATAGATCGGTCCAAATTTTGGGGTGGGGGGTTTGGCTTTCTAGGCTCAACAGGACTCACCAAACCTAGCTGCCTCAATTTGTGGAACACGGCGGTATAGGTCTCTCCCAACTCAGTAAAAGCTCTATGTCTCTGTAGCCTGTCATTTCTAGCAGCTTGACTTCCTCGAAAGCCCGCCCCTGGAGGGTTCCTGTATGCTCTTGGTGGAGGATAGGCGTTTTTTGGTGGAGGGTAGGTGTTTTGTGGTGGTGCATATGTTTTTTGGGGAGCCGGCGCGCACCATTGCGGGCGAACCGGAGGCTGAGTGTATGTTTGGGCATGGTGCACGGAGAAGTGTGGTTCTTGAGGTGGATAGTAGTGTTGTGGCGGGCTGTATGGATAATTTGTCCTGTGGGGTATGGGTTGGTTGTAGTATGGTTTGCCGAACCTGGACCAACTGCCTGCCTCAATCGTGGCGACTTCTTCTTTCTTCTTCCTTCCCAGCGCACCTCCTGTGCCGCTCTGAATAGCCTGGGTCGTTGCCTTGAGCGCTAAGTAATTCAGGATTTTATCAGACCTCAGCCCCTCTTCTATCATAACCCCTATCTTTACTACTTCATTGAAGGATTTTCCAACCGTCGTCACCAAGTGACCAAAGTAAGTTAGATCCAGCGTTTGCTGGAAGTAGTCAACTATTTCTCCCTCTCTCATGGGAGGGTCAACCCTGGCTGCCTGTTCTCTCCAGCGTAAACCAAACTTACGAAAGCTTTCCCCAGGCTTCTTTTCGGTCCTCAATAATGTGAGACGGTCAGGGACTATCTCGAGATTGTATTGAAATGACCCGCGAAAGCCTGCGCTAGATCATCCCAAGTGTACCATCTACTGGGATCTTGCCTAGTATACCATTCCAATGTCGATCCACTTAAGCTTTGACCAAAATAAGCTATCAGTAGCTCCTCTTTGCCGCCTGCGCCTCTCATTTTGCTGCAAAACCCCCGCAAAATATGCCATGGGATCACCGTGCCCTTCATATAAGTCAAACTTAGGCATCTTGAATCCTGCCGGGAGTTGGACGTCCGGAAAAGGGCATAGATCCTTATAGGCCACGCTGACCTGGTTGCCCAATCCATGCATGCTCCTGAAGGATTGCTCCAGGCTTTTGAACTTCCTCATTACCTCATCTTGCTCTGGGACCTTAACCGGCTTTTCAATCTCCGCCGGTACCTCTAAGTGTGGATTATAGGTATGGGGTTCTGGTGCATTGAATGTGGGTTCAGGGGGATAGTACTGCGCATCATGAGCCTAAAACAACGGCTCGCTGGTTGATCTTTGCAGTGTGGCTGGTGTGGGTCCCATAAAAGTGGGAACATTTGGTGTTGGGAGATGTTGATGGGGTGGTGGAGCTTGGGAATCATAGGGGCTTCTCTCCTGATAATGGTGGTGATTCGGGAGGCTTGTTGAAGGTCCAGAGTGAAGGTAGTCCGGCATAGGCCCTAAGGGTTCAGGGCTCTTTTGTACTTTAGCCAAAGCTAACTGCATCGCATTCATCTCCAATCCCATCCTTTCTATCTTATCCATTGCCTCTTTCAGCAACTGGCTTACTGGCCTTTCTTCCTCGGCACTGTTTTTTGAAGGAGTCATGATTGTCGGTACTGGTCCCTTGGATCTGGTTTGATAAGGATGTGTTGCCAGAACGCTTTAACAACTAACTGTCTGGTATTTGGGAAAAACAACAAACTTGTTAGCGTTAGAGTTTAACAGATTCGGTAATAGCACGTTGGGGATGCAATGTTCCTAAGCAGTTAACCATTTCTAACATGTTTTTGCTTCAAACACATGCGTCATCCCGGCTTGCTTTGTTTGTGCCTTTAAAGTGTTTTGGGAAACCCCCGTTTTCTCTCCATTATTCTCTTCCTTCTTTCTTTTTCATTCTCTCTTTTTCCTTTTCTTTCTTTCTTTTTTTTCTTTTCTTTCTTTTTTAGTGGCGGTCGAATCTTATGTGGATTGCTTACGTATCACGTCCCCGCGTGAATCAGACCGGGCGTAGTTCTGCCACAAAGTAGAGACACAAAACTCTTTTGGAATCACTCAATTCATCACCCAAAATTTGCTATTACAAACTACTTATTTTAAACAAAGAACAGCAATAGTACAGATTCCAGAATTCTTAACCTAACTCGATGAGAAGAAAAACAACATAACGGACCCATAAAGTTAACAAACAAAACTCGAACTAGGGATATATTAAGGATTTCAACTCAGGTGCTCGCGAGGCATCGTTCGGCCTTTTCGCGGGCTTTGGTGTGAGACCCCTTTGTAAGCTTTTCAACTCATTCATGATCTGGTGAACATAGCCCATGACAGAGGCGAGTAGGGTATCACGAGGCATCTGCTCACACGCCAAACATCTCCTATAAATGTAGTGCCCATTCTCGTCAATCCTATCTCGGATGTTGTCCCTTTCCCTAAATAAGTGCTCTATTCGCCGTTTTTTCAGTCCCAATGCTTGAGCATTGTCGGCGAGTCGATCCTGGAACCTTTCCATTTGTTTTTCCATTCTGGTCATCACATCATAACAGTGCCTTCTGTCAGCTTGGGCATCTCGGGCTTGTTTGAAGATCCGCTCCTGAAGAGTGGAGTTCGTTTTCCTTAATAGCCCGATGCTCATTTCAGAATCCCTTATGACTTGTTGCAAATGCTTCCTCCGGGCCATTGTACCTTTTGCCCATCTAACCCTCATTCTTGCTATGCAAGCTTCAGATCTCTCCAATTCCTCTCGGCTTTTGCTGACCTGACTCCTTAGCTCTGTTATCAACCTCTCATTGGACCGATTTTTCTGTTGGTCACCGACATTCTTTCTGTCTTGGCGGATTCGGGCTCTCAGGGCCTTGTTTTCTTGGGCCAACTTATTCTTTTCCCATTTGTCGGCAGCAACTTGCACATTGTTTTCAAATTCTAGGTCCCTAATCTGTTGCTTTAGCTTGCCTATTTCTGCCATGTAGTTTTCTTCTTTTGCAAGCCAGCCCCATTGTTCTTGCGATGACTCAACAAAATATTGGAGGTGAGGTCTTTTGGTTGGTCGTTATGGTTCGTCTCTCGCAGTGCTCTTCTTTCTATGCCACGTGAGATAGGCAGGTGAGACTTCACCTCTGGATAGGTCACACACTCGAGTATTCGCCGGCAAATACTGGCATTCGCTCCATATATAACGAACTGTCTTTTCATGAAATTGGCCGTCGTTGCTGATCTCAACTGCATAAATAATAAGATCTTCATCTGGGTGTACCACCTGACATCTTCCCAATTGTCTCATCACCCGGTAAGGAGAATAAGGCTGAACACCTCTGAGTCTGATTAAGAGGAAGTAAGGACCAGTGGCGGGCATATACACAATTTCTTCAACAGGAAGCCAACCCAATGTCCAATCTATTTGTACTGCGGTGATGGCACGGAGATAGGATACCCAGTCTTCAAACCCTTCCGGTAATCCGAGCCCTGAAACCCTCAGGTTATATCTGTCGATGCGACCTTCGTTCGTAGACATATTGCGCATACACTAAGGATGATGACATAAGTGCTCGATCATCCCTATCTGCAGTAACAAATTGCATCCTTCGAAGAAATCTGCCCCGACTTTACAGGCTGTGAGAGCCCGGTATATCTCGAACACTATCATAGGAGCAAGCGTGCTTTTGTTGTTGGTAATCAGGACCTTGACGATTCCAGTCACCTTTAAATCAATATTGCTATCTTTTCACGGAAACACCACAATGCCCAAGAATGCTACCATGAAGGCGAAACGCCTATGTTCATCCCACTTTGTCTGATTCCCTCTGCTGCAAACACCGCTTTCCGGATCATCGAACCCTCCTATATGCCCATACCTCTGGTGTGTGAATTGCAAAGTAGAAAAACCTCTATCCAATTCAGAGTACGGGACTCCCTTGCTTATCTTCAGTAGATCCATGAACTTGTGCGAATTTACGGCTCTCGGAGCGATCAGATATTTGTGCCTTAACCCCTTAGTAACGTCCATGTAGCCTGCTACCTCTTCTAAGGTTGGGGTGAGTTCAAAATCCGAGAAGTGAAATACATTGTGGTCCAGGTCCCAAAATGTAACCAAAGCCTTTATGATGTCGTATCTGGGCCTGACATTCAACAAACTGGTCAGACCTCCCAGATGCGGTTTGATCTTGTCTTGCTCTGACTTTTCCAAATCCTCCCACCACAAGCGCAACTCCAAAGGGATCTTGCTCCTAACTGTTACCGGCAAACTTGGACCTGTGCTCATTCTGCATGTTTATTAGGGTGATTAAGCAAAAATCCAGACTCATTTGACTCAAAGACAAAATTGACATACTTTTTCTTTTCCCTTTTTTTCAAAAATAAAATCCGGTTTTGCGAGTACGGCCTTTCAACACCTCGAAGACGAAGACTTTAAGGCTGTGTTGGCTAACCGGTGAAAACCTTGAAAAATGACCATATGCAGTTGTTCTTGCAAAAACAGCCTTCCGGCGCCCTTTTAGGGACATTCGGTTATTTCTGAAAAGAATGGCATCACCCTAACTAATTTCAAATAAAAGTAAATTTTTTTCTTTTGGATTATTTTTGCAAAAAGAAAGTTGGACCCGATGGGGGTTGCCTACGTATCTCACACCCTGCGAGAATCAAACTGGCGTAGTTCGGGCAGAGACTATAAACAAAATTTCGGAAACATGACAAACTATTTATTTATTTTAACAAACAATGACCATCCTATTTTCCAAACCAAAATAAAAGACTATTTTGTTTTGCTTTTTTGAGTGAAACAAACTATATATATATATATATATATAAAACATTTTTTCTTTTTTTTTTCCTTTTCCCAAAATTTCGGCAAAATTTCAACAGTATTTGGGCATGGTTTTTCCAACATAGGCAATTAACTCTCTATACTATTACCTCAATCTTTTTTTTCACAATTTTCCCACATTCCAGATCTTTCGAAACCGGTCAACATGCAAGTTTGAAGCAAATAAATGCATAACGCAAACAAGATGTAGCAGGATGGTCTTTTCATTTCAGGTAGCTAGTCCTATACGGACTCAACCCCTGTGTTGAGTCCCCTAAGTCAAATGCACATGATGAAAATAAGCGTTCCTACTAGGGATCCGGCATGAGGCTTCGTTATACTAAGTTTTAAAACCTAGGTGTTTGTTCTAGACCTGGCTTACCCGAGCGGACAACTCGAGCCGAGGATGGGAGCTGTGTACCGGTAACCAAAGGGCCATCCAGTTTTGCAACTCCTCCGAATCCTCGTTCTATTTTGGTATATGACACTAACAGAAAGAAGTCACGACCAGCGTGCACTCCTCAAGAGAGAGAAGAGAGGGGTTTCGGCACAGTTTATATATACAGTCCAAGTAATATCAAAGCGGTAAGAGCAACATTTTGCACATTTAAGCTAAAACATGTAATAAAATCAGATAATAAATAAAGCCAAATAATAATAATTATTCTAAGCTCGAATTCTTAACCCTGAACCAGTGGTTCTGGGTATTTGTCCCCAACAGAGTCGCCAGAGCTGTCACACCTCCTTTTTCCGCTCCCCGCAAGGGGTGAAGGAGTTTTTCCAATTAAAGGACAATCGAAACGGGATTTGTTTGTTTATTTGAGAGTCGCCACTCGGGAGATTTAGGGTGTCCCAAGTCACCAGTTTCATCCCGAATCGAGGAAAAGAATGACTCTGTATTACAGTCCGCGAACCAAAAATCCGGATAAGAAATTCTGTTAACCCGGGAGAAGGTGTTAGGCATTCCCGAGTTCCGTGGTTCTAGCACGGTCGCTCAACTGTTATGTTCGGCTTGATTATCTGATTTTATGCAAATATGAACTTATGTGCAGATTTTAACTCTTTACCGCTTTCATTATTATTTATTATTATTTTACGGGGAATTGCAACGTTGTGAAAATGTATCTCGAACCGTGTCACAACCAATGTACCCGTGGTCGTCGACACATTTTGACTCCGTTGAGATTTGGATTAGGGTCACATAAATGCGCACCCGAACTTAAGAAAATTAAATTATTAAAGGCGCGCCTAAAACGACTAGAGTATCATTTACTTTTGGGTAGGGCCATGAAATTTTACTAAACGGTCCATCCCGAAGTCTAAACACATTTTTTTTAAAAGAAAATATTTACTGAGGGCCCCGCAATCTTTGTATTTTTATTTGACGAGGCTTATCTCATTCTTTTTTTAAAGGGATTTGCAACGTCATGGACACGCATCTCAAACCACGTCACAATCAATGCGCCCGTGGTTAGAGACACATTTCGATTCCGCTGAGACTTGGATTTGGGTCACATAAATGTGCACCCGAATTTAAGAAAGTAAGATTAATTAAGACGCGTCCTAAAGAACTAGCGTGTTGTTATTTTGGGTAAGGCCGTGGAGTTCGCTAAGCGGCCTATCCCGAGTACTAAGTACTTAACACATACATTTTTTTTGTGAGGGCCCCGCAGTCTGTGCGTTTTATCTGGCAAGGCTCGTCTCATTTTTATTTAAAAGGTCATCCTATAGTGGCTATGTTTCCTATTAGTTTGTCTCGAATAATGAAAGAAGAAGAACGGTTCAACTTTATTTACATGCTCACAAGTTAGTTATAGTTGGGTTCCTAATATGATTTGCAAAATCCGCACATGAACGCGGATATGGGCATTCATTTAGATATTACGGGCCCAGGCCCAATGTGCATAAAGTTAAACTCGGCCTGGGCCACTCTTATTCCAATTTGGCCTATTCAACTTATTTGATGTATGTTTGACATTTATAAACAGGGGGGAAACTGAAATGCGATGTACTGCTTGCCTTAATCAAGCCATATTCCTACCAACTTAAAACAGGCCATTTGTTTAAAGAAGGAACTATTGAGTACCTAACATGTTTCTTGACAAAACAATAATGAACTAATAGAACCTGGCTACTACAACATTAATCCCTTTCAATTATAAGCAACACATAGAGTTTTCCAACTAAATGGTATGTATAAAAGTTCAATTACATCACAACTAACCACATAGTTCTATTAGGGAAAGTAAACTATCATGCAGACAACCTATTTTCAATACACTTCTAAAGCTAATTCGAAATAACTTCAACTCTTCCAATTTTCTTTGTATTCATGCTTCAAATTTCAGCTTACATTGACAGTGTATCGGTCGTGTACCTGGTATAGGAAAGCAAAAGAAGAAGGGGAATGATCAGCAGAGCAATATACAACAACACAGCAACAGTAGCAACAGGGACAGCCCAATA
Organism: Nicotiana sylvestris; assembly: GCF_000393655.2. NCBI lineage: Eukaryota > Viridiplantae > Streptophyta > Magnoliopsida > Solanales > Solanaceae > Nicotiana > Nicotiana sylvestris. Next base: position 4,917,405 of record NC_091066.1, read on the forward strand.
ACAGACCTAAACTCAGCAGCAACTTAAGAGAATGCCCAGCAGAAATTTCAGAAATAACCAAACAAACCCGGCAGGAAAACCCAATATTAACCAGTAGGAGGAACCAGCAACAGGTTTAAACCAAGCAGAGGACTAGTGAACTTTCAGTCCAAACAGAAAACCAAAACATCAGCTGAAACAGTACTTAACAAGTGAAGAAACCAGGGAAGCTAAACTGAAATCCAACAGTGTCCCAACAAATACAGGCTAAGCAGAGAAGGGAAACAAATGCAGAAAAGCAGACTTCTGATTGTTGTGTTCAGAAATCCAGCCCTCTCTTAACTCTCTATTAAACTGAAATTAGGCTAGCCTATTGAAAGTCCAGCCTTGTTTTGCTTTTTCTTTTTATCTCCCAACACTCAAAAACTGTCCAGCCTTAACTTTCTGATTTCTAACCTCTTAACCTCTGATGTCTAACCCCTTAACCTCTGATGTCTCACTCTTCACTCTACCTTAAGTGAACCTATTTATAGGCAAAATACAAGCAAGCCCCAGGCTGCCTCGTTTCCCCCAGCCTTCAAACTCTGCCCATACCCCTTTATTTCCCATTAACATGTGTTTTGTGCCCCAGTGGTATGGGCAGCTGACAATCCTCAATTGCCCCCATGCTATCAAGTTTTGTTCTCCACTATTGTATTAGTTTAATCCTATTTCAGTACCCTATGTTAGCCCAACTTAAACTAACCATTTCTGATCTTTTCACACCCCAAACTACCCCTGTTAACCCCTGGTTATTACTATTTTACCCTGCTTCAACAGCCTGAGATTTTGAACTTCTGAAAGTTCAAACTCAAGTTGCCCTAAACTGAGTTCTATTTATCACATTGCAGCTACAAACCATTCATAGATAATGTCAAACAATCCGCTAAACGACAATGATTCGATCAATCATATGAAGCTATATGAATCAGAATATTTGAACATTCAGTCCTATAAAACTAATCGACGACGTTTATATAATCGACTATACTAATTATAACATAGAACAATCAGTCGATCAAACAAACAACACGAATAGGGCATCAACTGCCTTCAACAATTTTACACGACACAAGGAATCTATATGAATTATCTGTTCGACGATATTAATCAAATCGAATATGAATCTCATCATACGTATTTAACAATAAGCAGAAGAGTAATCGGCCAAATAAAAAGGCTTACGGAGATGGGGAAAAATTGAAAGAAAACATCAGAAATACCAAACAAATTGACTAAACATGTCATCAAATTCAAACAACACTCAAACAAAAATAGAAAAGAAAAGGGAACTCACTCTGGAAGCTCAATAACAAACGACCCAGCCCTGACCTGGATTTGCCCATTTGAGGTCGAACAGACTTTAATCGAGGTGTTCTCAACCGGGAACACTTCGATTAAGGTCTTTTAGACTCCAACCCTCTGTTAAAACTGGCCGGATTCCAAAAGTTCTTGTATTCTAGGGTCCAAACAATCCGATTTGGGGCTTGAGGATTTTTGGGTAGATTCGGACCAAACCAAGCTTGGTTTGGTCACGAGTGAGGCTAGGGTAGTGACTGGTGTGAAACTGGGGTGGGTTGGTGTAGATCAGGGTTGGGCTCGAATCTTCAAACTAAGATTCGAGACGATGGGGGATGATTCGAGGCAAGGGGGTAACAGATCCGTGCTCAGGGTGGTTGGGTGCATCAGGGGTGTTACTTTGGTGGTCACCAGCACCGTTGCCGCTGGGTTTATGGTGAGAGTGTATAGGGGCGGCTAGGGTTTGGAACAGGGGGTTTGGGTTTGGGTTTGGGACGATGGTGCACAGTGCGTGAAGGGGGGGTTTGGTTTGGGGGCGTGGGGTGTGATGAGAGGCTTATATACGGAACGTGGCAATTGATTTGAGCCGTTAGATCAAATGCTCTCAATGGCTTGGATTAACTGGTGAGGGACAGGACGGGGTCGTTTGGTATAGAAACGGGGTCGTTTGGTTTTAATGAAGGGCTGGGTTGACCCGGGTAAACAGGTCGGGTTACGGGCGTGAGCGTGGACCGTTGGATGCGTATGGGTGAATGGCTCAGATCAAACGCCCTATGCGGCGTCGTTTTGGGGCGTGCCTGGAAGACCTGGATTTGGACTGAGTCGTGGTGTTGGTTTGGGCCTGATTTTAGTTGAATTTTTGGCCCAAATCCGATACTTTCCTCTTATAATTAAACAACAATTCTAAAAACCAAAATTAAACTACACAAACATTAATTAACACCTAACAACAGTTATCACACGAATTAAAACATTTAATAAAATTATCATGACAACAAAATAGAATAAAATGCCTATTTTTGTGATTTTCGCTTTTACAAACCAAATAATGGTTAATTAATTCCCAAATGTACCATTTTTTCTAAATGCATGCAACATGTATTTTTTTATTTTTTAACTATAGCAAGGCGAGCATTCACGGACAAAACAATTATCAAAATGTCACACAAATCCTCAAAATTGTACCCGAAGGTAACTTGTTTTATTTCTTTTCCGATTTCTTTTGGAGTAGTTTACGTGAATCAAAAATCACGTGCTCACAGCCGTCTTTCTGGGAAAGGCATGGTCGTAGACCTGCTTCTGGTGAGAATTTTGGCTTTCTTTGGTCCCGTTATGGTTTTATTCCATTTGGCCTCTTCTCAACTTTGCTCTTTCTTTGGTCAGGGAGGGCACGCAGCGTGAGGGCCCCTCAACTAGCCTTTCGTAGGTCGGGTGCGACCGCACGACTTGTGACAATACCGGTACCCCCCAGTTCCGAGAGTGACTTCAGTTGAATCTTCGGCGGCTCATTCCCCAGAACGGTCTGCACCGCGGGCCGAAGAATCTTCGGGGATCGTACGTCCTAGGGCGGAGTTGCCTCTGAGCGAGGATGTGGAGGAACGGGAGAGGCCGCTTATCAGGCGAAGAGTTGCATTTACACCAGCTCCGGTGGTGATCAACTTGGATTCCCCACCATCGGACGTGGAGGGGAATGCGGCAACGGCGTCTGCCCTTGAGGGCGGGCACTCAGTGAGGGTTGCCCCAGTTGGCTCAGGCCAAGGTGATGCTATCGCTTCGGCGATCCAATTGACAGTTCCGGTTGCTAAGAGGGGAGTTAGTTCCCTACCAACTGTTTTGGTTGGAGAATCAAGCGCCAATGTGTTGGTAGGGGCGAGAGCCTCAACTTCTCGGTCGGCGGATGGAGGGAGGGGCACCGTAGGCGGAGGGTCTGACTCCGAGTCCGACCTGGACCCTGACGACGTCCGTATGCTTCAAGAAGGTCACACCCGCACAACGGTGCATGTAGAAGGGCGGTTCTGTTACGTCGAGATTCCTACGGAGTAGAACTTGCTGCTTCAAGAGGAGAACTTAGTGCCGCTGTTCGAGGTGTTGTGCTCGGAGGTGGAAAATACGTCGTTGAGGGGCATAACGGACGTTGGGTTGATGGTCGAAGCGGCCGCGCAGGGCCTGAAGGTATGTATAGTGACTTTGGTTTGTCTTTTCTCTTTTTTTGGTTTTACTTAGTCTATCTTTTGTTCTGATTATTGCCTCGTTCTTGTAGCTATTTTGTTGGAGGTGGAGAGCATCCGCCGAGCCAACATCCGCTCGGGGATCTGAACTTCAAACGCAACAGACCCTTGGCAGGGTTAACGCTCTTGAGGAGTAGTTTTGTCGTAAAGACGAGGAGATGGAGGTCGAGAGGAGGGTTGCTGCTGAAAGGGAAAGCCAGGATCGGGCCAGGGCGGCGGAGGCCTTTGAGACTTTGACCAGGCAGGTGGTCGCTTTGTAGGCCGAGGTCGTTGCTTTAAGGTTCCAAGCAAGGGACGCCCTATCGAGGGTTGGGACGCTGGAGACAGCGGATCGCATTCGTGAACAGGAGCTGGAGAGGGTTGCTGCGGCCTTTAGAGAGGGAGCGCTGGAGGACCGCATTGGCGTCTATGAACGGGATGCCCAGACTGCGGTGGATCGGATTACGGCCTTAGAGGCCGAGAATCAGCACTTGAGGGATCAGGCTGCCTCTTTCGGCCTGGCTCATGATCTTTGGACACTTGCTGAGGCCCAACTTGATGTGTACAAGAGATTATGGGAGGCCGGCATCGTGCCTGAAGCCTCTTATGAAGAGGCCCGTCAAAAGGCTCGTGAGGCCCGTGTCGACTACGGCTTTGATCCAGCTACGCCAGGGGTTGATGATGGCGCCGAGGGCGTTGGTGATGATGATGGTGGTGCGGGTGGCGCCGAGTGAAAAGGATTTGTTATATTTTCCTTGTTTTTATTGCCCTTTGGATAACTCTTTTTTTTGTTGTTTTATTTTTTCTCTTTTTCATTTGCCGGCCTTGGCCGGGTGTAAGCGGGGATGACCCGTTGTAAATAAAGATGTAAATATATGCGACTTTATTTTCCTCTGTTCTGCCTTGTGTTTACTTTGTATTTTTCATGTTCCCCAGTGTTTTCTTTTTGCACACCGTCAAGGGGGCTTTGCCTTAGGGTTTTTCTGGCAGGCGTGTTAATCCTCCCATGACTTTGGTCGTGGTAACGTCGATGGCCTTGACCATAATGGTGTTGATGGATTTGGCCATTTAGGTGACTTCGACTGTTGTCGAGTCGTTTGCCTGCCCTAGTAAAAAACTAGGTCGGTTGTTAGCGTCGATAGCCTTAGCCATGATTAAACGCTTTTTGCTTATCATTTTCCTTTACTTGGTGTGAGCAAGTTGTAGCTACTATTTGGCGATGGCGGCACATGGCCTTAGTCTCAGTTCGGGCGTGGTTGAACTGCTGGCCGTGCTAGTAGGAAACGCGGCTTCGCAATTCGACCGGGGCCGAACTGTACGCGGCCTGAATCTTAGTTCAAGTTAGTCGCACTTACTTGAATGGCGAGGGTGCTTAGCTTGTTTCTTCGTTCGTTGAGGAACAAGCCTTGTTGCGTCCAGTGGTGAGGGCGCTTGGCCCGAGTCTTGGTTCAAACTGTAGTTGAACTTTTTTTTTGAAGGCACGTAACTTGAGTCGTTGTTCAATCGTGGTTGAATCTTTCAATTTTTGATGGCGAAGGCACATAGCCTGAGTCCCAGTTCAACTTGTAGTTGAACTTTTTGGGTGAAGGCACGTAGCCTGAGTTGTTGTTCAGCCGTAGTTGAACCTTGCAATTCTTGGTGGCGAAGGCGCATAGCCTGAGTCCCAGTTCAACTTGTAGTTGAACTTTTTGGATAAAGGCGTGTAGCCTGAGTTGTTATTCAACCGTAGTTGAACCTTGAAATTCTTGGTGGTGAAGGCGCATAGCCTGAGTCCCAGTTTAACTTGTAGTTGAACTTTTTGGTGAAGGCACGTAGCCTGAGTCGTTGTTCAACCGTAGTTGAATCTTGCAAGTTTTGATGGCAAAGGCGCATAGCCTGAGTCCCGTTTCAACTTCGTAGTTGAAATTTTTGGTGAAGGCACGTAGCCTGAGTCGTTGTTCAACCGTAGTTGAACCTTGCAATTCTTGGTGGCGAAGGCGCATAGCCTGAGTCCCAGTTCAACTTGTAGTTGAACTTTTTGGTGAAGGCACGTAGCCTGAGTCGTTATTCAACCGTAGTTGAATCTTGCAAGTTTTGATGGCGAAGGAGCATAGCCTGAGTCCCGTTTCAACTTCGTAGTTGAATTTTTCAGTGAAGGCACGTAGCCTAAGTCGTTGTTCAACTGTAGTTGAACCTTGCAATTCTTGGTGGCGAAGGCGCATAGCCTGAGTCTTGTTATGTCGGTGTTTGAGAGCTGAAGCTCGGTTTCGATTTGAGATCTTGAGCGGCTCACGCGCTATCTTCCCAATCGGGGTATGGAGGCTGGCTTGAGGTGACTCTCGGTTTGAGATATCTTCATGTCGATTTTTGGCTGGATCCGGTATCAGAGATACGGGAGGTGCCTTACAGAGATCCTCCCTCAAAGGGGGGGGGACTGCTCCTTCTTCTTCTTGCTTGCACTATTCGAGAGAGGAGTGACAGAGGAGTTGGATCTCGATTCGAGATCTGCGAGTTCCCTTTGTCTGATATGCCGCTTTAGCTTGTTTGAGCTGGGTTGTTCTTTGGCGTTTCTTTCCTTTTGGTCCAGGGAAGAACTACGCGATTCTGCTATGAAATCCCTACAGACGGCGCCAAATTATTTTGCCCAAAGTTCTCACACACTTTATAAGCATAAAACAATCAAAATAATTTGAGGGCCAATCATAGCAGATCGTAATAAATCAAAAGACCGAAGGAAAGGAACAAGAAACAAACTCTTTTGTATTAAGAAGAGATGTAGGGGAAGCTTTTTATTAATGATATTAATGATTTGGTCTGCCTCTCCATGGAGAGGTTCAGAGTCTTACAATGATACTCTTCTCTCTTTTCGAGAATCGTGAGGAGGAAGAAGAAGCAACCCCCCTTTCTAGGGTTCCTTCTCTTTGTATTTATAGATGTAAGATGTATGAGCTGGCAATGACGGTTGTGACTATGCTGAGATTCCGTCCTTGCGATGGCGGATAGGCTGTATCCTTATTGGTCGAGTCGACCGATAATCGGGCATCGTGATTAATAAATGGTCATACCATTTATTAACTACGAATTAGCTTAGGATATAACTAATCTCGTTAATTATCTCGGGGTCATATTTTGACCCATACAACATCCTCTTTTATATTGTAGTGGATGTCTATAACTCCTAAAGAAGTTACTCCCACTACTCTTCTCCATTAAGCAGATAACTCCCACTACTTCTCACCATTATTGTTGTAACTCTCACACCTTCATAACCTATCCCATGATCTTCCTCCATGATCTCAAAAGTTTAATGATATATTTATGGAATTCTTTTGGTATACCTCTATGTAGTACTATAAATAGAGGATGAGAAGTCATTTTGTAACACACTTGAATACATGGAAGAAATAAGAATCTCTCCTCTCTTTCTCTCTACTAGTTTTAGTATACGTGCGTTGCACGTGTACCTAGCGTCAATCAGTAAAATAAGTATATCGAAAAAACAAGTAAATTAAGTTTTAAAATATGCGTCTAACATCAATTAGTAAAGAACATGCACAGTGTTTTAAAATGACTACATTAAGTTAATATTTTATTGTAAGCAACTTAATATATAGAAAAATATGGGGAGTTGCAATTTGTTGAAATGAATACCAAAAAAAAAATGACAACTCACTTACTATCATTTTAACTACATTAAGTTAATATTTTATAGTAAGTAACTTAATATATAGAAAAATATGGGGAGTTGCCATTTGTTGAAATGAATACCAAAAAAAATGACAACTCACTTAATATCATTTTAATTTGTCCCATATTGTTTCATCTTTATTTCGTAAAGTTTGTATTTTTATCAATTCTACTTTTAATACTATATTATAATGATTTATATGATAAATATAAAAAAAAAAAGATGACTTTTTTTGGTCAAATAATTAGTTAATTCAAAGGCTTTTTTTCGGGTAAAATTGATTCAAGGACTTAATAATTTGTTTTTGTTGATCTAAAACTTAATATTAGCTCATCTCAAGTTTTAATTATTTAATTGTAAGTCTTTAGTTATAAATATTATTCAATAATTATTCTATGTTCAAAGGAATAAAAAAATCAATACGACATTTCACTTTTGATTTTTTATGTGAGTAGAACCATTAGTGTTATTAACTTTTACCAATCTTTCTTTTGTATTCTTTAATTTACAATATTTTCTTAGTTAAGCTCGATACTTAAATTTTAGAAATTTTGGAATCAATGAATTTTGAGATTACTCTTAACCATGGTGTACTAACTAAAACTTTAGTTGATTTTAATTTTCTAAAATATTTAAAAAATAATTAAATGACTATTTTATTATTTACAAAATTACTCATAAAACTTAGAAAAGAACTCCTGAAATTGGAAAAAAGAAAAAAAAATTAGGACTCCTAAACAACGAAAATAAAACAAGGACTACTACACTAATACTCGTAAACATTTAAAGAAGATACCTAAAACTGCTAAATCTAAATATAGTTGATATGAAGGACCCCAAAAATTGGAAGGATAGTGAAAGTACTGGAATTAAATGATATGATTTTTCATATCGAAGGTCTAGAAATAATTAAATGATTATTCTAAATATTAGAGAAATAATTAATTGATTATTCCTATAGATTTAAAAAAATTTAAATTACTATTTTGTCTAATGTAAAAACTCTTTTTACAGGATAAAAAAGATGAATTTTACTTCAACGCATAATAGGTAGGAATATGTAACTCATAAACTTCTTCAGAAATCGTATTCTTTCTTCGTAGCAATCTCTGGCATGTCATAAATGATTAATATTAATAAGTACGTCAGAATAAGCAAAAAAAAAAACAACAAATATTGTACAATATAAAAAATACCGAATTACTTAATTTTCTTACTTTTGCTCCATATACTCAAATTGAAGTAGCACCAGAGAAGGACTACTCTCAACTTCATCAACGGCGAGCACATGACAAATAAATCGCTTGATGATAGGTACAAGCAATATGTACCTTTGGCCAGAACCCTAAAATAATTCTAATATTCGATATTGTTTCACCTCCACCTTATTCATAAATCTAAATTAGGTTGATGAATGCATTACCAACTATAATATAGTGTTCACGGAGAATAAAGAGTACTTAACCTCTTTAATAGGAATATTAAATTAAATAGTAATAATTTTCGTACCTATATTCTCGTATTATTTTTTCCTTTTTATCCTATACAATTTTGACTTCTATATAATAAGTTTCCTGTTATAATATCCTATATTTATTTTCCTTTTCTTAACCTTAGGACAAGCACTCTTCGTGTGGGATATTCTTTTTTTAAGGAAAGTTTTCCACTTATTCTCTTCTTCTTTTCCTTTTGTTTTACGACATTTTTTTTTGCTATAAATTTTTTTCACTTTGTATTTACAATTTTATCCCACTTAGAGTGCACTTAACGAAGGGTAAAAATGACGAACGATATTTCGCTAAGGGTCTTCGTGCTTTTAATATAAATACTAGTCTTTATGTTCGTGCGATGCACGAGATATCAAGCGCAAAATATTAAACATGTGCCAAAAATAATACACTTTTAATTGAGTAAACTACTTGTTATTAGTACATATAAAGTTCAATTATTAGTTCCTTGAAATAAAAAATAATAATATATAATTCAAACCAATTTATTAATAAAGTTTAGCACAATTGAAGGATAAAACTGTTGCAAGTAGATATATTTCAAATTATTATATAAAAATTGGTAAAAAGACGATTAACTCAATAACGCTAGTAGATAAGAGCATGAATATTTCTTGTCTTTATGACACATTTCTTTAATATGAATATATATTTTTATACATTAATAAATTTAGAACAAATCAACTGAACTCACACCTTCAATAGAGAAAGAAGCACGAGAGTATTTCCAATATATAATATGTAGTCACACAAGTTTATATCAACGTACATCCGATAGAAAAAAAAAAATTATAACAAAAAAATTCAATCAAACACAACCGTAAATAAAGAAGGAAGCACTCTAATTGGAATATGCTGAAAGTAAAAATAGTACCAAAGCGTAAACAAGTCCTCGGTATTGATTTTTTGTTCTTCCTTAAATTTAGCCACCACATTTCTTTTTTGCTAACCCCATAAATACAACAACAACAACAACAACCCAGTATAATCCCACAAGTGGGGTCTGGAGAGGGTAATATGTACACAGACCTTATCCCTACCCCGGGGGGCAGAGAGGCTGTTTCCAGGAGACCCTCGGCTCAAGACATCAACAAGAGACGATAAGTTAGTACTATCAATAGACTCATACTAAAAATAACATACAGTGCACAACATAACATAAAATAACAAAATAGCAGCAATATAAGAAATATAGGAAATACGAAATAGATGAAAGGTATACTAATATCCAACAAATAACTCCCTATATCGGTAGCTGATCAGTAACATTCTAAGATTACCTCATAACTAGCTAGTCACACTCTAGTGCGCTGTAGAAACATCCACAGCTTCCCCCTAACCTACAACTTTAATGCTCAACCTCCACAATCCCCTATCAAGGGTCATGTCCTCAGTAATCCTAAGACGTGCTAAGTCATGCCTTATCACCTCTCCCTAATACTTCTTAGGTCTCCCTCTACCTCTCCTCATGCCCACTATAGCCGGTCGCTCACACCTTCTCACCGGTGCATCAGTGCTCCTCCTCTGAATGTGCCCGAATCATCTGAGTCTTGCTTCCCGCATTTTGTCCTCTATGGGGGCCACACCCACCTTCTCTCGAATATCTTCATTCCTAATCTTATTCATCCTTGTATGCCCGCACATCCACCTCAACATCCTCATCTCTGCTACTTTCATCTTCTGGGTGTGTGAGTTCTTAACCGGCCAACACTCGGTCTCATACAGCATTGCAGGCCTAACCACTGCTTTATAAAACTTACCTTTTAGTAATGGTGGAACTTTCTTGTCACACAGGACCCCCGTCGCTAACCTCTACTTCATCCAACCCACCCCTATACGGTGTGTGATATCCTCGTCGATCTCCCCGATCCCCTGAATAACTGACCCAAGGTACTTAAAACTACTCCTCTTAGGGATGATTTGAGAGTCAAGCCTCACTTCCACACCCGCTTCCGTCGGCTCAGCCCCAAATTTGCACTCGAGGTATTCCGTCTTCGTCCTGCTCAACCTGAAACCTTTAGACTCAAGGGCATGTCTCCAAACCTCTAGCCTTTCGTTGACGCCGCGACATGTCTCATCAATTAGGACTATATCATCAACAAATAGCATGCACCATGGCACCTCCCCTTGGATATGATGCGTTATGGAATCCATCACCAGGGCAAATAGGAAAGGGCTGAGTGCAGACCCTTGGTGCAACCCCGTAACAACTGGAAAATGCTCAGAATCGCCTCCTACTGTCCTAACCTGAGTCTTAGCTCCTTCATACATGTCTCTAATCACCCTAATGTAGGCTACCGGAACCCCTTTAGCCTCTAAGCAGCTCCATAAGACCTCCCTAGGAACTCTGTCGTATGCTTTCTCTAGATCAATAAACACCGTGTGGAGATCCTTCTTCTTATCCATGTACTGTTCTGCCATCCTCCTAATAAGATGGATAGCTTCTGTGGTAGATCGCCCCGGCATAAACCCGAACTGGTTGTCTAAGATAGACACCGTCCTTCATACTCTCATCTCTACCACTCTCTCCCAGACTTTCATGGTATGACTCAGTAATTTGATACCTCTATAGTTGTTACAGCTCTGGATATCGCCTTTGTTCTTATACAACGGAACCATTGTACTCCACCTCCACTCTTCAGGCATCCTATTAGTCTTGAGTATCACATTATACAACCCAGTAAGTCATTCCAATCCTGCTCTACCCATACACTTCCAAAGTTCAATCGGAATTTCGCCTGGCCTGGTAGCTCTGCCCCCCCTCATCTTACGCATTTCCTCGATGACCTCATCGACCTCAATGTCCCTACAGTAGCTTAATTCATGGTGGATGTCGGCGTTCCTCAATCCTTCTAGTACAATATCCTGATCCCCTTCTTCATTTAGAAGTTTATGAAAGTAGGTCTGCCATCTCCTCTTAATCTGGTCATCCCTCATCAAAACTTTGTTGTCCTCATCTTTTATGCCCCTCACCTGGTCCAGATCCCGTGCCGCCCTCTCTCTCAGCTTAGCGAGTCGGAATAACTTCTTCTCCCCGCCTTTGTTTCCTAGTTCCTCATACAGACGAGCAAACGTTGTCGTCTTATCCTCCGTTACTGTCATCTTCGCCTCCTTCCTAGCTACCTTATACCTCTCCCTATTCGCTCTCTTCTCCTCCTCGCCAATGCTCCCTACTAACCGCAGGTAAGCTGCCTTCTTCGCTTCCACTTTACCTTGGACAATTGCATTCCACCACCAGTCTCCTTTATGGCCACCGGCACGGCCAGAAGCTAACCCCAATACATCTCTCGACGCCTTCCTTATACAGTCTGCCGTCGTCGACCACATAGTGTTTGCGTCCCCACTACTTATCCAGGCTCCCATTTCCGATAACTTTCCTTCCAACTCCTGAGCTTTATCCTTAGTCAAGGCACCCCACCTAATCCTCGGGCGGCCTCGTATTGACCTCTTCTTCCTCCTTATCATAATGCCAAAGTCCATCACCAAAAGCCTATGTTGTGTTGCAAGGGTCTCACCCGGGATAACTTTGCAATCCATGCACCACCTTCTATCGCCTCTTCTGAGGAGGAGATAGTCAATCTGAGTCTTCGCTACCGAGCTTTGGTAAGTAACCAAATGCTCCTCCCGCTTTGGAAAACTTGAGTTCGCAATCGCTAGATCGAATGCCTTGGCAAAGTCCAACAACAAAGTACCCCCTCCATTTCGCTCCCCGAAACCAAAGCCGCCATGTACCTCAGTATAACCACCTGCAGACGACCCAATATGACCATTAAAATCTCCTTCTATGAATAACCTCTCGGAAGGCGGAATACTACGAACGATGTCGTCCAACCCCTCCCAAAAGCGCCTTTTAATCTCCTCATCCAAGCCTACTTGCGGCGCGTACGCACTAACAACATTTAAAGTACACTCACCCACCACCAATTTAATAGTCATTAGTCTATCATTCACCCGCCTGACCTCTACCACCGACTCTCTAAGATGGATATCAACCAGGATCCCCACTCCATTCTTATGAGTCCAGAGTACCACAACTTATACCCATCTGCGTTTACCGCCCTCGATCCGACCCACCTAGTCTCCTGGACACACGCTATATTAATCTTCCTCTTCTGAAGGATCTTCGCCAACTCTATAGACTTACTCGTTAGCGAACCTATGTTCCATGTCCCGATTCTCAACCTATATGCTCCTTTGACCCCATACCTCCCCTGCCACCCGTCCCACTCCCTAAACCCGACCCCCCACTCTGCCCCACCCGCGGACATGCCCTTAATCTATCATTCCCGACTGCAGCCACTACTCCTACGACAAATCTAAAGAATAGTCGCTAGTGCTCAGCGAACAACGAGTCAAACTAGAGGAAACACGTAACTGCAAGTACACTAGTTGAATGATCGAACTATTGCGAACTAAAGTAATAACAATTTAGCTAACACCAAAGGGGGAACAGTATAACGGGAGGTACCAAGTCCCGAGGACCAAACTTGTGTTGAATTGTTGTACTCGATGTAGTTGCACGCTAACTCACCGCTACCCACCGCTCTTTGCTGATGCTCGTCCATGTTGCTCTTCTTTGTTAGTGCTCGTGGGCCCAACTTGTCTCTAACAACTTGGAGAATTTCCCTGAAAAACACAGCAAATACCCCAATCCAAAAACCAAAAAGGGTTATCACCGCTACCACTGGTGTAGCCCTGACAATAATAAGGGAAATGAAGCTACGCTTCAACAGACACAATGTTTATACAGTATATGGACGGTAAGGAACAGAAATTTAATTGCACACAATGAAAAGAATAAATAAATAAAAATCAAATCATTGGTTGTTTTAACAGATACCCCAATTCGATTCTTGAAAAAAAAAAGGATAAGGATTGAATACATTGGAGCTTTAACAAATTCAAAGAATCTTGAACAAAATGGAAGAAAAGGGAAAAAAACAGTCTTTTAAAATAGGCCGCACCTTCTTTTCAAAATTAAACAAAAATTGGAAGAAACCCAAGATTTATATACATACAGAGATTTAAAAAAACAGCCAAAAAGAGGAGAAATTAAAAGTTCTTACAATATTCTACAACAGATGTAACTTTCTTGAGATTTAATGTTGTGAAAATGTGTGAACTATTGATGTGCTTACCTTAGAAGTGAGGTAACTGAAGAAACAGAGAAAGGAGAAAGAGACGGAAAGTAGGGGCAGATCTGACCAGTTTAGAAGAGGGAGAGGAGGGGATGGAGGAAGAGAGAGAAGAAAGGGATGAGAAGAGAAAGATATAGAGAACCAGAGGGGGGGACTTACCTGTATCCGGTGAGAGGTCGCCGGATTTACGCCGGCGTGGTAGTGATCCTACGACAGGAACGATAAAGTGACGGAAGGGATAAAAATAATCTAATACAATTACTTTGACAATGATACTAAATACGTCTTATAAGCATGTGATTTGTGAAAATATGAATCCTATTAGTAAATAAATTCATTGAAGAATATGAATCCTATTAGTAAATAAATTCATTGAAGAATATGAATCCTAGTAGGCATCGTATATATCAAGTTATTACAATTCTATCCAATATGAAATAATTCCTTTTGGAGAAATATTCAATATTGAGGGCATATAAGTTCGTTAATATTTCAGGGATATATTTGTCGTTCAACATTTAACATAAGTTATTCGTGCTTTTATAATAACTAGTTTTTAGAGTACGCGCGTTGCGCGTGCATCCTATCTCAATGAGAATTTTTCCTAAAAAAATATTGTATAAAAATTATATTAAAAATGTGTTTATGTTATAAAAAGGTATAAATTCCTGAAATTGATGAAAGTCTATATTATATAGCTAACTCAATAAATAAAAGAAATTATAGCCCATAAAAGTTCTCAGTCATCATCCAATATATTCAATTTCACAAGCTATTATGCTCCCTTTTTAGATTCAGCAAAAACAAATAACTTAGAGATTTTAGAATTTCTTTGAAAACATTTTCAGAAAACTATTCTCAAGTTTATTCGAGAGGACACAAACATGGTTAGCTATAATTTATTCTTATTTTTTTTTATAGATTTCAAAAACATAAATTGAAAAAATCTTTTTATCTTTTAGAGATTTGGGAAAGAAAGAGGTTGGTCCTATGACTCATGAAAACAATTGATAAATGACAATATAAAGTACAAAAATAACTAATGTTAAGCTAAAATTTTGTAATAAAAAAAATATATAATTAATAAAAACTTATTTAGAATACGTTTTGTTTTCTACTTTTTTTTTATCCTTATCTAGCACTTTTACCAAATTTGAGTCTTAATACTGAAATTAATAGAATTAGATTCTTTTTCTAATATGGTATTTTGAAGATTTAATTATTTATTATTACTATTAAAGGAAATAATTTTTTCTTATGATTCAATTTTTTTTAATATTTAACTGTAATAATTATTTTATCAACTAAGAGTCTATTTAAAGAATAAAAAATCGATGCCTGTGTCTTAGGGTTCTTGAATTATAAATAGGAAAACAAACATATAAAAGTGAATATTCTATTTCATATTTAGCTGTGTTAAATAGTCAGAATTTTATTGTTAATTTGATTCCTTTGGATTATGTTCATTATTCTTATTATTATGCCAGTGTTTCTTTATTTTTGAACTACTATATGATATATATTGCTATCATATTTATATTTGCTTCCTTATTTGATCATACAAGCATTAAGTATTACTTAATGACTATTCCATTATTCAATATGATTTATATATGTAAGGTAAATTGCATAATGTTAGTGCTCTTTTTTATGTATTTATTCGAATTGAAGTGGTAAATTTTGGATCGATTTTAGAGTTTTAAACATTATGACTTCTTACATAGTTTAAATAAAGAAGAGTTTATTAAACAAAACTTAGTTGATTTTAAAGTCCTAAAAATTTTAAAAAAAATGACAATTTTGTCTTGTGTGAAATCTATTTTTAAAGGTTAAAATAGGCAAATGACATTTCGCTAAGGACATTCGTGCTTTTAATATAGTACAGATAGATAATAGTTTTACTTGAAAAGTTATGTTGAATTGTATATTGTTATAGATATCTTATTATCCTTCTCAATATTGTTAACAAATTGATGAACTATTTTTAAATTTTAATGTTTTGGGATTCAAAAGTTTAGAAGTAAAATATTATCGATGCTACAAAGGCCAGCTGCCTATAAAGTAAAAAGATATGACGAATGAAAATTCTTTGGTTGGCACCGGAGAGAAACATTTAACTAAGAACCTCTAAAATTAGCATTTTTCCCTAGATAATGTGGAGTTGTATATATTAGTTACCCGTAATATCATGAAAAGAGAAAAGATCGGGTAATATGTAGGTATTATAGTTATGTTATACAATTTAAATAAAGAAAGAATTTATATAAAGCAAAAAATCTTCATAGATTTTAAAGTCCTAATACGAAAAGATTTAATAATTAAAATTTTAATTGATTTTAAAGTCTTAAATATTAGATGATTAACTAAATGACCGTTTTTATCTATTATAAGCTTTATTTTTAAAGGATAAGAAAGGCGAACGACATTTCGCTAAGGGCCTTCGTGCTTTTAATATAATATATAGATATAGATAGATATAGATATCTCTACATTCTTGTATATGTACAGAAACAATGTCTTCTTTCTACGGAAAATTGAAAACTTGGCAAAAATTTAAATAAAAAAGTAAATCGTTGCGACTCTGCTGGGGATCGAACCCAGAATCTCTGGTTTCGTAGACCAGCGCCTTATCCATTGGGCCACAGAGTCAGGTTGTTACAATTCTAGTAAATAATATTTTTACTAGCTAGTGTTCTCCCGCCCTTCTTATAAATATTTTCCCATCAGTTCTTAATATTTATGAGAATACAGGTTAGTTGTATGTTACAATAACGGAGGATTAAGATTGAAAGCAAGGCTCGGGATTTTAAAGTTGCGGGTGCTCATCTGCCGACTGCCAATTACCTAGAATTGTAAGGGGTCGTTCGATTGGGAAACAAATTATCCCATAATTAATTATCCTGACATTAGTTATGCTGGAATTAGTTATTTCACTCTCTCATAGGGATAAAAAAACACTACAATCCCGGAATATGTTATACCAGGATTTTATCCCAACCAAACATAGGATAAACATCATCTCAATTTAATCCCAAAATTAATTATCCCTTATCCTTCATACCAAAGGATGCACGGTCAATTTATTAGTATGTTAATACTTGTTTCCTATGTAAGAATACAATGCTTGGGTTAAACACAATGAGTGCCTGGGCATCCAGCGATGTGAACTATTATATTATATTCCCTTCGTTTCAATTTATGTAAACTTATTTCCTTTTCAGTCCGTATCAAAAAGAATGACCTCTTTCCTTATTTGGAAACAATTTACCTTTACACAATAATTTATAGCCACACAAAATATATGTGCCTCATTTTACACCACAAGATCAAAAGTCTTCTTTTTTTTCTTAAACTCCGTGCCCAATCAAATGGGTTCACATAAATTGAAACGGAGGGAGTATACTGTAATAAATGACAAATTCTTTTCCTCAATCTGGTGTAAAATGATTTACTGGATTAATAAGTCTATCAATATAAGATGATAGACAACCAAAACGAGTCTGAATATCTATGCTTTTTGATGACAAATTTATAAACTACATATAAATTAGAAAAATGAAATCCCTTCTTGCTTCAGTTGTACATGTTATTGTTTCTATCATTCAAAGAAAAGTTTCAAAATTTTACGCACACAAATTGGAATTCATGTGCTTCAAATAAGGACCAAATGGAAAGGGGCGAGTTCATTATGCACAATAGTGGTTTATGGCAAGTCAATTCTTGCGGGCCAAAGCAGCTGCAATTCCACCAACCAAAACTCCAACAGCAGTAGCAGCAATGCCAATGCCAATAACTCCATCTGTTTCAAACACAGCGAAATGTATAGTAATATTCATCAACTGAAACGATACACGATAAAAAGTGACAAATGAGAATTCCAATTGCTACCTTTGGTAATTTTTTCTTCAATTGTTTTCTTGAGTGTCAAGGCTTGCCTCCAATCCGGTGCAATCTGTAGATTCGCAAAACGACTAATTAGGATGCAGGCTTAAAACAGATTCGAGAGAAATGATAAACTGCCATCCCAAAAATAAAATAACTTGTGTAGGTGTGAGACCTAGTCGGTTGAAATAACAGAGCTTCAGAGTTGCATGGATGCAGTTCGAGTATGCAATTTTACTAAAGATGGGCTGAAGAAAACTTTAATTTTCAGAAATAATGCAAACTTCACAGCCTGGAGATAAAGACCTCAGCATTAATGTCAAGGGTGAAGTAAAGGTAAGAACAAAGATCAAACCTCCAAAGAACGATCAACAAGCTGCCTGCTCCTTGGATAGTCCCCGCTTCTATAGTACCCAACAGCCAGAAGATAAAGCTTTTCTCTCATTTGCAGGGGACTGCTACTGCCACCCAAAGAAGCTACAAATGATAATATATAAGTCAGAGAATATGGTTCTCTCCTTCGCCTAATGCAAAAGCAAAAGGAGAAGGTAAAAGGGAGTAAGCGGAAAAAAGAAATATAAACTAGGGAAATGGAGAAGCTCAAAGTCCAGGGCAAGGAAATGTCAGGGTGAGGGAATGAATGATGCAGCATGAATAGCTGTGTCAAAAGTCCAGCTAAAAGAAAAGGAAGGAAGAACGAAATGAATAGCTCTACTACACTGACCTTCAAGCATTGCTATCCCACGCTGTACATCTTCAGGCCTTTTTGAGTGAACAAGAGCCCAAGACAAACGCATAATGCATTCACTTTTAAGCTCATCAGATGAACCTTTTTCTGCCTCTGCCACTTCGCGTTCACAACCCTGTATATCAAAGGAACTGCCAGTTAAACCAGACTGTTTACTCATATGGTTGGGTTTCAAACATGCATAAAAAGGAACTGAAATAAAAAATAACTATCATAATAAAACCATTAAAGTCATGTACCATAATGTGCTTTCTATATAACGGAGCCAAGATAATTGGCTGAATATTTTGTTAAACCTCAACTTTAATTGACTATATCAGTGTTAAAAGACCATTAATAAGTATTCAACCTTTAAATGCCATTTATAAGTAGTACTACTTCTATCCAACAACCAAACTTCAATTGGGGATCTCAATCAGTATATGTTTCCAATCAATTTAAGCATCAAAGTTTCTAAGATATAATTAGAACTGCGATAAAATGAAGAGAGTCCTATGTTAAACACCTTTGCCCGCGTTTCTATTTAGCAAAAAATAACCAAATCACCTAAAGTTAATGTTGACTTCAAAGATACCCAATGAAAAAGTATCTAAATAAACTGCATGCTCTCCTTCTCCAAATAAAATAAAATACATGAGAAATTACTTACTGTTATGGAATGAAGTGGACCGAAAGATTATAAATTTAAAGTAGAACTGAATATAGATGATTGATATATCCGACCCCAACTAGGTTAGGGTTGAGACATGGTTGATTGATTGAGGTGGCAATGAGGGTAGATATCCTTTCGCCACTTAAATTTTAGTTTCAAAGTTACCACTGTGGAAATTAGAAAACTGAATTAGGATCTTCGAACTATTCTACATGTTTTAACTCTTGGTCTTGGGATCTTTCATAAAGAAAATTCTTTGTTTCCCACCATAAATAGAAAACACATCAAGCATTGAACAACGTGACTCATAAACTTTACTTCTAAATAAGAACAATCAATCAATTAATTACGCCGCCAAACTAATTGGTATACACTATATAAATCACCCATATCAATGCTGCTCTATTCAGTCATCTCTAATAAGAACAAGTACTCAAAAACCAGCATATAACAACATACCACATAACTTCATTTCTAGATAAGAACAATAACCAGAAAAACTGCACTTTAATCCAAACTAGTTAGAGTCAACTCTATGATTCCTCCGGGGGCGGATCCAGCGTAGCGGTGCCGGTTCAATTGAACATAGTACTTTTGACGTAGATCATAAATTTATAAGTAAAAATGATCTAAAATAGAAATAAATAGCAGATATGGACCCATAACTTTAACAATATAATTGGTTCAATACTAAAAAATTTAGAGGTTGAACCCATAAAATTTGAATCCGCCTCTCGATTTGTCCGCATAAATTCTCTCTATTCAGACGTTTTTACACAAGAACAAAAAAAAATATTTCAAATGTATTATTTCACATCATACAACTATCAGATTAAGAAAAAAAAACAAATTTCACCATTTAATCCTTTTTTAATAAGTACGTTTAATCCGATTTTCATCCCTAAGCTCGACACTTGGCATTGGCTAAGCTTGTCTATACGGAAAACAATACCAGGTAACAACGACCAGTAGATTTTAAACTCAATTACACTCCACGAGTTCCTGAATCATATAAAGTACTTCAAATCATATAAGGAAGGATCAAATGCACAAATAATCAATAATCCAACACAGAAAAGCGGTCAAATCTATCAATAAAATTAAATAAATTTGAAAATAAGAAAATCGTCATGAGACTTACAGCGACTATATCAGAGTCGCACCACGGAATTTGATCTCCGCCGGTAAAGAAATCGCCGATCGATTCAAAGAATTTTCCGATCTTTGCATCCATTTTTCTGTTTAGTTGTACGTCGTGCTTTTGATTTTGTACGAAAGGGGAGGGTTAGCTAAATATGGAAGTTTTAGTGACCAGAAATGCAGCTTCCTCGTTAAGTTTCTTTGCTTGCAAAATAAGAGAGAGGAAAACGTATGTGAGTTTTCCTTTCTATTGTTTTGATGATGGTATTTTTAGAAAATTGATGTGTAGGATTTTCCATTTTGTAGTCACATAATTAACTAAGATTTATTTTACATTATTACAAGTTTAAAGAATTTTTGTTTCTTTCTTAAATTGTCAGATAAATTGAGATGGAGGGAGTAAGACTTTTTAAATAGGCGAAATGGCTTTCTGGCCACTTAAATTTGCCGGGTTTTTTAAAGCCGATACATAAACTTATAACTTTCTCATCTGAACACTTGAACCCGTTTTTTCCATAACTAATAAACACATTTGACCATTGACTATGCTTATGTGGCGTCAGTTGGTCCTAATCAGCAGCCCGCGTGAGGAACACGACGCACAGGAGCGAGAAAACCCTCTTCCCAACGCCCAACAATACAAAATACCCCTTCCTCCATTTTTTTAAATCTGAAGCTCCATTTCCAATTTTTTTTCATTTTTTCAGACCGTGAAAATGGTGGAAAGTTGTATATTTTATCATTGTAGAGTTGAAGCTAAGTTTTGAACTTCCCCATAACTTTCAAGTTCGTTGATTGAAATCCTTCAAAAGCTTTCCGTACTCCTTCCGGATGTTCAAGGTGATGGTAACAGCCCTGTGGAGGAACTCGGCAATCTGCTCGAAGTCCTTCTCAACCAATCCCCTTGATGTCATTGCAGGAGTACCTGTAAATGAGAACTTCAGTTAGTTAAAAATGTCTAATGAAGACCTTAACATTATGCATAGAAGAAGAGATTCTGGGGGATTTCAAGTTTCAATAAGGAGGGCCTTCAGATTCTCTCTGAAATTCCAAGTAAGGTTGGCTTCTGCTTTTGTATAGAAATAGATTCATTGAACTAAAACATTTAGAAAATTATGAAACTGAACCACGACAAACCTCCAAACAGCAACCTCGGCTTTTGATTGAGGAAGAAAATTGATCAAGTGGAGTGTTGTGTGGTGAAGGGAAGAAAAGAGAGCAGAGATAGGCGTTCTTCTGTTGCTAGGGGTGTTGGAATTAGCTTGAAATGGTTGATGAAGAAGAACGCTAAAGCAGTCAAAGAGAAGGAGTTGCTGCTTGACTTTTCGCGCCCTTACGTGTAAGACATCCATTGGTCATTTGCTGACTGGATGGACACGTATGTGTATGTGTAATACACGCTCACATGGTCAATGATCAGATGTGTTTATTAGTTATGGAAAAAACGAGTTCGAGTGTTCAAATGAGAAAGTTATAAGTTTATATATCGGCTTTAAAAAACTCGACAAGTTTAAGTGGCTAGGAAGTCATTTCGCCTTTTAAATATATAAATTAAAATAAGTCATAAATTTTATTTTGGATATAAGTTATTTTTTAAGGATAAAATAAGAAGTTTATAATATACTTATTTTTAAACAAAAAATATTATTTTTTTAACTGATTAAATAGAAGTATATCATAATAAATAACAGACGGATTACTATATAAAGAAGGGGGAAATTACAAATCTCGGAAAATAATTTTACAACAACAATAACATACTCAATGTTCATAAGTGAGATTTGAGGAAGGTAGTTCCTACTTTGTAAAGGTAGAATGACCGTCTCCTATATAACTTCAACCCGTAAAATAATTCTAGAGTCCATTACTCAAATGGTCACTCAACTATCCCAAATTATCTTCTAAAGTCACTTTTCTTTCGTTTGTAACAATAACGTCACTTAACTATGCGTATAACACTTAGAAGGCCACTCAACTAAACTTTTCAAATTTTGGAATGCCAAATACCTATTTTCCCCTCTAAATTATAAAAATTTATCTTTTTTTTTTTTAAACTTTTTAATATTATGATTTTTTCCCTTTTAATTTATATTATGTACATACCTATATAATAAATAAATTTTATTTATAAATTAAAAAAATAAAAATTAATTAAGCATATATAATGCTAGAATAATAAAATAATGAGCATAGTAAAAAATATTAATTAGATTAATTTGTTCGTAATAATAATTTTATTATTAACAACAAAAATTCAAAAATTAATTTACATAATTGAGAATGAAAGAAAATAAAGGTTGTAAAATATATATTCCATGTAATATAAAAATAATTATTTAAATAACGGTATTTTTATATAGACATTATATATTCTTGAAAATTATGCTCAATTATATTATTGTTCCATCATTATACGAGATGAAAACTACTTTTTTAATTTTTATTTTATAAATAAAATATATTTATTCTATAGGTAAGTCCAAAATGTAGATTAAAAGAAAAAAAAATATAATATTTAAAAAAGTTTTAAAAAATTGATAATTTAGAGGGTAAAATAGGTATTTGGCAATTCAAAATTTGAAAAATCTAGTTGAGTGACCTTCTGAGTGCTATAGGCATAGTTAAGTGACTTTGTTGTTACAAACGAAGAAAAGTGACTTTAACAGATAATTTGAGACAGTTAAGTAACCTTTTGAGTAATGAACTCAATAATACTGTTACTTGAATTTATTATGCATATTCTTTGAATTGCATTTTGTACAAAAGCTACTCTAGAAGAAGTTGGTGTCAGTTTGTATGCATATTTCATGTGGATAAAATGATCTCATCATCCCACTTACCATTTGAATAGAAAGAAAATAAATTTATAGACCTCTTATGTATTATTTTTATTAATCTCTAGTAAAATGGTCACATAATTAAAATAATATTAGCAACAGACTACAAAATGAAAAGATAAACCAAATTTCAAAATAATATTTGTAATAGACTACAAAAAGCCAACTGATTTTTATAGTGGTTGATAGGTCATTTTCACCAGCTTGTCTTGAAACAAAAAAAGTTATTTTACTCAATTGGGTAAGGTTCCAGTCGGCATATATAATTGAGAAATAATTTTATATTAATGAACTTAGTTAATGACACAATCAAATTAACATTTTGAGCCACTTGTGTTATTTAAAACACAAATAGAATAGGAAAATTTAACTTAATCTCACTTTTTGATATGTCTTCATTTTATAAGAGCTGAATAAGCACAAATTTTATTTGTAAGAAATAAATTTGGGAGAAGATGCACGTGACTCCCATTGATGACAAGATGCGGGAAGCGAGACTCAGATGGTTCCGGCATGTCCAGAGGAGAAGCCTAAATGCTCCGGTAAGGAGGCTGTGGAGGGCACAAGAAGAGATAGAGGGCGACCTAAGAAGCATTTGGGAGATGTGATCAGGCAGGATAAGGCGAGACTTCAGATTTCCGAGGACATAACACTTGATAGGAAGATGTGGAGGTCGAGTATTAGGGTTGTAGGTTAGGTGGTAGTCGAGTTTCCTTACTTCGTACCTTTGTGAGACTAGTCTGGTAGGATTTTTATCTAAGATAGCTAGTAGCAATGTTGTGTCTTATTATTTCGCTTTTCAGTGCAGGACCTATTTACTAGCTATCGCTTTTGCTTTGCATCTTTCTTCTGAATTTCACGTTTTCCCTAATTTTCTTATGATTTATGTGGTGATACTAATATTGTCTCTTTTTGGCTTTTTATTTTCTTGAACCGAGGGTCTTTCGGAAACAGTCTCTCTACTTCTTCGGAGTAGGGATAAAGTATGTGTACACACTACCCTCCCGACTCCACTAATGAAATTTTACTGGGTTATTATTATTGTTATTGTTGTTGTTGTTGTCTATTTGTAAGAAATGCAAAATTGCAACCAATAGATATAGATGTTTGTGTATTTCTCGTTTGATGTTTGATATTCCTATTACAACCTGACTAATTTAGATTCACATCGCTAAAATTCACTCTAAAAAAATATATTAATTTTTATTTTATTTATTTCAAGACTTGAACCTAGCGTCATGACCACCAGGGCAAACATTAATGTAAATAATTAATTTTTTTCGTGGGGAAATTCTTCGAGTTTTAAAAAAAAAATTCACAGTTTAATATATACATCCGTGTTGATTACTAAGCACTCAACCGAAGAAGCAAACAATAAATACTACTAGCAAATTTCTTCAGTTCTTATTTTCTTCTCCTTTATTTGGCTCAAGAATTTTTTTTTACTTCTGAAAATGTATCTTGTTAAGTATTAATATGTCAAATTAGAATTATGCATATAAAATTTATTTTCTCTCTGTACATTTGTGTTTGTATGTAGCAATTTTATTCTCTGTACAGATGCACACAAGGGCAGCTTAATCTCGCATTCTCCGCCAATTGGGGTTCGAATTTTGAGTTAATTGACAATAGGGGTTTCAGGAAAACCCTGGAGAAATTGGCCAGAGATCATGGAAGGTATCGAATTTTTTCCAATTTTCCTTTTCATTACTTATCAAAATCAATTTAATTGCGTTTAATTTGATTTCCGTGCCTTTGTATATGGCGGATTTAATTTCGATTTTGTTTCATGTTTTCCTTATAGGTGTATTACCCAGTATAGTCAATCTGGTGAAGTGAACTATTTTTATATTATATTTAACTTAAATTTTCACTTTTAGTTTTATTTGGTATAATGATGACATGAGATTGAGCTAAAATGGAGAAGTGATGATTCATATGGCCGACCCAACATGTTTGGGATTGAGGCGTAGTTAGAGTTGTAGTAGTTGTCAATGTAGTGAATTGTTATTTATATATATTTAACTTATTTTTTCACATTTCTTTTTATTTGGTATAGTACTGACATGCGATCGAGCTAAAATGGAGAAGTGAGGATTCACATAGCTGATGACAACTTGTTTGGAATTGAGTTGTAGTCGTAGTCAATGTCGTGAAGTGTTATTTATATATATTTAACTTATTTTTTCGCTTTTATTTTATTTGGTATGATACTGACTTGAGATTGAGCTTAAATGGAGAAGTGATGATTCATATAGCAGACTGCAACTTGTTTGGGGCAGAGGCGTTTTGTTGTTGTTGTAGTCAAGGTAGTGAACTGTCTTAAACAACATGGTGGGAATGTCAGCAGCTACGTGATATTTCCCTTCTCGTCGTGGAATATGCTGTAAGCTCTATGTTAGTCTGACCTTGTGAAGAACAAGTGTGACTAGAATTTAGTCCTTGAAATCCCTTGTCTAAAAGAAAGAAAAAACATAACAAAAAGAGAGAGTAGTAGACTAGGTTGATTTGAGAAGAGACGTGGAGGAGGAAGTAATCAGCTCTTCGTCTGCCTTCTACATGGGTCCTCTTTATAACATCCTTGGTTACTGCAGCACTTTTATGTATTCTTCTGAGTTCTGAGATATATGGTGTATCCTTCCATTATTCTTGTGTCTGCAACTGAAAAATAATCCTTCACCACTTGTATGTGGTATGGTGCGATGGCATCCTGAATTCTGGCCTAATCCTGGAAAGGTTTTTTCCCTTTGGTTTGAATGTTTGATATCTCATATAATGCTTATGAAACTTGTTCAATTTAAAGTAGGACCTGTTGTTGTTGGAACAGTTGAATGTGATCTTTACTTCCAGCTTGTTGGGTTTATTATTAACCTTTTCTTATCAATGCTTTAGATCCTGTTGTAATGCATTCTGAAGATGACAAAGGTCATACTGAAAAAAACAAGACAAGAATCAAGGTCATCAAGACACGTGCTCAGATTGAAGGCCTGGAGAAATTTTACAAGGGTAACAGATCTTACTAATTTTTCGTGTTTCCCAATGAGTTTCTACAGCATATATGTTATTTCAAACTTAACAATGAGAGAGCTTTCAAAATTTCAGAACATAAATATCCTACAGAATCAATGAAATCAGAACTGGCACAGTCATTAGGATTAACAGAAAAACAGGTTTCTGGGTGGTTTTGTCATAGGCGCTTGAAAGACAAGAGGCTATTAAGTCGGGAAACATATGCAAATGGAAGACAAGATCGTTCAAGTGGTGTCATTCAGGACCGTGGCAGCGGTTTTAGGCAGGATTCTTGCGGAAGTACTAAGCAAGGAGATGATAAGAATTTTGATCATCGGGAAGTTGAGAGTAGAAGGTTAACTGCCCCAGAAGTCTCAGCTGCGGGTGTTACATATGAAGTTGGTACTCAGTATAGAGCAAAGTCTAATCTCATGGAGGATACACCTTCAGGAAGTAGCTCTTCCTTACGTGATGCATGTTTTTCACGAAATGTGGAATCATTTGATATGGCAACATCGAGATACCTATCGTCTGATGTACCCACTGATCTTAAGAGTGTGAAACCAAGAACTGGCCCATCCGGGTACTTAAAAGTGAAAGGCCAGGTAGAAAATGCTGCAATTACTGCTGTGAAGAGGCAATTGGGAAGTCTCTACCGACAGGATGGTCCACCACTTGGTGTTGAATTTGATCCACTTCCACCTGGTGCTTTTGAATCATCAGTGCAAAATCTTGTTGATGGTGAGTTAAAATGGCTGCTTCTTGTCTTTTTCGCAGTTAACTTTTTTTCTGATCCAATATTTTCATCCATTCAACTCATTGTGTACATGCCTTTCTCTCTTTAAAGCATGCTAATTCTGTTCCTATTTAGTTTAGCTGTTGATTTTTCGATTTTGTTATGGTTCTCTACAACTAAAATTACTTCTATCATCTAATTGTGCTATGAAAATTTCTGTGCTATTTAAGGAACAAGATATTGTTATATTTAGAATAATAATCTTTTTTAAGTTAAAAAAAAATAATTATGGCAATATTGTGTTTATTTTATAAGAAAAGCTAATATGATCCAAATTGCGAACAAAACCAGCTCATATGTGACAATATTATTAAATTTGCATTAAAACCTAGGTTGATTCAGAGCTGTAATTACGAATAGAGTGAATTAGGGTATCCGCAAGTTGTGAAGTCCTTTTTCATGTTCTCTTGATTCTAAGGGTTTTATTTTGTGCTAGTCCCTTTAATGGGGTCATTTATACATGCTTCTCTATCTAGAATTACTAGTTTCTCTGCTCTTATACTTACAATTGAGTTGGCAGAACAAAACTCGGAACCTTGTAAACTCTGAAATTTGGTTCATCTTCTTTCTTTCGAGAGGAATAAAATTACAATCTTATCAATACTTTATGAGCCCATTATCATAACTATGTGATGTTTGAAATTTCCATATGCATGTCTGTAGTGTAGACTCTTCTTTTATTCAGATCATTCTTTTTTAGATGCAAAAAAGAGTTTGACGGCTCTTTCTTGCTGAATGAGTGAAGTTCCTATTGCCATGTCCCATACCACTTATACTCCGGATTTTACTCCATGTTCAAGTTTATATGCTTGAGTATGTATTCTCATTCTTGGTTTTTGCATCTGATTGTGGATTCGGAAAGTATAACTTTGTGTCTAGTGCAAAGAGTTGCTGACTTTTACTTTCCTATTAATGCTTGTCAGAACCTGAATATGCTGGAGAACCTGTTCCAGCTCTTACACCAGATTTCTCTAAAGTGTACAAGCAATCGAATTCATGCATAGTAAGTGGATCTTGTGCAAATTGATCTTAGAGATTTTGTAAACATTGATCTTATAATTCACAGCCATGAACTAACTGCATGTGTATAGGAATGCTTAATTTTTGGGTCAAGTTGATAGTTAATTGAATTTAGACTATGCATTTTATAAGTTTTTACTCCGTGGCAACAGATGCTATATACTTCATTTAGTTGATCTTTCGAATGAATGAGGCAAAGAAGTACGAACTACCAAATATAGAACTGTGGAATAGCAACACTACACAAAAGAATGCAGTAGCATATGCTTTGAGTGCTTAATGTACTTTGAATTAATGCGTGATAGTGGCAGTGTAAGCATATTTTGCTTGTGATTTTGTTACCTTGGATGGTGCACCTTTATAGATTAGACTGCGCATTCCATTACTGATATGGTGACATAAATGTTTTTCTTTTGTTTACTATCTTTTCTAACTCATTAATTGCAGTGCTATCTTGCTGGCTTGCATATTTGGTGTATTTTGAGTACCTTTGGTATCTGGTATTGACCTAAGGTTTCTTAATTTACCTGAAAAAGTTAGTCTCTTGAGAATTAGTGATCTCTATTTTCCTTTTTTCTGTTGGGTGATTCTTTTTCATTTCTATATTTTGCATTTGCCCATGGACAGACCTTTAAAAAAAAATCATGGACCATGGAGGGAGACTTGTTTTAGCTGGACCTTACATTTCTCGGGGATCAAACATCTTTTCATTTTTCTACTGGCCCAAATGCAAATGGATTGATATATGATTGTGCTTAATTTGGTGTCTTCTCTCCTACCATATCTTGATCTTGCTGTCAAAACTGAAGTACTCAAGTCAATCTCTAGAATTATACCTTCTTTGCTTTTGCATTGGTTTCGATAGGGACATGGATCCATTTCCAAGACAAACTCTCATGTCCCTAATTTGGAAGGTGCAAGTTTCAAAAAATCACTCAAGTCTGCTCATCCCGAATATTACTTCAACGAAAAGCCTGGTCAGAATTCCTCTATTCATGATGGTGATTGTTACTATCTTGGGCGGGACTCGTCAATAGACATGCACAAAGGTTCTGGAAGAGAAGTGGCGGTTGATGGCAGATGCAACTATAAGTATATGGCTAAACATGATGGTGCAGAAATTAGAACTAATACTAGCTCTAGCAGTGGTTTTCGAAGTCCCCGCACTGGAAAAGTCAATGGGGAGCAGGTGAAGCCTAGGTTCACTAGCTGCAATGAAACGAACCTTAAGATTATGGAGGAGGAAGATCTTGAACGCAAGCCTTCAAATTTTGTCCTGAAGGGAAGTAAGCATCGTTATTGTCCAGAGAGAGTGCTCTCCAGTAAAGTTGAAAAGGTATAAACTATTTTTGTTGCTTCTTTTTTATCCAGCAATATCCTGATAAGTTTTCCTTGAGAATGATATATAGGATTACATCCATGTGGACAGACCACCAGTTGATGAAAACTATAATCTGGATCGCGTGAAGATACCCTGGGAGAATGAAATGAGGGTAAGCTTTTTAGCTCATGTTAGTATGTTACTGTTTGAGATTCCTTTAGATATGGCTATGGTTACTTGAACTCTTCAAACAAAAATTTTGAAGGCTGCCAAAAGAGCAAGGGATGAAGACCCTAATCATCAAGAATATCCGAGGAATGCATCAGGGACACAATGCCATCCCAGACAAATCATCAGATGAGGTTTGACCATGTTTAATATCTTGATTTCTACTCCATCAGTATGTGTTGTATGCAGTCATGAGCGTACAACTTATTTGGACATATATGGCTCCATTTTGAGATTTTTAAATGGATATCATTTGTCGTGGAGAATCTTTTTAGTTCTTAAATGGCTTTTGTAACTGATTTTAAAGATATATTTGTGATGTAAAGAACAGAAGAATATATGGCTGAAAATCGTGCCTCTCATAAGTGATAAGTCTCCATTACCATTTCTTTCCCATTCATAGAAGATTGATTTACGACACTGCAGAACCATGTATGGTCCTGGCGGATCCTGGATTTTAAAGTCGTGGGTGCTCACTGATAAAAATTATGAAAGAAGAGGAAAAAAGAGTTTAGTTATGGGTGCTCACTCAATATTTATCTAAATATTTTTATAATTACCTATATAAATTTACTAAATCTTGTCAAAATTAATGGGTGCTTGAGCACCCAAAATCAGCATGTAGATCCGCCACTGGTCCATGTTCTGGACATTGAGCATTGCATAGTGTTCGACATAAATGTTTCTAGCTTTATATGTTTTACTGGTAGCAATTATTGAGTGTATTAAGTTCTGATGTCCGATTATTAAGTGTTTCTTTGTGTTATTACAAACAAAAGAATATAGGGTATAGAGGTTGTGGTTTGTCATATTAGAAAGAGGAGGGGGGGGGGGGGATCTACATGCTGGATCAGTATTAAAATTCGTTACAGTGTTGGTTTATATGAGTTAAATCCTTTAAGAATTTTCTTTACTGTTATGTTAACAGTGACACTCCTAGGTTTGCTGCAGAGATTCCATCTAGCTTTAATGAAGATGATAAACAGAAGAAACCAGTTCTTTGACGGTTGAGACATTTGCACATGACTAGAGAAAAGATAAAAAGTCCCGTGCAGTGAACGTTTTTGGAATCCTGTGGATAGAACTTACCGTTGGATTTGTACACTTAATGTTCATCAGTATACCAGTATGTGGGATTGGAGAACATTTGTCTTTGTATAGTAAAAGTAATTTGTTGCAATCGAAGCAGCTGGATGCTGAATTTGAAGAATGGACCTACGAAATTTCAGGTTGGAGTACGTCAAAAAATAATACAGAATCAGCATATACTAATATACATGAAAAAGTGAATATAATCACAAATTCGTGTTGCATGACTCCAAAATACCAAAAAATGAACCTGAAAGTTATGATGAAACAATGAGTATTAATCACTAGGTAGTTTTCTATAGACCTACGAAATTTCAGGCTAATTGGAGTTCATAAAAAAAGTTATACACAATTAGCATATACTAATACACGTGAAAAAGTGGATATAATTACAAATTCATATTGTATGACCCCAAACACACAAAAAATGAAACCGTAAGTCATGGTGAAGTGATAAGTATTGGTCACTAGGTTGTTTCTTATGGACCTATGAAATTTCAGGTTAATGGGAGTCCGTCCAAAAAATTCTACAAAATCAACATGTAGTAAACATAAAAAATTGGATTTAATTATGAAATCGTGTTGCATGACCCTGAAACGCCATAAAATGAACCCGAAAGTCATGGCAAAGCAATGAATATTGGTCACTATGTTGTTTTTATGGACTTACTGTCACGACCCAAAATTTAACCATGGTCGTGATGACGCCTATCGTGTTAGAAGGCAAGCCTACTTCCCAAAATATTACTACTAATTTGATTATAAGAATTTAATAAAATACTTGCAATAATTTAATTCCTGATAAACTAAACCAACTCTAAATATATATAATATAAAATACGAAAACGAGTCTCAAACATCGAGGTGTCACTAAGTCATGAGCATCTAAAACTATAAACTAAGAAGATATATAAATTGTCTAACTGTTCAAAAAAAGAAATGACAAGAGGAGTAACAAGGCCCTGCGGACGCTAGCAGCTACCTTGCAGTCTCCAAAGATAGCCGGCCTGAACTCAACGATCACCGCGCTCTAACTCACCTGGATCTGCACATAAAGTGCAGGGTGTGGTATGAGTACAACCACCTCAGTAGTAACAGAAATAACTAAGGAACTGGGCAGTAGTGACGAGCTAAGTAAAACAGTCCAATTATTTATTTTCACAATTTTAAAAAGATAAACATGAATAAACAGGTAAATTCCATAACTTAGTAAATACCACAAAGAAATTTAACAGATAAATGCAGCAACAACAAAAGTAAATGCAACTTCACAACAATGTCACTCCACCACTCAGAACTCAAAACTCAATACACTCAACACTCAACGCTTACTGGGGTGTGTACAGACTCCGGAGGGCTCCCAAAGCCTAAGTGCTAAGCACGGACAACTCACGTGCTACCATATCAATACCTGGATCCGCACGGTCAACTCACGTGCTACGCGGACAACTCATGCGCTATGGTATCAATACCTGGACCCGCATGGTCAGCTCACGTGCTACGCGGACAAATCACACGCTATGGTATTAATATCCTCACAACCAGCCATCATATCAATACCTGGATCCGCACGGTCAACTCACGTGCTATGCAGATAACTCACGCGCTATGGTATAAATACCTGGACCGGCACGATCAACTCACGTGCTACGCGGACAACTCACGCGCTATGGTATTAATATCCTCACAACCAGGCCCTCGGCCTTACTCAATCATGTACCTCACTAGCCTCACCATCATCAACAAATAAGGGGACACATCCCACATCAAGTATCACAACATATTAGCAAATAATAGACTGAGGTAAACATGTACAATAATTTCTATGACTAAGTACAAATAATGTGAGCATGAATAAAGCCTAAGCATGATCTCTAACATGAAAGCAGACAAGTTCAACAACAAGTAACTACGTAAACACAGATGATGGCCATGAGGCTTCAAGGGACGGACCAAGTCTCCATCCCTCGAGGTATTCACCCACACGCCCGTCACCTAACGTGGGTATCACCTTCAAACAGTCACACGATATCAAATACTCTGGGTTTATACTCTCAAGGCCAGAGTTAAAACTATTACTTACCTCAACAGCGTAAAATCCTTACTCCGAAAAGCCCTGGTCTCTGGAATCGGTCTCCAAAAGTTCCGAATCTAACCATAATCAAATTAATACCATCAACATATATTAAAGAATTGAATTCAACAATAAAAACTACAAAATATGCCAAAAATTCGAAATCGGCCAAAATTCGGCCACCGGGCCCACGTCTTGGAATCAGTAAAAAATAGCAGAATCATAAACATAATTCTCTCTCGAGTCTAACCATATAAAATGTATCAAAATCGGACTCCGTTTGGTCTCTCAAATTCTCACTTAAAACTCTCCAAAACTCAAACCCAAACTCCCTCAATTTCAGTGGTAGGCGTACCATCCGCTCCTATTTCAGTAATTTCTGTGGTAGGCGTACCACCCACTTCCATTCCATCAAGTCTTTTGGCAGGCGTACCACCCTCTCCCATTTCATCAAGTCTTGTGGTAGGCGTACCACCCACTCCCATTTCATCAATCTTATGATAGGCGTACCACCCGCTCCTATTTCATCAATCTTGTGGTAGGCGTACCACCCGCTCCCATTTCAAGCCAATACCAAATCACAAGGAGTATAATAACTTCCCGGAAAGGGAACACAACAGTATAATACCTTCCCGGCAAGGGAATAAAGCAATATAATAACTTCCCGACAAGGAAAACAACAATATCAAAACAAACGTCCTGGCAAGGGAGAATCAGCTATAACCAATCTTAACCCAACTTTTACTCAGCTCATTTAATACCAATACTCAATCCTAATTAAAGTTCACGAAAATAAACTAAATCCTTTCTCAATATCGAGAATCATCAATCAAAGCTTTCGTAGAATCAATTAAGAATTCAAAAATTATCAATTTAAGACTCACGGTCATGCTCGACTCCAACGTATAGATGCTCGGCACCATGCCTATACGTCGTACTCAACAAGAAACAATTAGCAAATAGAACACAACACCTAATCTCTCAAGCTGAGGTTAGACCAGACACTAACTTCGAACTTCCACGACCAACTCAAGCCTCAAACACCGTTTTTCCTCTCAAATTCGGCTCCAAACCAATCGAATCTATACATAATTGACTCAATATCATCAATAAGTGCTAAACAATCCAATTTCAATGTTCAATTATAACTTTTCAATCATTCTTCCCAAAATTCCAAAAATCGACCCCGGGCCCGCTTGGTCAAAACACAAGGTTCGAACCAAAATCAAATCACCCATTCATCTACGAGCCCGAATATATAATTATTTTCAGAATTCGACCCCAAAACGAGGTTTAAATCACTATTAATCAAAAAGTCCTAACTCTACCCAGTTCCCTAATTTCTACCCTTAATTACATGTTTTAGGCCTAGAAATCTAGTGGGTGTTGATAGAAAATGAAGAAAACGAGTTAGAGAGTACTTACCCAAGAGATTATGGTGAAGAATTGCTTCAAAGATCGCCTTAGAGCTTTGGAGAAGAAGAGGTTTTGTGAAATTTTGATAAATCTCGTAAGTGTTCTGTTTTGAGTCTTTAAAATAATTGGGCGAAATTGTTCTTCGCGATCGCGACACACCCTTCGCATTCGTGATGGGTTAGGCCTGCTAGGCCTTCGCGTTCGCGAAAAGTGGCTCGCATTCGCGAAAAGTGGCTCGCGTTCGCGGAGCTTTTTCTCCTCAAGCCTACACGTTCACGGACCAGTGGTCGCGTTCGCGATGCACAAGTAGTGACCCCTCCCCCTCAACCTTACGCGTTCACTAGTGGAAGGACGCATTCGTGAATGGTCTCCCCCCTAAGCTTCGCATTCGCGTTTCAACCTCCACATTCGCGAAAAAGCAAAATGGCACCCGGGATCTTTGACTTACGCGTTCGCGAGAGGGACCACGCGAACGCGAAAGGCAAAATCCCTAGGCACTAACAGCAGAATATCTGCAACATTTTCCTAAGTTCAAAACTTCCTGAAGCACATCCGAAACACACCCGAGCCCTCGTAGCTCCTAACCAAACACACGTACTAACCCAACAACATCATACGAACTTATCCGTGCGATCAAATCGCTAAAATAACCTAAAAAACAATGAATCAAACCTCAAAATCAAGAACGTTTCTCAAACTTCATCAAGTTTTAAATTTAGCAATTTAAGTCCGAATCATGTAAACGACGTCTGTTTTTAACCAAATTTTACAGGAATGACTTAAACCATATATAAGACATGTACCGGGCGTCGGAACAAAAATACGGGCTTGATACCATCGCTTTCTAATCAGATTTCATTTCAAAATTCCTTAAAAATTTTCAGAAAATAATATTACTTAAAACTTTATTTCTCGGGCTTGAGACCTCGGAATTCAATTCCAGGCATACGCCCAAGTCCCATATTTTCCTACGGACCCTCCGGGACCGTTGGATCATGGGTCCGGGTCTGTTTACCCAAAATATTGACCGAAGTCAAAATTTACTCATTTTATTATCAAAAGTTAGCATTTTGTTTACAGAATTTCATATTTAAGTTTTCCGACTATGCGCCCGAACTTCATACACAAATTGAGGCGACTCTAAATGAGGTTTTCAAGGCCTCGGAGACACAAAATTCAATTAAAACAAGTGATGACCCTTTGGGTTGTCACATTCTCCACCTCTAAAACAACCATTCGTCCTCGAACAAACAGAAGAAAGAAGTACCTGAGTCGGGGAAAAGATGAGGATAACGGCTCCGCATGTTGGACTCGGACTCCCAGATCGGTGCCTCAAGGGGCTGATCTCTTCACTGAATACGAACAAAAGGAAAACTCTTCGACCTCAACTAACCGACCTGCCGGTCTAGAATAGCTACCGGCTCCTCCTCATAAGACAAGTCCTTGTCCAGCTAGACGGTGCTGAAATCTAACATGTGGGATGGATCGCCGTGATACTTTCGAAGCATGGACACATGAAACACTGGATGCACGACTGATAAGCTAGGCGACAATGCAAGTCTATAAGCCACCTCCCCCACTCGATTCAAGAATCTTAAACGGACCAATGAACCTAGGGCTAAGCTTGCCCTTCTTCCCAAATCTTATCACACCCTTCATAGGCGACACTCGGAGCAATACCCGCTCACCGACCATAAAAGCCATATCTCGAACCTTGCGGTCTGCATAACGCTTTTGCCTGGACTGAGCTGTATGAAGCCTATCCTGAATAATCCTAACCTTGTCCAAGGTCTCCTAAACCAGATCCGTACCCAACAACCGAGCCTCCCCCGGCTCAAACCATCCAACTGGAGATCGACATCGCCTACCATACAATGCCTCATAAGGAGCCATCTAGATACTCTACTGGTAGCTGTTGTTTTAGGCAAACTCTGCTAAAGGCAAAAACTGATCACACGAGCCTCTAAAGTCAATGACACAAGCTCGGAGCATATCTTCCAAGATCTGAATAGTCCGCTCGGACTGGCCGTCCATCTAGGGATGAAATGCTGTACTCAACTCAACCTGAGTGCCCAACTCTCGCTGAACTGCTCTCCAGAAACGCGAGGTAAACTGCGTACCTCAGTCCGAAATGATAGACACAGGCACACCACGAAGACGAACCATCTCCCGGATATAGATCTTAGCTAACCTCTCGGATGAATAGGAGACTGCCACAAGAATGAAATGCATTGACTTGGTCAACCTATCAACAATGACCCATACTGCGTCGAACTTCCTCCGAGTTTGCGGGAGCCCAACAACGAAATCTATAGTGATCCGCTCCCACTTCCACTCGGGAAGCTCAATCCTATGAAACAATCCACTAGGCCTTTTATGCTCATACCTAACCTGCTAACAATTCAAACACCGAGTCACATATGCAACGATATCTTTCTTCATTCTACGCCACCAATAATGCTGCCGCAAATCCTGATACATCTTCGCGGCGCCCGGGTGAATAGAGTACCAGGAGCTATGGGCCTCCTCTAAAACCAACTCTTGGAACCCATCCACATTAGGCACACAAAATCGCCCCTGCAATCTCAAAACTTCATCATCATCTATGGTCACCTGTTGGCACCTCCCCGCTGCACCGTGTCTCTATGGACACACAAATGGCGATCATTAAACTGCCGATCACGGATACGCTCCAATAATGAAGAATGAGCGACCGTGCAAGCTAATACCTGTCTAGGCTCAGAAATATCCAATCTCACGAACCGATTGGCCAAGGCCTGAACATCTAAAGTAAGCAGCCTCTCACCGATGGGAATATAAGCAAGACTGCCCATACTGGCTGACTTCCTACTCAAAGCATCGGCCACCACATTGGCCTTCCCCGTATGATACAAGATAGTAACATCATAATCTTTCAACAACTCCAACCACCTTCTCTTCCTCAAATTCAACTCCTTTTGCTTGAACAAATACTGAAGACTCTTGTGATCAGTGAACACCTCACATGCCACGCCGTACATATAATGCCTCCAAATCTTCAATGCGTGAACAATGGCTGCCAACTCTAAATCATGAACCGGATAATTCTTTTCATGAATCTTCAACTGCCTCGAAGCATAGGCAATGACCTTGCCATCCTGCATCAACACTACACCAAGCCCAATACGAGATGCATCACAATAAACTGTATAAGGCCCTGATCCTGTGGGAAAGACCAATACCAGTGCTGTAGTTAGAGCTGTCTTGAGCTTGTAAAAGCTCGTCTCACACTTGTCTGACCATCTGAACAGGGCACCCTTCTGGGTCAACCTGGTCATCAGGGCCGCAATAGATGAAAACCCATCCACAAACAGACGATAGTAGCCTGCCAGTCCCAAGAAACTCCGAATCTCCATAGCTGATACTGGTCTCAGCCAGCTTAACTACCTCAATCTTCTTAGAATCAACCTGAATACCCTCTACTGATACAACATGACCCAGGAATGCAGATGAACTCAACCAGAACTCACACTTCCAGAACTTAGCATATAACTGACTATCCTTCAGGGTCTGAAGAACCACTCTGAGATGCTTCTTATGCTCCTCCTGGCTGTGGGAATATATCAAAATATCATCAATGAAGACTACCACGAACAAGTCTAAATAAGGCCTGGACACTCGGTTCATCAACTCTATAAAAGGTGCTGGGGCATTGGTCAACCCAAATGACAAAACCAATAACTCTTAATGCCCGTACCGAGTGCGTAAAGCTGTCTTAGGGACATCAGATGCCCTAATCCTCAATTGATAGTAGCCAGATCTCAAGTCAATCTTTGAAAATACCTTGGCACCCTGAAGCTGATCGAACAAATCATCAATCCTCAGCAGTGGATACTTATTCTTGATTGTAACCTTGTTCAACTGTCGGTAATCGATACACATTCTCATCGAACCATCCTTTTTCTTGATAAACAACACTGGCGCACCCCAAGGCGAAACACTAGGTCTAATGAAACCCTTCTCAAGTGAGTCTTGCAACTGTTCCTTCAATTCTTTCAACTCAGGCGGAGCCATACGATACAACGGAATGGAAATGGGCTGAGTGCCCAGAGCCAAATCAATGCAAAAGTCAATATCCTTGTCGAGCAGCATACTCGGCAGTTTTGAAGGGAATACCTCAGGAAACTCACGAAAACGGGCACAGAATCAATAGAGGGAACCTCGGCACTAGAATCACGAACATACGCCAAATAGGTCAAATACCCCTCTCGACCATATGCCGAGCCTTCACATACGAGATAACACTGCGAGTAGAATGAACATGAGTCCCTCTCCATTCTAAACAAGGCAAATCGGGTAAAGCTAAGGTCACAGTCTTGGCATGGCAGTCCAAGATAGCATGGTAAAGTGATAACAAGTCCATCCCCAATAGAACATCGAAATCAACCATGTCTAAAAGCAACAAATCAATACGGGCCTCAAGACCCCCAATCACCACAATACAAGAACGATGGACTCGATCAACCACAATAGAATCACCTATCGGTGTAGACACATAAACTAGAACACTTAATGAATCACTAGGTATGATCATATACGGTGCAAAATAAGATTACACATACGAGTATGTAGACCCTGGATCAAATAACACAGAAACATCTCTATCACAAACCAGAACAGTACCTGTGATAACCACATCTGAAGCCTCAGCCTCGGGCTTGGTTGGAAGAGCATAACATCGGGCTGGGCCCCACCACCCTGAACTACCTCTCTAGGATGGCCTACAACTGGCTGGCCTCCACCTCTAGTAGCCTGAGCTCTACCTCTAGCACCTCTACCTCCACCTCTAGTACCTCTACCCCCACCTCTAGCTGGCTGGGCGAACTGTGGAGCACATGATGCATGCACCATAGCATAGGAACCCTGATGCGGAGAACTGCTCGAAGCTCGAGGGAAATACCTAGCAATGTGCCTTGTGTCGCCACAAGTAAAACAAGCCCTCGGTTGCTGGGGCTGACAACCCTGGAAACTCTGAAGCGGTGGTGCACTGATATGTGCTGGTGGTGCACTGAAAGACTGCTGATTAGAATACTGCATCGGAGGATCACGACTACCTGAAGCACCGTCAGAAAACTGAAAAGCTGAATGAAAGGGCCTAGGAGGATGGACACTACCATATGAATCTCTACCTCCAGAAGAGGTACCACTGAATCTGCCTGAATGATGGGGCCTCTTATCTGACCCATGACCACTTCACTGCGACAGAACCATCTCAACTCTGCTGGCCACATTGGCCGCCTCCTGGAAAGATATCTCACTCCCAGTCTCCCTAGCCATCTGAAGACAAATCGGCTGAATCAGACCATCAATAAATCTCCTCACCCCCTCTCTCTCTCTCTCAGTAGGAAGTATGACAAGAGCATGGCAAGCTAAGTCGATGAAACTGGTCTCATATTGGGTAACGGTCATGGAACCCTGTTGAAGGTGCTCAAACTGCCTCTGATAGGCCTCTCTCTAAGTAATGAGGAGAAATTTCTCCAGAAACAACACTGAAAACTGCTCCCAAGTCAAAGATGGAGATCCGACTAGTCTAGCCAAGCAATAATCTCTCCACCAAGTCTTGGCGGATCTAGATAAGTGAAATGTAGAAAAATCGACCCTATTGGTCTCAACAATGCCCATGTTCCTGAGAACCTCGTGGCAGCTGTATAGGAAATCCCAGGGATCCTCAGAAGAAGCACCGCTGAAAGTAGTAGTGAAGAGCTTGGTGAACCTATCCAACCTCCACAAAGCATCGGCAGACATTGCTACTCCATCGCCAGTCTGAGCCACTACACCCGGCTGAACTGCTCCAACTGGCTGAACCGCTGGAGTCTGAATCTGTGGAGCTACCTGCTCCGGAGTGCGAGTAGCAGGAGTCTGGGCTCCTCCTCCATCCTGAGAAGTGGCCGGTGCTACAGGAAGCAAGCCTACCCGGGTGACACTCTCCATGAGGCCCACTATCGGACCAGAGCATCCTGAAGAACTAGGGTAGCAATAAACCCCTATAGGACATGAGATGGGCCCACCGGAACTGCTGGGGCCGAAAACTTCTCGTCAATATCAACTTGAGGCTCCGCCATTGGTGTTGTTACTCGGGGCTGAGCTCTGCCCCCGCCTTGTCCTCTAGCACAGCCTCGGCCTCGCCCTTTGCCCCTCGTGGGAGCTGCTGCTGGGGACTCGGGCTGCTGAGCAGTAGATGAGGAAGTGCATGTTCTCGCCATCTGCGAAAGAACTAAATAGAAAGGCAATTAGTATTGAGAAACAAAACCGCACGATAAGAAAGAACAAATGTGACGTTTTCCTAACTCTGTAGCCTCTAGGGATAAATACAAACATCTCCGTACCGATTCCTCAGACTCTACTGAGCTTGTCTGTGAGTTGTAAGACCTATGCAACCTGGCTCTGATACCAACTTGTCACAACCCGAAATTCCCACCCTCGGGATTTGTGATGGCGCCTACTCATATAAGCTAGGCAAGCCACATATTTAGAAATCCTTAAACACTTCTGTTTAAAATCTTTTTACCAATTAAATTAACAAGAATAAACATTAAAGTAACAACGGAATATGAAACTTAGCGAAAGTTTGAAATAAATATAAACCCAAAGTATCTCGAAACCGACACATGCCTCTAACCAAAACCTGGTGTCACAACATCCACGGTATACTAAGAGTGCTACATACAACAGTCTGGAAGAAAACTAAAACTGTGTCACGAATACATGAGATTACAGAATACAAAATAAGATAGAGGAGACGCCTGCAAGGCTACCTCGATGTCTCGTGGTCTGAAGGTTGGCTCCCGAACGAATTCTGCTTCTCAAACACTACGCACCGATATTTGCACATAAGTGTAGAGTGTAGCATCAACACAACCGACCTCATGTGCTGGTAAGTATCTGGCCTAACCCCGGGGAGGTAGTGATGAGGCTAGGACCAGTTTCCAGATAAAACCTGTGCAATTATATAATATATAGCGAAAAAATAGACATGCAATAAACAAGTAAAGCTGGGGTGGGGAAACATGCTTCGGGGGATAGAAAATCAACAGAATCTCAAGAAAATGATAAAGAAATCAAAAATTTAAACTGCTAACATGGATAAGGAAAAAAGGCAGATTTCATTTTCAGTACTCATCTCGTTGCAGGCGTGCAACCCGATCCCATTTCTCATATCTCGTGGTAGGCGTACCACCCGCTCCCATTTAAGTAATTCCTGTGGTAGGCGTACCACCCATTTCCATTTCATCAAGTCTTGTGGTAGGCGTACTACCCGCTCCCATTTTATCAATCTTGTGATAGGCGTACCACCCGCTCCCGTTTTATCAATCTTGTGGTAGGCGTACCACCCGCTCCCATTTCAAGCAAATACCAAATCACAAGGAGCATAATAACTTCCCGACAAAGGAACAAAGCAATATAATAACTTCCCGGCAAGGGAAACAACAATATCAAAACAAACATCCCGACAAGAGAGAATCAACTATAACCAATCTTAACCCAACATTTACTTAGCTCAATTAATACCAATACTCAGTCCTAATTAAAGTTCACGAAAATAAACTAAATCCTTGCTCAGTATCGAGAATCAACAATCAAAGCTTTCGTAGAATCAATTAAGAATTCAACAATTATCAATTTAAGACTCACGGTCATGCTCGACTCCAACGTATAGATGCTCGTCACCATGCCTATAAGTCGTACTCAACAAGTAACAATTAGCAAATAGAACACAACACCTAATCCCTCAAGCTAAGGTTAGACTGGACACTTACCTCGAACTTCCACGGCCAACTCAAGCCTCAAACACCGCGTTCCTCTCAAATTCGGCTCCAAACCAATCGAATCTATACATAATTGACTCAATATCATCAATAAGTGCTAAAAAATCTAATTCCAATGTTTAATTATAACTTTCCAATCATTTCTTCCCCAAATCCCAAAAATCGACCGTAGGCCCGCTTGGTCAAAACACAAGGTTAGAACAAAAATCAAATCACTCATTCATCCATGAGCCCAAATATATAATTATTTTCAAAATTCGACCCCAAAACGAGGTCTAAATCACAATTAATCAAAAATCCCTAACTCTACCCAATTCCCTAATTTCTACCATTAATTACATGTTTTAGGCCTAGAAATCTAGTGGGTGTTGATGGAAAATGAAGAAAACGAGTTAGATATTACTTACCCAAGAGATTATGGTGAAGAATTGCTTCAAAGATCGCCTAAAAGCTTTGGAGAAGAAGAGATTTTGTGAAATTTTGATAAATCCCGTAAGTGTTCTGTTTTGGGTCTTTAAAATAACTGGGCGAAATTGTTCTTCGCGATCGCGACATGCCCTTGTTGCGCCCCCTTTTTCTCGTGAAATCGGGTTTATGACATTTGGGAGGGCAACTCGTTCCCTTTTGGGAATTGGGTTTTGAATTGGAGAGTCGCCACCTAATGATTAAAGTGCATTAGGACACTAAGAAGGATTTTGATTTAGAAACCAGAGTTTGGGTAAGGGCTAGAAATTATCTCGAGGGAAAGGTGTTAGGCACCCCTCGAGATCCACTAGTGT
Source organism: Nicotiana sylvestris (assembly GCF_000393655.2). Classification (NCBI taxonomy): domain Eukaryota; kingdom Viridiplantae; phylum Streptophyta; class Magnoliopsida; order Solanales; family Solanaceae; genus Nicotiana; species Nicotiana sylvestris. The sequence goes on from NC_091066.1 coordinate 4,960,038, forward strand.
GGTTCCCGGCCATGCTACAATTGTGACCTTAAATGCAAACAGATAGACACATAAGGATTTCAAATAGATTTTTCACACAATGGTTGCAAATAGTTGAGATTGAAAGAAAGCAAAAAAAAGCTGAAGTTGAAATAGTTTAAAAGAAAGTTCTGAAAATAAACAAATAAAAGGGAAGGGGGTCCTAGGTTTATAAACAATATGGATCACATCAATGCAATACCCGGTAATCACTCCTCAGAAGAGGGGTTACACGTGGTATCAGCGCACCGTTCATCATATCCATATCTACCCTTTCCCAACCCGTTGAGGTATAAAAGACGGAATGGTTTCATTACTTATTGCATGCTAGTACCGGCCCCAATCATATCAGTTCTGGAGGCATTTGGGACTACTAGTCCTAAAGGTAAGGGAGATTTGGGCTTTTATGGTTTCAAAAGGATAAAATTCTAAGGCGACAAAAAAACACATAAAGAAGATATAGGAAAACACATAACAATTAAAAGGCTTAAACATACCTCCTCACTTAAAGACAGATTGTTTAGCATGTCTTGCATATACTGGTTATGGTCTGATTAAACTAAAAGCGGAGAAGGCAGACTGGTTTATTACACATTTTAGATAAGAAACCGGAATCAGACCTTCCTGCTGGTTGGAATTAACAAAGCCTGATTAGCTAATTCACCTTATAGCTTGCCTAAGTGAAATCTATGGGCATGATATCTAATGATAGGGGTGAGAGATATACTGATTTTAGAAGAAAGACTTATTAACTTCAGGAACATAAGTTCTGCAGACATTGAAGCAATGGTGTTACTGATTTTAAACTCATAAGCGAGTAGTCGATTCAGATTAGTTGATTACTCCTATAGGCATGCTTTCTAAGCGTTATTGATTTTAACCTTTACAGAAGTGCAGAATTCCAATAGGCATGGTATCTAAAATGCTGATTGTTATTTAAACCTATATACACGTTTGCCTAGTGATGGATACGTATGCAGAATTTAGGAAGCCCTCTAGACATGCTCTCTATATGATAGGCAGAAATGCAAGACCCTATAGACATGTTCTCTATATGAGATGCAGAAATGCAGAAACTATTGACATGATATCTATGTATGAAATGCAGAATTTATTGGCAGGATTTCTAAGATGCAGAAAATGCAGAAGCCTATGGACATGGTTTCTACACATGAAATGCAGAAGTGAGAGCAGAATATGATTGTAGAAGTAAATACCTATGAACATGATATCTACCCTTATGCATACATGAGTGACCCTCCCCTTTTCAGTAAAACCCCATAAGTTATTACAAATTATTACAACCCAGAATGAATAAAGAAAAGTAAAAATAAAATTACATCAGAAAGCTAAAAATCCCAACCAAGGAGAGCCTGGTTCAAACTTCTGTCTGAAGCATGAAGTAAACTAACTCCAAAGATCAAATTTCTAAAGCTTTTCTCTTATTTGGGATGTGTCAGAGTTCCCTAAGAGTCTCAAATGGACTCCGGGCAGTGCTTACACCCAAATGCATTGCAGAACTGAATTATAGCGCAGTATGGAAGGGCCAGCTCTCAAATGTCCAAGTTCAGAGGGAGCTCAAGGTCCCAAAGCAAGGCTCACAGGACCGGGGAAGAACTTAGAATCTAAGAGAGAGTTCAAGTGAATAGAGGGGATTTTGGGGAAAGCCAAGATAGGTTGGTGGTCATACCCAGCAATTGGAAGTGCTAGCACACCCCAACCAGCCTGTTAGCCACATTGTTTGGGAGTTATGATCCATTAAAGGATCAAGTCCAGACATGAGAAACAATTTGGATGTTGCCATGCTTTGAAATTTAACTCAAACACATAGAATGGAATTGGGGTATGGGGATTCACAACAGCAACAGATGCAAAGAGAATAGCATATTTAATACTGAACATAAATACCAAAATAGACAGGGTTGTAGAAGCTGTAAAATAAATACATATTGGGATGAAGCTGAAAACTAAATTAGAACATACCAGTTTTAGGGAAACAAGAAAAGAAAAGCAGTAGTCTTGTAAAAACCAAATTGCAAGCAAATAGTCAGAAAATCTTAGAAGAGAGCAGAGTGTTGAATTGAGAGTGTGAAGTGTAAGAATATTGAAAATTGAAGGTGTGTTGAGAAGGGAAGGGGTCGTGCCCTTTTTATAGTGTAGAAAACGAGCAGAACTAGACAAGAAAATAATTCAAAAAAAAAATCAATTACAGAAGTTCCCCTTTAATTTAAGGATTCTGATTTCAAACGGGTAAAAGATAATTAAGGAAAGAGTTTGATCAAAATCTTTTCCAAAGAAGTACAAGAAAGGTAAATACATAGAGGTTTATTTAAGGCAAAAGTCTAGTAGTACACAGTTTATGCAAATAAGGAAAGGAAATCAATCAACAACTAGTAAATCACAAAGTCTGAGTTTTGGTATGAATGAATCTAGTCAGAAAAAGTGAAGAAAGGTTTTACTTAAAGAAAATAGGTAACAATCAATCGAACCTTATTAAAAGAAATTCTGAATCAATCACAAGTTGGCAAAATCCTTTTGAAGGAAAAATTTCTCATATATAAAACATACAGACATGTTAAACACGAAGAACTATCATTGCAATTAGAAGAGTCTAGTATAGAAGATTTCAGAGTCATAAACAAAGAGGTTCAAATTCAGTACATAGACTCAGAATGAGTTTGAGAGAGTCCAGGGTTCCCAATAGAACCCTAGTCCAAACACAAGATTAAACTCGCCAAAACCCCCCCAAATCCTAGGGTTTTCAACTCGAATCAGATACAGAGAAGAGAAGACAAATAGCTGAAACAGGCTCATAGGTCTCTTTCAAAGACTTATGAGAAAACAAACAATAGCAAGTTTGAAGCAACAGAGCGAAGAAATTGATTCGAAACATAGTGAGAGTAGAAAAGACATGTTTAAGAAGAAAGAAAAAAAGAAACCTGGGACTTTAAACAAGTTCAGAAGAGAGGGGAGATAGTATAGCACTTAAGAGAACAATAGAAGAAACATGTTTAAAACAACTCAAACAAAGTCCAGAAGAAGGCAAATAAAGAACTTAAGAACTCAGTAGGAAATACATACAATAAAAGGGCTCAACATACCAGAAAAGTATATCAATAAGACATATAGAAAAACACATCAGGATGAACATGTGAGCCTGGTGTAGAAGCACAGTAGAACACAAAGCATAGACGAATCATATATAGTAGAAAGAAAGCAGAAGAAAACACATGTGTGGTAGAAAAGAAAACATATGAACATAGTATAGACAAATACATACGAATAAAAGAAAAGGAAGAGCCAGAAAAACATTTTAAGCTTTTCAGAAGCCCTAGATCGGAAAGAAGTATTTTCTGAAAGAAAAATTGGGGAAAGCATTTTAAAACTCCAGTAAAGCACAGATATAACATAGATTTAAAAGAACAATCATAGAAAACCTCGAATATCTAGGGTTTAAGAGGAATCCTAGAATGAGAAAGGCTTGAAAAAGTCTGATCCTGAGTCGGATGAGTTAGAACCAGGCTCGAAATGCTTTGGATGAGCCAGATCAAGGCCAGAGAGGCCCCAAAACCATGGATCTGAGAAGATCTAAGCGAACACCATTGAGGTCAGACCTCAAAACTTTGAACCCCAAACGTTTAAGAGTGAAGGGAGGTGAGTACATGTCATCCATAGCTTGAGAAGCCATGGATTCCGGTGAGATTGCAGTTGAAGGGGGTGAGAGAGGCTAGGGTTTCAGGAATCTTCGAGAAAGTTTGAGAGAAGGAGAGTATTCAAAGGCGGATGAGAGATGGAAATGAGGGGATTAGGGTAGGGTTAGTGAATTTAAAAAGGTAAGGGGTGATCGTGGCCATTGATCAAAATGATCAACGGCCTGGATTGAAAGAAAAGGCCAGGCGGGTTACTTGGTTGGGTCGGGGGTCGGGTTAGATTAGAATTGGGACGGTCCAATTGGGATTCAAAATTGGGTCAATTGGGGGGGGGGTCAATTTGGCTATGATTGAAATAAAAATGGGTCAGATTTTAAATAGCCAATTTTTTCCCTTTTTATTTTATAAAAATAGTAAAATGATTTTGAAAGTAAATTAAGAGTACTGAATCAGTTAATAATATATAAATATTGATTTAAAAATGTTGGAACTAATTTTCTAATTATAAAATGCTATTAAATCTTAAAATAGGCTAAAGTTGCATTATATGCAATTTAGCTTTTAACATACCAAATGAATTTGTAAAAATGTGTAAAAATTACGTTAGCTATATTTTGGTATAAATATGGGAATAAAATAAATTATTCACCAAAATAATAATTTTGGGAATAATTATTGGTTTTTATACTACTAAAAATGGATAATAAATTGATTTAAAAATGGGAAAAAAATACTTGGACATGCTTATATATGCATATATATGTTATGAACTTTGGTGAGAGACAAGAAAAAATGGATTGTATAAAGGCGGGCATTCTATCTCACATATCGCGCATCTGTCTGAACGATGAAGCGGTGGCATCTGACGACCGACCACATGCAACTCTTGACTGGGCCAACAATAGCTACCCACCTAACATCTCTTTCTCTCCAAGCGGAGGATCCACTATGAAAAAGATGCTCAGGTCTAGAAGACCAAGATCTGCACCTTTCAACACTGCCGCTCATCTAACAGGATTGGCCAGAAAACCAGGCGCATAAAGCGTAGCAGATGAAACCGATTCCCCTACTAGGCACTCAACCAATGCAGAAATGCCCCAATAACTTGAATGGATTGATAGACTGGACCCTTGCCTTCCGACTGAACTAATAGAAGTTGGCTTGAGCTTGAATGAACGTATCTTAGAAAAAAGGTACCCTAGTCGCCCCGGTGGAATGCATTGAAGAAAGGAATCCATCTCTTTTAACCAACCCCTCTTACTAGATTGAGAAAAGGCGATCAAAATGGTTCCAAACCTCCATAGCAAGCTCACTCTTGATGAAGAGGTGATCAATACTTTATTTATCATGCTCCGAACAGCACAAGCATTTGCTTGCTAATCTTATACCTTTCGTCTGAATTTATTCCCTTAACTGATTCTGAAATCCCCGCATACAAAGTCAAATAAGAGCTTCCACGCAAAAATGCTAATTATTGTAGGAATGGCTTTATCCCAGACAAATTGAGTCCAAGCTTGAATGCCCGTTCGATTTCTTATCGATTCCCAACCAGCTTTGAGAATAAATGACTCACTACGATTCTTTTTCCATATCCCCCTGTCCTCCTGATGAGATGTGAATATACCACTATTCCTGATATCATAAACCACTCTGTGAGGCAAAAATGCTTCGATATCATTGAAAAAGCAGTTTCCATGTGCGTCAAGCACATCTATGATTTTGGAGAAATAACTAGTAAAGGAGTTGGCCTGGTCAATAAGAGGGAGTCATACTTTGGACTGCTTTTTTCAAAAGAAACTATCTGAAAGCCCCTATGGTTTGCTGCTTCCAAACCTGGTTGTCAGGACTTGGAGTGAAATCAGTTCTATTTTCAGGCAACCCCACCAATACTTAAGGGCTCAAAATGGTGGATTGGAAATGGAGCTAGCACTGATTTCTGGTTCCACCCCTGGCTCTCTGATATTCTTCTCATTGAAAGTACCCCCCTCTTATTGACCAGGTAAACTTCATACGAAAAGCTTTTGAAAGCTCTTTAAAATGTCTTGTAGTAGGAGGACCCAAAGCCCCTTCCTGAATAGGTAGGCACATAGTATCAAAAAATATCCAGTGAAGCTTTCTTTTGTCTTCATCACCGCCTCACCAAAAGTTAGCTAATGATATGCAAAAGATAAAGGGGTCCTCAGGCCATGGCATGGCGTTCTCGGGCTATGAAAATGGTTCCTTCGAACAATGACGCCTTTGGACAATTTGGTGATCTTTCAGCTCGTGAGATGCAAAAAGTGGCGATCTTTCAGCCCATGAGATGCAATAAGTGGCGATCTTTCAGACGATGTAAGATGTAAGTAAAGGTGGCGATATTTCAGCCATGAAAGTGTAAATAAAGGTGGCGATATTTCAGCCGATGCAAGATGTAAATAAAGGTGATGATATTTCAGCTGATGCAAGATGTAAATAAAGGTGGCAATATTTCATCCATGCAAGTGTAAATAAAGGTGGCGATCTTTTAGCCATGCAGATGGAGGTAGAGCTTAACCTCGGAAGGCAGAATAACAGCCTTATGCAATGTAGAAATGCAGATGAAGGTAGAGCTTAACCTCAGAAGGCAGAATGGTAGCCTTATGCAATGCAGAAATGCAGATGGAGGTAGAGCTTAACCTCGGAAGGCAGAATAGTAGCCTTATGCTATGCAGAAAATGCAGATGGAGGTAGAGCTTGGTCTCGGAAGGCAGAATGGTAGCCTTATGCAATGCAAGAAAATGCAGATGGAGGTAGAGCTTACCCTCGAAAGGTAGAATGGTAGCCTTATGCAATGTAGAAATGCAAATGGAGGTAGAGCTTAACCTCGAAAGGCAGAATAGTAGCCTTATGCAATGCAGAAAATGCAGGATGGAGACAGAGCTCAGTCTCGGAAGGTAGAATAGTAGCCTATTGCAATGCAGGAAATAAAAGGCGAGTAGTAAAATCTCTTAGCTAATAGCTGATTCTGATATTGTGGCTGCTAGGGTCATTGTATACGGATTGCAATTATGGATAGGTGACGGTTCTAAGAGTTGTATTTCTGGACAATATGAGTGCATAATATATCTGATGATTTTTTGCGACTTGGGCCTACATCCAAAGAAAAATCGTGAGTTTTGAAGGGGGGGGGGGGGGGAGGTTAGCTCGTATCCCCATTGACTTTGCTCGGCTTGAATTTGGTGATATTGTGCGTATCTCTGGGGTAGCGTCGCTAAACAAAGCAATTTTGGTAGCAAACAGGTATGATTTAGTAAAAGTAATGTAAATATGTAATTGATAATAGTTTTCTTTAGATGAACCAACGATTGTGACGTGGTCCAAAATATTGCAAGCTTTCTCACTTGGAATTTTGAGGGTCCTCCTCAAAATTCTGCCCCAGTTTATAGGGCTGCTGCTTCTGACGACTGCTGACAATAAACAACTGAAGTCAACTTCGGAATTTTGAGGGTCCACCTCAAACTTCTGCCCCAGTTTCCAATAGCGGGGAAATGAATGTTTTATTGAATTGTGACCGAACCCATAGGGCTGCCTACGTATCCCCTCTTAAACGGGCATCAGGTCAGGCGTAGTTCAAATTATATCATAAATGAATCATGAAGGTTACCCATAGTATCGCTTGACTGCGTCTGAATTGATTGGCTTTGGCCAAACTTCTCTGTCCATTTCTGCAAGTATGAGGGCTCCTCCTGTTAGAACCCGGTGAACCATGTATGGACCCTGCCAGTTGGGAGAGAATTTCCATTTGGATTCATCTTGATGTGGAAAGATTTTCTTTAACACCAGCTGCCCCGGTGTGAATTGCCTTGGCTTGACTCTTTTGTTGAAGGCTTTGGTCATTCTGTTCTGATATAGCTGACAGTGGCAAACTGCATTCATTCTCTTCCCGTCTATAAGAGCCAGCTGTTTGTAACGACTCTTCACTGATTCCACATCGTCGAGTTCTGCTTCTTGTATGATCCTCAAGGAAGGAATTTCTACTTCAGCGGGAATGACCGCTTCTGTACCATAAACCGGCATATATGAGGTTACCCCGGTATCATGTATGCATGTAGAGCTTGTTGCAGTAAGCTCGTTTGGAGGCACCCTTATCATGTATGCATGTATCTGACAGCGATGGCACTTTCAGACATACTGGATGCAGTCCGTTTCCATAGTCATCCAAAAATAACCAGCTCGGAGTATTTTCTTTGCTAAGACAAAACCATTCATATGTGGACTGTAGGTCCCGGCATGGATTTCCTCTAGTAGCTTGGATGCTTCTTTTGCATCGACACACCTTAGTAGTCCCAAATCAGGAGTCCTCATGTATAGGATTCCTCCGCTGTGAAAGAAATTGTTAGATAACCTCTGAAGTGTGTGGTTCTGAGTGGGATTTGTGAGCTCAGGGTATTGTCCTTTTGCCAAGTATCCTTCAATATCATGAAACCATGGTTTTCCATCTGCTTCCTCTTCTACACGAGCACGGTAAGCTGGCTGATCATGGACCCTTACCAGAATGGGATCAATGGAGTTCTTATCTAGATGTTGAATCATAGACGATAGAGTAGCCAATGCATCGGCAAACTCATTCTGGACCCTGAGGACATGCTGGAACTCTGTCTTTGTGAACCTTTTCCTCAACTCCTGTACATGATGCAGATAAGGGAGTATCTTGGAGTTCTTGGTTGCCCATTCTTCTCGAACCTGATGTATAAGGAGATCTGAATCTCCGATCACTAGCAACTCTTGAATGTTCATATCAATGGCCATCTTGAGCCCCAAGATGCAGGCTTCGTACTCGACCATGTTGTTGGTGCACGGGAATCTGAGCTTGGCGGACACCGGATAATACTGACTGGTTTCTAATACTAGGACTGCTCCTATGCCAACTCCTTTGAAATTTGCTGCCCCATCGAAAAACATTCTCCATCCATCATAGGATTCTGCAATGTCTTCTTCTATGAATTATACCTCTTCGTCAGGAAAATACGTATTTAGGGGTTCGTATTCTCCGTCCGCAAGATTTTTAGCAAGATGATATACCAATGCCTGTCCTTTGATTGCCTTCTGAGTTACGTAGACAATGTCGAATTCACTTAATAGGATCTGCCGTTTAGGTAACTTGCAAGTGGGCATGGGCTTTTGAAAGATGTACTTCTAGGGGATCCATTCTTGATATGAGATATGTAGTGTAGGCATAGAAATAGTGCCTCAACTTCTGAGCTACCCAACTTTGAGCACAACAGGTGCGCTCTAACAGAGAATATCGGGCCTCGTACGGGGTGAACTTTTTGCTGAGATAATAGATGGCCTGCTCCTTCCTTCCCGTTTCATCATGCTGCCCCATAACACAACCGAATGCTCCATCCAATACTGCAAAGTAGAGCAATAGATGTCTGCCCGGCTCGGGCGGGACCAAAATTGGTGGTGTGGATAAGTACTCTTTGATTCTGTCGAAGGCTTTCTGACAGTCATCAGTCCATTTGGTAGCGACGTCCTTCTTCAACATCTTGAAGATTGACTTACAGATGATAGTAGATTGTGCTATGAACCAACTAATGTAGTTAAGTCTTCCCAAGAAACTCATGACGTCCTTCTTGTTCTTTGGCGGTGGTAATTCCTGAATAGCTTTGACCTTTGAGGGATCCAATTCTATTCCACAGTGACTCACAATTAACCCAAGCAGCTTTCCGGCAGGAACCCCGAATGCATATTTCGCGGGATTCGATTTCAAGTTGTTCATTCTCAGTCTGTTGAAGAACTTCCTCAAATCCTCCATGTGATCACTGGCTTTCTTGGACTTGATGATAACATCATCTACATATACTTCAATCTCCTTGTGTATCATATCATGAAAAATGGTAGTCATGGCCCTCATGTAGGTGTCCCCAACATTCTTTAACCCAAACGACATCATCTTGTAGCAATACATTCCCCACAAAGTAATGAAAGCCATTTTCTCAGCGTCCTCTTCGTCCATCCATATCTGATGGTACCTAACAAAACAATCAACAAATGACTGCAGCTCATGCTTGGCGCAGTTGTCAATTAGGATGTGCATATTTGGCAAGGGTAAGTCGTCTTTTGGACTGGCTCGGTTGAGATCCCGATAGTCGACACAGACTCTAACCTTCCCATCTTTCTTTGGTACTTGTACAATGTTGGCTAACCATGTCGGATACTCTACTACCCTGAGAACCTTAGCTTTAACTTGCTTAGTGACTTCTTCCTTGATTTTCAAGCTCATGTCAGGCTTGAACTTTCTGAGGTTCTGTTTTACCGGTGCACATGTTAGATCAGTCGGAAATTTGTGAACCACAATAGATGTGCTCAGACCAGTCATGTCGTCATACGACCAGGCGAATATGTCTTCATATTCCTTAAAAAATTCTGTGCACTCTTCCTTTTCTGGCAGTGACAGATGAACACTGATGCGAGTTTCTTTGACATTTTCTGCGTCTCCCAAGTTAACAACCTCAGTCTCGTCCAGGTTGGACTTAGGTCTATTCTCAAAATTCTCAACTTCTTTAACAATTTCTTCTGGTATATCATCTTCCTCTGAGTCTATGTCCATTTTTTGCGTTGTCTCGTTGCATGTCATAGTCATTGGTTCATCAAGATAAGTAATAGTAATGTTGTATAAATAAAGTAAATGAGAGAAAGTAATAAGAGTAAGATTCATAAGAAATTGGAGTGCTTTGATAAATTCCATAACTATTTTGAACATTAGAGATTTTATTTCGAAATTAAAAGTGCGAAAAGAAAGTCAACTAGTAAACTAAAAGACAATGAAAGATGCTTTGTTCAACCTTGCTACCCCAAAGCTTTCCAGGCCCTGGTAGTTCAGATGGTCCAATTGTTAAGGCATGATCCTTGGCTTACGACCTGTATGGAAGGGCTTTCCTCCCACTCCTCCTTGAAAATGACGCAACTATCCATGTCATTATCTTCTAGGAACAGATTCCTTACTACTGCCAATGCTTCCTCTTCTTCCGACCCATATATAACATCGGCTGGCTGGAAGGTTTGCTCTAAACATGGTATCGGCCGCTCTAGCGGGTAGTAAGAACTGCTCCATAGTGGCAACCATTCATTGAACTCTTTCCAGGTGTACTCGTATCCCAAACCAAATGTAGTACCATGTTTCTTCAACTTGATAGGCTTAGCGATCCCTTGGAGATTCTTGCCAAGTCCCTTACCGGCCTCGTATCCGCACCAGTTCAATATGTTTTCGATTTAGTTGTCCCACCACTTGTCCTTATCAACGGTGTTGACTCGCTCGATGAGGTGATATGTCTCCCCACCTATCTTTCTTCTTCCTCTGATGGCCGGGATGGTCTGGCAACTGTATATGGGATTGCTACCGTCGCCGTGAATGATCACCTCTTGATTATTCCATTCGAACTTCACTGCCTGATGTAGTGTTGACGCAACAGCCCCAGCGGCATGAATCCACGGTCGTCCCAGGAGCAGGTTGTAAGAAGTTGGCACATCTATTACTTGAAAGTCAACATTGTGAGCACGTGATTTTTGCCCTATAAGAGAATTACTCCCAAAAATTCAAAATAAAACAATTTTCCTTTGTGTGCAATTTTTGAATTTTCGTGACATTTTTGATAATTATTTGTATTTTTGCTTGTGCATGTTAATGTGTTAAATTAATAAAAAATATAAAATATGTCGCATTTGCATTTGATATTTATTTAAGTTTTTCTTACAAAACGAAAAAATCATAAAAAATAATGTACGTTGCATTTTAGCATTTAACGTCCAAATTGTGTGATTTTATCGTTAATTGCTACTTAAATGTGTGATAATTGTTATTAGGAGTTAATTAGTATTTTGAGATAATTTTGGATTTTATAATTTAATCTTAGCATTTTTAGCTTTATTAATTAGGAATTTGAATAAATAGAAAAGAACAAAAAATAGAAGAAAACCGGATTGGGCCTTTTCTTCAAATTTAAACCACAAACCCAAAAGAAACAAACCCATACAGGGTCAACCCGACCCGGTCCGCCCCATAACCCCAAAGATCCAACTCCTCCTCTTCATTTTCATTTTCATTTTCATTCCCCCCCCAAAAAACCCCAAACCCTAAAAAACCATCTACCCGCCCCCCTCTATCTTCTTCTCCGTCGTCCCAAACGACCCCAACACGAGCAACAACCATGGCTGCCTCCTCATCCTCATGCATACACACACACATCAACACATACACAACACAGCCACCCTCGTCGTCGACCACAACGCAGGGTTGTTGCTGCTGCTTCGTCCAGCTTCGTCCAAACGACCAAACGACCCCTTGCCGCGAAGCTCAAGATATGAACGACCAAATGACCCCTAACCTCTCTAACACAACCAGCTTCGTCGAGCTCCAGCAGCCATCCCTACTGCTTCATCTTCTACTTCGTCTTCGCCTCATCGCCATGGCTACCACTGCTTGCTCGACGACTATGGATGCCACTGCTTCGAGCTCCAGCCACATCGCCTCAAACAACCCACAGTTTTCACAGTTGTCCTTCGCCTCCAGCCACAAATGACCATAGCTCGATCGTCACGTCCAAATGAGCATCGTCGCCTCTATCGCCCGTCCAGTTGAGCAGCGTTGCTGCTGCTGCTTCGTTCTTCTTCTTGTCAAAACAAACGAACTAGCGCCGCCACTGCTGCATTCCTACTCGCCGAGTTATTTTCCTTTCAAAGTTTCCAGGCAGATTTGTTTCTGTTCGAGTTCGTCGTTGTTCCGATCCGGTTAGTTGGTTTAAGTTTCAGTTCTGTCCGTATTTTGTTTGATATTCTCGGATCTGAAATCAGTATATGTTTGATTCTTTTCTTGTTCGTTTGTTTGTCATATCTTGATTATTTCTTTAGTTTGTTTTTATTCATTTTTCTTGTTTAGTTTTAAATACAGAAGTGTGTTAGTTTAATCACTTGAATCCTTCATCTTGGTTGTAATGTTGTTAGATTTAATTTGAAGTTCAATTGATTATTGGGTCTAGTGATTTGAATCTACTTATTTGTTGTGTTTCAATTTGTTACTGTTATTGAATCTGAAAGTATGTTTGTTGTTAAAAATGTTGTTCAATTAGTTACTGTTATAGAATCCTTAGTCTTTGTTTTGATGATATTTGACATAATCTGAGTTTCTAGTTTAAATTTGTTGATGAAATTTGATTAGGAATTGGTTATAGCTGTCGTAATCGGTTAATTGATTAAGATTTGGATATAGCTGATGGGGGAGTTATGGTAATTTCAAATTATTTCAGGGGTAAAATGGGAAACGAGCCTTAATTTTGAGTGCTCCGTCTACTAGGCATTAATAATATTACAATAGTACATGGTGGGGGGCAAAACATGGGGTAGTGGGGGGTTAATACATTATTTAATATGGTGGGGGACAAGACATAATGGAGTGAGAATAATGTATTTGTTTAATATAGTGGGGGACAAAACATGTAGGCATGGGGAACAAGGGAATTAAATAAGAAAAACATTAAGTAGTGGGGGCAAGACATGCAATTATGGGAATATTTCGGGTTAGTGGTTCAAGACAAGAGTCTTGGTTATAAATAGAGTCATTTTTTACACAGTGAGGAAGAGGATAGAGGAGAAAGTTGAGAGAGTTGACTGAATTTTGAGAAATCAGAATTTGAGAGCAAAAAGAGAAAAACAAGCTGAACTTTTACTTGAATAATTTCAGGTTGCTTTTCCTTGAGTGTTATTCAAAAATCAGTAAACTATTGCGTCTTGTATCCGTCTCTCTTCTGCTTTGACTGCGATTGCATTCTGGTATTGCTGGTTTTCAATCTGTTACTGGGTTATTCTACAGTTGTTACTGGTTTTGCTGTTGCTGAACCTGTTGTTGCTGTGTATTTACGCTACTGCTGCTTCTACTGATCTTCCTCTTCTTTTACTTCCAATACCAGGTACATGGCCGTAACCTTATCGATATTGTAAGCTGAAATGTGAAAGCATGAATACATATGAAGAATGGAACTTTGAAGTTTTAATTTAGCTTTTTTCCCTTTGTCTCTTTTACTGATTGTGTTTAGGTTATCTCATGTATTATTATTCTGTAAATTTCGGTTGCTTTGCATAACTAGGCATCTTGTAGTGATGTATTAAATAATACTCTATTTTAGTTTGGTTATTAGGTAGTATATGTTTAAGCATGCTCATTACTGTCAAACTGTTTAACAATTGGAGTAAGAGGAAAATAACATAAGTTGGTCTTTAGTGAATCGGCTTGGTAAAACTGGTTAGTTCACTAGCTTGAAGGTTTTAATATTGTCAACAGTAGGTTAATCGTGAACATGTAGCTAAATTTAGTTAAAGCATGAATTTAAATTAGTTTCGTGAATTAGGCATTATGGCATGATTTGAGTTCAAACAAGACGAATTAACGTTTGAATTTAATAAACTTTCGAATATGCATTAGTAATTAAGATTGATTCTAGTTTCAAATAGTCGTAAATAATTAATTCCAACGGTTCAAGTCATCTAACAATGCGAGTTTAATCTAGTTATAGGATAATTAGTTTCTTTTGAACATATTATTTATCGATTCCGTAGTTTATTTATAATTTCAATTTTAGTAATATTCCTTTCCGTTAACATTTGTCTTAATCTAGCATTTAATATGTTACGCCTTTTTTTAAGCATGTAACTAATTAAGATTTTTTCTTTTTTATTTTAGAAACAAATTTAATAGAAATGTAGTCACTTTAGGATATCCTTAAAATAAATGAGGCGAGCCTCGCCAAACAAAGACGCATAAACTGCGGGGCCCTCAATAGATGTTAATAATTACTTAGATTTCGGGAGTGGCCATTTAGCGAACTTCACGGATTTCCCCAAAGATAATAACGCGTTAGACTCTTTAGACGCGATTTTAATTAAATTACATGCTTAAATTCGGGTGCGCATTTATGTGACCCAAATCCAAATCTCAATGGAGTCGGAACGTATTAACAACCACGGGTGCATTGATTATGACGTGGTTCGAGATGCCTTTTCACGACGTTGCAATTCTATTAAAATATAATAATAAAAGCGGTTTAAACTTAATAAAAGCATACAAGTTATAACATGTATAAAAATCAGATATTTAGCCATTACAACAATTTAAGCGACCGTGCTAGAACCACGGGATTTGGGGGTGCCTAACACCTTCCCTCGGGTCAACAGAATTTCTTACTTAGAATTTATGGTTCGCAGACTTCATTTGGAAAGTCGAATATTTTCCTCAAATTGGGATTCAAGATAAACCGGTGACTTGGGACACCAAAAGCCAAACTTTTCCCAAGTGGTGACTCTGAATTAAATAAATAATCCCATTTCGAATATTGTCACTTAAATTGGAAAAACTCCCTCACGCATTTATCTTTCGGGGTAGGCGCGCAAAAAGGAGGTGTGACAGCTCTGGCGACTCTGCTAGGGACAAGACCCAGAACTTCGGTTCAGGGTTCAAGAATTCGAGCTTAGAATAACTGTTATAGTTGGCTTGTTTTATCTGATTTTTACATGTTGAGCCTAATGTGCTAAATGCAATTTTTACCGCTTTGATATTGTTTGGACTGTATATAAATTGCTACGAAACCCTCCTCTCTCTGAGTCTTCTAAATCATCTGGGAAGTGTGCACTTCGTGTGACTTCTTTTATGTTAGAGTCTTATCCCAATTTTAAGAACGAGGTTCGGACAAGTTGCAAAGCCGGTGAAGCTTCTGTATTTCCGGTACGCTACCCCCCCTCGGCTCGAGCTGTCTGCTCGGGTAAGCCAGGTCTAGAACAATAAACCCAGGTTTTTAAACTTAGTATAACAAGCCTCATGCCGATCCCTAGTAGAAACATTTGTTTGCATCATGTGCATTTGACCTTGGAGACTTAACACAGGGGTTGGGTCTGTCTAGGACAGGTGTACCCAATTGAAAAAGACCATCCTGATGCATCTTACGTGTTACTTGCGCATCTGTTTGTTTCGGCTTGCATGTTGACCGGCTTCTAGAATAGAGGAAGAAAATAAAAAAAAAAAAAATCAAAAAATCAAAAAGAAAAAATAAATAATAATAATATAGGAATGAGAGGTAGGTATTTAGAAAATTCCGAAATTTCCAAATGAGCCAATTTTTTCAAGTACCATGTTCTGTCAAAACTGGCGAACTACGCTAGTTTGATTCTCACCGGATGTGGGATACGTAGGCAACCCCCATTGGGTCCAACTTCATTTTTGTAAAAATAGCCCAAAAAGAATAAATTTTTTTTGTTTTGATTTGTAAATAAGAAAGTGGTGTCATTCTTGTCTAAAATAGTTGAATGTCCACAAAAGGGCGCTGGAAGGCCGTTTTTGCAAGAACAACCACTTTTAAGGTTTTGGCCGTTTAGCAAACACAACCTTAAAATCATCTTCCCCGAGGTGCTGAAAGGCCGTATTTGCAAGGCCGGTTTTTTTATGAAAATTTAAAAATAAATAAAATAGTGATAACCTTTCCTTGAGTCAAAATGAGTCATAACATTTTAAATTAAATCACCCTAATAAATGTGCAGGATGAGCACAGATGAAAGCGAACCGTTCGCAGCTCTTGAAGAGATCCCCTTACAGCTCCTCATGTGGTGGAATGACCTAGGAAAAGGTAGCCGAGGAACTGTGATAAAGTTTTGGGTGGTCTTGGCGGACTTTTTAACATCAAGCTAAGATTGGACGTGATTGAAGCCTTGATACCTTCTTGGGATCCGACTCGCAATGTGTTTCGCTTTTCTGATTTTGAGCTCACACCCATGCTAGAGGAAATTGCGGGTTATGCCGGCCTTAGCGAAAACCTTAGAAGTCGGTACCCAGTGTCACTGAGACCAGTAACTCCTCACAAGTGTCTGGATATGTTGAGTATTAGCCGGGACATTCAAGATGGGAATTTATCTGAAGGGTTCTGCACTTTCCAGTTCTTGTACCAATGCTATGGCAATCCCCAAGGTTTTGAAGCACCGAATACTGGTCTGACCCATGCCAGAAATAAAGATAAATGGGAAGCAAGACGGGGTTTGGTTTTTATAGTAGCATTCTTGGGTGTTGTAATATGTCCGCAAAAGATGGCAACATAGAATTGGGCCTCATAGGAATGGTGGATGTCGCAATCAAGAAAGCTAATGGCACATTAGTTCCCCTGATCTTATCTGAGATTTACCGCGCTTTGACCATCTGCCGAGAAGGGGGAAAATTCTTCCAAGGTTGCAACTTACTACTACAACTGTGGATACTGGAACATCTCTGCCACCGTGTCGTGTATATGAACTACGACATGACCGGTTTGGATTGCATCGAAGAATTTGAAAGCCGAGTGGTGGGAGTTGAATTTCCAGAGGGTACTGAAGCTTGGCTTGCCCATTTGAGTTCTTTAATGTCGGATAAAATTGACTGGACGTTTGGATGGCTCCCTGCCACCGAAGTCAGATACATGTCAGCTAAAGTATGCTACTTTCTCCTAATGGGCATCCGAAGCATTCAGCCATATGCTCCTCACAGGGTTTTGCGCCAACTAGGAAGATTTCAAACCGTCCCCCATGACGAAGATTTGAGTGTGCATGTCATCGAATTGGGCCCAAAGGCTGTATTTCCAGAAGGAAGAGTTCACCAAGTTTGGAATGAGGGCAGATTTCTCGAACCCAAGACTATGCTGCGGGATCTAGCTAGAGGTGAGGTGGACCCCAATTATATGGTTTGGTTTGGCAAAAGATTTCAAATTCCTCGAGAGCCCGAGAGACCTGCTAAGAGACCTCCTTTCCATCAATTCACTAACGACTCGCAGGAGCAGTGGGGCTGGTTGGCAAAAGAAGAAAGCTATAGGTTTAAGATAAGTAAATTAGAGGGGCAAATCAGGGACCTCAAATTCGGCCACAGTATCCAAGCTGCCGCGGATGAAGGGGAAAAGAAAAGGCTAACTCAGGAAAATGAAGCTCTCAAGGCTCAAATCCATAAAATGCGAATGGCTGCTAGAAACCCGGAAAGAAGCCGGGCAGATGAAAGGCTTATAAGCGGTCTAAGAAGGAAAGTACTTGAGTGTCAAGATGACCTAGAAAAATCCGAGGTTAGTCTAGCAAAAGTACGAGCACAATTGGCAGAGAATGCAGAAAGGCGGACAGAGTTTGCGCGACAAATGAAAAGCAAATATGAGGGGACAATCGCCAACTTAAAGAGAAAGCTAATCACCCTTGAAAATGAGGCGTACAAACAGGACAAGAATTTTAAAGCCGATAGGGAACATTGTTATGCTTTGATGGCCCAAATGGACGAAGATATGCAATAATTACGGAATCAAAATCATCATGACACTTAAGTGTTGGAAGCCCGGAGTCAGCAAATCGGGCGTTTACTTCAGGAAAAAGACTATTGTCCGAGAGAGGGTTAGAGCCATTGTCGACTACATCGTCATGAAATGTCACGCATGTGAGGATATGACTCAGACCACTTTCTTCACTACTGTAATGGCATTTGTCAGCCAGATAATGAATGATTTGAAGCGGCTTCAAGGGGATCTTGCACGTAGGCCCGTGAGACCGAATGATGTCCCACGGGCCCCAGGAGTCGAAGCATTGATGTATTCATAATTTTTCACTTATTGAGTATGTATTTTGGAAATTATTTTAGTATGTTGGTAGTTTTAAAATTCCAAGAAAATGAGTAATTTGAAGTCTTTTGTAATAGAGAGTTTAGGAGATTTTATTAATGAAAATTTGATAAAAAAAAGTAGTTTATTTATTTTTCGTACTTGTTTTTCTTGAACTACGTAATGATCTGATTCACACGGCATCGTGATACGTAGGAAATCCTCATCGGATCCGGTCACGTTTTTGTAAATAACTCAAATAAACAGAGGAAAGAAAAGAGTGGAAAAGGGTAATAAAGGAGAAGTACAAAAGAAAAAATAATAATAATAATAATAAAAAATAATAAAGCATAGCCGGGATGAAACATGCAGCCGTTGCAAAACATGTAGAAACACATTTAACTGTATAGGTGCATCACACCCCAACGTGCGATTTCCTATGCGTTAATTGTTTCAAACTAACTGGTTTGTTTGTCCAATTCAGAGGTTCTATAGTAAGGTGGTTGTTTTTGTGGTAGTCTGGCTTCACATTCCTACTTCACAAGGTCAAAAGGAAGCGTTGAAATGTCTTCAGAAATTCCTCTGCCAACAGTTCCTATTCCAGAGGATAGTTCGATCTCGGCCATCACAACTTCTGAGTCAGCAACGGTTGAGGAAAATAGAATTCCGCGTCTCCGTATGATGGAAATGTGGGATGCCTGGGCCAACGGAAAAGAACCGCCAAGTGCGATCCCTGGATTCCCTGAGCTTTTCCCAAGGGCAAGTGGGACCTCCAACATCTCCATAAGTTATCCAAATACCCCACTGGGATACCCTACCATTTCAGGCAACTTTGCTGGAACACCTTCTGAGTTTCGTCCCCAGGTGTTAGCTTCAAGTGCAGCTTCAAACATATTCACCGCGCCACCTTGTTCAGCTACGGCACAACCTGTTTTACCCAGGCCTAACTTTGATTCATCTTCCTTCACATTTCAAGCACCATCTTTCCAAGCGGAACCTCCTCGGTTTCCTACTTATACTTACCCTCAACCACCCCAATTTGAGTTCGCTGCGGGGCAAGAAAAGACCACCAAAACTTCCGAGCAAGAAGAGATCGTGAGGAAGACGAGGAGTATGGAACAAAGTCTCAAAAGCATACAAGGCTTGAGCGAACAGAAAAGTGTATCCTATGCCGATTTATGCATGTTACCTCATGTGCACCTACCATTGGGATTCAAAACCCCAAAATTTGAGAAGTACGATGGGCACGGTGATCCTATTGCTCATCTTAAGAGATATTGCAATCAGCTGCGAGGAGCTGGTGGAAAGGAAGAACTACTCATGGCCTATTTCGGAGAAAGTCTGGTTGGCATCGCATCTGAGTGGTACATGGACCAGGATATATCCCATTGGCACATCTGGGACGATCTTGTTAGAGATTTCGTCAAGCAGTTCTAGTACAACATTGATATTGCTCCAGATAGGAACTCATTGACAAACTTGAAAAAGAAATCCTCAGAAAGCTTCCGAGAGTACGCTGTTAAATAGAGTGAGCAGGCATCCAGGGTAAAGCCTCCGATGGATGAAGTTGAAATGGTCACAGTTTTCCTTCAAGCTCGGGAAGCTGACTACTTCCAGAATATGATGTCCGCAATGGGTAAACCGTTCGCTGAAGCTATCAAGATTGGCGAAATGGTTGAAAATGGGCTAAAAACAGGTCGAATTCTAAGCCAATCTGCTATCAGAGCTACCTCCCAAGCCATTCAGGGTGGGTCTGGAGGAATAGCAAAGGGAAAGAAAAGGGAAGAAACATTCATGGCAGCGTCGGGTACAAGGAGAAACTATACTCCCAAATCCCTTTTCTCATAGAGGACCCCGCAGCACTATTACCCTCACCAAGATTTGGCCTATACTCCTCAGCCATACTCGGTCATGAATACTCAGCCTTATGTCTGGCCACACCAACAAGCCAACAGAAATCAAGCTCCATTTCCTAGAAACCAACCTCCTTACCAAATCCACTACAACCCCCGTCCTAAAATAATTTCCGCCCTCATGAAATGCCCAAGAGACCAAATTTCACACCAATTGGCGAAACCTACTCCAGCTTGTTACCGAAGCTTGTTCAAATGGGTCTGCTACAGCTTGTTCCTCAAACCAGGCAAAACCCAGCATCACCCGCTTACAGAGCCGGTACCCGATGCGCCTATCACTCAGGGGCAGAAGGGCATGACACGGATGATTGCTGGACTCTGAAGAGAGCCGTGGAGAACTTGATAGAACAAAGGAAGATAGTGTTGAGGGATGAAGAGGTTCCCAATGTGACCAACAACCCACTTCCAGCCCACAACAATGGGCCGGTAATTGGAATGATTTGTAAGGATGAGGAATTTGACCCAACATTGAAGGCCATCATTACCATTGCTGACAAAGAAAAGAAACCAAAAGTTGCCTTGAAGCAAGATAAAGGGGAGAAAAAGAAAGAAACTACCCCTCCAAAGTCAGAGAAGAACATGGAAGTTGAGACCGGGGCAACGCCTCTCAAAGATGTTGTTCTCTACGTCCCTCAAGGCCGTAAAGAAAAGCAGATGACATTGATCCTCTGAGGAGATTCGAGCTGAACAAAACAACCCAGATGTATGTGCCCAAGGGGGTTTATATGATGCGGGGGCCAATTAAACCATCAAGGCTGAATGAGCCCGTGGTTATTGGACGCACGCCACAGAAGCCCATGAAAGATCCTACTGCTGTGCCTTGGAACTACAACAAAACGGTGTGACCTATAAAGGCGAAGAAATCCCAGGAAAAGTTCAAGAAAATAACCCTGTTGAAAAGTATTCCAATTTGGAAGAGGTAAACAACGCTACTAGAAAGCGCTTCCCACTTAAGAAGCCTGTGAGTGCCAAAGAAGTGGAGGTTTTCTTCCAAAACATGAAAATGGCAGATTATGAGGTGATTGACCAGCTTTGAAAATTTCCCGAACAAGTCTCCCTGTTGGCTTTGTTGATGAATTCCACCGAACATCAGAAGGTATTGATCAAGACCCTTAACGAAGCATATGTGCCTGTTGACATTTCTGTAGAGCAGTTGGAGAGAATGGCGGAAAGATTTTTCGCAATCAACCAGATCACTTTCAGCAAAACTGATTTACCCTCAGAAGGGGCCGTACATAACAAAGCCTTGCACCTAACAGTCAAATGCGAAGGGCACTACGTGAAAAGGGTGATGTTGGACGGAGGCTATGGAGTAGACATTTTCCCACTTTCAACTCTACAGCGCATGAAAATTGGGGCCGAAATAATCCGACCCAACAATGTCTGTGTACGTGCCTTCGATGGAATCAAAAGGGACACAATTGGAGAGATCGATCTAATTCTAACCATCGGCCCAGTAGACTTTGAAGTAACCTTCCAGGTTCTAGACATGGACACATCCTACAACTTTCTTTTGGGGAGGCCATGGATTCATGCAGCAGGGGTTGTACCCTCCACTCTTCACCAGATGGTGAAGTTCGAGCATAAGGACCAAGAGATCGTGGTCCACGGAGAAGATGAGAAATCAATTTATCGGGACCCATCTGTCCCATGTCTTGAAGCAAGAGAGGGGAGTGAGCACATAGTTTATCAGGCTTTTGAAATTGTGGTTGCAGACCAGTACAAAGAAGGAAACCCTTGCCCACAACCCTTCCTTTCTAATGCATCGATCATGGTGACCAAAGAAATGATCCGACATGGTTTCAAACTGGGGAAGGGACTTGTGAAATCATTGCAAGGGATAGTTGAACTTATCACCCTGCCCACCAGTGAAAAGTTCCTCGGGGTAGCTTCCGACCCACTCCAGCTGATAGAAAATGGGCAAATGATAGAAAGAATGATGGTTGGGTTTTGCCTCAGCCGGTTCCGCATCTTTACAAAACATTTGTCAAGCCAAAATACCAGAAGAAAGAAGAAGATGAGGCCTTTACTGCCGAAGAGATTGAGGAGATCTGTGGGGCAATGAGGAAGATACTATATGAAACCCACATGGTCCAGCCAGGGGAGGGCTCAAGCACCGCTGAGGTGATATATATGGGACCCAATGCCAAGCTGCAGAATTGGAAGGCTACGCCATTCCCAACCAGGCAGGAGTCCCGGTAGACCTGTCCTGCCACTTTTTCTGCATCACGAGTTATTTCAGGGTGTAACTCGGATGTTTTTCTTTTAGTTTCCTGTCTTTTAAATACTAATGTGAACCTTGTTATCTTCAAAATTCAATGAATTGAAATTAATATTTCATCGTTCATCTCTCTTCATTCTTTCTGATTTTTGTTACTTTTTCTTATTTTTCTTCTTTCAGTTCTAATAATGCGGCTTTAAATAACATGACATGCTTGCGGACTTCATGCCCAGATCCAAACACGTTGTCTAATTGCGAAATAATGAACCAAGAACCAGAATATGATGAAGAAGAGGCTTTTAAGGAAATAAATCGAGAATTGGAACAATTTGAGAATAAACCTAAGCCAAACTTAAATGAAACTGAGCCAGTTAATTTGGGTAGCTCTGAAGAAGTCAAAGAAACCAAGATAAGCATTCATACAGATGAAAGAATCAGGGATGCATTGATCCAACTTTTGTTTGAATTCAAAGATGTGTTTGCTTGGTCCTACGATGACATGTCAGGATTAAGTGTCGATCTAGTGATCCATAATTTGCCAACCTACCCCGATTATTCCCCTATCCAGCAAAAACAGAGGAAGTTCAAAGTTGATATCAGTGACAAGATTAAAGAATAGGTTACAAAACAATTAAAGGTGGGGGTGATTCGAGTGGTCCAATACACCACATGGCTGGCTAATATAGTTCCTGTGCCAAAGAAAGATGGGAAAATCCGGGTGTGCGTTGACTACCGAGATCTTAACAAAGCAATCCCCAAGGACAATTTCCCTTTGCCAAACATCCACATCCTTGTTGATAACTGCGCCAAACATGAAATACAGTGTTTTGTGGATTGTTACGCAGGATACCACCAGGTGTTGATGGATGAAGAAGATGCAGAAAAGACAGCTTTTACCACACCTTGGGGCACTTACTGTTATAGAGTCATGCCATTTGGTTTGAAAAATGCCGGGGCAACCTACAAGAGGGCCATGACTGCCATTTTTCATGATATGATGCACCAAGAGATAGAGGTGTATGTGGACGATGTAATCATCAAATCCAAAACCCAGGACGACCTCGTTCGGGACTTGAGAAAATTCTTTGAGCGGTTGCGCAAATATGATTTGAAACTGAACCCAGCCAAATGTGCATTTGGAGTACCATCCGGCAAACTCTTGGGATTCATAGTCTGTCGGAGGGGCATCGAGTTAGATCCAACAAAGATAAAGTCTATTCGGGATTTGCCTCCTCCAAGAACCAAGAAAGATGTTATGAGTTTTTTGGGAAGATTGAATTACATCAGTCGTTTCATCGCTCAGTTGACCTCCACGTGCGAACCCATATTTAAGTTGTTAAAGAAAGATGCGACAATCAAATGGACAGTTGAATGTCAAGAAGCTTTTGATAAAATCAAGGAATATCTGTCGAATCCGCCAGTCTTGGTCCCACCTGAGCCAGGGAGGCCTCTATTCTTGTACCTGACCGTCTTAGAAAATTCTTTTGGTTGTGTCCTCGGGCAACATGACGTGACCGGAAAGAAGGAGCAGGCCATTTACTATCTGAGCAAGAAGTTTACTAGTTATGAAGCCAAGTACACTTTATTGGAAAGAACTTGTTGTGCTTTGACATGGGTCGCTCAGAAACTGAGGCATTATTTGCAAGCTTACACCACCTACCTCATAACCAGGTTGGATCCTTTAAGTACATATTTCAGAAACCAATGCCCACTGGGAGATTAGCGAAGTGGCAGATCTTGCTCACGGAGTTTGACATAGTCTATGTCACTCGCACGGCAATGAAAGCCCAGGCGTTAGCAGATCATTTGGCTGAGAACTCGATTGATGATGAGTACCAACCTTTGAGAACTTACTTCCCAGATGAAGAAGTAAATTCAGTTGAGGCAATATCTGAAGACACTCATGCTTGGAAAATGTTCTTTGATGGGGCGGTAAACGCAAAAGGTGTTGGAATTGGGGAAATTTTGATCTCACCCACTGGTCAGCACTATCCAACCACAACTCGGCTTTGATTCTTCTGTACAAACAACACCGCCGAGTATGAAGCTTGCATTATGGGTATAAACATGGCAATCGACCAAAATGTCAAAGAGTTGTTGATTATGGGAGACTCAGATCTAATTATCCGGCAAGCCCAAGGAGAATGGGAAACTCGAGATGTTAAGCTTATCCCTTAAAAGAAGCATGTGGAAAACCTCAGCAAGCAATTCAAGTCAATAGAGTTCAGGAATATTCCTCGTTGTCACAACGAATTAGCCGACACACTTGCTACTTTGGCCTCAATACTGCCATATCCCGGCAATGCTTACATAGATCCCTTGGAAATTCAAATCCGGGAAAGGCATGGTTATTGTAATACAATTGAAGCAGCACCAAATACCCAACCATGGTACCATGACATCAAAAACTTTCTGAAAACTCAAGAATACCCCGAGCAAGCCAGTGGATACCAAAAGAGAACCATTAGGCGGCACACGAGTGGTTTCTTTTTGAGTGGGATGGCTTATACAAGAGAAATCCGGACCTCAATTTGTTAAGATGTGTTGACACAGAAGAGGCTGGAAGAATCATGCATGAGGTACACGCGGGAGTATGTGGCCCCCACATGAACGGGTATGTTTTAGCAAAGAAAATCCTTCGAGCGGGTTATTACTGGATGACCATGGAAAAGGACTGTTTTAGTTTCGTTCGGAAGTGTCATCAGTTTCAGGTGCACAATGATTTGATTCATGCACCTCCCACAGAACTGCATCCCATGTCTTCACTTTGGCCATTTGTTGCCTGGGGCATGGACGTCATTGGGCCAATCGAGCCAAAAGCCTCAAAAGGACACAGATTCATACTAGTTGCCATTGACTACTTTACAAAATGGGTCGAAGCAATCACTCTCAAGTCTGTCACCAAGAAAGCTGTGGTAGATTTCGTGCACTCCAATCTTATCTGTCGTTTTGGCATTCCTGCAACTATTATCACAGATAATGCTGCAAACTTGAATAGTCATTTGATGGGGGAGATATGTGAGCAATTTAAGATAATGCACCGGAACTCTACTCCTTATCGGCCTAAAGGCAATGGTGCCGTTGAAGCAGCAAACAAAAGCATCAAAAAGATTTTGAGAAAGATGATTCAAAGTTCCAGGCAGTGGTATGAAAAGCTGTCGTTCGCATTGTTGGGATATTGCACTACTGTGCGCACATCAATTGGAGCCACCCCGTATCTTTTGGTTTATGGCACGGAAGCCATAATACCTGCCGAGGTCGAAATCCCCTCTCTCCGAATCATTGTTGAAGCCGAAATTGAAGATAGTGAGTGGGTTAAAACCCGTCTGGAACAATTAACCTTGATCGATGAAAAACGAATGGTTGCGGTCTGTCACGGGCAGTTGTACCAACAAAGAATGGCTCGTGCCTATAACAAGAAAGTGCGACCTAGAAATTTTGAAGTGGGGCAACTTGTTTTAAGGCGTATTCTTCCCCATCACCAGGAAGCAAAAGGAAAATTCGCTCCTAATTGGAAGGGCCCATACGACATCAGAAAGATATTGCCAAGAGGAGCATTGTATCTGGGCGATATCGAAGGAAATGATCCTGAAACAGCTGTAAATGCAGATGTGGTCAAAAGGTACTATGTCTAATCCTTCTGCAGCAATAACATTATCCGATTGGGATGACGAAGACTTTCATTCTCATTACCCCAAACACTCTAATCCTTTGCTAACCCTTTGAGTCGTTTACCTTTCTTTCATTACCCTCTTTAGAACCTGAAAGTGTCATTAAAAAAAAATCAAAAACAAAGTTTCCTGAACTACGTTCGACTTGATTCCGAAAGGATACGTAGGCAGCCTCTCTATGGGGTTCAGTCATACCAAAATATAAATTCAAATTCCCTCAAAAGTGAAACTGGGGTAGATGTTGTAATGGTCCTGCGGTAATCCCGCCCAAATGGTTTCAAAGTTGTACTTCGATCCAAATCATTTTTACCCAAATCCTTTCAAGTCCTTCTGATCAATCAATGAGAATGTTCAAGGATCACAGGACACAACTACTTGGATCCGATGCAATAAAAATGAGAGAAATAAAATGAGAGAGTGTTATTGTTGAAAACCCACATGGGCACCATAAGGCGACAGTGAGCAGAAAAACTGAAAAATGAGAGAGCCTATTTAGTGAAAACTCGTAAAGAGTGCTATCGGGCGACGGTGAGAAGAGAAATGAGAGAGGTCGATTGGCGAAAACCCGCAAAGGGCGCCGTCGATCGAAAATAAGACACCCCCCACCACTGAAAGAGTCCTGGCCAAGTTTCTCAATTTGGAGATGTGGTTCACAATGAGTTGGATAGTTGTGCATATCGGGTATCCAGTCCAAGAAGCATGTCATGTCTATTAAAGTCTGCATGCACCCCAGATAAGTCCTTCTTTCCCCCAAAAGGGACGCTTCTCCTTAAATTCATTTTTTTGTCCTTTCTTTACTTTTCCTTGAATCCCTTTCGGTCTAACTCTCTTCTGAAACTAATACGAAGAAAAGGTGGCAAGA
Source organism: Nicotiana sylvestris (assembly GCF_000393655.2). NCBI lineage: Eukaryota > Viridiplantae > Streptophyta > Magnoliopsida > Solanales > Solanaceae > Nicotiana > Nicotiana sylvestris. Next base: position 4,986,967 of record NC_091066.1, read on the forward strand.
TTGGTTTTACAGGGTTTTGATTAATAAAGCCAAGTCCAAAGAAAAGTACCCAGCCTCAGTGGGTGCATCAAGTCGATCCCAACTGGCCATGATAGCCGATGCTCTAAAATCAGAGTTATTGAAAATGAAAGAAATCCAAAGTCAAAAGTCCCTAGAAGCAGATTAAATGGAAAGGGTCAAAGCCTTATACGTTTGAGCCGTCATGACAAATTTTGAAAGTTGAGTTCCTCGATTTTAGGAGAGAGACCAATCTTTAGTAAAAGCCAGCAAGCGGCAGAGGTTCTCGCCAAAAGAGTTGGGCCGAGATCGAGTGATCAAAAATAATGAAGGCCACAAAACCGACAACCGTTTCAAACTAACAATTGTTCTTTGTTTGAAAATTGAAACAGGTGCAATCCAAAGCAACAGTGCAAGAAGCAGGTGCAACCAAAATGGAAAAGAAATGTGCAAGCGCTAGGAATAGTTTAGCAACAATCATCAATCCAAAAGGGAAGTCTTCCTCCAAATTCTTTCCTGCATTTGATTTTACTAAAAAATGAATTGAAAGAAAATAGATAAGAAGAAAATAAAAAAGGGGTAGTTTAGAAGCCCCAAAATCAATCTTTCGTTTTTTTTGCCGACATTAGGGCTCCAATCCCTAAGTTGAGATTTTAGACATAGGGCCTCCATTCCCTAGTCACCTTTACCAATATTAGGGCTCCAATCCCTAAGTTGAGATTTTAGACATATGACCTCCATTCCCTAGTCGCCTTTACCAATATTAGGGCTTCAATCCCTAGTTTGAGATTTTAGACATATGGCCTCCATTCCCTAGTCGCTTTTACCAATATTAGGGCTCCAATCCCTGAGTTGAGATTTTAGACATAGGGCCTCCATTCCCTAGTCGTCTTTAGCCAACATTAGGGCTCCAATCCCTAAGTTGAGCAATTTTCTTTTAGCCGACATTAGGGCTCCAATCCCTGAGTTGAGCGATTTTCGTTTAGCCGACATTAGGGCTACAATCCCTGAGTTGAGCGACTTTAGTTTAGCCGACATTAGGGCTCCAATCCCTGAGTTGAGCGATTTTTCTTTTAGCCGACATTAGGGCTCCAATCCCTGAGTTGAGCGATTTTTCCTTTAGCCAACATTAGGGCTCCAATCCCTGAGTTGAGCAAGTTTTCTTTAGCCGACATTAGGGCTCCAATCCCTGAGTTGAGCGTTTTCATTTAGCCGACATTAGGGCTCCAATCCCTGAGTTGAGTGAATTTTCCTTTAGCCAACATTAGGGCTCCAATCCCTGAGTTGAGCGTTTTCATTTAGCCGACATTAGGGCTCCAATCCCTGGGTTGCGTCTTTTAGACTTGAGGTTTCCAATCCCCTCATCAATTCTGTAGATTTTTATGGCAATTAACTCACGAAATTTTCCTAGTGAAACTGGGGCAGAAAAATTTTGTTCGTTTGTTTGTTTCATTGTCTGAGCAAGTTTGACCTCGAGGCACATGGATCGAGATGACCTATGGAGTGAGTCTCAATCCAGAATAAAAGAAAGGAAGAAAAGAACAAAAGAATATGAGCCCAAATACTGGAACAAACAAAGTGCGTATCGCTCAAAATATGATTGAAGTCACGAGCTCCGCCAATCCCGCTTCACTCAATGCTGCAAAAATAAACAAGCGCCTCCAACTTGCGAGCATCAAGATTCAGATAGAAGTCTACAAGCAGAATCAGCTAAGACTCAAGATCAATTTGCGAAAGAATTATAGATAAGAATCTTGTAACTAGTAGTTGATAGGCATAACTAGCTTAGTTTTAATTCTCCTTTGGTGTAATAAGGAGGTCGGTAAAGCAGTAGTAACAACATGCAACAACAGTAACAGCAGCATCGCAGTTCCATGGTAGTCCCAACTACCAAAACTTTCCGAACTACATTGACCTGATTCCTGTTTAGCCCAGGATATGTAGGAAACCTTTGAAGCAAAGGTTCGGTCAAATCTTTCAAAAAAATGCTTCACACGGAGTATTCCAACGGGCAAAAATCGCTCGTATCCGATCACTTTATCTTTGCACGAAAACTCTTCGTGTTTTCGGACAAAGAGGGGCAGCTGTGAGCACGTGATTTTTGCCCTATATGAGAATTACTCCCAAAAATTCAAAATAAAACAATTTTCCTTTGTGTGCAATTTTTGAATTTTCGTGGTATTTTTGATAATTATTTGTATTTTTGCCTGTGCATGTTAATGTGTTAAATTAATAAAAAATATAAAATATGTCGCATTTGCATTTGATATTTATTTATGTTTTTCTTACAAAACGAAATATCATAAAAAATAATGTACGTTGCATTTTAGCATTTAACGTCCAAATTGTGTGATTTTATCGTTAATTGCTACTTAAATGTGCGATAATTGTTATTAGGAGTTAATTAGTATTTTGAGATAATTTTGGGTTTTATAATTTAATCTTACCATTTTTAGCTTTATTAATTAGGAATTTGAATAAATAGAAAAGAACAAAAAATAGAAGAAAATTAGATTGGGCCTTTTCTTCAAATATAAACCACAAGCCCAAAAGAAACAAACCCATACCGGGTCAACCCGACCCGGTCCGCCCCATAACCCCAAAGATCCAACTCCCCCTCTTTATTTTCATTTTCATTTTACCAAAAAAAAACCCCAAACCCTAAAAAACCATCTACCCGCCCCCTCTCTATCTTCTTCTCCGTCGTCCCAAACGACCCCAACACGAGCAGCAACCATGGCTGCCTCCTCATCCTCACGTATACACACACACACAACAACACATACACAACACAACCACCCTCGCCATCGGCCACAACGCAGCATTGTTGCTGCTGCTTCATCCAGCTTCGTCCAAACGACCAAACGACCCCTCGCCGTGAAGCTCAAGCTATGAACGACCATACGACCCCTGACCTCTCTAACACAACCAGCTTCATCGAGCTCCAGCAGCATCCCTGCTGCTTCATCTTCTGCTTCGTCTTCGCCTCATCGCCATGGCTGCCACTGCTTGCTCGACGACCATGGCTGCCACTACTTCGAGCTCCAGCCACATCGCCTCAAACAGCCCATAGTTTTCACAGTTGTCATTCACCTCCAGCCATGAACGACCACAGCTTGATCGTCACGTCCAAATAAACATCGTCGCCTCCATCGCCCATCCAGTTGAGCAGCGTTGCTGCTGCTGCTTCGTTCTTCTTCTTGTCAAAACAAACGAACCAACACCGCCACTGTTGCGTTCCTACTCATCGAGTTATTTTTCGGGCAGATTCGAGTTATTTTGGTTTCAAAGTTTCCAGGTAGATTTGTTTCCGTTCGAGTTCGTCGTTGTTCCGATCCGGTTAGTTGGTTTAAGTTTCAGTTCTGTCCGTATTTTGTTTGATATTCTCGGATTTGAAATCAGTATATGTTTGATTCTTTTCTTGTTCGTTTATTTGTCATTTCTTAATTATTTCTTCAGTTTGTTTTTATTCATTTTTCTTGTTTAGTTTTAAATACAGAAGTGTGTTAGTTTAATCACTTGAATCCTTCATCTTGGTTGTAATGTTGTTAGATTTAATTTGAAGTTCAATTGATTATTGGGTCTAGTGATTTGAATCTACTTATTTGTTGTGTTTCAATTTGTTACTGTTATTGAATCTAAAAGTATGTTTGTTGTTAAAAATGTTGTTCAATTTGTTACTGTTATAGAATCCTTAGTCTTTGTTTTGATGATATTTGACATAATCTGAGTTTCTAGTTTAAATTTGTTGATGAAATTTGATTAGGAATTGGTTATAGCTGTCGTAATCGGTTAATTAATTAGGATTTGGATATAGCTGATGGGGGTGTTATGGTAATTTCAAATTATTTCAGGGGTAAAATAAGAAACGAACCTTAATTTTGAGTGCTCCGTCCACTAGGCATTAATAATATTACAATAGTACATGGTGGGGGGCAATACATGGGGTAGTGGGGGGTTAATACATTATTTAATATGGTGGGGGACAAGACATAATGGAGTGGGAATAATGTATTTGTTTAATATAGTGGGGGACAAAACATGTAGGGATGGGGAACAAGGGAATTAAATAAGAAAAACATTAAGTAGTGGGGGCAAGGCATGTAATTATGGGAATATTTCGGGTTAGTGGTTCAAGACAAGAGTCTTGGTTATAAATAGAGTCATTTTTTTACACAGTGAGGAAGAGGATAGAGGAGAAAGTTAAGAGAGTTGACTGAATTTTGAGAAATCAGAATTTGAGAGCAAAAAGAGAAAAACAAGCTGAACTTTTACTTGAATAATTTCAGGTTGCTTTTCCTTGAGTGTTATTCAAAAATCAGTAAACTACTGCGTCTTGTATCCGTCTCTCTTCTGCTTTGACTGCGATTGCATTCTGGTACTGCTGGTTTTCAATCTGTTACTGGGTTATTCTACTGGTCGTTACTGGTTTTGCTGTTGCTGAACCTGTTGTTGCTCTGTATTTACGCTACTGCTGCTTCTACTGATCTTCCTCTTCTTTTACTTCCAATACCAGGTACATGGCCGTAACCTTATCGATATTGTAAGCTGAAATGTGAAAGCATGAATACATATGAAGAATGGAACTTTGAAGTTTTAATTTAGCTTTTTTTTCTTTTTCCCTTTGTCTCTTTTACTGATTGTGTTTAGGTTATCTCATGTATTATTATTCTGTAAATTTCGGTTGCTTTGCATAACTAGGCATCTTGTTGTGATTTATTAAATAATACTCTGTTTTAGTTTGGTTATTATGTAGTATATGTTTAAGCATGCTCATTACTGTCAAACTGTTTAACAATTGGAGTAAGAGGAAAATAATATAAGTTGGTCTTTAGTGAATCGGCTTGGTAAAACTGGTTAGTTAATTAGCTTGAAGGTTTTAATATTGTCAATAGTAGATTAATCGTGAACATGTAGCTAAATTTAGTTAAAGCATGAATTTAAATTAGTTTCGTGAATTAGGCATTATGGCATGATTTGAGTTCAAACAAGACGAATTAACGTTTGAATTTAATAAACTTTCGAATATGCATTAGTAATTAAGATTGATTCTAGTTTCAAATAGTCGTAAATAATTAATTCCAACGGTTCAAGTCATCTAACAATGCGAGTTTAATCTAGTTATAGGATAATTAGTTTCTTTTGAACATATTATTTGTCGATTCCGTAGTTTATTTATAATTTCAATTTTAGTAATATTCCTTTCCGTTAACATTTGTCTTAATCTAGCATTTAATATGTTACGCCTTTTTTTAAGCATGTAACTAATTAAGATTTTTTCTTTTTTATTTTAGAAACAAATTTAATAGAAATGTAGTCACTTTAGGATATCCTTAAAATAAATGAGGCGAGCCTCGCCAAACAAATACGCATAAACTGCGGGGCCCTTAATAGATGTTAATAATTACTTAGATTTCGGGAGTGGCCATTTAGCGAACTTCACGGCTTTCCCCAAAGATAATAACGCGTTAGACTCTTTAGACGTGATTTTAATTAAATTACATGCTTAAATTCGGGTGCGCATTTATGTGACCCAAATTCAAATCTCAACGGAGTCGAAATGTGTTAACAACTACGGGTGCATTGATTGTGACGTGGTTCGAGATGCATTTTCACGACGTTGCAATTCTATAAAATAAATGATAATAATAAAAGCGGTTTAAACTTAATAAAAGCACATAAGTCACAACATGTATTTAAATCAGATATTTAGCCATTATAACAATTTAAGCGACCGTGCTAGAACCACGGGATTCGGGGGTGCCTAACACCTTCCCTCGGGTCAACAGAATTCCTTACTTAGAATTTCTGGTTCGCAGACTTCATTTGGAAAGTCGAATATTTTCCTCGAATTGGGATTCAAGATAAACCGGTGACTTGGGACACCAAAAGCCAAACCTTTCCCAAGTGGCGACTCTGAATTAAATAAATAATCCCATTTCGAATATTGTCACTTAAATTGGAAAACCTCCCTCACGCATTTATCCTTCGGGGTAGGCGCGCAAAAAGGAGGTGTGACAAACATCAAACCAAGTAGGCCCTATCTGCAAACACAAGCTAATTTCCCCAATAGTGGACCTTTGGGAACCGTCGAAGGCTTTGACGTCGATGGCCCCATATTTGATATCATGCAGACCCTTCCCCAATGTCCTAAGTGTTAATAACGGACAAATCTTGAGGCTAGACCCTCCATCGATCAAGACCCTGGTGATAAAATAATCCTCGCATTGCACGGTAATGTGCAACGCCTTGTTGTGGCTCAACCCTTCTGGCGGCATCTCATCTTCATGGAAAGTGATTTTGTTACTCTCCAATACCTGTCATACCATGTTTGCCATTTCTCCTCCGCTGATGTTGCTTGGTACATATGGCTCGCTCAACACCTTTAATAAGGCATTCTTATGTGCGTCAGAGCTTTGTAGGAGAGCTAAGATAGAAATCTGGGCTGATGTTTTGTTCAAGTGATCAATGACTGAATACTCTTTGGCTTGTATCTTCCTCCAGAGGTCATCATGCCTAGTTTCAGTGATGGTTTGTCGACCATAGGTCTGCTTACTTGACTCAGCCAAATGTTCTAAGGTATAAACCCTATCGGTTCTTGTTTTACCCTGTGTCGCAACTACTTCTCCAATATTGGCTTCCCTTTCCTTCATGCCTCGGTTGTGTAGTCCTACGGTATGGCTTTCGTATGGAAGGCTGTTACGACTGTCATTGCTACCGGAACAGGCACCCTTGCTTTGGAAGGTAATACATCAACCTCAAATGGCACAAGCGCCTTTGGGGACCCAAACTCGACCTCAATTGGTGTTGGCGTCTTTGCAGAGGGTGGTGTTTCAAACTCAACTGGTATAGATATGTTCACCTTGGCGTCTTCAGAAGGCTAAATCTGGACCACAATCGTATTAAGGGTGATTGTTTGTTTCTTTGGATCGTCGCCTTCTGTAATCAAATCGATCGATCCCTTGGGGTCCCAATCATCTTCTATCTCGATCATATGAATGCCTCCACCTTTGTGGTCTGGTAGAGGGTTATTGCGGACATTTGGAGCTGGCTCCTTTGCCACGATGATCTTGTTGTCAATCAAAGCCTAGATTTTATCCTTCAGGGAGCGGCATTCATCAATGGTATGCCCTTTCATGCCAGAATGGTATGCACATGTTTTATTTGGATTGACCCATTGAGAAGGGGTTTCAGGGGTTACGGAAGGGATATGGGTGACATAACCAGCAGCTTTGAGCCTTTCGTACAGCTGGTCGATTGGTTCGGCAATGGCGGTATATTGTTTGGGAGGTCTGCGGTTGAAATTTGGTTGGGGTCTAGGAACGTTTTGGCGAGGGGGAGGTGATTGATAATGGGCTTGTTGAGCGTTGTAGGATTGGTAGACGTGTGCGGGTTGGGAATATCTGGGTGAAGCAGATTCGTATATAGGAGGTGGAGGTGATTGATATGTAGGTGGGGAGTTTGGTAGGAAGGCGAGGGTTCTTGGTAATTGGAGTGGGCTGATATGTAAGTGGAGGCATGGGATAAGTTTGGTATTTGACAGGTGATTTATTTCTCTGTGCAACCCTTACGACACCTATGTTCTTTTTCTTGGACGTACCACCAGACTGTAGAGCCTTGTTGGTGGCCTGCAAAGCTTCCAAGTTTGTAACCATACCACTTTTAATACCTTCATCAATCATTTCTCCCAGTTTAATGATGTTAGAAAATTTATGATTCTCGATCAGCATCAGTCTTTCATAATATTATGGATCCTGAGTCGGATGAAAAACTTATTCATCTGTTCTTCCTCCAAAGCAGGTCGTGCCTTGGCAGCCTCTGATCTCCAACGAGTGGCCTACTCGTGGAAAGTTTCTGTGAGTTTCTTCTTCAAATTTTGAATGTAAAACACATCTGGTGCATTTTTTGTATTGAACCTGAATCTATCCATGAAGTCAGACGCCATACTCGCCCAGTTTGACCACTTCTTCGGGTCTTGGCTAATGTACCAATATAAAGCATCTCCTTTTAGGCTCCTCATGAAAATATTCATTCGAATATGTGAGCACGTGATTTTTGCCTCACGAAAACTACTTCAAAATAAATAAAAAAAAAATAAAACAGAATTCTCTTAGTGTGCAATTTTTAGAATTTATGTGGCATTTATTGGATAATTATTTGAGTATTGTCCATTAATGTTTACTTGGTTAAATGAAATGAATACATGTTGCATGCATATCTAGGATTTAATTATGCATTTAAGAATTAAAAAAAAAATCACAAAAAAATGCATTTATCCTATTTTTGTCATTTAAATGTGTCATTGTGTGATTAATATTTGTCTTGTGTGTTAATGGTTGTTAAAGGGTGATTAATATTTTGTAAGGTTAATTTTTATTTTTATAATTAAAATTAGAAATTTAATAATTAGGAATTAAAGGGAAAATAGGAAAGAAAATTGGGTTGGGCCGTTTTAATTGACAAAAAATTAGGCCCAAAATGTGTAATAAATCAGGCCAAGACCAGGTCTCTCAACCGGCCTCCATACGACGCCATGTGGGTACTATCAATCTGAGCCGTTGATCGAACAAATCAAACGGTTCAGGGCAGCCCTGGTTTGATTTGAAACGACACCGTTTCAGGTGTTCAATCTAAGCCGCCCATTTTCTCTGATCCAACGGCTCCCAGAACTTTGACCAAACCCGTAATCCCCACCCGACCCATTCCCCGGGCCAACCCATACCCCAACTAAAATCAAACGACACCGTTCCCCTCATATGAATTGATCCAGGCCTTTGATCTCAGTTGATCTAACGGCCCAGATCAATCCATCCCTCCCCTATATAAGCCCCAAGTTCATACCCCGGCCCCCTAACTAAACACCCCCCCTCTCATGTTCATCATCGTATTTGAAAACACACCCCTAACCCTAGCCGCCCTAACTCCCCCTCGCCTGAAACCCGGCGACAACGACGCCACCGGTCACCACCTTAACACCCCTGAACCCCCTGACCATCCTCTATCCGAATATGGTAATCACTGAGCTCGAATCTTCCTGGAGTTTCTTGAATCTTCATTTGAAGATTCGAGCCAAACTCAGATCCAAACCCAACCGTCTCCGATGGCCGCCCCTTTTACACCATAACACCTCCTTCACACCCTGAACCCAAATCCCTTACCCCCTTGGTTCGAATCTAGCTAGAAACACTCGGACCCCAAATCGAAACAAACAAAACCCTAGAAAACCCAGAACTGATTTCTGTCCAAATTTTAAAAGATTTTAGGTATTTAACTAACATTAGTCGAAGTGTTTTCAATTGAAAACATTTCGATTAAAGTTTGTTTCGACCTCAAAGTGCTAAGGCCTGAGTTCAAACCTGGGTCCGAAGGCATTTGATATTTTGAGGTAATTTTGTTTTTCCTTTGATCTATATTCATGTTTTTTTTCCTATGTAATGTTTAGTTTAATTAATTTCCCCTGCTTTTCAATTAATCTGCTTATATCCAGTAGACCTGTTTGTTTGATCCAATTCCGACATTATTTCTGTTTGCTTGTTGTAATTGTTTACAATGTGTGTAATCGACTCAATTAAGTTCGTCGATTAGTTGTTTTGTAAATTTTTGTTTTCGTTAATGTTGATTGAAACAACCTGTTTGTCTATTTATAAATTTTTTGTTGACAATTATTGTAGATAGTCAGTTGGTTAGTACTCGTCGATTAAATCATTCTCGTTTGAAAGTTAATAAGCTCGTCAAATGGATGTTGTGTATGTTGATTTCTGGGTAGTTAGTTTCAGGGCATTGTCAATATACTAACAATGCTCCTGCATTTGTTTGATCTTAGTTCGATTTTCAATTTCAGTTTAAATTGTTCTGTTGAGTTCTATGTGTTGTTTTTATTCAAGTTCAGTGTTCAATCTGTTAGTTCCAGTTTGAATTTAGCCTTTGTCCATTAGCTATTAGATATTGGGTTTGTTGGATCAATTAGCTATTGCATTTCCTTGTTTGGCACAATCTGTGAGGATAGAATGTTTGTTTGATTTATTTTAGGAATTGGTTATTAACTGTTAAACAGATTAGTTTAGGTAATTGTTAAGATTGGGCAGTTTTGGTCTGGGGCAGTAGTATTAAGGGATTTTCAGGGGTATTTGGGGAATAAAACAGTTAGTTTAACACTTTATTGATAGTGCTTTATCAATGAGATATTAATTAATCCTAATGGGGAACAAAAGGTAATGGAGGGGGTTGGAAATAAGGGAAAAAGTATCCTTAGTGGCTGATTGATTCAAAAGGCAGTTTTAGTGTTATTTGGGTGGAAATTTTCTGATTTTAAAAGAAAGGGGTCAGGCAGCACTTAAGGGAGGGGGGCAAACTTGTATAAGAAGGGGGTTAGGGACTGAGAGAAGGGAACTGAACTAAGAAGAAGAGAGGGAGAGCAGAAGAAAGAAAAGAAAGAAAATCTGAAACAAGAAGAAGATAGATAGAAAGAAAAATCAGAAACAGTAAAACAGAATTCTACATCAGAAACTAGTGTTGAGGCTGATTTTTTTTGAAATTGAGAGCTTTTCAGTTTGTTTTTTCCTAAGTCTTAAAAATCAGAAATACTGTTTTCCTTGAATCTGTCCGGATTTGTTTGATCCTATTGTTTGGTTTAAAATCTGAAATTTCTTAAAGAGTCCTGCTACTGTGCGTCTGGGTTTCACGGGTCCTGTTTGTTGCTTAAATCTATTGAAACATTGGTATATTCTGCTGGTTTTGTTGCTGCTGCTACTACTGAAATTTACCTCTTTTACCCTCATTTCCAGGTACATATCTGTAAACTCATGTCATGAAAAGCTTCAACCTTGCAAGTAAATGAAGTTTAGAATTATAATGATGTCTTCTACTCATTTAAATTTATTAGTTTAAGTTTCAGTTTTGTTTTAGTTGGTTAATATAGTATCATACTTGACATGATAAACTATTAGCCAATTGACCTTCTGAAGTAGTAAATTCTACGATAATCTTATGTGTTTTGAAGTCTAGTGATGACATTTATTGTTTGAATTGTTGAGATAGGGAACATGGCAGAACGTTGGCCATTAATTACATTTTGTGATATTGTTGGCTAAGCGTAGGATAGTATGGAAATATCAAGAAACTACATTACTAGCATATCTCGTCCAATATTCGATTTTGTTCAAAGCTAGATGATGTTAGTTGTATTTTGATCATATATGGCGTAATAATGGTTATGTGTATAATCAATAGTTGAAAGGTGAATTGATATAATCTGTTACGTTTACAATGTTGGAATATTGCGAATGGTGCAGATGTATATTTACGTTACATGTGGTGTCATCTTATTAAATCAACAGGAAGATTAGTTCTCTTTCTTAATAACAAATGGCCTAGTTATTTTAGGAACGCGATCAACTCATTTCTTAAAAAATAATGTATAAAATAATGTCGACGATTTTACAAAGTATAAGACTTAGTATTTGTAAATAGCTTGCATAAGCCGAAAATTTGGTTCAATTTTACCTATCCCAAATTCAATCATCGTGAGCAAATTAACTAAATAATCATACCTTTGGATTAAAAATAAGTGGTGTAGAAGAAGGTTGGATTTATAAATTGTAACATTTTAAGTCAAAAATGTATAAATAGTATTCGCTCCAAATAGAATAATGAAAATTCTTCGAAAAATATTAGTTTGTTTATCCAATTAAATATTTCCGAATTTTGCATGTAATTCGCTTTTTAGTATACTAATAGCGTATTAACTAATAAAATGGTAAATGTAGTTGCACGTTATTTATTTTTCATATCATTAATTCTTTAAATTTGAATAGTCTTTGAGATATATAATCCATACGTGTAAAATATAACTCGCGGTCAACATCTAATAAATTTTGAATTATTTTTTTTTTTAGAAATTTGGAGGCATCCAAATCAATGATTTCCCATGACTTTCACGTTAAAAATAAATGGACATAATAAACATTTGTAGAGAATTTATAAAGAATATTTTGTGTAATTAGGGATGCGTTCGCGTGACCTGATTATACTTCTAAAGGCAATTCGGATTATGCATTCGCGCAACTTCGAGCAAACTTTAATAAAAGAGGTTCTTCGGAGGATGTTAAATTAAACCCGAGATGTGCAGTTCACTATTTAATCATACAAGAGCGACGATGTTCTTAATTTTATTTTTAAGCACAATTTCGAACATAAGTTTTTTTTATAATAAAAATATACAAAAAATAATATTATCAATCTTATTGTGTACACGTATGCGTGACACTATTCTTCACGTTTATAAAAAATATATATAACACGAATATACGTACGCGTGATTCGTTTAAGGGTCTATAATTATAAATAATCTAAGGCAGTAACAAAATCATATAACAACAAAAAATGTATTTAGTAAATTAAGATAATTAAGCCAAGTATAAAAAATGGTTAAGCGACCGTGCTAGAACCACGGAATTCGGGAATGCCTAACACCTTCTCCCGAATTAACAGAATTCCTTACTCGGATTTCTAGTTTCCAGAATGACAAACAGAGTCATATTCTCCTCGATTCGGGATTAAAACTGGTGACTTGGGACGCCATAAAATTCCCAGGTGGCGACTCTGAAATAAATAAACAAATCCCGTTTCAACTGTCCTTTAATTGGAGAAAACTCCTTGCACCCTCGCGGGGGCGGAAAAAGGAGGTGTGACAGAATCCTTTCGTCCTTTCCTACTCCTATTTTTACTGCATTTGTTAGAAAAACTCAGAAACAATTAGGAAATCAACTTGTATCCATTAGGTCTAATTATGGAACTGAATTTGAAAATGCTAAGTTTGATGAATTCTGTGATGAAAATGGTATATATCATAATTTCTCTGCCCCTAGGACTCCTCAACAAAATGGAGTAGTAGAAAGAAAGAATAGGACTCTTGAAGACATGGCCAGGACTATGCTTATTTTTAGTAAGTTGCCCCATAGCTTCTGGGCAGTGGTTGTAAACATTGCATGTTATATTATCAATAGATGCATGACTAGACCTCTTGTAGAGAAGACTCCCTATGAGTTACTTAAAGGGAGAAAACCAAATATATCCCATCTTAGGGCATTTGGATGTAAGTACTTTGCGCACAATACTAGAAAGGACTCCCTAGGTAAGTTTGATCCTAGAAGTGATGAGGGAGTATTCTTGGGATATTCTTCACATAACAAAGCATATAAAGTGTTCAATAAAAGAACTTTGTGTGTAAAAGAAAGTGTACATGTAGTATGTGATAAAACTAACATTCTTTCTAAGAGACAAGAACATGAAGATGAAGCCATTGGATTGGTAAAAGATTTGACTGAAGCCTCAGCATAAGTCAAAGTGGCATCAAAAGAAGGAACAGGTTCTTCCATCCAGGGCAACCTGACAAGGGGAACTTGTCAAAGAGGAATTGAAAGAAATCCCTTAAAAGAACATGTTCATGACCTTGTTCCTCAGTAGCAGATCATAGGAGATGCATCTAGTAGAAACTAGTTGGTTGTGAAACCTCACAAGTATCAAAGTTCTCATCCCATTGAGAACACTATCACTGATCCAATATCTGGAGTCAAAACTAGATCACAACCAAAGAATATATGTGCCTTTGATGCCTTTTTATCTCTTATTGAACCTAAAAATGTTGTTGAGGCTTTGCAGGATGCAAATTGGGTCAATGCAATGCAAGATGAACTCAATCAGTTTGAGAGAAGTCAAGTTTGGCGTCTAGTTCCAAGGCCCAAAGATAGATCAGTTATTGGTACAAAATGGGTCTTTAGGAACAAACTTGATGAAGATGGAACTGTTACAAGAAACAAGGCAAGACTGGTGGCCCAGGGTTACAGCCAAGAGGAAAGCATAGATTATGATGAGACATTTTCTCTAGTTGCAAGACTAGAGGCAATCAGACATCTCATAGCCTTTGCAGCACACATGGAATTTACTTTTCATCAGATGGATATCAAAAGTGCCTTCCAGAATGGATACCTGAAGAAGAAGTGTTTGTGAAACAACCTCCAGGGTTTGAGAGCAAGGAATATCCTAAGCATGTGTACAAGCTAGACAAGGCTCTCTATGGACTCAAGCAGGCCCCAAGAGCATGGTATGAACGACTGTCCAAATTCCTGCTTGAACATGGATACAAAAGAGGTAAAATTGGCAGTACCTTATTCTTAAGGGGAAAAGGTAAGGATCTCATTGTGGTACAAATTTATGTTGATGATATAATCTTTGGGGCCACAACTGATAAGCGTAAGGACTTTGCAAAACTAATGGGAAGTAAATTTGACATGAGCATGTGGGTGAACTTAACTTCTTATTAGGCTTACAGATCAAACAAAGTCCAAATGGAACCATGATCCATCAGCAGAAGTATGCAAAAGAGCTAATCAAAAAGTTTAAAATGGAAGAATCTAAAGAAATAGACACACCCATTGCAACTTCCACTAAATTAGATGTTGATGAACCTGGTTCATCAGTTGATCAAAAGATGTATAGGGGTATGATTGGTTCACTCTTGTATTTTACTGCTAGCAGATCTGACATTGTTTTTAGTTTAGGGCTTTGTGCTCGCTTTCAGGCTAATCCTAAAGAGTCTCACCTGACTGCTGTCAAAAGGATACTAAGATACTTGAAAGGCACTACTGATCTGTGTCTTTGGTATCCCAAAGGTAGCAATTTCAATCTAGTAGGATATGCCGATGTTGATTATGCAAGTTTTCTAGTGGATAGGAAGAGCACCTCAGGTATGACACACTTCCTTGGTTCATGTCTTGTGTCATGGGCTACTAAAAAGCAAAATTTAGTGGCCTTGTCAACTGCTGAAGTTGAATATGTTGATGTTGCTTCTTGCTGTCAACTACTATGGATCAAACAACAGCTGGTAGATTTTGGTATTGAAGTAGGTTGCATTCCTATATTCTGTGATAATACTAGTGCTATAAGTATGACAAAGAACCATGTTCATCATAAGAGGACAAAGCACATAGATGTTAGGCACAACTTCTTAAGAGATAACTATGAGAAAGGATTGATCTCTATAGAATTTTGTGCTACTAATAAGTAAATTGTTGACATCTTCACTAAAGCACTTAGTAGAGAAAATTTTGAGAGGAATAGGTTGGAATCAGGGATGATTAAGATCACCTAATTGGTCCAACTCAGAAAGAAAAAAAATATATATGAAAAAATAAATTTTGGCTAGAAATTCTAATCTTGTGTAAATATATGGATTAATTATTACTCAGCTTCATACTTTAATTAGTATACTCCTGTGACATGTGTTTATATGACTCACTGATCTCTTAACCAAATTTTCTCTATTATGGCATTTGAGGCATGTTTAAGAGAATTCTAAATGAAGAACTTGGTTCATCAGTATGGGTTCATATGAAAGCTCAGGTGTGTTTTCAATACTTTGCACAATTAAAAAAATTAACAATTCAATCATGAGCAGAAATCCTATACTTTCCAAATTCCTAGAAAATTCTATCAGTTGAAGCATTGAACCAGTTCCGTCCATTTAGAATGCTAAAACCGTGATTTTTGCCTAATATCTAGGGAAGCCAAATAATCATTATTATTCTAGAATTACAGTTTGATTAACTTCTATTTGACCCCTGAAAAGCTGTCGTTACTGAATTAATTTCTAATTCTCTTTAAATACACACCACATCTCTAACCTTCTTCATTATTCTAAAACAGTCAAAAATCTCTTCTTTAACTCTAATTGCTCTCTTCTCCAAAATTTCCAAATTAACTCAAGAAACGAACAAAAATATCTAACCCCCAAGATCATCTTGGTTCTCCTCCACCACCATCTCCCTCAAATTCATCCTCATCTACTTCTCCTAGTGAATCCCCCCCCCCAAAAAAAAAAACCTAACCTAGATTTCGAAGGTAGAAAATGTTGGCTCGAAAAACTGTAGCATCTGGGGCTCTGATAAAAGTGTTAAGTGAAAGGCTGAAAGGTAGCCAAGTGAAAGAAAACCCAGCTCAAGAGTCTGACTCCAGTTATGAGTCTGAATCCTTTCAATCTGCGAGTGAAGGTGAAGGACATGGGTCTTCTGGCACTGAGAAAAATCAAGAAACCCTTGCTGAGGTAAGTTCTTCTATAATTGAAAACTTAGAAACTAGGTTTGTTCTAGTTAGACCCATTAGAGATGTAAAATTCGTTGAATCGAGTAGGAGTGGGGGTAAAAAGAAAGGAAAAAAGAGAGAGGGTGCAAGTGGTGAAGAGAGGGGAAATGGGAAGGAAGAGGTTCTTGCTATATGCGAGGTTGCAGAGGAGAGTGGTATGAAGTCAGGGGGAATTGGCTCTGGGGAAGCAGTTGAGGGGTTGGTTCATCTAACCAAACATAGAGATGAACTTGTTTCATCTAGTGAGGAAACCTTAGCTGACGTACTGAAAAGGGTTGGAGCAAGTTATGATCCAAAGAAACGCAAAGCTACCACTCCAAAAGCCCCAAATGTTCCCAAACAATCCAAGAAAAGAAAAACTTCATCCCCAAAACCTACTGCCCCTTCAGTGCCTAAGGGAAGAGCTACAAGAAGTAGGGTAAAACAAAGTGAAGCTAACTTACAAAAAGCTCTAGAAGAAAGCAAGAAAAAGAAAATGGAGAAGGGAAAGGTAAAGGTTGCAGAATCCTATGAGGTTGTAGTGGAAGAGGAGATGGAACTGGTCCATCAAGAAAGGGGTACAACAGTGGAGGTTCCTACACCCAAACCAAAAAATCCAAAGACTTCCTCCAAGAATTCTTCTTCTGTACTTGTATCTGCTGAACCCTCACTAGCCAAGAGGACAAGATCTGCAGTGAAAGCTAAACAAGAAAAAGTTTCAGATGATGAAGAGTAGAGTGGAGAAGAAGAAGAAGGGGAATATGAGAAGGAACGGGACAAGTTTGCCAACTTTGGCAGAAGAAATTTTTTGAAAGGTGGATTGTTGAAGGACCTGGTGGAACCAGGGATGAGGAGGTTGGTTGACTCTTTAGCTGTTCAAGGTTGGAAGGACATGGTCCTTCAGATGGATGGGAGACTAGCAAGAAATGAGCTAATTGAGTTCATGGCTAATGTTGTTGTTAAGGATAGGGTTGTCAGTGGCTTGGTGAAGGGAGTCCCAGTGCAGTTTGATGCTGAGAAACTGGGAGAAATTCTGGACATACCCTCTGAAGGGTTTGATGACTATACTAGGAAAAGGTGGCCATGCTTGGATTCCCTACCTACTGCCCTTGAGATCACCAAGAGGTTCTGTGATTCAGATGATGTGAATGAAGCCAGGGCTGTGCAGAAAAGTGAGATGAGGCCTGGGCACAAGGTTGTGTTTGAGTTTGTCAACAAGTGCCTACTGCCCAGACAAGAGAGAAGACATACTGCAAACTACATGGACCTGGTTCTTATGGAGTGCCTTGAGAGAGGAAAACAAATCAACTGGCCTGCCCTTATTGTCAAATTGCTAGGCAGGGTCATCAATGGCACCAAGACTCATGCTACTCCATATGGCTTCATACTGACTACAGTTCTGGATAGGCTGAATGTGCCTTTGAAGAAATGGGAAATGGCATCAAGCAAGGAACATTTTGGCATCAAGACTCTTTTGTCTTGTGACTATCCAGCCAATGCCATCCTAGTTGAACCTGGTTCATCTTTGAAGACACCCATCTGTCACACCTCCTTTTTCACCTATACCCCCCGCTAAGGGGCGCAGAAGGGAGTTTTTTCCAATTAAAGGACAATCGAAATGAGATTTTATATAAAGATTCAGAGTCGCCACTTGGGAGATTTATGGTGTCCCAAGTCACCAGTTGAATCCCGAATCGAGGAAAATATTGACTCTGTATTATAGTCTGCGAACCAGAAATCCGAGTAAGGAATTCTGTTAACCCGGGAGAAGGTGTTAGGCATTCCCGAATTCCGTGGTTCTAGCACGGTCGCTCAACTGTCATATTCGGCTTATTTATCTGATTTTTAATACATGTTGAATCTATGTGCAAATTTTAACTATTTACTGCTTTGTTATTATTTGTTCAAAGAATTGCAATGTCGTGAGAATGCATCTCGAATTGCGCCACATAAATGTACCCGCAATTTTTGATACGTTCCAACTTCGTTGAGATTTGGATTTGGGTCATATAAATGTGCACCCGAGTATCGAAAAATAACATTATTTAATACGCGCCTAAAGACTAACGCGTTGTTGTTTTTGAGAAAAGTCGTAAAGTTCGCTATGCGGCCTGTCTCAAAATCTAAGCATTCGAAATAACTATTCGTTGAGGGCCCCGTAATTTGTGTGTTCTTGTTTGTCGAGGCTCGTCTCATTCATTATTTTATATATATATATATATAGGCTTGCCTCATTCATTATTTTATTAAAGGAATTTGCAACGTCATGGACATGCATCTCGAACCACGTCACAATCAATGTACCCGTGATTAGCGACACATTTCGACTCCGTTGAGATTTGGATTTGGGTCACATAAATGTGCACCCGAGTTTAAGAAAGTAAATTATTAACGGCGCGCCTAAAGCGACTAACGTATTATTATTTTGGGCGAGCCCGTGAAAATCGCTAAGCGGCCGATCCCGAGTTCTAAGTCATTAATATATATATACAATCGTGAGGGCCTCGCAATCGGTGAGTTTTACTAGGCGAGACTCTTCTCGTTTATTTTGAAAGGACAATCCTAAAGTGACTACATTTTCTATTAAGGTTGTCTCTAAAATAAAAGAGAAGAGGTCCTAATTAGTTACATGTTTATAAGCTCGTGCCTTTTATTGTTTATTAGATTAAGACAAATGCAAATGGAAAATTGCAACAGAGCTTACTCAAGGGAGATTGTATGGTTCCTTATTCTATTAGTTAATAACACTAAAGTTGAGATTATGAATAAAAACACGAGATTGACACCCAGTAATATCAAAACAAACTAACTATTCTTTGATTAATTTAAACTAACAATATTAGAGGAATTGAACTATTGGAATTAACTATGTGTAATACAAAGCCATTTATTTTTACACTTTTTACGACTTGTCGAAGAAATGCGTCAATGCTTAGAAAACAACTAACATTAGGCTAACATCAATCACTAACATTTGAGAATATTAGTTACTAACATTATTCACATTGCTATTTAAAATGATGTTACTTACTCAAGCGAACTCGCAATTTCAGAACTAACCCTATTAAACCAACATGCTGATTTCCATGAACTATTTGAACCTATTTCGTGGCATAACCTATTTGAGACTATTACACGACTACTAAAAAAAAGGAATTAACTACAATATATTTCATAACTAGTAATCACAAACTAAGATTTAATTACAATTGATATTCACATGTTTGTAGAAATAGATTCAACAGTCCAGTTTATGCATTCCAAAATCTTTCCAATACATACTACGAAATATCAAGTGAACTACTTCTTATACATCAAATTAAACACAAAGAAATAGTTATTTTCGGAAATCCATTCCAACAACTCTTTACTTTCTTTCCATTAAATTTGAGAGCTTTAGAACATGTACCTGGATAATGGAAATACAAGAAGATGAGGGAGCAGTCAGCAACAGTAATAACACAGCAACGCAACGGCAACCCAACAACAACAATTCAAACCAAATTCGAGGCTCAGAAAAATTTGAAGAAAACCAAACAAGCTCGATAGAACAGCCCCAAAAGTTTATAAAAGACTAAACATCAACAATACTAGTTCTGATATTCAACAGTAAAATAAGAGAATTACTTTTTAGTTTCTTCGCTCTCCAAACACTGAACCCTTTGGATTAAAAACCAGCCTGTTTGTTACTCTCATATTACTGAACTTTTAAATGTTAATAAAAAACTGAAAGAGAACTCGTTTTTCTTTTTCCAAAAACTAGCCCAAAAATCCCTCCCTTTTCTGTCTTGAAATGACCCTATTTATAACCCAAAACAGGTATGGGCAACATATTTTAATCAATCCATTTTTAAGCTTTTCATACCATTATGTTTTGTTCCCATACTTGCATGCCTTGTCCCCCATTATATTAAACAAATGTATTAATTTCCACTACCACATGTCTTTTCTTTATTTAATTCCCTTATTCCCCACTACTGCATGTTTTGTCCCCCACTATATTAAACAATGTATTAATTCTCACTACCATATGTCTTGTCCCCCACTATGTATTGAATAATGTATTATTTTAATATTATTAGTACTTAGTGGACACAACACTCAAATTAATCATTTTTAAAAACACAAAATCCCGAAAATGCCTATAAAAATACTGAAATTACCATTCTACCCCATCTACTGAAATTCCTGAAAATACTGAAATTACCATTCTACCCTTAAAAAGTTATATCCAATCCTCCTAAGTCAATTAACCAAACTTTAGCAGCTATAACCAATTCATCTAATCAATTTCCAATTAATACTAAAACTCTGAATAACAAACTCGCCCAAACAAACTCCTAATCGACAACGTTCATGAATTAACAACAGAGAGATTCATATCCGAACAAACTTAACGGAACAAACGAGTAGATTTCAATCACTAACTTGAGCATCAATCGAACTCAAAACAGTAGGAAAGTCGTCCAAAATGCACACACACACAATTTCAACTAATATGCAGTAGGAATATCATGCGAAAAATGTTCAAAAATGAAACCACATATTAAAGTGAAACCAAAGACAAAGCAACAAAAATCCTTGAACGAACTATGGCTGACCTTTATACTAACGATCCGATGTAGAACAATGTTGAACTTCCGATGAAACACAACTTCGTTTGCAACACTGTTTCGACGCTTGACTAACAGACACGGATTCGAACGGAACCTCGACGGACGGTGAAGACCTCAAACCAACCTCAGCTTAAAACTATTTTGCGTGTGTGCTGGTTGGTGTTGCGACTAACTGGAGATGGAGTTGGGTGAGCTGCTGGTCGTGAGGGTGTTGAAAACGACTGAGGGTGTTGAAGACGACTGGTCGTGAGCTGCTGGTCGTCAGCTGGACGACGATGGATGAAGCAGCAGCAGCCATGACGATGGGGACGAAGAGGATGTAGAAGGGCAGCTATGGGAGCTGGAGATGGAGGGGTCATTTAGGACGAGGGGTGAAGCAACAGATGGTCGTTTGGGACAATGGGGACGGGGCTCAGGCGTGGGATTTCGCTGGTGAAGATGAAGAAGGAAAGCAGCCATGGACGTGAGGGGGAAGAGGGGGTGGTTTGGGGAAGATGAAGAGGAGAGGGGGGCGGGTTGTTTTAGGGTTGGAAAAATGAAAGATGAAAAATGGAAGAAAGGGGGGGTGTTTGTTTGGGGTTATAGGGCGGACCGGGTCGGGTCGACCCGGTGGGGGTTATTTGGTTTGGGCCTGGTTGATTTAATTTAAAAGGTGGCCCAGTCCGATTTTCTTCTTATTTCCATTGCTTCTTTTTTCTTCTTTTATTTTTTCTTTAACTAAAACTAAATTCTAAAAATCCTAAATTAGCCTATAGAACTAAATTAATTTATAAAAGTGCTAATTCATTCTCAATAACAATTAACACACAATTAAATAGCAATTACGATAAAATCACACAATTTGGACACTAAATGCTAAAACTACATCGTACATTATTTTTATGATTTTTGTTCTTGAATAACAAACTTAATTGCTCTTAATTGTAGAATCAAATCCTAAATGCAAATGCGACATATTTTTGTATTTAATTTAACAAATAAACATGCACGGACAAATACAAATAATTATAAAAAAATACCACGAAAATTCTCAAGATTGCACACAAAGAAAAATTATTTTATTTTGAATTTTTGGGAGTAATTCTCACATAGGGCAAAAATCACGTGCTCACAGATGCCCCTCTTTGTCTGAAAACACAAAGAGTTTTCGTGCAAAGATAAAGTGAGCAGACACGAGCGATTTTTGCCCATCCGAGTACTTCGTGTGAAGCAATTTTTGAAAGATTTAACTGAACCTTTGCTTCAAAGGTTTCCTACATATCCCTGGCTAGAAGGGAAACAGGTTAATGTAGTTCGGGAAGTTTTGGTAGCTGGGATTACCATGGGACTGCAATGTTACTGTTGGTGCATGCTGTTATTACTGCTTGCCGACCTCCTTATTACACCATGCTGAAAGAAAACAAGAAGCTAGACTAAACTATAGTCTATGAATTACAAAATCTTATCTAGACTTGTTGCTTTGATATCTCGGTGACTCCTCTGGTATTTCTTTACTTCTGATTTGTCTTGTATTCTCCCTTGACTGCCGATATTGAACTACTTATTTCCTTCTCGTGAGCTTCGCATTATTTTTCCATCGAATCTTGAACTTCCTTCCTCTGCTGGGGATTTTTGTTGTTTCCCGCTGGGGATTTCGGTTGTTTCCCGCTGGGGATTTCGGTTGTATTCCTCTGCTTTACTAACTTCAACACCAATTACTTCTTAAAATATAACACATTTGCCGTTTCTTTACTTCTGGCTCGACTTGTGGTCTTCCTTCTGATTTCTGTTGGGTTTTTTGTTGTAACCCTCCGCTTTACTGAGTTCAAACTTCCATGTATTCCTCTGTTATAAGGGCGGGCTCCCAACTTCAAGACTTGAGATGTAACGACTGAAATGTATTCCTCTGTTATATGGGCGGGTTCCCTACTTCAAAACTTGAAATTTAACAACGTCCATTCTACAGGAAGGCTCCTGACCTTAACAACAACTTTGAGAAATAAATTGCCATTTCGATCTTCAGGGGGGCTTCTGACCTCAACAACAACTTCGAAAATGAAGCTCCATTCCGTTCTTCAGGGGGGGCTCCTGAACTCAACAACAACTTCGAAAATAAAGTGCCATTCCGTTCTTCAGGGGGGCTCCTGACCTCAACGACAACTTCGAAAAATAAATCGTCATTCCGTTCTTCAGGGGGGCTCCTGACCTCAACAACAACTTCAAAAAATAAATCGTCATTCCTTTCTTTAGGCGGGCAAGACTTCAACAACAACTTCGAAAAATAAATCGTCATTCCGTTCTTCAGGGGGGCTCCTGACCTCAACAACAACTTCGAAAAATAAATCGCCATTCCGTTCTTCAGGGGGCTCCTGACCTCAACAATAACTTCGAAAAATAAATCGTCATTTCGTTCTTCAGGGGGGGCTCCTGAACTCAACAACAACTTCGAAAAATAAATCGCCATTCCTTTCTTCAGGCGGGCGAGACTTCAACAACAATTTCGAAAAATAAATCGAAATGCCGTTCTTCAAGCGGGGCTCCTGACCTCAACAACAACTTCGAAAAATAAATTGCCATTCCGTTCTTTAGGGGGGTCTCCTAACCTTAACAACAACTTCGAAAAATAAATCGTCATTCCATTCTTCAGGCGGGGCTCCTGACCTCAACAACAACTTCGAAAATAAAGCGCCATTCCGTTCTTCAGGCGGGGCTCCTGACCTCAACAACAACTTCAAAAATAAAGCGCCATTTCGTTCTTCAGGCGAGGCTCCTAAACTCAACAACAACTTTGAAAAATAAATCGCCATTCCGTTCTTCAGAGGGGGGGGCACCTGACCTCAACAACAACTTCGAAAAATAAATCGCCATTTTGTTTTTCAGGGGAGGATCCTGACCTCAACAACAACTTCGAAAAATAAATCTCCATTCCGTTCTTCAGGGGGGATCTTGACCTCAACAACAACTTTGAAAAATAAATCGTCATTGCGTTCTTCAGGCAGGGCTCCTGACCTCAACAACAACTTCGAAAAATAAATCGCCATTCCTTTCTTCAGGTGGGCGAGACTTCAACAACAACTTCAAAAAATAAATTGCCATTCCTTTCTTCAGGCGGGCGAGACTTAATCAACAACTTCGAAAAATAATTCGTCATTCCGTTCTTCAGGCGGGGAGACTTCAACAACAACTTCGAAAAATAAATCGCCATCCGTTCTTCAGGTGGGGCTCCTGAACTCAACAACAACTTCGAAAAATAAATCACCATTCCGTTCTTCAGGCGGGGCTCCTGACCTCAATAACAACTTCGAAAAATAAATCGTCATTCCTTTCTTCAGGCGGGCGAGACTTCAACAACAACTTCGAAAAATAAATCGCTATTCCGTTCTTCAGGCGGGGTTCCTGGCATCAACAACAACTTCGAACGCCATTCCTTTCTTTAGGCGGGCGAGACTTCAACAACAACTTCGAAAAATAAATCGTCATTCTGTTCTTCAGGCGGGGCTCCTGACCTCAACAACAACTCCAAAAAATAAATCGACATTCCGTTCTTCAGGCGAGGCTCCTGACCTCAACAACAACTTCGAAAAATAAATCGTCATTACGTTCTTCAGTCGGGGCTCCTGACCTCAACAACAACTTCGAAAAATAAATCGTCATTCCGTTCTTCAGGCGGGGCTCCTGAACCATTTTTCCTTCCAATTTGAATTATCTTTCTTCAAAACTACTTCCCTCAAAACTTGTACTGTCTTCCTTCTTCAAAACGACTTCCCTCAAAACTGGTGTCTCATTTCTCTACGAACTGCTCGGGATAACACTTTTTCAAAAATATGTTATCTTACTCCTTCAAAGACTACTTCCCTTAATATTGATGTTTCATTCCTCTGCAAACGTTTCCTTTTGCAAAACTGGTCTTCCTTTTTTTTTCTCTTTTTTTTTTTATTTTTTATTTCTTCCTTCGAAGACTACCTCCCTTAAAACTCGTGTTATCTTCCTCCTAACATTGTTTTCTTTAAAACTTGTTTTTCCTTCTCCCGAAAAACTGTTGGGGATACCACTTTTCACCAAACTTGCGTGGAAATGAACGAAAATTTTCTGCCCCAGTTTGACAATCTTTCTTGTGGCGCATCTTTCAGTCATCAGTAACATTCCCTGTCCCTACTTCAAATCAAAGAAAATTTGGTCAGTTTAAAACGTGGTGATTGGTTGCGATACTCCTACCGGGGATGCCATCAACTATTTTCCCATCTATGCGTTGTCTGACCATCTTGAACTGGGTTGATACCTTCCGACCTTCTGGACGATTCCATTCCTTATTCACAAACCTCTTGACCACTTTCTCAGTCTCTTTATCTGACCTCATGTATTTTCATGACAGCTGATTTCAACTGAAGATCCTGCATGTTCATTGATTAACCACTCCCTCCATCGTCTGTGTTACTGAAATACCTTTTCCGGTGCAGACCCAATATCTTCTTTTGCGGTACTATCCGTGAACTGGCATTTCCCCAACCTTTGAGTCTCCTATGAATTTCCCAATTATGTCCATTGCTTTCCGCGTTGTTCTTTCTTGATTTTCCGCTGGCCTTGACCTTATAACCCTCGATTTCTGCTGGGGATATCCTCTTTACACTGGTCCATCCTTCTGTCAATCTCATCATCGAACATACCCTCGGTTCAATCCCCCTGGGCCTCTTTTTGTTGAATTATCCCTGAATTAATATGGACCAATCTTGGGTATTTTGCGCGAACCTCAAAGCACATTGACTATTACCAGCTCATTGTGCTTGTTCTTTCCTGACTTATACCACTTTGATGTACTAGTCAGATCTCGTCTTGCATAATTGGAAAGCTGATGGCAAATTTTGAAATCATTTCTCACTTGTTCTGACCAAAGAGACTCAAGAAGAGGAAATGACAAAGGAAAAAGGAACAGAATAAAAGGCAAAAGAAAAAGATGACTCCTAACAAGAAAACTACAAAGTAAAACCTATCAGATGTGGACACCAACTCTATTGGCCATGACATGCACACGTGGCTTATCCTCCATCATTAATCGCCTTTCACAATCTTCGTCTGGTGCTTTCCTGTATGATACACAATCTTTATTCGACTTGTAGTGCCCGAAGGATTTTCACTATCAAGCCTCTCTCATTTTGGTTTTTCTCTCAACTTATAGCCGCCTCAAGGTGCCTGTGAAGGTTTTCACCGATAAGACTCTCTCATTGTATTACTTTTCTGCCAGGGATCAGAGTGTTATTCTTGACCTCCATTTGCATGACTTGGCATTTTTCGAAGATTGGTCAAAAGGTCTTTCTTTGGACCGTAACGTGGGGTTTTGGATAGGGCTAGAAAGAAAGGGTATCAGCGGCTCAAAACGAATCAATTTGGGTTCAAAATTTACAACCTTCGGAACCAGATTTCTTTACATCAAACACAACTTCTGCCCAAGTTTCTTGCTTGGGGATTTTTGATTTTTTTTTGTTACACTATGACCGAGCCGTGAAGTGCCTACGTATCCTCTTTGAGGAATCAGGTCAAACGTAGTTCCCAATTCCTCTTTTTTTTTTTGTTTTCCTTTTCACTTATTTATTATTTTCTTTTCATTTCTTTCTCTTTCTCATTTCTCCTTTCTCTTTTGTTGTTTTGTTGTTTTGTTGTTTTTGTTGTTTTCTTTTCCTCTTTTTTTTATTTATCTTCTATGCTTGTATTTTCTAGTCTTTGCTACTGATTCCGAACGAGGGGTATGAAATAAAACCAATAAGGATCGAAGGGTTAACGAAGGATAAAGTTTTAGATAGAATAATAAAATGTCTTCGTCATTCCAATCTTCAAAACAAGCCAAGCACAAACAACACAATTAAACATTCGCCACATCTTCTAATTGTGCCGGACTTGATAACCATATCCACACATTCGCCTTTTCATTTGTCATTTTTAAAGCACCGTTGGGCAATACTCTCACTTTCGTTACCATGAATGGCCCCCTTGTCAATATGGATAACTTGCTTTTATAGTTTTCTTTGTGTTTTACCTGCCCCAGTTTCACGTGGCTCGGGGTTCAAATGATCTCAAGCTGTTCCTGTTTCCCTTAAGTGTCCCGATCATCTCCCAATGACTTTATAATTAACTCTTAAGATTAGGCCCAAACTGTGTGCGCATGTCATGTCACTAGAATCGGCATTGAACAAAGACAAAACAAAAGGATAAAAAGAACTAAACAAAGAAGATGACTGGAGGTAACAAAAGACCGGAATTTGCATTAGAGAAGCGGTGAAACGGTTCGTATAATAAAACAAGCAAAACAACTGGGGTACAACCTTGGAACAAACCTAAAACAATCCTAGACAACACTAAACAAACCACTATGACAAAATAGAAGGATAAGAGGGTTTGACACAAGACAAT
The DNA here is from genome assembly GCF_000393655.2 of Nicotiana sylvestris. NCBI lineage: Eukaryota > Viridiplantae > Streptophyta > Magnoliopsida > Solanales > Solanaceae > Nicotiana > Nicotiana sylvestris. The sequence continues at coordinate 5,014,077 of NC_091066.1, forward strand.
GTCCGGATTACAACCCTGCAAATAACTTGGACAACAGAAATGACAACAAAATGAACCACCAAAGCTCCACTCCGGCTGACCAAGAAAGGGAGCGTCTTCCCAATTACCACGCGCGGCCCACTGAGCTTCGCATCAAGACCACTATCCGCTTCAACATCTTCAACTTTGGTCAATATCCTAAGAGGGTTCACATGCTCTTTATTGCTATCGTCGATTGCAATCACTCCTTCGTGAATCATTCTTTCTATTTCCCTTTTTAACGAATGACAACTCTCAATGCTATGCCCTGGGACATTGGAATGGTATGCACATCGTGTAGTAGGATCAAAGCTTCTTGCATGTGGATCTGGAGTATATTCGGGGAGCGGCTCAATCAGGCCAGCATGCTTTAGTCTTTCAAACAGACTTGCATAAGATTCTTCGATAGGGGTAAGAGCCTTTCCTCGTTTCAGCAACCTCTTGTTCCTAAATGCCTGATTTGGCCTAAAACCTGATCCAGGGGGTTTCTGGTGTGCTCGTGGGGGTGGATATGCATTTTGTGGAGTTGGCTACTTGGATTGTGAAGCATGTTTTTGGGAGTCCCATGGAGAGAAGTAGCATTGGAAAAATATAGCTGGACGACGAGTGATGGAGCTTCTCGGGTGGCTGGAAAAACTGTCATAAGTGGGTAGATATGGAGAGTATGGAGGATCGTGCGTTATTGTGTTAGGTGTTTGGGTAAGGATAAAGTTCAGGAAGCTAGGCGGTGGCAGGGGTGGTGCTTTCCCAGTCATCCATGCCTGATACATGTCTGCCACATGCTGTCTCAACATTTTTACCTCTTCTACCAACCCGTAGGCTTGTTCAACCAACCGCTTTCGGGCATCGGTGCCAACCCACTCAGTTCTATTGTTCTCTGCCATTGTCTTTTGGCTTTGTGTTGCAAGGAAGCGTTACTTTCAGGACCACAACCAACCACCTTTCTGATTATTGAAAGAGGACAAAATGGTAGCAACCTGTTAGCGTTAGGGTTTTCAATAGATAAGAAAACACACATTAAGGATGCAATGCAACTAGGCAATTAACCCTTTCTATCATGCATTTGCTTCAATTATGTGCGTCATTTCGGCTTCTTGTAATCGTGCTCCCTGTTTTTGTTTTTTTTTAAATCTTTTTAATGGTGGTCAAATCTTATGTGGATTGCCTACGTATCATGTCCCCGCATGAATCAGATCGGGCGTAGTTCTGCCACATAAGTGCGAAAACAAATTTTGGGAATTTTCCATTCTTTACTGAAATATTATAATACAAACTAGACATTTTTTGGAAAGGAGAACAAACCCGAAGTAAAACCAATTACGGATAAAAAAAAACTACTGACACATTTTGATGCAAAAGAGAATATACAGACAGACAACAGACTCCAAAACAAAACACTGACTCGAACTATGAATACATTAAAGCTCCAAAAGTTGGTGCCCGCGAGGCATCGTTCGGCCTTGCCGCGGGCTTGGGTGCGAGATCCCTTTCCAATTGCTCCAGTTCGTACATTGTTCGCTGGACGAAAATCATTACTGTTGTCATGAAGGCAGTGCAGGTCATGTCTTCACACATTCGACATCTTCTAATGATGGCATGGGCAATAGTCCCAATCTTGTTCCTGGTTCGACCTTTCTCTATGAGCAGGCGCCTTATCTGATCACTACAGCCCCCCAAAACCTGAGAATCCTGGAGATGCTGCCTTTGCAACTGCCGTATTTCATCTTCCATTCGAGCAAATAAATCGTAACAGTGTTCATTTTCGATTTCATAAGCTTCAGCTTGCTTAGCTGCCTTGTCCTCAAGGGCGGTACCACCTGACACCTCCCTTCATCTGGGAGATGAAGATCGAGGGAGATGAATATCTCAGTGTTTATGCAATCGATATTTGTGCCTTAGCCCCTCAGTAATGTCCATATAACCTGCTACCTCTTCTAAGGTTGGAGTGAGTTCAAAATCTGAGAAGTGGAATACACTGTGGGCTGGATCCCAAAATTTAACCAAAGCCTTTATGATGTCACATCTGGGTCTGACGTTCATCAAACTGGTAAGACCTCCCAGATGTAGTTTGATCTTATCTCGCTCTGAGTTTTCCAAATCCTCCCACCACAAGCGCAACTCCAAAGGGATCTTCCTCCAATCTGTTACCGGCAAACTTGGACTCGGGCTCATTCTGTATGTTTGTTTGGGGTGATTAACACTCATTGGACTCAAAGAAAGAATAAACTAAAATTGACACACATTTAAATAAAACTCCGGTCTTGCCAACACGGCCTTTCAGCACTTCGAAGAAGATTTAAAGGCTGTGTTTTACCAACCTGACAAAACGTTGAAAATGACCAAAAAATGGTTATTCTTGCAAAAACAGCCTTCCGACATCTTTTTATGGACATTCGGCTATTTTTACAAGAATGGAATCACCCGACTTATTTATGACGAAAAATTAAAATTTTTGACATTTTTTTGGCTATTTTTGCAAAAGGGGAGGTTGGACCCGATGAGGGTTGCCTACGTATCTCACATCCTGTGAGAATCAAACCGGCGTAGTTCGGGCCACGACAATAAACTAATTCTGACAACAAAACTTGTTTAAATGAATTACACTAAAAACATTTTTTTCCACTAAATTTTGGCAGAGTTCGCCGGTAACTCAGAATTATCTCTCTACACTACTATTTTTTTTCAATATTCCAGTATTTTCAGAAGCCGGTCAGCATGCAAGTCTACCACAAATAAATGCGTAAAACAAACAGGATGCAGCAGGATGATCTTTTCATTTCAGGTTGCTTGTCCTAGACGGACCCAACCCCTGTGTTGAGTCCCCTAAGTCAAGTGCACATGATGCAAATAAACGTTCCTACTAGGGATCCGGCATGAGGTTTTGTTATACTAGGTTTATCATGGGTGTTTGTTCTAGACCTGGCTTACCCGAGCGGACAACTCGAGCCGAGGATGGGAACTGCGTACCGATAACCAAAAGATCATCCAGTTTTGCAACTCCTCCGAATCCTCATTCTATTTTGGGAAATGACACTAACAGAAAGAAGTCACGACCAGCGTGCACTCCTCAAGAGAGAGAAGAGAGGGATTTCGTAGCAGTTTATATATATAGTTCAGATAATATCAAAGTGGTAAGAGCAACATTTTGCACATTTAGGCTAAAACATATAATAAAATCAGATAATAAATAAAGCCAAATAATAACAATTATTCTAAGCTCGAATTCTTGAACCCTGAACCAGAGATTCTGGGTTCGTCCCCAGCAGAGTCGCCAGAGCTGTCACTCCTCCTTTTTCAGCTACACCCCCGCTAAGGGACGTAAAGGGAGTTTTTTTCAATTAAAGGACAATCGAAACAGGATTTTATATAAAGATTCAGAGTCACCACTTGAGAGATTTATGGTGTCACAAGTCACCGGTTGAATCCCGAATCGAGGAAAATATTGACTTTGTATTATAGTCCGCGAACCAGAAATTCGAGTAAGGAATTCTGTTAACTCGAGAGAAGGTGTTAGGCATTCCCGAATTCCGTGGTTCTAGCACGGTCGCTCAACTGTCATATTCGGCTTATTTATCTGATTTTTAATACATGTTGAATCTATGTGCAAATTTTAACTATTTACCGCTTTGTTATTATTTGTTCAAAGAATTGCAATGTCGTGAGAATGCATCTCGAATTGCGCCACATAAATGTACCCGCAATTTTTGATACGTTCCAACTTCGTTGAGATTTGGATTTGGGTCACATAAATGTGCACCCGAGTGTAGGAAAATAACATTATTGAATACGCGCCTAAAGATAACGCGTTGTTGTTTTTGAGAAAAGCCGTAAAGTTCGCTATGCGGCCTGTCTCGAAATCTAAGCATTCGAAATAACTGTCCGTTGAGGGCCCGCAGTTTGTGTATTCTTATTTGTCGAGGCTCGTCTCATTCATTATTTTATATATATATATATATATATATATATATATATATATATATATATATATTTTAAAGGAATTTGCAACGTCATGGACATGCATCTCGAACCACGTCACAATCAATGTACCCATGATTAGCAACACATTTCGACTCCGTTGAGATTTGGATTTGGGTCACATAAATGTGCACCCGAGTTTAAGAAAGTAAATTATTAAAGGTGCGCCTAAAGCGACTAACGTATCATTATTTTGGGCGAGGTCGTAAAATCCGCTAAGCGGCCGATCCCGAGTTCTAAGTCATTAATATATATACAATCGTGAGGGCCCCGCAATCGGTGAGTTTTACTAGGCGAGGCTCATCTCGTTTATTTTGAAAGGACAATCCTAAAGTGACTACATTTTCTATTAAGTTTGTCTCTAAAATAAAAGAGAAGAGGTCCTAATTAGTTACATGTTTATAAGCTCGTGCCTCTTATTGTTTATTAGATTAAGACAAATGCAAACGGAAAATTGCAACAGAGCTTACTCAAGGGAGATTGTATGGTTCCTTATTCTATTAGTTAATAACACTAAAGTTGAGATTATGAATAAAAACACGAGATTGACACCCAGTAATATCCAAACTAACTAACTATTCTTTGATTAATTTAAACTAACAATATTAGAGGAATTGAACTATTGGAATTAACTATGTGTAATACAAAGCCATTTTTTTTTACTCTTTTTTACGACTTGTCGAAGAAATGCGTCAATGCTTAGAAAAAAACTGACATTAGGCTAACATCAATCACTAACATTTGAGAATATTAGTTACTAACATTATTCACATTGCTATTTAAAATGATGTTACTTACTCAAGCGAACTCACAATTTCAGAACTAACCCTATTAAACCATCATGCTGATTTCCATGAACTATTTGAACCTGTTTCGTGGCATAACCTATTTGAGACTATTACACGACTACTAAAAAAAGGAATTAACTACACTATATTTCATAACTAGTAATCACAAACTAAGATTTAATTACAATTGATATTCACATGTTTGTAGAAATAGATTCAACAGTCCAGTTTATGCATTCCAAAATCATTCCAATACATACTACGAAATATTAAGTGAACTACTGCTTATACATCAAATTAAACACAAAGAAATAGTTATTTTCGGAAATCCATTCCAACAACTCTTTACTTTCTTTCCATTAAATTTGAGAGCTTTAGAACATGTACCTGGATAATGGAAATACAAGAAGATGAGGGAGCAGTCAGCAACAGTAATAACACAGCAACGGCAACCCAACAACAGCAATTCGAACCAAATTCGAGGCTCAGAAAAATTTGAAGAAAACCAAACAAGCTCGATAGAACAGCCCCAAAAGTTTGTAAAAGATTAAACAGCAACAATACTAGTTCTGATATTCAACAGTAAAAGAAGAGAACCACTTTTCTGTTTCTTCGCTCTCCAAACACTGAACCCTTTGGATTAAAAACCAGCCTGTTTGTTACTCTCAAATTACTGAACTTTTAAATATTAAAAAAAAACTGAAAGAGAACTCGTTTTTCTTTTTCAAAAAACCAGCCCAAAACTCTCTCCAAAAATCCCTCCCTTTTCTGTCTTGAAATGACCCTATTTATAACCCAAAACAGGTATGAGCAACATATTTTAATCAATCAATTTTTAAGCTTTTCATACCATTATGTTTTGTTCCCCATACTTGCATGCCTTGTCCCTCACTATATTAAACAAATGTATTAATTCTCACTACCACATGTCTTTTCTTTATTTAATTCCCTTATTCCCCACTACTGCATATTTTGTCCCCCACTATATTAAACAATGTATTAATTCTCACTACCATATGTCTTGTCTCCCACTATGTATTAAACAATGTATTATTTTAATATTATTAGTACTTAGTGGACAGAGCACACAAATTAATCATTTTTTAAAACTCAAAATCCCGAAAATGCCCTTGAAAATACTGAAATTACCATTCTACCCCATCTACTGAAATCCCTAAAAATACTGAAATTACCATTCTACCCCTGAAAAGCTATATCTAATCCTCCTAAGTCAATTAACCAAACTTTAGAAATTATAACCAATTCATCTAATCAATTTCCAATTAATACTCAAACTCTGAATAACAAACTCACCCAAACAAACTCCTAATCGACAACGTTCATGAATTAACAACAGAGTCAGATTCATATCCGAACAAAGTTAATGGAAAAAATGAGTAGATTTCAATCACTAAACTTGAGCATCAATCGAACACAAAACAGTAGGAAAGTCATCCAAAACGCACACACACACAAATTCAATGAATATGCAGTAGGAATATCATGCGAAAAATGTTCAAAAATGAAACCACATATTAAAGCGAAACCAAAGACAAAGCAACAAAAATCCGTGAACGAACTATGGCTGACATTTATGCTAACGATCTGACGTCGAACAATGTTGAACTTCCAATGAAACCCAACTTCGTTCGCAACACTGTTTCGACACTTGACTAACAGACACGGATTCGAACGGAACCTCGACGGACGGTGAAGACCTCAAACCAACCTCAGCTTAAAACTATTTTGCGTGTGTGCTGGTTGGTGTTGCGACTGACTGGAGATGGAGTTGGGTGAGTTGCTGGTCGTGAGGGTGTTGAAAATGACTGAGGGTGTTAAAGACGACTGGTCGTGAGCTGCTGGTTGTCAGCTGGACGACGACGGATGAAGCAGCAGCAGCCATGACGATGGGGACGAAGAGGATGTAGAAGGGCAGCCATGGGAGCTGGAGATGGAGGGGTCGTTTAGGACGAGGGGTGAAGCAGCAGATGGTCGTTTGGGACAATGGGGACGGGGCTCAGGCATGGGCTTTCGCTGGTGAAGATGAAGGAGGAAATTAGCCATGGACGTGAGGGGGAAGGGGGTGGTTTGGGGAAGATGAAGAGGAGAGGGGGCAGGTGGTTTTAGGGTTTTGGGGTTGGAAAAATGAAAAATGAAAAATGGAAGAAAGGGGGGGTATTTGTTTGGGGTTATGGGGCGGACTGGGTCGGGTCGACCCGGTGGGGGTTATTTGGTTTGGGCCTGGTTGATTTAATTTAAAAGGTGGCCCAGTCCGATTTTCTTCTTATTTCCATTGCTTTTTTTTTCTTCTTTATTTTTTCTTTAACTAAAACTAAATTCTAAAAATCCTAAATTATCCTATAGAACTAAATTAATTTATAAAAGTGATAATTCATTCTCAATAACAATTAACACACAATTAAATAGCAATTACGATAAAATCACACAATCTGGACATTAAATGCTAAAACTACAACATACATTATTTTTTTGATTTTTGTTCTTGCAAAACAAACTTAATTGCTCCTAATTGTTGAATCAAATCTTAAATGCAAATGCAACATATTTTTGTATTTAATTTAACAAATAAACATGCACAGACAAATACAAATAATTATCAAAAAATGCCACGAAAATTCTCAAGATTGCACACAAAGAAAAATTGTTTTATTTTGAATTTTTGGGAGTAATTCTCACATAGAGCAAAAATCACATGCTCACACCATCAACAACAAGGTTAGGACTTTGGTTCAGGAATGTGGAACTAAGGATGCTGAAATTGCTAGGTTCAAGGCTCGTGTGGTTGAATTGGAAACTGAGAGGGATGACCTTAGAACTGAGCTAGCAAAAGAAAAGGAGAAGAGTGATGGAATTCTTTAGAATATGTTGAACCTTCTCCAAAATCAACCCTCTAGTTACTCCAAGTCTTAGGTCTCCTAGCACTTGCCTTCTGAACCTGTCTAGTACCCTAGTGACCCCTAGTGACCCGGGTTAGGAATTTTTCTATTTTTTTGCTCATGTTTTGAAAAAATTTCTTTCTTTTTGTAGAATGTGTATGGCAACGTATCACTATCAATGACAACAACTGTTTTCTCTTGTTCTATGATGATTCTGATCTTGATAGTTTAAATATGTTTATTGATTATTGATAATTGCACCATGATTTCACTTGTAGTTGCCCCTTTCATGAGTACTTTTTAAAATCTGGGATTCACATCAAGTATTCAACTTTTCGATGATGCCAAAAGGGGGAAGATATTATGCTTTACACATTATTCTGAATAAGTGATATTTATAACCTAATTAACCTGGTCCTTGATGAGAAGTAAATTTTCTAAGTCTAGTGTTGATGGTTAAGCTGAGTTCTTACATGTCTTTTGCTCAGTAAAAAGTACAGAGTTTATCATCATCAAAAAGGGGGAATTTGTTGGCCCAAGAACAGGTGAAGTTTTGACGAATGACAAATGAACTCAGTCATGGACCAGGTCCATCATATGAAGCACAGTCATAATCAACCTACATATGTGAGATGCACGTGAAAGAGATAAGTCTCATTGATCAAGCAGCAATATCTCCTGATCTGATAAAAAAGGTTGCACATTGTATAAGGGGAGAAAGTATCCTTTTGTGAAGAGAACACAATCCGGATAAAGGATAGTGTTGGACTTTGTGGTGTTCAAGGACTCAACTTCGATGGAAGATCAGCAATTGAGTCTCAATCAAACTCTAATTACTAACTCATTAAATAACCATGATTGTTCTCTTTTACAGGTGTAACGCAGAAGTTAAACTAAATTGAGAGCAAAAGAGCGAGGCAATTTTGCAAGATATTTATGTGATATTTGAGTGTACATTTCTGAAGCTACTTGGACGAGATAGAAGAACCAATTCCATTGTGTCTTTCTTTTATTCTAGTTCAATTGTAGTAGGTGATTTAAACTTGTACCTTTCAGCTTTCATAGAAGCAATTGTATTAGGTACTTTGAGTATTCAAGTTAGAGTTAACTTGAAGTTGTGGCAACAGTTGAGGCTGTGTGCCACAACGGGATTAGAGTTAATCCTTAGGTTTACAAGAGTTTTGTAAATGTTGTTTTGGCTCAGTGATTTTAGTGGAAGTTTGGGAAAATCCTACTGAGTAGTAAGTCATGGTTTTTTCACATTTTGTTCCAGGTGTTTTCCACGCAAAAATATCTGTGTTGTTTATTTTATGTACTTGTTATTCTGCAAATAGTAGAGTTAGTACACCTAGAAGAACCAGGTTCTTCTAGAGCGAAAAATTGGGTACCACACAAATCACCCCCTCTTATGTAGTATTGATGCATAAAACATCAAGGGTCACTCGCTTCGCCCCGTGCTCGAATGGCGGTTTCAGATTTGGTAGTCGTGTTTGGCAGTTTCAGATTTGGGTTTTTTCTATATGAAAAGGGTGAATTAAATTCCTTTTAGCCAATCCTGGCAGCCTATATTTTTCTTGAACAAAAGTTTTGTTCTTTTGACTAGCCTTTTCTTTTGCAGTACACTTACTTTTATAGTGACCAGTCTTTCCACAGTGTGTGCAGATTTTGTTCTCAAGAAGAGTGATGTACTTGCTTTTGGGATCCCACTTAGGTGCAGGGGTCTCACAGCCAATTCCTCTTTTATTGCTACTGTGATGTTCTTATATCCATGAAAGTGCATTAGAGGACCTGTTCCACTTATAGGTTCTATCTAGCTCATGCATGACCTTGCTCAGATCCTCATTTAGGACTCTTATTTGCTCATCCTTTTGTACAACTCATATTTCATTTTTCCTACATTTTCTTCTAAAGTGAGGTGTGTGTAATCAACTTTCTTTTTACCTGTTACTAATTTCAGTTTTACATTTTCAGATCTTATCTCTAGGACAGTGGTGTCAAGTTCATGAACCTGTCTCTTTAACTCAGCATTCTCACTATCTCTTTCACTCGCCCTAAGTTCCAGATTTTTTAACTTAGCTTTCAAAATCACACACTCCTTAGACAACATCTCCTTTTCATTATTTAGATCCTAAGATTCATCAATGAAATCCAGGAGTAACTCAGACAACCTTTCTTTAGACAAAAAATTGATCTTGTCTTTGAGATGAATTATACTTACCTTAGATTCCTTATCGGATTCTGCAATTGCCATACGTGCTTTTTCATCTCCGTCTTCATCTTCTAAATCCTCATCTGAGCTTACTCCCCAAGTAGTAACCATAGCCTTTGTTGATCCTTTGTCTTCTTGGGATGAACTTGTTCCTTCTTCATGTTTCTCCGTTCATCCCTTTCCTTCTTCCATTCAATTTCCCATTGAGGACAGTTATCATGCGATCAGTCTTACCACATTTAAAACATTCCTCGTTGGTTTGTTTTTCAGGGACCCTTGGTTTGTTGTAGGTTTACCCTCTTGAATAACCCTTTCCTATCATTAGATACTTCTTGAAATCCCTCATGATCATAGCCATTTCATCCTCCTCCAGATCTGCACCTTCAGAGATTATGAGATCCAGGCTTCTTTCCTTCTTGGGAGCATCCATATTCATGGTTTGCCTTCTAACTTTGTAGGCAGTGATATTTCCAATTAACTTGTTCAACTTGAGAGTGGTAATGTTCTTCGATTCCTCGATAGCAGTGAGTTTGCTTTCCCAGGTAACTGGCAAGACCCTTGTCAGAATTTGCTCAACCTTAATCTTCTTCAAAGATAATCCTCCCAAGAGACTTAAGTTCATTTGTTAGTGTTTTGAACCTCGTGTACATCTCTTGGATGGTTTCTCCTTCCTTCATGGTGAAATTCTCATATTAAGAGTACAACAGTGTTCCTCTTGATCTCTTCACTTGAGGAGTTCCTTCGTGAGCCACTTGAAAAGTGTCCCAAATTTCCTTAGCAGTAATACATCTTTGAATTCTGTTGTACTCGTCTGGAACAAGTCCACACACAAGCCATTTCTTGACCTTAGCATTCTTTCCCCCTTTTTTCAAGTCTTCAGTCCTGCAGTCAGCTCTAGTTTTTGGCACTTCTACTCCCTCGGCAGTCTTCTTCGTGGTAGCCAGGGGACCATTAGTAATAATGTCCCATAGCTCACAGTCTTCACCTATGATGTGATCTCTCATCCTGTTTTTCCACCAGGAGTAGTACTTGCTATTGAAGAGTAGGGGCCTAGCAGTAGATTGTCCTTCCCAGTTTCCAGGTGGTGCACTCATCTTGATCTATTCCTAAGGTGTTAGCCTCTTCAAGGAAAACACGCTCTGATACCAATTGATGTTTTAGACTTCAATACCACACAAGAGGGGGCATGATTTGTGTGGTGCCCAATTTTTTGTTTAATCTAATTATAGAAGGACCTAGTTCTTCTATGTGTTCCAACTACTAATGTTGCGGAATTATAAATACAAAAATTAAAGAATACAGAGATTTTACGTGGAAAACACCTGGCTCAAAAGGTGAAAAAACCACGACCTACTTTCCAGTAGGATTTTCCCAAACTCTCCACTAAAATCACTGAGCCAAAAACTGCATTTACAAAAACTCTTTTGTAAACTAGGATTAACTTTAGTCCTATTGTAGCACACAGCCTCAACTGTTGTGACAACTTCAAGTTAACTCTAACTTGAAAGACTATGAGTACCTAATACAATTGCTTCTAGATAAAGCTGAAAGGTACAATATAAAACCACCTACTACAATTGAACTAGAATAAAAGACAGATACTTGAAACTAGTTCCTCTATCTGGTTCAAGTAGTTTCAGGTTTTCACGCTTGAGTCACACATAAATTGCTTGCAAAATTGCCTTGCTATTTTGCTCTCAATTCACGTTTAGCTTCTACTTATGTGTGTTACCTATAAAAGAGAACAACACTAGTATTTATGGAGTTAGTAAGTAGAGACTGACTAGAACACTTATGTTACTCTTCCTTGGTGGAAGAGTTCTAGTTGGTCTCATCCTCTAACTCTATCCATTTCTTAGGTTGGGATCACTTACCAATGGATTGGGGAAGAAGGGCTCTTGGGAAAATTGCCTCTAAGGTTTTCTTGTTTTGAAAATTTGAAGAATGAGAGAAAATCCCGTTTTTGCTATTTGTCCAGTTGCAGATGTCGCATTTGTGGCATTTGCAAACCCCGTAAATGTGTGAAGAAACGGTCGCATTTGCGAAGTCTTCCCATTTTTGCGATTATTTCAATTGCGATGAATAGTTCGCAATTGCAAATAGTGGACCGTCCGCAAATGTAACCAAAATGATCGTATATGCGAAGAAGCTCTCCCCAGGTGCACTACGCAAATGCAAACCTAGCAGGCTTGGAAACATTTTGCAAATGTGAAGTCAGACCTCGCAATTACGAGATTTGAGGCATGCACTAGAAACAGCTGCACTAACTATTTTTGCTAAGTTCAATTTCACTCCGTAGCCAATCTGAAACTCACCTGAGCCGTCGGAGCTCCAAACCAAACATGTACACAAGTCTAACAATAGCATACAAACTTGCTCCCACGATCAAATCACCAAAATAACACCTAGAACTATGAATCTGACACCAAATTAAATGAAAATTTCAAGAAAACTCATAAACTTTTATTTTACCAACCGGATATCTGAATCACATCAAACAAACTCCGTTTCTCACCAAATTTGACAGACAAGTCATAAATATAGTAATGGGACTTGATAGCTTATATGAGTCCACAAAACTATAGAGCACCTGATCCTTTATGAGTTTCTACTGAGAATACTTATGAAGCAGTAAGTAAAAGAGACAAGGGATATTTTACGTAGAAAAATCCCACACAAGGGGACAAAAACCATGACCTACACTTGTAGGCTTTCTACTTCACTAACTTGTAATCTCACTAATACAAGCCACTTTGTAATAACTATATTACAAAGACTTCAACTTAACTAACTTGTGATACTCTTACCACAAGCCACTTTGTGACTCTCTAGTTACAAAGACTTTAAACTTACGACTAAACCTAGTCGCAACATAAACTCAGAAAGTTTACGGATTTTGGGTTTCCTAAAACATAGATTCTAAGAAAGCAAGATAGGAGTTACAATGAAGAACAAATAACAAGATTACAACTCAACTACGGATACACATAGAATCATTATGAAACTGGTCATTTAGTGGAGTTATTTTCTTGTTCTTGACACACCAATGACTTCAATGCCGGATGAACACTTTAATGCTTGAGAGAATATCACTGAGCTCCCCAGTCAAAATATTATGCCTGCACCAGGTTGTTATACTACAAAAAACATCACAATGGTGATGTCAATTCTTGGTACACACTTCTTTCGAATGAGAAATGACTGCTGCATTATCTATCTCACTGTCGCGTGTATAGTTGCGGACAGTCACCTTTTGTTGTTGTGTTCCAGTTGTATGGTGGACTTGTACTTCTGTCGAAGAACCTTAAGGGACCAGGTCCCTAATGTGTTCCTCTTTGTAATAATTGCGGACATTCACTTTTTGTTGTTACGTCCCAGCTGTACAGTTGACTTGTACTTATGTCGGGGAACCCTAAGGGACCAGGTCCCTATTATGTTCTTCCTTTGTGGTTGTTCACTCATTTACTAGGGATGAGACTGGACATTTTTCATTTGAAATGTATATAGGTTCTCTATCTCTTTCTTGACAATTAGTTTGTTAGATCATCAAAACATACGAAGCATAAGGCAAAGACACTGAAAACCCATCAATTTTGCCCTATTTGACGATGACAAAATTAGGTATTGATAGTACTTGTTTAGGTTAGAAATAACTAGATAAGGTACTAGAAACTACACAAATTCCCCCTGACCTTTTGCTTTTGATTCCCCCTTAATCAGATCCCCTATATTTGCATCAAGTTTCTTCACAAGTTCCCCCTAACCTTCCTGATACCTTTTCCCCCTTTTGGCATCATTAAAAAGATACACAAGCAGGCAATCAGCACAAAGAAGTCTAACATAACCAACTTATGCCACATATGTGCACACAACATGACAGAAAACCAGAGGAAACAGCATTGTATAGGCACAAAGAGGAGTTATTTCATTTATATTAACAATGGATTGAGTAAAACAGGAGCAGTAATGGTGAAATCCAGCATGCCATCACAAAAAACAAACAAAAAGAGAATAATAGCCACAAAACATTAGAGCAAAAGATAGCTGGCCACTGAGAGGATCCTAGGGGGTACTAGGAGAGAGAGGTTTGGAAAAGGAGGCAACAATGGTTTTGAGAACCAGGTCCAGTCGGGCATTTGTAGGAAGTTTTCCTTCAAGCAGTTTTACACGAAGCATATCATTTTTCTTTGTCAGGCGAGCAACTTCTGCATTAACGAAATTGGGTCCTTTAACTGCTTGATTGAGCTGAGTTTCGAGTATGGCATTTAAAGCCCTCAACCATCTAATCTCTTCAGAAGCTGCATTTTGAGCATTGATCAGCTGAGAAATGGTTGAGATACTTGCACCAACCCTTTCTACGCACTCACATTCTTCCAGAGTAGTTTTAGAGAAGGTCTGCTTGCATGTGCCCACTTTGGGATTACCCAAGGGGACCTTGTAAAATCTGAACACTTGAGTGAGGAGAAAGCCATATGGCAGTCCATGATTCCCACCTTTAATGTTTGCCACCTTTTGCATATGATCTATCATGATTGATGGCATATTAATTGGGACAAACTCATCAAGTGACTCCATTAAGACCATATCTGATTTTATAGCAACAGACCGCCTTTCAGAACGAGGTAAGAGCACATTATTGACCAGTTCAAAAAGAAGTTGATACTCAAGAAGTAATACCTTCTTATGCACATGTTCCCCCTGCTGGATAGCTTGCTCTTTCATGATAGCTCTCTTAAAGTTGACACCACATATACCTTTGACTGAGGATATTCCTTCACATGGAATTTTAAGAACCTTTCCCAATGCTAAAGCATCGAGTACAATGTCTACTCCATTTACTAGCACAAAAATCTGATCCCCATCAATAGTAAAGAGAGATGCATAGAAATTTTGTACCGCATCTTCGTACACATGAGGCATGTTCCCTTGAAATAAGTTCTCCCATTGCTGAAATTCCACTATCTCTAGAATTTGTCTCATACTGGCCATCTCTGAAATTGTTGGGTTAAATGTATGACCCACAAGACTTTATGAGTTCTCAATCTCTCTTGCCAGAGACCACTGCCACTGGGCATGGTCCTAAGAGAAACAGGTCCCCTTACAGTTTCCCATTTTCAATTTCTAGATCCTTCACCTGACTTTCCTTTCCAACTTACTAGCCCCATAGTATCATCTTCATATATGGCTTGCTTAACTAGACTCCTCTTAGACTTGTTGCTGCTCCTCACAGATGCACCATTTCATTTCTCAATAGCTTCATCACAAGCTTCATCCACAAAATTTTGAGCTTTTATAGATTGGTTCACTAAGGAACCCAGTTCCTTTAGAACATTTCTGTCAACCCCACCTACTAGAACACTCTTGTCAGTAACACACTCCCTTTCATTCATCAACGTCTTTTTCCTTGTCTTGACACTCCTCCTACTTTTATGCAATGTAGACTCAAAACCCTCTTTCTGATGCGACCTGATAGTGGGTGACTTATAGGAGAATTCTAAGAGCTTAGGATGATCAAGAGGTGCAGGAATGGGTTTGCTAGGAAGAGAATCAGGCTCTTCAGTAGGTTTTTCTGGGAACGTCTCATGAGCCAAAAACTCAATGAGTACTATGGTTCTTACATCGCTAGGAATGAATTTTTTTCCCCTGATATTCAGACAAGAGATATGCTCCTTCATTCATCAGACTCTCAGCGATAGCCATGATATTATACGTTGTTTCCTTTTCTGGTGACTCTGTGAGAGTCATTAAGTCCAAATAGAGGAGTTCAGATACTGATCAGGATCACCGTTAAAGACATCTGACACTTGAGAGGTGAAACCTCCTGAGTGTTCTTTGATGAGATCAGAAGGATGATGAGACATAGGGTTTTCAATACATGGAAGGGAAATAGGGTTTGTCAAAAAAGAAAAAAACTATAGGAAAAATGGAGGAACCAGGTGTGGATACAGTAGTATAGGAAGGAGTGGAATAGTGAATTTCTGGGGATAAATTTAAGGATGATAGAGAAGTGGGAGTGGTGTTAATGGTGGGAGAAGGAAATGATCGTTTGATTACCATTATAGGAGTATTTGATAGGCAAGTAGAGTGAGAGAGAGAGATGAAGAGAGGATCACAGATATACAGAAGAGATAAAGGTTCATGGCTTGTTATGAGAGAGAAGGAAGGTTTTATTAAAAGAAGGTCTAATGATGAAAGGAGAGAGAAACGAGTTCTGGATAGTTTTGAAAACCACTGTAGGTTTGTGGTAAAGCATTATCCTGCAGAGGGGATGAAAGGATTTGAAAGACAAGACATGACATGCAGGTTTTGAAAAGTCGGATGATGTGGCAGTTGAGTTAATTTTGTTAACATTTTTTGAGAAGGCATGCAGAACAACACATTACTACTTACATATCCAACTGATGGAGAATCAGGTTCTCCAGTAGATTTTAATAACCCAAGCTTCACCTTGTTTCTTCCAAAATATTCCCTATTCAAGGCTTTAGTAAAGATATCTAGAATTTGGTCTTCTGTGCTGCAGGACTTTCCACAGATCAACCCTTTCTCCACGATAACCCTCACAAGATAATGCTACACCTCAATGTGCTTGGTCCTCTTGTTTTGAACTGGAGAGAGAAGGTATACCATCGGAGAATACCCCAAACTTTCAATTGTTGTTTAATTCATAGGGTTTGAGCACTACATATTCTGCAACTACATATTCTGCTTCATTTGTTGACAAAGCCATTGAGTTTTGCTTCCTTGTGCTCCAAGAGATGAGACATGATCATGGTAGGTGAACCATTCCAAAAGTGCTTTTCTTTTCCACAAGATAACCTGCATAGGTAACATCAGCATACCCAATAAGGTTAAAACTGTCACCTGAGGGGTAATACAGGACCAGGTCATGTGTTCCCTTAAGGTGTCTCACACTTCTTTTGGCAGCCTTCAAGTAGGGTTCCTTGGGACTTGATTTTGGATTCTATTCTACAGTGGAAATATAGAAGAGGCAATTTTTTTTTTTGAATTTTTTATTCTTATCTAAATCCAGAATGAAGGGGAATGATTATGTTATCAGGTATATGGAAGCTTTTGTGTTTCCAGTTTGGAACTGAAGTTTGATTATTAGAGGAACTTGGTAGGTTAATTGGATTTCCCTGCGCTCCTTGTTCAATTACTTGTAGAGTGTCTTGCACTGCATCTCCACTCTTTCTTCAGCTTCAGTGGTAGTAATTGAAGTATCAGGTTCCTTGTGAGAGGTGGAAGAAGATGTTGTATTGTATTTCACCTGTCTCTTTCATCTTACTTATCGTATTAACCTTCCCATTTAAAATCTCAAATATTTCCAAGGGACCGAAGATGGTTCATTACATTGACCATCACTGTTTCCTCCTTTATTAGAAAATGGTGTCTCGTTGAATAGCGCATGAACACTTCCTTCCACTTTGTTGTAGACTTTTTGGCCTTTGCCTTGTGGGGAGTATCCTAGAAGGATTCCTTCATCGCCTTTTGCATTAAGCTTCCTAAGCTCTTCCTTCCCGTGGTTGAGAACATGGAATTTTCATTCAAAAGGTTCTCAGATGAGCTATCTTTGGTTTTTCCTCCATTTGGCAACTCATAGTGGGTTTTGTTCAGGAGGGACTTGATCATACACCTGTTCACCAAGTAGCAAGCAGTGTTTATTGCTTTTGCCTAGAAATTTTTGGGCGATTCCACTATCTATGAGCATTGTCCATGCCATATCTTCCAAAGTCCTACTTCATCACCAACTGACTTCAAGCATCTCATATCACCAGCTTGTAGAAGTTCAAAGTCAGCACATAGATGTTCTTGTTTCTTTTGGCCTCTAAGACCACTTTACCAGTTACCAGATTGGTAACAGTGCAACCTTTCGATAAGAACTCTACTTTGTTCCCTTTATCATACATTTGAGAAACACTCATGAGACTGTACTTAGGCCATCCACATAGTACACATTCTCAATTGAGTGACATAGAGATTTTCCAACCTTTCCAATACTGAGAAGGAACCCCTTTTTATAAAAAAAAAAAGGTACATTCCCTTCCTGCAGGGCTTTCAGTGAGAAGAAATCCATGGTGCTTCCAGTCACATGCTTTAAGCATCTACTGTTCATGGTCCATTGCAATTCGCTTCCTCTCATTGTTCCCTAACATTCAAATTATGGGTTAGATTTAGGAACCCAAACTAGTTTGGGTCCCTTATTATAAAAAAATGGATAGATAAGATCTTTTCTAGTCCATGCAGGCAGTATTCGTTTCTTGCAAGCGGTACCTGATCCCTTGTTAGTAGTCACTTTGTCAGTGAACACTTTGTTTTTCTGAACAGATTGAACCCTGGCCTGGAAATTTTCTTTAAAGTGACCATTGGTCCCACAGTGGGTACACATCCAGTTATGAGGAATAGTGACGTACTTGTTGTGAGGGTTGTAAGGAGTTTTCTCCCTTTGGAACCTAATTCCCTGCCTGTTTCCACTATTGTTGAGATACATGGCAGTGACAGCATTTGAGGACCAGGTCTACTTTAGAGATTTGTCAAGATCAATTTTTACTTTCTCTAATTCAGCTTGAAGTTGCCGATTTTTCTCAAATTCACCACATAGACTAGTTTTCACAACACTTAATTCCTTTTCAAGCTTGATATGTATCTCACTCGCTACTTCCTTCCCTTTCCCAAGACTCACAGTCCTATGTTCTCTATTGATTCCCTTAATGGTTTCCTCTAGGTCAGTGATTATCACTAAAAAATCATCTCTCTCTTGCTCAGTAGTTGCAATTTTTTCTTCTAGAGTGTGTTTCTCATTGCTAAGACCTTCTATTGTTTCCTTCAAGTCAACAACCACTACCATCAGGTCATCTCTCTCATTTTCTACACTAGTTATTTTTTCATTCAGAACTTCCTTTTCTTTTTCAAGGTTAGATATGGTCTCATTTAGGTCCACTACATAGACCACCAGATCATCTCTAGACTGTTCAGCTTCTCCTAGTTCTGTGGTCAATATCTCCTTATCATTATCAAGGCTATAATAAGCATCAATTAGAACGTTTGCTAATGACCTTAACTTTTTAGAAGAGTCGGATTTCAGATTTCTCTAAATATCCCTGAAATTTACCTCATCATCATCAGGCTGAGTCATCAACCCGAACAGTGAGTCATACTTCAATGCTTCAGTTTCCACTGCCATCATGGAGCTATTTTCTGCATCTGGTTCCGTTTCTGATTCACTGGAAGAGTCTCCCCAAGCAACAAGAGTTTGCTTTACAATATTTCCAGCTGCACTTTTTCGGCTGAATCGTTTGTCTGGAGATAGGTTCCTTTTTGCTGCTTTGTCAAGGTTTTATTTGTATTTCTCCCGTTTCTCTAGTGGACAGTCTTTGATGAAATGCCCTGGCTTTCCGCACCTGTGACAGAGATCATTGTTTCTTGCCTTACTTGAACTGTCCCTTTTTGTATACCATTGTTCCTTCTAACCATCTTTCGAAATCTTTTAGTAATATAGGCCATATCACTATCTTCTTCACTTGATTCACTGCTTTCAGCCTTGAGTACTAGGTTTTTTCCTTCTTTGGCTCTCTCCTTTTACTATCTTTCTTTCTTTTCACCTCGTATGTCTTCAAATTACCAATCAACTCATCCATGGTTAGAGTTTGTAGATCTTTAGCTTCAGTGATGGCGTTTACCTTACTTTCCCAAGAATCAGGAAGAACGCTAAGGATTTTCCTTACAAGTTTGTTTCTGGGAATAACATCTCCAAGTGAGTGAAGCTCATTTATGATGGATGTGAATCTGGTGTGCATATCCTGTATAGACTCATCATCCTTCATCCTGAAGAGCTCATACTCTATGATGAGCATGTCAATCTTGGACTGTTTAACCTGAGTAGTTCTTTCGTGTGCGGTTTGCAACGCTTCCCATATTTCTTTGGCAGTATTTCCAACTGAAAATCTGTTGTACTCATCGGGTCCTATACCACATACCAAGATTTTCTTGGCGCGATAGTTCTTTTCTATGGCTTTTCTATCAGTATCACTGTACTCCTTTCTATCTTTTGGCACCATTGGTCCAGTTTCTTCAAGCTTCTTCATAGGAACATGTGGACCATCACAGATGATGTCCCACAGTTTTGAATCTTCGGCCACTATAAAATCATGCATGCGGGTCTTCCACTAGCCGTAGTAATGACCATTGAATCTAGGAGGTCTATAGGTTGATTGTCCTTCCTCAAAGATAGGTGGAGCATCCATTGAGATCCTTTTTAGGTGTTAACCTTTTAGAAAGAACCCGCTCTGATACCAATTGATAGTTTATATGAGTCCACCAAACTTTAGAGCACATGATCCTTTATGAGTATCTATTGAGAATACTTATGAAGCAGTAAGTAAAAGAGACAAGAGATTTTTTACGTTGAAAAATCCCACACAAGGGGATAAAAACCATGACTTATACTTGTAGGCTTTCAACTTCACTAACTTGTAATCTCACTATTACAAATCATTTTATAATAACTCTATTACAAATACTTCAACTTAACTAACTTGTGATGCTCTTACCACAAGCCATTTTATGACTGTCTAGTTACAAAGACTTTAAACTTATGACAAACCTAGTCACAACATAAACTCAGAAAGTTTACGGATTTTGGGTTTCCTAAAACATAGCTTCTAAGAAAACAAGATAGGAGTTACAATAAAGAACAAATAATAAGATTACAACTCAACATACGGATACACATAGACTCATTATGATACTGATCCTTTAGCGGAATTGTCTTCTTGTTCTTGACACACCAGAAACTTCAATGTCGGATGAACACTTTAATGCATGAGAGAATATCACTGAATGCCCAAGTCAAAATATTATGCCTTGCACCAGGTTGTTATACTACAAAAGACATCACAATAGTGATGTCAATTGTTGGTACACGCTTTTTCCCAATGAGAAGTGACTGTTGCACTGTCCATTGCACTGTTGTATGTACAGTTGCGGATAGTCACCTTCTGCTGTTGCGTTCCAACTGTATGATGGACTTGTATTTCTGTCAGAGAACCCTAAGGAATCTGACAAGACCAAGCCAGAGGTGCAGCTACAGTTATTTTTCAACTTAAAAGTTTCAATGCATGTACACTAAAAGCAACCTGAATAGGAGAAGGAAGGGAAGAAATGGCCGAGAATCGGGTCTCATACATTACAAACTGCGATATAAGCTAGATATATATAAAAAACCAATATCTGGCCGGGATGTAGAAGAAGATGATGCTTTATCTTTTTTGGGAACTGATTTGGAAGTTTTATCCATGACTCTAAGCTAAAGTGTACGGACGGTGACAAAATGTGATGTTTTACAAGAACTTGACATTTTTCGGTGCTTAAAGGGGCAGTGGAAATTGATGATTATGAGAAGAGATGAAGAAGCCGAAGATGAGATGAAAGAGTAAAGTTCTTTATTCAAAGGAATAGCCTCATATTTATGGAAGGGCGACGACGATTCGGCGGCACTAGTGGCCGATCAGTACTGGCGTGCACTTAATGTTTTCGGGAAGCGAACCTACGAGACGTTTCAGTCATTTCGAGCGCCTACATCACGAGAATGACATCATCACTATAGACTCTGGAGGATCAAGGTTCAAATCGTTTCTTATCATCTTATTCTAAGAAATGCGTAGACTATCTGTATACAGTCAAAATCATATGCCCCGAGTCCAAGGCCCATGTCTTAGCAAGTTCGAGTTCGAGACCAAACTCGAGCTCGAAGACAGAGTGCAACGCCCGGAGGATAGGAGTACGAAGAATACCGAGCCGAGTATGTTTGACCCTGAAATAGTATCGTTATAGATTTGTGACAAAATGAGCTAAATTCCTGCCACGTCCCCAAGATCATAGCGCAAATACTGAAATATGATTGTACGATTCCGTACTAGGCGGTTAGACAGTTGTATCAAGAATATTCGTTATTGTAAATAGAAATATTCCTTATTTAGGGTTCCCCTATTCTATAAAGGGGACCCCAATCATTTATAAGATGATCTAATCATTGAGTAAAGAATATACTCTCCACCTTTTTCCTACTGTTCATCAGAATTGTCTTTTGCATTTATTGTTCTTAGTACTTTATTGTGCTTAACCCACCTCAAGGCTACTAAGCCCAAGGCCATTACTGCTGAATAATATTGGTTTGATTCACTTATTTCTTTCATTTCTACTTCATATTTCTTGATTATTAATTGGTATTGAACTAAATAACAAATCAAATTTAATTGTTACTTGTATTTCCGATGTGAACAACATGCTTGGTGATCATACATGAAGCTCTTCCTGTATGCTAGAGTAGCTAGAAAATCTTTTTACTGTTGGAGGAAATCAACTTTAATGAATTCGTAATAAAGGTTACACAACTGCTTAAGAGCACGAACAAGAAAGATACCTTTATACCTTTATACACGTATAGTGTTTGCCTAATTTGTGACCGTGCAAGACCTGTGAAGAATGATTAATGCTGGATTTATTTGGAGAATTTGAAAGTACGCATATTTGTTTTCCTTTACAATGTATTTACCTCGAGTATGTTTAGCAATTTAAGCTTTTAGATAGTAATTATTGCATCACTTTTGCTCCTCTCGACTATAATTTTAGCTCTAATGGTGTCAGATGAAAGTTTTCTTTATATATCTAAAAAATGTGAAATAAGAACCTAAATTAAATTTAGCTATATATTTATTTAGGGGTGTTCATAAAAATCTGAAAACCCGAATCAAAAAAATCGATACTTTTTTGGTTTGGTTTGGTTTGGTTTTGGCTTTAAATTTTGAAAATCAAATAAATTTGGTTTGGTTTTGGTTATATATATGTATATATTTTTGTACAACGTTTTTAAAGTTTTATGGTACATATTAATCGTTTGCACTTTCAGTCTAGTTTTTTGTTATTATAATAATCTAGTTATTTGCGTTTACTTCTAGTTGTAGTTTTCTTTTGCTAAATACGGAATCTATTCATGGTAAAAATAACCTATTTTTAATTGAGTCCTTAATTATTCATCACTTTTTGATTCAATTATCATCAATATATCTTGATAAATGATAGATTTCTCAAAGAACAATTGGTTTAATAGTGTTACATTGAAAATATAATTGCTGGAATATGTGTTTGGTAGCGTATGTTCATCTTTAAGAAAAAACCAATAAAAAACAAAACAAAAAACCGACATAAATCGACTCGATCAAAAATTTTAAAAAATCAACTTACTTGATTTGATTTTTTTTTAGGAAAAAACCGATCCAAACCGAACCATGAACACCCTTAAATTTATCAAATTCTATCTCATTAAATTTACAAAATGAGATATAATTGACATCTTTCATAACCGCCGGGGATAAATTTACTAGTATACTATATAAACAAATAGTTACAGAAAACGTATTAATTACTCCTATGTATAATAATAGTAACATAAAATAAAATTAAAAAAAAAAAAGAGAGAGAGGTGTTAACAAGGAGGGTAAGCCCTATTCCGCCTAGAAAAGAAGTTTCGCCTACTATTCCTTGATGTTGTTAGGATTTTCTCAATTCTAGACTGTGATTTATAAACAATCTATATAAATCCTTTTGATTATTCAGAACCGTGGAACTATATGATTTTCACATAAAATAGAGATACAATAACTTCAATTAAGAAAACTTACCTGAATCCATGATGTGTTTTCTTAATTAAATTGAGCGGAAGTCTTCTTCAGAGTTGTTGTTCTTGAGAAAATCAGTATTTCTCTCTCTTTTCCTTTTCTATGTTCTTTTTAGAATAGAATAGATGGAGTACGCTATTCTTCCTTTTAATAGGCTGAGAGAGGGACCATCAGTTAATTCCCATTTTCCATCAAAGTGGGTTAGTGGGGAGTTATAACCACAATTAAATTCCCCCACATTCCATCAAAGTGAGTTAGTGGGGAGTTATGACTAGAGTTAACTTTCCCTAATTTTATCCAAATATTAATTTAACAAAATATATTTATATTAAATTAGTATACTCACGTGGGACATATTTTACATTCTCCCACTTGGGGCACGTGATGTTACTCACTTAATGGTTTAATAAATATCTCAATCATTATGTGCACAATAAAATGTTAAATTCTCATTCATTGGAAAAATCACTCGTTGTTATTGAATAAGTAAACTTATATGAGTCATGGCGGTTGTACATCACTTACTCGATATAGTCCCTTCCATGTACTACAATATCAGTCGATTACCCAATACAACATATAAAAGTAACACTTAATTGGTCCAACGTTAATGCTTAGAATATCTTTATTTAAGCCTAAACCTGTCATCATTATTCTCAATATTATGTATACAAGAGAAAACAGGTATAGAATACCAAAAACATATGTTTAAATGAGCTCAAAGTGTCAATTTCATAAACGTAATAAAGTCTTTAGATAAATTCATACATTGCTATTAAGAATGCTCATTCTTTCAACATGTTCAACAAATATTTTGGGTGGTAAACCTTTCCTCAAAGGATCGGCAATCATAGGTTTAGTGCTAATATGTTCAATTGACACTTTATGTTTTTGGACTTCTTCTTTAACGACAAAGTATTTCACTTCCATATGCTTAGCACCCTTTGAATACTTGTCGTTCTTAGAGAAAAAGACTGCTGCGGGATTATCACAATAAATTTTCAGCGGCCTGGCAATATTGTCAACTAGTCCAAGTCCTGAAATAAAGTTAGCAGCCAATTAGCCAGAATTGTAGCCTCAAAGAATGCCACAAATTCAGCTTCCATAGTGGACGCAGCTATGGCAGACTGTTTCGCACTCTTCCATGATATTGCTCCTCTGGCTAACAGGAACAAATAACCAAATGTAGATTTTCTTATATCCATACAACCAGCATAATCTGAATATCCAATCACGCCAAGATGATCAGATCTTCTATAAGTGAGCATATAATCTTTCGTTCCTTGCAAGTAATGCAACACTTTCTTTGCAGCCTTCCAGTGGTCCATCCCTGGATTACTTTGATATCTTCCCAGCATTCCAACAGTAAAACTGATGTCTGGTCTTGTACATGTCTGGGCATACATTAAGCTCCCAACTATAGATGCATAAGGAATATCTTTCATTTGCGTACGTTCCAATTCATTTTTTGGACATTGATTGAGACTAAATTTATCCCCTTTCTGAATTGGAACGGGACTTGATGAGCATTTTTCCATTCTAAATCTTTTTAACACTTTATTAATATAGTCTTTCTGAGACAATCCCAATAATCCTAGTGATCTATTTCGGAATATTTCTATCCCGATCACATAGGATGCCTCTCCCATATTTTTCATCTCAAAGTTATTAGAAAGGAATTTCTTGGTGTCATATATCATACCAAGATCATTAGTAGCAAGCAAGATGTCATCAACATACAAGACTAACATAATAAACTTACTCCCACTAACCTTCAGATATATACACCGATCAACAGTGTTTTCTTTAAATCCAAAGGTGACAACAATTTCGTTAAATTTAAGATAGCACTGTCGGGAAGCTTTTTTATGTCCGTATATTGATTTCTTAAGTTTACACACCATGTGTTCCTTTCCTTTAATGGCAAACCCCTCTAGTTGATCCATATAAACTTCTTCCTCTAAATTTTCATTTAAAAAGGCGGTTTTTACATCCATTTGATGTAGCTATAAATAATAATGAGCTACTAAAGCCATTATAATTCTGAGTGAATCCTTTTTAGAGACCGGTGAAAATGTCTCTTTATAGTCAATGCCATTTTTCTGAGTGAAACCTTTGGCAACAAGTTTGGCCTTATGACATTCAATGTTGCCATTTGAGTCGCGTTTGGTCTTAAAGACCCATTTACACCCGACTCTTTTGCAACCTTCCGGTAATTTAACAAGGTCCCAAACTTTGTTCTGTTCCATAGACTTCAACTCATCTTTCATAGCATCTAACCATTTATCAAAATTATTACTTTCAATGGCTTGTGAAAATAAAACTGGATCATTAGAAATTCCAAAGTCAATTTCTGACTCGTGTAGATAAACTAAATAATCATCTGAAATAGCTGATCTCTTTTGTCTTTGAGACCTTCTTAATGCTACTTCTTGTGGTTAATCTACTGTAGGTTCATTAACTGCAATTTCATTATTAGTAGTAGGATCATTTATTTGTTGTTCTTGCTGGTTGTTAGGTTGTACAACAACTTCAGGAACAACAAGTTTAGAAGAAGTGCGGGGTAAAGGAACGTGCATACTGACTTCTTTAATTTCCACATTACGTGGTTCCTCACTCCCACTATTTTCACCATTCTCAATGAACCTAGCATTCCAGTTTCAACTATTCTCGTACTATGATTTGGACAGTAAAATCTATACCCTTTTGATTTTTCTAGATAACCAATGAAGAAACCACTGATTGTTCTTGAATCCAATTTTTTTTTCATGTGGATTATAAATTATTATTTTTGCCGGGCAACCCCAAATATGCAAGTGCCTCAAACTAGGTTTCCTACTAGTCCAAAGTTCAAAAGGAGTCTTTGGGACTGCTTTACTAGGAACCTATTTAGCAAGTATACGACAGTCCTTAATGCATACATCCACAATGAGATGGTTAAAGATGAATTACTCAACATACTCCTAACCATGTCCATTAATGTACGATTACGCCTTTCTGCTACACCATTTTGTTGTGGAGTATCAGGCATTGTATATTGAGCACATATGACATGTTTTTCAAGGAATTTAGCAAATGGACCAAGGTGTTGTCCAGTTTTGTCATATC
This sequence comes from Nicotiana sylvestris, assembly GCF_000393655.2. Classification (NCBI taxonomy): domain Eukaryota; kingdom Viridiplantae; phylum Streptophyta; class Magnoliopsida; order Solanales; family Solanaceae; genus Nicotiana; species Nicotiana sylvestris. The sequence continues at coordinate 5,040,745 of NC_091066.1, forward strand.
TTCCATAATACTCACCACCTCTGTCTGACCTGATTATTTTTACCTTTTTGTCTAGTTGTCTTTCAACCTCATTAATAAATACCTCTAAGGCATTCACTGTTTGAGATTTTTCATGCAACAAATAGACATATCCATAATGTGAAAAGTCATCAATAAAGGTGATAAAATATCTTTCCTTGCTGAAAGAAGTGATATCAAAAGGACCACATATATCGGTGTGTATAATTTCAAGAAGTTGAGTGCTTCTTGTGGATCCTTTCTTTGTGTATTTTGTTTGTTTTCCTTTAATACAATCCACACAAATATTAAGGTCCGTAAAATTTAAATGTGAAAGGATTTCATTTTTAACTAGCCTTTCCCGTCTTTCTTTGGATATGTGACCTAAACATTTATGTCACAAGTAAGTTGAATATTCATTCACCAAACTACGTTTGGTTCCAACATTATGATGCAGAGTTAGGAGGGTTTCGGCAAACAGATTATCAAGGTTCAATTTGTATAGATTATCACAAATAATACCAGAACCAATAAGATGATTATGCTTAAACAAACTGAAACATCCATTGCCAAAATTTAAAAAATATCCAGCTTTATCAAACTTAGACAAGGAAATTAAATTTCTTGAAAGAGAAGGTACATAAAAAGTTTCAAATAAGTCTAAGTGACGCCCAGTATCTAGGATTAAACGATAAGCCCTGACAGCTTCAACTAGAGCCTTCACTCTATTCCCCAAGTACACAAATCTTTCATTCCGATTTATGGTCTGGGTTGTAAGGAATCCTAGCATCGTTTGAGAAACATGAACAGTAGAACCAGAGTCAATCCACCAAGTATTTGTAACGACCCAACCGGTCGTTTTTAAAATTTACGCCCCGTTCCCCTATTAATTGCTTCCCCTAAGTTCATTTCTGCTATTTTGGTTTGCCGTGACGTTCGGCGTTACGACTCGGAGTGTTTTGGGACACTTAGTCCCTAAATGAGAGCTTAATTGTTGGAAAGTGGTCAGTGATCGAGCAGTGTGAATACGGCCTCAGAATAGAAATTCGATGGTTCTGTAGCTCCGTTAGGTGATTTCGGGGTTGGGAGCATGTCTGGAATGTGTTTTGGAAGTCCGTAGCTCATTTAGGCTAGAAATGTCGAAAGTTGGAATTTTGAAGTTTCCGGTCCGAAAGTGAATTTTTGATCCGAGGGTCGGACCAGGATTCCAGAAGTTGATGTAGCACCATCATATCATTTGGGATGTATGTGCAAAATTTCAGGTCAATCGGACGTGGTTTGGTTAAGTTTTTTATCGAAAGCGAGTTTGGTTGAGTTTTGAAGTTCTTAAGTTCAAATCTTTGGTTAATTCGAGTTTTCTGCGTTGTTTTAGGTGGTTTAAGGATTGTTACAAGTTTGAATGATGTTATGGGATATGTCTGTAAGTTTGGTTGAGGTCCCAAGGGCCTCGGGTGTATTTCGGATGCTCAACGGAGCAATTGGAGTTTTGAATTTTCTGCAGAAAATTTGCAGGTCTGCTTTCATTCTTCGCATTTGCGAAGAAGCCACCGCATTCGCATAGCTTTGGCCTCTCCATTCATTGCATTCGCATTCCCCAACCCGCATTCGCGAAGACCAACCTTCCCCTCTTCTGCGTTCGCATCCCAGACTACGCGTTCGAGTAGGTCAACTTCTGGACCCCTTTTGTTCCCTTCTACGCGTTCGCGTGAAACGCATCGCGTTCGCGTAGATTCCAACTCCAGGCCATTACGATCGCGAAGAGCATTCTTCAGTCACTTTAAATTTTCCTCTACGTGAACGTTTACTCCTCTCCGCGTTCGCGATGAACAAATGTCCTAGGCAATACTTAACATTTCAAAAATGAGGTTTTGCCATTTTTATCAAAACTCAAGGTTTGGAGCTCGGATTTGGGGGAGATTTTGAAGATTTTTCAAAGTAAGTCATTGGGTAATGATTCTCTACTCTTCTATGACTAAAACCCACTAATCTAATCTCGAATTCAACCTTTAATTTCGGATTTTGGAATGAAATTGGGAAAAACTTCTTAGACCTAGTTATGAGATTTTGAGGGGGCATTTGACCTCCGATTTGAGAGATTTTTTTATGGTTAGACTCGTGAGAGTACGAGGGTTCTGAAAATATGAAAATTATTCGATTCCGAGACGTTGGCATGAGGGGCGTTTTGGTCATTTTACCTATTTTCGCGCCTTAGCTTTAATTTTAATAATAAAATCAGTTGCTTGCGATGTTATTTAGGTTATGTAATTGAATTGAATAGATTTGGGGCATTCGGAGTCGGATACTTGTGGCAAAGGCGTGGTTTCTTAGTTGATTTTGTACCGGTTCGAGGTAAGTGGCTTGTCTAACTTTGTGTGGGGGACCTTCTCCCCTTAGGACTTGTTAACTGATAATTGAGTGACTTGTACGTGAGGTGACAAGCGCATACTTGTGCTAATTATTGAACACCCGATTTTTACTTAAAATGATCAAGTTTTTATTTCTTCCTTAGTTATTTTGTTTACTAGCCATAAAGCCTGCGATAGCCTAGAAGAGCATGTTTAGTTGTCTTAATTAATTTAGTTGTTTAATTTGCCTTGTTGCATTATGTGAAGCATGTTAGGCAAGGTTCCCTATTGCCTTGGTATTTAATTCCGTTTCCGATTATTCTCTGGCTGTTCTTGTGTATTTATCTTGGGACTACGGATGTGGGATTCCGATAGCTCCCCCTCCCCTCCTTGTTTGTTTACTTTGGGACTGCGGGTTCTATTCCCGATAGATCCTCCTTGTAAGCACGTGATTTTTGCCCTATGAAAGAATTACTCCCAAAAAATTTAAAATAAAACGATTTTTCCTTTGGATACAATTTTTGAGAATTTGCGTGACATTTTGGTAATTATTTTTGTCCGTAAATGTTTACCTTTGTTATAGTTAATTGAAAAATATAAAAAATACACGATGCATGCATATTTAGGGTTTAATCATGCATTTAGGAATTAATTAAACCATCATTTCGCCCTAAAAAGGAAAAATCAGAAATACATAAATATATATACCTTTTTATTCTATTTGTTGTCTTTGAGTGATTTTGTTTTTAAGGTTTTAACTTATGTATTAATTATTGTAAGTGTTAATTAACATTTGTGTAGTTTTATTTTTAATTTTAGGAATTGTGTTTAAATTAAATTAAAAGAAGAAAAGAAGTTGAAAAATGGAAAAATTCGGATTGGGCCATACAAGTCAGGCCCAGATTAATACATAGACCCAGTCCAAACGTCTTTGTGCCCGGACACTGGAACGACATCGTTTCAGCGACAATCAATCACAGCCATTAACCCTCCACGAATCCAACGGCCCAGATCACATCTTTCTTACCCGTTCCCAAGCCCGACCCATTACCCGGTTCGAACCGACCCCCGGCTAAAACCAAACGACACCGTATTGTTTAGTTCCCTTAATCCTGGCCACTGATCTTATTTGATCCAACGGCCAGGATTGAACCACCCACCCCGTATAAGAACCCCAATCCCTCACCCCACGCACCCAAACCAAACCCCCCCTCACCTACTGTTCACCCTCATTCCCAGAGACGACCCTTACAAACCCTAGACGCCTTAGGATTCCCCCACCGTAAACCCGGCAACCACGATGCCAATGACCACCAGACTAACACCCCTGAATCACCATGACCCCCTCTCTCCAAATCCACACTCAGTTTACTTCAAATCTTCCCCGAACGTCTCGAATCTTCGTTCGAAGGTTCGAGCAAAACCCAGAACTACACCTACCGACCCCAAATTCATACCACAACACCTCCTGACCTCCCTCACACCCTAAACACCATTGGTTCCGTTCGAATCTGACTGGAGTTGAACGAATCCCAAATCGAACCACAAAGAACCCTAAAAAGACCAAACGTTGAGGTCTGTCCAAATTAAAAGACGATGTGGGGTCTAATCGACCTTAGTCAAAGTGTTCTCAGTTGAGAACACTCGATTAAGGTCCATTCGACCTCAAAAATGGTCGAGTCCGAGTTCGAGCCTGGGTCAGTTTTGATTTCGAATCCCTGAGGTAATTTTTCCCTTTCTTTTGTTCTCCTATGAATTTTATCTGTTTTTCATGTTTAGTTTGGTTTGTTTTTGATTTTTCTGTCAAGTATGTGAATCCTGAGGTAATGTTTAGTTTGTTTTGTGTGTTTTATTAATTGTTTGTTGTCTATTATAGCTTGTATAGTCGTTTAAATAAGTGTCGTCAATTAATCTGTTAAAAATTAGAGGAAACAGGATAGTAGTTCATTAATGTCCTCCATGTATGTTTGCCAGCCCTACATCTGTATGCTAACTTGTAATGAACCTGTGGAATATGTTCAGTTCTGTCTTTGAACTAGACTGCTCATTCATTCAATAACTCCATGATCTTCATAGTTTGCCATGGAAGCCTGTTCATTACTGCTTTGATCTTAGCCTGTTGGTTGTTGCCTATTTGCATTTTGACTCTGAGTTGGTCAGGTTTGGCTCCCAATATGACCAACTCATTTGGTTTGATTGACACCCCTTTATGATCTGATTTTGAGTTGAACTTAGGCTAGGAATTGGATATAGCTGTAGAAATCTAACAAGTCAACCTGAAATCAGTGTTGGGTTTAAGTTGATACAGTCAGTATTCAGTGATTAGCTAAATTCAGAGGGGTTTATATACTGACTATTAAAGTTAGGGTAATACAGTAATATGCAAGGGTTAAGGGTAATTTTGGCATTCAACAGAGTTTAATCAGGGATTAACTTAAGAACATGCCAAGTGGTATTTAAAATACTATTAATCTAATGACAATGGGGAACAAGACACAAGGGCATGGGAGTTTAAAATGAATACTTTAATAACCCCATAATTCTTGATTAGAACAATATAGTGGGCATCAAGAAAAGACATTTAGGCATGGGGAATTAAGGGGTATGGGCAGAATAAAAGGTTGAAGGCATCAAGGCAGCTGGGATGGCCTGCTTTCCTTATAAATAGGCTGATTTAGGGGGGAAAAAAAGGGGTTAGACAGTCAGTTTTCAGAGAGGAAAAGAAAAAAAAATAAAAAACAAGGCTGGTCTTTCAACCTTTAGTAGGGCAGTCTCTTCAGAGTGATATAGAGTGAGATTGTGCTGGAATTTGAACATAATTTCCAGAGGTTACTGCTTTCTTGCATCTGTTTCCTTCCCTGCTTTGCCTTTACTTGTTTTGGTATTGCTGGGCTGCAAACTGAATTTCTTGCTTGGGTTTTAAAAATCTGTTGCTGGGTTTTGTTGCTGTTGATTGCTGGTTTCTGTTGTTGCTGTTTGCTGTGAATGCTACTGCTCAATTGATCCTTCCTTTTCTTCTTTTGGCTTTCCTAATACTAGGTACACCACTGATACACTGTCAATGTAAGCTGAAAAGTTGAAACATGGATATAAAAATGAAGAGTTGAAGTTGTTTTTTTTTTTCGAATTTGTTTCAGTTTGTATATTGAACATTAAGTTGTATATATAATAGTTCATATCTTCTATTAGGATAATGAAGGTAGTCATCATGTATAAGTAGACATCACATATGGCAACTTAATGGCTCATTATCTATGTATGCTGGTAGCTAGAAAAGAAGTGATGGTGTAGTAAGCAATATCCTGGTTTTTCAGTTGTGTCTGTGGCTACATGTCTCCCAAATGTACGTTAAGTATCAAACTGTCCATTGCTAGATAATCTCAGCTCATTTAGTAGGTTGCCTTGTTATAACTTGCAACAATACCGTTAGAATAGATAGCACCAGTTTACATTTTCAGCCTTATAAATGTCGGCCCTGAGTCGAATGAACTAACCACGCCCTTATCAGAAAAGAAGTGGCCCAGGTCCAGTCAATACAGTGTGCGCTGGGCCTGGGCCCATAATATCCAAATGACTGCCCATATACGCGTTCATGTTTCGGATGTTGCGAATCAAATTCGGAACCCAACTATAACTAACTCGTAAGCATGTAAACAAAGTTGGACCCTTTTTCTTCTTTCATTGTTAGAGACAAACTTAATAGAAAACATAGCCATTATAGGACGACCTTTTAAAATAAAATGAGGCGCGCCTCGCCAAATAAATTACACATCGTTAGGGCCCTCAATAAATACATAACCATTGGTTAGACTTTGGAGTTAGCCGTTTAGTGAATTTTCACGGCCTTTTTCTAAAAATAACAATACGTTAGTTTCTTTAGGACGCGTCTTAATTAATCTTATCTTCTTAAATACGGGTGTGCATTTATGTGACCCAAATCTAAATCTCAACGGAGTCGAAATGCGTCGCTAACCACGGGTGCATTGATTGTGACGTGGTTCGAGATGCATGTCCATGACGTTGCAATTTCCTTTAAAAAATAATGACTGAGACGAGCCTCGACAAACAAGAATACACAAATTGCGGGGCCCTCAATGGATAGTTATTTCGAATGCTTAGATTTTGAGACAGGCCGCATAACGAACTTTACGGCTTTTCTCAAAATAACAACGCATTAGTCTTTAGGCGCGTATTTAATAATGTTATCTTCTTAAACTCGGGTGCACATTTATGTGACCCAAATCCCAATCTCAACAAAGTTGAAATGTGCCAACAACCACGGGTGCATTGATGTGACGTGGTTCGAGATGTATTTCCATGATGTTGCAATTCTTGATAAAAATAATAATAATGATAAAAGCGACCGTGCTAGAACCACGGAACTCGGGAATGCCTAACACCTTCTCCCGGGCTAACAGAATTCCTTATCCGGATTTCTGGTTCGCGGACTGTTAAACAGAGTCATTCCTTTCCTCGATTCGGGATTAAACCGGTGACTTGGGAAACCCTAAATCTCCCAAGTGGCGACTCTGAAATAAATAAACAAATCCCGTTTCGATTGTCCTTTAATTGAAAAAACTCCTTCACCCCTTGCGGGGACGGAAAAAGGAGGTGTGACAGCTCTGGCGACTCTGCTGGGGATCTCGACCCAGAACCACTGGTTCAGGGTTAGAAATTCGAGCTTAGAATAATTGTTATATTTGGCTTTGTTTATTATTTGATATTGTCATGAGATATGTGCTTCATATGCAAATGATGTGTGTTACCTCTTTGATATTATTTGACTGTATATATAAACTGTGCCGAACCCTTCTCTTCCTACCTTCGGGGATGTTGCTCACTGGTTTGAGACTCCCTATTCTGTTAGTGTCACACCCAAATGGAAAGAGGCTCGGATAAGCTACGAAGCCGGACGATCTCGCAGGTCCCCGGTAAGTTGCCCCCTCCTCGACTTGAGTGGTCCGCTCGGGTAAGCCAGGTCTAGAACAAAACCCAGTTTTGAAACTTAGTAAAACATGACTTCATGCCGGATCCCTAGTAGGAAACGTTTATTTGCATCACGTTGCATTTGACTTAGGGGGCTCAACACAAGGGTTGGGCCCGTCTAGGAAAAGCAACCTGAAACAAAAAAGATCATCCTGCTGCATCTTGTTTGTTGACGTATTTAATTTGCTTCGAACTTGCATGTTGACCGGTGGGTGAAAACGGGAATTTTGAAAAATTGAGAGCTGCTCATTTTAAAAAAACCAATGTCCAAATAATGTAAGAACTCTGCCAAAATTTTGATTTTTGAAGAAAGAAAATTGAAATCGTGATTTAATTAATTTTTCTTACCCGAACTACGTTGGTTTGATTCTCACCGGATGTGAGACACGTAGGCAACCCTTATCGGGTCCAACCTCCTGTTTTTTGCAAAAAAAAATGACCAGGAAAAATGACAGAATATTGCTACTTTCATAAAAGAGTCAGGCAATGCCATTTTGCAAAAATAGCTGAATGTTCCCTAAAGGGACGCCGGAAGGCTGTCTTTGCATAAACAGTCGCCTTTGGCCATTCTTCTTACCTTTTGGCCGGTTAAATCCCCACAGCCTTAAAATCTTCATCCCTGAAGAGCTGAAAGGCCGTATTTGGAAAATTAGTCTTTTTTTCTTAAAATTAAGGAAAATGGGAAAATTAGTTTTGAGTCAAATAAAGACTTTGCTTTTGTCTAAATCACTTTAATAAATATGCAGAATGAGCACGAGTAGGAATTCATCTGGGGCCATTATAAACAGGATCCCTTTGGGCTTACGCATGTGGTGGAACGACTTGGAAGAATCAGGGCGAGATACAATCAAGATATACTTTGGAAACTTGGTTGGATTACTGGACATTCATCCGCGATGGGACATTATAAGGGCGTTAATTTCATTTTGGGACCCAGCACACAATGTATTTTATTTCTCAGACTTTGAGCTCACACCGACACTAGAGGAACTGGCAGGGTACATCGGATGTCCTAAAATCCCTATGAGAAAGCAGTATCTTATTGCACCAAGGACCGTGACCATACACAGGTTCTTAGACACCTTGAAGATCCGCAGAATTATACACAACCCAGAATTATCAGAGGGTTTTTGTAGTTTGGCATTCTTGTACAACAGGTATGGTCATCTTTGAGGGTTCAACAATCCGAGGGTAAGATCTGCAGCGGGGAAAGCCGGCTAAAATGGGAGAGACATAGGTGTATTGCTTTTATGGTAGCCTTTCTAGGTTTTCTGGTATTCCCTAGAAAGGATGGGAAAATTAACATACAAGTCACTGGGGTCGTCAGCACTTTGCTCAAACAAGACAACAGCACTCTGGCACCGATGATAATAGCAGACATCTTCCGTGCTCTCACTGTTTGCAAAACCGGAGGTGGTTTCTTTGAGGGTTGCAATATACTACTGCAAATGTGGATGATAGAACACCTATGTTATCGCCCTCAGTTTCTGAAATATGGGTCATTACAAAAGACTTGTATAGAAGAGTTTTCCACAAGGATCGACGGGTTCAGCCTGCCAGAAGGGGTCGCTGAATGGGTCACTCTATTGCGTTCCGTCTCAGCAAACCAGATAGAATGGGCATTTGGGTGGCTACCCATAGATGAGATCATACACATGTCAGCCGCCGAATCTCATTTGTTGTTGATGGGTCTTCAAAGTATCCAGCCCTATGCGCCATACAGAGTATTGAGGCAGTTGGGGCGATGCCAAATAGTCCCAAAGGAAGAGGATCTCAGTAGCCAGGTGGTCAAAATCGGGCCTGGTGGGCAGTTCCCTGAAGCAGTCATTCGGAGAATCTGGAATGAATGTCAAACCCTGAAAGTAGATACTTGTGTACAAGACCGGGCCAAAGGCGAAGTGTCGCCAAAATACCTCACATGGTACAGAAGAGAGCTTGAGCACCAGAGACCAACTAAGAGAGCTCACGTCCAAGACTTTGTAGAATCATCGCAAGCACAATGGGGTTGGCTAGCAAAAGAAAAAGAATATCGGGTCGAGATTGGCAAGCTAAAACAGCGAATTGAGGGGCTAAAATACCAAAGCAGCTTGCAAATTGATGCTGATACAGGAGAGAAAAGCAGGTTGACTCAAGAAAACAAGGCCCTGAGATCCCGAATCCGCCAAGACAGAAACAATGTCGGTGACCAACAGAAAAGTCGGTCCAATGAGAGGTTGATAGCAGAGCTGAGGAGCCAGGTCAGCAAAAGCCGAGAGGCCTTGGAGAGATCCGAGGCTTGCATAGCGAGAATGCGGGTCAGATGGGTAAAAAGTACAATGGCACGGAAAAATCATCTACAACAAGTCATAAGGGATTATGAAATGAGTATTGGACTATTGAGAGAAACAAACTCCACTCTTCAGGAGCGGGTCTTTAAACAAGTTCGAGATGCCCAAGCTGACAGAAGGCGCTGTTATGATGTGATGGCCAGAATGGAAAAACAAATGGAGAGGTTCCAGGATCGACTCGCCAACAATGCTCAAGCACTGGGACTAAAAAACCGGCGAATAGAGCAATTATTCAGGGAAAGGGACAACATCCGAGGTAGGATTGACGAGATTGGGCACTACATTTACATAAGATGCTTAGCATGTGAGCAAATGCCTCGTGATACCCCACTCGCCTCCGTCATGGGCTACGTCCACCGGATCATGAATGAGTTGAAAAGCTTACAAAGGGGTCTTACACCAAAGCCCGCGGAAAGGCCGAACGATGCCTCGCGAGCACCTAAGTTGAAATCTTTAATGTATACCTAGTTCGAGTTTTGCATGTTGACTTTATGGGTCCATCGTCTTCCCATATGTTGTTTTTTCGAGTCAGGTTAAGAATTTTGGAATCTGTATTTTGCTATTCTTCGTTTAAAATAAGTAGTTTGTAATAGCAAATTTTGGTGATAAATTGAATGATTCCAGAAGAATTTTGTGTCTTTACTTTGTGGCAGAACTATGCCCGGTCTGATTCACGCGGGGGCGTAATACGTAGGCAATCCACATAAGATTCGACCACCACTAAAAAGAAAAAAAAAGAAAAAAAAAGAAAAAAAAAGAAAAAAGAAAGAAAAGAAAAAGAGGAAAAAAGGAAAGAAGAAAAGAAAAATAATAGAGAGGAAAACGGAGGGTTCCCAAAACAATTTAAAGGCACAAATAAAGCAAGTCGGGATGACGCATGCGGTCGAAACAAAAATATGTTAGAAATGGTTAAACTGCTTAGGAACATTGCATCCCCAACGTGCGATTACCAAATCTGTTAAACTCTAACGCTAACAAGTTTGTTGTTTTCCAAAAATACCAGACAGTTAGTTGTTAAAGCGTTCTGGTATCACATCATTATCAAACCAGATCCAAAGGACCTGTACCAATAATCATGACTACTTCAGAAAACAGTGTCGAGGAGGAAAGGCCAGTAAGCCAGTTGCTGAAAGAGGCAATGGAGAAGATAGAGAGGATCGGATTGGAAATGAACGCGATGCAGTTAGCCTTGGCTAAAGTACAAAAGAGCCCTGAACCACCCGTTACTCCTACACTAGGGCATATGCCGGAATACCCTCACCCTGGCCCTTCAACAAGCCTCCCGAATCACCACTATTATCAGGGGAGAAACCCGTATGATTCCCAAGCTCCACCACCCTATCAACATTTCCCACCACCAAATATTCCCACTTTTATGGGACCCACACCAGCCACGCTGCAAAGATCAACTAGTGAGCGATTGTTTCAGGCTCACGATGCGCAGTACTATCCCCATGAACCCACATTCAATGCACCAGAACCCCATACCTATAATCCACACTTGGAGGTCCCGGAGGAGATTGAAAAGCCGGCTAAGGTTCCAGAGCAGGATGAGGTAATGAGGAAGTTCAAAAGACTGGAGCAATCTTTCAGGAGCATGCATGGATTGGGCAACCAGGTCAGCGTGGCCTACAAGGATCTATGCCCTTTCCCGGATGTCCAACTCCCGGCAGGATTCAAGATGCCTAAGTTTGACTTATACGAAGGGCACGGTGATCCTATGGCACATTTGCGGGGTTTTTGTAGCAAAATGAGAGGAGCATGCGGAAAAGATGAGCTACTGATAGCTTACTTTGGTCAAAGCTTAAGTGGATCGGCATTGGAATGGTATACCAGGCAAGATCCCAGCAGGTGGTACACTTGGGATAATCTAGCGCAGGCTTTCGCAGGTCACTTCCAATACAATCTCGAGATAGTCCCTGACCGTCTCACATTACTGAGGACCGGAAAGAAGCCTGGGGAGAGCTTTCGTGAGTTCGGTTTCCGCTGGAGAGAACAGGCATCCAGGGTTGATCCTCCCATGATAGAGGGGGAAATGGTGGACTACTTCCTGCAAACGCTGGATCTAACTTACTTTGGTCACTTGGTGACGACGGTTGGAAAATCCTTCAATGAAGTAGTAAAGATAGGGGTTATGATAGAGGAGGGAATGACGTCCGATAAAATCTTGAATTACTCAGCGCTCAAGGCAACGACCCAGGCTATTCAAAGCGGCACGGGAGGTGCGTTGGGGAGGAAAAAGAAAGAAGAAGTCACCACGGTTCAGGCAGGCGGTTGGTCCAGGTCCGGCAAACCATACTACAACCAACCCAGACCCCACAATCCAAATTATCCATATAGCCCGCCACAACACTACTATCCACCTCAAGAACCACACTTCTCCGTGCACCAAGCCCAAACATACACTCAGCCTCCGGTTCGCCCGCAATGGCGCGCGCCGGCTCCCCAAAATGCATATGCACGTCCACAGAACACATACCCTCCCCCCCCCAAAATGCCTATCCTCCACCAAGGACGTACAGGAACCCTCCAGGGGCAGGCTTTCAAGGAAATCAAGCTTCTAGAAATGAAAGGCTACAGAGACAGAAAGCCTTTACCGAGTTGGGAGAAACCTATACCGCCTTGTTCCACAAGTTGAGGCAGTTAGGTTTGTTGAGTCCTGTCGAGCCTAGGTGGCCAAACCCCCCACCCCAAAATGTGGACCAATCGATAAGCTGCGAGTACTGCTCAGGAATGCTAGGGCATGATACCGAAAAATGTTGGAGGTTGAAGCGGGCAATACAAGATCTTATTTATGCCAACAAGATTGAGGTCCAGACGCCGGAGGAACCCAACATCAACCAGACCCCATTGCCAGTGCACTACGAAGCTCACATGATCGAGCTGGTGCACAAAGGAGGGGAGCCCAAGAAACCCTCACAGACAGTGATGATGATCCGTGCCACTCCGAAAGAAAAATCGATCAGTGGGGAAGCATGGGTACAGTTGAAGGGGGAAGGTGTCAAGCCAGTGGTGATATTAGGGAAGAGTCCATCCACTGCAACAACGAAACCAGAGCCAGCCAAATTGGTAGTATCGGGAGCATTATCTGCACCCGTAGTTGCTGTGAAAGGGGTCTACAGGGAACCGGTCGTCATAAAACCGGTAGTCCAATTGCCAGTGATTGATAGCAAGGCCATGCCTTGGAAGTATGAAAAGGCAGTGGTAATTTACAAGGGAAAGCAAGTGGATGAGGATAGTTGTGAGGCGCAGGGACTAACTCGATCGGGACGGTGTTTTGCTCCAATGGAGTTGAGAAGGTCCAACCCAGCAATAACAAAGAAACTCGTGTCAGAAGAAGAGGCAGAGGAATTCTTGAGAAAGATGAAAGTGCAGGATTACTCCGTTGTCGAACAATTGAAGAAAACCCCGGCCCAGATCTCGTTGTTGTCACTATTGATCCATTCGGACGAGCATCATCGGGCCCTAATGAAGATACTGAATGAAGCTCATGTGCCCAATGAAATTTCAGTGAACCACCTTGAAACGATTGCCAACAAAATTTTTGAGGTAAACAGGGTAACGTTCTCTGATGACGATCTACCAGTGGAGGGCACAGAACATAATAAAGCTCTCTACTTGACGGTCAAATGTGAAGATTCGGCAGTTACTCGGGCGCTGGTGGATAACGGTTCAAGTGCCAATATTTGTCCATTGTCCACACTGAACCAGTTGAAGATTGACCATGATAGAATCCACAAAAACAGCATTTGCGTCCGAGGATTTGACAAAAGCAGAACAGACACTGTGGGGGATATTATACTGGAGTTGACCATCGGCCCGGTCACGTTCACTATGGAGTTCCAGGTATTGGATGTCGCGGTATCTTATAACCTTTTGTTGGGACGACCGTGGATCCACATGGCCAAAGCAGTACCATCCACATTGCACAAATGGTCAAGTTTGAATGGGACAGACAAGATGTCGTGCTGCATGGGGAAGACACTGCGTGCACCATGGGAGGTGTCATTGTGCCATTCATAGAAACCAACGGTGACAAAGGTCCCTGGGTTTACCAGTTTTTTGATGCAGTATCAGCAAACAAGATTCTCGAGGGTAAAAACGTTCCACACCCCAGGGTAGCTTCCGCAACCGTCATGATGGTTTCAGAGATGCTCGGTAATGAGTTCGTGCCAGGAAAAGTCCTGGAGGCTGAGCTTCAGGGGATTGTTCAACCTGTCTCCTTGCCCAAGAATTTAGAGACCTTTGGACTGGGGTTCAAACCTACTACGGCAGATGTAAAGCGAGCGCGGAAAATGAAGAAGAGAGTTTGGGTTTTTCCCAAACCTATTCCGCGTCTCTCCAGATCCTTTGTTAGAGTAAGTGCCAAGGGGTCATCGGTCCCGAAAATTCTCGGACCATTGATTGGGATGGACGGGGATTTGAATCAGAGCTTCGAAAGGTTGTTCGTTGATGTCAATGTGATAGAAGTTGGAGAGGGCTCCAGCAGAACAGACATACAGTTTGTGGGGCCTAAGGCCAATACTAACAATTGGACGGCTACTCCTCTTCCTACCCGGGGGGAGTCCTGGTAGTAGGCTTTGATTTTTCTTTCTTGTTTTTCGGATTATTCTAGGGTGTAATCTGAATCTCATTTTATTTTGTAAAGTGTGAACCCTGTTATCCTGCATTTTTAATAAAATTCTCTCTTCTTGTCTTGTTTTAATTTTGTTTTATTCTTTTCTCTTTCTGAACAGTTCTCTTTTTACTGGTTCTAATGACATGGCATGCACGACGGATCTTCGACCTAGTCTAAAAAATCAATCTGACTCCGACTTAATTGTACAAGAGATCGGTTATGATGATGAGTCCGAATACGACGAGGATGAAGCCTTCGAAGAAATAAACAGAAAATTGTGCCAGTACGAAGAGAAACCCAAGCCTAATCTGAATGACACCAAAGCTGTCAATCTAGGGGATGCAGATAATGTTATAGAAACCAAAATCAGCATCCACATTGAGCCAAACATCAGGGAGGAACTAATCAAAGCCCTCATTGAGTTCAAAGATGTTTTTGCATGGTCATATGATGATATGTCGGGATTAAACACCGATCTAGTGGTTCACAAATTGCCCACTGACCCGGCATACCCTCCAGTCAAGCAAAAATTGAGGAAGTTTAAGACGGATATGAGTGTGAATATCAAAGAATAAGTGACCAAGCAGCTGCAGGCAAAAGTTATTCGGGTCACTCGATATCCCGATTGGTTGGCCAATGTGGTACCAGTGTCGAAGAAGGATGGGAAAATCAGGGTATGTGTCGACTACCGCAATCTCAACAAGGCAAGTCCTAAGGATAATTTTCCATTGCCCAATATCCATATCTTGATCGATAATTGCGCGGGGCGCAAGATCGGATCCTTTATTGACTACTATGCAGGGTATCATCAGATCTTAATGGACGAAGAAGATGCGGAGAAGACGGCTTTCATTACGCCATAGGGAACTTACTGCTACCGGGTGATGCCATTCGGATTGAAGAATGCTGGGGAAATATACATGAGAGCAATGACTACTGTGTTTCATGACATGATACACAAAGAAATTGAAGTGTACGTAGACGATGTGATCATAAAGTCCTGGCATCAGGAAGACCATGTAACAGACCTAAGGAAGTTCTTCCAAAGACTTCGAAGGTATGATATTAAGCTCAACCCAGCCAAATGTGCCTTTGGGGTTCCATCAGGAAAGCTGTTAGGATTCATCATCAGTCGACGGGGTATTGAGTTGGACCCGTCCAAGATCAAATCCATCCAGGATTTACCACCGCCAAAGAACAAAACGGAGGTGATGAGTCTGTTAGGGAGACTAAATTATATCAACAGGTTCATCGCTCAACTCATGGCGACTTGTGAACCCATATTTCGGCTGCTGAAGAAAGATGTTGCGGTAGAATGGACGGCGGAATGTCAAGAAGCATTCGACCAAATCAAGGGGTATCTGTCAAATCCACCTGTGCTGGTCCCGCCTGAGCCGGGGAGACCATTAATTCTTTATCTGACGGTCCTGGAGAATTCGTTTGGCTGCGTGTTGGGGCAACACGACATTACAGGAAGGAAGGAGCAAGCCATTTATTATCTTAGCAAGAAGTTTATAGTATATGAGGTCAAGTACACTCAGCTTGAAAGGACATGCTGCGCCATAACTTGGGTGGCTCAGAAATTGAAGCACTATTTGTCCTCCTATACTACTTAACTCATTTCCCGTTTGGATCCATTAAAGTACATTTTCTAGAAGCCTATGCCTACAGGGAGGTTAGCTAAATGGCAAATTTTACTCACAGAGTTTGATATCGTCTATGTGACGAGGACGGCCATGAAAGCCTAAGCGTTGGCCGATCACTTGGCTGAGAATCCTGTTGATGAAGAATACGAGCCATTGAGGACGTATTTTCCGGACGAGGAAATAATGCATGTAGGTGAGCTAGAATTACCCGAGGAACCAGGTTGGAAGCTTTTCTTTGATGGAGCCGCAAACGCAAAGGGAGTTGGAATAAGAGCGGTACTTATTTCTGAAACAGGACGTCATTATCCTGTTACAGCTCAGCTGCGTTTCTATTGTACCAACAACATGGCTGAGTATGAGGTATGCATTTTGGGTCTGCGACTAGCTGCAGACATGGATATCCAGGACGTTTTGGTCTTGGGAGACTCGGACCTCCTGGTGCATCAAATTCAGGGTAAATGGGAAACACGGGATTTAAAACTCATACCATATCGACAATGTTTACACGATTTGAGCAAGCGATTTTGATCTGTGGAATTCAGACACATCCCAAGAGTTCATAATGAGGTTGCTGATGCATTGGCCACCTTAGCATCAATGCTACACTACCCCGATAAAATTCATGTTGACCCATTACACATTCAGGTTCAAGATCAGCATGCTTATTGCAACATGGTAGAGGAAGAAGTGGATGGCGAGCCATGGTTTTATGACGTAAAAGAGTACCTCAGGATGGGGATATACCCGGAGCAGGCCACCGGAGACCAGAAAAGAGCCATTCGGCAATTGTCAAATGGGTTCTTCCTCAGTGGTGGAGTGTTGTACAGAAGAACCCCGGATTTGGGATTGTTGAGATGTATAGACGTCGGTCAAGCCATGACAGTTATGGCAGAGGTGCATGTCGGAGTCTGTGGGCCACATATGAGCGGATATGTATTGGCAAAGAAGATTCTTCGAGCAGGGTATTACTGGATCACTATGGAGCGTGATTGTATTAGTTTCGTGCGGAAATGCCATCAATGTCAGATACACGGAGATTTGATTCATTCTCCGCCCACAGAATTGCATAAAATGTCAGCGCCATGGCCATTTGTTGCATGGGGCATTAATGTCATTTGGCCTATTGAGCCGGCAGCGACCAATAGTCATAGGTTCATTCTGGTGACCATCGACTACTTCATTAAGTGGGTTGAAGCTAAAACTTTCAAGTCGGTAACCAAGAAGGCAGTGGTCGATTTTGTTCACTCCCATATCATCTGTAGATTTGGGGTCCCAAAAGTCATCATCACGGATAACGGTGCAAATCTTAACAGCAATTTGATGAGAGAGGTATGTCAATAGTTTAATATTACACACCGCAATTCCACCCCATATCGTCCCAAGGCAAATGGAGCAGTTGAAGCAGCCAATAAGAACATCAAGAAGATACTGAGGAAGATGGTAGAAGAATCTAGACAGTGGCATGAGAAATTACACTTTGCCTTGTTGGGTTATCGCACTACAGTTCGGACTTCGGTAGGTGCAACTCCTTATCTATTGGTATACGGAACTGAAGCAGTGATACCAGCAGAGGTCGAAATTTCGTCCCTCCGGATTGTCGCTGAAGCCGGGATTGACGACGATGAATGGGTCAAAGCTCGACTGGAGCAGTTGAACTTAATAGATGAAAAAAGATTGGCAGCAGTGTGTCATGGCCAGTTATATCAGAAGAGAATGGCAAGAGCATACAATAGGAAGGTGCGCCCCAGAAAATTTGAAGTAGGGCAGCAAGTATTGAAGCGGATCCTCCCACACCAGATCGAAGCAAAAGGCAAGTTCGCCCCAAATTGGCAAGGGCATTATGTTGTGACCAGAGTGTTATCCAACGGTGCTTTATGTCTGACAGATATCGAAGGAAGATGCGTCGACATGGCTATTAATTTTGATGCAGTCAAAAGATATTATGCGTAATTTCTTTGATTATGATAGTTATTTGTCCGTTTGTTTGTACTTGGTACTTATTGGATAGTGAAATGACGGAGGCAATTCTTTCTTCTATCCAAACACTTTTAACCTTTGCTTCACCCTTTGAGCCTTATTTATTCTTTTATACCCCTCTTTTGGAGTCACTAATGAAATTATAATAATAATGAAAAAAATGAAACAAGAGAAAAGTCACAAGAAAAACAAAGGAAGTGGGAACTACGTTTGACCTGATTCCTCAAAGAAGGATACGTAGGCGCCTCACGGCTCGGTCATAGTGTAACAAAAAAATAAAAATCCCCCAAGCAAAGAAAACTGGGGCAGAAGTTATGTTTTGAAGTTTCAAAAGAGGTTTGATTCCAAGAGTTGTAATGTTTCACCCATCAAAGTTTATTTTTTGAATTTTTGATAGCTTTTCTTTTAACCCCACACAAAACCAATATCGATGTCCAAAAAAGACCTCCCGATCAGTATCCGAGAAGTGCCAAGTCATGCAAATGGAAGTCGGGAACAACACTCTGATCCCCAGCAAAAGAAGAGGATCGTAAACTGGAAATGAATTGATAGCCGAAAAGAATCCCCAGCAGAGAGAGTCATATCGGCAGCACTCCAATCCCCAGCTGAAAAATAAAATAAAATGAGAGAGTCTTATCGGTGGTCGACAAAATATTAGGCGATCCAGCTCCGGTCGCTTAGGCTCATGCAGATGGCGTGAGCTATTACACAAGAAAATTTGAGAATTGGCCGGAAATCCAGTTTTATGGCCCTAAAACGCCAAAAATAAGGAAAGATCATGGCGATGCGATAACTATTGTTCCTTAGGTCATTTTTTATGTGCCATAAAATAATAGGCGATTCGGATCTAGTGGCCCGAGCCCATGCAGATGGCGTGGGTTATAACACACAAAATCTGAGAATCGGGCATAATTCTAGTTTTATGGCCCTAAAACGCCAAAATGAGGAACAACTATGGTGAGGCGATGACTATTATTTCTTAGGTCATTTTTATGAACTAAAATCTTTTAGGTGATTTGGGACCGGTTGCCCCGGCCCATACAGATAGTGTGGGCAATAGCACACGAAAATTTAGAAATCGGGCAAAATTTCAGTTATATGGCCCTAAAATGCCAAAAAATAAGGAACGCTCGTGGTTAGGCGATGACTATTGTTCCTTATATCGTCTTTGATAGGCCAAAAAAATATTAGGCGATAAGGGTCCGGTCGCCCGGGCCCAATCAGATGGCATGGGCTACAACACACGAAAATTTAGAAATCGGATAGAATTCCAGTTATACGGCCCTAAAACACCAAAAAAGTAGGAACGGTTATGGCTAGGCGATCACTATTGTTACTTAGATCATTTTTATGGGCCGACAAAATTTGAGTCTATCCGGGACCCGTCGCCCTGGCCCATGGTGTGGACTACAACACAAAATTTAAAAATCGGACGAAATTTCAGTTTTATGGCTTTGAAACTCCAAAAAACAAGGAACGGTCATGGTGAGGCCTTGACTATTGTTCCTTCGATCGTTTTTTATGGGCCGAAATATTTTTAGGTGATCCGGATCCGGTCGCACAGGCCCATGCATATGAAGGGGGATATAACACACAAATATTTAGGAATCGGACGAAAGTCAATTTTATGCCCCTAAAGTGCTAAAAAACGAGGAACGATCATGGAAAAGCAATGAATATTAATCATTTAGTTATTTTTGATAGGCCGGTAAAATTTTAGGTGATCCGTGTACGGTGTCCAGTCCCATGCAGATGGCATGGGCTATAGCACACGAAAATTTAGAAATCGAGCGGAATTCCAATTTTATGGCCCTAAATCACCAATAATAAGGAACAGTTGCTCAAGTCATTTCTGATGTACCGAACATTTTTATGTGATTAGGGTCCGGTCATCTGTGCCCATGCAGATGGTTTGGGTTATAACATACAAAAATCTGAGAACCGGGCGAAATTCAAGTTTTATGGTCCTAAAACACCCAATAATAAGGAACTATCATGGTGAGACGATGACTATTGTTCCTTAGGTCATTTTTGATAGGCCAAATTTTTTTAGGTGATTCGGGTCGGGTCGCCCGGGCCTATGCAGATGGCATGGGCTATAGCATACAAAAATCTGGGAATCAAACAGAATTCCAGTTTTATGGCCCTAATGCGCCAAAAAATGAGGAGGTCATGGCGAGGCGATGACTATTGTTTCTTAGATCTTTTTTAATGGACCAGCAAAATTTTAGGCTACAGGGTCCAATCGCCTAGACCAAGGAAAATGGCGAAGGCTATAACACACGAAAAACTAGAATTCGGGCAGAATTTCAGTTCTATGGTCCTAAAATGCCAAAAAATGAGGAACAATCATGGCGAGGCAATGACTTATTTAGGCTATCCAGGTCTGATCGTTCGGGCCCATGCAGATGGTGTGGGCTATAGCACACGAAAATTTGGGAATTGGGCCTTAAAACGCTAAAAAATAAAGAACGGTCATGGCGAAACGATGATTATTGTTCCTTATGTCGTTTTTAAGTGTGCAAAAGTTTTTAGGCGATTCGCGCCCGGTCGCCTGGGCCCATGCTGATGGCATGGGCTATAGCACACGAAAATTTACGAATCAGGCAGAATTCAAGTTTTATGTTCTTAAAACGCCAAAAATCAAGGAACGGTCATGTCAAAGCGATGACTATTGTTCTTTAGGTCGTTTATGATGGCCCGATAAATTTTTAGGCATTTCGGGTCCAGTCGCCTGGATGCATGCAGATGGGCCTGGGCTACAACACACGAATAACACATGAAAATTTGGAAATGGGGCGTTATTTAAGTTTTATTATCCTAAAATGCCAAAAAATGAGAAATGATCATGGCGAGATAATGAATATTGTTCCTTAGGTCATATTTTGTGAACATGCAAAATTTTAGGCAATTGGGGTCCTGTCTCCTGGGCCCATGTAGATGGCGTGTGCGATAGCAGATGAAAATCTAAAAATCGGGCAAAATTCCAGTTTTATGATCTTAAAACGCCAAAAATGAGGAACGGCCATAAAGAGATGATGACTATTGTTCCTTAGATCATGTTTGATAGGCCGACGAAATTTGAGTAGATCCGGGTCCGGTTGCCAAGATCCATGCAGATGGCGTGGGCTATAGTACACGAAAATTTGAGAATCGGGTGTAATTCTCATTTTATGGCCCTAATATGCCAAAAAATGAGGAATGATCATGGCGAGGCGATAACTATTATTCCTTAGATCATTTTTGATGGGCAGAAAAAAAAATTGCCCAAGCAGATGGCGTGCGCTATAGCACATAAAAATCAGGGAATCGGGCAAAATTCTAGTTTTATTGCCCATTAACGCCAAAAATGAGGAACGATCATGGAGAGGCGATGATTATTGTTCCTTAGGTCATTTTTTCTTAACCGACAAAATTGTAAGCTATCGGGGTCCGATCGTCTGGGCCCATGTAAATGGTGTAACATAAAAATTTGGGAATCGGGCATATATCTGATTTTATGGCCCTCGAACGCCAAAAAATGAGGAACGACCATAGAGAAGCAATGACTATTGTTCCTTAAGTCATTTTTGATAGGCCGGCAAATTTTAAGGCGATCCGGGTACGGTCGTCCAGATCCATGCAAATGGTATGGGCACACGAAAACCTGGGAATCAGGCGAAATTTTCGTTATATGGCCCTAAAAGGCTAAAAAGGAGGAATGATCATGGCGAGGCGATGACTATGATTCCTTAGATCATTTTTATGGCGTATGCTATAGCACACGAAAATTTAGAATCGGACGGAAGTCAAGTTTTATGGCCCTAAAGTGCCTAAACACGAGGAATAATCATGGCAAAGCGATGACTATTGTTCATTAGATCATTTTTTATGGGCCGAGAAAACTTTAGGCGACTTGGGTCCAGTCTTCCGGGCCCATGCTGATGGCGTGAGCTATTATAGCACATGAAAATTTATGAATCGGGTAGAATTCAAGTATTATGGCGATAATGGTGAGGCGATGACTATTGTTTCTCACGTTATTTTTGCTGAGCAAAATTTTTTTAGGCGATTCGGGTCCGGTCGCCCAGGTCAATGTAGATGTCGTGGGCTATAGGCTATAGCACACAAAATTTTTGGAATTGGGCGGAATGCCAGTTTTATGGTCCTAAAACACCAAAAATGAGGAACGATCTTGGCAAGGTGACGACTAATATTCCTTAGGAAATTTTTTATGGGCTAACAAAATTTAAGGCGATCTGGGTGCGATCACTTAGGTACATATAAATGGCGTGAACTATAGCATAAGAAAATTTGACAATCGGGGAAATTCTAGTTTTATGATCCCAAAATGCCAAAAATCGAGGAACTGTCATGACGAGGTGATGGCTATTATTCCTTAGGTCATTTTTGATAGGTCGAAAATAATTTAGGTGATACAGGTCCGGTCGCCACCCATGTAGACGGTGTGGGCTATAATATACGAAAATTTAGAAATTGGGCGGAATTCCTGTTATATGGCCCTGAAATGCCAAAAAATGAGGAAGGTCATGGCGAGGCGATGACTATTATTTCTCAGGTCATTTTTTATATTCCGAAAAACTTTTAGGCGATTGGGGTCCAGTCGCCCGGGTCCATGCAGATGGTGTAGAATAAAGCACACAAAAATCTTAGAATCGGGAATACGCCACAAAAAAACAAGAAACGATCATGGCGAGGCGATGACTAATGTTCCTTAGATCGTTTTTTATGAACGGCCCCAGTTTTAGGCGATTGTGGTCTGGTCGCCCGGGCCCATGCAGATGGCGGCATAAAAAATCTGGAAATCGGGCGGAATTCCAGTTTTATGGTCCTAGAACACCAAATAACGAAGAACGGTCATGGCGAGACAATGACTATTGTTGCTTAGGTTATATTTATAGGCCGGCAAAATTATATGTGATCCGGGGTCAGTCTCCTGGGCCCATGCATATGGCGTGGGCTATAGCACACGAAAATCTAGGAATCGAGCAGAATTCCAGTTTTATAGCCCTGAAATGCCAAAAAATGAGGAACGGGCATGGAAAGGCTTTGACTATTATTCCTAATTTTAGATGATTTGGATTCGATCGCCTTGGCCCATGCAAATGGCGTGGGCTATAGCATATGAAAATCTGGGAATCGGGTGGAATTCCGATTTTATCGCCCTAAAATACCAAAGAAAAAGAAGCAGTCATGGCGAGGCGATGACCAGGGTTCCTTAGGTCATTTTTGATGGTGCGGCGAAATTTTATTCGGTACCGGTCAATCGGGCAGAATTTAGATTTTATAGCCTTAAAACGCCAAAAAAATGAGGAACGGTCGTGGTGAGATGATGACAATTATTCCTTAGGTCGTTTTTGATGGGCCAAATTTTTTTAGGCGATTCGGTTCCGGTTGTCCGGACCCATTTAGATGGCATGGGCTATAACACACAAAAATCTAAGAATTAAGCGAAATTTCAATTCTTTGGCCCTAAAATGCCAAAAAATGATGGTGATCATGGAGAGGCAATGACTATTTTTCGTTAGGTCATATTTTTTGGGCCGAAAAAATTTTAGACGATCTAGTTCCGGTCGCCTGGGCCCATGCAGATAACGTGGGCAATAGTACATGAAAATCGGGGAATCAGGCAAAAATCTAATTTTATGACCCTAAAATACCAAAAAATAAGAAACGTTCGTGTAAAAGCGATGACCATTGTTTCTTAGGTCATTTTTGATAGGCCCGCAAAATTTTTGGCAATTCTGGTTCTGTCACACAGACCCACACTAATGGCGTGGGCTATAGCATATAAAAATCTAGAGATCGTGTTGAATTTCCCTTTTATGGCCCTAATACACCATAAAATGAGGAACGATTATAGCGAGGCGATGACTATTGTTCCTTAGATCGTTTTTTTATGGCTGAAATTGTTTTAGGCGGTCGGGGTCCGAGCACCGAGCCCATACATATGGCGTGGGTTATAGCACATAAAAATCAATGAATCGGGCGGAATTTCAGTTTTATTGCCCTAAAATACCAATAAACGAGGAATGATCATGGCGAGACAATGACTATTGTTCCTTAGGTCGTTTTTATGAATCAAAAAAATTTTAGGCGATCGAAGTTCGTTCGCTTGGGTCCATATAGATGGCGGCACACAAAAATTTAGGAATCGGGTGGAATTCCAATTTTATGTTCCTAAAACATCAAAAAATGAGGAACGGTCATGGTGAGGCAATGACTCTTTTCCTTAGGTCATTTTTTATGCGCGGGCAAAATTATAGGTGATTCGGGTCTGGTCGCTCAGGCCCATGCATATGGCACATACAAAAATATGGAAATCGAGCGGATTTTCAGTTTTATGGCCTTGAAACGCCAAAAAATGCGGAATGTTCATGGAGAGACATTGATTATTATTCCTTAAGTCATTTTTTATGGGACGATAAAATTTTAGATGATTCGGGTTCGGTCACTCGAGCCAATGCAAATAGCGTAGACTATAACATGCGAAAATCTGGGAATCGGGTGAAATTCCGATTTTATGGACCTAAAATACCAATAAACGAGGAACGATGATAACAAGGAGGTGACTATGGTTCCTTAGGTCATTTTTATGGTCCGGAAAAATTCTATTCCATTCGGGCCCGATCGCCTGGACCCATGCGGATGGCGTGGGCTATGACATACGAAAATCTGAAATCGGGTGGAATTCCAGTTTTATGGCCCTAAACGCCTAAAAACAAGGAACAATCATAGAAAGACGGTGCATATTGATCCTTAGATCTTCTGATGGGCTGGTAGGCGATTTGGGTCCGGTTGCTCGAGCCAATGTAGATGGCACGGGGAATAACACATGAAAATCTAAGACTCGGGCAAAATTCCAGTTTTATGGCCCTAAAATATCAAAAACCGATGAACAATCATGGAGAAGCGATAACTATTGTTACTTAGGTCATTTTTTATGGGCTGAAAATATCTTAGACGATTCGGGTCTGGTCGCTCAGACCCATGTAGGTAGTATAACACACAAAAATCTGGAAATCAGGCGGAATTCTAGTTTTATGGCCCTAAAATGCCTAAAAACGAGGAACGGTCTTGGGCAGACAATGACTATTATTTCTTAGATCGTTTTTGATGGGCCGGCAAAATTTTAGGCTATTCGGGTCCAATCACCTAGGCCCATGCAAATGTCGTAGGCTATAACACACGAAAATTTAGGAATCAGGCGGAATTCTAATTTTTTGGCCCTAAAACGCCAAAAAATGAGGAACGGTCATGGCAAGGCGATAACTATTATTCCTTAGGTCATTTTTGATGGGACAAAAATATCTTAGATGATTCGGGTCTGGGTGCCCGGACCCATGTAGATGGTATAACACACAAAAATTTGAGAATCAAGCGGAATTCTAGTTTTATGATGCTAAAATGCCAAAAAATGGGGAACGATCATGGCAAGGTGATGACTATTGTTCCTTAGGTCATTTTAGATAGGATGGTAAAATTGTAGGTGATTCAGGTCCGCTCGCCCGGATGCATGCAGATTGTGTGTGCTATAACACACGAAACTCTGAAAATCGGGCGGAATTCCTGTTTTAAAGCCTTAAAATGCCAAAAAATGAGGAACGGTCATGGCGAGGAGATGACTATTGTTCTTTATGTTATTTTTATGGATTGGTAAAATTTTAGGCGATTCGAGTCTGGCGCTGATGGCGTAGGCAAATAGCACACAAAAATTTCGGAATCAAGCGAAATTCTAATTTTTTGGCGTTATTTCAGTTTTTCGACACTAAAACGCCAAAAACGAGGAATGGTCATGGCAAGACGATGACTATTATTCCTTAGGTAGGTCCGTTTGCTCGGTCCCATGCAGACTGCGTGGGCTATAACATACGAAAATTTGAGAACTTGGCGGAATTTCAATTTTATGGCCTTAAAACGCCAAAAATGATGAACGGTCATGGGAAGGATATGACTATTGTTCCTTCGATCGCTTTTCATGGGCCGGCAAAATTTTAGACGATTCGGGTCTGGTCGCTCGGGCCCATGCAGATGGCGTGGGCTATACCACACGAAAATCTTGGAATCAAGCGGAATTCCTGTTTTATGGCTCTAAAACACCAAAAATGAGGAACGATCATGACGAGACGATGACTGTTGTTCCTTAGGTCGTTTCATAGACTCGATTAAGTAGCTTATAGAATGCCGACGACTATTTTCCACTTAACTATTAAGTGATCTGAAATTAAAGTTAAGGACTTATTGCCCTTAACTTTTGAACTTGGAAATTAAAGTTAAGGACTTATTGCCCTTAACTTTTGAACTTGTAACTGTAAGTTAAGGACTGTCTGTCCTTAACTTTTGGGCTTCTTAGCCTAAGTTCAGGACCTATTGTCCTTAACTTTTTGGCTTTTTAGCATAAGTTCAGGACCTATTGTCCTTAACTTTTAATTTATTTTAACACAAAATAAATTAAATGCAAACACACAATAAGGATAATAGAGAAAGACTTGGAAATAAGTCAACATCCGATTGACTTTTCCAATTTAAACTTCCTTAAAAGAGACTAAGTGTCTTAAACCTTAGCAAAATCATTCTGGAATCGATCCGACCAACCCGATACCACAAAACATAGATTCTTTGTGGGAAGAAGCTAACAAAGGAAGAAGTAGCTCAGTTCCGAAGAGCAGTAGATAAAGACTATTACTTTGAAGTGTACTATGATGAGTTGCCCATATGGTGTCTTATTGGACGAGTTGAGAATAGAGAAGAAACAGATGATACAAAAGATTACAAATACTTTCTGTACAAACACATACATTGAGATCACAGCAAGAGCGGATCCACATTCTGTTTTGGACCTGACAGAAGATAAGGAAGTCGATGCTGATGCGAAATGAAAGCAAACAGATATTCCAAGTCTGTTAATATAAACAAATTCTCCATGACACATGAAACAGATAGAAGAAAGGGTAACACAGTTTTTTCATATTAATTTTAATAGACTAGTGGCTACTATTGCTAAGCATTAAAAATGCTGGATAAAAAGTAAATACCACTTTAAAAAGTGGCTTCCCCACACAATTTTTACCATTTTAGCTCATGGGTCAATTTGGGTTGAGCCCAAGTTAACCCATTATTTTTGATAGCCTATTCTGACTCATTTAACAACTCAAATACAACTCATGAAACTCACCCAACACAAAGAATCTCAACCCAACTTATCTAAAAATTTACTTATTTGCCCCCTCCCTCCCCCCCGCCCCGTAAAACCCCTAAGAAAAAAATCACTTTTTTTTTTGTATTTTCAATTTTCCGTTTTTTTTTTATTTTTCTGCACCACCCACCCACCCCGGAGCGCAAACCCCCTAAAATAAATTTTATTTTTTTTTGTATTTTCAATTTTTTGTTTTTTTTTGTTTTTCTGCGCCACCCACCTTCCCCTCCATTTTTTTTTTACTTTTTTTTATAATTTCAATTTTCTGTTTTCTGTTTTATATTTTTTCGTTTTTCTGCACCATCCACCCACTCCAATCCCCCCTCCCCCATCCATAAAATATTTGTCAACTTACATATTTTAAGGTAAAAAGTTTTTTTTATGCAAGATGAGCATGGTTCTAAAATATGGGTCAAGTTGGACGGGTTGGATTATGACCCATTGTTTAGCCCATCTTGACCCAGCCCATCTTAACCCAAAGACACTTGGGTTGGGTTGGGCAATAATTCATTTATTGACCTAACCCATCTTGACCCGCCCAAATTCAGCCCAACCTGCCCATTTGCCACCCCTATTATTTCCCTAGCTACTCTTCAAAATTAGGATAATGGTATACATTTTTGCATATCATGGTTCTTTTTAAAAGTAGTTTTTAATATAATAATTCGATCTTCGAACTCACTAATTCGATTAATCCTAATTTACAATGCATGAGTCCCACCAAACTATTAAAAATTTCTTTATTTTTAAAGTTCAAACTCAAGACCTCTAATTATTGCATCTTGTTGCTTCTTTTAGTAGTCCAAATTACTTCATTCATTCACTTTTAATTGTCCAAAACGTATTTTATACCGTCTTTAAAAAATAATAAATAAAGTATATATTTTACTATAATATTTACAATAATGATAATATTTTATAAAGTTTTAAAAAATAATTTAGGAAATGAGTAGTTAACAAAAAAGGGTAAAATAGAAAAAAAAAAATTAATTTTCTCTTGGTTAGCTAAAATGAACAAGTAAAAATATATTTTTAATATAATATAAAAGTAAAAGTGAATATACTATATTTTTCATCCTAAAATAGATGCAGCCCGGTACATTAAGCTTCTGCTATGCGCGGGATTCGGGAAAGGACCGGACCACAAGGGTATGTTGTATGCAGTCTTACTCTGCACTTTTGCAAAAAGCTTTTTCCACGGCTCAAACTCATTACCTCCCGATCACATGTCAGCAATTTTATTAGTTATACCAAAATTGCCTTCATAAATACATTCCAAAATAGAAAGAGGTAGAAATATGTAATCTAATTTTAATTTAATTTTATACAGAAATCCACAGTCCACTTTTGACCACCTCGCTCCTCACTCTCTCTCTTCAGTTCTTCTCTCTCATCTGCAACACTTTGTACTGTGTGCGTGTGTGTGTACTGCTTCAGTTTTGGAAAATCAGATCAAAACGATATATTCCCCAATTATAGCTAGATTCTACTGCTTCACTTTTCAGCAAATCTCTCTGCCATTCTCTCTCCTAAAACCTCTCTCTTTCTCTCTCATCAAAATCAGTGAAATTTACTCTCATTGTCAGCCCATTTGCAGTTTCAGCTCTTTTAATTTTTTTTAACCCATTTTCGGTTTATAAGCTTTGTGGCGTTGAGATTAAACCAGTGTTTTGGTTTTTGCATTTAAGAAACTGTTACTACAAATTCTTAAAGTCTTTGCAATTACTGAAGTTTTAGTTTCGTCAATTTTAATCGGAGATTTTCGTTTAATTTTTGAGAAATGGGTTTCTTCACTATTTGAAGAATTTTGAGCTGAAAGGAATGAATTCAGATGTCAACAGAGGTAGTGGAACAGTTGAAAGGGATATTGAACAGGTAAAAAGAAAAAAATTACTGTCTTATTCTTCCAATTTTTGTCATTATTTTAAACCCCGTCAAACTATTGCTTATTACTACTGTACTAATACTATTTTTTCCTTGACATAAGTTTGGAGGATGCACTTTCGGTTTTACTAATTAAAATATCAGGGTGTGCCCTAATGATCAATGAAGGGGTAGGAGTAGTATGGGGTCTCTACTAGCGGCACTTTCGAAATGCCACCTTGTTTATATATATAAAAAAGGTCTTTTCAATTCCATTTGACTCGAGGCATCAAGTTTAAATCCCGGTGGAAAGAAATACTAGGTGATTTCTTTCGACCTGCCTAAGCCCTGGTGGGAAGAGTTATCCGGTGTCTGTGCGGGTGGGAGGCAACAGGTATTTGATGGAATAGTCGAAGTGCGCACAAGCTAGTGCGAGTACTACTGTTATAAAAATAAATAAAATTAGGTAGGTTCTCGCAACTATGCTTGGCACCTATACTAAGTTAATTTTCATCCCCTAATTTACTTGCCTTCAGTGTTTAACCACTCATTTTAGATGTATAATTAAGTAAATTAAAGTGTACTCTCTCTAATAGGTTAAGCTTTTAAATGAGATAGTTACACTAAAAAGGCAGCCCGATGCACGAAGTATCCTGCATTCACGCAGGGTCTGGGAAGGGCCACATCCAAAGGGGGTGTGATTTAGGCAGCCTATCATAATGCAAGCATCAATGGCTGATTTCACGGCTCAAGCCCGTAATCTATTGGTCACACGGAGACAATTTTACTATTACTCCAAGACTCCTCTTCAACATGGTATTAGAGAAGACATCGGTCTTGGGTTTTAGTCTTATCGCCACCCATTATAGGAAAAAAACTTACATGTGCTTGGCCCAAGAATCAGGCTGCACATTAGGGGCATGTTAAAGCATAATTAAGTAAGTTAAGATGTATTCTCTATGGTGATACACTCAACACCTCATTTTGGATTCCTCTTCCTTAGTATGGGCTGCTTTCAGTGGCGGATCCAGAATTTTAAAGTCATGGGTGCTCGCCAAAAAAAACTTCGAAAGAAGAGGAAAATGAAAATTAGTTGTGGGTGCTCACTCAATGTTTATTTAAATACTTTTATAATGGCCCGTGCAAATTTACTAAGTATGGTCAAGGCAATGGGTGTTTGAGCACCCACAAGAGTCTATCTAGATCCGCCACCGGCTGCTTTGTCTTTATGGAACACTTAAGTCCTCATTTGAAAAATAAGGTTTTGTTTTCTGCTTTGGGCATGGGGTGAATGGGCAATGGTGCCAAGATTTAGCTATGGTATTACAGCTTTTGGGAGAGAAAAGTTATGAACCTTGTTGACTGCAGTGGGTTAAGACAGAAGGTTCATTGGCTTGAAATTCCTTTGCATTTGATTTATCTCAGGCGATAACCGCTCTAAAGAAGGGGGCATGTTTGCTGAAGTATGGAAGAAGGGGAAAGCCAAAGTTTTGTCCCTTTCGTCTGGCAAATGTAAGTAACATTTCATTCTTTGTTTAATTTTGTACATATGGCTTGCTTTTCTTAGCATTGAAATAATGAAATTCTATGCATTCCGACTCCGTAATCATATTAGCTATCCAAGAAGGGGAAAGCAGTTTGGTGAAACCCCACATCTATACGTAACAAGAATCTATATCATTTATTTGAGAGACCGACATAGAGTTCTCCATACTGGACGTAACACTGGCTGCTAGGAAGCACGTAATAGGTTGGCATTGGCATCCTCACCATGAATTTGATATCTCAATGAAGCAAATTAGGACATTTCCCTTGATCTTTCTCCTTGATTTTTCAGCAGTGTTGAAGTTTGTGGTATTTTGGCCTATCTTCAGTTTTATGTGTCAGTGCGTTGATATTTCATCCTAAATGCTTGTGTCAGTTTCTGATTAGTGATTGGTAATGTTTACTATCATGATTATACTTGTCAAAAAAGTAAAAGATGTTTACCACCATGATTGTAGTTTGTTCCTTTTTGATACTCCGTATTCAGTTTTTGCATGCATGTATCTCAGGTTGAAGTAGTGTCCTTCAAATGATGTAAATAATACCACAGTTAAGGAGAGTGTGGATTAGGAGGCTTGAAAAGTAAATATAGGTAATCAAAGCTCCTACAATCTCTGTGCCAATTTGGAAGTGATACTATCCAAACTGCCATACGCTAAAGAGAAGCAAAAATAATCGCACTATCTCATGATAATAAATCAGAAAATGAGACTTAATAAAAAAATTGGAAGTTTGAGTTCTCTTCCAAATGCCTACCTTATTGTGTCATCCAGAATACCAGAACTTCAATGTTGATAATTCATGCTCAGTGGATACACAATATTCATCAGAGATATCCATGTCAAGGTTCTTTGTTCACATTCATACTGCCATGTAACCATTGTGAAGTAGTGTTTTTGACTGCTGTTAGAATACATGTGGTAAACTTCATCCTAGGTAGTTTGTTCCTAGTTTCCTTGTTCCAGTAGTGCCAGCATCTTAGCTCATGTCTCTTACTTTCTGGGGTTTAAACCTAAAGCCTTTGATGGATGGCCATTTCATTATTTGTCATTGTGTATGACTGCTTATAGATAAACCTGTTATTGATATAAAATAATCCCATGCTTGCTGTATGGATATCGGTGTTTCACTTTACCTTTCTTTATTGAGGTAGGGATTTAATACAGCAACTGTGTATTGCTTCGTTGTATCGCAGCTAAACGTAACTACCTCCTCTGAAACTTAGTGTTAGTTGAAGTAAATAAATGTCATTATGGTTTCAGGATGAATCTGCTCTGATATGGTTTTCTGGTAAAGAGGAGAAACACCTTAAGCTAAGTCACGTGTCAAGAATAATATCTGGACAGCGCACTGTAAGTTCCCTCTGCTGAAGATACTATTCTCCGTTCTACAACCTTTTTGACATGTATCTATTTGATTCTATTCTACAAATTTATCCATCTTTATATATCTCTTTTTGTGGTTTTAAAATGGATTTCGAAGAACTTATATGGTGAAAGGTCAGATGGCTCGTTCTGTGTGCTCACTTCATTTCACCAGAGATTTATGTGGTTAAATGTACGGGCATTAGTGGCTTTCATATGTTAACCGAATTCAATGACAGATGAATTTATAAGTTATCTTCAGTGTGGTAATTATCTTGCATCTTTTCTTGGTCCTTGAGCTTCTGTTTCAGCGAAAATATAAAATGTTTTCTGTTATTTTGCGCAAGCAATTCCCACTCTCTTTTCATTGGTGAACAGAAAGAAAGAAGCTAGGAGACTTCCTTGGAGAGGCATGTGAATTCAATTTGCATAGAATTATAGAGATCTAGCCAGATAAGCAGCTTGAATGTTAATTTGATACAGAATTTTAATCACTGTTCTTGAACTCTTGTGAACTGTGACATCAGCATGTCCACAAATTTGTCTCTAAGCATAGCTTCTTTATTTTCTTTTGGAAGTATCGTGTTAATATATTCTAGTCTTTTAAAGACAAAATTAAGAGAACTAAGAAAGAAGAAGAAAGAAATGGAGTATGACTGGATGAGTAGGATCAAACATCTTCCGCTAAAGGAATTTTTGCTTACATGTCATGGTTAATCGATAATCTATATGATGTATTAACTGTTTGTTTTCATTTCTCTATATGTATATCCGCATATGCTCTTTATCAAAAAGTATAACTGCATTTGCTCTTCATTAAGTAATTGGGGTCACATGTGAAGTCTTGTGTGTATGATTAACCTATTAAAACTATGCTAGAAGTTTACTCTTGCCTTCTTCTCAAATGTTATATACCTCATTCTGAGGAAGTATTGCTGAATTTGATTGGTTGTTTTCATGTTGAATCTAAGTATTCGTTCTACATAGATGAGCACTTTTTGGTCAAAGTTCATGCTATACTAGCGGTCATTCATTTGATTTTATCAGCCTTAGTGGTTGGTTAATGATTTCTTTTGGCTTGTTCCATTCATAGTTACATACTTTGATGATGATAATTTGGTGTCAGTGTGTTTTTCTTTTTTATTTAGCAATTTCTAGTTCTTAATGAACATGGTTTTCGGTCTAGTTGAACCAACAACAATAGACCCAGTGTATTCCCATAAATGGGGTCGGGGCATTCCTCATTGATGTTAGCGTCGCATGAGCATGGCCGACCCAAAGGGCTCGGCCAAGTCCAAGACGAGCACGACCGTCATTCTAGTTGAACCACCTATGTTAAAATGTTTAATGATGCGATCTGATTAACAAGCTTTGCTTCTGCTCTTTTCCAGCCAATATTTCAAAGGCACCCACGACCTGAGAAGGAGTACCAATCTTTTTCACTCATATACAATGATAGATCACTGGATTTGGTAAGAGTTTCATTAGTGACAGCTGTGTCCTTTTTAGAGGGAAAGTCTTGTACGTAATTCATGCAATTCTGTCTTATTCCATTGTCATTTGAAATTGTTGCACCAACTAACTCTCTCACCTTCCTCTTCAATCTTATGTCTTAGATATGCAAAGATAAAGACGAAGCAGAGGTATGGTTTAGTGGCTTGAAGGCTTTAATCTCACGTGGACACCAGCGAAAGTGGAGAACAGAATCAAGGAGCGATGGAATTCCTTCTGGTGCTACTAGTCCCAGAACATATACGCGGAGAAGCTCTCCTCTTCATTCTCCTTTTGGTAGTGGTGATAGTTCACAGAAGGTACATTCTATCTCGCACGTCTAACCATGCATATGCAGATGAGACTTTATATTTGTCAATATTCATGTCAAAATTATATAATTTCATTTTGTTTCTCTAAGATGCTGAATAAGATCCATTATTTCCATCAGGATGGTGGTGATCAGCTTCGCCTTCATAGTCCATATGGAAGCCCACCTAAAAATGGTGTAAATAAGGCATTCTCTGACGTAATTCAATATAGTTTACCTCCCAAGGGCCTTTTCACTTCAGATGCTGCTAGTGCTTCTATTCATTCCTTATCTTCTGGAGGTTCAGATAGCATACATGGTCAGATGAAGGCAATGGGTATGGATAACTTTAGAGTAAGCCTTTCAAGTGCTGTTAGCTCATCAAGTCAAGGTTCTGGTCATGATGATGGTGATGCATTGGGAGATGTTTTTATCTGGGGGGAAGGGACTGCAGATGGTGTACTAGGTGGTGGACCTCATAGGATTGGCAGTTGTAATGGTGTCAAAGTAGATTCTTTATTGCCCAAAGCTCTAGAGTCTGCAGTAGTACTGGATGTCCAAAATTTAGCTTGCAGTGGAAAACACGCAGCACTAGTGACAAAGCAGGGTGAGATTTTCTCCTGGGGTGAGGAATCAGGAGGCAGGCTTGGGCATGGTGTCGATTCTGATGTTTTGCATCCAAAGCTTATAGATTCCCTTGGCCATACAAACATTGAGCTTGTTGCTTGTGGCGAAAATCATACTTGTGCTGTAACACTCTCTGGTGAACTGTACACATGGGGTGCCGGTGATTTTGGTCTTCTTGGGCATGGGAATGAAGTTAGTCATTGGGTGCCCAAAAGAGTAAATGGACCCTTAGAGGGCATACATGTTTCTTATATCTCCTGTGGACCCTGGCATACCGCTGTGGTGACCTCTGCTGGCCAATTATTTACTTTCGGGGATGGAACTTTTGGAGTTCTTGGTCACGGAGATAGAAAAAGTATTTCAAAACCCAGGGAAGTGGAATCTCTGAAGGGGCTTCGAACTGTTCAAGCAGCTTGTGGGGTTTGGCATACTGCTGCAGTTGTTGAAGTCATGGTGGGAAACTCTAGTTCAAGCAATTGTTCGTCGGGGAAACTTTTTACTTGGGGAGATGGTGATAAAGGTCGACTTGGGCACGGTGATAAGGAGTCAAAACTTGTTCCTACTTGTGTTGCAGCTCTTGTTGAACCCAACTTTTGCCAGGTTTCTTGTGGACACAGCTTGACAGTTGCTCTAACTACTTCAGGTCATGTATATACAATGGGAAGTCCTGTATATGGCCAACTAGGTCACCCTCAAGCTGATGGGAAGCTTCCTTGTCGGGTTGAAGGAAAACTTTCAAAGAGCTTTGTGGAGGAGATAGCATGTGGTGCTTACCATGTTGCTGTATTGACTTCCCGGACTGAAGTTTACACATGGGGAAAGGGAGCAAATGGAAGGTTGGGTCATGGTAATACAGATGACAGAAACTCTCCCACCTTAGTGGAAGCTTTAAAAGACAAGCAAGTCAAAAGTATTGCTTGTGGTACTAATTTTACTGCAGCTATTTGCCTTCATAAATGGGCGTCAGGGGTTGACCAATCAATGTGTTCTGGCTGCCGCCTTCCTTTTAATTTTAAAAGGAAGCGCCACAACTGTTATAACTGTGGTCTTGTCTTTTGTCATTCATGCAGCAGCAAGAAATCACTGAGGGCATCAATGGCACCAAATCCCAATAAACTTTATCGTGTCTGTGATAACTGTTGTAATAAACTGAAAAAAGCTATTGAAACCGATGCTTCATCAGAGACTTCCATGAGCCGAAGAGGAAGCCTGAACCAAGGGTTAACTGATGGCATAGACAAAGATACTAAGTTGGATACAAGGTCTCGGCCTCATCTTGCTAGATTTTCTTCGATGGAGTCCTTCAAACAAGTTGAAAGCCGTTCTTCCAAACAGAAGAAAAAGTTTGAATTCAACAGCAGTCGTGTCTCGCCTATTCCCAGTAGTACCTCGCAATTGAGAGCTCTCAATAATTCTAAATCTTCTAATCCAGTTTTTGCGTCGTCCAAGAAGTTTTTCTCTGTTTCAGTTCCCGGATCAAGGATTGTTTCTCGAGCAACATCACCAACATCTGGACGGCCCAGTCCACCTCGTTCTACTACACCAACTCCAACACTGGGTGGACTTACATCTCCAAGGATTGTAGTGGATGATGCTAAAAGGACAAATGAAAGTCTTGGTCAGGAGGTTGTTAAACTAAGATCACAGGTAGGTTATATATTCACTATGCAACCATCTCCCTTTGATCCAGTTTCTTCATTTGGCTACATCTTGTTATACTTATAGCTGATGTGGATCCTGAACTATGCAATAGGTACTGATGCAGTTTCTTCACTTTCTACATCTTCTTATACTTGTTTGATGTGGATCTTCAACTTTGCAATGAGATGCTGATTTGGCCCGTCAAAAAAAAAAAAATACCAAATTGTCTCTAGTTTTGTGAAAAATATTAAGCTGGATTTATCCAGTCGGTGGTGGAAAACTGAGATAGAAGCTTGTGTATGAGTTTAATATTTGTGCCAACATTTAATAGTGCGACGTGTCAAAATGCAAGACGTTGGTTAAGAATAAATATTATCATTGTGCTTTCAGACACTCAATGGTGTGTATAACACAGTTAAATACTTGATGATTTGCAGGGTTTTTTAACCAAAAAAAAGGACTTGATGACCAACAGTGACAAGTTGCACCTGATCTTATTGTGTAGGGTGAAAAATTATCCAAGTGCATAAACAGTATTATTTAACCAGATAAGATACGTGATAAGCATGTTGATAAGGAGACAATGAATCATAGCTATTATCTGTACTATGTATTTTGTACTGATCTTTCAATTATTTTTGCCACTTTAAGGACACTATTTGGCTTCTCGGCAGAGGTACTGTCTCATGTCCTATGGTTTTTGTGCTGTACTATATCTGAATACATCTGAATAGGCAAATTTATACTCTAAAGGACAGCCAGTCAATCCAATTTCTACTCCACTTAAAGAATAATGGAGAGTTTCGTTTGCAATAGAATGTCAAATCGCATGTTGTTGAAAGTTTATTTTTCTTTTGGGAGGTGGGTGGTGGGGAGAAGGGTCAAAAGTCAAAACATGCTGTTGAAAGTTGGAAGCCCAATTCACGAGTCCTTCGTTGCACTTATTTATTTCTGAACCCCTAGAACTTGCTTACTGTCAAGGTTTGTCTTCTTTATTCTAGGCACTTGGCATTCTATTCATTTAGGAAAAAGAATGGCAGTTACTGCTATACATAATAATGATAAAGCCAAAATTGTAAATTTGTACGAAGACATAGAGGTTGCAATATCTTGAAATAAGATGTTAGACGATTTTCAGACATCATTTGAAATATGAATATTACCATCCATTTTATCCTAAAATTCCTTATTTAAAAGATACCTCTAATTTCTTCTCTTCTTTTCTCTTTCCTTTTTGCTTTTTGTTTTCTTGGGGAGGGAATAAATAGGTCGTTTATGTGTAAGTTGCGAGGCTTTATCTTCATATGGAATGCAATAAGTTACAGTAAAAAATGCAACCCTGTTCCCAACTTGCAAAGGTACTATATATTTTTTCTTTTTAGCACTGTTTGACTGTCTTCATTGTAGGTGGAAACTCTTACACGCAAGGCTCAATTTCAAGAGGTAGAACTGGAAAGAACTAGTAAGCAGCTGAAGGAGGCAATAGCAATTGCAGGGGAGGAGACCGCCAAATGCAAAGCAGCAAAAGAAGTGATCAAATCACTTACTGCTCAGGTAAGTTAAATTCTTTTTAATCACTGGACTTTCAAGTTTTGGATCAAAGTTGTGCATACGTATGAAAAAATTGTGCTTCTCTTTTTATAGGCACAGAAAAAGTTAGAGGTTTTGGTTCAATGAATGAGTTGAACAGTTGAGCCAACGTGTATAAAAATATTTTCTTTTTTGTAACTTTTTGTATAAGCAAAAATAGGATAAAGATTTCATTCTGCTTATAATTTCTAAATTATAAACATCTTTCTTAAAAAAAAAATCCAAATTATGAAGTAGGGTGAAAATGCTCCCAAACACAGGAAGGAATTATTTCTTCTAGAATTTGCGTGATCTGTTAAAATTTTCGTGTTCAGGGTTTTTCAGTCTGTTTCCTTCAATTTTTCGGTTGCATGCGCCGTTGTTTCATGCTGTCATTTAGTATATCACCTTTTTACTCTGATATTCATACTCATTTTTTTGCGGCCCTTTTCAATTAAGATACAGATGATCTACGTTGAATACTCCTTTTATCAGTTAAGAGGTACTTGATTAATTGCCAGCGACAAGTAAAATGCAGTTACAGCCAGAAGTAGAGCAGCATTGAAGTTACTGTAATATTTTAGTAATGTAAATTATTATTAGAGATCCAAGTTAAGAATATTGTGTACATATGGTAGAATCATGTAGATATGGTGCAGATATGGTAGAATCATGGATATGGTTTGCACTAATTAGAATCAATTAGAGATATAATTTCTTTGAAATTAT
Source organism: Nicotiana sylvestris (assembly GCF_000393655.2). Lineage (NCBI taxonomy): Eukaryota > Viridiplantae > Streptophyta > Magnoliopsida > Solanales > Solanaceae > Nicotiana > Nicotiana sylvestris. The sequence goes on from NC_091066.1 coordinate 5,078,976, forward strand.
TTAACCTTGATTTCTTTCCTAGTTTAGTATAGGTGTATGTACTATTTAAACACCCTATAGCTTGAACAAATAATCAAGCAACACATTCTCCATTCTTTCTCCTGTGTATTTCTTCATTTCTCACAGTTCCGTTAGCTTCTCGTGCTGATATTGCTGATATTCTGTATTGTGATCGTTATTTTTTTATAGCTGAAGGAAATGGCTGAAAGGCTGCCAGTAGGTCCTGCCCGAAACATCAAATCTCCTAAATCTGTTTCCTCCGAGTCCAATATTACCTCTAGTGATATGCCAAATGGCTGTATCGACCAAGTTCACAGTCAACTAACTTTTCAAAAACTGGAGTCAAGTGTATCTAACAGCCATTTGCTTTCGAATGGATCAAGCAATGCCAGTAATCGCAGTGCTGTTCACAATAGACAAGGGAATTCAGAGGCAACAACAAAAAATGGGGGCAGAACTAAAGAATGTGATTCTCGTAACGAGAATGAATGGGTTGAGCAAGATGAGCCAGGTGTATATATTACTCTTACCTCCCTACCTGGAGGCGTCAAAGATCTTAAAAGGGTTCGCTTCAGGTAGGTTAAGTCAACGTAAATCGTTAGTGTGCAATTTTCTGCGTTTCTACATTATTCATCCAGTAAATGATCTTCTGTCGCATTAAAGGAAAACACATTTGAGCATGTGAACAAGATCCTGTTCATGCTTTTATATCTGCAGTTATCTGGGAGTCGCCTATTATATTCATGTGCATATGCTGTTTGTGCTATAGACCTCTTTTTACTTGTCCAAGATTGGCAAAACTTCATTTTACAATGAATATCATTTAATCTTGGTTTTTGAATGGAATCAAGGCTAATGTATGTCAAAACGTGCAGTCGGAAGCGATTTAGTGAGAAACAGGCAGAACAATGGTGGGCAGAGAACCGTGCAAGAGTCTATGAGCTGTACAATGTACGCGTGGTCGACAAGGCAAGTATTGGCACTGCAAGTGTGGATTTAGCACATTGAGACATGCAATTTACCATTTGTACATGAGCTTTCTTTTTCTTTTTGGTTCTAACTCAACTTCATGCCCCACAATGAGTATCATGTTGATCATAGAGGTTTAGTTTTCCACAAATTGGCGTAGAAGAACTAGGAATTAGATATTTGCTTGTAAGTTTTTGCTATTTTTTATATAGCCTAGAAATCCCCGTTGAGTCCGCCCATCTACCCTTCCCTATTAAATACCAGGCTCTTGTGCGGCAGGATACAAATCCGTGACATGGGCTACGCTCTTACCTGTAGACCTTAGCTTTGGGGGCTTTCTATTATTCCTATGGCTTAATCTCTCTATTTGATTTTTCCCCTCCTTAATTGCTGTGTGGGGCATAAAGATGTAAAGTTTTAGTAGGTTGCTTGCCCTTGTTGGGAGATGCTTCCTTGTAAATTTTCCCAAGTTAATGCATATTTGGATTTCAAATCCATACTCTCTGTATTTCCTCGAGGTATTTTCACTTTTAGCCCGCGGCAAAAACTATTTACATTCGATAGCTGAAAAGTGCATAAAATTTGTATAATTTTTGTATATAACATATATAATGTATATATATACAAAAGATATATATTTTTTGGCTATTATTTTAAGAGCGATTATACGTATTTTCCCTATTTCCTCTCACTTGTAAATGGCTCTTTGGATTTGAAATCCCTACTCTTTCTACATTCCCTGTTAGTTGCAAATGGCTGGTATAACATAACTGTTAATCCGTGTTCAAATTTCCCTTTTATTTATTGACATATATTATATTAATGATAATGGAGAATATATTAAAATATTGATTGAAATATCAGTTTGCTTACGAGAACATTATATCATTGGGTAGTTAATCTAATCTAGACATTGCCATCAATCCAATCATACTTCGTTTTGAAATCATTAAAGCTGAAAACTATACAATTTTTTTTGGTTTCCCATCTGGTGTCGGTACCTAGAGGTAGATCCACGAATTAAATTCTATGGGTTCAATTTTTAAAATTTTTAATATTGAACCCATTATACTTTTAAAGTTATGGGTTCAAATCTATTAATTTTTACAATTTAATGAATTTTTACACATAAATTTCTACTCCACGTCGAAAGTTATGGGTTCAATTGAACCCATAACTACCACATTGCATCCGCCTCTGTCGGTACCGGCATTGGAGTCCGACTATATTAAGATTCGCGTCGCGTAGCGTAGCGCCCCATTCAGGAAAAGTGTCCGGATTTTTTCATATCCAAGGCTCGAACCCGAGACTTTTGGTTAAGGAAAGAGTAGCCCCATTTGCGGCTCCACGTCCTTTGGTGGTAACTATACACCATTATGTTAAGTCACTTATTGTAATTCAGACCCAGTTTCATGAAGAAAGAAAGCTTTAATCTTTCCACTCCATTCTTGCTAATGTTCAACTCAGTCAATCAACTGCACCTCAATCCCAACTAATTGAGTTGGCTATATCAATCCTCTATGCCATTCTCGTCTAATCCAGCTCATTTCGTTCCAACAATTAAAACTAATCGTTAACGTTACTGTACTCAAGCTCACAAGTATTTGATACCTATGCTATGCTAGTAGAAGGTAGCATGTACCTATTGGAATAGTCGAGATGCTCACAAGTAGGCTTGAACACCGCCGTCATAAAAACCTTTATTCGCCTCTAGTGTTATATATAATTTAATATTTAAATTATTATTATAAGTGACTAAAATATGGTTAAGTATTTGATTTAAACATCAATAATTTTTTTTTAATATGTCTAATGAGGTATATATGGAAATATGCTATATGAACATCTTACCAAATGCAGTCTATGTTCTGCACTAGTCTGCATAAAAGAACTAAGAAGTAGTAATGGATATTTTATCTGCAAATGTTTACCTCTACTTTATTGTTATTTTGTATTTAGGAACTAGTCCCACAAATTGGACAAACTCAGCTCAAGAGCTTTAAAAACATCTACTAGCAATAAATAAATTGATTTAACAAAAAAATTCCCTTCTAGTTTGTATACAGAATCAACTGAATGTAATTGAATAAAGAAAATAGTTCAACAATCACAGACAAAATTGGCTTTTTAACGCTAAGCTGTGACTACAGAGTATTGTGTGTTCAGAGGTCGTCATAATCATCAATAACTCAAAAGACTTTTGATTGCAGCTTCTTGTATTGTCTGTATGAGAAGAAGATACATCAAACTATTATGGTACTTTATGCATTTCTGGTTCTCTCTTTTACCATAGTCTGAACAAATAATTCTCCTGCTCGGTAGGAGGATCGAACCTGGAGAAGAAAAGGACTTGGTTAAATCACAAAGCTTACACGATTAGAGTAGTCAAAAGATGCCCGCAAACTTGACAAATGATAATTGATATGATTAAGAACGAACAAAGTCTCATTCTCCTGTTTAAGAAGAGTTGGCTTTGATTCATTAGTACCATCCATGATCTAGTCGGAGGTTCCACATTGAAAAACTAAAATCAAACTTCAAAAGCAGGCTATTATTATCTAAAGGTAATTGATAGTAGTGTAAGATCTTACCAGGGGACCACTCGCTACATAACGGAAGCCAATAGACTCTCCGTAGTCCTTCCAAAAAGCAAACTTTTCAGGGGTAACATATTCTTTGACGGTAAGATGTAATGGGGTTGGCTGCACAAAGGAGAGATAACTTTGTTAAAGCCTATAGATATTTGCGAGGAGTTAATAAGTTTAAGCTGCTAGGAGCGACGAAAAGAGATACAGCATCAGTGCATCACAAAATTCAAACGTCAAAAACAGATTAAATGAAGTCGTTTGATAACATAAAAATGGCAAGACCACAGAAACCAGTAGGCCATTCCATAAGTCGTTACTTAGGATTTGAACCAGTAAAGCCACTTTCTATGTAGAGGTTGAAAGCGGGTACCATTTAGCTCACCTGTAAATACTGACCCAACGTCAAAATATCAACATCTATGGCCCTTAAATCAGCCATGGCTTCCTTCAGCTCATCATCAGTTTCGCCAAGTCCCAACATTATAGAAGTTTTTGTTATCATCCCTTCCTTATCGAGTTTTGCATGTTTAAGCACGGATAGACTTTGTTCATACCTGCATCATCCAATGTGAAATTATTTAGCATCTCATATTAGTATACCATCCCCCGACGGCACACTGATTATCATTATCAATATTACAATTCTACGAACAAGTAGCCCACAAGTTTATCATGATATGCAGTCAATTCATGAACTACAAACAATTGTGAATCAGTTTAGTGCTCTAGAACTAACATTTTCACACTTTATATTGAATTAAAACTTTTCATTTGAAGTAGGACTATACTTCTGGCAAATACAATCACATTCATCCAATAGGATTAGCTTGACTTGGTCCAAAAAAATTAGTTTTCAGATTTAATTTTGCATTTCCATTAAGTTCATCCTTCAGACTAAACGATGATTGTTTGATTTATGGTATATTCAGTTTGCATGAAATATTGGCTTTCTAGACTTGGAACTGATATGAACCAGATATCAGTTGACATTCCCTCTAGCATATAACCAGGTTAACTCATGGTCTTGAGCAAAATAAAGAAACTGCGCCAATTGTGAGTATGAACCAACTCGGTTTTAGAAAAAACACACGCCGGCACAAACAGAGATAGAGATAGAGCAGAACTTGTAATGTTGAGCAGAAGTATTCCTTTAGCTATGACTGGAGTTTCCTCTTTTTTATCAGGAACAACATTGGGAGGTAAGCTGATAGTCAACTTTCCCCATTAAACCCATTGAGGATCTTTTTTTCTTTGACATGCTTGGCAACAATAGCACAGTGCTCAAGGAAAAGAGAGCAAGGTCAAAAAGAAGAGACTTCCATCAGTTTGATACTTTAACTGCTGGTCAGATAACTTGATAAACTCATCGAGTCTTTCTTGGAAAACCAGTCATTCTAGAAGTTCTAAGTCACAGAACTTTACGCTTCCTAAACTTTGAGCTATCTGTCCTATTCAAAATGGACACTCAGCAGCCTGAAAGTAACTAAACTGAACCTCCAAAACTTTGAGCAGATAGCACCTATATTCTTCAGCCCTCTCCTACCCCTTAAGACAGGATTACATTTTGACCACAATATGACCTATTTAAGGGATAGTTAGAATTGCCAAAAGTACCAAAAAAGTCAAGCTCAAACTTCATGCATAATCTAGAAGAGGGAAAAGCTCATATCTTAATGATATATATATATATAAAAAAAAAAAAAAAGCTAAATATCAAATGTAATAATGTTGCAAGTGCTATTTCTTAATAGATGTTTTCCATATCAGCAAGTTCGCCTTATAAAAAGAATGTTTGGTAACTCATCAAATGGTACAGTAAAGGTATATTGAACAATATCTCAGTTCAGAGTATGTATATATATATATATATCAAGTCTATTAACATCAGGCAAACCCACTGGCTGTATATAAATGCTGCAAATGACAAAAAAAGGAGTACTCATAGCACAAAACTGAGAGGAAGAAAGTGTTTTCCAGAACTCACCCTGCCCTAGGATCTCTAACAATACGCTGAAGCCGTTTCACAGTTTCAATGTTGTGTGCAAAAACGTCTAATCCAGAGTGAACTAGAGTAGACACAGCTCTTAGATCACCGCGGAAATCAGAAGTTAAACACTCCACCATGATATCGGGCTTGAGCAACTGCGAAAGTAAGATAAGCACAAATCCAGTTAGTTTCACTTGATACAATCATGTACAATACATATACAGATACGCTTGACAAAACACAAAATGCACTAGGCTTAGTAATAACAATGAACTCCGAACCTTCATGGCCTTGACTGTTTCGGCAAAGTGGCCACTACCTCCATCTGGTAAATCGTCACGATCAACACTAGTTAAGACAATGTAATCCACACTGCAGAAGAAAATCAAGGAACTCTTATTCCTACCACTTATATACGAAGTGTAATATAGAAAACATAAGCTTCTTCGTAGCAATTTAATTAGCATTTCAAAGTGCTTCAACTTGGCAAAACACAAGCAGAATTTTCGGTATATATCTGTTCATTCAGTAGTAATTTCTTCCATCAGACACCTGACTCAGAGTTTGTTTCATATTAGTACCACATTTCTATTGCATGGCGGTTTGATAAAATTCAGACACAAAGCAGATGAAATATGCTACTCATTACCAAATACCACTAGTTAAACGATCCCTCAATCAGCTAAGACTCAATCGAAAGCTAGTTAAAATCGGTTATATGAACCATATATCTATTCCGCTCTATCAGGGCCCATTTCATTCAAATACCAAAGAAGTTTTGTAAAGATAGAAAATAGAGATCATCTAAATTGCATACTTATACTACACTAATATACTATGTGAGAATCCAATACAAAATCTTAAATTCCTCTGCAAGTCCTTACACAACCATCGTGAAACAATCATATAACTCAACATCCTCCCACATATTTAACACGATTTTGGAATCACATGTTAACTTTAATATGCAGACTTACGAATGTGAACATTTTTTCAGAAGGTTGCCCCATTGGGCTTATATTTCCTTACAAATCTATCCCAAAACGAACGACATATTTCTAACACAATTTAACTAAAAACTCTCCATTTTACCCTTAATAGGAAGCTTTTATATCCCAAAAATGTTATGACATGTTTAAGACCACAAGTTTCGAAAGTCTTCCGGTCTTTTACTAACCAAACACCTCCATTTGTTCCAATTTATGTGATACTATTTCCTCATTATTCCGTTCTGAAAAGAATAACACACTCCTATATTTGGAAATAATTAACTTTACATTTCTCATTTACCCTTAACGAGAAGTTGCCATAACCACACATAAATGTTATGACATGTTCAAAATCACAAGTATAAAAAAGTATCTTTTTTTTCTTAAAGTCCGTGCTGAGTCTGCCACATAAATTGAAAGGAAGGAAATATTTACTAACCAAACTAATATAAGCTCGCAAAATTTAATAAGCAGAAAAGAAATATTACCCCCAAGAGGCAATAGCCTTAGCAGTGTTAACAGGTTCCAAAGGATCAGGAGGAGCAGGATTTCTACTAGTCTTAACAGCACAAAATCTGCAGCCACGTGTACACGTATCACCCAATAACATAATTGTAGCAGTAGCAATACCATCTCCACCACCATTCCAACACTCTCCAATATTTGGACACTGTGCTTCTTCACATACTGTATTAAGTTTAAGCCCAGATAAAGTTTTCTTCACCTCTTCATATTTTTCCCCTTGTGGGGCTTTTTGTCTTAACCAACTTGGTTTCTTCACTGACGGATCTCGACCCGTATATGGACCCATTCCGCCCGGATACGGTGGTGGCCCATTTGTGGGCGGTGATTTGGGTTTTAATTCCAGTGATTCACATCTAATGGTAAATTTTCCCCTTTGTTTTGGTGGTGAAAATAGTGCGGAATTTGGTGAAATGGGGTTGTGTTTGTTGATGGGTTTATGAAGAGGGAAGTGTAAAGGAGAAGATGAACAAGAACAAGAAGACATTGGGAAAGATTTTTTAAGGTACGAATAGAAATTCTAGTTAAAGTGAGAAATGTAGAGAGAGGAAGAAGATGAAGAAGAAGAAGAAGAGGGTTGAAGGAAAGATATGCTGAAAATGGCGGATTTAATTTTAGGATTCTCCATTGAAGTATCCGCCTGCAATTTTGTTAGGTTAGCAATTCAGGAAAGTGGTTATTGAACACAACAACAACAACAACAACAACAAAAAACACATTATAATCTCACAAGTGGGGTTTGAGGACACACCTTACCCCTACCCCAAAGATAGAGATGTTGTTTCCAGGAGATTCTCGGCTCAAAAAAACAATAGGAGATGATATATTAGTACCATAAAAATGCGTAATAAAAATAACAACAATAACAACAACAATATATAAGAGATATGAAATATGAAATACATTATACAAAATACGAAATACGAAATAGGTGGCTGGTATAAGTACAACTAGAGGGAAATCCCTGCATCAATAGACGACCAATGACATTCCTAGTCTAACTCCTAACTGGATAGTCTCCCTCTATTGTGCTGTAGAAATATTCGCACTCTCCCCTAACTCCTAACTCCTAAGTGGTTAGTGAACATTGTTTTTATTTTTCTTTTATTTATTATTATTATTATTTTTCAATTTTTTTTATTATGTACTACTTCCATTTCAAACAAGATTTTCTTTAATCATATTTTTACAAATAATTTATAAATATTTTGAATTATTTATTATTGTGACTTATAGTATTTTTTACTTGCTTTTTAAATATATAAATTATTTCAAAAAAAAACTTAAAGAATTTATGCCCGACCTCACAGTGAAATTTAGTCAAGTTGATCACTATAATCCAAAAAGGTTTAAATAAATTAAAAAGGAGGGAGTGTAATTTTTTTTCTTATGTCAAAATTTTTTCACAATAGAACCCTATTTTCCAGAAGAATTGTTTTTTTTAAACTCATTTTCAAAATATTATTTTGGTTATAAATTAAATTGAAATTTTAAAGACCAGTTTCAAAAAATTTGAAGATGAGTATTAAGTTTTACCACTTTTTCAAGCAAATAATATTTTTCTTCACAAAATTGTAATTTTTTTCAAGTGAGATATATGTCTAAAAACTTATTCAATTTCAAATACCTTTTATTCAACTTAATATCAAAAGTTACTTTTTATCAAATCTCATATTTTCTTATGTCCGAACGCCCACTTAATAAACACGTTTGTTAAGTTATCATGAATTATCAAGTTATTTACTAGAAGAAAACAAAAGTGCCTTTTGGTAGTCAAAAAATAATAAACGTGCGGAAAAAAAACAAGATTGTTCAATTTGTTAGAAAAGATTTAGGGACATAAAAAATATTTTCGTAATCTTACTCATTTTGTGATGTTTGGTACGCAAATTAAGAAAAATAACTTCTCAAGAATATTCATAAATAATTTAGATACAATAAACATAAAGCCATAAACTTTCGAACCCACAAATTTCATAAACTTCTGAACCGCTAAATTTTCGAACCCATAAACTTTGTAAATTCTAAACCCGCAAACTTCCAAACTCATAACATTGGAACTCGTAATTTCAAACCTGTAAACCAAAAAACCAAAAAAATTAAAAATACATAAAAAAAAGGTTATAAAAAAATTTAATGTGTGTGTGTGGGGGGGGGGAGCAGGGATGGGCGGTGACAGAAAAGAAAAAAAACTGAAATTTGAAAAGAAAAAAAAAGCCTTTTTGGAGGGGGTGAGAGAGGTGGGGTAGGGGGTTGGGTTAGATGTGGGGTAGGTGGAGTTTTTGGAATATGTTTTCCTAACTTTTTCTAGCGAAGTCATTTTCCTCCAATTTCAGAAAAATGAGATAACTAGGAAAATATTTTTCAAACTATTTTATGCAACCAAACAGTGAAAAATAGGAATCATTTTCCAACATACCAAACACACCCTTACTTGCATTTGACATTGATGCAATAGATGTGTGAAAAATAAATTATCGATTATCGATTAATTTATAACTCTTAAAGTGAAATTATTCAATTTGATGTAAGCATTATTTTTAAATGTTTGAAATTGGAAAATTAGGTTTCTATCACGGCCCAAAATTCCACCAGAGGTGTCGTGATGACGCTTAGTCTCTAAGACTAGGTACAGTGGCGGATCCAGGATTTTAAAGTTATGGGTGCTCGCCGATAAAAACTTCAAAAAAAAAGGAAAAATGAATTTACTTATGGGTGCTCGCTCAATATTTATCTAAATAATTGTAAGGTTGCCTATATAAATTTATTAATATGGTCAAAGTTAATGGGTGATTAAACACCCACAACTCCCTATGTGCATCCACCACTGATTAGGTAAGTCGGTTACAATTACAATTCAAGCCATTTTTTTTAAAAAAGTATTAGAATTTAATACAAGTGATGAAAACAAAAGCGGAAACAATTATAAACCTCCCAAGACTGGTAATATTGAGTCATGAACTTTAACTGAATACTTGAAATGATCTCAAGGATCGAATAAATAATATTGTTCGACTAATAATTGATAGTACAATAAAATGGAAAGACTCAAGGGATTGGGAGGACCAAGCAGCTCTACCCTAAATCCTCGCGATCAACACACTAACTCTGCCCGAATCCGATATCTTCAATATCTGGCTCTGCACAAAAATGTATGAAAGTGTAGTATGAATACATGCAGTCGATACCCAGTAAGTATCAAGACTAACCTCGGTGGAGTAGTGACGAGGTACAGTCAAGACACTCTCTAGTCAAGTAACCTGTGCAATACAACAATATACGATAATAATGGAAAACAAATAGCAGTGATGTCAACAAAATCAGCCAGTGATATAAATAACAAGGCAATCATAACACCATAAATATCGTCCAAGCAAATAAGGAACACAAATACAACCAACTAAAACAAGTCTTTCAAATACAAGTTTTTCCACAACAATGTCACTCTCTGATACCTCATTTCATAATCATAAAATACGGATTTCAGCTCACTTTCATATTCTCATAGCAACTCGTGCCCATATATCTATCACAACCGTGCGGGCAACTCACGTGCCCAAATTATCAATGTGTATAAGATCTGCAGGATCAATTTATTTTCAATAAAGTAAGTTTAAATTTTTTAAATCAAGTAAGAAATCAACAAGGAAATGAGTTTATTTTAGAAATCGTTTGGGTGAAGAAAATAACATTTCAATTAAAATAAAGCATCACAGAAGCTATTGATTTGGATAAAAAAATTATTAAATTAAAATAGCCTTTTTGCGTGAAATGACCTCCGGACGGCTAAAATCCAGTCAGATTAATTACATAACTTTATTAAAATTCATCGAAAAATAATACTGGATAATATAACGTCGACTTTAAATTTAAGACTAAAAAGTCAACCCAAAAGTCAATAGGGTGCCCGCATCTCGGAACTCAATAGAATTTTCACAAAATTCGAACACGCATTCCGATACGAGTTCAACCATACAAAAATTATCAAATTCCAATAACAAATCGACCTCCAAATCCTCATTTTTTGTTTTTGAAAAGTTTTATAATTTTTCTCAATTTCTTCCACAAAATTCGAATTAAACGATGAATATAACCATGGAATGATGAAGTATAATTACTTTCGGATAGAACACTTACCCCAATTAAGCTTGTGAAAAATTCCTTCAAAATCGCCCAAAACCAAGCTCCAAAAATCCAAAATGAAATGAGGAAAATGAACAAGTTCGATCCCTTAACAATCTATCCAGTTTCGCACCTTCGGACATATTTGGCAGCCTGCGAGCTCACTTTTGCGAGAAAATCTCGCACCTGCGGTGACCACTCAACAACCTAGATTTTGCACCTACGAGCAGAACACACACACCTGCGGTATCTCTTCTGCGAGCCAAGAAGCGCACATGTGAGGCCCTCCGCTTCTGCGCCTTCATTTTACGCTTTTGTGATCACGCAGGTGCGGAAAGTTCTTCGCACCTGCAACCACTGCCCAGTCCTACCCATTTTGCTTCTGCGAGATGCTGCCTCGCTTTTGCGACCAAGCTTCTCCAGAAGCGATCACACCAGCAATAGAAATTCCAGCAGCTTTAACCCCGTCTGAAATTTATCCGAGTCACTTGGGACCTTGTCCGAATATACCAATAAGTCTCATAACATAACACAGACCTATTCGGGGTTTCAAATTACATCAAACAGCGTCAAAATTACGAATTGCACCTCGAATCGCACTTATGAATTTTCAAACTTTCCAATTTACAGAACTCGTACCGAAACGTATTAAATAAATCCGAAATGACTTCAAATTTGGCACACAAGTCATAAATAACTTACTGGAGTTGTTCCAATATCCGGAATTGAAATCCGAACCCAATATCAATCAAGTCAATCTTTGGTCAAACTTATAAATATTTCAAAACTCCAACCTTTCTAATTTTTGTCAAAATGCGCCGAATTGTCCTACGGACTTCCAAATTCAAATCCGGACATACGCCTAAGTCCTAAATCACCATACGAAACTATTAAAATCATAAAAATTCCATTTCGGGGGTGTTTGCTCAAAAGTTAAACTCTTGTCAACTCTTTTCACTTAAGTTTCAAAATAAGAATTGTTCTTTCAATTTAATCCCGAATCATCCTAAAACCAAACTCGACCATACACGCAGGTCATAATACACATTATGAAGTTGCTCAGGACCTTAAGCCATTGAACGGAATGCTAATTCTTAAAACGACAAGTCGGGTCGTTACATTCCCCCCCCCCTCCTCCTTAAACATACGTGCGTCCTCGAACGCGCCAAGAATCATTCTGAGGATATTAAATTATTGAGTGTATTCTTACACACATGCTTGCGGGTGATTCTATGTCACTGGAAATTAACATGGGTCCGACAACACCATCTCAATTGAGATTATTTTTCCTGTCTACACGTATAAACCTTATAACGAAATTTCTTACACTCCAAACATTTTCAAAAAGGCTTGATTTTTTACATCAACACACGGTATTAATCTTAACCAACTGTAGAAACTCATGCCTACACTCGTACATCATACGTAGGCCCATAATAGTAACTCTGGCTACAATGGCTACCCATAATCAATTTTAGCACCGGCAAATAAATTTCATCTCATTTCTAGCCTATTTTCAACTCTTCACATAACTGACAATGATATGAGGAGAACCTCATAATTGTTTACCCAAATCATTGAGTCACATATGGGCACATACCTCATAGGCTAAAACAAAATAAGCACAATACAAATATGACTAACATGCACAGATAAAAACACAAAAGATATATCAAATAAGCCCAACATGCATAACTCCCTATCACTAATATAATGCAAATTAATTTCACAAGGGAGAATTTAACACATGTATTTAATCACAAGGATCTGATCATGATTTAACTTCCACCACGGCACATGGCTCGGTTCAAACATATCAAAATCAAATGAAAATGTGAGGATCCCATCCTCAACTCTGAATCACAAATATTATGCACATCGTGCCAACTGAAACTTTCCATTTCTTTTTCTTCTTTTAATAAATTCCGTTAAACAATTTCACAACACATAATAAACCCCCGTACTAGTAGGGCATTAAATTCACAAATTGTGAATTTACATCAAAAACCAATGTAGTGAGTAACGAAAAGTCTCGTTTGACCTCATAGACCTCAACAGTGTACAAATAAAATGATAGACATGGGCTAACACCATCGAATCTCCCAACAAGGATAAACACATGAGTGTAGTACAAAATCACAAACTCACAATATATGGAGCATGATAGGAGATCTCACATCGATAATCAGAATTGAATAAAAAATAAGAATAGTGTTCCTCTGTTACGAATTAAATCATACCTATAATGACACCATCTGGTATAGCGGCCTCAGCCATACCATAGCAAATTTATTAACGGGCCGAGACTCCCCCTATAGGGCGTTCTCTACCTGCCTGTCCTCCACCCCTAACTGGCTATGCATGTGGACTATTAACTGGTATGAGGCTTGTAGCGCGAGTTCCCTGATAAAATCCATTTCTCCTAAGTTTAGGACAATATCTCATGATGTGCCTAGTATCACCACACTCATAACAACCCCTCTGCGGGTGCGACTGCTCATATTGAGTCTGTGATGAGTAATTGGAATAACCACTGTAAGAATCTCGTGCTGGTGGTGCACTAAAAATACTAACTAGAGCACCACGAGTACTCTGAATTGCGGACTAGGCTGACTGTCTGCCCGAGCCTCAGATCATGTACGATTAGTGCAGAAGTGTAGCGTGAGTACATAAATAACATATAACCAGTAAGTATCTAGTCTAACCTCGAAGAAGTAGTGACAAGAGTTCGACTTCGACATATTATGGTCTAACAATAAAATACCAAAATTATTATTAAGCATGGGCTACATAGATGAAACAGAAAACTCAATAACAGGAATTAAATAAACAATTCTTTCACTAATAGTAAATCCCAAATTAATTTTCATCATTTAACAATTTAACCTCTCAATCGAATGAAACAATATCAACTATAATTGGGCTCCAAGTATTAATACTCACTATGTCGAGGTCGTACGACCCGATCCAAAATATAAATATATATACTGTGCACTGTCGAGGGTCGAACGATACGAACCATAGATGCATCTATTCTACTGTCGAGGCACTCAGCCGCTCCACAAGAAGAGAAAATACTTAATAATAATATCCGCTTTAAAGATTTTTTTTAGAGGCTAATATACAAAAAAGCACCAATTCCCATTAACAGTCAAGTAATCCGGCAAACTCAGGTAAATGATGTTCGATCTTTTAAAATTCCTTTATCAAGTTCCAACATAATTTAAGCACTTCAATTAACAAGTAAGTGCAAACATTACAAGTATTTCATGATTTGGGGTCCTAAACTACTCGGACATAAGCATAATTAGTAGCTACGCATGGACTCTCATCACCTTGTGCATACGTAGCCCTCACATTTAGAAGCACACATTAATTCAAATTACCTATGGGGTAGATTCCTTCTTACAAGGTTAGAAAAGAGACTTACCTCATCTCAAAGCTCACTTTCCGATCACAATTTTGTCCTAAAGCCCCAACTCGGTGCCGGACAATTCAAAATTAGTCAAATGTTATATAAATTAATCAAAACACGTTCACAAGTTCGTATTTTAACCATTAGAGTAATTACCTAACCCCAAATGGAAGGTTCCTAAAATTCACCTGGGTCCACATACCCGGATTCCGGAAATTTTCGAAGATAAATATTACCCATAGGCTCACAAACTCAAATATATAATTTTACCCCATTTCATAATCATTTTCGTGGTTAAATCCCATTTTAATCAAAACCTAGATTTTTCATCTAAACCCAAAATTTTCACAAATTTACATGTTAAAATCTATCCATAATCTATGTATTAAATTCACATTGGGTAGGAATTACTTGCCTTCAATAGCTAGGTTGAAATACCCCTCATTGAAGCTCCAAAATCGCTCAAGGGTGCAGTAAATGAACCCAAAAATGGCTTAAGTCCCGATTTAAAACACATTGCCTAGAAGCCCCCTTCTTCGCAAATGCGGAACAGGCCTCGCGTTCGCGAAGGCAAAGTTCTATCAGCCCAGGAAAATGCCCTGCACGAACGCGGCAGGGGCCTCGCGAATGCGGAGGCTTACCTGGCCTAACCTACACGAATGCGAGGGCTCCTTCGCGAACGCGAAGGGTAATGGACACGTATCCTCCCCAAACCCCTTCTTTCCACGCGAACGCGAGAGGGCCTTCGCGAACACATAGGCCAGGGACCTCAAAGCTCCGCGAACGCGACCCCCTGAACGTGAACGCAAAGAGAAAATTGCCCCACTACCCAAATCCTTCATCGCGAACGCGTGGGTCCTTCCGCATTCGCGAAGAAGGAAATCAGAATTGGAATTTTTGGTTTTTCTAACTCAGCTCCGGGCAGTCCAAAATATCGCCGAGCCACTCGGGACCCCGTCCAAATGCACCAACAAGTCCATAAATACAATACGGACCTGCTCGAACTTTCAAAATACATAAAACAATAACAAAGCCAAGAATCACACTCCAAAACCAAATTGAATCAAGTTATGAACTTCAAGTCTCTGAACGCGCCGAATCATACTTAGACTACCCGGAACGAACCAAATTTTGCGTACTTGTAAATCATCATACGGAACTATTCCTGATCTCAGAATCCCAATTTGACCTCGATACCACCAAAACTTACTTCAAACCAAATTTAAAGAACTTTAAAATCATTAATGAGCCAACTTTCACTATTAAGCGCTGAAACGCTCCCAAATCATCCAAAACCCAATCCGAACATACACCCAAGTCCTAAATCATCATATGAACCTGTTGGAACCGTCAAATTTCGATTTTGTGGTCATTTACTCAAAACGTTGACCAAAGTCAAACTTAGCCCTTTTAGTCAACCTTAAGGAACCAAGTGTTCTGATTTCAACCCGAACCCTTCCAAATCTCGAACTAACCATCCCTGTAAGTCATAAAATAGTAAAAGCACATACGGAAAGTTTTTTTAGGGGAACGTAGTTCTAGAAAGTAAAACGACCGGTCTGGTCATTACATAAGAAGCCCACAACTCGACCATAATGTGTACAAGATCTTAACAAAATATTCGGGAGTGAACAACTCAACCGAATAATTTTACAAATTAACACTTTGCCTCAATATGATTCACAACCTTTATAACTCAATACCAATTTCAATAATATGAACTGAAAAGTAATTCATCAAGGTACAAACGCCTTCTTTAATCCAATTTTTTGGTAAATAGGTTAATGCCTCCTTTTAAATTTATTTAATAAATTATTTGCAGATGAAAAATCCGTAATGTAATTATTTTCATGAAATGACAACTCAAACAAATACAAAATTCACATAAAAATCAAGTGGCAATCACACCAAATTTTCATATAAAAACAAACTCGACAAACAAGGAATGAGGCATGGCAAATAAAGGATTTAATACATGTCAACAATTTCTAATTCAATAGATAAAAATGCCTAAGATTTTAAACCAATAAAATTTGCACATATAAGCCCGGGTACGTACTCGTCACCTCGCGTACACGGCTTTCACATTACACAAAATGGCACATACGACTCAATGCCTAAGGGGTAATTCCTCCCCCCCCCCCTCAAGGTTAGACAAGATACTTACCTTTGTAGAGTTAGGCCGATATTCCAAAATAGCCTTCTTGCGTGAAATGACCTCTGGACGACTCAAATCTAGCCAAATTAATTACATAACTTTATTAAAATTCATCGAAAATAATTCTGGATAATATAACGTCGACTTTAAATGTAAGACTAAAAAGTCAACCCGAGGCCCGCATCTCGGAACTCGACAGAATTTTTACAAAATTCAAAAAATGCATTCCGATATGAGTTCAAGCATATGAGAATTATCAAATTCCAATAATAAATCGACCTCCAAATCCTCATTTTTCGTTTTTGAAAAGTTTTACACTTTTTCTCAATTTCTTCCACAAAATTCGAATTAAACGATGAATATAACCAGGAATGATGGCACATACGACTCAAGTTACATCAAACAACGTCAAAATTACGAATTGCACCTCGAATCGCACTTATGAATTTTCAAACTTTCCAATTTACAGAACTCGTACCGAAACGTATTAAATGAATCCAGAATGACTTCAAAGTTGGCACACAAGTCATAAATGACATACTGAACCTGTTCCAATTTTCGGAATTAAAATCCAAACCCGATATCAATCAAGTCAACCTTCAGTCAAACTTATAAATATGTCAAAACTCCAACTTTTTCAATTTTCGCCAAAATGCGCCGAATTATCCTACGGACTTCCAAATCCAAATTAGGACATACGCCTAAGTCCAAAATCACCATACGAAACTATTGAAATCATAAAAATTCCATTCTGAAGTCGTTTGCTCAAAAGTCAAACTCCGGTCAACTCTTTTCACTTAAGCTTCAAAATAAGAATTGTTCTTTCAATTTAATCCCGAATCATCCGAAAACCAAACTCGACCACACACGGAGGTCATAATATACAATATGAATTTGCTCGGGACCTTAAGCCATTGAACGGGATGCTAATTCTCAAAACGACAAGTCGGATCGTTACAGTTTTGTTCCTTGTTAAGGATATTATGGACATAATCAAACTTTGTATTCTTGATGTAAAAGGGCAGCTTGATACACAAAATATTTCGTATTCACGTGGAGTCTAGGAAAAGGTTGCATCCAATGAGTATAAAACTAATACTTCAAGGGATTTAACACATTATTATATAATAAAAAGTTATTAGTTAAACCGGTTTTATTGTAAAGTCAGCAAGAAAAAAGATTCCTCAAATTCCCAGAATAATTTATTGTAAAATTTGATAAGTATATTGTTTCTTAGACTAATATGCTTTTTATACCTTTTTTGAAGAAATTAGCCATAGGATTTGCATAATAGTATAGATATCGTATTTTGCGATTCATTACAAATATTATTTTAGTTATATGATCTATTTATTAAAATATTAAAAAAATAGCATAGAAAATTAATAAAACAAAACGAGAGATCTTTGTATGATCATCTTCTTCTATTCAAAATGTAACTGATCATAGAAAATCATTTTCTCCTGTTAGTAAGAAGTTATAGAAAGTAAGATAAGTACTCTTAATAAAGAACGATGTTCTATAATTTGGCTAAGCAATTTTCTCCTTATTAAAGCATTCCCTGAATTTGACCTTTGCTTTGTTTGAGCCAGTTATGTGAATAATGTCGCAACATTCACATCGATCCATCTGAAAATAAGAAAGAAAATCACATTAAATATATATTTATTTTCTTTTTATTACAAAAAGATGAATCTTTAGTTTCATCACTTACTTAGAAATATGTCAGTTATTTATCTTTTTTTTTTTCTATATCTAACTCGATAAAAAATAATTTTGAAACTTTATTTTTGTAGGGTATAAAGTCTCGCGATTGAAAATAAAATTAATGAAAAAGTAAAAATAAGATAAACTTACTCGTGTACGTTTTGTTCTAGGAGAGTAGACTTGAATCCTGTTGACGTAGTTTGCAGGATGGTTGCCGCCGATCGAACAACCCGGCAACCGCCGCACCGCCGACCGGGAATATGTTGCCCAAATTTCATTTTTATTCCATGTTTCTCCAATAGATTTTAGGAAAAAAACATGGGGAGTTTCACAAGAATCATTTGCAGACGACCTAGTATTAAACATATAATATGGAGGATTTTGTGGTTTATTATTCCAAGTATCAAATGTTTCGATAGGATATTGTAAGTAACTTCTAGGCATAATTTTCTCGTAAATATGAACTGAATATCCCCATGATATTGAAAATGACCAATTACTAGGCCTGTGGTAGCATATGGTTTGTTGTAACATACGAGATTGATCGAATTTTGCTGCTTTCATAAGTTGTTTTGTTGATTGTATACGATTCATTGATGGGAAAATTGGTGCTATGGCATCAAAATGGTGAAGGGACATTAATGGTACTTTAGGATGCGATGATAATAAACCTGAAATGTCACCGCGCAAATCTATCTGCAAGAAAATATTAGATTATTATAAGTCAAACTAACAAAAGGGGGGATGAAAGAGGTTCTGGTGAACCGTCATAATTAGTGAACAAGTGTAAGCTTCGCTGCCCGACAGTATGGAGTACTGGCCACCGCCACACCGAGGGACAGGTCGTGAAGCGAAGGACGGGAACGAGCGGAATCAATGTGTTCCAATTTCTGGCCTTGCACCGACCATCCAATGGACCCTGGACTAAATGGCCACTGCCTGAAAGGATTATGTCCAGGGGACCGTGCCCCTCCCCCCAAAGGTATATCTCGTGCTTATGGGCCGCTATAACTATTCAAAAATACACTCCAAACTGAAAGGAGAAACAAACCCGCTCGGCAGTCAAAGCCTTTGATGGTTTAATAGGCACAAAATCAATAGTTACTCTTTTCGTCTCAAAATAATTGTCATGTCTCTTCTCGATTAAAATAATTATCCATAATATTTAGGATGCATTTCAACATTTGAAATCATGTTAATTTTAGTGTACGGACCATGTAAAAATATTACGCAATTAAATCTATTTAGTCACCTTATAAAAATAGGAGTAGCTAACTATAATAACTTAAACTCTACTAATGATGTAAGGAAAAGAAAATTACATCGTGATTGATTGAAATTCAAATCCTTATGCAGTCAAACCTTTTTATAGCCTTGTCTATTTTGATATTTTTTTGTTGTTATAGTAAAGTGATGTTATAAAAAAATATATATTATAACATAACATAAAAAATTGGTTTTAAAGAAAATTTGACCGTTATAGTGAAGTGATATTATAAAGCATGGTCGTTATAAAGAGGTCTGACTTTACAACTACTATAAGCATACAACCAAGGGTTGTGGTAGGATGGATAATATTCCATCACCCTTAAGCCCAATCAACTTTTCAACCCTTATAATGGGCCTTAAGGGGCTCAAATCCAAATTAGTCAGGGTTCTAATACGGATACCGGAGGATTAAAAAAAAGAAAAAATAATATTGTATAGCCGCTGTAAAAATAATAGCCGAAACAATGTATAAAATTTGCATATTATACACACACACATGGTATGTTATATACAAAAATTATACAAATTTTATACACTTTTTCGACTATCAAATGCAAATAGTATCTGGCGGGGGTTAAAAGTGATAATACCCCAAAAAAACTAGTCTAAGCATTCAAAATTCTTTGCACTTTCAAAGGTTTGACCAATTATATCTTTTCTTTTTTGCCTTTTATTTATTTATTTATTTTTGGGATGAAGATGTGGACTTTTCTTGTACTTTGAAGAAGAAAACATACCTGATGAAGACCTTTAAGGGGAGAAAAACTAACTCCAAGATCAACAATACAAGCCATAGTAATTTGATCAGCAGATCTCAAGAATGGATATCTCCTTAAACAACTTTCCATATCTTCAGCCAAAGCTTTTGCCAAAGGATAACTCAAAATAAATCCAGCACCACCAAAACCTTGGCTAAAAGAATACCAAAAATTTGACAAAATATACTCAGATTGACCACCAAAATAATAATACTGTGTATGATCATACTGTGCAAGAACATCAACCATATTATCCACGAAAAATATCGAGTCGTCGTCGCCCATAACTACCCATCTTACACCTTCATGTTCTTCTCTAAACAACTCCATAATACCATGTACCATTCTTGCCATAACTGGTGCAACATGTTGAGTTTCTTGAACTAATTTTGTAATATCATCTGATATTTTATAAGGTGGTGAATTTTTAGACCATGGTAATAAATTCCACTTAGGTTTCTCATCAAGAAATAAATAACCCCTTGTAATTTTTGGCCTCCACCAAGATTCAATATAAGATTTCCTATAATGCCATGCTTTTTCTGAGCCAAGAAGGCCAAAAACTAAATGGCTAAGATTTGTGGGGTTGGTTTCATTTGATGAAATAAAGTGAGAAAATGACGAATTCGGACTCGGATTTGGATTTGGATTTGGATTTGGATTTGTCAGTCTTGAATTTGAAGATTCTAAAAACTCAGAAGGTGAACAGTTAGGATCTTTAAAAAGGAAAATTGAAGCCAAGTAAAGAACTATACCTGAAAATAGAACAACTTTGCAAAGTCCAGACACAAAATATTTGTCAAATAAAGATACAAAATTCTCTTTCACTGTATTGAACTTAGAAGCAAATAAAGACAACATTTTTTTTGGTTTTTGAAAGAATGAATTCTGAAGCAAAATGAAACTTTCTAAGTCACTTTAGAATATAAAGATCAAGGCTGCTAGAAATAAATAAATTATTTACTATGTTTCATATATTATATTATTTTATTAATTCTATAAGAGGTTGCTTCCCAGAATTTGTATGTTGACTGAATTGAAATTATAAGGATAATTTAATTTCTTGAAGTCTTTTACAAGGAAAGATATAGAATATTGTGATACTAGTTTCCAAATCCCACTGATAGCTGATTATTTGTAATCCAATGAAATATTCTTGAAAGGTAACTAAAATAGCCATTAAAAGGAAATTAATGATGAAAAGTAATTTTTATTAGAGCAGGTAAATAAAAAAAATATAAATATTATAATACATTAAATAAATATATACATGGTAGAGAAAATGCAAATATTTACATGTAATACAAGACTTGCAATTAGTAATTGTTTATATAGTTTGACAGAACTTAATAGTTTTGGTTCAAACTCTATATTTGTTTTAAACAAATTATTAATATATATAAATTATTAATTTAGAAAGCAGTTACTTAAAAAGATTTGAATTCCGAAACTATAAGCTTCAAATTCTTGTCACGCCTCTGAAACTGATAAATAGGAAGGAATCATTGTCGTTAGAACTAATCAACCGAAAAGATTAACGTGGAATATAGAAATTACAAGATGAAAATCGTACTTTGATAATACTAAAATTACCATTAATTAAAAAACAACTAATTAATAGTAATTAGAATATGACTAGTGACTATGATATAAATTCAAGACTGTTTTCTTTTTTCTATATTAATTTTGCTCTTGGTAAAGGAGCAATTTAATTGCTATTAATAATATATTTCCATCAAATATCTTAACTTTAAGGTCATCTATTTTGGATTATGACTGAAAAACACATGTAAGAGTTTACATAAAATATTTATTTAGTCAGAGTTTTATAAAAATTCAGTGGTCAAAATATTACAACCAAAATAGCTAGTGAGGAAAATGTGTCTTATCCAATATATGAATAAAGTGAAAGTCTTTGTGGAAGTCATTGACATTGACATTAATATAAAAGTGAAGAGCAGAACAAATTAACCACACAAGTTGGGCTGCTATTATTGGCACTACGTATAAGAATTATGTGGTATATAAATATCCAACTCTAGGGAAAAATAACTAAATACTCTATTAATCCAAAAAATAAATAAAACTAGATATTCAATTTTGAAAAAAAAATAAAATAAAAGGAGCAGGAGATATCTGTAGTCCAAATTTTTTTCCCCTAGTTAACTCCTTCATTTTCAAGAAAACAATTTATGATAGAGACAAGAAAAATATTTACCTCGCACGAGATATTTATAATAGAATAACCAATTTAACTATAAAAGTCACAAATTACATTTTTTGTTAGAATAATACATGCACTAGATGTAGGATCAAATGCCTCTATAGTACATTCTTAATTCTTCACCAGGGGCGAAGCTATATTACCCTAAGGGTGGTCAATTGACTACCCTTTATCGAAAAATTATATTATATATATTAGGTAAAATATTAGGTTTTAGAGGTATATAACATATATTGAACATCGCTTTGTGGGGAACTTTTTTCAAGTTTGATATACCTAAACATATAAGAATTGTCCTAGTATTATAAATTTAATTCAAATTAAAAGAACATAAAAGGGGGGGGGGGTCCGGTACACGGAGCATTTCGCGTTTACGCAAGGTCAGGAGAGGGCCGCGCTTAAGAAGTGTGATGTAGGCAGCTGACAGCTTATCCTGATGCAAGTATCAGTGACTGATTTCACGGCTCGAACTTGTAACTTATAAGTCAGACGGAGAACATACGTATTGAAAATAAAATATGCAGAATAATCATAGTAAAAGAAAAAAATAACTAAAGAATAAGTTGAATAATGTAGGTTTTGTAATTCTTGGTTTGTACGTTAAAAGCACTTTTTTTTCTTGAATTCTGATTACTGACCCGCAGTAGAAGGATCTGAGAATCAGAATCCACCCAAATCTCATCCTATTTATTACTAAATTTTTTGATTAATTACTTAATCAGATATAGATGTTTGACTTTAGCATTAAGGCGATTTCAAGAATATTAAAAAAGAAAAGTAGGTCTATATTTCTTATTAATCAATAAATGACGTAGAATTTTATTAAAGTGATCACGTCACGTGCATCCTAGATGCCAAGTTGGCTGAAAACGATATATTATTTTCTTGATATTATTATTTTATTAAAAAAATAACTTAAATAGCTAGCCGTTCACTCAACCGCTTAAGCTAAAAATAGTTGGTAACGTATAATATATAAAAATTCATTTATAATATTGTTTAACCAAAAATCTGAGTCTTTGGTCAAAGCTTAGAAATATAGAGAAATTCGGGTTACTGATAATCTGGAGACGAAAATAATAAAAGACTTTTGAGAATAATAAAGTAATAAGTAATTTTGTATTTCAGTGTAATCTCAATAATATTTCTTATTCTTACAGATGTTGAGTCTTTCTCCTTTTATAGTTGATTCTAGGAGAAGATGTAATGCCTTTGTCTTAATGAGGCAATTATGAGCAATAAATGACATTAAAAGAAACGTTACACAATCATTTCTATTTAATTCAAATTCTCTAACGTATTTGATATTTAATGTTGTATTTAGACTCTTTTACGTCATCAGATTCGTATCTTCAACTTCTTCCGATCTTCGGTCTTTAAATGACTCGAATAGGTACGAGACTCGTACCTATTTGAGTAACGGTCCACACCTATGTTGTTTTCTTCTCCTCATATCTGTTGTCTCCCGTGCCTCTTGGCTATTTATTGCGTTTTGACCTTTTGACCAGTCCATGTGTCATGACACGTCATCTTCAATATTTAGATTCAGTTTTTTTTCCAATACAGATAGTCCCCCACTTTCCATTTATTTATCAATTAAATATTTGGGAAGTGGATCTTCACGAAAAAGGAATTTTCGCCGTAATCAATGCTATGTCAGTACTGACGCTTTAGTTGTCTTTTCTATTTAATGCTCTGCACACGTGTCACCTTCTGATATGTATGTAATTCTACAGCCTTTTTCCAAGGCTTCTTCATCCCCTCTAATTACGAAGTGATAGTTGCCTTTATTATAGGCTTTCCATCATTACGCTTCTTTGTTTTACGGTTGCTATTATACATATATTTAACCTTTTTTCCTTTGTCTTCTTCTTCATAAACCCTTAACAGATACTTTACTTTTACTTTTGTTCCTTTCTCTTTTAGTTCATCCTTTCTCTGCAATGGCATCTCCGAATCCTAACCCTAAGAGAATCTCAATTCTTGATAGCTTCCCCAACGCCCTTGTAAGACATAGAAGGGGTAGAGGTGGCAGGCTTCGTAGCCTAGGATCCGTTCGTGGTGGTTCCTCTGGTTCCATCACTCCTTCTTCTAGTTTTAGCACTATTTCTAGAGGTTCTATCACTAAGAAATCTTCTTCTAAAGGTAAAGAACTTTCTGAGCCTCTTCAAGAGCCTTTAGTTGAGGAAATAGTACCCAATGACTTGTCCTTTGAGAATGATAGGAAATCTCTTCGTGATCAAGTTGTTAATTTAGAGAAACCTGACACTTTTCCTTCTCTAATCACTGAACCTTTGATTTCTATTGTTCGAAAAGATTGCAATTGGAGAAGTGATCTTTGTATAGTGATCCCTAATCCAAACCAAAGAACATCTTCTTTTAGGATTGGATTTTCTTTTGTTTATACTTATCCCTTCACTTTGGGATTTATTCCTGCTATTGACCCAGTTATACTTGATTTCTGTCGCTTTTTCAAAATTTGTTTGGGACAAATTGGCCCCCTTGTATGGAGAGAAGTGGCTTGTTTGAGATATTTGTCTGTAAAAGTCAATGTTAGCTTTACCTTTCCCCACCTTATTCATCTTTACCACCTCAAATTATTCCGCCATGTGGTTTTTACTTTAACTGCAAGAAGTAAAAGGGTCTTGGTAAGCCCTGAAGATGATAAGAATCGTGGGTGGTACACTCATTATGTTGATGTTCGCACAGTTGATTTGGTGGGTGAAACAAATATCCCCTTCCCTGAGAAGTGGAACTTTGCACGTAAGTTTTTTTTTTACTTACCGTACCTATCTTTAAGAATTTCAATTTCTTTTCTAATTTCGTCTCTTTTTGCTTTTCTATAGCAACTATGGGAGATGTGGAACCCGTTTCTAATTTCCGTGGTTGGGTAGATTCAATCTTGAAAGTCGTGCCTATGGAGGTAAGAACTTGGAAATCCATTTCCAATTTACATGGTTGGAAAGTGAAAACTCACGGTATGCATCTCTTTATACTTTTTTGTATGTTAAGTCCCTTCTTGTTTCTAACTTTTTTCATCCTTCTTTTTGTCAGGATTTGCTATTCGAGGAATGACAGCTGAACTAGCTATTGCCCTTCGAGCCTCTTCTGGTACTTCACTCTCTTTGGAGAGAACTCAAGCTACGCTATCAAAGAGGAAAGTTGTTGAAGAGGATTCTGAGAATGATGAAGATAAAGACACCTCTTTAATAGCTAGACCAAGAGTTAGGAGACGCATCGTTTCCCAGGATGAAGCTGAAGTTACCCATGTCCGTGCCTCTTTTACCGAACCTGTTCGCATTCCTTCTGATGATGAAACCACTCCGAGGGACACCAATGAGTCTATTCAACGTCTCTTCGTTGGTGGTTTTGAAAGTGGAGAACTAGGTCCAGTTTTAGATGAAGTTCCTTTTTCTTCCTCTGTTCCCATTCCTTCTATTCCTCCGTTGGTTTCAAGTGCTTCCTTGCCCATTCTATCTGTTCCTGCTCCCTTATCTATTTCTGCTCCCTTGCATGTCTCTGCTTCCTTACCTGCTTCGAGTCCTTTGACTCCTGTTATTTTCACTTCTTCTACCGCTCCTCCTTCTATAGCTCCCCTTCCCTCTGTTTAACATGCAGATGAGGGTTCCAGTAGCAGAAGCTTGGCTATGAGGAGCGTTACACTTGAAGTTCATGCTAATAACAGTCTTTTAAGGAAGTCTAGTGGAGCAGATGCCTGGCTTAGGCCTTTGATTGGAGATATTGAGAAGAAGAAGATGAGCAGTCACAGTTGCTTAACTCTGATGAATGACATAGTTCATTCTACTTTGAAGGTATTTTTTTTCTCTACTTACTAACAAGCTTTTTTTTATTTCTATGAGTTGTCACTGTAGTCTAACCTCATTGGTACAGAATTGATGGGAAGAATTTCCCTTCTGGAAAAGAAAACTCGTGAGTCTGAAAAGTCTATCCACGAGGCTGAGGAAATAGCCAAGAGAGCCCAGCTAGAAGCAGATAATTGGAAAGAGCAGTTTGAGAATGCTCAGGGAACCATATAAGAATTGCAAGAGAGTAGAGATCACTTGGAGCAGCAAAAGCGAAGTCTGACTTCTGAGCTAGCAGTTGCCAAAGCTTCTTCAAGTCAATTTGAAAAAGACAATGAGCGCCTTGAATGTTGCTTTTCAGAACAATTATCAAAGTCAAGTGAAGAAATAAGAGAACTTAAGGCACTCTTGGACAAGAAAGAAGAATATGCAGGAGAATTAGTGCATAACTTGACTCAAGTTCAAGCTGATTTAAAGATCTCCTCTGACAAAGTACATGCCTTAGAAAGTTCCCATGCCTCCCCTGAAGCTTCCCTTGATTCTCATTTAGCTGAACAACAAGTGTTAAAGAATGATCTTGCTATGTGGGAAAGGGAGTATGGACCTCTTGAGGAGAAGTTTGATTTAGAGGCGAGTTGGGCTTTCTTAAACTCTCGTCGTGATGCTTTAACGGAGGCCAGTCTAGAAAACTTTGACTTAGACTCAGAGTTGGCCAAAGTTTTAGAAACCATGGAAAGAACCCAACAATCATTTGACTTTCCTTCTCCGGCAATTGAAGCTCCCGTGGCTAAGGAACCTGTAAATGACGAAGTCGTTGCTGTGGCAGTTGAAGTTGAAGATGTTGCAATTCCAGCTTCCGAGGGTGAAATTTCTACGACTCAGTCTATAGAAGCTGAAACTTCCGTGACTCTTGCTCCCCTCGTTGAACCTAACACTTCAAGCCCAGCTGAAACCGCTCCTGTTGCTGCTTCTTCAGAAGTTGTCGCCGTGCCTGTGGCTGTTTCTGAAAGTGAAATTAATATTGCAACTTCTGATGTACCAACCCCTTCAGTGACTAGTTAAATTTCCAGACTTTGTTTTTACTTTCTTTGTTGGATGATGGTTTTATCCCTTAGTTATTTTTTAAGGGATTTTTTGGTGAAAGTCCCCAGTTATCATAATGGGGCACTTGTATAAACTTTTTGTTGATTAAGTTCTTACTTAGTCTTTTTAATTATATCAAGAAGTTTGTTAGTACTTCAATGTGCTCTATTCTTGCCTTTTCCTTATCTACTTAGGACTTATAGAATAGTTTAGCATTTTTATCCTTTGAAAATGCTTTATGATTCTCCTCATGGATTATTAACATGAGGTTTATAAAAGAGGGCCTTTTTATATATCGACAATAAATGAAGAAGACGTCTCAACTTCATAATGGTGTTATAATACGATGAAAGAAATAGGAACACATATGTTTTGTTTGAAACAACTTTGACAAGTTTTTATTCATGAACATGGACAAGCTTTTGAATATTACATGTATTGAGATACATCTATAACTTTCTCGTAACTATTTTTCTTGCAACAGATTTTTATAAAGTAAATACTATTCAACAAGATTTTTCCTTATAACCTATTTCAATACATAGTCATGACCCTATCTTAATGTATTAGGAAGGGTTTGAGAGGTGATTCCGTTGTTCTCATGGGAAAGAACACTACGATGAATGTTTTGCATCTTCCTTTGTTTTGATAGGAAAGAACACAATGATGAATGCTGAGGTTCCGTAACTTCTGCTCGATACTTGTTTCAATTTACGTCTCCGTCTTACCACACGTATTTGTGTACAATATGCAGTCCCCCAAGTGTTTGAGCGCTGAAGTATGAAGCCTCGAGCACTTGTTTGTTTCTCACAATTTGGTCTTTTTTCCTGAAAACAGAAAAACATACGGGACTCGGAGGTGCGATTAAAGATGAAGACTGCCTAACCCGTGTGTATTTCCATCAGATTAATTTGTAACCCTGGGCTGGGAATTTTAGAATATTCCATTTTGCCGTGCAGGTCGTGACTCATCATTTGGCACGAGTTAGGGTTTTTGCCTAGCATCTAAAATCGTTAGTAAAATTTTAACAATTCAAAGAAAAATTCTAATACAGCAATACCTGATCGTAGGTACTTTCTCAGAAATAATATTGCTTTAGGTGGACAGCATTCCAATGCGAGGGTAGAACCTTGCCATCCATTATCTCCAACTCGTATGCTCCTTTTCCCGCAATGTCACAAACTCTGTAGGGTCCTTCCCATGTTGGACTTACCTTTCCTGAATTAGCAGCTTTTGTAGATTGGAACACCTTTTTAAGCTCGACGTCCCCAATTTTAAAGAATCTGAGGCGTGCTTTCCTGTTATAATACCGTTCAATTACTTGCTTTTGTGCTGCCATCCATATTAATACAGCTTCTCTTCTTCTTTCGAGCAAATCAAGATTCACCTGCATCTCTTCATCATTTGATTCCTCCGTTGCTTGAATGTATCGTGTGCTCGGTTCTCCTATTTCAACTGGAATTAAAGCCTCCGCACCATAAACCATTGAAAAGGGTGTTTCTCTCGTGCTTGTTTTTGTCGTTGTACGATAAGCCCATAATACTCCAGGTAATACCTCAGGCCAATTACCTTTTGAATCCTGTAACCTTTTCTTCAAGTTGTTGATAATAACCTTGTTTGTGGATTCCGCTTGTCCATTACCCACTGGATGATATGGTGTAGATGTTATCCTTTTAATTTGCCAACTTTGAAAAAATTCAGTGATTTGAGCTCCTATGAATTGCGGACCGTTGTCACACACGATTTCCTTTGGTGCTCCAAAACGGCATATTATATTTCTCCAAATGAAGTCTTTAACTTCCTTCTCTTGTACCTTTTGCTTGTGGCAATGGACCTACGA
Source organism: Nicotiana sylvestris (assembly GCF_000393655.2). Taxonomy (NCBI): domain Eukaryota; kingdom Viridiplantae; phylum Streptophyta; class Magnoliopsida; order Solanales; family Solanaceae; genus Nicotiana; species Nicotiana sylvestris. The sequence goes on from NC_091066.1 coordinate 5,108,410, forward strand.
TATCCATTCCTCATTTCATAAAGAGCCATGGGGCTATAACAGGGTGCAATAGCTCAGCTGGTCTATGCATATTATTGTCGTATCTTTGACATTTATCACACTTGGACACGAAACCGTTTGCTTCTTCTTCCATTTTAGGCCAATAATAACCTGCTCGAATCAGCGTTTTTACCAGCGACCTTCCTCCTGCGTGATTTCCACAATGTCTTTCATGTACTTCTCTCATCGCATATTCTGTTTGGGAAGGTCCGAGACACCTTGCTAATGGCCTACCGAACATCTTTCGATAAAGATTTCCTTGATGTAAACAGTAACGAGCAGCTTTTTTGCGAAGTGCATAAACTTTTCTTTTGTCAGCAGGCACTGTTCCGCGCTGTAAAAAAGCAATAATTTCGTTTCTTCAATCCCATGTTAAATGATTAAAATTTACCTCGTTCTTATCAGGTTCGAGAACGGAATGAAATAAATGTACTAATGAAGATGAAGCATTTGCATCGTTTGCTACGTCTGCTGCAGATGCGAGATTAGATAAAGCATCTGCCTCCACATTCTCATCTCTTGGGATCTGCATTACCTTCCAAGTTTGGAATTGCTTTATTAGTTCCTGTACCTTTTCGAGATATTCTTGCATTCGTGTCTCCCTGGTTGTATAAGTCCCCAGCATTTGATTGACCACGAGTTGAGAATCACTCTTGATTATAATCTGTTTTATGCCGAGTTCTTGTGCAAATTCTAGACCTGCAATTACAGCCTCATACGCTGCTTCATTGTTAGTTATAGAATGACATTTTATAGCCTGTCTAATAGTCTCACCCGTAGGTGGTATGAGAACTATCCCTAGGCCCGCTCCTTTTACATTAGATGAACCATCAGTGAGTAAAATCCAAGTCCCCGGGTTTGCACCATTAAAAACTTGTAATTCTTTTTCTGCTTCTAAATGCATCCCTTGGCTAAAATCAGCTACGAAATCGGCTAATACTTGAGATTTTATAGCAGTCCTAGGTTGATAAATGATTTCATGTTCGCTTAATTCTATAGCCCATTTTACTAACCTCCTTGACAATTCATGTTTATGCAAAATGTTTCGTAATGGAAAATCATTAACTACAACAATGGGATGACATTGAAAATAAGGTCTTAATTTTCTAGATGCCATGAACAAAGCTAATGCTAATTTTTCTAGTTGTGGATATCGTGTTTCAGCATCTAATAAAGACTTGCTTACATAATAGATAGGAGACTGTTTACCTTGGTCCTCACGGACTAAAACAGCACTTACCGCAACTTCTGACACAGCCAAATAGATGAGTAGCTTTTCTCCTTCTTTTGGTTTTCCCAATAGTGGTGGATTTGACAAGTAAGCTTTTAAATTTCTAAGGGCTTGTTGGCAATTTTCGTTCCATTCAAAATGATCTTGCTTTTTGAGTGCGAAGAAAAATTTAAAGCATTTTTATGAAGATTTGGGAATAAATCTCCCCAAGGCTGCAATTCTTCCTATTAGCCTTTGGACTTCTTTTTTACTCGTAAGGATATCAGGGATATCCTCTATTGCTTTGATCTGAGAAGGATTTACCTCAATACCACGGTTAGAAACGAGAAAGCCCAAAAATTTGCCTAAGGCAACCCCAAATGCACATTTTTCTGGATTGAGTTTCATATTAAATTTTCGTAAAATTTCAAATGTAACAGATAAATGAAAAATATGATCATGAGAATGTTGGGTTTTGACAAGCATATCGTCTATATATACCTCCATGATTTTTCTTAAATGTTCTTGGAATATTTTGGTGACCAACCTTTGATAGGTTGCTCCAGCATTTTTGAGACCAAAGAGCATTACTTTATAACAGTAAGTCCCCTTGTCTATGATGAAAGAAGTTTTTTCTTCGTCACTGGGGTTCATTTTAATTTGGTTATACCCCGAATATGCATCTAAAAACTCAAAAGTTCATGTCCTGCAGTTGCATCAATTAACTAATCAATATGCGGTAAAGGGAAAGAATCTTTTGGGCAGGCTTTGTTAAGATCTGTATAATCCACGCAAACCCGCCACTTACCGTTTTTCTTAGGTACAACAACTGTGTTTGCTAACCAATTAGGATACTTTACCTCGCGTATTAACCCAATTTTTAATAGCTTTTGGACCTCATCTTGAATCACCTGATTTTTGAAAGCTCCTTGCTTTCTTTTCTTTTGCTTTACTGGTGTGAAGGAAGGGTCTTCATTTAGTTTGTGAGTCATCACATCCGGTGGTATCCCTGTCATATCAGCATGGGACCAAGCAAAACAGCCCACGTTAGCTTTTAAAAATTCAATCAACATACCTCGCATGTCTGAGCTTAAATTGGCTCCAACATAAACCTTTCGCTCAGGTCATTGCTCAAATAATATCACAGCCTCGAGCTCTTCAATTGTTGTTTTGATATCTTCATTCTCTTCAGGTTCCTGAATTGTATCAGGTCTCGAGTCTAAATCTGTCTTTTCTTGTTCTGTTGAGGTTTGATCCTTGATACCTTCAACTGTTTCCTGTAATTGCTATTTTTCTTTATTTACGGTGCTTGTATCTGTTACAGCGTTGATACTTCTGGTTGTCTGCTGATCCCCACAAATTTGGCAAATTCCCCACGGTGATGGGAATTTAATAACTTGATGTAGAGTTGATGGGACAACATCCATATCATGGATCCAAGGTCTCCCCATGATCATATTGTAAGCCATTTCCATATCTACTACCTGAAATTTAGTTTCTTTAACAACACCCACAACAAAAGTTGTTAGAATTACCTCTCCTTTTGTTACCACACTTGAATTGTCGAACCCAGATATGGTATGCGCCTTAGGTATCATTTTGTCTTCAGCTTGCATTTCACGTAATACCCTTAATAATATAATATTCACGGAACTTCCTAGATCAATCAAAACTCGTTTTACATTAGTATCATATACAAGTAAAGATATTACCAGTGCGTCGTTATATGGGGTCATTACTCCTTCGGTATCTGCATCATCGAAAGAAATACTTTCGTTTTCTAAAACCTGTCGTACCTGTTTCCCGTGTGTTATCATTACTTTAGAAACCTTGTTGGAAGCCGTATATGTTACACCGTGAATATCTTCACCCCCACTTATAATATTCACGGTTCTCTTGGGTGAAGGGGGCTTTGGTAGCTCCTGCCTATTTTTCATACAGGCTTGCTTACCTTTCTCACTAAATAACTCAGTGAGATACCCTTGTTTCAATAGATGATCCACTTCACTTTGTAAGAATCTACATTCTGAAGTTTTGTGCCCGTGATCATTGTGGAATTCGCACAATGGTCTGGATTGCGTCTATTTGGATTTGACCGCATCTCTTTTGGCCATCGTACCTTATCTCCCATGCTCCTCAGAACAGCTACGAGCTCGGAGGTAGTGACATTAAAGTTATATCCGCCTAACCTTGCCTTTAAACTACTGTCATTATCTCGTGACTCTTGTCTGTTTCGGTCATTTCTGAACTTGATGAAGAACCAGATTCCCTGTTCCTCGAATTTTGATCATATCGTTAACTATCCTGCTTTGACCGTGAGTCTTTCCCTGCAGGTCCCATTTATGGATTGTACCTGTTTTTACTTGATCTTTTTCGGTTTCTGATCTCCTGGAATTACTCCTCTCTTCATGACGAAACTGAGGTACGGTATCTTCCTCAATTCGCAACTTCGTACTATACCTGTTATAAATGTCATTCCACGTGGTTGCAGGAAACTCTCGAAGGCTTTCTTTAAGTATTCTCGTGGCTTCTGAGCTTTTGTCATTTAAGTTGCTTGCAAAAGTTATTGCAGCCCAGTTATCAGGTACACGAGGTAAAGTCATTCTTTCACGTTGGAATCTATCAACAAAATCCCTGAGCAACTCGGAGTCCCCTTGCTTGATTTTGAAAATATCCTCCATTCTTTTCTCAACCTTTTGAGCTCCCGAGTGTGCTTTAATAAAAGAATCTGCAAGCTCAGCAAAAGAATTAATAGAATTTTCGGGTAAAAGAGAATACCAGGTTAATGCGCCCTTGGTGAGTGTTTCTCCAAATTTCTTGACCAGTACTGATTCAATTTCTTGTTTGGTCAAGTCATTGCCTTTCACGCCTGTTGTAAATGCAGTTACGTGATCACGTGGGTCTGTTGTGCCATCATATTTTGAGATGTCAGGCATTTTGAACTTTTTAGGGATTGGAAGGGGAGCAGCACTTGGTTTCCAAGGTTGTTGTGAGTATTTATCCACATCCACTCCTTTAATTAAAGGGGGAACTCCAGGGATTTGCTCGATGCGCTCATTTTGTTCCTTAAGCTGTTTCTGCAAAGTTAATACTAAATTTTGCAAATGATAATTATTTGAATTACCTGGTTCTCCTTCCTGTGGTTCACTGGGGGTTCCTCCATTTCCAGAATTAACAAGGCCAGAACGAGGATTCTCCAATGTATTATTATTAGGTGTAGGTGTGGGTGGTGCAATAGGTAATTGACTAACTAGAGCCTGAAGAGCTTTGTTAACCCGTGCATCAATTACTTTTTGTAAAGCTTCATCTACCCCTTCAAAATGTTCAGATTGCTCTTGTTGATCAGCACGAGATTCAGGAGCAGGAGTGCCTTCACGAGATTGACGTGGTGAATTTTGAGGGGAGGGAGCCACGTCAATGTTCTGTAAATCTCCTTGATTTTGATGGATTTGATTTTCATGGTTTCCCAAGGTGTTTTCACTGTTATTGTTGTTTGACATGATGATAACAACGGCTGGAATGTAGCTTAAAAGAGAAGATTATCAGATTCCCGGTAACAGAACCAATTTGTTTAACCAAAAATCTGAGTCTTTGGTCAAAGCTTAGAAATATAGAGAAATTCGGGTTACTAATAATCTGGAGACGAAAATAATAAAAGATTTTTGAGAACAATAAAGTAATAAGTAATTTTGTATTTCAGTGTAATCTCAATAATATTTCTTATTCTTGCAGATGTTGAGTCCTTCTCCTTTTATAGTTGATTCTAGGAGAAGATGTAATGTCTTTGTCTTAATGAGGCAATTATGAGCAATAAATGACATTAAAAGAAACGTTACACAATCATTTCTATTTAATTCAAATTCTCTAACGTATTTAATATTTAATGTTGTATTTAGACTCTTTTACGTCATCAGATTCGTATCTTCAATTTCTTCCGATCTTCGGTCTTTAAATGACTCGAATAGGTACGAAACTCGTACCTATTTGAGTAACGGTCCACACCTATGTTGTTTTCTTCTCCTCATATCTGTTGTCTCCCGTGCCTCTTGGCTATTTATTGCGTTTTGACCTTTTGACCAATACATGTGTCATGACACGTCATCTTCAATATTTAGATTCAGTTTTTTTCCAATACAAATATGTATATAACTGTATATGATTGATGTATAGATTATAATATATGTATACCAGCTAATAAACGTAAACAACTAACCCAATCTGCTATTTATGTAAAGATTCTTTTTATTTTATATTCTCAATCGTTTTCAACATATGCTTAAGACAAAAAAAGGATGATTGAATATTCCAGCTAGGGGGTTTCCATGGGGCCAATACAAAAGAGGCCAAGAGAAAGAAATTAACTACAATCAACCGATTTCTATAACAACATACTTATATAATAACACTTCATTATAAAAGTTAAACTTTTCCGGAACTAATTTTTATATTATGTTATCATATATGTTCTCTATAACAGCACTTCGTTATAACATCCAAAAATATTCGGAACAAACGAGACTGTTATAGAGATGGTTGACTGTATATATGTGTCAATCTTGATAGTTATATGCATTGCTCTCTTTATTTCATTTTATGTGAGTTAGAGTTGGAAAGTGAGATTAATAATGATATGAAATTCAAAAATAAGATAAATAATTGTAAATGAGACTTGGGAGTGAATAACGACTAAACTAAAATTTGATAAGCTTATTATTTGTAAAGACCATAAGCTTACATATGCATATATAAATTGATTGAAATTACTTTATGTTGAGGGAATAATAAATGGGCATTTTTTCTTTTGACCCATTAAGAAAATCATAGTATTGTTCATGACATCGTCAAAATTTTCTTCTAGACTATGAGCACACAAAGTAATGATTTTGAATTGATTTGGTTGGAAAAAAAATTAAAATTCTTAGCTGAAGTTCTTTTATTTAAGAAGAAAAAATGGATCTATTGATTTTTGAAGGTTTATGTCAGATTTGAATATGGCTATTGGAAATTGATGGGGTTGATATTAGAACGTTTTATATCAAGCTGTGGAGTTGATTTTGATCAATTATAAAGCAAAAATTTATTAGTGGATTTTTACCCCGCATGCTATGATGATCGTCTGAATTTTGACTAGAAATTCTGACTATCACCAGAAATTCAGTCACAATGCTGAAAAATCTTGGTAATTGCCATATTATACACAATATGTTATGGTGCCCAAATCAAATATGAGATGTTGGCCATAGCTAGCAGTGTACTTCATAATTCTAACGCAATACTATTTTTCTGAAAGAATTTAATGGGATTAAAAGTTAAATGGTAGCACTAAATAATCCTAGTTATGCAAATCATATTCATTATTTATTTTTTCTAGTCATATACATAATTATAGACATATAATACATAAATTATACATATATTATATCTCGATCGGCTATTTTTTATTTAAGTAATTGGGTGGGTTGCCATTTTGGGTTAATTACTCAAATAATTCAAACAAAGTTTAAGCCAGCCCACCTGAATTGGGGCCATGAGATCCAACGAACCCACAAATTTGGGCCCAAATTACAATTCTGAAAAACCAGACGAGCTACCCTACTTCTGAGATAAAATAGCACGGACTAGCCAGTTTTCAGATCGGTCATTGAAAAATAACCAGCGTTTGTCAAGTCATTAAAAAATAACCACTATTTTGCTGCAACAGAGACTGGTTCAGCATAATATACTAGAGTTCGGTGCACCTATGTATGAACTTCCAGCATATTATGCTGGAACTCCAGCACGCAGAAAGTTCCAGCATAATATACTGGAGATTCGAGCACCTGTGTATGAACTTTCAGTATAATATACTAGACCGGTATACTTTGATGGAACTCTAATATATATACTGGAGTTCCAGTATACTTATGCTGGAACTCCAGTATATTATACTGGAGTATTTTCCAGGTTTTGAATAGTGTTTTCGTTCAGATTTATCATTACATGAAAAATGACTAAATTTCGATGATTTTTGAAATTGTGGCTTTTTTCGAATGACCACTTGTAAATCTGGCTATTTTGAATTTCTCCCTTAAACTAGTAACAGGCTTTCTTTTGTGGCCCAATCAGAGATGGAGAACCTCGGCCCAAATTTCAACAAAATTTTTTGAAGCCATAATCTTAAGCTTTATCTATCTATCTTATTTATATTATATTAAAAGCAAGAAAACTCTTACCAAAATGTCGTTCGCCGTTTTTATCCTTTGAAAATAAATTTTACTTTAGACACAATTGTAATTAAATTATTTCCCTAATATTTGGTACCTTAAAATCAACTAAACTTTAGAGTGTTATATATTTCCTTATGTGAACTATGTAAAAAGTCCTAATATTTAGGACTTAAATTTTAGAACTATGTAAAAGGTATCTATTTTTTTATACAAAAAAAAAAGGAATTACGCTCACGTATGAGTCATCATTGAATAGTTTTAGTATATCTTAAAGTACATTTTTATTTTTTATCCAAAAAAGTTTTGTTATTAAAAGAAACAAATTCACGAGATTTCATTGTTTCACTTTTAGTCTTGATTTTTCCTACAAATTTTAGTTTTCTAATTTTCATATTTTCAGAAACTTTTACTTTTTTTAAAAGCTTTTATTTTATAACACAAACACAATTTTTAATATAATATTTATGTGATTTTTTCTTTTTTTGTTGAGTTAGCTAATCCGGATCAACGATTATCATTTTTAGAAACTTTTACTTCTTTTTTTTAAACTTTTATTTTAGAACTCAAATATATTTTTTAATATAATATTTGTATTATTTTTTAAAATTTTGTATTCATTAAGTTGGGTACATGCGCAACGTGCATACCTTATTAAAAGCACGAAAATCCTTAACGAGATGTCGTTCGTCGTTTTTACCCTCTTAAAATAAAGTTCACATTAGACAAAATAGTCATTTGAGTATTTTCCTAATATTTAAGACTTTAAAAATAAATAAAATATTTCTCACCAAATTATTCCTTATTTAAACTAGCTATAAAGTCATATTATACAAATTATAAAATAAAAATAAAAAACCAACAACAACCAATAATAAGCAACTAAACCACAAAATCTTTACCACTTTATTTTCCCCTATCCTTTCATTAATCACATACGTACCCATTGTATTTTCAGTTCTAACAATATCCAATATTAAATGAGTTAATGTTTACCTATAATCAACTAAAGACTAGAATAAACCTTTGAAAATATTCAGTTGAAAACAGAAATATATTCTTACAAAAGAAAATGCAAACTGAGACTTAACATGTGAATTCTAATATTTTACACGTTGGTCTATCCCTATGTCCAAATCCCTCTAAATTTTAATTTGTTTGTAAAATATGAAGTAGTGTAACGACCCGGCCGATCGTTTTGAGAGTTATAGCCATGTTTTCCCATTTATGCTTCCTTTTCTGTTCTTTACCTATATTATAATATATCGGGTTAGTTGGTTCGGGTTCGGAGTAGTATCGGAGTGAGTTGAGACACATAGTCTCTTATTTAGAAGCTTAAGTTGGAAAAGTCAACCGGATGTTGACTTGTATATAAACGATCTTGGATTTGAATGTTGATGGTTCCATTAGCTCCGTTAGGTAATTTTGAACTTAGGAGCGCGTCTGGAATGTGATTTGGAGGTCCGTAGTAAAATTAGGCTTGATTTGGCGAAAGTTGGAAATTTGGCGATTTTGATCGGCAGTGAAAAATTTAATATCGGAGTCGGAATGGATTTTCGGAAGTTGAAGCAGGTTCGTGGTGTCATTTGTGACGTGTGTAAAATTTGAGGTCATTCGGACATGGTTTGATAGGTTTCGGCATTGTTTGCATAATTTGGAAATTTAGAAGTTCTTAGGCTTGAATCCGAGGGTAATTTGGTATTTTGATGTTGTTTCGGGTGAATCGAAGGTTCGACTAAGTTCTTATGGGATAATATGACTTATTGGCATGTTTGGTTGAGGTCCCGAGGGCCTCGGGTGTGTTTTGGGTGGATAATGGATCAAGTTTGAAGTTTGGAGAATTGCTGAAGATGCGGAGGTGAGTTGGATTGGGGAAAATCGTAGGTGCGAATGGGTGTGCGCATCTGCGAGGTCGCAGAAGCGGATATGGAGCACAGGTGCAGAGATGGGCGCTTAAGTGATTTTCCACAGATGCGGAGATAGTTGCGCAAAAGCGGCTGCGCAGGTGCGCATTTTAAGCCGCATGTGCGAAAAGTCTGGGTAGAATCTATAAATAGAAGACTTCGAGATTTTTCACCATTTTCATTATTTTTGAGCTCGGATTTTGGGGATTTTGAGAGGGATTTCGAAGTAATCACTAAGGTAAGTTCCTCGTGCCTATTTATCTTAAATAATGGTATTTTCCTACTGATTTTACACCTAGTTGGTGGGTTTTTGAGGTGAGATTTTGGAGATTAGGGCTTGGGAATTGGGGAGTGTAATTTGGGGATTTAAAGGACCAAATAATGTCGAATTTTGATAAATTTTGTATGGATAGACTCGTGAGTGAATGTGTTTTCGGATTTTGTGACTTTTGTTGGATTTCCAGACATTGGTCCGGGGGCCGGGTTTGAGCCAATTTCAGATTTTGAGTCTAATATAGTTGTTTTTCTTATGGAATTGCTTCCTTTAGCATATATTAATTGTATTGGTTGTGACTAGATTCGAAGCATTTGGAGGACAAATCGAGAGGCACGAGCATTGCGGAGTAGGGATTTGTTCGGATTGAGATAAATAACGGTCTTGAATCTGGTCTTGAGAGTATGAAACCCCTAGAAATTCATATGATGTTGATATTTAAAGGTGACACACATGCTAGGTGGTGGGCGTGTGAGCGTGCACCATGTGGGATTGAGACTTGGTTCGTCCTGGTAGACTGTAAAGTCAAATAGCCCATTATTATCACCTGTTCATTCTTGTTTTTTTCTTGAGTTATTGACTGTCTTACATGTTACAAACTATGCTTAGGCTATATGAAAACAATGTTAGAACCCGCAGTGGTTGTGAACTCGTTGTATTGACCGCTAAATTATTGTCTTGTACTCAGTCACTGTTTGCTTATGCATTTTATCTCAGCTCTTTCTCATGATTTGATTAATATAAAAGTGAAGAGCAGAACAAATTAACCACACAAGTTGGGCTGCTATTATTGGCACTACGTATAAGAATTATGTGGTATATAAATATCCAACTCTAGGGAAAAATAACTAAATACTCTATTAATCCAAAAAATAAATAAAACTAGATATTCAATTTTGAAAAATAAAATAAAATAAAAGGAGAAGGAGATATCTGTAGTCCAAATTTTTTCCCCCTAGTTAACTCCTTCATTTTCAAGAAAACAATTTATGATAGTGACAAGAAAAATATTTACCTCGCACGAGATATTTATAATAGAATAACCAATTTAACTATAAAAGTCACAAATTACATTTTTTGTTAGAATAATACATGCATTAGATGTAGGATCTACACTTTATCGAAAAATTATATTATATATATTAGGTAAAATATTAGGTTTTAGAGGTATATAACATATATTGAACATCGCTTTGTGGGGAACTTTTTTCAAGTTTGATATACCTAAACATATAAGAATTGTCCTAGTATTATAAATTTAATTCAAATTAAAAGAACATAAAAGAGGGGGGGATCCGGTACACGGAGCATTTCGCATTTACGCAAGGTTAGGAGAGGGCCGCTGTCACACCTCCTTTTTCCGCGCCCGAGGGGGCGCAAGGGAGTTTTTTCCAATTAAAGGACAATCGAAACGGGATTTATTTATTTATTTCAGAGTCGCCACTTGGGAGATTTAGGGTGTCCCAAGTCACCAATTTTAATCCCGAATCGAGGAAAGAATGACTCTATATTACAGTCTGCGTACCAGAAATCTAGATAAGGAATTCTGTTAACCCGGGAGAAGGTGTTAGGCATTCCCGAGTTCCGTGGTTCTAGCACGGTCGCTCAACTGTTATATTTGGCTTATTTATCTGATTTTTAATACAATATGAACTTATGTGCAAATTTATCTTTTAACCGCTTTATTATTATTGTTTTATAAGAATGTGAACATCGCTTAAAATATATCTTTGGACTGTGTCACATGAAATGCACCCACAATCCGAAACATATTTTATTTGATGTTTTAGGATTTGGATTTGGGTCGCATGAAATGCGCACCCGAGCTTAAGAAAATTAAATTATTAAAGACGCGCCTAAAGCGACTATCGCGTTATTATTTTGCGGAGGCCGTGAAATTCGCTAATCGACCCTCCTGAATTCTAAGTAATTTTAAACAAGTATTTACTGAGGGCCCCGCAATTTGTATTTTTTATTCGGCGAGGCTCATCTCATTCTTATTTCTTTAAAGAATTTGCAACGTCATGGAAATGCATCTCAGGCCACGCCACAATCAATGCGCCCGTGACTAGAGACATATTTCGACTCCGTTGAGATTTGGATTTGGGTCACATAAATGTGCACCCGAGTTTAGGGAGATAACATTATTAAAGGCGCGTCTAAAGCAACTAGCGCGTTATTATTTAGGGGTAGGGCCGTGAAATTTACTAAAACGGCACGTCCCGGAATCTAAGTATTTAATACATATATTTTGCGAGGGCTCCACAATTTGTACATTTTTATTTAGCGAAGCTCGTCTCTTTTTTATTTGTTTATTTATTCAATTGTTTTTATTTACTTTTTTATTTATTTATTTTTTTTATTATTATTTTTTATTATTATTATTATTATTATTATTTTTATTATTTTTATTTTTTAAAGGATGCCATTTTTACGCCTTTAACAATACTAAACCATACGGCTTCTTTACATCTACAATCTCATAACTTGTCAAGATTTGATAAAAGAAGTTAAGCGAATGAATGTCTCGGGCGTAGTAACAACATGTACTAATACTAATTTTGTCCAAATAAACGAAGATAATAATAACATAACTCATTGAACGTAAATAATAACAATACTAATCTTAGGACTACTAATACAACTAAATCAAATGACATCAAGTAATCAATAATAACATAACACAAGAATGAAATAAAATGCATACGGTAAAACATAAGCAGAAAATTATCATATCAATTGATATATTGCAGCTTCAAACATTGAACGTAAAATTTCTTTAATCCAATACATCGAGACTTAACTAACCTGAATAAACAGAAATGCATGGAGCCATGGACCGAACCTCAACATCGACTTCAACGAACAAACTCGACGCGCCGGACCTCGACGAACAGAGACGACCTCAACGGTCTGTACGCCGACAGTGGAAGAACGACGATAACATGGCCGATTGGTTGTCGTGTTTTGGACAGGACGGTGAAGCGATGGTGGTTCCGACGAGGGAAACAGCAGCAACTGCTGCTCGATAGCAGCTGGGGCGTGGGGAACGACAGGGACACTGATTATTGCTGTTGGTCGTGGTGCTGGGGAAGGTGACACAGCAGCGGTCGACGAACGGGAGGGAGTTGGTGGCGCGACGGACAGTGACGACGCAGCAACGACAGCTGCTGCTCGTCCGGCTGGGTTATGGTGGTTTGGACAGTAGGGTAGTGGTGGTTTGTCGAGAGTGATGGAGGAGGAGGGTGGTCGACGGACTGGAGGAGCGAGCTCGTTTGGTGGTGGTTATGGAGGAATTGGGTTTGACAGTAGGGGTCGTTAATGGTGGTTCACTGACGGGGGGTGGTTGGACGACGGTGGGGCTGGTTTCGTTTGGATGGTGGTGTTGAGGCGGAGAGGAGGATGACGGGGTGGTGTTTTTCGGACGTCAGGCTGGTGAACTGGGACGGGCCGCGTTTTGTTGGTTGTTATGGCGTTTGGACAGTGGGTCGGGGGCAGCGACGACGACGGTGGAATATGATCGTTTGAGCAGTGGTCGACGGACTGGTTTTTTGGTGAGGAAGACGATGGCGAACGATGGTCGACGGGCGCGAAGGAGTGAGTGTCGCAGCTGGTTTTTTGGTCGTTCGGACAGTAGGGGGTGTGGGCAGTGGTGTTGAGGCGTGGGGGAAGGGAGGTCCGACTGGTTGGGGTGATGGTTATGGCGTGGAGGTGACGGGGTGGTGGTGTCCGGTAGGGTTTTCTCTTCTTCTTCTTTGTGAAGAAGAAGATGAACAGTGAGCAAAAGGAATTTTTTTTCCGTTTTTTCTGACCAAAATCCAAAAGTCCCCCCTTTCAAAGTTTTGTCCGTGTATTTGTATAGTCTCTGCCCAGAAAAATGAGCCCCACGCGTGGTGGGGTTCGAGGCGTATGTCCCCCACGCGTGGTGGGGTTCCCCACGTGTCCTGGACACGGTTTATTATGGGCTAGGTCCGAAAATTAGGCCTAAAACCGGGTAGTTTAAACCCGAATATTATTCTTTTGCCAGGACCCGAGAAATAGGAACACGTTGCTTAACTAGTCCTATGTAAGCAAAATAACTACCAAAAATAAGACTAGTATTTAAACAAAACTATATCTTTTTGAATATTTTTCAAGATTTAAAATAGCTACAAAATATTAATGAAACTATATTTTTTATAATTTTCGTTTTTAAATATTAAGATAAAATATGAGGTAATATTTTTGTATTTTTCAAAGTTAAAATGACTATAGAATATTAATAAAACTATTTTTTTTTTTTTTAATTTTCGTTTTTAATAAAGACAAAATATAAAGTAATATTTTTTTTTTGTATTTTTCCAAAATTAAAACGACTACAAAACATTAATAGAATTATATTTTTGTAATTTTCGAATTTTATATAAAGTACCAAAATAAAGTACAATTTTTGTATTTTTCAAATTTATGAGAGATACATAAACTAAAATTTATATATATATTTTTTGAATTTTTTTTTTTTTTTTTTTGCAACGAAATAAAGTAAAATAGTTAAAATAGCCATACTGGACCCAATTTCACATATTCATGCTAAAAATGTGAAAATTCTCGGGGAGGGTCAAAAATCACGTGCTTACAGCTGCCCCTCTTTGACTGGAAACACGAAGAGTTTTCCGACAAAGAACGACTAGACGTGTTTTTGACCCGACCATTACTTGGACGGACCACACTTAAGGAAAGGGAGGGAATGTGACCGAGCCCTGGTATCTGAGCTGCCTACATATCCTTGGTTATACAGGAATCAGGCCACGTGTAGTTCGGGAATGAGAGAGATGGTAGAGTGTACCGAGGTGAAGAGCCGATCGAGGTTCCGTTCCGTTGAGGTTCCGGTCCGCGGTCCTGTCATTACAACAAAAATGAAAACTGAAAAAGACTAACTAAGTCTATCAGCTACTAGTTACAAGGATTCCTATCTTTAAGTCTTCTGAAACTTGGTCTTGAGTCTTGAATGGTGCTTCATACAGACTTTGGATTTGAACCTTGATACTTGCTAGTTGTAGGCGCTAGTTCTTGAGCAGATCACATTTGTTCTCCTCATCCGTGCTTCGGATTCATTCATTTTTCTCTTTTTTCCTTTTTCTTCTTTTTTTTCTTTTTGTTTTTGTGACTAGCTTTTGTTGACCCTCTCAGACTGTTGACTCGCATTCTTGGGGCGAGATTCTTGTTCTTCTATCTTGGATTGAGTGCTGGGGATTTTTGTTGTGGCTTTCTGCCTTCCAATGGGTTACGGCTTGACTTTGAACGATCCCGCTGTTCTACAGGCGGTCCCCTAACTTCTTCAATCTTTGACATATAACAATCCTCTGCTCTACAGGCAGGCCCCTGAAAATCAAAACAAACCAAACAAACAAAATTTCCTAACCCAGTTTGTACTGGGAAGGTTTGTGAGTCGTTAGCAAAATCGTAGCCCACTGATACTACTGATGCAGTGCTGAGAGTGAACTAAACACTAGATTAGGGTGTATTCCCTTGTTATACAGGTGGGCGCCTAGCAAGAAATTTAAAGACTGAATGTATTCCTCTGTTATTATGGGCGGGCTCCCAATTTCAACACCTGAAAAGTAAGAACTGAATGTATGCCTCTGTTATTATGGGCGGGCTCCCAATTTCAACACTTGAAAGTAAAACCAAGATATATTCCTCTCGTTATACAGGTGGGCGCCTGGATTTAGGAAAATGACTCTTTTTTCTTTTCTTTTTTCTCTTTTTTTTTTCAAAAAATGTTTTTTAGCATCTTAGGAGAAAGATTCATCGGACTAAGATTTTGATCCTAGGAGAAGGTTCGTCAGACTAGGTCTCTTTCTTAGGAGAAAAATTCGTCAGACTAAGATTTTGATCCTAGGAGAAGGTTCGTCAGACTAGGTCATCATTTTTTTTTGTTTTTGGTTATCTTAGGAGAAAGATTCATCAGACTAAGATTTTGATCCTAGGAGAAGGTTCGTCAGACTAGGTCTCTATCTTAGGAGAAAAATTCATCAGACTAAGATTTTGATCCTAGGAGAAGGTTCGTCAGACTAGGTCTTTTCTTTTTGGTATCTTAGGAGAAAGATTCATCAGACTAAGATTTTGATCCTAGGAGAAGGTTCATCAGACTAGGTCTCTATCTTAGGAGAAAAATTCGTCAGACTAAGATTTGGATCCTAGGAGAAGGTTCATCAGACATTTTTTGTTTTTTGGTTATCTTAGGAGAAAGATTCATCAGACTAAGATTTGGATCCTAGGAGAAGGTTCGTCAGACTAGGTCTCTATCTTAGGAGAAAAATTCGTCAGACTAAGATTTTGATCCTAGGAGAAGGTTCATCAGACTAGGTCATTTTTTGTTTTGTTATCTTAGGAGAAAGATTCATCAGACTAAGATTTGGATCCTAGGAGAAGGTTCGTCAGACTAGGTCTCTATCTTAGGAGAAAAATTCATCAGACTAAGATTTTGATCCTATGAGAAAGTTCGTCAGACTAGGTCATTTTTTGGTGATCTTAGGAGAAAGATTCATCAGACTAAGATTTTGATCCTAGGAGAAGGTTCGTCAGACTAGGTCTCTATCTTAGGAGAAAAATTCGTCGGACTAAGATTTTGATCCTAGGAGAAGGTTCATCGGACTAGGTCATTTTTTCTTTTTTTTTATTCAAACAATTTAGGAGGAAATGCATCTCCTATGGGTAAAACTTAACTTTGAGGAAGTGCGTCTCCTGTGGGTACAATAAACTTAGGAAGTGCGTCTCCTATTGGGGATAACTGTTTTTTAGGAAGTGCGTCTCCTACTGGGTGAAACTAAACTTTAGGAAGTGTGTCTCCTATTGGTGAACTATTCTTAGGAAGTGCGTCTCCTACTGGTAAAACATATAAACTTTAGGAAGTGCGTCTCCTATGGGTAGAACTGAACTTAGGAAGTGCGTCTCCTATGGTAAAACTGAACTTAGGAGGAAATGCATCTCCTATGGGTGAAACTGAAACAAACCTAGGAGGAAATGCATCTCCTATGGGTAAAACTAAACTTAGGAGGAAATGCATCTCCTATGGGTAAGACGTGGAATGTATGCCTCTATTATCTGGGCGGGCTCCCAATTTCAACACTTGAAATAAAAAAGACTGAATGTATGCCTCTGTTATCTGGGCGGGCTCCCAATTTCAACACTTAAAATAAAAGACTGAATGTATGCCTCTATTATCTGGGCGGGCTCCCAATTTCAACACTTAAAATAAAAGACTGAATGTATCATATCCTATTCGAGGGCGGATGAACCCAACATATCCTATTTGAGGGCGGATGAACCCAACAGATCCTATTTGAGGGCGGATGAACCCGACAGATCCTATTTGAGGGCGGATTAACCCAACAGATCCTATTTGAGGGCGGATTAACCCGACAGATCCTATTTGAGGGCGGATTAACCCAACATATCCTATTTGAGGGCGGATGAACCCAACATATCCTTTTTGAGGGCGGATGAACCCGACATATCCTATTTGAGGGCGGATTAACCCGACAGATCCTATTTGAGGGCGGATTAACCCGACAGATCCTATTTGAGGGCGGATTAACCCGACAGATCCTATTTGAGGGCGGATGAACCCGACAGATCCTATTTGAGGGCGGATTAACCCGACATATCCTATTTGAGGGCGGATGAACCCGACAGATCCTATTTGAGGGCGGATTAACCCAACAGATTGGGATGAATTTTCCCCTTTTTTCATTATTATCTTTTTTATTCTTTTTTTTTTTATTCTCTTTTTTTCTTTTTTGTTTTTGCATAGCTTCTTCCTTCGAAGACTACCTCCCTTGATTTACTTACCTGTTGGGGGTAAAATGTTATCAGCTGAGGGTACCTGACTTCCAGAAAATTTTCTAAATGAAAGGAAAATTTTCTGCCCCAGTTTGATAATATCCCTTGTGGCATGCGTTTCTGCATCAATGCCATTTCCTTTACCTGTTTCAAATCAAACAAAATTTGTTAGTTTAAAACATGGTGGTTGGCTGTGACACTCCTACTGGGATGGCTTTCCCTTTCTCCTTCCTTTCTCTGTGCTCCACAACTTGTTGGGGATGATATCGTGTGCTGGGGATAATCCCTTCCTGCTGGGGATATCCCTCTTCTTTTGTGGCATAGCTCGGAAACTGGCATTTTCCCGACCTTTTAGTCTAGTATGGATTTCGCCCAATCATGCTCACTACTCTTCTTGCTCTGTTCATGGGCCTTGGCCTTTGAGGTTTATAACCTTGGTTTTGGCAAGGATATCTCTCTTGACGCTCGTCAATCCTTCTGTCAATTCCCTTTGCTGGGGATATCTTTTTGACACTGGCCTCGCGCTTGTTCCTTGCTGACTATACCATTTGGATATACTAGTCAGATCTCATCTTGGAAAGATGATGGCATATTTTGAAGTCATTTCATACTTGTTCTGACCGGACAGACTCTATTGGGGAAATTTTTTATGAAAGGAGAAAGATAACAGAAACAAAATAAAAGACAAAGGAAACGATGACTCTTTTACAAAAGAAACTATAAATAAAACCCTATCAAATGCAGATACTGACTCTAATGGCCATGACATGCGTATGTGGCCTATCCTCTGCCGTCAATCATCTTTTAAGATCTTCCATTGGCGATTCCCCCTCTGATTCTCAATCTTATTCGACTTGTAGTGCCCGAAGGGTTTTCACTATCAAGTCTCTCTCATTTTGGTTTTCTCTCAGCTTTCATCGCCTTATGGTGCCTGTGAAGGTTTTCACCGATAAGACTCTCTCATTTGTATCACTTTCCAGCTGGGGATTTGGAGTGTCGCCGGTACGACTCTTTCTGCTGGAGATTAGAGTCCTTTCTGCTGTGGAACAGAATGTTATGTTCGCCGGTAAGACTCTTCATTTGTCTGACTTGGCATCTTTTAAAGACTGATCAGAAGGTCTTTCTTTGGACCGTAATGTGGTTTTTTGGATAGGGCTAGAAAGAAAGGGTATTAAAGGCTCAAAAATGCATCGATTTTGGGTTATTAGTTACAACCTTCGGAATTAGATTTATTTACATCAAACGCAACTTTTGCCCCAGTTTCCTGCTTGGGGATATTTTAATTGTTTTTTTTTTTTCATTTTTCAAAACTATGACCGAGCCGTGAAGCGCCTACGTATCCTCTTTGAGGAATCAGGTCAAACGTAGTTCCCAATTCCTCTTTTCATTTGATTTTCCTTTTTTTTTTTTTTTTTTGTTATCAATTTCTTTTCTTTTCTTTTTCTCTTTTCTTTTCTCTCTTTTTTTCGTTTTGTTGTTTTCTTTCTTTCTCTTTTTTTCGTTGTTACTGATTCCGAACGAGGGGTATGAAAGAAAAATAAATAAGGCTCCAAAGGGGTAACGAAGGATAAAGTGTTTGGGTAGCAGAACAAAATGCCTTCGTCATTCCAGTCTTCAAAATATGCCAAATGCAAACAACACGATTTAAATTTGTAGTCTCTTCTGATGGTGCTGGACTTTGACAATTATATTCAACATTTGCTTTTTCATTGGTCCTTTTCTAAAGCACCGTTGGGCGATACTCTCATTATCATGAACGCCCCTCATGCCAATTTGGCGAATCTTGCTTTTAACGGTTTTTCTTCATATTTTACTTGCCCCAGTTCCATATGACTCGAGCTTTGAATAATCTCAACCGTCCTTATTTCCTTTAAATGGTCTGATCACCTTTCCGGGGTTTTATGATTAACTTTTAAGATTAGACCCAAATTGGGTGCGAATGTCATGTCCCTAGAATCGGCATCGAACAAGAAATGGTAAAAGGACTAAACAAAAAGATGACTGGAAATAATAAAAGACCGGACTTTGTATTAGACTACCGGTGAAATGGTTCAAATAACAAAACAAACAAAATAATCCAGAACAAAATCCTAAAAACAAACTGGACAAGACAACATCCGACTCATAACCCTAATAATCCGAACAACAGAAATGACAACAAAATGAGCCACCACAAGCTTCTCTCTTGCTGACTAAGGAACAAAACGTCCTCCCACTTTATCAAAATTGGCATTTTAGCCACTGAGCTTTGCATCAATACTGCCGAGACCATTACCAGCTTCAACCTCATCAACCTCCGTCGGAGAATTCTCGAGGAGGTTCGAGTGCCCCATGTCACTGTTATTAATTGCAACCCGCCCTTCTCGGATCATTTTCTCTACTTCCTTTCTCCAGCTATGACAGCTCTCAATGTTGTGCCCTACGACATTGGAGTGGTAGGCGCATCGTGCTGCCGGATCAAAGCTCCTTGCAAGCGGATTTATAGTACATGCGGGGAGTGGCTCAATCGAACCAGCATGCCTTAGCCTTTCAAACAGACTGGCATAAGATACCCCGATGGGGGTGAGAGCCTTTCCTCGTTTCAGCAACCTCTTCATTCTTGCATGTTGACAGGGCCGGAAACCTGATCCAGGTGGCTTTTGGTAGGCTTGTGTAGGTGGGTAGGCATTTTGTGGAGCCGGGTTCCTGGAAAGTGAAGTATGGCGGGGAAAGAAGTGGTGTTGGGGAGTGGAGAAGCATTGAGGAGTGATGGAGCTACTCGGGTAGCTGGGAAGGCTGCCATAAGTGGGTTGGGATGGAGAGTATGGGGGATCTTCCATTATGGTGTTGGGTGCTTGGGAATTGACCGAGTTCAAGAGACTTGGCGGTGGAGGGGGTGGTGCTTTTCCTGTTATCCATGCCTGATACATGTCTGCCACATGCTGTCTCAGCATTTTCACTTCTTCTACCAACCCGTTGTTCAGTTCGACCAATTGTTGTCGGTCATCAGTACTGACCCACTCGGTTCTGCGGTTCTGAGCCATTGTCCTTTGATTTTGCTTTGCAAGGAGGAGTTACCACAACCAACCACTCTCTTTATATGGACACATCAAAGGGAAGTCATCACGTTAGTGTTAGGGCATTGGACAGACAATCATATATCAATAATGTACCCAAGCAGTTAGGCAATTGTGCCCCCGGAAAATCTTCCACACTCTCTTTTATTTATTTATTATTATATTTTTTTTATTTTTTATTTTAGTGGTGGTCGAATCTTATGGAGATTGCCTACGTATCATGTCCCTGCATGAATCAGACCTTGCGTAGTTCGGACCAATAAAAGATAAACAACAATGAACATTTTTTCAATTTTCATATTGAAACAAACTGGGTTTCAAAGGTTTATAGATGACCTGCAAACTTGAAAATCAAACAACCCGCCTATTTTAATCAAAAGGTTTACAAACTTCACAAACAAAAGGCTAGCTCCCTTTCTCTGTTCGACAAATGCGCAACCAAACGGTTATTTTTGCAAATGTGGCCCCTTCCTAATTTCACATGAATTTTGAGGCCGGGGAGGATTATTTCGACACTTTACAAACTTGTCCATTCTTTTACGAAAATAACCTTTCGACAACTGAAAAGATACTCTAAGGCTACTTCGGCAAGAACGGTTTAAGACGCGGCCGAAGCTGGCTCGGCTTATTATGAAAAAATTCAAACGGTATGTATTCACCTGACCGTCGACTTTTTTTTTTGAAATTATAATAAAACTTGGTGTTGCAACACACGGCCCTTCAGCGTCTCGGGGACGAAGCTTTTTAAGGCTGTGTGGGTCAACTGGACCAAAATCCTAAACATGACCCAAAAGTGGCTGTTTATGCAAAGTCAGCCTTTCGGCGTCCCTTTTGGGAACATTCGGCTATTTATGACAAAACAACATCACCTGACTTATTTATAACTCTTTTTATCGTTTTTCAAAATTAGAAAAGTCAATATTGCGAACACGGCCTTTCAACGTCTCGGGGACGAAGATTTTTAAGGCTGTGTGGGTCAACTGGACCAAATCTTAAATATGACCCAAAGGTGGCTGTTTATGCAAAGTCAGCCTTCCGGCGTCCCTCTCGGGAACATTCGGCTATGTCTTGATAAAACAACGTCACCCGACTTCTTTATGACAAAATTAAAATTTGACATGTTATTCTTTTATTATTTTTTTTGGCTATTTTAGCAAAGGGTGGGTTGGACATCACCCGACTTATTTATGACAAGATTAAAATTTTTGATTTTTAGCTATTTTAGCAAAAGGTGGGGTTGGACCCGATGAGGGTTGCCTACGTATCTCACATCCGGTGAGAATCAAACCCGCGTAGTTCGGTCAAATAAGCTATTTTTGAGAAGACCCTTTTCCATTTCTATTTTTTTTATTATTATTCTTTTTTCACAACAATCAAATAGACTATTATTCTATTATTTTCATTTATAACAAACAAACGAATTAACGAAAAACATAAAACATTCCTTCTTTTTTGAGAAGGTGGGGTTGGACCCGATGAGGGTTGCCTACGTATCTCACATCCGGTGAGAATCAAACCCGCGTAGTTCGGTCAAATAAGAATAAGTAGGCAAATAATAATAAGCAGATGAACTAACTCCCTTTTTTTGAATTTTCGTTTAAAAGAACTACTTTAAAAGAAGTAAGGAAATATTATTTTTGATTGATTTTCTTTTTTTTTAAAAGAAAGACTAATGTTTTTGGATTTTCGTTTTTTTTTTATTCTAAAGAAAAGAAGAAAATATTTTTGAATTTTGAATTTTCTAAAGAAGAATCAAAATATTTTCGGATTTTTATTTATCTATTTTATCTTTTTGAATTTTGAACTTTCTTTTGAATTTTTTTTTTTGGATTATATATATACTTATTTTTGGAACAAATAATAAAATCACATTCAACGCCGGACTCTTTTTATTTTTATTTCTGGCATTTTCATAGACAAGCAAAATAAAATAAAATAAAACATTTTTTTTTTTTAAAAAAAAAACAAACTCTTTTTCATTTTCATTTCATGGCAAAACAAACTATTTTCTTTAATATTTTAAAAAAACCAGACAGAACAATGATGATTTTCTTTTTTTATTTTTCCTTTGCTTTTACTATAACAAAATAACAAGACATTTTTTCATTTTCAAAA
Organism: Nicotiana sylvestris; assembly: GCF_000393655.2. NCBI lineage: Eukaryota > Viridiplantae > Streptophyta > Magnoliopsida > Solanales > Solanaceae > Nicotiana > Nicotiana sylvestris. The sequence goes on from NC_091066.1 coordinate 5,131,035, forward strand.
TTTCGGCAGAGTTTCAACTCTACTCGGACTTCTATACTGTTATTTTCTCCTTTTTTCACGATTTTCTTATGTGTGGAAAATGATGACAACATACAAAATCTTTTTGAATTTTCATGCTTTGTTTTTATTTGTATTTTTATTTTATTTTTTCTTATATTTATTACTTCTTTCAAAAATGTGGCATGGGAGACATAACGATTTCCAAGACTTCTTGGATTCCGCAAATGCTCCCCATGCGCTTTTCCCAACATATGAAGCGTGGGGGACATATGGGAATTCCAAGACTTCTTGGATTCCACAAATGTTCCCCATGTGCTTTCCCAAAAAGCAAGCGTGGGGGACATAGGGAATTCCAAGGCTTCTTGGATTCCACAAATGTTCCCCATGCTTTGATTAAAATAACATCATGCTGGAAATGACCAAATGACCCATACGCCCTTGACTAAATACAACATGTAGCACATAGGATGCCGAAAGATTGTCTATTATTTTCAGGTTGCTTGTCCTAGACGGACCCAACCCCTATGTTGAGTCCCCTAAGTCAAATGCACATGATGCAAATAAACGTTCCTACTAGGGATCCGGCATGTGGCTTTGTTATACTAGGTTCAAAAACCTGGGTCGGTGTTCTAGACAGTGTACCCGAGCGGACAACTCGAGCTGAGGAAGGAGCTCCTTTCCGGGAACCAAAAGGCCAGCCGGCTTAGAAACTTTCCGAGCCTCTTTTATTTAGGGTATGACACTAACAGAATAGGGAGTCTCAACCAGTAAGCACATCCCCGGAGGTAAGAAGAGAAAGGTTTCGGCACAGTTTATATACAGTTCAAATAATATCAAAGCGGTAAAAGCAACATTTAGCACATTAGGCTCAAAACATGTAATAATCAGATAATAAATAAAGCCAAATAATAACAATTATTCTAAGCTCGAATTCTTAACCCTGAACCAGTGGTTCTGGGTTTTTTTTTATCCCCAGCAGAGTCGCCAGAGCTGTCACACCTCCTTTTTCCGCGCCCGAGGGGGCGCAAGGGAGTTTTTTCCAATTAAAGGACAATCGAAACGGGATTTATTTATTTATTTCAGAGTCGCCACTTGGGAGATTTAGGGTGTCCCAAGTCACCAATTTTAATCCCGAATCGAGGAAAGAATGACTCTATATTACAGTCTGCGTACCAGAAATCTAGATAAGGAATTCTGTTAACCCGGGAGAAGGTGTTAGGCATTCCCGAGTTCCGTGGTTCTAGCACGGTCGCTCAACTGTTATATTTGGCTTATTTATCTGATTTTTAATACAATATGAACTTATGTGCAAATTTATCTTTTAACCGCTTTATTATTATTGTTTTATAAGAATGTGAACATCGCTTAAAATATATCTTTGGACTGTGTCACATGAAATGCACCCACAATCCGAAACATATTTTATTTGATGTTTTAGGATTTGGATTTGGGTCGCATGAAATGCGCACCCGAGCTTAAGAAAATTAAATTATTAAAGACGCGCCTAAAGCGACTATCGCGTTATTATTTTGCGGAGGCCGTGAAATTCGCTAATCGACCCTCCTGAATTCTAAGTAATTTTAAACAAGTATTTACTGAGGGCCCCGCAATTTGTATTTTTTATTCGGCGAGGCTCATCTCATTCTTATTTCTTTAAAGAATTTGCAACGTCATGGAAATGCATCTCAGGCCACGCCACAATCAATGCGCCCGTGACTAGAGACATATTTCGACTCCGTTGAGATTTGGATTTGGGTCACATAAATGTGCACCCGAGTTTAGGGAGATAACATTATTAAAGGCGCGTCTAAAGCAACTAGCGCGTTATTATTTAGGGGTAGGGCCGTGAAATTTACTAAAACGGCACGTCCCGGAATCTAAGTATTTAATACATATATTTTGCGAGGGCTCCACAATTTGTACATTTTTATTTAGCGAAGCTCGTCTCTTTTTTATTTGTTTATTTATTCAATTGTTTTTATTTACTTTTTTATTTATTTATTTTTTTTATTATTATTTTTTATTATTATTATTATTATTATTATTTTTATTATTTTTATTTTTTAAAGGATGCCATTTTTACGCCTTTAACAATACTAAACCATACGGCTTCTTTACATCTACAATCTCATAACTTGTCAAGATTTGATAAAAGAAGTTAAGCGAATGAATGTCTCGGGCGTAGTAACAACATGTACTAATACTAATTTTGTCCAAATAAACGAAGATAATAATAACATAACTCATTGAACGTAAATAATAACAATACTAATCTTAGGACTACTAATACAACTAAATCAAATGACATCAAGTAATCAATAATAACATAACACAAGAATGAAATAAAATGCATACGGTAAAACATAAGCAGAAAATTATCATATCAATTGATATATTGCAGCTTCAAACATTGAACGTAAAATTTCTTTAATCCAATACATCGAGACTTAACTAACCTGAATAAACAGAAATGCATGGAGCCATGGACCGAACCTCAACATCGACTTCAACGAACAAACTCGACGCGCCGGACCTCGACGAACAGAGACGACCTCAACGGTCTGTACGCCGACAGTGGAAGAACGACGATAACATGGCCGATTGGTTGTCGTGTTTTGGACAGGACGGTGAAGCGATGGTGGTTCCGACGAGGGAAACAGCAGCAACTGCTGCTCGATAGCAGCTGGGGCGTGGGGAACGACAGGGACACTGATTATTGCTGTTGGTCGTGGTGCTGGGGAAGGTGACACAGCAGCGGTCGACGAACGGGAGGGAGTTGGTGGCGCGACGGACAGTGACGACGCAGCAACGACAGCTGCTGCTCGTCCGGCTGGGTTATGGTGGTTTGGACAGTAGGGTAGTGGTGGTTTGTCGAGAGTGATGGAGGAGGAGGGTGGTCGACGGACTGGAGGAGCGAGCTCGTTTGGTGGTGGTTATGGAGGAATTGGGTTTGACAGTAGGGGTCGTTAATGGTGGTTCACTGACGGGGGTGGTTGGACGACGGTGGGGCTGGTTTCGTTTGGATGGTGGTGTTGAGGCGGAGAGGAGGATGACGGGGTGGTGTTTTTCGGACGTCAGGCTGGTGAACTGGGACGGGCCGCGTTTTGTTGGTTGTTATGGCGTTTGGACAGTGGGTCGGGGGCAGCGACGACGACGGTGGAATATGATCGTTTGAGCAGTGGTCGACGGACTGGTTTTTTGGTGAGGAAGACGATGGCGAACGATGGTCGACGGGCGCGAAGGAGTGAGTGTCGCAGCTGGTTTTTTGGTCGTTCGGACAGTAGGGGGTGTGGGCAGTGGTGTTGAGGCGTGGGGGAAGGGAGGTCCGACTGGTTGGGGTGATGGTTATGGCGTGGAGGTGACGGGGTGGTGGTGTCCGGTAGGGTTTTCTCTTCTTCTTCTTTGTGAAGAAGAAGATGAACAGTGAGCAAAAGGAATTTTTTTTCCGTTTTTTCTGACCAAAATCCAAAAGTCCCCCCTTTCAAAGTTTTGTCCGTGTATTTGTATAGTCTCTGCCCAGAAAAATGAGCCCCACGCGTGGTGGGGTTCGAGGCGTATGTCCCCCACGCGTGGTGGGGTTCCCCACGTGTCCTGGACACGGTTTATTATGGGCTAGGTCCGAAAATTAGGCCTAAAACCGGGTAGTTTAAACCCGAATATTATTCTTTTGCCAGGACCCGAGAAATAGGAACACGTTGCTTAACTAGTCCTATGTAAGCAAAATAACTACCAAAAATAAGACTAGTATTTAAACAAAACTATATCTTTTTGAATATTTTTCAAGATTTAAAATAGCTACAAAATATTAATGAAACTATATTTTTTATAATTTTCGTTTTTAAATATTAAGATAAAATATGAGGTAATATTTTTGTATTTTTCAAAGTTAAAATGACTATAGAATATTAATAAAACTATTTTTTTTTTTTTGTAATTTTCGTTTTTAATAAAGACAAAATATAAAGTAATATTTTTTTTTGTATTTTTCCAAAATTAAAACGACTACAAAACATTAATAGAATTATATTTTTGTAATTTTCGAATTTTATATAAAGTACCAAAATAAAGTACAATTTTTTTGTATTTTTCAAGTTTATGAGAAATACATAAACTAAAATTTATATATATATTTTGTGATTTTTTCTTTTTGCAACAAAATAAGGTAAAATAGTTAAAATAGCTATACTAGACCCAATTTCACATATTCACGCTAAAAATGTGAAAATTCTCGGGGAGGGTCAAAAATCACGTGCTTACAGCTGCCCCTCTTTGACTGGAAACACGAAGAGTTTTCCGACAAAGAACGACTAGACGTGTTTTTGACCCGACCATTACTTGGACGGACTACACTTAAGGAAAGGGAGGGAATGTGACCGAGCCCTGGTATCTGAGCTGCCTACATATCCTTGGTTTTACAGGAATCAGGCCACGTGTAGTTTCTTGAATTCTGATTACTGACCCGCAGTAGAAGGATCTGAGAATCAGAATCCACCCAAATCTCATCCTATTTATTACTAAATTTTTTGATTAATTACTTAATCAGATATAGATGTTTGACTTTAGCATTAAGGCGATTTCAAGAATATTAAAAAAGAAAAGTAGGTCTATATTTCTTATTAATCAATAAATGACGTAGAATTTTATTAAAGTGATCACGTCACGTGCATCCTAGATGCCAAGTTGGCTGAAAACGATATATTATTTTCTTGATATTATTATTTTATTAAAAAAATAACTTAAATAGCTAGCCGTTCACTCAACCGCTTAAGCTAAAAATAGTTGGTAACGTATAATATATAAAAATTCATTTATAATATTGTTTAACCAAAAATCTGAAGTCTTTGGTCAAAGCTTAGAAATATAGAGAAATTCGGGTTACTGATAATCTGGAGACGAAAATAATAAAAGACTTTTGAGAATAATAAAGTAATAAGTAATTTTGTATTTCAGTGTAATCTCAATAATATTTCTTATTCTTACAGATGTTGAGTCCTTCTCCTTTTATAGTTGATTCTAGGAGAAGATGTAATGCATTTGTCTTAATGAGGCAATTATGAGCAATAAATGACATTAAAAGAAACGTTACACAATCATTTCTATTTAATTCAAATTCTCTAACATATTTAATATTTAATGCTGTATTTAGACTCTTTTACGTCATCAGATTCGTATCTTCAACTTCTTCCGATCTTCAGTCTTTAAATGACTCGAATAGGTACGAGACTCGTACCTATTTGAGTAACGGTCCACACCTATGTTGTTTTCTTCTCCTCATATCTGTTGTCTCCCGTGCCTCTTGGCTATTTATTGTGTTTTGACCTTTTGACTAGTCCATGTGTCATGACACATCATCTTCAATATTTAGATTCAGTTTTTTTTCCAATACAGATAGTCCTCCCACTTTCCATTTATTTATCAATTAAATATTTGGGAAGTGGATCTTCACGAAAAAGGAATTTTCGCCGTAATCAATGCTATGTCAGTACCGACGCTTCAGTTGTCTTTTCTATTTAATGCTCTGCACACGTGTCACCTTCTGATATGTATGTAATTCTACAGCCTTTTTCCAAGGCTTCTTCATCCCCTCTATTTACGAAGTGATAGTTGCCTTTATTATAGGTTTTTCATCATTACGCTTCTTTGTTTGACGGTTGCTATTATACACATATTTAACCTTTTTTTCCTTTGTCTTCTTCTTCATAAACCCTTAACAGATACTTTACTCTTTACTTTTGTTCCTTTCTCCTTTAGTTCATCCTTTCTCTGCAATGGCATCTCCGAATCCTAACCCTAAGAGAATCTCAATTCTTGATAGCTTCCCCAACGCCCTTGTAAGACATAGAAGGGGTAGAGGTGGCAGGCTTCGTAGCCTAGGATCCGTTCGTGGTGGTTCCTCTGGTTCCATCACTCATTCTTCTAGTTTTAGCACTATTTCTAGAGGTTCTATCACTAAGAAATCTTCTTCTAAAGGTAAAGAACTTTCTGAGCCTCTTCAAGAGCCTTTAGTTGAGGAAATAGTACCCAATGACTTGTCCTTTGAGAATGATAGGAAATCTCTTCGTGATCAAGTTGTTAATTTAGAGAAAGCTGACACTTTTCCTTCTCTAATCACTGAACCTTTGATTTCTATTGTTCGAAAAGATTGCAACTGGAGAAGTGATCTTCGTATAGTGATCCCTAATCCAAACCAAAGAACATCTTCTTTTAGGATTGGATTTTCTTTTGTTTATACTTATCCCTTCACTTTGGGATTTATTCCTGCTATTGACCCAGTTATACTTGATTTCTGTCGCTTTTTCAAAATTTGTTTGGGACAAATTGGCCCCCATGTATGGAGAGCAGTGGCTTGTTTGAGATATTTGTCTGTAAAAGTCAATGTTAGCTTTACCTTTCCCCACCTTATTCATCTTTACCACCCCAAATTATTCCGCCATGGGATTTTTACTTTAACTGCAAGAAGTAAAAGGGTCTTGGTAAGCCCTGAAGATGACAAGGATCGTTGGTGGTACACTCGTTATGTTGTTGTTCGCACAGTTGATTTGGTGGGTGAAACAAATATCCCCTTCCCTGAGAAGTGGAACTTTGCACGTAATTTTTTTTTACTTACCGTACCTATCTTTAAGAATTTCAATTTCTTTTCTAATTTCGTCTCTTTTTGCTTTTCTATAGCAACTATGGGAGATGTGGAACCCGTTCCTAATTTCCGTGGTTGGGTAGATTCAATCTTGAAAGTCGTGCCTATGTAGGCAAGAACTTGGAAATCCATTTCCAATTTACATGGTTGGAAAGTGAAAACTCACGGTATGCATCTTTTTATACTTTTTTTGTATGTTAAGTCCCTTCTTGTTTCTAACTTTTTTCATCCTTCTTTTTGTTAGGATTAGCTATTCGAGGAATGGCAGCTGAAGTAGCTATTGCCCTTCGAGCCTCTTCTGGTACTTCACTCTCTTTGGAGAGAACTCAAGCTACGCTATCAAAGAGGAAAGTTGTTGAAGAGGATTCTGAGAATGATGAAGATGAAGACACCTCTTTAATAGCTAGACCAAGAGTTAGTAGACGCATCGTTTCCGAGGATGAAGCTGAAGTTACCCCTGTCCGTGCCTCTTTTACCGAACCTGTTCGCATTCCTTATGATGATGAAACCACTCTGAGGGACACCAATGAGTCTATTCAACGCCTCTTTGTTGGTGGTTTTGAAAGTGGAGAACTAGGTCCAGTTTTAGATGAAGTTCCTTTTTCTTCCTCTGTTCCCATTCCTTCTATTCCTCCATTGGTTTCAAGTGCTTTCATGCCCATTCTATCTGTTCCTGCTCCCTTATCTATTTCTGCTCCCTTGCATGTCTCTGCTTCCTTACCTACTTCGAGTCCTTTGACTCCTGTTATTTTCACTTCTTCTACCGCTCCTCCTTCTATAGCTCCCCCTCCCTATGTTCAACATGCAGAGGAGGGTTCCAGTAGCAGAAGCTTGGCTATGAGGAGCGTTACACTTGAAGTTCCTGCTAATAACAGTCTTTTAAGGAAGTCTGGTGGAGCAGATGCCTGGCTTAGGCCTTTGATTGGATATATTGAGAAGAAGAAGATGAGCAATCACAGTTGCTTAACTCTGATGAATGACATAGTTCATTCTACTTTGAAGGTATTTTTTTTCTCTACTTACTAACAAGCTTTTTTTTATCTCTAAATTCTTATTTCTATGAGTTGTCACTGTAGGCTAACGTCATTGGTACAGAATTGATGGGAAGAATTTCCCTTCTGGAAAAGAAAACTCGTGAGTCTGAAAAGTCTATCCACGAGGCTGAGGAAATAGCCAAGAGAGCCCAGCTAGAAGCAGATAATTGGAAAGAGGAGTTTGAGAATGCTCAGGGAACCATATAAGAATTGCAAGAGAGTAGAGATCACCTGGAGCAGCAAAAGCGAAGTCTGACTTCTGAGCTAGCAGTTGCCAAAGCTTCTTCAAGTCAATTTGAAAAAGACAAGGAGCGCCTTGAATGTTGCTTTTCAGAACAATTATCAAAGTCAAGTGAAGAAATAAGAGAACTTAAGGCACTCTTGGACAAGAAAGAAGAATATGCAGGAGAATTAGTGCATAACTTGACTCAAGTTCAAGCTGATTTAAAGATCTCCTCTGACAAAGTACATGCCTTAGAAAGTTCTCATGCCTCCCTTGAAGCTTCCCTTGATTCTCATTTAGCTGAACAACAAGTGTTAAAGAATGATCTTGCTATGTGGGAAAGAGAGTATGGACCTCTTGAGGAGAAGTTTGATTTAGAGGTGAGTTGGGCTTTCTTAAACTCTCGTCGTGATGCTTTAACGGAGGCCAGTCAAGAAAACTTTGACTTAGACTCAGAGTTGGCCAAAGTTTTAGAAACCATTGAAAGAACCCAACAATCATTTGACTTTTCTTCTCCGGCAATTGAAGCTCCCGTGGCTAAGGAACCTGTAAATGACGAAGCCGTTGCTGTGGCAGTTGAAGTTGAAGATGTTGCAATTCCAGCTTCCGAGGGTGAAATTTCTACGACTCAGTCTATGGAAGCTGAAACTTCTGTGACTCTTGCTCCCCTCGTTGAACCTAACACTTCAAGCCCAGCTGAAACCGCTCCTGTTGCTGCTTCTTCAGAAGTTGTCACCGTGCCTGTGGCTTTTTCTGAAAGTGAAATTAATATTGCAACTTCTGATGTACCAACCCCTTCAGTGACTAGTTAAATTTCCAGATTTTGTTTTTACTTTCTTTGTTGGATGATGGTTTTATCCCTTAGTTATTTTTTTAAGGGATTTTTTGGTGAAAGTCCCCAGTTATCATAATGGGGCACTTGTATAAACTTTTTGTTGACTAAGTTCTTACTTAGTCTTTTTAATTATATCAAGAAGTTTGTTAGTACTTCAATGTGCTCTATTCTTGCCTTTTCCTTATCTACTTAGGACTTATAGAATAGTTTAGCATTTTTATCCTTTGAAAATGCTTTATGATTCTCCTCATGACTTATTAACATGAGGTTTATAAAAGAGGGCCTTTTTATATATTGACAATAAATGAAGAAGATGTCTCAACTTCATAATGGTGTTATAATACGATGAAAGAAATAGGAACACACATGTTTTGTTTGAAACAACTTTGACAAGTTTTTATTCATGAACTTGGACAAGCTTTTGAATATTACATGTATTGAGATACATCTATAACTTTCTCGTAACTATTTTTCTTGCAACAGATTTTTATAAAGTAAATACTATTCAACAAGGTTTTTCCTTATAACCTGTTTCAATACATAGTCATGACCCTATCTTAATGTATTAGGAAGGGTTTGAGAGGTGATTCCATTGTTCTCATGGGAAAGAACACTACGATGAATGTTTTGCATCTTCCTTTGTTTTGATAGGAAAGAACACAATGATGAATGTTGAGGTTCCGTAACTTCTGCTCGATACTTGTTTCAATTTATGTCTCCGTCTTACCGCACGTATTTGTGTACAATATGCAGTCCCCCAAGTGTTTGAGCGCTGAAGTATGAAGCCTCGAGCACTTGTTTGTTTCTCACAATTTGGTCCTTTTTCCTGAAAACAGAAAAACATACGGGACTCGGAGGTGCAATTAAAGATGAAGACTGCCTAACCCGTGTGTATTTCCATCAGATTAATTTGTAACCTTGGGCTGGGATTCAGAAATTCCATTTTGCTGTGCAGGTCGTGACTCATCATTTGGCACGAGTTAGGGTTTTTGCCTAGCATCTAAAATCGTTAGTAAAATTTTAACAATTCAAAGAAAAATTCTAATACAGCGATACTTGATCGTAGGTACTTTCTCAGAAATAATATCGCTTTAGGTGGACAACATTCCAATGCGAGGGTAGAACCTTGCCATCCATTGTCTCCAACTCGTATGCTCCTTTTCCCACAATGTCACGAACTCTGTAGGGTCCTTCCCATATTGGACTTACCTTTCCTGAATTAGCAGCTTTTGTAGATTGGAACACCTTTTTAAGCACGAAGTCCCCAATATAAATATCCAACTCTAGGGAAAAATTACTAAATAATCTATTAATCTAAAAACAAATAGAACTAGATTTTCAATTTTGAAAAAAAAGGGAACAAGAGATATTTGTAGTCCAAATTTCTTTCCCCCTAGTCAACTCCTTCACTTTCAAGAAAACAATTTATGATAGAGACAAGAAAAATATTTACCTCGCACGTGATATTTATAATAGAATAACCAACTTAACTATAAAAGTGACAAATTTTTTGTTAGAATAATACGTGCATTAGATGTAGGATCAAATGCCTCTATAGTACATTCTTAATTCTTCGCCAGGGGCGAAGCTATATTACCCTAAGGATGGTCAATTGACTACCCTTTATCAAAAAATTATACTATATATATTAGGTAAAATATTAGGTTTAGAGGTATACATATATTGAACATCGCTTTGTGGGAACTTTTTTCAAGTTTGATATGCCTAAACATTTTCGTAAATCTTTGAGATTTCGACGATAAGAATTGTTCTAGTATTATAAATTTAATTCAAATTAAAAGAACATAAAAAAGGGGGTAATTCAGTACACGGAGTATTTTGCGTTTACGCAAGGTCAGGAGAGAGCCGCACTCAAGGTGTGTGGTGTAGGCAACTGACAGCTTATCATGCTGTAAGTATCAGTGGCTGATTTCACGGCTCGACCGTGTCACAGCTCGACCGTGATCTATAATTCATACGAAGAACATATATAAATAAAATAAAAATATGCTGAATAATCATAATTCCATTCGTCCTAAAAGAAAAAAATAACTAAAGAATAAGTTAAATGATGGGGGGGGGGGAATTAAAAAGTAGCCAGATTTACAAGTGGTCATTCAAAAATAGCCACAATTTCAAAAGCATCGAAATTTAGTCACTTTTCATGTAAAGATAAATCTGAACGAAAACATTGTTCAAAATCCGAAAAATACTCCAGCATAATATACTGGAGTATACTATGCTGGAACTCCAGTATATTATACTGGAGTTTGGAATTCCAGTATACTTTTGCTGGAACTCCAGTATATTATATTGGAGTTCCAGCAATATATATTGGAACTCCAGTATATTATACTGGAGCCAGCAAGGTATACCGGTCTAGCATAATATGCTGGAAGTTCATACACAGGTGCACTGATCTCCGGTATATTATGCTGGACCGGTCTATGTTGCAGCAAAATAGTGACTTTTTTTCAATGACTTAACAAACGCTGGCTATTTTGGAATGACCAATCCGAAAACTGGCTAGCCCGTACTATTTTAACCGAATAATGTGGGTTTTGTAATTCTTGGTTTGTACGTTAAAAGCACCCTTTTTTTTCTTGAATTCTGATCACTGACCCGCAGTAGAAGGATCTGAGAATCAGAATCCACCCAAATCTCATCCTATTTATTACTAAAAGTTTTGATTAATTACTTAATCAGATATAGATGTTTGACTTTAGAATCAAGGCTATTTCAAGAAGATTTACAAAACAGTAGGTCTATATTTCTGATTAATTAATAAATAACGTAACATTTAATTAAAGTGATCACGTCACGTGCATCCTAGTTGACAAGTTGGCTGAAAACGATAATATTTTTTGGGGTTATTTTTTATTAAAAAATTATTTTAAATAGACGTTCGGCTAACCGCTTAAATTAAAAATAATAAAATATATTATATATGTAAATTTATATAAAATACGTGTACAATCGTATATAATTAATATATAAGACTATAATTTATGTATACTAATTAGGAAAAATAAATGGTGAATTACATTCTTTATTCTCCAATCGTTTTCACTATATGCTTAAGAAAAAAAAGAAAAAAAGGAATATTTCAGCTAGTGGTTTTTAATGGGCCCAATACAAAATTGACCAACACAAAGAAAAATAAATTAGGAAACTTTACCTCATATATCAAAGGTATACATATTATTTATAACAAACCAAAATTATTTTAAAATATTATTTTCTATAGCTACCTTATATTTTATAGCATAATAAGTATGTATGGTATATACTACCATTGAGGTATGAAATACGCTATTTATGTTTTTCCTCTCTTAGACAGCTGGACATACTTATTTTTAAGGTGATTATCGTTACTGTATTCATGGATACATGGCACGAATACATGTGAATATATGCGTGTATAGCTGAATTGTCGTGATTTTATGCGCTTTTTACTGTTGTATTCATGAATACAGATGCGCGAATACATGTCTGTACAGCTAGACTGCCCTGATTTTAGGCATTTTTTGTTGTTGTATTCATGATGACGCGAATACATGTGAATACATGTGCGTACAGTTGGACTGCTCTGATTTTTAGGCGCTTTTTGCTGCTATATTCATGAATACAGCAGCGCGAATACATGTGAATACATACGCGTACAACTGGACTGTCCTGATTTTAGGCAATTTTTGTTGTTGTATTCATGAATACATGGCGCGAATACATATGAATACATGTGCGTACAGCTGGACTACTCTGATTTTTAGACGCTTTTTGTTGTTATATTCATGAATACAACAGCGCGAATACATTACTGTAACAATTTAATAGTAACTGTAGAAAGTAATTATGTATATATAATAGCTATAAGAAGTTGATAGCCACTAAACAATTTCGAAAAATTCCTCAAGATATGGATCGATCTAGATACTTATAATGTTATATGCATCACTCTTTTTATATTTCATTTTATGCGAGTTAGAGTTGGGAAGTGAGACTAATTATGATATAAAATTCAAAATAAAAGATAAATAATGTGAATGAGACTCGAGAGTGAATAACGATTAAAATTTGATTGGACCGAAAAAAGAGAAAAATAGATGACGAATAACATCAGTTTTTAATTTTATTTTCAGCTACAAGAGTTTGTGCAAATTTGTTTGGAAGTAAATTAAAGTTGATGTTAAAGGCAGTTGTTGAGATGATGACAGTGATTTCCTCTCATTCAATGTTTTTTTTTTTTTTTTTGTTAATAGTAGGTTTATGAATTAGTTTTTTTTAAAATATTAAGCATTTTAAAGTAAAAATATATTTTTTAATAAAATGAAAAGAAAATTTTAATAAATTTGAATAATTTGAAGCATATGAAAATATTATAAATTTTCTATTTAGTGATAAAAAATATTGCATTAACGTTGAGAGTCCTTAAAACATAATAGTCAATTGATATTGACGATTAAGACTTATTTTTTTAAAATTAAAACTATGAAGAAAAATAGTATATCTCACGCCTAAAATCACGTGACCGGCACTCTCTACTCTACCCGATCCAATTGAACCTTCCGATAAATTAATACTCATCTATATGCCTAATGGGGGATACGAAAACTCTTCAAATATAATCATTTTAAGATATAAAACAAAACCTGAATAAATCTTTAAGTAAATATTTTTATTTAAAAGAAAACTTCATGTAAAAAAAAGAAAGTTTCATTCATGCATGCTATGTGAGTAATCATACCATTACAAACCAAAAATGTATATTACTATTGTCTATGGAATCTCTATTACATGGAATGAAATAGTCAACCAAGGCATAATCCGATGGCCCAATATATATATATATATATATATATATATTTATATATATATATATATATAAGAAACATTTATATCCATTAAAAATTTAGAAAATAAAATAAAATAAAAGGTAAAATATATTTCAAAGTCTTCTTTTAGTATTAATCTTTATAAAATCATGTTAGAATTTTCATTTAGCGGGAGCACTATATGTGATGACCCATAAGGTCATCATTTGATTTTTGAGTCAGTTATATGTTCCGAGGACCTAAAAGTCTCTTTTTATCTCGCTTCGATTTACGTGCATGGTCCGGACGTACATCCGGAACGCTTTTATGTGAAAATTTGATGAAAATGCTAATTTGGCCTTTAAAATTAAATTTAAGTTGACTTCGGTCAATATTTTGGGTAAACAGACCCGAACTTGTGATTTGACGGTCCTAGAGGGTCCGTAGAAAAATATAGGACTTAGGCGTATGCCCAGAATCGAATTCCGAGGTCCCAAGCCCGAGAAATAAATTTTTGAAGAAAATTGTTTAACTGAAATTTTAAGAGTTTTTGGAAATTTGAATGTATTTGAAATTGATGGTATTCGGGCCCGTATCTTGGTTCCAGAGCCCGATACTGGTCTTATACGGTAAGGTTGAGCATGTAAAAATTGGTAAGAAACGAACTTGAAATAACGTGAATCGGACCCTCGTATGTTAAAATGGAACTTAAGAATTCATGAGATTTTTCTTTGGTTTTGATGCTAAATTTGTTATTAAAGGTGTTAATTTGGTGATTTGATCGCACGAGTAAGTCCATATGATTTTTTTGAGTTAGTATGCATATTTGATTGGAGCCCTGAGGGCTCGGGTGAGTTTTGGATAGGTTTCGGATATTTTTACACTTAGAAAATTTGCAGGTTTTGCTATCTGAGGTGCACAGAGATTTTGTTCTTCACATTCGCGTGGCTTCACTCGCGAAGGCATATGGCAAGTTTCCTCAGGTGCCAGTTTGTTGTTCGCGAACGCGGAGCTCAGGACGCGAACACGAAGCTGTGGGGGGAGTTACCCTTCGCGAACGCGTTCAGGCTCTCGCGAACACGTAGGGTTAGTGGCCTGGGGGAGGGATTTCAAATTGTTCTACGCGAACGCGACCACCTGACCGTGAACGCGAAGGCTTGAGGAGCTGAAGCTCCTTGAACGCGAGCCATTGAACGCGAACGCGATGGCCATCTGGGCCTGACCCATCGCGAACACGATAGGTCCATAACGAACGCGATGAAGGCTTGCCCAGTCATTTTTAAAACAGTAGCAAAAATGGGCAGAGCCCATTTAATTCATATTTTCAAAACTAGAGAGCATTGAGCCGATTTTCAAGAGACAAGTTCTTCCCTAAAGCATTGGTATATGATTCTAAACCTTTTTCTTTCAATTTCCCATTGCATTTCATCAATCATCATCCAAATATCTAGGTTTTTATGGTAGAAATTAGGAATTTAGGTAGAGTTAGGGCTTTTTGAATAATTGAAATTTAGACCTCGTTTTGGAGTCGAATTTCGAAACTAATTGCATATTTGGGCTCATGGGTGAATGTGTGATCGGATTTTGGTCCGAACTTCGAGTTTTGACCAAGCGGATCCGGGGTCGATTTTTGACTTTTTGAGAAAAATAATAGAAAACCTATAATTAAGCATTGGGTATGAGTTCTTTAGCATTTACTGATGTTGTTAAATTAATTTGGACTAGATACGAGTAATTTGGAGGCAAATTCAAAGGAAAAGCGGTGTTTGAGGCTTGAGTTGGCCGTGGAAGTTCTAGGTAAGTATTTGGTCTAACCTTAGATTAAGGGAATAGGTATTGTACCTTATTTGCTATGTGCTAATGTAGTATACGCCGTAAAGGTGTGGTGACGAGTATCTATACGTCGGTGTCAAACATGCCCGTGAGTCTTAAATTATAATTGTCGTATTTCTTAATAAGCACTAAAATTGCCTAAATTGTCAATTCTCCGTATTGAGCAAGACCTATGATTAACTTGTGGTATTTGTTTATTGTTGAGCATTAGCTGCATTTGAGGTTTTGATTGTGAAGTTAAGTGTTGGTACAAGTTTGGTTATAGTTGATTCCCTTGCTGGGACGTCCTTATTTCTTACTATTGATTCCCTAGTCGGGATGTGTTTATTCTTGTTGTTGATTCCCTTGCCGGGATGTTGTTGTTGCCATTGTTTGGGTGAGAAAAGAGTGATAAAGCACGAAGGGTGATGTCGTGCACATTCATATTTATGCATTTGGTGAGGAAAGAGTGATAAAACACGAAGGGTTATTGATATTGATGCATATGGTGAGGAAGATAGATAAAGCATGAAGGGTGATGCCGTGCACAATTCTAATAATTATACGGTGAGGAAGAGAGATAAAGCACGAAGAATGATATCGTGCACATTTTCATTATTTGATTGCATTGGTGAGGATTGAGAGTAAAAGCACGAAGGGTGATGTCGTGCACTTATTGCCTGTTTATTTTGATTTCTTGCTGTTTTGGTTCAAGTACCTTGATTGTCTTATTCTACTATTATTGTGATTCATTATGTTGGTATTCTTTCCCATAGCATGTTATCCTTTCTCCATTACTTCTGAATTACTTTTATTACTGTTATTATATTAGATACTATTTAGCTGTAGGTTATTGGTTGTTGTGTCCTAGCCTCGTTACTACTTCACCGAGGTTAGGCTCGACACGTACCAGCACATGGGGTCGGTTGTACTGATACTACAATCTGCGCTCTTTTATGCAAATCCCGGTACTGGAGCATACAGACCTTAGCTAAGGGTTGCTGCCTTCAGTCCATCAGGAGACCCGAGGTAATCTTGCAGGCGTCCGCAGGCCTTGGCGTCCCCTCCTTATCTAGTTTTCATCTTTTCTTTACTATTTTTTAGATAGATATTTACTTTCTTGTTCAGACTTTATTTGTAATTTTCTTAAATAGTCCTTGAGATTGTGACACCAGTTCTTGGTAGTTTATGTTATAGACTCGTATTGATATTAGCTAAAGTGTTAAATTTTCATTCTTCCACTCTATAAATTTTCGTTATTTATAAATGTTAAATTATAATTTTTAATGGATTAAAAATGAAAAGAGTAAAATAAGTGGCTTGACTAGCTTTCACTAGTAGGCGCCATCACGACCCCCGAAGGTGGGAAGTCTGGTCGTGACACTATACAATCACTGACACGAAATAAAGTCAACTAGGTTATGTACCTAGCGACAAGTATCATATACCCTACTTGCTCAGGTCATCTCATCGTTGTGCCGCACGAATCAACTCAGTCATGTTAATAAAGTAGCACAATAGTACCCCCCCCTCATGGGAAGTACTCTGTCATAGTTCCCCACAGTAAGGTAGGTTCTACACCTACACCGACACCTGTAGTTTCATGACCTAATGAGGAAAAGTATCCAAGGTCAATCTCGGTGAACTTAAGTAACTCCCAAAACCTTTACATTTATCAATGATGATGTTTATAGCGAAATCAACTTATTGAGAATAGTTAAATACAAGATATTTCACAACTCATGTATTTTAATTTTAAAAATACTACAAGTGCTATTCCTCCTTCATTTAGTTTTAAAATTAAAATAAAATATTTCAAGAAAATAATATTCATAGCACTTAATCTTTTATGATGTAAGAAGTGGTACAATTCCAACTCGCTCGTCCTCGCAAGCTAGGACTCATATTTAGAATTTCTATTTAATCGTGTTTCGATATGAGTTTTGAGAAAAGCTCTGAGGGTAGTAAGTTTCAACGTACCTCAAATTGATTCCAAACATACCCCAAATGATCCAATAATGCCAACGAGTCACAATCTACATATACGAACTCACATAATTCAATAATGCATCACAACAGTAACAGTCACAGTAACAGTTATATACTGAGGATGATGGCACAAGTGCTCGATCATTCATATCTGCAATAACAAATTGCATCCTTCGAAAAAATCTGCCCCGACTTTGCAGGTTGTGAGAGCTCGGTATATCTCGGACACTATCATAGGGGCAAGCGTGCTTTTATTGTTAGTAATTAGGACCTTGACGACTCCAGCCACCTTCAAATCAATATTTCTGTCTTTCCGAGGAAACACCACAATGCCCAAGAATGCTACCATGAAGGCGAACCGCCTATGTTCATCCCATTTTGTCCGATTCCCTCTGCTGCAAACCCCTCTTTCTAGATCGTCGAACCCTCCTACATGCCCATACCTTTGGTATATGAATTGCAGAGTAGAAACACCCCTATCCAATTCAGAGTATGGGACTCCCTTGCTTATCTTTAGCAGATCCATGAACTTGTGCGAATTGACAGCTCTTGGAGCAATCAGATATTTGTGCCTTAGCCCCTCAGTAATGTCCATATAACTTGCTACCTCTTCTAAGGTTGGAGTGAGTTCAAAATCTAAGAAGTGGAATACACTGTGGGCTGGGTCCCAAAATGTAACCAAAGCCTTTATGATGTCACATCTGGGTCTGATGTTCAACAAACTGGTGAGACCTCCGAGATGTAGTTTGATCTTATCTCGCTCTGACTTTTCCAAATCCTCCCACCACAAGCGCAACTCCAAAGGAATCTTGCTCCTAACTGTTACCGACAAACTTTGACCCGGGCTCATTCTGTATGTTTGTTTAGGGTGATTAACACTCATTGGACTCAAATAAAGAATAAACTAAAATTGACACACATTTAAATAAAACTCCGGTCTTGCCAATACGGCCTTTCAGCACTTCGAAGAAGATTTAAAGGCTGTGTTTTACCAACCGGATAAAATCTTGAAAATGACAAAAAAGGTTATCCTCGCAAAAACAGCCTTCCGGCGTCTTTTTAGGGACATTCGGCTATTTTTACAAGAATGGAATCACCCGACTTATTTATGACAAAAAATTAAAATTTTTGACATTTTTTGGCTATTTTTGCAAAAGGGAAGGTTGGACCCGATGAGGGCTGCCTACGTATCTCACATCTTGTGAGAATCAAACTGGCGTAGTTCAGGCCACGAAAATAAACTAATTCAAAAAACAAGACTTGTTTACTAAAAAAATACTTTTTTCTTCATTTTCTCAAAATTTTGGCAGAGTTTGCTATATGGACACTTTTTTTTCCTTTCAATATTCCAATAGTTTCAGAAGCCGGTCAGCATGCAAGTCTACGGCAAATAAATGCATAAAACAAACAGGATGCAGCATGATGGTCTTTTTATTTCAGGTTGCATGTCCTAGACGGACCCAACCCCTATGTTGAGTCCCCTAAGTTAAGTGCACATGATGCAAATAAGCGTTCCTACTAGGGATCCGGCATGAGGTTTTGTTATACGAGGTTTATCCTGGGTGTTTGTTCTAAACCTGGCTTACCCGAGCGAACAACTCGAGCCGAGGATGGGAACTGCATACCGGTAACCAAAAGATCATCCAGTTTTGCAACTCTTCTGAATCCTCGTTCTATTTTGGGATATGACACTAACAGAAAGAAGTCACGACCAGCGTGCACTCCTCAAGAGAGAGAAGAGGGGGTTTCGACACAGTTTATATATATACAGTTCAAATATTATCAAAGCGGTAAAAGCAGCATTTTGCACATTAAATTCAAAATGTAATAAAAATCAGATAACAGATAAAGTCAGATATAACAATTATTCTAAGCTCGAATCCTTGAACCCTGAACCAGAGATTCTGGGTTACAGTTCCCCAGCAGAGTCACCAGAGCTGTCACACCTTTTTTTTACCTGTGCCCGCAAGGGTACAAGGGAGTTTTTCTAATTAAAGGACAATTGAAACGGGATTATTATTAAAGAATCAGAGTCGCCACTTGGGAGATTTATGGTGTCCCAAATCACCAGTTGAATCCCGAATCGAGGAAAAGAATGATTTTGTTTAACAGTCTGCACACCAGAAATCCGGATAAGGAATTCTGTTAACCCGGGAGAAGGTGTTAGGCATTCCCGAGTTCCGTGGTTCTAGCACGGTCGCTCAACCGTCATATTCGACTTATTTGTCTGATTTTAATACATTTTGAACTTTGTGCAAATTTTAACTTTTATCCGCTTTTATTATTATTATTTTAAAAGAGAATTACAACGTCGTTAAAGCACGTCTCGAACCACGTCACATAAATGCACCCGTAGTTTTTAACATATTTTAATGTTGTTAAGATTTGATTTGGGTCACATAAATGCACACCCGAATTTTGGAAAGTAATTTTATTAAATATGCGCCTAAAGAGACTATCGTGTTATTAATTCGGTAAAGGCCGTGGATATTCGCTAAACGGCCTCTCCCTAAAGCTAGATAGTTATTAAAAATAGAGGGCCTCGCCGCTTGTACGTTTTATTTTGGCGAGGCACACATCTTTTATTTTTAAAAGGACATTCCTAAAGTGTCTACATTTTCTATTTAAGTTTGTATCTATAATAAAAGAAAATAATCCTAGTTAATTACATGCTTGAAAAGGCCATCACTTATTTATCAGATTAAAGCAAGCGCAACCGGAAAATTGCAATCAAACTTGTGTAAAAGGAGATTATTTCATGCCTTATTCTATAAGCCAATACTACTGAAATTGAAAATACGGAATTGACAAATAATATATATTCAAAAGAAAACTAATTATCCTATAACTAATTTAAACTCACATTGTTAGATGAAATGAACCGTTGGAACTAATTGTTTTCAACTACTTGAAACTAAGCCAACCTTAATTACTAATGATTACGAAAGTTTGCTTAAGTTGTTCTGATTAAATGCACAAGAAAGTTATGGCCTTGGTTTTAACTCTTACGACCAGATTTCCATACTATTAGGCGCGTTATTGCGTTTTTTTTTCTTTTTTTCAGAAAGTATCGGCTAAGATGAAGCGCTATTAACTAAATGAAGCTAACACATTCGAGATTTGCTGATTTTTAAAGAAACATGAATATTGGCTAACTGATGATTCCCAACACTAACACTCACCCAAGTGTTCATTCAAATTCCTATCTTTCTAAGTTTAAGGCATCACTATGTTCACTCAAAAGTTATCTGTTAACAGAAGTCTATTATTTGCTATCATCACTGTGAATATAAACAACGGGAAAGCTGGAAATAAACTACTACACTAAAGTACAGTCCATAGTTTGTTACTAGTCTAAATGGTTCAAAATGATAGAGGCGATCCTAATTGACCAGTTCTTGACTCAATATAATTCAAACAAACGGAAAATGACAACATTGGACTGACTATCACTACAAATATTCACGTGAACATAGGCCGGAAATACTACTTTATTTCAATCCAATTCGAGGTTACACCAATGAATTCAAGCGTGTACCTGGTATTGAAAATACAAGAACAGGAAGAAGGAGTGAGTAGCAGCAGTGGTGACAACAAAGCAACAGCAACCCCGAAACAGATTAAAACCAGCAGAAATCCAGCAAACAACCAATGGAACAATTTTGTTTAACCAACAGCAAACTCAGGACCACAAGTTGCAATTTCAGAAGTACCAAACATCAACACATATACACCAGAAACCCAGGAATAAAACCAGAAATACCACCAGCAATCACATGCAGAAACAGAATGTATTCAGAAATGCGATAGAATAATAGATTTTCTGATTTCTGTTCTTCAGACTCTCAAATAAAGAAACTCAGAACTTCAATTAAACAGTAACAAATACTAATACTGATTTTCAATGGTAAAAGAAAGACCTCACTTTCACTCAATACTGGATTCTTAGTCTTAAAAATCTATCCTGTTTTTACTCTCAAACTACTGAACTCTTAGCATTCAAAATCCAGTCTAGACTCTCTCAAAATCCCTCCAAACTCTCTCCAAAAATCCGCCCAGAACTGAAAACTAACGAAAAACTCTCCAAAATTCCTCCCCTTTCTCTGAAAAATGTCCCCCCTCTTATACAGACCTGCCTTACCTTTTAAACCTACTGCCCGACCCTCTTTCTCCCACTAAATCTAAAATTTTCCACTTAAAATCTACTGAGGAAAACTTTTCCTTATTTTCAGCCCCCTATTCCCTTTTGTTCCCCATTACCTTATTAATTAATATCCCACTAACAAAACACTAACATTAAAATATTATCCTAACTGTTTCATTCCCAAATCACCCCTGAAACCCCTTAATATTACTGCCCTTAATACAATTATTCAACTGTATTAAAACTTTTAATTCTAAAATCTGTTCAAACTAACAATTATCTAAAACTAATTCTGACTAAGAGCTATAACCAATTCTCCTAATAACTGAATGACTAAGGTTGAGTTCCCATTGAAACAAAAATGAACTGAATTTAAATCATAGCACAGAACTCAACAAAATCATTAAAACTAAACTTGAAACCGGATCAAAATCAATCACAAATGCAGGGATTCTAAGTCCAACCTATACAAGAATGTAGTATCAATGACAATGCCTTGAAGCTAAGTGTCTACAGATCAGAATACATAACACGACATTAAACCATTTGATGGACTTACTGGTCTACAAACAGGAATGAACTAATCGACGAAACTATTTATAACCTATGTTATTAATCGACAGAACATAAACTGATGGAGAATGGGGGAAATAACGGACAAAAGACGAATTACAATGAACCTAATTTAGGTAAACGAAGAATTGATTGAACTACTTAAACAAACATTGAAATATTTAATCCAACCAAAATCCAAAAAAGAAACAGAATATATATATATTGGATTAACTTAAACTAAAAACCCTAAAAATGACTAATCACACAGACAAACAAACACATAGAAAAAAAATAAAAAAGAAGAAGTTGAAAAGAACTCACTATTTTTCTTGGATTTCAACCATACGCCCTTTCGAACTTGAGTTCCGGTTAGTATTATACGTCTATTTCATCAGAAATAGACTTATAATACTAACTAGAAACCGTTCGACCCTGACAACTTTGAAACAATTTCGAACTGTTGATTCCTAGATCTGTCATTCGATGAGTTTTACTCAGAAGTCAATCTGGTTAGGGATTAGCAACGAGAAGGTCAAGGTGATTATTGGGTGTGAGTTTGGGACTGATTGGGGTGGGTTTCAAGTTTGGCTCAAATCTTCAAATGAAGATTTGAGGAGTTTCAGGAAGATTCAAGCCAGATGGTTAACATATTTGGAGCGAGGGTGGTCTGATGGTCTTATGGTGTTGATTTGGTGACCGACAGCGTTGTTGCCGCCGGGTTTTAGGCGGTGGGGTGTCATGGCGGCTAGGGTTTCGGTGAGGGGTGTTTGGTTCAGTCTCTGAGTTGAGACGATGAACAGGAAGATGAGGGGGGTGTTTGGTTATGGGGGCTGGGGTAGTAGGTTGAGTTTATATAGGGGCGGGGTTGTTTGATCCTGACCGTTCGATCAAGCACGATCGACGGCTTGTATCGTTTCATTTAATGGCACGATGCCGTTTGGTCTCTATACGAAATTGGGCCGACCTTGGGTGAAAATGGGTCGGGTATAGAGGAGTCCTTGAGGCCGTTGGATCAAGATAGATGAACGGCTCAGATCTGATCACCTAAAACGACGTCATTTCAATTATGCAGGGGCTGAACTGGACCGTTTGATTGAAACAAATCAACGGCCCAGATTTGAGACTCAGAAATGACGTCGTTCGAGTCTTTTGAGGGACTGGCTGAAATGGACCGGGTCTTTTGAATGTTTGGGCCTGATCTATGGTCTAAAATTTTGGCCCAAATCCGATTTGCCTTATATTTTCAACTCTTTTCATTTTCTTCTTTTAATTAATAATTAACAAAAATTCTAAAAATAAATTGTAAAACCAAAATTAAACTACAAAATATTAATTAACTCTTAACAACAATTAGCACACAAGTTAAAATATTTAATTAAAATAAAATCACACGATGGCACACTTTAAATGACATAAAATAGACTAAATGCATATTTTTGTGATTTTCTCCTTTTAAACCAAATTATGGTTCGAATAGTTTTTAAATGCACAATCAAATCCTAAATATGCATGCAACATTTTTTTTGTTTTTTTTAAATTTTTATTAATTAAAACAGGATAAACATTCACAGACAAAAACACAAATAATTATCCAAAAATGCCACGCAAATTCTAAAATTGTACAAAGGAAATTTGTTTTAATTTTCGATTTCTTTTGGACTAGTTTTTTTTCGTGAAGAAAAAATCATGTGCACACAGAAAGTAGTAGTGAAGAGCTTGATGAACCTGTCCAACCTCTACAAAGTATCGACATACAAATGATCTGAGCTACCACACCAGGATGAACTGCTCCAACCGGCTGAGTGGCTGGAGTCTGAAACTGGGGAGCCACCTGCTCCGGAGTGTGAGTAGCAGGAATCTAGGCTCCTCCACCAGCCTGAGAGATGGTTGGTGCTACAGGAAGTAAGCCTGCCCGAGTGACACTCTCCATAAGGCCCACTAGACGGACCAGAGCATCTTGGAGTGCTGTGACGATCTGACCCGTAATCTCATGAGTAACTACCCCGTTCTTCCCATTTTCTGCTTCCTTATGTTTCATTATCAGTATTGGGTGCGTTAGAATTTAATTGGAGTGATTTTATTAAGAAATGAGACACTTAGTCTCTTTTAAGAAGGCTTAAGTTGGAAAGGTCAATCAGATGTTGACTTGTGAGTTAGAGGGCTCGGAATTTATTTCCGATGATTCAGTTAGTTTCGGTGGATGATTTAAGGCTTAGGATAGCAACCGAAAGTAATTTTGGAGGTTCGGTGAAGAAATTAGCCTATTTTGGCGAAGTTAGGATTTTGGCGAAATCCGGTTGGTAGGCGAGATTTTGATCTAATGGTCGAAATGGGATTCCGAGAGTTGTTGTAGCTTCGTTAGGTGATTTTGGACTTGTGCGCAGAATTTCAGTTGATTCGGAGGTGATTTGGTCGGGTTTTTGATCAAATGCGTATTTTGGAAGTTTTGGAAGAACTTAGGCGTGAATTCGATGTAACTTGATGGTTTTGATGTTGTTGAGGAGTTTTGATAATTGTAATAAGTTTCAATAATATTTTCTGATATGTTCGTGCTTTGGTTGAGGTCCCGGGGACCTCGAGATGATTTCGGATGGCTAACGGGAACTTTTGAAGTTGGAAATTTCATAATAGACGAAAGTTGTAAATGAGTGCGCACAAGGCCTCACTTTGAATGATCATATCTCCCGTTATATAAGGATTTGTGTGAGCTAGAACCTATCAAATTAAATCTCTTTGAGTCTAGTTTCCAACACAACAAACCGTTTATCATTTGAAGGTGTATACAGGAAGTTATGACCATTTCACTGGTCAGGTGTCAGATCGCGCGAAGTCGCGCGTTTCGCCCGTCTGAGGCAGAATGCTCAGCAAAAACGCGCAAACAACGCGCGAACAACGCGTGAACTCGTGCGACTGGAGATTTTTAAGTACTCTAAAGACCAGAAATGAGAGGAATTGAGTCATTTCTCAAGCTTAGGGCTTCCTCTACATCCCAACTTGACCAAGGCACCAATTGCACTCCTAAGGTAAGCTTTTAAGTGTGTTTTCATGGTGATTTCACTTCACAATCACTAGTTACAATATGATTTTGATTGGATTTCATAATATTTCTTCAAAATCTCAAGAACACCCCAAAGTTGACTTTCAAGATTTGGTCTACAAGAGGTAATCCTACACCTTAGACTTACACATATGGGGTTAATATGGAATTATGAGTATGAATCATGTATTACAACTTATGGTATGTTGATTGGAGGCCATAAATTCCCAATTTAAATACATGAACATGGTAGGGATTTAAAGGTATTTAATTGATGGAATTTTGTTGGTTGGGTATGAATGGATGGTCATACATGTGTAGTTGGAAGTTATAAATTGGTTAGGAATGATGGTGAGATGAATTGTTGGTTAATGGTGATAGTTGGAAGAACCAATACTATAGTTATGAGGTGTAAATATCTATGCCTACAAGGTGTTTGATAATATGCCTAAATAGCATAAGTTATGGAATTTAGTACTAATATTGGCCATATTGAATGACGTATTGTAGATTGAAGTTTACCTAAGAGTAGTGGATCATTGTAGTACCATTAAGGGGCAAGTCCCAAATATGTATGGTTACAACCCCATCTTTTAGAAATCGAACTTCATCGATGTTTGTGTGATTTTTTTGGCAGATTCGTCGCACGAGGAGGCCAATCGGAGAGGCAAGGGCATAGCGAGCTAGAGGTGAGTAATGATTTTAAATGATGTCCTGAGGGTTTGAAACCCCGGATTGCACGACATACTGCTATGTTGAGATCAAACATGCATTGTATGACGAGCGCGAGGTCATTTACTATCGAGGATTGAGACTTGGTCCATCCCGGTTGATATTTTACCGCGTATTTGATATAGACTTGTTGTTTTTCACCATGATTTGGGCTTATTGCCATACTTGGGCTTCGTGCCAATTATTTAAAATCCTTTGTGAATTTCTATCGCTATTTTCCCTTACTAATTGAAATTTTATTTGAACTCACTCCAATTGAATTATACTATTTCATGAACTCAACCACATTTATACTCAACTAGAGATTTGAATGATATTTCTAATATTGTTTGAGCTGAGTACCATTATTTTACTGATGCCCAAAGGGCTTATGATCATTTTCTGGACTGATTGAGGCTGAGGGCCATATGTGAGGATATGTTGAGTGATGTGAGGAGGCTTTCAGGCCTCGAGTGTGATGTGTGAAGGCTTTAAGGCCTTATGATATTGCGCTTGGTCTGTAGGAGCCCCTCCGGAGTCTGTACACACCCCCAGTGAGGGAGGGTACCCAGGTGAGTTGGGAGTGGGTCCGAGAGGCCGATGTTGTGTTTTGTGAGTTGGGAGTGAGCCCGAGTGGCTGATGTTGTGTGTTGGTGAGTTGGGAGCGAGCTCGTGGGGCTGATACTGCATTGAGAGTTTGATATTGAGCCCGAGGGGCAAGTTTCTGATTATTTCCTTGCTTGTTGAAATTGTTTGTCTTCATGGTTTCAAAAAGAGAATTATCTGATACTTCACGGTTTTTATTGTATAATTGATTTTACTGCTTGAGATAGCGCTATATTGTGCCTTTATGAGATTTCATGCTTTCAGTCATTATTTATATTTATTACTCACTGGGTCGGAGTACTCACATTACTCCCTGCACCATGTGTGCAAATACAGGCAGAGCTGAGTTCGCTCCTGAGCGCTGATTTCTTCCAGACCAGGTGGTGACTAGGAGTAACGAGGTAGCTGTTGACGTCCGCAACCCTGTTTTCTCCCTTATCTTCTGTTATTTATGATATTTCCAGACTTTATAAAATATTAGTAAACTCTGTAGTAGCTCATGACTTGTGACACCCCGATTTCGGGCTGAGTCGGGTTGGTTTTCATTGTTCTATCACGTTTCCTTCGCACTTATGTATATATTATCTATGATTTTGACTTATTCCTGCTAAGTAATTATAAAGAAATGTACTATTCTATTTTTGGTTGGCCTTGTCTTCATGAGAGGTGCCATCATGACTGGGTTGGAATTTTGGGTCGTGACAAGTGCTGGGGTAGCAATGGACCCCTCTAGGACCTGAACTGGGCCCACTGAAACTGACTGGATTGTCGGAACCTCATCATCAAAGTCAACTTGAGGCTCCACCGCTGGTGCTACTGCTCTGGGCTAAACTCTGCCCCTACCTTGGCCTCTAGCACGACCTCGGCCTCACCCTCTGCCCCTCGTGAGAGCTGCTATTGGGGGCTTGGGCTGCTGATCGGTGGATGAGGAAGCATGTGTTCTCGCCATTTACGAAATAATAGAGTAGAAATTCAATTAGAAATGAGAAACAAAACCGCACAACGGGAAAGAATAGATGTGAAATTTTTCCTAACTCTGTAGCCTCTAGGGGATAAATACAAACGTCTTTGTACCGATCCCTCAGACTCTACTAAGCTTGTCTGGGAATTGTAAGACCTATGTAACCTAGAGCTCTGATACCAAATGTCCGAATGCTGCTGCTCCGGGATATGCACACAGTGCAGAGTATAGTATCAGCACAACCGACCCCATGTGCTGGTAAGTACCTAGCCTAATCCTGGTGAAGTAATGATAAGGCTAGGACCAGATTACAAAATAAACCTGTGCAGTTATATCATATACAGCGAAAAATAAAACAAAAATATACAATTAAGGATGGGAGGGGGACATGTTGCGGGGGAATATCATTTACCAACAATAACTCAGTAGAAAAGCATAAAGAACAATTTAAAATTTGAGGCAGAAAGAATAAGAATAAAAATATACTTTTATCATTTATTGTTGTGGCGCGCAACCCGATCCAAATCATAAAAATAATGTTGTGGCGTGCAACCCGATCCATATCATTTATCACTGTTGCGGCATAAAAACCGATCCAATTATAATATTGTTGCGACGTGCAACCCGATCCCAATATAATATTGTTGCGGCATGCAACCCGATCCCAATGTACAATTCAACACCAATCACAAAAAGAGTCCCGACAAAGGAACAATAAGGAAACAATACTATTTCGGCAAGGGAATCGACAATACAAGTAAATACGTCCCGGCAAGGGAGTCAGCTATAACCAAACTTGTTCCAACATTTAACTTCACAAAAGAAATCTCAACTAGCATCAATACTCAACCATAAGTAACTTCCACGAGAATAATCATAATTCTTGCCCAATACAGAAAATCAACAACTTAGGCATTTATAGTACTTATTAAGAATACAACAGTTTCAATTTAAGACTCATGAGCATGCTTGAAACCAACGTATAGATGCTCGTCACCATGCCTATACGTCGTACTCAACAAATAATACATAACAAATATGACACAACTCCGAATCCCTCAAGCTAGGGTTAGACCAAACACTTACCTCGATGCCACGAACACAATTCAAATCTCAACTATCGCTTTACCTCTTGATTCCACCACCAATTCGCTCGTATCTAGCCACAAATTACTTAATTATATCAATAAACGCTAAATGAATCAATTCTAATGCATGAAAAATAAGTTTTCTAAAGTTTCCCCCAAAAAGTCAAAAAATAGCCCCGGGCCCACATGGTCAAAACTCGAGGTTCGAACCAAACCCGATTACCCATTCCCCCACGAATCCAAATATATAATTTGTTTTGAAATCTGACTTCAAATCGAGGTTCAAATCCCCAAAATTTGAAAAACCTAGGTTCTACCCAAAACACCCAATTTCCCCCATGAAAACCTTTGATTTTGAGTTGAAATCATGAGAAAAGATGCTAAGGTTTAATAAAAATAAGTTAGAAATGACTTACAATCGATTTGGAAGAGTACTTGTCTTTGAAAAATCGCCCAAGAGTGTTTTGGTTTTAAAAGGGTTTGAGAAATGGTTGAAATGCGTCTAAGTTATGAATTTACAGGTTGTAGGTATCACAATTGTGAACCACTCAGAAAACTGACCCTTTCGTATTTGTGAAGATAATGTCGCATTTGCGACCAAGTCAAATTTCCGGTCACCTTCACATTTGCGAGGGACCTTTCGCAAATGCGATATCGCATTTGCGATAGAACAGTCGCATTCGCGACTAAGGCTACCCAGGTCCATTTTTACATTTGCGAGGCTTTATCACATTTGAGAGCCAGGCTTCGCATTTGCGAAAGCTGCAGACCTGGCCATACCAGCTGAAAAACCTACAATTCCTAAGTTAAAATCCACTATGTGGCCTATCCAAAACTCACCCGAGTCCTCGGGGCTCTAAACCAAACATGCACATCAACCTAAAAATATCCTATAGACTTGCTCGTGCATTCAAATCACTAAAATAACATCAACAACTATGAATTTAGTATCAAAATCATGAAATCACTTAAGAACATCAATTTTTTTCAAATTTTCCCAAATAAGGTCCGATTCATGTAATTTCAAGTCCGTTTCTTACCAATTTTACAAACTCAACTTAAATAACATATAAGACCTATACCGAGCTCCGGAACTAGAATATGGGCCCGATACCATCAAATTTCAAACATATTTCATTTCCAAAAAACTCATAAATATTCCAGAAAATAATTTTCTTTAAATATTTATTTCTGGGGCTTGTGACCTCGAAATTCGATTCTGGGCATACGCCCAAGTCTCATATTTTCCTACGGGCCCTCCGAAATTGTCAAATCATGGGTCCGGCTCTGTTTACCCAAAATGTTGACCGAAGTCAACTTAAATTCATTTTTAAAGGCTAAATCAATATTTTCATCATATTTCCACATAAAAGCATTTCAGATATACGCCCGAACCGTGCACGAAAATCGAGGTGAGGAAAAAAGAGGCTTCTAAGGCCTCGGAACGCAGAATTTACTCGTAAATCAAGTGATGACCTTTTTGGGTCATCACAATTACAAACCACGCTTAGGCCATATGATATCACTATTGGGACCCACATCGGTCATATACTTATTGAATTGACTGCTAATTGATGTCTTATACTCAGTCACTGTCTTACTTGTGTATTATATATCTGTTCTCTCTCATTTCTTGTTAATACTTGTTGTATTCTCTTTTGGGCTGAATATTATGATTTCTGTAAGCCCAGGAGGCTGAAGAGGTTATGAATTGGGTTGCACGCCGCAACAAGCCTTCAAGCTACTTATATATATTATGGATCGGGTTGCACACCGCAACAAGCCTTGGGGATACTTATATATATTATTGATCGGGTTGCACATCGCAACGTGATTGAGTCGGGCTACATGCCGCAGTGATATAGCGCTTGGACTGAAGGAGCCCTCCGGAGTCTGCACACCCCAGTGGCTCATGTACCTATTGAGAGTGAGTATTGAGGGCAGAGAGCCGAGTGTAAGAGCTGTTGAGATGATGTCACAACCCAAAATCCATTAATGATCGTGATGGTTCTGGACACCACTGTCAGGCAAGCCAATACCTGGAGGTTAATCAAATTCTCATTTTAGTATTTTTTAAAATCATTTCTTTTCCTTGCATTTAACAACAAATAATGAACTTTACTGAGTAAATAATGATGTTGTCATGACCCTAGTTCACCAACCATGAACACGTCATGACGGCACCTAGTCACGATGACTAGGTAAGCCTAACAGTGCGGAAGTAACAACTGATACGAAAATATTAAATTAAAAGTTAATTAACTTAAGGAAATGTATATAACATGCCGCTTGGGACATACACTTCAACACTACAAATTCTGAAATAGAAATCCCAAAATTCGGAATCTCACGGGCAACACAAACTACAGAAAGTATATGATACGACTCTAACTCCGGAATGTCTACACAACCGAAAGAAAGGAAAATCAAATACTAAAGCTGGAATGAGATAGAGACTCATGGTCTGTGGACGTGGCAGATACACCTCAAAGTCCCTACTAGATGTCTCCGACGCAAGGATAGTGCGCCTGAGTGGAGGTACCTGGATCTGCACATGAAAAACATACGCAGAAGAGGCATGAGTACACCACAACGCTACTCAGTAAGTGCCAAGCCTAACCTCGGTTGGGTAGTGACGAAGAAGGTCAGAGCCCTACTGAGATAAACATAATACTGATAAGATAAAGAGGAAAAAATAGATAAAGTCTACAGCTAGAATCGAAAATAGGATAAATAAGGAATGCAGTAATAGAAGGCCGAAACAAAACAATACCAGTATAATACTTCACACAACCGGCATGATAATCGGGGATCTCTTGGTATCCCAAGGATCTCTTGGTATCCTCAATAATAATTCGGGGATCTCTTGGTATCCCGATGATCTCTTGGTATCCTCAATAATAATTCGGGGATCTCTTGGTATCCCGATGATCTCTTGGTATCCTCCATAATAATTCGGGGTTCTCTTGGCATCCCGAGGATCTCTTGGTATCCTCAATAATAATTCGGGATCTCTTGGTATCCTCAATAATAACCCGAGGATCTCTTGGTATCCTCAATAATAATTATGGGATCTCTTGGTATCCTCATTAATTATATACACATGTGCCAGGGATCTCTTGGTATCCCGCACTTCCAATCCAGAACATAAATGTGCAGGGGATCTCTCGGGATACCGTCCCGTAGTCCCAAATTTAAATCAAACAACAGCAACTCAAAATATCAAATAATTACCAAACTCATAGCAAATAATAGTAGATTCTAGCATAATATGCTTCATAGAACGCAAATAAGGCAGTTTAAGCAAATAGACAAGTAAGTCAACTAAATATGCTCCTCTAGGCTAAAATTTTTACAATTTGAATAAAACAGGTAAACCAGAAAACTCAATTTAAATTGTCCAAGTAAAAATGGATTTTTCAACAATTAGCTCAAGTACGCGCTCATCACCTCACGTACAAGGAATTCAATTACCAATATCAAATCCTAAGGGACAAAGTCCCCCACACAAGGTTAGACAAGCCACTTACCTCGAACAAGTGCAAGTCAACCTGAAACCACGCTTTTGCCACGAGTATCCGACTCCAAATGGCTCAAGTCTATTCAATTAAATTGTATACTGTAAATAATAATTCAAGTAATTGATTCTACAATTAAATTCTAAGCTAATACGCAAAATTATAAAAAATGACCAAAATCACACAAACATCGATGAAGCTCAATTTCTAAAAGACGGGGTTTTAGCCATACATATCTGAAATTCGCCCCTTAATGCTACTACAATGATCCAATACAGTTATGTAACTTCAATCTACAATACAACATTCAATAGGGCCAATATTGGTAATAAATTTCATAACTTATGCCACTTAGGCATATTATCAAACACCTTGTAGGCATAGATATTTACACCTCATAACTATAGTATTGGTTCCTCCAACTATCACCATTAACCAACAATTCATCTCACCATCATTCCTAACCAATTTATAACTTCCAACTACACATGTATGACCATCCATTCACACCCAACCAACAAGTCCTATCAAATATTCACCTTTCAATCTCTACAATAACTATGTATTTATATTGGGAATTCATGGCTTCCAATCACCATACCATAAGTTGTAATACTTGATTCATACTCATATTCCCATAATATATCCATATATGCAAGTCTAAGGTGTAGGATTTACCTTTTGGAAGAAATCTTGCAAAACCCTCCTTTGAGTTCTTGAAGGAATTTCTTGAAAATCTAAGGATTTTCAAGATCAATCCATGTTAATACAAGTGTTTAGGAGTAGTAATCAACTCAAAATACTCCAAAAATCTTTCCTTGGATCATAGAAATGAAGAGTGGGACGGATTCCTCTTGAGAGAGCAAGCCCTTGCTCCAAAAATGACTTGGGAACTCTCTATACCCGGTCTTGGGGTATTTAAAAGGCTGTTCGTGTGCGAGTTCACGCGTTGTTCGCGCTTCGGAGGCAGAATACTCAGCAAAAATGCGCGACTTAGCTCAAAGTTCGCGCTAGTGACACCTGCCCAGTAAAATAGTCATAACTTTCTGTATACACCTCAAAATGACGAACGGTTTGTTGCGTTGGAAACTACACTCAAAGGGATTTAATTTGATAGGTTGTGCATCTCATAACACCTCATATAACTGGAGATATGGTCGTCCAAAGTGAGGTATTATGCGCACCCATTTAAAACTTTCGTCTATTATGAAATTTTCCAACTTCAAAAGTTCCCGTTAGCCATCCGAAATCACTCTGAGGCTCCCACAACCTCAATAAAAAGCGCTAACATATCTTAAAATATCATCCAAACTTGTTCCAATCATCAAAACACCTCGACTAACACCAAAACCATCGAATTACATTGAATTCAAGCCTACGTTTTTTTAAAACTTCCAAAACACGCATTCGATCAAAAACCCAATCAAAACACGTCCGAATGACTTGAAATTTTGCACACTTATCCCAAATCACCTAACAAAGCTACAACAACTTCCGGAATTCCATTCCGAACCTCGGATTAAAATTTCACTATCGGACCGGAAACTTCAAAATTCTAACTTTAGGCATTTCTAGCCTAAATGAGCTACAGACTTCCAAAACACATTCCGGACACGCTCCCAACCCCGAAATCACCTAACGGAGCTAACAGAATCATTAGATTTCCGTTCCAAGACCGTCTTCACACAGTTCCGATTACAGACCACTTTCCAACACTTAAGCTCTCATTTGGGGACTAAGTGTCCCAAAACACTCTGAATCCCAACACCGAACGTCCAGGCGAACCAAAATAGTAGAATAAACTTAGAGAAAGTAGTTAATAAGGGAACAGGTCATAAATTCTAAAAACTATCGGCCGGGTCATTACATATGTCTTTAGCAAATTTAAATACTGAATAACCCCATAGTCATCTCAGAACCCGGTGTCACAAGTGCATGAGCAATTTCTAGGAATTTAAAATGTAATATAATAACTGTCCGGAATACAATTGGACAGAGAAGAAAATACAATACTCTGAAGGAGATTTTGTTGGCTTTGGGTCATCTCGAGAGATGCATCTCACCTAAGTCTCCGCATCAACCACGCCGTTGCGCCCAATGAGGCCACTAGACATACATGTGCTTGTGAAACAAATATGCACAACAAGTGTAGTATGAGTACGAAATAACGCGTACCCAGTAAGTATCCAGTCTAACCTCGAAGAAGTAGTGACGAGAGGTCGACTTCGACAGTTACTAGTGGTCAAATAATATAATACCAATAATGTAAAAAATCATGGATTTTATAAGTCGACTGCAAACTCAATAATCATAAAGCAGGCAAACATTTCTTTTGTTAATAGAAATTTTCAAACTTATTTCCATCTTTTTAACAGTTTACATCCCCGGCCAATGAGGCCACATCAATTATCAATAATTTCAAAAACAATCAAGAAAGCCATGCGCAAATTATGCCGAGGTTGTACGGTCCGATCTTACATAATATTTAAACTATGCACTGCTAGAGGGTCGAATGGCGTGAACCATAAATGCATCTATTACCCCGCTCGTGAATCTTACATGAGATGAGGTCAAATATAAATAAGAGAATTACCCCGCTCGCGAATCGTACATGTGACACAGGTACACATAGGTACACGCATTCAAACAGTCAACCAAGACTTTATCAAGGATACAATTACGCAAGGGAATGACAACTTCTCTTTCAACAGTCAAGAAAGTGATGTTTAGCCCTTTAGAAATTTATTTACCAAGTTCGATATGATTTAGGACTTTTAAATTATCAATAAAATTACAAGTACGATAGGTAAATCATGCTTATGGGTCCTAGACTACCCGGACTTAAGTATAATAGTAGCTACACACAGACTCTCGTCACCTCATGCGTACATAGCCCCCCCCATAAATAGAAGCACATATTTACTTATTTTACCTATGGGGTTAATTCCCTCTTATAAGGTCAGAAAGTAGACTTACCTCATCTTAAAGCCCACTTTCCGGTCACAATTTCGCTTTAAACCCCTAACTTGGTGCCGTTCAATCTAAAACTAGTCAAACAACGTGCAAATTAAATAAAAATTTACTACAATGCTTGAAATTTAGCAATTTATAAAAATTCTCAACTCCGCTCGAAAATTTGGCAGTGAGACCCACGTCCCAAAACCCGATGAAACTCACAAAATCCGATAACCCATTCCGATACGAGTTCAACCATACCAATTTTATCAAATTTCGATAACTACTTGACCTCCAAATCTTAAATTTTTGTTCTTGAAAGGTTTTGTAAAAATCTTAATTTCTTCCATTTAAATTCGAAATAATGATGAATATAATCATATAATCATGAAGTATAATTACTTTCGGATATAGAACACTTACCTTAATCCATATAGTGAAAATCGCCTAAAAATCGCTTCAATCCGAGCTCTATAGCTCCAAATATGTTAGAAAAAGGTTGAAACCTTGAAATATAGCTTCTGCCCAGGTATTTACCCATCGCGATCGCAAAAAATGCTCCACTATTGCGAAGCACAATATTTCTCAACCCAAAAATTTTCCTTTGCGATCGCGGTAAAAGCCTTGCGATCGCAAAGAACAAGTGCCTAACTCTTCCAAATAGCCTCTAGTATAATGGTCATAACTTTTTGTAAAAAACTTCAAATTGTAAATGGTTTGACATTTTGAAAACTAGATACCAAGGACTAAAACTTTTATTCTTTTCTCATCTCCCAATTCCTTATAGATTACGAGATGTAAGCTGCCAAAATCAGCACTATGCAACACAATGCGATTTCCAAACTCTTTCCGGACATGTTGTATTGTGTCAGCTTTAACTCTTTGTACACAATTCCAAATATCAAGTGGTTTGATTTTCTAAAAACTAGACACAAATATCTACGATTTTCATTTCTGGATAATCTTCAAATTCTTTATAGATTGAAAGATATAAGCTTCCAAAATCGGATCAGTGCAGCAAAAAATTTACTCTACGCGATCGTGAACGCTCATCCGCGATCGCGAAGCACTGGCCAATTTCTTCCATTTTACTCATCGCGATCGCATCCAAATCCCCGCGATCGCATAGAACACTGATGTAGCCAAAAACCAGCACCTAAAATTGGCCTAGAAATGGTCCGAAACTCACTCAAGCCCCTTGGGACCCCATCCGAACATACCAACAAGTCTCAAAACATATCACAGACTTAGTCAAGGCCTCAAATCACATCAAAAGACTCTAAAAACACGAATCACACCCCAATTCAAGTCTAATGATTAAGAAATTTTAATTTCTATATTCGATGCCAAAACCTATCAAATCACGTCCGATTGACCTTAAATTTTACACATAGGTCACATTCGACATTGCAGACCTACTCCAACTTTCAAAATCAGAATCTGACCTCGATATCAAAAAGTCTATTCCCGGTCAAACTTCTCAAAAACCTTCAAATTTATATCTTTCGGCAAATGAACCCGAAATGACCTACAGACCTCCAATTCCACTTTTGAATGCGCTCCCAATACCAAAATCACCATACGGAGCTATTCCCAGACTCGGAATCGCAAACGGACATCAATAACGTTGAAATACACCTCAACCCAAATTTGTGAAATTCTTCCAAAATGGCATCTTTCTTAGTAGGCGTCGAAACACTCCCAAGTCATCTAAATTTTGATTCGGACATACGCCCAAGCCCAAAATCATCATACAAATTTGTTGAAACCTTCAAATCCCGATTCCGAGATCGTTTACTCAAAAATTACACTTTTGTCATTCTTCCAACTTAAAGCTCCCGAAATGAGAATTTTCTTTCTAAATAAACTCCGAACTTCCCGAAATTCAATCCTGGCCACGCATGCAAGTCATAATACCTAAAGTGAAGCTACTCAGGGTCTCAAACCGCTGAACGATGCGCTAGAGCTCATAACTACGGTCGGGTCATTACAGATGAGTTGAGTGACTGTTGCCTTGAAAGGTTGTACTTGCTTTTAAATTATTGTTGCACTTAGC
This sequence comes from Nicotiana sylvestris, assembly GCF_000393655.2. Taxonomy (NCBI): domain Eukaryota; kingdom Viridiplantae; phylum Streptophyta; class Magnoliopsida; order Solanales; family Solanaceae; genus Nicotiana; species Nicotiana sylvestris. Next base: position 5,168,004 of record NC_091066.1, read on the forward strand.
TGTTATCTGTCATTGTTGTGCAATTTCTGAAAAATTTATATTTGGTTTACTTGGGCTCGAACTGATTTGACTTAAACTGCAGAATTTGAAAGCATGTTCACTCTTTACTTAAAACTTCTGAAGTGAACTGTATTTACATAGCTCGTCACTGCTTTTCAGTTCCTTATTTATTTTTGTAAGTTACTGAGTTGGTTGTACTCACGCTACACCCCTGCACTTCATGTGCAGATCCAGGTGTGTCCAGTCACAGAGGGTGTTGATCTCAAATGTAGCTGATTATCAGAGACTTACGAGGTAGTTACCGGCGTCCACAATCCTTGTCTCTCCTATCTTATTATTTTTTCTCTCTTGTATTGACATATGTCACAAACTGTAGTACACCCTGTTTCTATACTGGTTGTTAGATGCTCATGGCTTAGTGTCACCCCAATGTCCAACTATTATTCTGCATTTGTGTTTTGGGTTTTACCCTATTGTTATGTAAACCTCCGGTTAATTTAATTGCCTTAACTCATTTTTGCCATATATTGAAAGCATATTGATAGTGTCAACTTACCTAGTTCCACGATAGGCGCCATCAAGACGGATTAGGAATTTGGGTCGTGACAACATGTTTCTATTGTGAGCACGTAATTTTTCCCTAATGCAAATTGCTCCTCAAAAATATTGCAAAATAGTTTTTTAATTATTTCATAGAATTTTAGAAATTTTTCTTTATTTTTATCCAACTTGTTTTGCATTTATTTGCATATATTTATAAATGTTTTAAACCATAAAAATCATAAAAATATTTCATACTTCATTTCATAGCATTACATAATTAAATGCATTATCAAAAGAAAATCACAACAAAAAAAAGCATAATAGTCATTGTTATATTTTTAGTTTTTAGTTTTAAATTAGTAATTCCCTTTCATTAATTTACATTGTTAAGTTAATTAACTAGTTGTTAGATAAAGTAGTGAAGAAATTAATTTTGCAATTTTCGTTTTATGATAGTTTAATTAGCGATTTTAAAAATTGAAAGGAAAGAAACAAAGAGAAATGGGTAAAAATTGCACGGGGCAGCCGCTTTGTCTTTTTGTTTGCATCCGTACCCACTTTTTAAAAAACTTCCGCTTCCCCTTCTCCTCCCCTTACAACATAGAAACTTCAGCTCTAGAGCTGAAGTTTTCTAGTTACAACACAAAAACTTCAGATCTAGAGCTGAAGTTTTTATTTTATAACTGGAAAGAGCTGAAGTTTTTGTTTTATAACTGGAAAACTTCAGCTGGAAACAATTGAAGTTTTTGTTTTATAACTAGAAAACTTCAGCTGGAAACGACTGAAGATTTTGTTTTATAACTGGAAAACTTAAGCCGGAAACGGCTTAAGTTTTTTATTTTATAACTGGAAAACTTCAGCTGGAAACGGTTGAAGTTTTTATTTTATAACTGGAAAACTTCAGCTGGAAACGGCTGAAGTTTTTGTTTTATAACTGGAAAACTTAAGCTGGAAACAACTTAAGTTTTTATTTTATAACTGGAAAACTTAAGCTGGAAACGGCTTAAGTTTTTATTTTATAACTGAAAAACTTAAGCTGGAAACTGCTTAAGTAAACTTAAGCTCTAGAGCTTAAGTAAAACTTAAGCTGAAGTTTTCCAGCAAAAGAAAAACTTCAGCCCCGCGGGCTGAAGTTATTCCAGCTTAAGTAAACTTAAGCTCTAGAGCTTAAGTAAAACTTCAGCTGAAGTTTTCCAGTACAAAAGAAAAACTTCAGCCCCGTGGGATGAAGTTATATGAAAAAGCGGGTACGCTTGCAAACAGAAAGACAAAGCGGGCACAAGTTAAAATGTGGCACAAAAAACGGGTATAGATGCAAATGCCCCGAGAAATGGTCTCTCTTGAGACGGACTAGGGCAATATGGCTAAATTGCCAAAAGCTCCACTTCACCCGGCCCAATCCTCACCTCCGCCAGGCCCGGCCCCAAATACTCAAAACGACACTGTTTCCCCTATTCAATTCTAAACACTCCCATTTCCCGTTTCATTATGAAAATTTTAATTGTAAAATAAAACTCATAATTCTAATTTGAAAAAAAAAAGGAGAAAAAAATAAATTTATTTTACGTATAATACGAAATAACAACTATTAAAAATATCGGTAGATTTTTTTACAACATAATAAAAGGCTTCTCTTTTTTTCAAAACTTTAAATGAATTCAAAAATCCTAATTTTCTAATAAATATTAAATTATTTTAATTACATTGAAAAATAATTATAAATATTAAAATATTTATATCTAAATACTTAAACCAAATAATGAAAAAAAAGAAATAGGAAAACAAAATAATATTGGTGGAAGGAATCGGCCCCGTCAAGGGCAACTTCATATCTGGCCTTTAACCATTGCACCACCCAGCACTTTACCCCTATTTCAGTACATTAAATTCTATTTATCTGTTTTTTTGCGCACATCGCCTTTTTAAAGGGTGTTATATATAAAAAGGTGACTATATTTTTTTTACATATTTTGGTTTTTTGAGTCCCACATTTTTGTTCTGTAAAATAGGACAGCTCTTCAACAACAACAACAACAACGATCCAGTATAATCCTACAAATGAAGTGTGGAGAAAATAATATGTATGCAGAACTTACCCCTACCCCGAATGATAGAGAGACTGTTTCCAAGGTAAAATAAGACAGCTCTTCATCTCTTTTAAAAAGAAGATGCTCTCTCCACTAATTTTGAGCAGACATATTCTCCTATATCCTCTCTCCTTTTCTCTCGTATAGTACACCCCTACAGATATAAAGGACACTGTTCGCTGCATTAGAAAAGTAAAAGATGGAAAATTCTGCATTTTTTAAAGAGAGTAGATTCCCCTCATTTTGGCACTGATTTTTTCTGCTCGAGTGTTCATTTGCTTATTCCAGTTCTTGTTCTGCTATTTCTTCTATCTCTGCCTTTATTTGGCTTACTCCAGCTTGTTTCAAGGTTAGAATTCTTTGCCTCTTTCATGAAATTCAAGTGTAATTGTTTATATCAAGAGAGTATGTTAGAGGGGTATATTTTTTTTATTACTTTAGTCTTCCTACATAATTAATCGGGGCAATAACGTAAAACTAAAAGACTTGCTGGAATTCACCAGCTAAATCATTGAATAATGTGACATAAAATATGATTATGTGTTTTAAGATAAGTTTCTGATTACTAAAGAGAAACTAGATTGTACATATATAAAAAGCTAGCCGGCATTGATAATCAAAAACTCCTAATCAGAATATGGACAATATTATATGTATATTTCTCAATAATTCCCAGTTGTTAATAGACCTCATTCATTGACTCACAGCCATTTTCCTTCTCTCTAATAATTGACTAAACTTCCATCACTACAGAGTAGAAACTCTCCGCTGCTGAAAGACGGAAGGTCAGTGTTTTTCTTGCTTATTTTTTGTTTCAAAATTTAATTAAGACAACATGGATTTATACTTATACAGTGTTGTTATTGATTGTATATTTAGTACTATGTATTTCATTTATTTTGAAATATATGGGATTTTAAATATATAAGTCATAAAACACGGAATTCTAAGCTGGATTAGTAGTAAATGAAATAAAAGAATAATTGTAAATGTTTAATTGAACTGGAAATTTATAAAAGGAATCTGAATCTGAAAATGGGAATGTTTTGATTTAATTCGACATTAGGGGGATTTTACATTAGGGTTTCACGAACTGGACTGCTAATTTGAGAAACAAAGAATATTTGAAGAAAAGAATCCATGACCATGAGTTCTTTGTTTGTAATTACAGGCAATTTAGAATCTATGTCAGAGAATTAAGAATTCCTAATGGAAATTTAGCACCCATTTTTTTTCCTGATCTTTGTATTGCTCACTGGAGATTGATCATGTCATTGCTATTACTCATGTTAGGCATACTGCTCTCTGACATCAAGCATTTCAACCCGAAAATAGATCAAGCTAATTAGGATGGAGGATGTCAACATTGATGAGAGTGCTAAACAAAGTACTCAAGTAACTGAAGAGGAACCTGTGGGGCTTGAGGATGATGCTGAGAAGATAATTAAGCTACTGACCAGAGGAATAAGGGAACGGGATATTGTCTCGATTTTTGGCATGCCTGGTCTCGGAAAGACCACTTTGGCGAAAAAAATATTCAAAGATTCTTCTATTGTTTCTCACTTTGATGTTCGAGCTTGGCTTACAATTTCGCAATCATATGATGTGAGAGAGCTGTTGAGGAATATCTATAAGCAAGTGACAGGTGTTGAGTACGATGATAAGGAGAGTGACATAGCCGATACGTTGCGCAAGTGTTTAATGGGCAAAAGATATCTCATTGTCTTGGATGATGTATGGGAAGTTGATGCATGGGATGAGTTAAGATTATGTTTTCCAATTGGTAAACAAGGAAACAGAATCATGTTAACAACTCGACTTAAACATGTGGCAATGGAAGTCAAGAACTGTACCGATCCTTATTCCCCTCGATTCCTAACCAAGGAAGCGAGCTGGAAATTGTTGCAGGAAAAAGCATTTCAAAAGGAAACTTGCCCTCCGGAATTACAGGATGTTGGCGTACAAATTGCGGAATATTGTAAAGGACTGCCTCTTACAGTTGTTTTGATCGGTGGAATTCTGGCGAAGAAAGAAAGGAATGTCTCAGAGTGGTGTGAAGTTGCAAACAATTTAACGTCTCATCATGGATCAGTTGAAAGTGAGAGCAACTTGGCAATACAATTAAGTTACTGCTATTTACCAGATCATTTGAGACATTGCCTTCTAACTATGGGAGTATTTAGGGAGGATGAAAAATTTGGAGCATCTAAATTGATGTTACTCTGGGTGGCCGAAGGCCTCGTTCAATGTAGTGATGAGAGAGGATTGGAGGAGGTAGCTGAAGGTTACTTGAGCGATATAATTTCTAGTAGCCTACTAATGGTTACAAAGACGACCTTTGATGGCAAGGTGAAGTACTTGCAAATTCATGATCTAGTGCGTGACTTTGTCTTAAACAAAGCTAAAGAAGAAAAGTTCATGCAAGTTATAGGGACACATAACCAATATCAACCTTCATATGATGAGGAACATCGAGTGTGCATTCACCTCGACCATAAGCTTCGTCATGATTTGGAGAGATTCAACAACAAAGTAGATATATTCCTCACAAGCGGCTCCACATCTTTTGGTCAAGATCTTAAATCGTTTTTTGTTACTAATAATGCGGATGATTTTCTTGCTTATAGAGATTTTTGGAGTAGTGAGTCTAGTTTTCACGGTACTATTTCTGAAGAGTATTTATCTCGTTCCTATCATTTCTCGTCAGTTGGAGACTTAAAACTTCTTAGAGTGTTGGATTTCAAGAACTGCATTCCAGGGGATTATACAAATATAGTTGATATACTGCAGTCACTAGTTTACCTGAGATACCTTGGAATGTGTTTCGAAAAGTTTTTTTTCAAGTGGGTATCACACATGTGCGACCTAGAAACTTTACTGGTGGATACTGAGAGAATAGTAGAAGGGACACCTCATATTTGGAAGATGACGAAACTAAAGCATGTAGACGTAGGAACACTCTTACCTCGTGAGATATTTGCAGTTTCTGAAGAAGGTCCGTCTAAGTTGGAGAATTTAAGGGAATTTAAAGGCATGTGTTTATCTCGTGAGGATATAGAGTTAATTGAGAGGTTTTCCAATCTTCAAAAGCTTCTCCTCATAATAAGTGATAATGATATTTATGAAGCTAACTCTCTCGTTCTGAAATTGGATGTTCTTACACAGCTTCAGTCCCTCGTGCTTGGTTCGATGTGTAATATCACCAAGTATTATTTACCTTCAAGTCTCAAAGAGCTGATCCTCCGCCAAGTTAATATACTAGCAAGTGCAACTTCCACACTCGCTGCGTTACCCAACCTTCAAAGACTGATATTTCAAGGATGTACATTCGAGCAAGAGGAGTGGGACGTGAGAGATATGGAGTTCCCGGTACTCAAAATCTTAAAATTTCGAAGCATTCATCTTAGGGGATGGCATGTCTCAGAATCATCGTCATTTCCCATGCTTGAGAGTTTAGTGCTAAGATCTGTTGAATTGCTTAAGAAGATTCCTGACAGTTTTGTGGATATTGGAACGCTTACATCAATCAAGGTGATCTATTGTGATGATAATCTCAAGGCTTCAGCTTTGGAGATTAAGGAAGAAGTAGAAGCAACTACAGGATGTGACAACCTCAAGGTCGATATTCTTCCACATTACTCTCGGTATGTCTTTCTTTTCACCCTTCATTTTTTATGTGCCAAAATTCAAATTCTGTTGAAGTTTTATGACAATGTACATATGATGTTTCAATTATTTTCAATTTTCTTTTTTTCTAATTCTTTTTCACAAAAAGTTTAGCTTACTTTCATACGCTTGGACACTATTGCCAGTCTCATTTAAAACTTAAAAAGAACTATAAGCTATATGACCTATATATTAGCTGCTAGAATAAAACACTGGCTCAAAACTTTTTCAGAGGTTGTGGCTTTTATGTCTTTTTAACTGCTAATATATGCATTGAGCCACTCAAAACCTTATAAAGTGAAACCTATATAACGCTTGGGAAATGGAGTTTTTCCACTCTCTCTATTCTTGACGCTACCCAATTGCCACTTGTTATCTTGTTGGATCATATTGGGAAGATGGAAAATCTGAACTAACTCAATTTATGAGTTTAATTCATTATGTTATTCTTGTTATAACTGCAGAATAGGTTTATATATATCTAATGTATGTTACATTAATCCGAACACATTGTTATTGTTGTTAAAAAAAGGGAACAAAAAGAAAAAGAAGAGGAATATGAAGAGGAAGAGAAAACAGAAGCAGCAGCAGAAGAAGCAGCAGCAGCAGTGGCAGAAGTAGAATCAGAAGAAAAACAGAAGGTAGAAGAAGAAGCAGCAACAGCAAAAGTAGAAGCAGAAAAGAAAGAGGATGAGGAGGAGGAAGATGACAAAGTTACAGAGCTTTCAGCGCTATCATTTAAGACTTTCAATCTTGGTTACAGCAGCAGCAGCAGCGGCGGCGGAAGTAGAAGCAGAAAAAAAAAAACCAGAAGGTAGACGAAGAAGTAGCAACATCAAAAGTAGAAGCAGAAAAGAAAGAGGATGAAGAAGAGGAGAAGGAAGATGAAAAAGTTACAGAGCTTTCAGCGTCATCATTTAAGACTTTCAATCTTGGTTATATGAAATGCAAGGTAACGTTGCGTACAATAGACTCTTATGGTCCGGCCCTTCCCCGGACCCCCCATAACGGGAGCTTAGTGCACCAGGCTGCCCTTTAATCTTGGTTACATGCTTTTTCTTTTTCTTCTCTTATAAAAGCTGTTTGGACATTTTCATCATTCATGTTATTCTCTGTAAAACCCTATAAGTTTTGGACAATATGGGTGTGTTTGTTTGATTACCCGATATGTCATTTTTAATTTTAACCTTCATTGTATTTCGAGATCTCGAATAGCTCCATTCATCCTTCCTCGATTTACGTGCACTATCTATATCTTTTTCCGGAAAATTATATGTGAAAAAACAAAGATGAAATTTTGCCTTTAAAACTCATTTGAGTTGACTTCGATCAATGTTTTGAGCAAACGGATCCGGATAAGTATTTTGACAGTTCTGGTGGGTCCGTATCGTGGTTTGGGACTTGGGCGTATGCCCGAAATCTAATTTGGAAGTCCCTAGCTTGAATTCGCCATTTGACGAAAACTAGAAATTTAAAGGTTTAAAGAATTCTTAAATTTGGCATAATTGTATTTTTGTTGATACCGGGTCCTGATTTGGATTGAGAGTTCGATCTTATTCTGAGGTGCGTAGGTATGTTTTCTGTTTTTTTTTTTTTTTTTTAAAAAGGTTTGATTTTATAAAGCTTGACTTTCTAAAGTTTGACTGGAGTTTGACTTTTGAGTAAACGACTTTGGAATGGAATTTTGATGATGTCAATAGTCTCGTATGGTGATTTTGGACTTAGGGATGTGTCCGGATTTATTTGGAAGTCCATAATTGATTTTGGCTTGAAATGGGCGAAAGTTGGAAAATGGGAGATTTTTAGAAAGTTTGACGGGGAGTTGACTTATTGATATCGGGGTCAGAATTCAGTTCTGGAAATTAGAACAACTCCATTACGTCACTTATGACTTGAATGCAAAATTTGAAGTCATTCCGGATTAATTTGATACGTTTCGTCAAAAGGTATAGAATTTGGAAAATTTCATAAACTCATAAGTTCGATTCTAGGTGCGATTCGTTGTTTCGGTGTTGTTTGATGTGATTTGAGGCATGGACTAAGTTCATAATATGTTCTGAGACTTGTTGATAAGTTCGGATGGGGTCCCGAGGGGCTCGGGTGAGTTTCAGACCATTTATAGGCCATTTTTAACGGCTGATTTTTGGCTACAACAGTGTGCATCATAGAAATTTCTGTTGGGCAAGGCTGACTTTGGAGGCTTATATTTCGTAATTTGTAAGGAATTTGGAGATGATTCAAAAATAAAAGTTGTAGCACTTCGAGTCTAGTTTTGAGAAATATAAACCATTCATAATTTAGACATTTGTACAAAAAGTTATAATTGATTAACTGAAGCCTGGTACTGCAATTGTTTTGCCTGGCAGTACGCATCGCAGAAATTTCTGCTGCACATGACTGACTTTGGGAAGAGTTTTTGGAATAGTTTGGTGTTTTAACATAAGCATGTAATGATTCAAATCTCCATTTTTAGTTGTAGAGATCGAAATTCAATTTCGACACTTCCGAGAGTTTGATAATGAATTATAGGAATGATCCGAAATATTTGGTCTAATTTCATCAAGTCGCGATTGGGTTTTTAGCGCGCATAAGTTAAACTCCTCTGACTTGACAGCTAAATTTTCTGTTATTCAATAACCATCATCAATACTACAGAGTGAAAAATGTTTGATCTACATACATGATTTGACTAAGAGAACTTTTCCTTCTTGTTGCACTTATTCTTACTAAACAAACACGTGTTCAAGCATCTTTAATTTGCTATTTTCTTACTTTAAATTTGTATTGTTTGAGAACCATAATTTAATACTGTTATGTGATTTTAAAAATTAAAGTATGTAAGTTACTCTTTTGTTATTAATACAAATTTCTTTTTTGGTATATGACTTGTGGTATCGAAGTTATATGAATGGCTGTGGTATTAAATTGGAATTTATTATTTTGATTAGCATCTAAAAGGAAGAAAAAAGCTGATTAATTAGAGATAATTTCCCGACATTTCTAAGCATGTGTTGCAAGGATGGGTATGATTTGCCGACATTTCCTTATATGTCGCACAGAATGAGTTATAACTCAAAATTGGTGACATTCGGTAAGAATCGTAAATAATTGTCATAATTTATTTACCGACATTAATATAAATGTCGGAAAATTTACGATATTTGATTTAAGTGTCAAATAAATATCGGCAATTTATTTTGTGACATTTATGTGACTTAAAATAATATTTAAAAAATATCGTCGTATCTTAACTTTCTTGTAGTGTGTGTTATCCAAAATCAAAGCATATAGTTGCAAGAAAATTAGGTCCTAACGAAACAACCAATAACATATATTGATAATGACAGGAATGAAATTTAGCAGATTTAGCTATAAAAAGAATGCAGTTCAATTTTAAATAAAAAAAATATCACACCTTGAAATGGAATAATTCACCCAGATACGACTTTTCATTCTGTAAATGAATCTAGCCTATAGTTTCTATTGAATACGATAAAACGCTTCAAATTCATCAGTTTTCTATTAACCAAGAAAAGTTCTTTTCCTAATTTAATTGTTATTATCTGTTATCTTTATTTTAATGCATATTTATATTTTTGTACAAAAATGTTACTGGATTGGTTTTTGATTGAGGGGCAAAAATATCATTGAAACATAGCCGCTATTTTTGGATTGGTCATTCAAAAATAGCCAGCGTTTACCAAGTCAATAAAAAATAGCCGCTATTTTGCTGCAATAGAGACCGATCCAGCATAATATACTGGAGTTCGATGCACCTGTATATGAATTTCCAGCATATTATGCTGGAACTCCAACACACGGAAAGTTCCAGCATAGTATACTGGAGATTCGAGCACTTGTATATGAACTTCCAACATATTATACTGGACCGGTATATTTTGCTGGAACTCTAGTATATTATGCTGGACTTCTAGTGTACTTATGCTAGAACTCCATCATATTATGCTGGAGTTCCAGCATACTTATCATGGAACTCCAGTATAATATGCTGGAGTTTAAGTATACTTATGCTGGAACTCCAGCACAATATACTGACGTATTTTTGGGATTTTGAACAGTATTTTCGCTTAGATTTATCTTTACATGAAAAGTGGCTAAATTTCAATTATTTTTGAAACTATGCTATTTTTTAGCGACCACTTGTAAATCTGGATATTTTTGAATTTCGTGATCCGTCAAAATGACTGCAAAATCTTGGTAATTGTCATATTATACACAATATGTTATGGTGCCCAAATCAAATATGAGATGGTGGCCATAGCTAGTAGTGTACTTCATAATTCTAACGCAATACTATTTTTCTGAAAGAATTTAATGGGATTAAAAGTTAAATGGTAGCACTAAATAATCCTAGTTATGCAAATCATATTCATTGTTTACTTTTTCTAGTCATATACATAGATTATACATAAATATAGATATATAATACATAAATTATGCATATATTATATCTCGATCTGCTATTTTTGGGGCATTTGCATCTATACCCGCTTTTCGTGTCATGTTTTAACTTGTGTCCGCTTTGCAAAAAAAAATTACAAGCGTTCTAGAGCTGAAGTAGCAAAAGCAATCGCGCAAAACTTCATCATTCTAGTAGCCGGGCCTGAAGTTCAGCTCTAGAGCTGATGTTTTTGTTTTGTAACTGTCGAACTTCAGCTCTAGAGCTGAAGCTTTTGTTTGTAACTGACGAAGTTTTTGTTTGTAAGCTTCAGCTCTAGAGCTGAAGTTTTTATTTTTTAACTATCGAACTTCAGTTCTAGAGTTGAAAGTTTTGTTTGTAAGCTTCAGCTCTAGAGCTGAAGTTTTTATTTTTTAACTATAAGCTTCAGCTCTAGAGCTGAAGTTTTTATTTTTTAACTATCGAACTTCAGCTCTAGAGCTGAAGTTTTTGTTTGTAACTGACGAAGTTTTTGTTTGTAAGCTTAAGCTCTAGAGCTGAAGTTTTTATTTTTTAACTATCGAACTTCAGTTCTAGAGCTGAGTTTTTGTTTGTAAGCTTCAGCTCTAGAGCTGAAGTTTTTATTTTTTAACTATTGAACTTCAGCTCTAGCTCTAGAGCTGAAGTAGTTGTTTGTAAGCTTCAGCTCTAGAGCTGAAGTTTTTATTTTTTTAACTATCGAACTTCAGCTCTAGAGCTGAAGTTTTTGTTTTTTAACTATCGAACTTCAGCTCTACAGCTGAATTTTTTCTTTGTAAGCTTCAGCTCTAGAGCTTCCATCTCCTTGAGTCCGCGTCATTTATTCCAGGCTAGACATGTGAAAATGCAAGAATGATTGAAAGATTATTACTTTTTGCTCTTTCGGTCCAGTTAACTTAAACCTAATTGTTCAGCATTTCACCAGATAGAGTGCTAAACGATGTTGCAGCCAATGTACTATGTAGTTAGCTATAATCATATTTCTCTGCACAGGCAGTTCATATCCTTTGCACAGTTCAGCAGAAGCTAATAAACTTCTCTGACGAAGGTGATTTAGTGTCACGATCCAATCCCCGAACCCGGTCGTGATGGCGCCTCTCGTGAAGACAAGGCCAGTCAGACCCAAACGGAACACCTCTTTTAAACAGTTAATCATCATAAACAGTAATAAAATATAATATAACATTCATAAATTGTGGAATTTAACAATAATAACAGCAGGAACCATCCCGACACAGCCCAAACTGGGGTGTCACAAGTCATGAGCTACTACAGAATCTGCTATAGGTCTACGAAGTACGGAAACCGATACAACAGTCTGAAGAAAACATAAATGATAGAGGATAAGAGAGACAAGGGGTTGCGGACGTCAACAGCTACCTCGTAACTCCAAATCACTGCCTAGCCTGGAAGGAATCAGCGCTCAGGAACGGATTCTGCGATGCATGAATCTGCACACATGGTGCAGGGAGTAATGTGAGTACTCCGACTCAGTGAGTAATAATTACAAATAATGGCTGAAAGTATGAAAACACATAAAAGCACAAAGCAATTCCATATCAAGCAGTAAAATCACTTAAAGCAGTAAATCAGTGAAGAAATCAAATGATATTCCTTATGAAAATAAGTAAAACAGGTAATTTAACAGGCAAATAACAAGTAAAAGTCCGCCCCTCGGGCACAGTATCAATCGCTCGGCATAGTATCAGCCTCTCGGGCTACCTCACAATCACTCAGCATAATGGTCAGCCATTGTTACCCGACCAAATTGCATCATACAATGTCATTGTTACCACTGTTTCAAGTCACATGGGTACCCGCGCTCACTGTGGGTGTGCAGACTCCGGAGGGGCCCCTTACGGCCCAAGCTCTATATCAAGTCACCTCGTGGCATCATCACTCAGCATATCCTCACATCACTCAAGCCGCCGCGTGGCATACAAAGTATCTCAGGCCCTCGGCCTCATATCTCTCAACATATCCTCACATATGGCCCTCGGCCTCACTCAGTCTGAAACATATCACAAGCCCCCCCGGACATTAGTAAAACAGTAGTTCTCAGCCAAAACATCATTTAGAAATATCATTTAAGTTTCAAATCTGAGTAAAAGTGGCTGGGTTTGTAAAACAGTAGGGATAAGCAGGACTGAGTTCAAGTAATAAGTCAAAACAGTGAGGAAACAATAATAAAAATCCCCGAAGGGTTCAATTAGTTGGCATGAAGCCCAAACATGGCAATCAACCCAGATCATGATAATAACAGATAAGTTTCAGTCAAATATTCGGTAAAACCATCAATCGGGATGGACCAAGTCACAATCTCCAGTAGTAAAAGACCCCACGCTCATCATCCAGCGCGTATCTTGCCTCAATATAGCACTACGATGTGCAATTCGGGGTTTCAAACCCTCAGGACATCATTTACAATCATTACTCACCTCGAACCGGTGAAATCTCTAGCTCGCGACGCCTTTGCCCCTCCAATCGGCCTCCACGCGCGTCGAATCTAACCAAAATCAGAGCGAATACATAACAATATGCTAAGAGGACAATACCCAATCGAAAACAATCGAAAAATATCAAGAATCTCGAAATTAGCAAAACCCGAGCCCCGGGCCCATGTTTCGAAAATCGGGTAAAATTTACATTTTCAGAATCCTCATGCCCTCACGAGTCTAACCATGCCAAAATTATCCAATTCCGATACCATTTGGTCATTCAAATCATCATTTTACATTTTTGAAAGGTTTCACAATTTTCTTCCCAAATTCCATCTCAAATCACGAATTAAATGATGAATTCAGTGATAGATTCATGTATTCTAGCCAAATCGGAGTTAAAATCACTTACCCCGATGAATTTCTTGAAAAACCTTCGAAATATCGCCAAAATCTGAGCTCTCCAGGTCAAAATATTAAATAAAATCCAAAACCTCATATTTATAGGTACCCCTCAGGTTTCATCTCACGTGGGCCGCACCAAAACGCATGCGGTCCGCGCAAGCCAGTGCGGTCCGCGCAAAGGCAGCGCGCGGCCGCACAGACCTCCCTCTGCATTGCCAAGCTTTATTATTTTGGCCATAACATTTTCTACAGATGTCCAAATTGCGATATCTTAACCTTTCTGGAAACTAGACACGAAAGGCTACAACTTTCATTTTTGAATCACCTCAAAATTCCTTGTAGATCAAAAGATATGAGCTTTCGAAGTAGGACCAGCAACCTGCAGTCTTCACGACCGCGGCCGCGGCCACTTTGACGCGGCCAGCACTAGGCCAGCGCGCCTAGCGCGAAAAGGAGTGTGGTCCGCGCCAAAACTGCTGCTACCTCCATTTTTCTAAGTTCCGGGGTGTCCGTACTCGATCAAAACTCACCCGAAACACACCCGAGGCCCTCGGGACCTCAACCAAAAGCACCAATGTATCCTAAACATTATTCAACCTCGTTCCAATCATCAAAACACCTTGACTAACACCAAAATCATCAAATTACATCGAATTCAAGCCTATGAATCTCAAGAACTTCAAAATTCTATTTTTGATCAAAAACCCAACCAAACCACGCCCGAATGACCTCAAATTTTGCAGACAAGTCCAAAATGACATAACAAAGCTACAGAAACTCTCAGAATTCCATTCCGACCCTCGAATCAAAATCTCACCTATCAACCGGAATTCGCCAAAATACTAACTTCGCCAATTCAAGCCTAATTCTACACCGTACCTCCAAAACCACTTCCGATCACTCTCCCTAAGTCACAAATCACCTCCCGAAGCTAACCGAATCATCAGAACTCACATCCGAACCCTCTAACACATAAGTCAATATTCGGTTGATTTTTCCAACTTAAGCTTTCTTAAAAGAGACTAAGTGTCTTATTTCTTACTAAAACCACTTCAAATCAACTCGATTACACAAAGATATGGATAATGAAGCATAAGGAAGCTGAAAATGGAAAAAACGGAGCGGTAACTCATGAGACGACGGGTCGGATCGTCACATTTAGGGCCAGTTTAGGATGACCTTTCGCAGTACAAAAATTGGCCAATCAGATAACTTTGTTCGTCAATGCCTTCGGCAAATAGAAACAAATTATAATATATTTTTTCTTTTTGCTTGAAACCATGTTACTGGTTAATTCATGGTAAATAGCACGTATTTGGTCTTGCGTTGGGATATACCTTTGAGAAGGAGAAGGAGGAGAAAGGGAGAGGAGGAGAAGGAGGACAAAGGGAGTTGAAGTTGTTTAAAAAGTGGGTACAAGTTAAAAGTTTTAAAAATGGCTATAGGTTAAATGGGGGTGATCAAATAGGACGCCCCGTGCAATTTTTACGCTTTTTTTTTGTTTAAGTAATTTGGTGGGTTGCCATTTGGGTTAATTACTCAAATAATTCAAACAAAGTTTGAGCCAACCCACCTGAATTGGGGCCATGAGATCCAGATGAACCCACAAATTGGGCCAAAATTACAATTCTGAAAGCCCAGACGAGCTACCCTACTTTTGAGATAAAATAGCACGGGCTAGCCAGTTTTCAGACTGGTCATCTAAAATAGCCAATGTTTGTCAAGTCACTGAAAATAGTCATTATTTTGCTACAACAGAGACCGGTCCAGCATAATATACTAGAGTTCAGTGCACCTATGTATGAATTTCTAGCATATTATGTTGGAACTCCAACATGTGAAAAGTTCCAACATAATATACTGGACATTCGAGCACTTGTGTATGAACTTCCAGTATAATATACTGGACCGATATACTTTGCTGGAACTCTAGTATATATACTGGAGTTCCAGTACACTTAAGCTGGAACTCTAGTATATTATACTGGAGTATTTTTTGGGTTTGAACAGTGTTTCCGTTCGGATTTATCTTTACATGAAAAGTGGGTAAATTTCGATAACTGTTGAAACTGTGACCATTTTTGAATGGCCACTTGTAAATCTGGCTATTTTTAAATTTCTTCCTTGACTAGTAACTAGTTTTCTTTTGTGGCCCAATCAGAGATGGAGAACCTCAACCCAAATTTCAACAAAGTTTTTGAAGCCATATTAAAAGTACAAATCTCCTTAGCGAAATGTTTTTTGCCATTTTTATCGTTCGAAAACAGATTTTACTTTAGACACAATTGTAATTAAATTATTTCCCTAACATTTGGTACTTTAAAATCAACTAAATTTTAGAGTGTTATATATTTTCTTCCGTGAATTATGTAAAAAGTCCTAATATTTAGGACTTAAATTAAAGACTTTGAAGGTATCTAGTTTCTTTATACAAAAAGAAAAAGAAAAGAATTACGCTCACGTATGAGTCCAAGTCATCATAGAATATTTTTAGTATATCTTAAAGTACATTTTTATTTTTTATCCAAAAAAGTTTATATCGACCCAAAATCCACTAAGGGTCGTGATGACGCCAGACACTGCTGTCAGGCAAGCCAGCCATAAATACTTAATTTAATTCTTGTTTTAATAATTTTGAAAACTATGATTTTTCTTCAATTTAACTAGTAAAAGATAATCATTGCAAAATAAATAAAAGAATGTTTAGAAGTAAATATAGAATACCCCATAATCATTCCAGAACCCGGTATCACAAGTGCATGAACAATTTCTAAGAAATAATGTAATACAATATCTGTCCGGAATACAAATCGGATAGAAAAGAAAATACAATACAATACTCTGAAGGAGACTTTGCTGGCTGCGGGTCGTCTCGAGAGGTGCAGCTCACCTAAGTCTCCGTATCAACCATGTCGCTGCGCCCAACTGGGCCGCTAGACATACATATACCTGTGCAACAAAAATACATAGCAAGTGTAGTATGAGTACAAAAATAACATGTACCTAGTAAGTATTCCGTCTAACCTCGAAGAAGTAGTGACGAGGGGTCAACTTCGATACTTACTAGTGGTCCAACAATATGATAATATGAAATTTTAAATAAGCATGATTTATCAAAATAACAACAAACTCAGAACAGGAAAGTAGCCAAACAATTCTTTCATTAATATTTAAGAACCCCAAAATACTTCCTTCATTTAAAACAGACGATCTCTCACCAATGAATTTACACAAATTATATAAAGGATTTCCAATTATACTATCACATATAATTTCCACCGAGGACGTTAAGACCGATCTAACATAAAATGTAAATTGTACACTGCCGAGGGTCGAACGGTGCGAACCATAGATGCATCTATTTCCCTGCTCACGATTCATACATGCGACACAGTCCCCTCACGAATCATACATGCGGCGCGGTCAAATATAAACATAAGAAAATACCCCGCTCGCTAATCATACATGCGACGCAACCTCATACAGTTTAATATTTAAAATCATATCTCTTTCTTAATTCTTTTCAAAATATTGAAAATTCGACTTGAAACTCTTTAGGGAAATTACCCCGCTCGCGAACCGTACATGCGACACAGTTACACATAGATTTCTTGAGTTATTATAATATTTCTCAATTATTTCGAAAATAAGAAGTTTAATGGAAACTCTTAAAAGTCTTAAATTCCTCAATTCAAGTCCCCTTTCAACACAATTATTACGCAACCCTAATCTCGTTTCTTCTCAAGGCAAACAATAACATAAATTAACAACAAGATCAACAAGGCATGATGTAAGTCTAAAACTACCCGGACATAAGCATGATAATAGATACACACGGATTCTCGTCACCTCGTGCGTACGTAGCCCCCCACAAATAGTAGCACATATTTGATTATTTTACCTATGTGGATAATTTTCTCTTACAAGGTTAGAAAGGAGATTTA
Source organism: Nicotiana sylvestris (assembly GCF_000393655.2). Taxonomy (NCBI): domain Eukaryota; kingdom Viridiplantae; phylum Streptophyta; class Magnoliopsida; order Solanales; family Solanaceae; genus Nicotiana; species Nicotiana sylvestris. The sequence continues at coordinate 5,185,525 of NC_091066.1, forward strand.
CCTCTCTCTGAAGTTCCATAACCGGCATTCCACACCCTTCCGAAGATTCAAATCGATGCACAACGCTCTAAAACTAGCCAATAATTATGTAAACCCATTAATATATGTTCAATTACTCATTAAAATCCAATTTATAATAATTCCTAACCCCCGATCGAAAAGTTGATAAAATTGCTCTCGGCCCCATGCCCGGATTTCGAAATTTTTCGAAGATAAAGTTTACCCATGACCTCACGAACTCGAATATATAATTTATTCTCAATTCCATACCCAAAATCGTGGTCAAAATCCAAAAATATTAATTTATAGGTCTTTTCTTCAAAACCCCAAATTTCCACTAATTTCTCATGTCTAAATCCATATATAATCCAAGTATTTAACTTGCAATAGGTGAGAATCACTTATCTTAACATAGATGATGAAGATGAAGCTCCAAAATTGCTCCTAGGTCGACTCCCATGGAGGAAAATGAAATGAAAATTGCCAAACTCCCCTTTTAAAAACCTCACTGCCCAGGCGACCTCTTTCGCGATCGCGAGAATAACTTTGCGATTGCTGTCACACCTCCTTTTTCCGCACCCGAGGGGCGCAGGGGAGTTTTTTCCAATTAAAGGACAATCGAAACGGGATTTATTTGTTTATTTCAGAGTCGCCACTTGGGAGATTTACGGTGTCCCAAGTCACCAATTTTAATCCCGAATCGAGGAAAATAATGACTCTATATTACAGTCTGCGTACCAGAAATCTAGATAAGGAATTCTGTTAACCCGGGAGAAGGTGTTAGGCATTCCCGAGTTCCGTGGTTCTAGCACGGTCGCTCAACTGTTATATTTGGCTTATTTATCTGATTTTTAATACAATATGAACTTATGTGCAAATTTATCTTTTAACCGCTTTACTATTATTGTTTTTACAAGAATGTGAACATCGCTTAAAACACGTCTTTGGACTGCGTCACATGAAATGCACCCACAATCCGGAACGCATTTTATTTGATGTTTTGAGATTTGGATTTGGGTCGCATGAAATGCACACCCGAGCTTAAGAAAGTAAATTATTAAACACGCGCCTAAAGAGACTATCGCGTTATTATTTTTTGCGGAGGCCGCGAAATTCGCTAAACGACCCTCCTGAATTCTAAGTAATTTTAAACAAGTATTTACTGAGGGCCCCGCAATTTGTATTTTTATTCGGCGAGGCTCATCTCATTCTTATTTTTTAAAGAATTTGCAACGTCATGGAAATGCATCTCGGGCCACGCCACAATCAATGCGCCCGTGACTAGAGACATATTTCGACTCCGTTGAGATTTGGATTTGGGTCACATAAATGTGCACCCGAGTTTAGGGAGATAACATTATTAAAGGCGCGCCTAAAGCAACTAGCGCATTATTATTTTTTGTAGGGCCGTGAAATTTGCTAAAACGGCCCGTCCCGGAATCTAAGTATTTAATACATATATTTTGTGAGGGCCCCGCAATTTGTACATTTTTTATTTTCGGCGAAGCTTGTCCCGTTTTTTTTGTTTTTTTATTTTTATTTTTTTTTATATTTTTTTTAAAAGGATGCCATTTTTACGCCTTTAACAATACTAAACCTTACGGCTTCTTTACACCTACAATCTCATAACTTGTCAAGACTTGATAAAAGAAGTTAAGCGAATGAGTGTTTCGGGCGTAGTAACAACAGGTACTAATACTAATTTTGTCCAAATAAACTAAGACAATAATAACATAACACATTGAACGTAAATAATAACAATACTAATCTTGGGACTACTAATACAACTAAATCAAATGACATCAAGTAATCAATAATAACATAACACAAAAATGAACTAAAATGCATACGGTAAAACATAAGCAGAAAATTATCATATCAATTGATATATTGCAACTTCAAACATTGAACGTAAAATTTCTTTAATCCAATACATCGAGGCTTAACTAACCTGAATAAACAGAAATGCACGGAGCCATGGACCGAACCTCAACATCGACTTCAACGAACAACCGCGACCGGGAAACCATAGAAAAGGTTATCGAAGCTCGGACGGAATAGCTCGCGCCAGAAACTCGAACACGAACGGACTAACAATGAGTCATGGCTACAACTGACTTTTCCAGGCGGTCATTTGGGCGTGGGGGAGCTGAACGGAACAGCAGCGAGGGCCGGATTCAATGGAGGATCGTCGGACTAATTTTTTTTTGTTACGACGAGGGAGAAGAAATGGCCGGGGGATGGTGGTTTGGATGTAGCGTCGACGGGCAGTGATGAACCCGAACCACAGCAGCAGTGGCTGCTGCTCGAACAACGCAACAATGGTGACAGCAGTAGGGTTGACGAGCAGTAGGGCTTGTTGGCTGAGGAAGAGAGGTTGTTTGACGATGAGGGAGTGAAGCTGGGGGCAGTGACGGCGAAGGCGAAGCAGCAGTACTCGCCGGATTTAATGGAGGATGGAAGCGATGGTCGTTCGGACGTGAGGGAGTGGCATCGCGACTGGTTTTTGGGTTGCGACGGGTGTGATGGAGCTGGGCGTCGTTGGTGGTGGTGTTGAACTGGTTTTTGGACGTGAGGGCGACTGGTTTGGTCGTTTTCTGGACCGGGGATGCGACGCGGGGAAGTAGGGTTCTCTTTGGTTTTTTAAAGAGGATGGAGGAACAGTCGTTTGGGTGGTTTAACGGAGGGGTCGTGACGGGGAGTGTGAGAGTGGGGAGGGAGGTCCGGTGGTCGAAGAGGGAGCTGGGGAAGGTGACGGGGGAAGTAGGGTTTTTCCTTCTTCTCCTGAAGAAGATGATCAAACAGTACTTCTTCAGAATTTTTTTCAAAAAAAAAAAGGTCCCCCTTTTCTGTTGGCTTTCGTCCGTGTTTTGTATTGGAATGCCCATGAAAATGAGCCCCACGCGTGGTGGGGTTCGAGGCATATGTCCCCCACGCGTGGTGGGGTTCCCCACGTGTCCTGGACACGGTTTATTATGGGCTAGGTCCGAAAATTAGGCCTAAAACCGGGTAGTTTGAACCCGAATATTATTCTTTTGCCCGGACCCGAGAAATAGGAACACGTTGCTTAACTAGTCCTATGTAAGCAAAATAACTACCAAAAATAAGACTAGTATTTAAACAAAACTATATATTTTTAAATATTTTTCAAGATTTTAAAATAGCTACAAAAATATTAATAAAACTATTTTTTTGTAATTTTCGTAAATATTAAGATAAAATATGAAGTAATATTTTTTGTATTTTTCAAAGTTAAAATAACTATAAAATATTAATAAAACAATTTTTTGTAATTTTCGTTCTTTAATAAAGACAAAAATATGAAGTAATATTTTGTATTATAATGACTGCAAACATTAATAGAACTATATTTTTTGTAATTTTCGAATTTATATAAAGTACCAAAATAAAGTACAATTTTTGTATTTTTCAAGTTTATGAGAGATACATAAACTAAAATTTATATATATATTTTTTGAAATTTTCTTTTTTGCAACGAAATAAAGTAAAAATAGTTAAAATAGCTATACTAGACCCAATTTCACATATTCACGCTAAAAATGTGAAAATTCTCGGGGAGGGTCAAAAATCACGTGCTTACAGCTGCCCCTCTTTGACTGGAAACACGAAGAGTTTTCCGACAAAGAACGACTAGACGTGTTTTTGACCCGACCATTACTTGGACGGACTACACTTAAGGAAAGGGAGGGAATGTGACCGAGCCCTGGTATCTGAGCTGCCTACATATCCTTGGTTATACAGGAATCAGGCCACGTGTAGTTCGGGAATGAGAGAGATGGTAGAGGGTACCGAGGTGGAGAGCCGATCGAGGTGCCGTTCCGTTGAGGTTCCGGTCCGCGGTCCTGTCGTTACAACAAAAATGAAAACTGAAAAAGACTAACTAAGCCTATCAGCTACTAGTTACAAGGATTCCTATCTCTTAAGTCTTCTGAAACTTGGTCTTGAGTCTTGAATGGTGCTTCATACAGACTTTGGATTTGAACCTTGATACTTGCTAGTTGTAGGCGCTAGTTCTTGAGCAGATCACATCCGTTTTCCACTTCCGTGCTTCGGATTCATTCATTTTTTCTTTTTTTTTTCTTTTTTTTTGTTTTTTTGTTTTTGTGACTAGCTTTTGTTGACCCTCTCAGACTGTTGACTCGCATTCTTGGGGCGAGATTCTTGTTGCTTATATCTTGGATTGAGTGCTGGGATTTTTGTTGTGGCTTCCTGCCTTCCAATGGGTTACGGCTTGACTTTGAACTATCCCGCTGTTCTACAAGCGGACCCCTAACTTCTTCAATCTTTGACATATAACAATCTTCTGCTCTACAGGCAGGCCCCTGACAATCAAAACAAACAAAACAAACAAAATTTCCTAACCCAGTTTGCACTGGGAAGGTTTGTGAGTCGTTAGCAAAATCGTAGCCCACTGATACTACTGATGCAGTGCTGAGAGTGAACTAAACACTAGATTAGGATGTATTCCCTTGTTATACAGGTGGGCGCCTAACTTCAATGCTTGAAATGTAAGGACTGAAATGTATTCCTCCGTTCTATGGGCGGGCTCCCAACTTCAACACTTGTAATGAAAAAGACTGAAATGTATTCCTCTCGTTATACAGGTGGGTGCCTGGATTTAGGAAAATGACTCTTTTTTTCAAAATGTTTTTTTTAGCATCTTAGGAGAAAGATTCATCGGACTAAGATTTTGATCCTAGGAGAAGGTTCGTCAGACTAGGTCTCTATCTTAGGAGAAAAATTCGTCAGACTAAGATTTTGATCCTAGGAGAAGGTTCATCAGACTAGGTCATTTTTGTTTTTTGGTTATCTTAGGAGAAAGATTCATCAGACTAAGATTTTGATCCTAGGAGAAGGTTCGTCAGACTAGGTCTCTATCTTAGGAGAAAAATTCATCGGACTAAGATTTTGATCCTAGGAGAAGGTTCATCAGACTAGGTCTCTATCTTAGGAGAAAAATTCATCGGACTAAGATTTTGATCCTAGGAGAAGGTTCATCAGACTAGGTCATTTTTTGTTTTTTTTTTGGTTATCTTAGGAGAAAGATTCATCAGACTAAGATTTTGATCCTAGGAGAAGGTTCATCAGACTAGGTCATTTTTGTTTTTGGTATCTTAGGAGAAAGATTCATCAGACTAAGATTTTGATCCTAGGAGAAGGTTCGTCAGACTAGGTCTCTATCTTAGGAGAAAAATTCATCGGACTAAGATTTTGATCCTAGGAGAAAGTTCATCAGACTAGGTCTCTATCTTAGGAGAAAAATTCATCGGACTAAGATTTTGATCCTAGGAGAAGGTTCATCAGACTAGGTCATTTTATTTTGGTATCTTAGGAGAAAGATTCATCAGACTAAGATTTTGATCCTAGGAGAAGGTTCATCAGACTAGGTCATTTTTTGTTTTTTGGTTATCTTAGGAGAAAGATTCATCAGACTAAGATTTTGATCCTAGGAGAAGGTTCATCAGACTAGGTCATTTTTGTTTTTGGTATCTTAGGAGAAAGATTCATCAGACTAAGATTTTGATCCTAGGAGAAGGTTCGTCAGACTAGGTCTCTATCTTAGGAGAAAAATTCGTCAGACTAAGATTTTGATCCTAGGAGAAGGTTCATCAGACTAGGTCATTTTTTTTTGGTATCTTAGGAGAAAGATTCATCAGACTAAAACTTAACTTTGAGGAAGTGCGTCTCCTGTGGGTACAATAAACTTAGGAAGTGCGTCTCCTATTGTTAGAACTGAACTTAGGAGGAAATGCATCTCCTATGGGTGAAACTGAAACAAACCTAGGAGGAAATGCGTCTCCTATGGGTGAAACTGAAACAAACCTAGGAGGAAATGCATCTCCTATGGGTGAAACTGAAACAAACCTAGGAGGAAATGCGTCTCCTATGGGTGAAACTGAAACAAACCTAGGAGGAAATGCGTCTCCTATGGGTGAAACTGAAACAAACCTAGGAGGAAATGCATCTCCTATGGGTGAAACTGAAACAAACCTAGGAGGAAATGCGTCTCCTATGGGTGAAACTGAAACAAACCTAGGAGGAAATGCGTCTCCTATGGGTGAAACTGAAACAAACCTAGGAGGAAATGCATCTCCTATGGGTAAAACTAAACAAACCTAGGAGGAAATGAATCTCCTATGGGTAAAGACGTGGAATGTATTCCCTTATTATACAGGTGGGCGCCTAATGGTAAAGACACAAAATGTATTCCCTTGTTATACAGGTGGGTGCCTAGAATATGAAATGCACAGACAAAAGTATTCCTCCCGTTATTCAGGTGGGCGCCTGTTTAAACTAAGACATAAAAGTATTCCTCTCGTTATACAGGTGGGCGCCTGGTAAAGACATGAAAAATGATATGCCCGCATTATACTGGTGGGTGACCTTGAACAGAAATGAAAAGACAGAAAATGTATTCCTCTCGTTATTCAGGTGGGCGCCTATCAAGAAATGTAAAGACTGAAACCAACATATCCTATTTGAGGGCGGATGAACCCAACATATCCTGTTTGAGGGCGGATGAACCCCAACATATCCTATTTGAGGGCGGATGAACCCGACAGATCCTATTTGAGGGCGGATGAACCCAACATATCCTATTTGAGGGCGGATGAACCCGACATATCCTATTTGAGGGCGGATGAACCCGACATATCCTATTTGAGGGCGGATGAACCCAACAGATCCTATTTGAGGGCGGATGAACCCGACATATCCTATTTGAGGGCGGATTAACCCGACAGATCCTATTTGAGGGCGGATTAACCCAACAGATCCTATTTGAGGGCGGATTAACCCAACATATCCTATTTGAGGGCGGATGAACCCAACATATCCTATTTGAGGGCGGATTAACCCGACAGATCCTATTTGAGGGCGGATTAACCCAACAGATCCTATTTGAGGGCGGATGAACCCGACAGATCCTATTTGAGGGCGGATGAACCCAACAGATCCTATTTAAGGGCGGATGAACCCAACAGATCCTATTTGAGGGCGGATGAACCCGACATATCCTATTTGAGGGCGGATGAACCCGACATATCCTATTTGAGGGCGGATGAACCCAACAGATCCTATTTGAGGGCGGATGAACCCGACAGATCCTATTTGAGGGCGGATTAACCCGACAGATCCTATTTGAGGGCGGATGATCCCAACATATTCTATTTGAGGGCGGATGAACCCGACATATCCTATTTGAGGGCGGATGAACCCAACAGATCCTATTTGAGGGCGGATGAACCCGACAGATCCTATTTGAGGGCGGATTAACCCGACAGATCCTATTTGAGGGCGGATGAACCCAACAGATCCTATTTGAGGGCGGATGAACCCGACAGATCCTATTTGAGGGCGGATTAACCCGACAGATCCTATTTGAGGGCGGATGAACCCGACAGATCCTATTTGAGGGCGGATTAACCCAACAGATCCTATTTGAGGGCGGATTAACCCAACAGATCCTATTTGAGGGCGGATGAACCCAACATATCCTATTTGAGGGCGGATGAACCCGACATATCCTATTTGAGGGCGGATGAACCCGACAGATCCTATTTGAGGGCGGATGAACCCGACAGATCCTATTTGAGGGCGGATTAACCCAACAGATCCTATTTAAGGGCGGATTAACCCGACAGATCCTATTTGAGGGCGGAAGAACCCAACAGATCCTATTTGAGGGCGGATGAACCCGACAGATCCTATTTGAGGGCGGATTAACCCGACAGATCCTATTTGAGGGCGGATGAACCCGACAGATCCTATTTGAGGGCGGATTAACCCAACAGATCCTATTTGAGGGCGGATTAACCCAACAGATCCTATTTGAGGGCGGATGATCCCAACATATCCTATTTGAGGGCGGATGAACCCGACATATCCTATTTGAGGGCGGATGAACCCGACAGATCCTATTTGAGGGCGAATGAACCCGACAGATCCTATTTGAGGGCGGATTAACCCAACAGATCCTATTTGAGGGCGGATGAACCCGACATATCCTATTTGAGGGCGGATGAACCCAAAATATCTTTAAGACTTGAAAATGTCTTACCTCGAATACTTGCTGGGGATTGGGATGAATTTTCCTTTTCTACCTTCCCCATTTTTTATTATTATTCTTTTTTTTTTAATTCCCTTTTTTTTGTTTTGTTTTTGCATAGCTTCTTCCTTCCAAGACTACCTCCCTTGATTTACTTACCTGTTGGGTGGTAAAATGTTATCAGCTGAGGGTACCTGACTTCCAGAAAATTTTCTAAATGGAAGGAAAATTTTCTGCCCCAGTTTGATAATATCCCTTGTGGCATGCGCTTCTGCATCAATGCCATTTCCTTTACCTGTTTCAAATCAAACAAAATTTGTTAGTTTAAAATATGGTGGTTGGTTTTGATACTCCTGCTGGGATGGTTTTCCCTTTTTCCCTCCTTGCTCTGTGTTCCACAACTTGTTGGGGATGATATTATGTGCTGGGGATAATCCCTTCCTGCTGGGGGTATCCCTCTTCTTTTGTGACATAGCTCGGAAACTGGTATTTCCCCGACCTTTTAGTCTAGTATGGATTTCGCCCAATCATGCTCACTGCTCTCCTTGCTCTGTTCATGGGCCTTGGCCTTTGAGGTTTATAACCTTGGTTTTGGCAAGGATATCTCTCTTGACGCTCGTCAATCCTTCTGTCAATTCCCTTTGCTGGGGATATCTTTTTGACACTGGCCTCGCGCTTGTTCCTTGCTGACTATACCATTTGGATATACTAGTCAGATCTCATCTTGGAAAGATGATGGCATATTTTGAAGTCATTTCATACTTGTTCTGACCGGACAGACTCTATTGGGGAAATTTTTTATGAAAGGAGAAAGATAACAGAAACAAAATAAAAGACAAAGGAAACGATGACTCTTTTACAAAAGAAACTATAAATAAAAACCTATCAAACGCAGATACCGACTCTAATGGCCATGACATGCGTATGTGGCCTATCCTCTGCCGTCAATCATCTTTTAAGATCTTCCATTGGCGATTCCCCCTCTGATTCTCAATCTTATTCGACTTGTAGTGCCCGAAGGGTTTTCACTATCAAGTCTCTCTCATTTTGGTTTTCTCTCAGCTTTCACCGCCTTATGGTGCCTGTGAAGGTTTTCACCAATAAGACTCTCTCGTTTTATATCTCTCTCCAGCTGAGGATTTGGAGTGTTGCCGGTATGACTCTTTCTGTTGGAGATTAGAGTCCTTTCTGCTGTGGAACAGAATGTTATGTTCGCCGGTAAGACTCTTCATTTGTCTGACTTGGCATCTTTTGAAGACTGATCAGAAGGTCTTTCTTTGGACCGTAATGTGGGTTTTGGATAGGTTAGAAGGAAAGGGTATAAAAGGCTCAAAAATACATTAATTTGGGGTTATTAATTACAACCTTCGGAATTCGATTTATTTACATCAAACGCAATATCTGCCCCAGTTTCTTGCTTGGGGATATCTTAATTGATTTTTTTTTCATTTTTTTTTCAAAACTATGACCGAGCCGTGAAGCGCCTACGTATCCTCTTTGAGGAATCAGGTCAAACGTAGTTCCCAATTCCTCTTTTCCATTTGACTTTCTTTTTTTTTCTTTTTCTTTTGTGTTATCACTTTTCTTTTCATTTCTCTTTTCTTTTCTCATTTCTCCTTTCTTTTTGTTGTTTTTTCTTTCTCTTTTTTTTATTTTATTCTTCTTTTTCCATTTTGCTGTTTTCTTTTCTATCTTTTCTCTTACCTGCCATGCTTGCGTATTTTATTCGTTGCTACTAATTCCGAACGAGGGGTATGAAAGAAAATAAATAAGGCTCAAAAGGGGTAACGAAGGATAAAGTGTTTGGGTAGCAGAACAAAATGCCTTCGTCATTCCAGTCTTCAAAACATGCCAAGTGCAAACAACACACTTTAAATTTGTAGTCTCTTCTGATGGTGCTGGACTTGACAATTATGTTAAACATTTTATTTTTCCTTTGTCATTTCTAAGCACCGTTGGGCGACACTCTCATTATCATGACCGACCCTCATGCCAATTTGGCGAATCTTTGCCTTTTAACGGTTTCCTTTGTGTTTAACTTGCCCCAGTTCCACATGACTCGAGCTCTATATGATCTCAACCGTTCTTATTTTTCTTTAACTGTTCTGATCACCTCTCCAGGGTTCGGATTAACTTTTAAGATTAGGCCCAAACTGGGTACGCATGTTATGTCCCTAGAATCGGCATCGAACAAAAAATGGTAAAAGGACTAAACAAAAAGATGACTGGAAATAATAAAAGACCGGACTTTGTATTAGACTACCGGTGAAATGGTTTAAATAACAAAACAAACAAAACAATCCAGAACAAAATCCTAAAAACAAACTGGACAAGACAACATCCGACTCATAACCCTAATAATCCGAACAACAGAAATGACAACAAAATGAGCCACCACAAGCTTCTCTCTTGCTGACCCAGGAACAAAACGTCCTCTCACTTTATCAGAATTGGCATCTTAGCCACTGAGCTTTACATTAGTATTGTGAAGACCATTGCCAGCTTCAATATCAGCAACCTCCGTCAACAAGTTTCCAATAGGATTCAAGTGCTTCTGTTATTAGGCCTGATCCCCGCAGATTGTATATCATGAGGTGCAAGCAAAGGATTCTGGGAGTCATTGTCCGGGTTACCACAAACCAACCACCTTAACTTATCTGCAAAACAAACAGGTTAGAATGGACTCAGTCGGTCCTTATTATTGACAACATCTTTTCTCTTTTTTTTTCTTTTTTTTTTCGATGTTTTTTTCCTTTTTTTTCTTTTCTTTTTTTTTTCATTTTGCTCTTTTCATTTTTTTTCTTTTTCTTTTTCATTCTCTTTTCATTCTTTTTTCATTTTCTTTTTTATTCTTTTTTTTTTCATTTTTTTTCGTTGTGGTCGAATCTTATGGAGATTGCCTACGTATCATGACCCCGCATCAATCAGACCTTGCGTAGTTCGGACCAATAACAGATAATCAACACTAAACACACATTTTTTTTTTCAAAAATTTAAAACAAACTGGGTTTCAAGGATTTAAAGATTACCCACCAGCTTGAAAATTAAACAACCCGCATGTTCTAATCAAAAGATTGGTAGACTTAAAAACAAAATTCCAGCTCCCTTTCTCTGTTCGACAAATGCAACCAAATGGTTATTTTTTTGCAAATGTGGCCCCTTCCAATTTTCACATGAATTTTGAGGCCGGGGAGGATTATTTTGACACTTTAAAACTTGTCCATTCTTTTACGAAAATAACCTTTCGACAACTGAAAGATACTCTAAGGCTATTTCGGCAAGAACGGTTTAAGACGCGGCCGAAGCTGGCTCGGCTTATTATGACAAAAGACGGTATTCACATGACCGCTGACTCTTTGATTTTTTTTCTTTTCAAATTACAATAAAAGACTTGGCGTTGTAAACACGGCCCTTCAGCGCCTCGGGGACGAAGATTTATAAGGCTGTGTGGGTCAACTTGGACCAAAAATTCTAAACATGACCCGAAGGTGGCTATTTATGCAAAGTCAGCCTTCCGGCGTCCCTTTCGGGAACATTCGGCTATTTATGACAAAACAGCATCACCTGACTTATTTATGACTCTTTTGTCGTTTTTCAAATTAGAAAACTCAATATTGCAAGCACGGCCTTTCAACGTCCCGGGGACGAAGATTTTTAAGGCTGTGTGGGTCAACTGGACCAAATCTTTTTAAAAAAATGACCCAAAGGTGGCTGTTTTATGCAAAGTCAGCCTTCCGGCGTCCCTTTCGGGAACATTCGGCTATGTCTTGATAAAACAGCGTCACCCGACTTCTTTATGACAAAAATTGAAATTTGACATATATATTTTTTTTATGATTATTATTTGTTTGTTTTGGCTTTTTAGCAAAAGGTGGGGTTGGACCCGATGAGGGTTGCCTACGTATCTCACATCCGGTGAGAATCAAACCCGCGTAGTTCGGGCAAATAAACTATTATTGAGAAGACCCTTTTCCATTTTCTATATATATTTTTTTTATTATTATTTTCATAACAATCAAATAGACTATTATTCTATTATTTTCATTTATAACAAACAAACGAATTAACGAAAAACATAAAACATTCCTTCTTTTTTGAGAAGGTGGGGTTGGACCCGATGAGGGTTGCCTACGTATCTCACATCCGGTGAGAATCAAACCCGCGTAGTTCGGTCAAAAGAACTACTTTAAAAGAAGAAAGGAAGCATTTTTTGATTGATTTTCTTTTTACAAGAAACACTTCTAAGATATATTTTGAATTTTCATTTGCTCTTTTTTTTTTCTTTATTCTAAAGAAGAAGAAGAGAATATTTTTTCGGAATTTTGCTTTCAATAAAAGAAATGCTTCTCAAAATGTTTTTTTTTTCTTTTTTTTTTGGATTCTGAATTTTCTTTTCAATTTTGAAAAAGACTCAAAATATTTTCGGATTTGTTTTTATTTTTTTTATTTTATATTATATTTTTATTTTTTATTTTATTTTTTAAAGAAACAACTAGAAAGACTTTCTAAATAAGTTAATAATGGAAAATATTTTTGGATTATTTTAATTTTGTCACTTTCATAAACAAATAAATAACACATATTTTAAAAACAAGACTCTTATTTTCATTTTTATGGCAAGACAAACAATTTTCTTTTCTATTAATGCTTTTTTTTTTTTAATAAAACAAATTATTAAGACATATTTTTTATTTTATATTCTCAAAATTTCGGCAGAGTTTCGACACTACTTGGACATTTGTTTTCTTTTTCTTTCTAAAAATAAGTAGTTATATCTCTACACTGTCATTTCCTCATCTTTTCACGATTTTCTAATTTGTGGAAAATGATGACAACATACAAAATCTTTTGAATTTTCATGCCTTGTTTTTATATGCATTTTTATTTTTTTATGTTTATTGTTATTTTCAAAATGTGGCATGGGAAACATAAGGATTTCCAAGACATCTTGGATTTCGCAAATGTTCCTCATGCGCTTTTTCCAACATATGAAGTGTGGGGGACATATGGGAATTCCAAGACTTCTTGGATTCCACAAATGTTCCCCATGTGTTTTCCCAAAAAGCAAGCGTGGGGGACATAGGGAATTCCAAGGCTTCTTGGATTCCGCAAATGTTCCCCATGCTTTGATTAAAATAACATCATGCTGGAAATGACCAAATGACCCATTCGCCCTTGACTGAATACAACATGTAGCACATAGGATGCCATAAGATGGTCTATTATTTTCAGGTTGCTTGTCCTAGACGGACCCAACCCCTGTGTTGAGTCCCCTAAGTCAAATGCACATGATGCAAATAAACGTTCCTACTAGGGATCCGGCATGTGGCTTTGTTATACTAGGTTCAGAACCTGGGTGTTTGTTCTAGACCTGGCTTACCCGAGCGGACAGCTCGAGCCGAGGGGGGGCAGCGTACCGGGAATACAGAAGCTTCACCGGCTTAGCAACTTATCCGAACCTCGTTCTAAATTGGGATTTGACACTATACAGAAAAGAAGTCATACGAAGTACGCCCTTCTTCATGATTTAGAAGACTCAGAGAGAAGATGGGTTTCGGCACAATTTATATACAGTTCACATAATATCAAAGCGGTAAAAGCAACATTTAGCACATTAGGCTTAAAACATGTAAAAAATCAGATAAAGCCAAATATAACAATTTATCTAAGCTCGAATTTCTAACCCTGAACCAGTGGTTCTGGGTTATTAAAATTTCCCCAGCAGAGTCGCCAGAGCTGTCACACCTCCTTTTTCCGCACCCGAGGGGCGCAGGGGAGTTTTTTCCAATTAAAGGACAATCGAAACGGGATTTATTTGTTTATTTCAGAGTCGCCACTTGGGAGATTTACGGTGTCCCAAGTCACCAATTTTAATCCCGAATCGAGGAAAATAATGACTCTATATTACAGTCTGCGTACCAGAAATCTAGATAAGGAATTCTGTTAACCCGGGAGAAGGTGTTAGGCATTCCCGAGTTCCGTGGTTCTAGCACGGTCGCTCAACTGTTATATTTGGCTTATTTATCTGATTTTTAATACAATATGAACTTATGTGCAAATTTATCTTTTAACCGCTTTACTATTATTGTTTTTACAAGAATGTGAACATCGCTTAAAACACGTCTTTGGACTGCGTCACATGAAATGCACCCACAATCCGGAACGCATTTTATTTGATGTTTTGAGATTTGGATTTGGGTCGCATGAAATGCACACCCGAGCTTAAGAAAGTAAATTATTAAACACGCGCCTAAAGAGACTATCGCGTTATTATTTTTTGCGGAGGCCGCGAAATTCGCTAAACGACCCTCCTGAATTCTAAGTAATTTTAAACAAGTATTTACTGAGGGCCCCGCAATTTGTATTTTTATTCGGCGAGGCTCATCTCATTCTTATTTTTTAAAGAATTTGCAACGTCATGGAAATGCATCTCGGGCCACGCCACAATCAATGCGCCCGTGACTAGAGACATATTTCGACTCCGTTGAGATTTGGATTTGGGTCACATAAATGTGCACCCGAGTTTAGGGAGATAACATTATTAAAGGCGCGCCTAAAGCAACTAGCGCATTATTATTTTTTGTAGGGCCGTGAAATTTGCTAAAACGGCCCGTCCCGGAATCTAAGTATTTAATACATATATTTTGTGAGGGCCCCGCAATTTGTACATTTTTTATTTTCGGCGAAGCTTGTCCCGTTTTTTTTGTTTTTTTATTTTTATTTTTTTTTTTATTTTTTTAAAAGGATGCCATTTTTACGCCTTTAACAATACTAAACCTTACGGCTTCTTTACACCTACAATCTCATAACTTGTCAAGACTTGATAAAAGAAGTTAAGCGAATAAGTGTTTCGGGCGTAGTAACAACAGGTACTAATACTAATTTTGTCCAAATAAACTAAGACAATAATAACATAACACATTGAACGTAAATAATAACAATACTAATCTTGGGACTACTAATACAACTAAATCAAATGACATCAAGTAATCAATAATAACATAACACAAAAATGAACTAAAATGCATACGGTAAAACATAAGCAGAAAATTATCATATCAATTGATATATTGCAACTTCAAACATTGAACGTAAAATTTCTTTAATCCAATACATCGAGGATTAACTAACCTGAATAAACAGAAATGCACGGAGCCATGGACCGAACCTCAACATCGACTTCAACGAACAACCGCAACCGGGAAACCATAGAAAAGGTTATCGAAGCTCGGACGGAATAGCTCGCGCCAGAAACTCGAACACGAACGGACTAACAATGAGTCATGGCTACAACTGACTTTTCCAGGCGGTCATTTGGGCGTGGGGGAGCTGAACGGAACAGCAGCGAGGGCCGGATTCAATGGAGGATCGTCGGACTAGTTTTTTTTTTTGTTACGACGAGGGAGAAGAAATGGTCGGGGGCTGGTGGTTTGGATGTAGCGTCGACGGGCAGTGATGAACCCGAACCACAGCAGCAGTGGCTGCTGCTCGAACAGCGCAACAATGGTGACAACAGTAGGGTTGACGAGCAGTAGGGCTTGTTGGCTGAGGAAGAGAGGTTGTTTGACGATGAGGGAGTGAAGCTGGGGGCAGTGACGGCGAAGGCGAAGCAGCAGTACTCGCCGGATTTAATGGAGGATGGAAGCGATGGTCGTTCGGACGTGAGGGAGTGGCATCGCGACTGGTTTTTGGGTTGCGACGGGTGTGATGGAGCTGGGCGTCGTTGGTGGTGGTGTTGAACTGGTTTTTGGACGTGAGGGCGACTGGTTTGGTCGTTTTCTGGACCGGGGATGCGACGCGGGGAAGTAGGGTTCTCTTTGGGTTTTTAAAGAGGATGGAGGAACAGTCGTTTGGGTGGTTTAACGGAGGGGTCGTGACGGGGAGTGTGAGCGTGGGGAGGGAGGTCCGGTGGTCGAAGAGGGAGCTGGGGAAGGTGACGGGGGAAGTAGGGTTTTCCCTTCTTCTCCTGAAGAAGATGATCAAACAATACTTCTTCAGAATTTTTTTCAAAAAAAAAAAGGTCCCCCTTTTCTGTTGGCTTTCGTCCGTGTTTTGTATTGGAATGCCCATGAAAATGAGCCTCACGCGTGGTGGGGTTCGAGGCATATGTCCCCCACGCGTGGTGGGGTTCCCCACGTGTCCTGGACACGGTTTATTATGGGCTAGGTCCGAAAATTAGGCCTAAAACCGGGTAGTTTGAACCCGAATATTATTCTTTTGCCCGGACCCGAGAAATAGGAACACGTTGCTTAACTAGTCCTATGTAAGCAAAATAACTACCAAAAATAAGACTAGTATTTAAACAAAACTATATATTTTTAAATATTTTTCAAGATTTTAAAATAGCTACAAAAATATTAATAAAACTATTTTTTTGTAATTTTCGTAAATATTAAGATAAAATATGAAGTAATATTTTTTGTATTTTTCAAAGTTAAAATAACTATAAAATATTAATAAAATAATTTTTTGTAATTTTCGTTCTTTAATAAAGACAAAAATATGAAGTAATATTTTGTATTATAATGACTGCAAACATTAATAGAACTATATTTTTTGTAATTTTCGAATTTATATAAAGTACCAAAATAAAGTACAATTTTTGTATTTTTCAAGTTTATGAGAGATACATAAACTAAAATTTATATATATATTTTTTGAAATTTTCTTTTTTGCAACGAAATAAAGTAAAAATAGTTAAAATAGCTATACTAGACCCAATTTCACATATTCACGCTAAAAATGTGAAAATTCTCGGGGAGGGTCAAAAATCACGTGCTTACAATTGCGATTACCAAATTCAGCTACCCTAAATTCTTTTTATACACGAACACGACAAAGGCTATGCGATTGCCAACCTCTGCTTGATCGACATACGCAAACGCGAGCTCAGCTCCGCGAACGCGAAGGCAAATCCGTCATGCCTCCAACCAATGCCTTGCGCGATCGCGTACTTGCCCTTGCGATCGCAAGAAACAACCTCGCCAGCTCCCAGTCAGTACTACGCGATCACGTGTCTATCTACGCGATCGCGATGAGCAACCCAAACACCAGAAACTAACAATCATAAACAAAGGATATATGGTCTGAAACTACCCCGAAACATACACGAGGCCCTCGAGACCCCGTCCAATTGCACCAACCAGTTCCAAAACACATTACGAACTTAGTTGAGCCTTCAAATCACATCAAACACCGCCGAATTCATGGATTGCACCTCACTCCGAGCTTAATGAACTTTAGAATTTTCAACTTCTACATTCAATGGCGAAACCTATCAAATCACGTTCGATTGACCTCAAATTTTGTACACAAGTCATATTTGATATTACGGACCTACTCCAACTTCCAGAATCGGATTCCGACCCCGATATCAAAAAGTCCACTTCCGGTCAAACTCCTCAAAAACCTTCAAATTTCTATCTTTAGCCAAATGGCTCCAACATGACCCACTGACCTCCGAATTCACTTCCGATCGCACTTCCAACACCAGAATCACCATACAGAGCTATTCCCAGACTCGAAATCCCAAATGAACATTGATAACACTGAAATGCACTTCAACCCAAACTTATAAAATTCTTCCAAAAATGCTAACTTTCACAATAGGTGCCGAAATATTTTTGGGTCTTTCAAAACCCGATATGGACATACGCCCAAGTCCGAAATCATCATACGAACCTGTTGGAACCTTTGAATCCTGATTTCGAGGTCGTTTACTCAAAAATCTAATCTTAGTCAATTCTTTTAACTTAAAGCTTCCAAAATGAGAATTCTCTTTCCAAATCAACTCCGAACTTCCCGAAATTCAATTCCGATCACACATGCAAGTCATTATACTTGAAGTGAAGCTACTCAGGGCTTCAAACTGTTGAACGACGAGCTAGAGCTCAAAACGACTGATCGGATCGTTACAGATGAGTTAAGTGACTGTTGCCTTGAGAGGCTGTACTTGCTTTTAAATTATTGTTGCACTTAGTTGTTATCTGTTATTGTTGTGCAATTTTTGAAAGATTCATATCTGGTTTACTTGAGCTCGAATTGATTTGACTTAAACTGCCGAATTTGAAAGCATGTTCACTCTTTACTGAAAACTTTTGAAGTGAACTGTATTTACATAGCTCGTCACTACTTCTCAGTTCCCTATTTATTTCTGTTAGTTACTGAGTTGGTTGTACTTACGCTATACCCCTGCACTTCATGTGCAGATCCAGGTGTGTCCAATCACAGAGGGTGTTGATCTCGAGTGTAGCTGATTATCGGAGACTTACGAGGTAGTTGTCGGCGCCCACAGTCATGTCTCTCCTTTCTTATTATATTTTCTCTCTTGTATTGGCATTTAGCACAGATTGTTGTACACCCTCTTTCTAGACTGGTTGTTAGATGTTTATGGTTTAGTGACATCCCGATGTCGGGCTATTATTCTGCACTTGTATTTTGGGTTTTACCTTGTTGTTATGTAAACCTACGGTTAATTTAATTGCCTTAACTAATTTCTGTCATATATTGAAAGCATATTGAAAGTGTCAACTTGGCTAGTTGCACGATAGGTGCCATTACGACGGGTTAGGTATTTGGGTCGTGACAACATGTTTCGGTTGTGAGCACGTAATTTTGCCCTAATACAAATTATTCCTCAAAAATATTGCAAAATAGTTTTTTAATTATTTCATAGAATTTCAGGAATTTTTCTTTATTTTTATCCAACTTGTTTTGCATTTATTTGCATATATTTAGAAATGTTTTAAACCATAAAAATCATAAAAGTATTCCATTATTCATTTCATAACATTTTAGATTTAATTGCATTTAGGATTTAATTACATAATTAAATGCATTATCAAACAAAAATCACAAAAAAATATATAATAGTTATTGTTATATTTTTAGTTTTTAGTTTTAAATTAGCAATTCTCTTTCATTAGTTTACATTGTTAAGTTAATTAACTAGTTGTCAGATTAAGTAGTGAAGAAATTAATTTTGCAATTTTAGTTTTATGATAGTTTAATTAGTGATTTTAAAAATTGAAAGGAAGGAAACAAGGAGAAAGGGTCTGTCTTGAGACGGATTAGGGCAATTTGTTGAAGGAATTTTTACCCCTATAGTAAAGGTTGATACCTTATTTATTTTAAATAAATACTCTTTTAAAAAATTATATTCCATATCTACCTTTTGATTTTTATAGCCAAATATCTATTTATGGTTACCTCCTACCCTTAAGCCATAAAATACTCTTTGTATTATTTTTCTCTCTCATTCTTTCAGATTTTTGCCGCTTTTTTCTCCTCTTTTTCTTCCTTGTTATTTCCTTGTGCGCCGCCAAAAAACCTATAAGCTTTCTCTTTCTTCTTGCTTTTTACTTTCAGAAAATCAGAAAAAGTCCCAAATTCAAAAAATGGCATCTTTCGCAAAGGCACCACCGGAGAACGAAGCGGCAGGAGCAAAGATTTTCAAGACCAAGTGTGCTCCAAATTTTAAGAGTTCCGAGTCAGAATCACGGCCCTCTTAACGAGACAACATTAGGGTTGTTCTTGAACAAAGACGACGGAGTTTGACGCTGAGCAACTTGAAAGAGTTGAGGGTATTTGCTCGACGACGGATTCACGAGAAACTAGGGTTTGTTCTTGAACAAAAACGACGGAGTTTGGGGCTGAGCAACTTGATTTTTTGTTAATATATTTCAATGTATTTTCAACGTATCACACTGTATTTTCATGTATTTAATTGTATTCATTGTCTTTTTTTTCATTGTAATTCAATGTATCTCGCTGTATTACATGTATTTCATTGTATTCACTATCTTTTTTTCATTGTATTTCAATGTATCTCGCTGTATTCTATGTATTTTATTGTATTCAGTGTCTCGCTATATGCAATGAATGTATTCATATATTTTTTAATTAATATAATTTATGTATTCAGATGTATTATATAATTTTTCTGAAAATTGCTATGTTTTTGAGGTATTTTTTGGTTGAGAATCTTTTTTATAACTGGAAATACAAAATTTGTGTGTTATAATTGAGTATGTTGAGTTATACTAGGAGTCTATTATGTTAATTGATTCACTTTCCGTTTAAAAACAGTGTAATCCCCTGTTTCACGCCGTAAATACAGTCGAATACAATAATCTGTCCAGCTGTAATCCCATGTTTCACGCCATGAATATAGTCGAATACATTCGAATACAACAACTGATTAGTTGGACTTCCCTGATTCACGCATATTTTTGCTACCGTATTCATTCACGCCTATTTTTGCTATTGTATTCATGAATACAGTAGCTTAAATACATCTAAACATCTTATAACAACATAGAACGTATCTACAATCCGTAATATAGCAAATGGTATCTATAGATAGCTAATTACCACTAAAAGATAGTGTTTTATGAAAATTTCTCTTTGTTAAATGGCTAAATTGCCAAAAGCTCCACATCACCTAGCCCAATCCCCACCTCCGCCACGCCAAGCCCCAAAGGCCCCAAACGACACTGTTTCCCCCATTCAATCCTAAGCACTCCCATTTCCCGTTTCATTATGAAAATTTTAATTGTAAAATAAAACTCATAATTCTAATTTGAAAATAAAAGGAGAAAAAAATAATTTTTTTTACGTATAATACAAAATAACAACTATTAAAAATATCAGTAGATTTTTTAACAAAATAATAAAAGGTTTTTTTTTTTTTTTAACTTTAAATGAATTCGAAAATCATAATTTTCTAATAAATGTTATATTATTTTAATTACATTGAAAAATAATTATAAATATTAAAGTATTTATATCTAAATACTTAAACCAAATAATGAAAAAAAGAAATAGGAAAACAAATTGTTGTTGGAAGGAATCGACCCCTTGACTTTCAAGGCCAAAACCAACTTCACACCTAGCTTTTAACCATTACACCACCCAGCACTCTACTTTTCATTTGGTGCACTAGATTCTATTTATCTGCTTTTCTTGCGCTTTCAAAGGGCGTTATATATAAAATTCAACTCGAAAAAAGATACTAAAATAGGACAGCTGTTCATTTTGTTTTAAAAAGAAGATGCCCTCTCACCTAATTTTTAGCAGAAAGATGGAAAATTCTGCATTTTTTAAAGAGAGTTGACTCCCCTCATTTTGGCACTGATTTTTGCTGCTGTTGAGTGTTCATTTGCTGGTGGATCTGCTGATTCCAGTTATTGTTCAAGGTTAGATACACAACTATGTACTTGTACGGTTTTATATTTTAGCCTTCTTTCATGAAATTCAAGTGTAGTGTTGTAATATTCCTTTGGTTAATTGTTTATATAGGTTTCAGTGTGTTGTGAAATGTTTGAAAAATGCTGAAGTGATAAATAATAACCCATTGTTATTTATCCCACACTGGGGGGTCAGACTTTACCCCTAACTTGTGAGGTGTAAGTTCAATTATCCATTTTGTATAATTTTGATCCGTAAGTTTGGGTATCTGAAATTGTATCTGCTTGTATAATTTAAAAAAAAAAAGTATTTTTAAAAGCTTCAAACATGCTATTAGTCTCACAAATTGTGTGTCCGTTACTAGTTGTAGTTTCTTGTGCACATAGGCGGAGCCAGGATCTGAAATTTCTGGGTTCGGGATTTTAGCCTTTTTAAGTTATTGAGTTCCAAAGTAATAATTTGAACATATTAAATATATTTCTTAAGACAAATATAGAGTTTGGACCAAAGTTATTGGGCCGCGCCTCGGTCTCTGGCTCCGCCCCTGCTTATGCACAATGAAACTCTAATGCTTTGGAGTTTGGATGATAGGGGCAACAACGTAAAACTAAAACACTTGCTCGAGTTCACCAGCAGCTAAATCATTGAATAATGTGACATAAGATAAATGATTATTTATGTATATACATATACAGCTAGCTGGCATTGATAATTTAAAATTCATAGTGGACAATATTATATTACATTTGGCAATAATTGAGAGTTGTTAAGTAGGTCTCATTCATTCCAAATGGTTCTTTTACAAAGTCTAACTGGATTGTTTGCACTCATTATTTTTCACAAATCTATGTTGTTGCTCTTACTAATGTTAGGCATGCATACTGCTGTTTGACATCAATAGATCAAGCTAATTAGGATGGAGGATGTCAACATTGATGAGAATGCTCCAACCCCTACACCAACTACTCAAGTAACTGAAGAGGAACCTGTGGGGCTTGAGGATGATGCTGACAAGATAATTAAGCTACTGACCAGAGGAATAAGGGAACGGGATGTTGTCTCGATTTTTGGCATGCCTGGTCTCGGAAAGACTACTTTGGCGAAAAAAATATTCAAAGATTCTTCTGTTGTTTCTCACTTTGATGTTCGAGCTTGGGTTACAATTTCGCAATCATATGATGTGAGAGAGCTGTTGAGGAATATCTATAAGCAAGTGACAGGTGTTAAGTACGATGATGGGGAGAGTGACATAGCCGATGTGTTGCGCAAGTGTTTAATGGGCAAAAGATATCTCATTGTCTTGGATGATGTATGGGAAGTTGATGCTTGGGATGAGTTAAGATTATGTTTTCCAATTGGTAAACAAGGAAACAGAATCATGTTAACAACTCGACTTAAACATGTGGCAATGGAAGTCAAGAACTGTACCGATCCTTATTCCCCTCGATTCCTAACCAAGGAAGCGAGCTGGAAATTGTTGCAGGAAAAAGCATTTCAAAAGGAAACTTGCCCTCCGGAATTACAGGATGTTGGCGTACAAATTGCGGAATATTGTAAAGGACTGCCTCTTACAGTTGTTTTGATCGGTGGAATTCTGGCGAAGAAAGAAAGGAATGTCTCAGAGTGGTGTGAAGTTGCAAACAATTTAACGTCTCATCATGGATCAGTTGAAAGTGAGAGCAACTTGGCAATACAATTAAGTTACTGCTATTTACCAGATCATTTGAGACATTGCCTTCTAACTATGGGAGTATTTAGGGAGGATGAAAAATTTGGAGCATCTAAATTGATGTTACTCTGGGTGGCCGAAGGCCTCGTTCAATGTAGTGATGAGAGAGGATTGGAGGAGGTAGCTGAAGGTTACTTGAGCGATATAATTTCTAGTAGCCTACTAATGGTTACAAAGACGACCTTTGATGGCAAGGTGAAGTACTTGCAAATTCATGATCTAGTGCGTGACTTTGTCTTAAACAAAGCTAAAGAAGAAAAGTTCATGCAAGTTATAGGGACACATAACCAATATCAACCTTCATATGATGAGGAACATCGAGTGTGCATTCACCTCGACCATAAGCTTCGTCATGATTTGGAGAGATTCAACAACAAAGTAGATATATTCCTCACAAGCGGCTCCACATCTTTTGGTCAAGATCTTAAATCGTTTTTTGTTACTAATAATGCGGATGATTTTCTTGCTTATAGAGATTTTTGGAGTAGTGAGTCTAGTTTTCACGGTACTATTTCTGAAGAGTATTTATCTCGTTCCTATCATTTCTCGTCAGTTGGAGACTTAAAACTTCTTAGAGTGTTGGATTTCAAGAACTGCATTCCAGGGGATTATACAAATATAGTTGATATACTGCAGTCACTAGTTTACCTGAGATACCTGGGAATGTGTTTCGAAAAGTTTTTTTTCGAGTGGGTATCACACATGTGCGACCTAGAAACTTTACTGGTGGATTCTGAGAGAATAGTAGAAGGGACACCTAATATTTGGAAGATGACGAAACTAAAGCATGTAGACGTAGGAACACTCTTACCTCGTGAGATATTTGCAATTTCTGAAGAAGGTCCGTCTAAGTTGGAGAATTTAAGGGCATTTAAAGGCATGTGTTTATGTCGTGAGGATATAGAGTTAATTGAGAGGTTTCCCAATCTTCAAAAGCTTCTCCTCGTAATAGGTGATAGTGATATTTATGAAGTTAACTCTCTCGTTCTGAAATTGGATGTTCTTACACAGCTTCAGTCCCTCGTGCTTGGTTCGATATGTAATATCACCAAGTATTATTTACCTTCAAGTCTCAAAGAGCTGATCCTCCGCGCAGTTAATATACTAGCAAGTGCAACTTCCACAATAGCTGCGTTACCCAACCTTCAAAGGCTGATATTTCAAAGGTGTATTTTCGAGCAAGAGGAGTGGGACGTGAGAGATATGGAGTTCCCGGTACTCAAAATCTTAAAATTTCAAAGCATTCATCTTAGGGGATGGCATGTCTCAGAATCATCATTTCCCATGCTTGAGAGTTTAGTGCTAAGATCTGTTGAATTGCTTGAGAAGATTCCTGACAGTTTTGTGGATATTGGAACTCTTACATCAATCAAGGTGATCTATTGTGATGATAATCTCAAGGCTTCAGCTTTGGAGATTAAGGAAGAAGTAGAAGCAACTACAGGATGTGACAACCTCAAGGTCGATATTCTTCCACATTACTCTCGGTATGTCTTTCTTTTCACCCTTCATTTTTTATGTGCCAAAATTCAAATTCTGTTGAAGTTTTATGACAATGTACATATGATGTTTCAATTATTTTCAATTTTCTTTTTTTCTAATTCTTTTTCACAAAAAGTTTAGCTTACTTTCATACGCTTGGACGCTATTGCCAGTCTCATTTAAAACTTAAAAAGAACTATAAGTTATATGACATATATATTAGCTGCTAGAATAAAACACTGGCTCAAAACTTTTCCAGAGGTTGTGGCTTTTATGTCTTTTTAACTGCTAATATATGCATTGAGCCACTCTAAACCCTATAAAGTGAAACCTATATAACACTTGGGAAATGGAGTTTTTCCACTCTCTCTATTCTTGACGCTACCCAATTGCCACTTGTTATCTTGTTGGATCATATTGGGAAGATGGAAAATCTGAACTAACTCAATTTATGAGTTTAATTCATTATGTTATTCTTGTTATAACTGCAGAATAGGTTTATATATATCTTATGTATGTTACATTAATCCGAACACGCTTTTCATTTTCACGGTTTATACAAATCAGTTAACTTGTGTTTAGTCAGCATGTTCGTGTCTCGTGGTGTTCTGATTCCTCTTTTGAAATAATTATATTAACTGTTTCGGAAGTCGAATATCAAATAGGTTTGTTCATTGAATGTTTCTTGCTAATGTCATGATAAGTATGTTTTAGAGAATCGTTTGTCTTGGTTATAATAATTCAAAGGTTTATGAGGCTTTAGGGGTTTTAATTAAGAATTGAAACGGCAGTAGAGCTGACACCTTGTCTAGTACCTTTAGAGAGTGGAAAACCAGAAGCAACATGGGCTGTCAGGGCATGCCTAATTTAAATATCAGGCTGTCCATACCAGCTGAATAGAATAATAGGAAAAGGGGGTAATGGGGTACTGAGATTCAGGGTGATGGGGGGAAATTGTTTCTAAATTGTTGGAAGTGCTTTTAAGAGCTGGAAAAGGATGAGTTAGAGGAATGTAAATACACATAGACACATTCTGAAAGAGAAAAAATACAATCTGAAAAGAGAGAGTTCAAAAAGAGGGTCGAAGAGAGTTTAAGAGCTTGGGGGGAAAGTGATCAGTTTTTTTTAGAGAGTGCTGGAGAGTTTAAGAGCAGAAAACCAAAAAAAAAAAGATACTGTTTCATTGCATCCATATATGTAATTCGAGTTCTAGACAGTGATTCTCATTCCTTTTGATTTCTTAAGTGGTTCAGTGGTCTATTGGTTCAGTTTTGGGTTTAATACAAGCTTGGTTGAGTCTGTTTGTCTTGGTATTTATTGTTGCTGTTTGTTTTTTTTACAAACTTTCTGGGCTGTGTTTGTGGCTGTTTGGAACTTCAAATTGCTGTTGTGAACTGGTGTTGTATTGCTGCTCGAATTACTGCTGCTGCTGATCTTTCTTCTACTTTATTTCTGTTCCAATTCCAGGTACACAACTTGACTTCAATAATTGTGAAGCTGAAATGTAAAGGATGAACTTGTAATTGAAGCCTGAAGATTTTAATTTAATTCAGTTTCTGATTTGTATATTTGAATGTTTTGTTCGTTAAGGATGTTTTGACTCTTGTTTACAATTGCGTTGGCTGAACTGAACATGGCTATGTAATAACTGGATTATAGACTATTATATCTTAGTTTTCTTGGATTGGTTTTCCTAGTGAATCACCAATTGTAGTTAATTCCTTGTTAGCGGATTCTTGCACCTGTTGAGTACTGGTTGTAGCCAAATTCATGGTACAGAGTAGTTCATGACTAGCCATAGTTAATTTCATGTTAAAGACCTTTGTGAATCCGTTTAGCGTAGTATAAAATAAAACTTGGAGTGGCTGTTTTGTTTCATTCTCAACAGGTAATTTAAATATAACCAGGTTGTATAAGGATTGTAGTAGGCTGCCAAAATTTCCCTGGATGGTTTACTACGGTTGTATAGTGTGACTTGATTTCAGTAGATCTTTTAGAACCTTAGTTAAAGGCTTACATTGAATGTTTAATTTCAGTAGTTATAAAATAGGCTTGAATGGTTTTTAGTCTCAATGTGTCCTTCAGCAGTACCATTAGGAAATCGTGAATCATTAAAGTGGTTAGTGTTAGTTCACTTTTTTTTCATGACAGATCATAAGCATTGATTCGTTTCAATAATTGTAAAAACAAGTTCAAATAGCTTCGGATTTCATATAGTTCACGTCCGTAGCCCAATAGTTTAAAATACCAAGTTATTTGAGTACTAGTTCAGTACTGATAATGTAAATAAAGTACTGTTTTGGTCTGGGCCATCAGATGATTCGTTTGGAGCTGATTGGGCTGCCCAGATTCATGTTGCGATATTCCCGTCCGGGCTCGAACCCCGAGCTCGTTGGGACGCCAACGTCCTTGTAGGCCCAATGTTTGAGGCAACCCTTCTCATAGTAAGGTTGTTGACATATTAATTAATTAGGGCCTTTTCTTTACTTCTTAGAGACAGAATAAAATAGCAAATCATAGTCGCTTTAGGTTTGCCTTTTAAATAATAAATGAGACGAGTCTCGCCAAACAAAAATACATAAATTGCGGGGCCCTCAATAAATGGTTAAAATGAAACATTTAGAATTCGGGATGGGCCGTTTAGTGAATTTCACGGCCCTCCCCAAAGATAATAACGCGCTAGTCATTTTAGACACGCTTTTAATAATTTACTTTCTTAAACTCGGGTGCACATTTATGTGACCCAAATCCAAATCTCAACGGAGTCGAAATGTGTCTATAACCACGGGTGCATTGATGTAACGTGGTTCGAGATATGTTTTCACAACGTTGTAATTCTCGTTAAAAATAATAATAATAAAAGCGGTAAAAAGTTAAAAATTTGCACATAGGTTCAACATGTATGAAAATCACATAAATAAGCCGAATATAACAGTTGAGCAACCGTGCTAGAACCACGTAACTCGGGAATGCCTAATACCTTCTCCCGAGTTAACAGAATTCCTTATCCGGATTTCTGGTTCGTGGACTGTAATATAGAGTCATCTTTTCCTCGATTCGGGATTTGAACCGGTGACTTGGGACACTATAAATCTCCCAAGCGACGACTCTTAATCCTTTTAATAAATAAATCTCGTTTCGATTGTCCTTTATTTAGAAAAACTCCCTTATACACTCTTCTCGGGGTGTAGGTAAAAAAGGAGGCGTGACAGCTCTGGCGACTCTGCTGGGGACGAGAACCCAGAATCTCTGGTTCAGGGTTCAGAATTCGAGCTTAGATGAATTGTTATATTTGTCTTTATCTGATTTTGGTACATGTTTGGGCCTAATGTGCTAAATGTTGCTTTTACCGCTTTGATACTATCTGAACTGTATATAAACTGTGCCGAAACCCTTCTCTTCTCACCTACGGGGATGTGCTTACTGGTTGATACTCCTTATTCTGTTAGTGTCATACCTTGAAATAAGAAAGAGGCCGGACAAGTTACAAAGCCGGACGATCTCGTGGGTCCCCGGTACGTTGCCCCCTCCTCGACTCGAGTTGTCCGCTCGGGTACACAGTCTATAACAAATACCTAGGCTTTGAACCTAAAATAACATGACTTCATGCCGGATCCCTAGTCGGAACGCTTGTTTGCATCATATTGCATTTGACTTAGGGGACTCAACACAAGGGTTGGGTCCGTCTAGGACTAGCAACCTGAAATGAAAAAGACCATCCTAGTCATCTTATTTGTTTTCCGTGCATTTATTTGTTTCGGGCCTGCATGCTGACCGGTTTCTGAATATCAGGAAAATTGAAAAAAAAAGAAAAAGAGAGAAATAACAGTGTAGAGAGTTGACTGCCTACTTTTAGAAGACCAATGCCCGAATGCTATCAAAAAATCTGCCGAAATTTTAAGAAAAAAAAATAATATTTTTTATAGTTTGTTTTACTCAAAAAAAGCAAATAAAGGAGAAAAGGAAAAAAGGGTCTTGTTTTCAAAATAATTTATTTTCCCGAACTATGCCGGTTTGATTCTCACAGGGTGCGAGATACGTAGGCAACCCTCATCGGGTCCAACCTCCCTTTTGAAAAAAAATGTCAAATTTTTAATTTTTGTCATAAATAAGTCGGGTGACGCCATTCTTGCTTAAAATAAGCCGAATGTCCCCAAAAGGGCACAAGAAGGCTGTTTTCGCAAGAACAACCACCCTGAGTCATTTTTTAAATGGTTTGCGGGCACAACCTTAAAATCTTCCTCCCGAAAGCGCTGAAAGGTCGTGTTTTCAATCGGGTCTTTTATTTCAATTTGGAAAAACAAGAAAAGAGTCATAAATAAATCGAGTAATGCCGTTTTTGGCAAAAATAGCTGAACGTTCCCGAAAGGGACGCCGAACGGCTGACTTTGCATAAACGATCACTTTTAGTCATTTTTTGGATTTTTGACCGGATGACTCGCCCAGCCTTAAAATCTTCGTTCCCGAAGTGCTGAAAGGCCATGTTCGGAACCAGATCTTTATTTTAATCTGTGAAAAATTAAAAATAGTCAATTTGTTGAGTCAAATAAATTTTATTTTTTGCTTAATCACCTTAATAAATGTGCAGAATGAGCACGATGCAAAATGAACCTTTTTCAATAATGACAAATCCTTTTCGAGTTGCGGCTATGGTGGGATGATTTAGGTGGTGAAGGGCAAGATGAGGTCAAGAAATATCAAAAAGGTCTCATGTGATCCAGCCCCGGGGGGATATCATAAGAGCTTTGGTCACCTGTTGGGACCCGACACACAATGTCTTCCACTTCTCCGATTTTGAACTCACCCCAACTTTGGAGGAAATCGCCGGGTACATTGGAAATGTTGAAGTTCCGTTAAGGAAAAAAAAACTGGTTGCTCCAAGAGCTGTCACTGCGCATCGGTTTTTAGATTCATTAAAGATACCCAGGATGCTCCATAACCCAGATTTGGCCACAAGTTTTTGTAATTCGCGCTTCATGTACGACAGATACGGTCATGTCGGATGATTCAACAATCTGGGTAACAAGTTATGTAGCAAAAGTAACCATCAGAAATGGGATGAGCATAGATGAGTGGCTTTTATGATAACCTTTTTGGGCCTTTTGGTGTTTCCAAGGAAAGACGGAAATGTTGATCTAAAAATAGTTGGGGTCGTTAGTACCTTGCTCACTCAAGATGAAAGCACTCTTGCGCCTATGATAGTATCTGATATCTTCCGAGCTCTCATAGCCTGCAAAGCCAGAGGGAACTTTTTCGAGGGGTGTAACTTGTTGCTACAAATATGGATGACTGAGCATCTCTGCCACCGTTCCCAGCTCTTGAGTTATAGTTCCTCGAAGAAAACTTGCATAGAAGAGTTCTATACAAGAATCAAGGGGGTCACTCTGCGCTAGGGAGTTACGGCGTGGACATCATTCTTTCGGACCCTCACCGCGAGCCAAATACAGTGGACACTAGGATGGTTGCCCGTTGATGAGGTCATATATATGCCGGCAGCTAGGACCCACTTTCTATTGATGGGGCTCAAGAGCATTCAGTCCTACGTGCCATATCGGGTTTTGAGACAACTCGGAAGATGCCAAACAGTGCCATAGGAGGAAGATCTTAGTGCTTAAGTAATTGAAATTAGCGCTGACGGACAGTTTCCTGAAGCAAGAGTCCGTCAGATCTGGAGTGAATGCCTATATCTGAAAGCAGATACTTGCGTGCAGGATCAGGCCAAAGGCGAAGTGGTGCCAGGATACCTTGCTTGGTACAGGAGAGAACTTGAACATGAAAGGCCGGCTAAAAAACCCCATCTCCAGGAGTTCGTCAAGGCGTCGCAAGAACAGTGGGATTGGTTGGCTAAAGAACACGAGTACAGGGTTACAATAGGCAAGTTGGAGAAGCAAGTTATGGATTTGAAATTTGAGAAAGATTTGCATATCGCTGCAGATGAGGGCGAGAAGAAGAGACTAGCTAAGGAAAATGAGGCCCTTCAGGCCCAGATTCGAAAAATGAAAATAGTGGCAGAAAATCCCGCCCGAAGTGCCAAAGATGAAAAACTTATAGATAACGTGAGGCAGAAAGTGGGCGAATATGATTTTGACCTGAAGAAAGCAGAAAGTGAATTAACCAGGGCACAGAAATAATTGGCCGAAAACTCGACAGAATGAGCACCTCTAATTAAGCAGCTGAGAGGAAGTATGACAATGAGGTTGCAGGACTGAAGAAAAGGGTCATCGCCATAGAAAACAAAATGATCAAGCAAACAAAGGACTTCAGGGTTTAAAGGGAACATTGTTATACGACTTTGGCGCAGTTAGAAATAGATTTGCAATGATTTCAGGAGTGGAATCATGAGGCCGAGCAAACTTTGAAAGCCCGGGCCCAGCAGATTGGGCATTTGTTACAAGAAAAAGGCGTCACAAGAGAGAGAGAATTAGGAACATCGCCGACTACATCGTCATGAAATGCCAGATCTGTGAGGATATGACCCACACTACCTTCTTCGCAGTAGTGATGACATTTGTTAAGCAAATAATGAATGACTTGGATTGATTGCAAATGGATCTTTCAAATAGGCCCGCGGCGAGGCCGAATGATGTCCCGCGGGCACCAGGAGCATTGATGTACTCATGATTTTCCATTTGAGTCTATATTTCCTTGTCTGTCAGAGTCTGTAAGTCGTGTTGGGTTTGTATTTTCTTTCTGTTTTTGAATCTGTATTTCTTTAGAGTATGATAACTTAATTTCAGAGTTTGTATTCGGTTTTTGCATCATAGTCTGTTAATCTTTTGAAATTTGTTAAGTATTAAGTCTTTGTAATCAAAGCGTCTGTTTTTATAAAAGCGGAAAATCCCAAAAAATGTTTTATTTACTTTCACACTCATCTGGCAGAACTACGAATGGTTCTCTTCTGGTCTCCACTGGCTTGCCCGGGGTATTCTTGCATTTTCAAAAACCTTTTGATGTTATGATACCATGGTTAGGTATTCGGTGCTGTTTCAATCGTATTACAATAACCATGCCTTCCCCGGATTTGGATTTCCAAGGGATCAATGTGGGCATTGTCTGGGTATGGCAGCATTGAGGCTAAAGTGGCAAGTGAATCAGCTAGTTCATAGTGGCAGCGAGGGATGTACTTGAACTCTATTGACTTGAATCGCTTGCCAAGTTCTTCCACATGTTGCCTATAAGGAATAAGCTTGACGTCTTGGGTTTCCCATTCTCCTTGAGCTTGTCGGATGATCAAATCTGAGTCTCCCATGATTAACATTTCCTCGACATCTTGGTTGATTGCCATGTTCATACCCATAATGCATGCTTCATACTTGGTAGTGTTGTTTGTGCAGAAAAATCGAAGCCTGGCTGTGGCCGGATAATGCTGACCGGTGGCGAGATCAAGATTGTTCCAATTCCAATACCTTTTGCGTTTACAGCTTAATCGAAGAAAATTTTCCAAGCATTGATGTCTTTAGATATTTCCTCAACTGAGTTTACCTCTTCATACGGGAAGTAAGTATTCAAAGGTTGGTATTCATCATCGACCAGATTTTCAGCCAAATGATCTGCTAACGCCTGGGCTTTCATTGCCGTGCGAGTGGCATATACTATGTCGAATTCCGTAAGCAGGATCTACCACTTTGCTAGCCTCCCTGTGGGCGTTGGCTTTTGGAATATGTATTTTAAAGAATCCAACCTGGTTGCGAGGTAAGTGGTGTAGACTTGCAAATAATGCCTCAACTTCTAAGCGACCCAGGTCAAAGCGTAGCAAGTTCTTTCCAGCAAAGTTTGCTTGGCTTTATAACTGGTGAATTTCTTGCTCAGCTAGTAAATGGCATGCTCTCTCTTTCCGGTCACATCGTGTTGCCTGAGGATGCAGTTGAAAGAATTTTCCAAGACTGTCAGGTACAAGAACAAAGGCCTCCCTGGCTCAAGTGGGACCAAGACTAGCGGATTTGACAGATATTCCTTGATTCTATCAAAAGCTTCTTGACATTCATCTGTCCACTTGACCATTGCGTCTTTCTTTAGCAATTTGAATATGGGTTCACATGTGGATGTCAACTGGGCAATGAACTAGCTGATGTAGTTCAATCTACCCAACAAACTCATAATATCCTTCTTCGTTTTCGGAGGAGGCAAATCTCGAATAGACTTTATCTTTGTTGGGTCTAACTCGATACCCCTTCGATTGACGATGGATCCCAAGAGTTTGCCGAATGGTACCCCAAATGCGCATTTGGCTTGGTTCAGCTTCAAATTATATTTGCGCAGCCGCTCAAAGAATTTTCTCAAGTCCCGAACGTGGTCATCTTGGGTTTTGGATTTGATGATTATATCATCCACATACACCTCTATCTCTTGGTGCATCATATCGTGAAAAATGGCAGTCATGGCCCTCATATAGATTGCCCCGACATTCTTCAGACCAAATGGCATGACTCTGTAACAGTATATACCCCAAGTGTGGTAAAAGTTGTCTTTTTCGCATCTTCTTCGTCCATCAACACCTGGTGATATCCTGCGTAACAATCCACGAAGGACTGTATCTCATGCTTGGCACAATTATCAACAAGGATATGGATGTTCGGCAAAGGGAAGTTATATTTGGGACTTGCCTTGTTTAAATCTCTGTAATCCACACACACCCGGGTCTTCCCATCTTTCTTTGGCACTGGGACTACATTAGCTTGCCATGTGGTGTACCGGACCACTCGGATCACCCCCGATTTTAACTGCTTCGTGACATCTTCTTTGATTTTGTCACCGATATCAATTTTAAACTTTCTTTGCTTTTGCTGGACTAGGAGACAATCTGGGTAAGTAGGCAACTTATGAACCACCAAATCAACACTTAGTCTTGGCATGTCGTCATATGACCAAGTAAACACATCTTTGAACTCGAATAGGAGTTGGATTAATGCGTCTTGAGTTTTTTCGTCGGTGTGAATGCTTATCTTGGTTTCCCTGATTTCTTCAGAACTACCCAAATTAATCGGTTCAGTATCATTTAAGTTCGGCTTAGGTTTGTTCTCAATTGTTCCAATTCTCAAATTAATTCCCTAAAAGCCTCTTCTTCATCGTATTCCAGTTCTTGGTTCATCATTCCCCAATTAAACAACGTGTTTGGATCTGGGCATGAGGTCCGCAAGCATGTCATGTTATTTAAAGCCGCATTATTAGAATTGAAAGAAGAAGAAAAAAAGAAAAATAACAAAATTAGAAAGAAGAAAGATGAATGATGAAATATTGATTTCATTTCTTAGAATTTGAAGATAACAGAGTTTACATTAGAAAATTAAAAGACAAGAAACTAAAGAAAACATTCGAGTTACACCCTGAAATAACTCGTGATGTAGAAAAGGTGGCAGGACAGGTCTACCGGGACCCCTGCCTGATTGGGAATGGCGTAGCCTTCCAATTCTGCAGCTTGACATTAGGTCCCATATACAGCACCTCGGCGTGCTTGAACCCCCCCCGAGCTGGACCATGTGGGTTTCATATATTATCTTCCTTATTGTCCCACAGATCTCTTCAATCCCTTCGGCCGTGAAGGCCTTATCTTCTTCTTCCTCATGGTATTTTGTCTTGACAAATATTCTGTACAGATGGGGGACCGGCTGAGGCAAGACCCAACCATCATTCTTTCTATCATATGCCCATCTTATATCAGCTGGGGTGGGTCGGAAACCTACCCCGAAGAACTTTTCACTGGCAGGCAGGGTGATGGGTTCAGCTATTCCTTACAGTGATTTCCCGAGCCCCTTTCCTGATTTGAAGCCATGTCTGATCATTTCTTTGGCCACCATGATTGATGCATTATAAAGGAAGGGTTGGGGCAAGGGTTTCCTTCTTCATACTGGTCTGCGACCACAATTTCAAAGGCATGATAAACTATGTGCTCACTCCCCTCTCTTGCTTCAAGATATGTGACTGATGGGTCCCGATAAATTGATTGCTCGTCTTCCCCGTGGACCACAATCTCTTGATCTTCATTCTCGAACTTTACCATCTGGTGAAGGGTAGAGGGTACAACCCCCGCTGCATGAATCCATGGCCTCTCCAAAAGAAAGTTGTAGGATGTGTCCATATCCAGAACCTGGAAGGTTACTTCAAAGTCTACTGGGCCAATAGTTAGAATCAGATCGATCTCACCAACTGTGTTCCTTTTTATACCATCGAAGGCCCGTACACAGACATTGTTGGGTCAAATTCTTTCGATCCTGATTTCCATGCGCTGTAGAGTTGAGAGTGGGAAAATGTCTACCCTAGAGCCTCCGTCCAACATAACCCTTTTCATATAATACCCTTCGTATTTGACTATCAGGTACAAGGCTTTGTTATGTGCGGCACCTTCTGGGGGAAAGTCATTTTTGCTGAAGAGCAGCCAACAAAAACATAAAGAAGATACTTCAGAAAATGGTAGAAGGTTCTAGGCAGTGGCATGGAAAATTACCATTTGCATTGCTGGGTTATTGCACTACTGTCCGTACTTCAGTAGGGGCAACTCCTTATTTGTTGGTATATGGAACTGAAGCCGTAATACCTGCAGAAGTTGAAATCCCGTCCCTTCGGATTGTCGCTGAGGCTGAGATTGATGATGATGAGTGGGTCAAAACCTGTCTGGAGCAGTTGAACTTGATTGATGAAAGAAAATTGGCAGTTGTGTGTCATGGCCAGTTATATCAAAAGTGAATGGCAAGAGCATACAACAAAAAGGTGCATCCCCGGAAGTTTGAAGTAGGCCAGCAAGTGCTGAAATGTATCCTTCCACATAAGGCTGAGGCAAAAGGCAAGTTCGATCCAAATTGGCAAGGGCCATTCATTGTAACCAGATTATTGTCCAATGGTGCTTTATGTTTAACAGATATCGAAGGGAAATGCATAGACATGGCTATCAATACTGATACAGTAAAAAGATATTATGTATGATTTCTTTGGTATAATTGTTGATTGTTTGTATTTGGCATTTTTTTCGAAGATTGAAATGACGAAGGCAATTTGTTCTACTATCTAAACACTTTAACCTTTGTTCCCCTTTTTGAGCCTTATTTTTTTTTCATACCCCTCTTTTGGAATCAATAACGAAAAAGAAAAAAAAAAGAAAAGAAAAAGAGAAAAGAAAAAAAGTGAAAAATATAACAACAAGGAAATTCAGGTGTGAACTACGTTTGACCTGATCCCTATTAAGGGTACGTAGGTAGCTTTACGGCTCGGTCACAGTAAAATAAAATATCCAAAGATTCCTAAGCAAGAAACTGGGGCAGAGGTTGTATTTGTAATAAGAAATGTGATTCCAAGAGTTGTAATTTTAAACCCATGTCAAATTATTTTGAGCCTTTGATACCCTTTCTTTCTAATCCCATCCAAAAGCCCACATTATTGTCTAAAGAAAGACCTTCTGATCAGTTTTTCAAGAAGTGCCAAGTCGGGCAAATGGAAGTCTGGAGTAACACTCTGGTCCCCAGCAGAAAAGAAATGAAATGAGAGAATCTTATCAGTAACACCCCAATCCCCAGCTGAAAAGAAATAAAATAAGAGAGTCTTATCGGTGAAAATCTTCACAGGCACCATAAGGCGACAGAAGGTGAAAAGAAATAAAATGAGAGAGTATTATCGGTGAAAACCTTCACAGGCACCATAAGGCGATGAAAGTTGAGAGAAATAAAATGAGAGAGTCTTACTGGTGAAAACCTTCACAGGCACCATAAGGTGACGGAAGTTGAAAAGAAATAAAATGAGAGTCTTATTGGTGAAAACCTTCATAGGGACCATAAGGCGACGAGAGTTTAGAGAAACGAGAGAGTCTTATTAGTGAAGACCCCTCGAAGGGCATTATAAGGCGACAAGGAATTAAAAGGGGGCAAACGAGATAAGCCTGATGGAAAGGATCCGTCAAGACAAAAGATGTTGTTTCGGCAAACGAAGATGGGTTGCAGGACCTTTGAAATACAAAGTAGGGATATCATTAAGATTGATTGATGTAAATAGACTGGGTTGATTAATCCAAAATGCACGACATGACCATTGGGATCGGCTATACCATTCAGATAAGTTGTTTTCCCTTCAAATAATTGTTCAGAAAGATTTTTCTTGTTCTATCTTTCGAAGTCAACATTTTTTTCGAAGTCATCATTTTACATTTGATTAATAGTAATTTGTTTTTTAGAAGGATTTTCAGAGCTGACTACCAGTTGCCGACATGGTGCAAGGTAAATGGGGATTAAACACGCGAGGATAATGTGATGGGACGAGAAAGATGTCATCATGAGACCAAATGATGGATTGGTCTAAGATTTTGAGCAAGTACGGAGTAAAAGTGGAAAACAACAGTTGAGAAGTTGGTGAATACGGAATCATCAAGGAGGTCAGAAGTTACCGACCAAGGTTCAAAATGGTCGGACAACACAGAGCAAGGAAAGGAGGAAAAGGGAAAAACCATCCCCAGCAGGAGCATCCCCACATTTTAAACTAACAAATTCTCTTTGATTTTAAGCAGGGACAGGAAATGTTATTGATGACAGAAAGACATGCCACAAGAAAGATTGTCAAATTGGGACAGAAAATTCTCTTTCATTTTGAAAATTTTCTAGAAGTCAGGTACCCACTTGGGAAAGAAGGAAGATAACACAAGTTTGGGGAAAAGTGGTATCCTCAGCAGTTTTTGGAAGAAGGCAAAACAAGCTTTAAAGAAAGCAATTTCGAAAGGAAGATAACACAAGTTTGGAGAAAAGTGGTATCCCCAACAGTTTTCGGAAGAAGGCAAAACAAGCTTTAAATAAAGCAATTTTGGGAGGAAGATAACACAAGCTTTAAGGGAAGTAGTCTTTGAAGAAGGAAAATAACATATTATTGAATGAAACACCGGTGTTAGAAGGAAAATGGTTCAGGAGGTAGGAACAATGGAAATAAAACGCATTTTTAAGAAGTTGTTGAAGTCAGGAGCCCGCCTGGAGAATGGAGGTGTTATATTTTTAAGTTGTAGTTGAAGTCAGGAGCCCGCCTGAAAAATGTAGGTGTTACATTTTTAAGAAGTAGTTGAAGTCAAGAGCCCACCTGGAGAATGGAGGTGTTATATCTGTAAATTGTTTGTTGAAGTCAGGAGCCCTCCTGGAGAATGGAGGTGTTATATTTTTAAGAAGTAGTTGAAGTTAGGAGCCCGCCTGGAGAATGGAGGTGTTATATTTGTAAGTTGTAGTTGAAGTCAGGAGCCCGCCTGGAGAATGGAGGTGTCATATTTTTAAGAAGTAGTTGAAGTCAGGAGCCCGCCTGGAGAATAAAGGTGTTATATTTTTAAGTTGTAGTTGAAGTCAGGAGCCCGCCTGGAGAATGGAGGTGTTATATCTTTAAATTGTTTGTTGAAGTCAGGAGCCCGCCTGAAGAATGAAGGTATTATATTTTAAAAAGTTATTGAAGACAGGAGCCCAAGGGAGGTGTTATATTTTTAGGAAGTTGTTGAAGTCAGGAGCCCGCCTGGAGAATGGAGGTGTTATATTTTTAAGAAGTTGTTGAAGTCAGGAGCCCGCCTGGAGAATGGAGGTTGTTATATTTTCAAGTTGTAGTCGAAGTCAGGAGCCCACCTGGAGAATGGAGGTATTATCTTTAAATTGTTTATTGAAGTCAGGAGCCTGCCTGTGGAATGGAGGTATTATCTTTTTAAGTCGTAATAGAAGTCAGGAGCCCGCCCGGAGAGTGGATGAATACAACAAAATGTTCCCAGCAAAAATTCAAGTTCATAAATCAGAAGGAAGGCAACAGTGGTCAGAAGAATGTAGTTCAAGCTTCGAAGAAAAAATAATGCGAAGCTCACAAGAAGGAAATAAACAGTTCGAGTTCGGCAATCAAGAGAGAATACAAGTCAAGTCAG
This sequence comes from Nicotiana sylvestris, assembly GCF_000393655.2. Classification (NCBI taxonomy): domain Eukaryota; kingdom Viridiplantae; phylum Streptophyta; class Magnoliopsida; order Solanales; family Solanaceae; genus Nicotiana; species Nicotiana sylvestris. Next base: position 5,223,844 of record NC_091066.1, read on the forward strand.
AAGTAAAGAAACATCAGAAGAAACACAAGGCTACAACAGTCACATGACCAAGTTTGAGAATAAATCTTTGTAATTCATAGATTATAATTTAGTCTAACTTCTGGTTTTCTTTTAGCATGGTGTAATAAGGAAGTCAGTAAATAGCGGCAACAACAGCAATAGTAGTAACGACAAAATAACAGCTCCATGGTAGTCCCAGCTACCAAAACCTCCCGAACTACATTGACCTGATTTCCTTTTAGCCAGGGATATGTAGGAAACCTTTGAAGCAGAGGTTCGGTCAAATCTTTCAAAAATGCTTCACACGGAGTAGACGAACGGGCAAAAATCACTCGTATCCGCTCACTTTATCTTTGCACAAAAACTCTTCGTGTTTCTGGACAAAGCGGGGCAGCTGTGAGCACGTGATTTTTGCCCTACAAGAACTACTCCCAAGAATTCAAAATAAAATAGTTTTGTGTTATTTGGAATCATTTGTATTTGTCTGTGCATGTTTATTTTTACTTTAATTAAGGAAAAACACAAAAATATGTGTTTCATGTGCATTTAGGATTTAATTTTATAATTAGGCACTAATTAAACAATATTTGGATTTATAAGAATGAAAATCACAAGAATATGTACTTTGCATTGTTAATTGTGTGATTTTATTTTAGTTGGTATTTGATTGTGTATGATAATTGTTATTAGGGATTAATTAATATTTTTAATTTGGTTTATAATTTAATTTAGAATTTTAGCTTTATTAATTAGGAAATAAAAGAAAAGAAGAAAAGAAATGAATACCGGACTGGGCCAAATTGGCTACAACCCAATTCTTACCCAAAATCCAGCCCAATTCGACACCCCTATACCCGGTCCAGTTGATCTGGAAAAACGACCGCCTCAAACGACATCGTTTCTATCACGCTTAATCTGGACCGTTGATCTCATTTGATCAAAGGTCCAGATCACCCCTCCATTAACCTGTTTCTGAACCGTTCTCTATACCCGGTTTAACCCGACCCCAACACTAAACAAAATGACACCGTATTTGATAAGCTCCCTGATCCTAGCTGTTGATCTTAATTGATCTAACGACCAGGATTAAATCCCCCACATAGTATATATTCCTAAGTCCTACACAGACCCCCAAACCAAACCCCACCCTCTCTCATCTCTAATAGCTCAGAGACGAGCTCGTCTCTCACCGCCTAACTTCACCGCCCTCTGCCCGCCGGAAATCGCCTCACAGCAGTTCCGGTGGTCCAAACGACCCCATCTTTACACCATAAAACCCCCTCACCCTCCTCTTTCCGAATCCCCACTCCACCGCCTTCAAATCATCCCTGAGTTCTTCGAATCTTAGATCGAAGAACTGACCCCTAACCCTAGTTCACCCAAATGCCTCCAGCTTCACACCACAGCTCCGCCATGACCTTTTCTCTCCAAATCCACCCTCCCCTTCCTTCGAATATAATCCGAGTCACTCGAATCTCGATTTTGAGCCAATAACCCTAGCGCCGCCACAAGATCCCCTGGTGGCGGCGCCACCTCCAAACCATCCCTAAATCACACCCCACAACCATCTTGAACTCCTCATACACCATACATTATTGTTTTCCCTCGAATATTACTACGTCCTCTCAAATCTCAAATTTGAGTCTAAGCCCTAAAGTTTCAAAATCGATTCTCGATGAGTTGTTGGCATACGTAGACTCAGGACTGTGTTCCCATAACAAGGAGATTGGACTCACTGTAGGAACTGATGCTTGTCATTTGTTCTTAACAAAAACAATGATTAGCCTCCGTTCCCTGTGAGTCAAGACGCCAAGTGAGTTCAAAGTTGAATCGGTGAGCCCCTGTGGTACTTTCTTCCCATTTTACTCGATTCACCGTTGCTTCTCCCTCTTTTCTTCTACGTGTATTTGATTGTTTCATTTTCTGGTTAAAATTGCAATTTACTTCGAACCACATTTCTTTACTTTAGATTAGTTTAGCCGTTCGTATTTTTGTTAATTTTAGTTTTCCTGTTCAATTTAGTTGTTTCTGTTAGTTCTTATTTTCTAATTTTAGATATGTTAATCAACCTCTGTATTTAATTGTTGATGTCTGCACCTACCATATGAATCATTAGATTTCTAGCTTTTCATTTTCACGATTTATACAAATCAGTTAACTTGTGTTTAGTCAGCATGTTCGTGTCTCGTGGTGTTCTGATTCCTCTTTTGAAATAATTATATTAACTGTTTCGGAAGTCGAATATCAAATAGGTTTGTTCATTGATTGTTTTTTGCTAATGTCATGATAAGTATGTTTTAGAGAATCGTTTGTCTTGGTTATAATAATTCAAAGCTTTATGGGGCTTTAGGGGTTTTAAGTAAAAATTGAAACGGCAGTAGAGCTGACACCTTGTCTATTACCTTTAGAGAGTGGAAAACCAGAAGCAACATGGGTTGTCAGGGCACACCTAATTTAAATATCAGGTTGTCCATACCAGCTGAATAGAATAATAGGAAAAGGGGGTAATGGGGTACTGAGATTCCTGTTCTAGTGTTTGAAAGTTAGAGGGTGATGAGGGGAAATTATTTTTTAATTATTGGAAGTGCTTTTAAGAGTTAGAAAAGGATGAGTTAGAGGGATATAATTACACATAGACACATTCTGAAAGAGAAAATACCATCTGAAAAGAGAGAGTTCAAAAAGAGAGAGGAAGAGAGTTTAAGAGCTTGGGGGGAAAGTGATCAGTTTCTTTTAGAGAGTGCTGGAGAGTTTAAGAGCAGAAAACCAAAAAAAATATGTTTCATTGCATCCGTAGATGTAATTCGAGTTCTAGACAGCGATTCTTATTCCTTTTGATTACTTAAGTGGTTCAGTGGTCTACTGGTTCAGTTTTGGGTTTAATACAAGCTTGGTTGAGTCTATTTGTCTTGGTATTTGCTGTTGTTGTTTGGGTTTTTTACAAACTTTCTGGGTTGTGTTTGTGACTGTTTGGAACTTCAAATTGTTGTTGTGAACTGCTGTTGTATTGCTGCTCGAATTACTGCAGCTGCTGATCTTTCTTCTACTTTATTTCTGTTCCAATTCCAGGTACACAGCTTGACTTCAATAATTGTGAAGCTGAAATGTAAAGGATGAACTTGTAATTGAAGCCTGAAGATTTTAATTTAATTCAGTTTCTGATTTGTATATTTGAATGTATTGTTCGTTAAGGATGTTTAGACTCTTGTTTACAGTTGCGTTGGTTGAACTGAACAGGGCTATGTAATAACTGGATTATAGACTATTATAGCTTAGTTTTCTTGGATTGGTTTTCCTAGTGAATCACCAATTGTAGTTAATCCCTTGTTAGCGTATTCTTGCACCTGTTGAGTACTGGTTGTAGCCAAATTCATGGTGTCACACCTCCTTTTTGCGGCACCCGCAGTGGCGCAGAGGGAGTTTTTCCAATTAAAGGACAATCGAAACGGGATTTGTTATTTAATTAAGAGTCGCCACTTGGGAGATTTAGGGTGTCCCAAGTCACCAGTTTAATCCCGAATCGAGGAAAAGAATGACTCTGTATTACAATCTGCGGACCAGAAATCTGGATAAGGAATTCTGTTAACCCAGGAGAAGGTGTTAGGCATTCCCGAGTTCCGTGGTTCTAGCACGGTCGCTCAACTGTCATATTCGGCTTATTTATCTGATTTTAATTCATATTGAACCTATGTGCAAATTTAAACTTTTTACCGCTTTTATTATTATTATTATTATTTTCAACGAGAATTGCAACGTCGTGAAAACACATCTCGAACCACGTCACATCAATGCACCCGTGGTTGTTGACACATCTCGACTCCGTTGAGACTTGGATTTGGGGCACATAAATGTGAACCCGAGTTTAAGAAAGTAAATTATTAAAGGCGCGCCTAAAGCGACTAGTGTATCATTATTTTGGGTAAGGCCGTGAAATTTTGCTAAACGGCCCATCCCGAAGTCTAAGTAATTTTACCAACACGTATAGAGGGCCCCGTAGCTTGTGTATTTTTGTTTGTCGAGGCTAGTCTCGTCCATTTTTTTAAAAGAATTTGCAACGTCGTGGAAATGCATCTCGAACTACGTCACAATCAATGTACCCGTGATTGGAGACACATTTCGATTTTGTTGAGATTTGGATTTGGGTCACATAAATGTGCACCCGGGTTTAAGAAGGTAATGTTATTTAAAGTACGCGCCTAAAGAGACTAACACGTGGTTATTTTGGGAAAAGGCCGTGAAGTTCGCTAAGCGGCCGATCCCGAGTTCTAAGTAATTAATACATACATTGTGAGGGCCCCGCAATCTATATGTTTTACTAGGCGAGGCTCATCTCGTTTATTTTAAAAGGACAATCCTGAAGTGACTATATTTTTCTATTAAATTTGTCTCTAAAAAAAAACAGGTCCTAATTAGTTACATGTTTATAAGCTCGTGCCTCTTATTAGTTATTAGATTAAGACAAATGCAAATGAAAAATATCAACCGAGCTTGCTCGAAGGGAGATTGACAAACAGTATTATCAAAACAAACCAACTATTCTCTAACTAATTTAAACTGACCTTATTAGATGAATTAACTATTGGGATTAGCTATGTAATACAAAGCCATTTTTTTTATCACAAACTAAAATTAATTAATTGATATTCACATATTTGTAGAAATAGAATCAACAGTCCAGTTTATGCATTCCAAAATCATTTCTAATACATACTATGCGATATCAAGTGAACTACTGCTTGTGAGCACGTGATTTTTGCTTCACGAAAATTACTCCAAAAGAAATCAAAAATAAAACAAATGGTTTTGTTGTACAATTTTTTGAATTTTACGTGGTACTTTTGGCAGTTAGCTGTAGTTTTGTCTGTGATTTGTTTGGTTTTGTCAAAACAAATACAATAATATATGTTTAATATGAGTGATAGTTGTTGTTTGAATATTGATTAATATTTGTGTGATTTTTGTATTTTTGATTTTACATTTTTAGTTAGGAATTTCATTTAAATCAAAATTAAAAGAAGAAAAAAGAAATGAGTTTAAAATCGGATTTGGGCCATTAAATTGGACCCAAAATCAGGCCCAAAAACATTGCCTTTGCCCGGTCCAGTTTGGTTGGACTCAGGGGCACCCAAACGACGTCGTTCTAATCATAATTGATCTGGGCCGTTGATCTCAGAATGATCAACGGCCAAGATCACATATCCATACCCATTGTTTAAACCTGACCCGTTCAACCCCGGATCGACCCAACCCCCTCTAAGACAAAACGACCCCGTTTTATATAGTTAAAGTAATCCAAACCATTGATCTCATCAGATCCAACGACTTGGATCCACTCACCTACCCCATATATAAGCCCATCCCTCTTACCCCACGCCCCAAGCCAGACCCCCCTGGCCTTAGGTCGTCTTCACTAGACTCAAACCCCTTAGAACCCTAGCGCCGCCCCCTTTCCCCTTACCGTAAACCCGGCGGCAACAACGCCGGTGACCACCACCTTAACACCCTAGGACCACTCAACCGCCCTGAACACAGATCTGCTAACCTTAGGTCTCGAATCTTCCCCCACCGTCTTGAATTTTCATTTGAAGATTCGAACCGGGCCTTGACCTATGCCAAACCACCCCAAATCCATGTCAGGCACTCCCCTGACCTCCCTCATGACCAAACCAGGCTTGGTTTGGTCAGAATCCAACCAGGAAAACCTGAATCCCAAATCTGTCTTAGGAACCCTAGAAGTCCAGAGTCCGATTTTTGTCCGTTTGAACCAGAAGATTAGGGTCTAATGGACCTTAATCGAAGCGTTCTTAGTTGAGAACACTTCGATTAAAGTCCTTTCAACCCCAAGAAAGGTCGATTCAAATCCGAGACAGGGCCTTCTGATTTTTCAAGCCTTTAAGGTATTTCTGTTTTCCTTTTCCTTGTCAGTTCATTTTGTTGTTTTGTTATAGTTAAATGTCTGTTCATATGTCCAAATGTTAAGTTGATTTTTTTAAATTTTTGTGTCGACTATTCTGTCCTTGCCCGGAACTCTCATTTGGTCGAATCTCTTTTGCTATTCGTTGATGAGTGTATGTGTTTAACAGAGTAATCGATTGAAATAAATTTCGATTGATTAATTAGTTCCCAGGGTCATTTCTTGTTTTGACAGTGCAATCTGAACCCCTTGTTCAATACTGTTCGATTCCGATCATTAGCTATTGATTGTATGTGTTGTAATTCGCGTAGTCGATTCAATATATGTCGTCAATTAGTTTCAGCTTTGAATGGTAATAATTTGATTCATGTTATTTGTTTTCTACTGAAGCTTTGTTTGAATCCAATTAAGAATTGAGTATAGCTGCTTGTTAGTTTGTTTAGTTTGAATCAGAAAACACTTAAGGTTTGGTTTATAGCTGCAGTTTAACATAAATTTCAAAGTTTCAAATTGGTATGGAATTTTGTCCTGCGTGGATAACATGTGCATTGAAGCCTATAAGGGATTGACAGCATGTGCTGTCAGGGCATATTCAGGCTGCCCATACTCTTGTTTTAGTTTAATAAAATGGAAACCACTTTGAATATTTAAAGATAGGGCTGTCAGGGGGAATCTCATGGGAGGGGGCTTTATTTTAATATGTTGAGTGGAAAAACAGCAGGAGAACATGGGAGGGGGTTCATTTTGTTAAAGAGGCTGTTCGAATGGGCTGAGTAGAGGATATAAAAATCAGAAGGGTCTCCATTAGAGGGAAGGTTTTTTGATCCATAAAAAAACAGTCCTAAAAAATAACGAGTTCAGTTTGTTGGCAACATAATTCCATTGGGCTTTGGTTCAGTTCAAAGCCCCAGTAGCTGATACTGATCTTCTAGTTTGACTCCAATTCGTTGGAACTTCCTATGCAATCTACTGGTCCAACTTTGGTCTGAGTTCAAGTCCATTTTGAGTCTTTTGCATGATGTTTGTTTGCTGCTTGGTTTTCACAAATCTTTTCGGGTTTCGTTTGAGTTATTCCTGGTGTATTTTTGTTGCTGAAACTGCTGTGTTGCTGGTGCTGTTTGTTGTTTATCACTGCTGCTGCATTCCTCACTCCTCTTTTCTTGCTTGTTGTCCAATTTCCAGGTGCACATTTTGAATTTCACACTGATGTAACAGTAAAAGCATGAAACGAAAGATGCAAAGGAGTTTTAATCATTGGTTGCTGCACTTACAGCTTTATAAATGTTGTTAGATTTGTGAAATTCTTAGTTTGTAGCTCGATGGCAAAGTACATTAGTTAGCTTGTGCTTAAATTGAAACTTGGTTCGTTAGGTACTGTGATTTATAGCGGTTCAGTTGTATGTATGATAATTACGCAATTTGTAAAACGCACGAGTAGTTGGCATAGCAATAACTAGACTTCATCTTTAGTTATATTTTGTACATAAGGTACTGTTTCTAATCTTGCCAAATGTAATATAGTTTCTTTTTCATCATTTGAGCTAACGTTATTAAATCTGATTCCGTTAGGCAGTCTATAGAACCATGTTCAAATCCCATTAGTAGCAGTTTCTAGTAGTTAACTCCATTAATCTAGTTTAAATAAGTTAGTTTAAATTCGAACTTGAAGAACAATTAGCGTAAGTTTAGCATTTTCATTAATCTTGTACGTTAATCTCCTTTAGCAAATTAAAAGCATGCTCGCTCATGGAATAAGGCTCGAAACGATTCCCCGCCTCGTAAATAATTAATCCAATAACTAATGAGAGGCCAGAATTGGCCAAGCATGTAATTTAATTAACATGTATTTTCTTTCTTCTACTTTTTAGAGACAAACATAATAGAAACGTAGTCGCGGTAGGTTTATCCTTTCAAATAATGAGACGAGCCTCGCCAAATAAAATGCAAATTGCGGGGCCCCTCATAAATGTACATATTAAAAATACTTAGAATTTGGGATAGGCCGTTCAAGTGAATTTGACGGCCTTCCCCAAAGATAATAACGCGTTAGACTCTTTAGGCGCGACTTAATTGAATTACATTCCTAAATTCGGGTGCGCATTTATGTGACCCAAATTCAAATCCCAACGGAGTCGAAATGTGTTAACAACTACGGGTGCATTGATTGTGACGTGGTTCGAGATGCAATTTCACGACGTTACAATTCTATAAAAATAAATGATAATAATAAAAGCGGTTTAAACTTAATAAAAGCACATAAGTCATAACATGTATTTAAATCAGATATTTAACCATTATAACAATTTAAGCGACCGTGCTAGAACCACGGGATTCGAGGGTGCCTGACGGCTTCCCTCGGGTCAATAGAATTACTTACTTAGAATTTCTAGTTCGCAGACTTCATTTGGAAAGTCAAAAATTTCCTCGATTGGGATTCAAGATAAACCGGTGACTTGGGACACCAAAAGCCAAACCTTTCCCAAGTGGCGACTCTGAATTAAATAAATAATCTCATATCGAATATTGTCACTTAAATTGGAAAAACTCCCTCGCGCATTTTACCCTTCGGGGCGGGCGCGCAAAAAGGAGGTGTGACAGCTTTGACGACTCTGCTGGGGACATTTAGAACCCAGAACGTTTGTTCAGGGTTAATAATTCGATCTTAGAATAATTGTTATATTTGGCCTTATTATCTGATCTTTGTTACATGTTTTGGCATAACGTGCTAAATGTTGTCTTTTACCGTTTTGATATTATCTGAACTGTATATAAACTGTACCGAAACCCTTCTCTTCTTACCTCCGGGGAGAAGCTCGCTGGTCGAGACTCCTTATTCTGTTAGTGTCAATACCAAAAATAAGAAAGAGGCCGGACAACTTACAAAGCCGGACGATCTCGCGGGTCCCCGGTACGTAGCCCCCTCCTCGACTCGAGTTGTCCGCTCGGGTACACAGTCTAGAACATACACCCAGGTTATAAACCTAGTATAACAAAACCTCACGCCGGATCCCTAGTAGGAACGCTTATTTGCATCATGTTGCATTTGACATAGGGGACTCAACACAGGTGTTGGGTCCGTCTAGGACAGGCAACCTGAAATGAAAAGACCATCCTGCTACATCCCGTTTGTTTTGCGCATTTATTTGCTTCAGTTCTGCATGCTGACCGGTTTCTAAAAAAACTTTAAAAAAAAAATAGCAGCGTAGGGAGATAATTACTTATTTTTTTTGGAAAAATAAAACCAATGCCCAAGTAGTATCAAAACCTCGCCGAAATTTGAGAAAAAAAAAACGAAAACAAAATTTGTCTTTTAGTTTGATTGATAAAAAAGAAAACATATAAAAAAAAAATTTAATCACTTTCAAAATCCAAAAAAAAGAGGGGTATTTATTTAAAAGAAAAAAAAGGGGGAAAATTCAAAATTCAAAAAATATCGTTTCATTTGTAGTATCTCTTTAAAAGATTTTCGAAATTTAAAAAAAAAAAGTAAAAAGAAGCTTAAAATTCAAAATACTTGCTTAAAAAGATTGTTTTTTGCTTCTTTAGTCTTCATCTCTTTTCAAAAATAAACAAAAAATATATATAAAATCCAGAAAAATATTTTTCCTTTTCTTTAAAAGATTGTATTCAGAAGAGGTTTAGTTTATTTACTCTATTTTGATCATGCCCGAACTACGCCGGTTTGATTCTCATAGGGTGTGAGATACGTAGGCAACCCTCATCGGGTCCAACCTCCCCATTTTCAAAATAGCCAAAATGTTAGAATTTTAATTTCGTCATGAATGAGTCGGGTAATGCCATTTTGTCAAGGATAGCCGAATGTTCCCGAAAAGGACGCCGGAAGGCTGACTTTACACAAACAGCCATTATTGGTCATTTTTATTTTTCTGACCGAATTGCCCAACGACCTTAAAATCCTCGTCCCCGAGGCTCTGTGAGGCCATGTTCACCATGTTGTTTCATTACTACTAAAAAATCATAAACAAATCAAGTGATTGTTTTAGTCAAAAATAGCCAAATGTTCCCGAAAGGAACGACGAAAGGCTGATTTTGCATAAACGACCACTTTCGGTCGTCTTTTAGAGTTTTGATCGGTTGACCCTCACAGCCTTAAAATCTTCATCCCCGAAGTGCTGAAAGGCCGTGTTCGGAAATCGAATCTTCTTTTTTTTTAGTCAAATCATTTTTGAGTCAAATCATTTTTGTTTAAAGTCACCTTAATAAATGTGCAGGATGAGCACAATGCAAAATGAACATTTTTCGATAATGACTAAAATCCCTGTCAAGTTACGGCTATGGTGGAATGATCTAGGTGCTGAAGGGCAAGATGAGGTCAAGAAATATCTGAAAGGTCTCATGGGTTTATTGTAAATTCAGCCTCGGGGAGATATCATAAGAGCCTTGGTCACCTACTGGGACCCAGCGCACAATGTTTTCCACTTCTCCGACTTTGAACTCACCCCGACTCTGGAGGAAATGGCTGGGTACATCGGAAATGATGAACTTCCACTAAGGCAAAAATACCTGGTTGCCCCAAGAGCTGTCACGGTGCATCGATTTCTAGACTCACTAAAAATACCCAGGACGGTCCATAACCCAGATTTGGCCGCCGGTTTTTGTAATCCATGCTTCATATACGACAGGTATGGTCATGTAGGGGGATTCAACAATCCGATTAACAAGCTATACAGCAAAGGTAGTCGTCAGAAGTGGGATGAGCACAGACGGGTGGCTTTCATGATAACATTTTTGGGTCTTCTGGTATTTCCGAGGAAAGACGGAAATATTGATCTGAAAATATCCGGGGTCATCAGTACTTTGCTCACACAGAATGATAGTACTCTCGTGCCTATGGTGGTATCTGATATCTTTCGAGCTCTCACAGCCTGCAAAGCCGGAGGGAATTTCTTCGAAGGGTGTAACTTGATGCTACAAATATGGATAATTGAACATCTCTGCCATCGTTCCGAGCTTTTGAGCTATGGTTCCTAGAAGAAAACTTGCATAGAAGAATTTTACACCAGAACCGAAAAGGCCAGTCTGCCCAAAGGTGTTATGGCATGGACTTCATTTCTTCGGACTCTCACTGCCAGCCAAATACAGTGGACACTGGGATGGTTTCCTGTTGATGAGGTCATGTATATGCCAGCATCTAGACCTCACTTTCTACTGATGGGACTTAAGAGCATTCAACCTTATGTGCCCTGCCGAGTCTTGAGGCAACTCAGGAGATGCCAGATAGTACCACACGAGGAAGATCTTAGTGCTCAAACAATTGAGATTAGCCCTGACGGACAATTTCCTGAAGCAAAAATCTGCCAGATCTGGAATGAATGTCAACATTTGAAGGCGGATACTTGTGTGCAGGATCGGGCCAAAAGTGAAATGGCTCCAGGTTACCTTGCGTGGTACAGAAGAGAACTTGAACACGAAAGGCCGACTAAAAGACCCCACATCCGGAACTTTGCCGAGTCATCGCAGAAGTAGTGGGATTGGTTGGCAAAAGAAAGAGGCTATCGTGCTGAAATCCGCAAATTGAAGCAACAGGTTGAAGGTCTAAAATATGAGCACAGCGTGCAAGTTGCTACCGATCTGGGAGAAAAGAACAGGTTGACTCAGGAAAATGAGATGCTCAGGGCCCAGATCAAACAGATGAGGATAGATGCTGATAACCAGCAAAGGAGCCGGTCGGATGAACGATTGATAAAAGCTTTAAGGATAGAAATTGGGGAGTGCCAGAGTGAGTCAGAAAATACCATAGCAGGGCTCGAAGCACACTGGGCAAGAAGGACAGAAAAGCGTAACCGGCACCTGCGGCAGTTGGAAAGGGATCACGAGCGAACCATTGCCAATCTGAAGGAAAAGGTGGACAGAGCATTTGAGCAAACCCGAACCCTGGGAGTTGAAAATAGGCATTGTCGCAAGCTCTTAGCCCAGATCGAAGTAGAAATTCGGTAGTGGCGAAATCAATGCCTCCAGGATTCTCGGGTTATGACAGCCCGTAATGATCAAATAGATCACTTACTCAAAGAAAAGAGTCAAACCAGGGATAAGATCAGGACTATTTCCCATGCCATCATCAGACGGTGTCTACGGTATGAAAACATGACCAGCATTACCATTCTCTTGGGAGTGATGGTTTATGTCAAGCAGACCATGCATGAGCTGGAACAACTTGAAAGAGATCTCACACCTAGGACCGCGGCGAGGCCGAACGATGCCCCGCGGGCGACAATTCTCGAAACCTTAATGTATTCATAGGTCAAGTCTATCCGTCTTTTGCATCAAGGTGTATTAGTCTATTGAGTCTGTACTTTTTTCAAGGTTTGTTATTTTCCTTTTCAAGAATGTTAGTTTTGTAATAGATTGTTCAGTAATAAAATGTGTGCTTCTTTTACACTCATCTATTTTGAACTACGTAATGATCTGATTCACGCGGCATAGTACGTAGGCAATCCTCATCGGATCCGGTCACATTTTTAACTGCAAATATTGAAAACAGTAATAATAAAAAAAATGATGATAAAGGAAAGCCTAAAGAGAAGCCAGAATGACGCGTGCCTTCGTTGCAAACATGTAGAAATTCATTTAATTGTATAGGTTCATCACACCCCAACGTGCAATTACCTATCTGTTATTTGTTTCAAACTAACCGTTTGCTTGCTGCTGAGACATCCAGGTTTCTTGAAAAGGTGGTTGGTTTGGTGGAGGTCTGGCATCACATTCATACTTCACGAGGTCGAAAGGGAGTGTTCAGTTACCCGTTGTTAAGTCTAGAGGGAGTATTCACACTTACTTCACGAGATCAAAAGGAAGCATAGAAATGTCTTCAGAAATTCCTTTGCCAACAATTCCTGTCTCCGAGGAGAGTTCAATCTCGGCCGTCCTCACACCCGAATCCGCAAATGCTGAGGAGAATAGAATCCTGTGGCTCCGCATGTTAGAAATGTTGGATGATTGGAATAACGGAAAAGAGCCACCAAGTATAATCCCTGGGTTCCCTGAGTTGTTCTCCAGGAAAAGTGGGACTTCCAACGTCCCCATAAGCTATCCAGCTACCCCATTCGGGTACCCAGCCATTTCAGCCCTCTCTGCTTGATCGCCTTCTGATTCTTATCCCCGGATGTCAACAACAGATGCAACTACGAACATATTCACTGCACCTCCCTGTCCAATCGTGGCACAACCTGCTACGCACAGGCCAAATTTTGATTCATCCTCATTCACATTCCAAGCACCATCCTTCTCACTGGAACCAACTCGGTTCACTACCAGCACTCATCCTCAACAACCTCAATACGAGTTTGCACCTGGGCAGGATCAAAACCCCAAAACTGTTGAACAAGATGAGATGGAAAAAAGGATGAGGAGGCTTGAGCAGAGTTTGAAAAACATACAAGGTTTAAGCGGACAGAAGAGTGTCTCCTATACCGATCTATGCATGTTCCCTCTTGTGCACCTACCCGTGGGTTTCAAAACCCCAAAATTTGAGAAGTATGACGAGAACGGCGACCCCATTGCTCATCTCAAGAAGTATTGCAACCAGTTGCGGGGAGCCGGCGACAAAGAGGAATTGCTGATGGCATACTTCGGAGAAAGTCTGATAGGAATGGCTTCAGAGTGGTATATGGACCAAGACATATCTCGATGACATATATGGGATGATCTCGCCAGAGATTTTGTGAGACAATTCCAGTATAACATCGACATTGCACCAGACAGAAATTCTCTGTCAAACTTGAAGAAGAAACCTTCAGAGAGCTTCAGAGAATATGCTATTAAGTGGCGCGAGCAGGCATAAATCGTAAAATCTCCTATGGACGAGGTAGAAATGGTCACTACTTTTCTCCAGGCTCAAGAATCAGACTATTTCCAGAATATGATGTCAGCCATGGGAAAGCCTTTCGCTGAAGCAATCAAGATAGGGGAGATGGTAGAAAATGGTTTGAAAACGGGTAGAATCTTAAGTCAAGCGGCTATAGGGGCAACCTTCCAAGCCATCCAAAGCGGATCCGGAGGGATGGCAAGAGGAAAGAAAAAGGAAGAAACATCCATGGCAGCTTCAGAAGCAAGGGAATATCTTAATCCCAGACCCCGTTTTCCAGAAACAACCCCACAACATTTCTACCCTCACCAAAATGTGACGTATGCTCCTCAACCCTACATGGTCATGAATACCCAGCCCTATGTCCATCCACCACAGCAAGCCAATCGAGGCCAAGCTCCACCTCCTAGAAATCAGCCTCCATACCGGAACCACTATAATACACAGCCCCCTCAAAATAACTTCCGCCCTCAGGAACCACCTAGAAAATAGACTTTCACACCCATCGGTGAACCATATTCTACCTTGTTCCCAAAGCTAGTCCAGATGGGTTTCCTGCAGCCAGTTTCTCTGACAAGGCACAATCCGGCATCACCCGCTTACAAAGCCGGTGTTAGGTGCGCTTATCATTCAGGAGCGGAAGGGCACGATACAAATGATTGTTGGACTCTGAGAAGGGCGGTTGAGAATTTGATAGAGCAGGGAAAGATAGTACTAAGGGACGAGGAAGTCCCAAATGTGACTAACAATCCGTTGCCCGCTCACAATAACGGGCCGTTGGTTGGAATGATTTGCGAGGACAAAGAATTTGATCCTGCTTTAAAAGCTATAATCGCCATTGTCAATGCAGGGAGAAAGCCCAAAACCACCCCGAAGCTAGAGAAAGGGGAAAAGAAGGCTAGTGCTATCAAGGTTGAGCCCGAAAAGAAGGCCGAGACAAAGACAGTAACGATGGTGCCTGTGAGGAATGAAGTTCTTTACGTTCCACGAGGTCGAACAGAGAAGCCTCAGAGATTCGAAGTCAAAAGGGCAAGACCAATGTACGTACCAAAGGGGGCCTATGTGGTCTGGGGGACGATTCAACCACCTCGGCTGAATGAGCCAGTGGTTATCGGACGCGTGCTACAGAAGTCGATGACAGACCCGTTCACAGTACCGTGGAACTATCAAAGAACGTTGGTTACGTACAAAGGTAGAGAAGTCACTGGTGAACTCCCGGAGAATACTTTCGTGGGAAGGTATTCGAACACTCAAGAGTTAAACAACGCCACACGGAAACACTTCCCACCCAAGGAACCTGTAAGCGTTGAGGAAGCGGAAGCTTTCTTCCAAAAGATGAAAATGCCAGATTACGAAGTGGTGGATCAACTACGCAAGTGCACCGAGCAAGTGTCCATGCTATCTCTGCTGATGAGGTCGGCCGAACACCAAAAGATCTTGCTCAAGACCCTGAACGAAGCATACATACCAGTTGAAACCTCAGTCGAACAACTGGAACGAATGACGAAGAGGTTCTTCACCGTTAACCAGGTCTCTTTCAACAAGAACGACTTAACTCCAGAGGGAGCAGCTCACAACAAAGCCTTACATCTGATAGTTAAATGCGAAGACTACTACGTCAAGCAGGTAATGTTGGATGGAGGTTCAGGTGTTGACATTTGTCCGCTCTCCACACTGCAGAGAATGGAAATTGGGACCGGAAGAATCCGCCCCAATAATGTCTGCGTAAGGGCTTTTGATGGCGTCAAGAGAGACACCCTCGGGGAAATAGACTTGGTGTTGACTATAGGACCGGTGGAGTTTGAATTAACTTTCCAGGTGCTTGACATGGATACGTCTTACAATTTTCTCCTCGGCAGACCTTGGATTCATGCGGCAGGGGCTGTACCTTCCACTCTTCGCCAAATGGTGAAGTTTGAATTCAAAGATAGGGAAATTGTGGTCCACGGAGAAGACAAATAGTATATTTATCGGGACCCATCCATCCCATATCTTGAAGCGAGGGAAGGGAGCGATCATGCGGTTTATCAGGATTTCGAAGTTGTACTAGCAGAGCAGTATGAAGAATGAAGACCTTGCCCCCAACCTTTCTTGTCCAACGCCTCAATCATGGTGGCTAAAGAAATGATCCGACATGGATTCAGGCCAGGGAAAGGGCTTGGACGAACGTTGCAAGGAATAACGGAACCCATCATTGCCTTCCACCAAGAAACTTTTTGGGATAGGTTTTCAACCCACTCCAAAAGATGAAGAGTGGGAAAAGAAGAGGAAAAATGAGGGTTGGAAACTGCCTCGGCCGTTGCCCGATTTATACGAGACTTTCGTCAGACCGAAATACATCGAAGAAGAAGACGACGAGGTTTTCACGACCGAAGAGATCGAGGAGATATGTGGGGCAATGAGAGGAATGCTCTACGAAGCTCACATGGTTCAACTGGGAGAAGGCCCAAGCACCGCTGAGATGCTATATGTAGGGCCAAATGCCAAGCTTCGAAACTGGGAGGCCACGCCGTTCCCAACTAGACAGGAGTCCGGGTAGACCTGTCCTGCCACCTTTCCTGCATCACGAGTTATCCCCAAGGTGTAACTCGGATGTTTTTCCTTCAGTTTTTTGTTTTGAATTCCTGAAATATAAACCTTGTTATCTTCCAAATTCCAAGAAATAAAAATCAATGTTTTCTCATTTTTCCTTTGTTCTGATTTTTTGTTATTTTTCCTTTATCTTTTCTTTCAGTTATAATAATGCGGCTTTAAATAATATGACATGCTTGCGGACTTCACGCCCAGATCACAACGAGCTGTTTAATTGCGAAATAATGAACCAAGAACCGGAATATGACGAAAAAGAGGCTTTTAGGCAAATAAATCGAGAATTGGAACACTTTGAGAATAAACCTAAGCCAAATTTGAATGACACCGAACCAGTTAATTTGGGAACTCCTGAAGAAACCCGAGAGACCAAAATAAGCATTCACACGGACGAAAAAACACGAAACGCGATAATTCAACTCCTTTTTGAATTTAAAGATGTGTTTGCTTGGTCATACAATGACATGCCAGGATTAGGTGTTGATCTAGTGGTGCATAAATTTCCAATTCACCCTAATTTTCCCCCAGTTCAACAAAAGCATAGAAAGTTCAAAACTGACGTCAGTGATAAGATTAAAGAAGAAATCACCAAGCAGTTGAAAACGGGAGTAATTCGGGTAGTCCAATACACCACGTGGTTGGAGAATATAGTTCCAGTGCCGAAAAAAGATGGGAAGACGCGTGTATGTGTGGATTATCGAGATCTGAACAGGGAGAGTCCCAAAGACAATTTCCCATTGCCCAACATCCACATCCTTGTGGATAATTGCGCCAAACATGATATCCAGTCTTTCGTAGATTGTTACGCTGGGTATCATCAGGTGTTGATGGATGACGAAGACGCCGAGAAGACTGCCTTCACTACACCTTGGGGCACTTACTGCTATCGAGTTATGCCATTCGGTCTGAAGAATGCTGGGGCAACTTATATGAGGGCCATGACTGCCATTTTTCATGACATGATGCATCAAGAGATAGAGATGTATGTGGACGACGTGATAGTCAAGTCCAGGACTCGGGACAATCATATCCAAGACTTAAGGAAATTCTTCGAGAGACTGAGGAAGTACGACTTGAAGATGAACCCGGCCAAATGCGCTTTCGGAGTCCCATCAGGCAAGCTTTTGGGTTTCATAGTAAGCAGGAGAGGTATCGAGTTAGATCCAACAAAGATAAAATCTATCAGAGATCTACCTCCCCCAAGAACGAAGAAAGACGTGATGAGTCTACTGGGCAGGTTAAACTATATTAGTCGATTCATTGCCCAGCTGACTAGCACGTGTGAGCCCATATTTAAGCTATTGAGGAAGGATGCAGCGATCAAATGGACGGCTGAGTGTCAAGAAGATTTTGACAAGATCAAAGAATATCTTTCAAATCCCCCAGTTTTGGTCCCGCCAGAGCCAGAGAGACCCCTGTTCTTGTATCTGACAGTCTTGGAAAATTCTTTCGGTTGCGTCCTCAGGCAACATGACATAACCGGAAAGAAATAGCAGGCGATCTATTACCTGAGCAAGAAATTCACCAGCTACGAGGCCAAATACACTTTGCTAGAAAGAACGTGTTGTGCTTTGACGTGGGTTGCCCAAAAATTAAGACATTATCTCCAAGCTCACACTACATACCTCATAAGCAGGTTGGATTCTTTGAAGTACATATTTCAGAAACCAATGCCTACTGGAAGACTAGCCAAGTGGCAAATCTTGCTAACCGAATTTGACATAGTCTATGTCACCCGCACGGCAATGAAAGCCCAGGTATTAGCAGATCATTTGGCCGAAAACCCGGTTGATAAAGAATACCAACTGTTGAGTACTTATTTTCCGGATGAAGAAATAAACACCATAGAAGTAGTCTCGAAAAACGCTCATGTTTGGAAGATGTTCTTTGATGGGGCCGTAAACGCTAAAGGTATAGGAATTGGGGCAATCTTGATCTTACCCTCTGGTCAACACTATCCTACTACAGCTAGACTGCGCTTCTTTTGCACGAACAATACTGCTGAATATGAAGCCTGCATATGGCGACCGATCAGGATGTTGAAGATTTATTGATTATGGGGGATTCTGACCTGATTATCCGGTAAGCCCAAGGTGAATGGGAAACTCGAGATGTCAAGCTTATTCCTTACCGACAGCACGTGGAGGACCTCGGCAAGCGTTTCAAATCAATAGAGTTCAGGTATATCCCACGGTGTCACAATGAACTAGCGGATGCACTTGATACCTTACCTTCAATGTTACCCTACCCAGGAAACGCCCACGTCGATCCCTTGGAAATCTAAATCAGGGAAAGACACGGTTACTGTAATGTAATCGAGGCAGGATCGTGTACACAACCATGGTACCATGATATCAAGAAGTTCTTGAAGACACAAGAATACCCCGATCATGCTACTGGAGATCAAAAGAGAACCATTAGGCGACATGCAGGTGGTTTCTTTTTGAGTGGCGAGGTATTGTATAAAAGGACCCCAGACCTCAATCTGTTAAGATGTGTTGACGCCGAGGAGGCGTGAAGGATCATGCATGAAATACATGTAGGAGTGTGCGGGCCTCACATGAACGAGTATGTTTTGGCAAAGAAAATCCCTCGAGCAGGTTATTACTGGATGACCATGGAAAAGGATTGTTTTAGCTTCGTTCGAAAGTGTCATCAGTGTCAGGTGCACGGTGATTTGATTCATGCGCCTCCCACAGAACTGCATCCCATGTCTGCACCTTGGCCATTTGTTGCTTGGGGCATGGACGTCATTGGTCCTATCGAGCCGAAGGCCTCAAATGGACACAGATTCATATTAGTTGCTATCGACTACTTCACGAAATGGGTAGAAGCTGTCACTCTTAAGTCGGTCACTAAGAAGGATGTGGTGGATTTCGTACATTCAAATCTTATCTGTCGTTTCGGTATTCCTACAACTATCATCACAGATAACGCGGCGAACCTGAATAGTCACTTGATGGGGGATGTTTGCGAACAGTTCAAAATAATGCATAGGAACTCCACTCCTTATCGGCCAAAGGCCAATGGCGCTGTTGAAGCAGCAAACAAGAACATCAAGAAGATTTTGAGGAAGACGATCCAGAGTTCCCAACAATGGCATGAACAGTTACCCTTTGCATTGCTAGGATATCGCACCACAGTACGCACGTCAGTAGGGGCAACCCCTTATCTGTTGGTTTATGGGACCGAGGCTGGGATACTAGCAGAGGTAGAATTCCTTCGCTCCGAACCATTGTCGAAGCAGAAATTGAAGATAGCGAGTGGGTTAAGACTCGATTGGAGCAGTTGACTTTTATTGACGAGAAACGAATGGCTGCGGTTTGTCACGTGCAGTTGTACCAACAAATAATGACCCGTGCTTACAACAAGAAAGTCCGACCCAGGAATTTTGAAGTGGGTCAACTGGTATTGAGGCGCATTCTGCCGCATCACCAGGAGGCGAGAGGAAAATTTGCTCATAATTGGAAAGGCCCATACATCGTCAGGAAGATATTGCCGAGAGGAGCATTGTATCTGGGGGATATTGAAGGAAATGATCCTGAAACAGCAGTGAATGCGGATGCAGTCAAAAGGTACTATGTCTGAGTTTTACTTCAGTGGTCCTGACACATTTGAGATGATGAAGGGTTTATTCCCACTACCCCAAACACTTTTAACTCTCTTTACAAGCCCTTTGAGCCGGTTACATTTCTTTGGTTACCTATCAAAAAAAATAAAAAAAAATATATATTTCTTTGGCTACCTTGTAAAAAAAAAATTGATTGAGCCTGAACTACGTCTGACTTGATTCCGAAAGGATACGTAGGCAGCCTCTCTCTGGGGTTCAGTCACACCAAAATAAAATCCCATTTACCCTGAAATTGAAACCGGGGCACACCAAACGGCTTAGAAGTTGTAGTTTCATCTACTATTCTTTTACCAAGCACAAGTCCTTCGAATCAATTACCAAAGGTAGGGGGAGCCAAGAGATATCACGATTGGAGGCCGGTACATTCAGAATTGAGAGAAATAAAATAAGAGAGTCTTGTCGGTGAAAACCTTCGAGCACCGTGAGGCGACGGGAGTAGAGAAACCAAAATGAGAGAGCTTGTTTAGTAAAAACTCGCAAAGGGTGCTATCAAGCAACAACAAGAAGAGAAATGAGAGAGGTCGACTAGCGAAAAACCGCAAAGGGCGCTGTAGGCCGAAAGGATGATTCCACCTCAGGAAGTCTTGGCAAAGTTCCACCGGTTCAGAAACATAGTTCCACTTTTGGTTCATGGGGAAATACAATTTCGTGAAGGTCAGGAGTCCAGTCCAAAAAGCATGTCATGTCAATTTAAAGTCAGCATGTTTCCCTCAGATAAGTCTTTCTTGTCCCGAAAGGGACACTTCTCTTCTAAAATTTGCTCTCTCCGTTATTTGTTTTACTTTTCTTTGAATCCCTTTCATTTTAACTCCAAGTTCCAGATATAGTGGAAAGAATAGGTGGCAGGACCGGTTTCACGGAGTCCCGTTTCGTAAGAAGTAAATACCCCACTTCAGTGGTACGTTTGTCCAAACTCGATGGATCATGATGTTGGCTGCATTCGAAGTAAAAGCCACACACACACACAAATCCCCACAGGGTCTCCCTTTGTACAAATCCCCACAGGGACTCCCTTTGTAAAAATCCCCACAGAGCCTCCCTTTGTAAAAATTCCCCAAAGAGTCTGCCCCAGCTAATCCCCGACGAGTCTGCCTTGTACAAATCCCCACAGAGTCTCCCCACTAAAAATCCCCAAGCAGAGCGGGATGGAAGAACCAAAGCCTTACACGGTCAAATCATCACAAAATCTGGAAACGCTAGTCTGAGCAGTCCAAAAGGGTTTCGCCATTGAATCCAATCAATGGAAGAGTTTCTCAACATAAATAAGGACGCGACAAAGCAATTGGAACAATCAAGGTCACCGAACCAACCGCCATTTCCGAACTGACAATTGTTCTTTGTTTGGAAAATTGAAATAGGTGTGATCCAAGGCAACCATGCAAGAAGCAGGTGTCGCCCAAAAAGAAAAAGAAATACATGAGCGCAAGAAACATCTTGGCAATAAGAAATCTACTCAAAAGGGAAGTTTCCCCAAAATTCTCTTTTACATTTTACTAAAAGAAGAAAACTCAAAAAAGAGAGGGTCAGTTAGAATCCCCGGCATTTTCCATTTAGCCAGCATTAGGACTCCAACCCCTGAACTGAGCATTTTTCTGTTAGCCAGCATTAGGGATCCAACCCTAAACTCAGCATTTTTTCTGTTAGCCAGCATTAGGGCTCCAACCCCTAACTGAGAATTTTTCTGTTAGCCATCATCAGGGTTCCAACCCCTGAACTGAGCATTTTTCTGTTAGCCAGCATTAGGGCTTCAACCCTGAACTGAGCATTGTTCTGTTAGCCAGCATTAGGGCTCCAAACCTTGAACTGAGCATTTTTCTGTTAGCCAGCATTAGGGCTCCAACCCTGAACTGAGCATTGTTCTGTTAGCCAACATTAGGGCTCCAACCCCTGAACTGAGCATTTTTCTGTTAGCCAGCATTAGGGCTCCAACCCCTGAACTGAGCATTTTTCTGTTAGCCAGCATTAGGGCTCCAACCTCTGAACTGAGCATTTTTCTGTTAGCCAGCATTAGGGCTCCAACCCTGAACTGAGCATTTTTCTGTTAGCCAACATTAGGGCTCCAACCCTGAACTAGGCATTTTTTCTGTTAGCTAGCATTAGGGTTCCAACCCCTGAACTGAGCATTTTTCTGTTAGCCAGCATTAGGGATCCAACCCTGAACTGAGCATTGTTCTGTTAGCCAGCATTAGGACTCCAAACCCTGAACTGAGCATTTTTCTATTAGCCAGCATTAGGGCTCCAATCCCTGAACTGAGCGTTTATTTTCTGTTTAGCCAGCATTAGGGCTCCAACCCCTGAACTGAGCATTTTTCTATTAGCCAGCATTAGGGCTCTAACCCCTGAACTGAGCATTTTTCTATTAGCTAGCATTAGGGCTCCAACCCCTGAACTGAGTGTTTATTTTCTTTTTAGCCAGCATTAGGGCTCCAATCCCTGAACTGAGCGTTTATTTTTTGTTAGCCGACATCAGGGCTCCAATCCCCGAGTTGAGCACTTTTCCATTCAGCCAGCATTAGGGCTCCAATCCCCGAACTGAGCGTTTTTACCTTACGGCGACATTAGGACTCCAATCCCTGAGTTGCATTTTGTAGACTAGAGTTTTCCAATCCCCTTATCAATTCTATAAGTTGTTATGGCGATTAATTCACGAAATTTTCCTAGTGAAACTGGGGCAGAAAAATTTCGTTCGTTTGTTTTGTTTGTCTCAGCAGGTCTGACCTCGAAGTGCATGGATCGAGATGACCTACGGGATGAGTCTCAATCCAGAATAAAAGAAAGAAGAAAAGGACAAAAAGAATATGTTCCGAGATATTGGAACAAACAAAGGGCGGATCACTCCAAAATTTGATCAAGGTCCCGAACTCCGCCAATGCCGTCTCACTCGTTACTGCAGAAATAAACGAGCGCCTACAACCTACAAGCATCAAGATTCGGATCGAAGTCTACAAGCAGAATCAGCTAAGGCCCAAGATCAAGTTGCAGAAGAATTATAGATAGGAATCTTGAAACTAGCGGTTGATCAGGCATAAGTAGTTAGTTCAGTTTCAATTTCCTTTGGTTGTAATAAGGAGGTCGGCAAAGCAGTAGTGGCAACAACAACGGCAGTAACAGCAAGCATTGCAATCCCATGGTAGTCCCAGCTACCAAAGTTTCCCGAACTACATTGACCTGATTCCTGTTTAGCCCAGGATATGTAGGAAACCTCTGAAGCAAAGGTACGGTCAAATGCTTTCAAGAAATGTTTCACACGGAGTGCCCGACGAGCGAAAATCGTTCATACCCGCTCACTTTATCTTTGCACGAAAACTCTTTGTGTTTTCGGGCAAAGAGGGGAAGCTGTGAGCACGTGATTTTTGCTTCACGGAAATTACTCCAAAAGAAATCAAAAATAAAACAAATGGTTTTGTTGTACAATTTTTGAATTTTACGTGGCACTTTTGGCAGTTAGTTGTAGTTTTATCTGTGATTTGTTTGGTTTTGTCAAAACAAAATACAATAATATATGTTTAATATGAGTGATAGTTGTTGTTTGAATATTGATTAATATTTGTGTGATTTTGTATTTTTGATTTTACATTTTTAGTTAGGAATTTCATTTAAATCAAAATTAAAAGAAGAAAAAAGAAATGAGTTTAAAATCGGATTTGGGCCATTAAATTGGACCCAAAATCAGGCCCAAAAACATTGCCTTTGCCCGGTCCAGTTTGGTTGACCTCAGGGGCACCCAAACGACGTCGTTCTAATCATAATTGATCTGGGCCGTTGATCTTAGAATGATCAACGGCCAAGATCACATATCCATACCCATTGTTTAAACCTGACCCGTTCAACCCCGGATCGACCCAACCCCCTCTAAGACAAAACGATCCCGTTTCATATAGTTAAAGTAATCCAAACCGTTGATCTCATCAGATCCAACGGCTTGGATCCACTCACCTACCCCATATATAAGCCCATCCCTCTTACCCCACGCCCCAAGCCAGACCCCCTCTGCCCTTAGGCCGTCTTCACCAGATCCAAACCCCTTAGAACCCTAGCGTCGCCCCCTTTCCCCTCACCGTAAACCCGGCAGCAACAATGCCGGTGACCACCACCTTAACACCCTAGGACCACTCAACCACTCTAAACACAGATCTGCTAACCTTAGGTCTCGAATCTTCCCTCACCGTCTCGAATCTTCATTTGAAGATTCAAACCGGGCCTCAACCTATGCCAAACCACCCCAAATCCATGCCAGGCACTCCCCTGACCTCCCTCATGACCAAACCAGGCACTCCCCTGACCTCCCTCATGACCAAACCAGGCTTGGTTTGGTCCGAATCCAACCAGGAAAACCTGAATCCAAAATCTGTCTTAGGAACCCTAGAAGTCCTGAGTCCGATTTTTGTCCGTTTGAACCAGAAGATTAGGGTCTAATGGACCTTAATCGAAGCGTTATCAGTTGAGAACACTTCGATTAAAGTCCGTTCAACCCCAAGAAAGGTCGATTCAAATCCGAGACAGGGCCTTCTGATTTTTCAAGCCTTTAAGGTGTTTCTGTTTTCCTTTTCCTTGTCAGTTCATTTTGTTGTTTTGTTATAGTTAAATGTCTGTTCATATGTCCAAATGTTTAGTTGATTTGTTTTGAATTTTTGTGTCGACTGTTCTGTCCTTGTTCGGACCTCTCATTTGGTCGAATCTCTTTTGCTATTCGTTGATGAGTGTATGTGTTTAACAGAGTAATCGATTGAAATAAATTTCGATCGATTAATTAGTTCCCAGGGTCATTTCTTGTTTTGACAGTGCAATATGAACCCCTTGTTCAATACTATTTGATTCCGATCATTAGCTATTGATTGTATGTGTTGTAATTCGCGTAGTCGATTCAATATATGTCGTCAATTAGTTTCAGCTTTGAATGGTAATAATTTGATTCATGTTATTTGTTTTCTGCTGAAGCTTTGTTTGAATCCAATTAAGAATTGAGTATAGCTGCTTGTTAGTTTGTTTAGTTTGAATCAGAAAACACTTAAGGTTGGTTTATAGCTGCAGTTTAACATAGATTTCAAAGTTTCAAATTGACATGGAATTTTTTCCTGCGTGGACAGCATGTGCATTGAAGCCTTTAAGGGATTAAAATTAACTTGACAACATGTGCTGTCAGGGCATATTCAGGCTGCCCATACTCTTGTTTTAGTTTAATAAAATGGAAACCACTTTGAATATTTAAAGATAGGGCTGTCAGGGGGAATCTCATGGGAGGGGGCTTTATTTTAATATGTTGAGTGGAAAAACAGCAGGAGAACATGAGAGGGGGTTCATTTTGTTAAAGAGGCTGTTCGAATGGGCTGAGTAGAGGATATAAAAAACATAAGGGTCTCCATTAGAGGGAAGGTATTTTGAGCCATAAAAAACAGTCCTAAAAAAGAACGAGTTCAGTTTGTTGGCAACATAATTCCATTGGGCTTTGGTTCAGTTCAAAGCCCCAGTAGTTGATATTGATCTTCTGGTTTGACTCCAATTCGTTGGAACTTCCTATGCAATCTACTGGTCCAACTTTGGTCTGAGTTCAAGTCCATTTTGAGTCTTTTGCATGCTGTTTGTTGCTGCTTGGTTTTCACAAATCTTTTCGGGTTTCGTTTGAGTTGTTCCTGGTGCATTTTGGTTGCTGAAACTGTTGTGTTGCTGGTGCTGTTTGTTGTTTATCACTGCTGCTGCATTGCTCACTCCTCTTTTCCTGCTTGTTGTCCAATTTCCAAGTACACATTTTGAATTTCACACTGATGTAACAGTAAAAGCATGAAACGAAAGATGCAAAGGAGTTTTAATCATTGGTTGCTGCACTTACAGCTTTATAAATATTGTTAGATTTGTGAAATTCTTAGTTTGTAGCTCGATGGCAAAATACATTAGTTAGCTTGTGCTTAAATTGAAACTTGGTTCGTTAGGTACTGTGATTTATAGCAGTTCAGTTGTATGTATGATAATTACGCAATTTGTAAAACGCACGAGTAGTTGGCATAGCAATAACTAGACTTCATCTTTAGTTATATTTTGTATATAAGGTACTGTTTCTAATCTTGCCAAATGTAATATAGTTTCTTTTTCATCATTTGAGCTAACATTATTAAATCTGATTCCGTTAGGCAGTCTATAGAACCATGTTCAAATCCCATTAGTAGCAGTTTCTAGTAGTTAACTCCATTAATCTAGTTTAAATAAGTTAGTTTAAATTCGAACTTGAAGAACCATTAGCGTAAGTTTAGCATTTTCATTAATCTTGTACGTTAATCTCCTTTAGCAAATAAAAAGCATGCTCGCTCATGGAATAAGGCTCGAAACGATTCCCCGCCTCGTAAATAATTAATCCAATAACTAATGAGAGGCCAGAATTGGCCAAGCATGTAATTTAATTAGCATGTATTTTCTTTCTTCTACTTTTTAGAGACAAACATAATAGAAACGTAGTCGCGGTAGGTTATCCTTTCAAATAATGAGACGAGCCTCGCCAAATAAAATGCAAACTGCGGGGCCCTCATAAATGTACATATTAAAAATACTTAGAATTTGGGATGGGCCGTTCAAGTAAATTTCACGGCCTTCCCCAAAGATAATAACGCGTTAGACTCTTTAGGCGCGACTTAATTGAATTACATTCCTAAATTCGGGTGCGCATTTATGTGACCCAAATTCAAATCCCAACGGAGTCGAAATGTGTTAACAACTACGGGTGCATTGATTGTGACGTGGTTCGAGATGCATTTTCACGACGTTGCAATTCTATAAAAATAAATGATAATAATAAAAGCGGTTTAAACTTAATAAAAGCACATAAGTCATAACATGTATTTAAATCAGATATTTAGCCATTATAACAATTTAAGCGACCGTGCTAGAACCACGGGATTCGAGGGTGCCTGACACCTTCCCTCGGGTCAACAGAATTCCTTACTTAGAATTTCTGGTTCGCAGACTTCATTTGGAAAGTCGAAAATTTCCTCGATTGGGATTCAAGATAAACCGGTGACTTGGGACACCAAAAGCCAAACCTTTCCCAAGTGGCGACTCTGAATTAAATAAATAATCTCATTTCGAATATTGACACTTAAATTGGAAAAACTTCCCCGCGCATTTTACCCTTCGGGGCGGGCGCGCAAAAAAGAGGTGTGACACTGCTTATACATTAAATTAAACGCAAAGAAACAGGGGAGATTCAGAAATCCATTTCAACAACTCTTCACTTCCTTTCCATTAAATTTGAGAGCTTTAGAACATGTACCTAGATAATGAAAATACAAGAAGATGAAGGAGCAGTCAGCAACAGTAGTAACACAGCGATACAACAGCAACCCAACAGCAGCAATTCAAACCAAATTCGAGGCCCAGAAAACAAATTTGAAGAAAACCCAACGAGTTTGATGGAACAACCCCAAAAGTTTGTAAAAGACTAAACATCAAAGAAAAAAATTCTCCCCTTAGATTTCCAGCAACCCAAAAAGTTTTTTCTTTTTCAAAATGAGTTCTGCCTCTGTATATATAGTGTGTACAGAGTGTATATTGGGTGTATACTACTCTCTCTTTAGATTTCCAGAATATTTTTTTCTGTTCCGAAAAATCCCCAATTCTCTCTCAATGTTTAGAAATTCCCCTCTCACTTGTGTCAAGCTCCCCTTATTTATAGCCAAACTTGAAGCACTTAAATTAATCCCACCATCTTCTCCCATCCCCCTTTTAAATCTCACTACTTAATGTTTTGTCCCCTACTATATTAAACAAATATATTAGTTCTCATTACCACATGTCTTGTCCCCCACTATATTAAACAAATATATTAACCTCCACTACCACATGTCTTGTCCCCCACTATATACTATTTTAATATTATTAATGCCTAGTGGACGGAGCACTTCAAATTAATTATTTTTTAAGACTTTAAATTCCAAAAATACCCTTGAAATTACTGAGCGGGTAGCTTGGGTTATGGGGGGGACCGGGTCGGTTTGACCCGGTGGGTGGTTCGGTTTTTTGGACCTGTGGTTTAAAATTGAAGAAAAGACCCAATCCGATTTCGTCTATTTTTGTTCTTTTCTATTTATTCAATTTCCTAATTAATAAAGCTAAAATGCTAAGATTAAATTATAAAAACCCAGAATTATCTAAAAATACTAATTAACTCCTAATAACAATTATCACATATAATTAAATACCAATTAAACATAAAATTGTACAATTGGACATTAAATGCTAAAAATGCAAACATACATTATTTTTGTGATTTTTCCCTTTTATAAAACAAACTTAATTACTCCTAATTGTAGAATTAAATCCTAAATGCAAATGCGACATATTTTTATATTTTTTATTAATTTAACAAATAAACATGCACAGACAAATACAAATAATTAAAGAAAAATAACCCAAAATTCATAACAATTGCAAACAAACAAAAATTATTTTATTTTAAATTTTTGGGAGTAGTTCTTGTAAAGGGAAAAAATCACGTGCTCACACATGGTACAGAGTAGTTCATGACTAGTCATAGTTAATTTCATGTTAAAGACCTTTGTGAATCCGTTTAGCGTAGTATAAGATAAAACTTGGAGTGGCTGTTTTGTTTCATTCTCAACAGGTAATTTAAATATGACCAGGTTGTATAAGGATTGTAGTAGGCTGCCAAAATTTCCCTGGATGGTTTACTACGGCTGTATAGTGTGACTTGATTTCAGTAGATCTTTTAGAACCTTAGTTAAAAGGCTTATCTTGAATGTTTAATTTGAGTAGTTATAAAATAGGCTTGAATGGTTTTTGTGTCCTTCAGCAGTTCCATTAGGAAATCGTGAATCATTAAAGTGGTTAGTGTTAGTTCACTTTTTTTTCATGACAGATCATAAGCATTGATTCGTTTCAATAATTGTAAAAATAAGTTCAAATAACTCCAGATTTCATATAGTTCACGTCCGTAGCCCAATAGTTTAAAATACCAAATTATTTGAGTACTAGTTCAGTACTGATAATGTAAATAAAGTACTGTTTTGGTCTGTACCATCAGATGATTCGTTTGGAGCTGATTGGGCTACCCAGATTCGTGTTGCGATATTCTCGTTCGGGCTCGAAACCCGAGCTCGTTGGGCCGTCAGCATCCTTGTAGGCCCAATGTTGGAGGCAACCTTCTCATAGTAAGGTTGTTGACGTATTAATTAATTAAGGACCTTTCTTTACGTTTTAGAGACAGAATAAAATAGCAAATCATAGTCGTTTTAGGTTTGCCTTTTAAATAATAAATGAGACGAGCCTCGCCAAACAAAAATACATAAATTGCAGGGCCCTCAATAAATGGTTAAAATGAAACATTTAGAATTCGGGATGGGCCGTTTAGTGAATTTCACGGCCCTCCCCAAAGATAATAACGCGCTAGTCATTTTAGACACGCTTTTAATAATTTACTTTCTTAAACTCGGGTGCACATTTATGTGACCCAAATCCAAATCTCAACGGAGTTGAAATGTGTCAATAACCACGGGTGCATTGATGTAACGTGGTTCGAGATGTGTTTTCACAACGTTGCAATTCTCATTAAAAATAATAATAATAAAAGCGGTAAAAAGTTAAAAATTTGCACATAGGTTCAACATGTATGAAAATCAGATAAATAAGCCGAATATGACAGTTGAGCGACCGTGCTAGAACCACGGAACTCGGGAATGCCTATCACCTTCTCCCGGGTTAACAGGATTTCTTATTCGGATTTCTGGTTCGCGGACTGTAATATAGAGTCATCTTTTCCTCGATTCGGGATTTGAACAGGTGACTTGGGACAGCATAAATCTCCCAAGTGGAGAATCTGAATCCTTTTAATAAATAAATCTCGTTTCGATTGTCCTTCAATTGAAAATCCTCCATTATACACTCTTTCCGGGGTGTAGGTGAAAAAGGAGGCGTGACACACATGACTGACTTTGGAAGCTTATATCTCGTAATCTATAAAGAATTTGGCAATGATCCAAAAATAAAATTTGTAGCCCTTTGTATCTAGTTTTCATAAATTTAAACCGTTTGACAGTTGAAGTTGGGTACAAAAAGTTATGGTTGATACACTACAGGTTGTCTGGGAAGAGTTTTTGGAGTAGTTTGGTGTTTTAGCATAAGCATGTAATGATCCAAATGTTCATTTTTAGTTCTAGAGATCAAAATTCAATTTCGAGACTTCCGAGAGTTTGATAATGAATTATTTGAATGATCTGGAATATTTGTTCTAATTTCATCAAGTCGCGTTTGAGTTTTTAGCGCGAAACATGAGTTAATTGTTTAATGAGCGAAATTAGTATCACATTGAGCAAATGAGCTCCGAATTAAGTTTCGATTGAACGACTAGGTTCGTATTATTATTTGTGACTCATAGGAACAAGAATTCGTATGATAAAGTTAGAGCCTTTTTAGTGAAACTAGTTTCGAGTGCTCAATGGAAGTTAAAGTTTGTTTGTTTCTTTATTTTTTGCTTTTTAATTAACCTTAATTTTGTTTTTGATAGAGAATTAGGTCAATTTCCTTTGGTTTTTCATCTGCTTTAGTAAGTCATTCTTTAAATCCAACGTGGAGTGACAGATAATAAATGTAATAATATTTTATCTGTGACAACATAGTGATAATTGTCCCGAAGGGATGGCCCAGTTGGGTTTGGAGTATGATATCCACACGGATGACACTGGTCCGAAATTAACTCTATGCTCTTTTGGGTCTGAGCCTGTCGCACGGGGCTTGTCTAGTGCGGTTTACATCTCCTGTGTGGTTTGCAGGATATTACACAGTGGGGGGTTTACCCAATACGCACGGAGTGCTCACCCGAAGGGCAGAGGTTGTGGCAGAGGCTGTAGCAGCTGCGGGTTTTCCTGGGGTTCTAAAAAAAATATTGTGATAATTAACCTTCTTTCTGAAAGCTATTTTTGAAAGAGAAAATGCTATAACTGGTTACGTTAAACTCCTTTAACTTGACAGCTAAATTTTCTGTTATTCAATAACCATCATCAATACTACAGAGTGAAAAATGTTTGATCTACATACATGATTTGACAAAGAGAACTTTTCCTTCTTGTTGCACTTATTTTTATTAAACAAACACGTATTCAAGCATCTTTAATTTGCTATTTTCTTACTTTAAATTTGTATTATTTGAGAACCATAATTTAATAGTGTTATGTGATTTTAAAAATTAAAGTATGTAAGTTACTCTTTTGTTATTAATACAAAATTCTTTTTTGGTGTATGACTTGT
Source organism: Nicotiana sylvestris (assembly GCF_000393655.2). Classification (NCBI taxonomy): domain Eukaryota; kingdom Viridiplantae; phylum Streptophyta; class Magnoliopsida; order Solanales; family Solanaceae; genus Nicotiana; species Nicotiana sylvestris. Next base: position 5,255,050 of record NC_091066.1, read on the forward strand.
GGTATCGAAGTTATATGAATGGTTGTGGTATTAAATTAGAATTTATTATTTTGTTTAGCATTTAAAAGGAAGAAAAAAGCTGATTAATTAGAGATAATTTCCCGACATTTCTAAGTATGTGTTCCAAGGATGGTTATGATTTGCCGACATTTCCTTATATGTCGCACCTAGAATGAATTATAACTCAAAATTGGTGACATTCGGTAAGAATCGTAAATAATTGTCGGAAAATTTACGACATTTGATTTAAGTGTCAAATAAATATCGGCAATTTATTTTGTGACATTTATGTGACTTAAAATGACATTTAAAAAATATCGTCGTATCTTAACTTTCTTGTAGTGTGTGTTATCCAAAATCAAAGCATATAGTTGCAAGAAAATTAGGTCCTAACGAAACAACCAATAACATATATTGATAATGATAGGAATGAAATTTAGCAGATTTAGCTATAAAAAGAATGCAGTTCAATTTTAAATAAAAGAAATATCACACCTTGAAATGGAATAATTCATCCAGATACGACTTTTCATTCTGTAAATGAATCTAGCCTATAGTTTCTATTGAATATGATCCGTTAAAACGCTTCAAATTCATCAGTTTTGTATTAATAAAGAAATGTTCTTTTCCTAATTTAATTGTTATTATCTGTTATCTTTTTTTTAATGTATATTTATATTTTTGTACAAAAATGTTACTGGATTAGTTTTTGATTGAGGGGCAAAAATATCACTCAACTTTATGTGGGCATTTTAGTCTTTCAACTCTCACTTTGAATGTTCTCATTTATAATATAGTATGATATTAAATTGTTGGTGCAAGCATATTCTGGTGCGGACCTTTAGTGACGGAAAATGGACCTTTAGCGACGGAAAATGGACTTTTAGTGATGGGAAATTAGGTTTTAATTGAGCAGTTTCGTTTTTCTAGCTCATTTTAACATTTTTGGAGTTAGGAAACTTGGATTTGGGCGATTTTTGAGAGAATTTTCACCAAATGGACTGAAGTAAGTGTTTCCTACTCGATTTCCAATATATTTCATGATTCCATGATTATTTTCATCTTTTATTAGTGAATCAATTGGAATAAAATGGGATTTTTGCAAACTTTCAAAAATGAAAATTTAAGATTTGGAGGTTGATTCTTTATCGAAATTTGATAAATTTGGTATGGTTAAACTCATATCGGAATGGGTGTTCGGATTTCGTAAAAATTCTGTGAGGTTCCGAGAGGCGGGTCCCGCGTTGACTTTTTAATGCAAAATTTTAAGTTGACGTTTTATTATCCAAAATTATTTCCGATGAATTTTAATGAAGTTATACAATCAATTTGGATAGATTTGAGCTGTCTGGAGGTCAATTCAAACAAGAAGGCTATTTTGGAATATCGGCATAACTTCAAAAAGATAAGTATTTTGCCTAACCTTGAGTGGGGGAGTTATCCCTTGGGCATTGAGTCTTATTTGGAAATTGTGTGATAGAAAACCATGTACGAGAGGTGACGAGTACGTACTTGGTTTATATGTGCAATTTATACCGGTTAAACTTTGTAGACACACTTATATATTAAATTAGAAAATCATTGAAACATAGTAAATCTTTTATTTGTCATGCCTCGTTCCTTGTTTGTCGAGTTTGTATTTTATATGATAATTTGGGGTGATTACCACTTGAATTTTATGTGAATTTTTGTGTTTGTTAATTTGATATTTCTTGGAATTAATTGCATTATGAATTTCTCATATGCAAATAATTAATTAAATAAGCTTAAAAAAAGGCGTTAAAATGGAGCAACATTGAAGAACAAGCACTCACAAAATAATCTAGGGCAAACTGCATTATATGTGGAGACACCAATTCCAAGTACTTTCATGCACAAGGGAAGATTAGACAAAGCAAAAACACAATCATGTCTATCTATACAGACACAAGTATCAAACTCACAGACCTTACGCAGGTGAGAAAACTGAGTTTATTACATTTTTTAAAGGGTTAATGGGTAACTGCATCGGGGAGATTATATGTCCAAACTCAGAAGTCATTAAAAGAGGGTAGTATTGAATATGGATCAGAAAACAGAATTGGTAAAGACAGTGACAACTGAAGAGATAGTAGCCATCAAAGATATGCCAACAGACAAAGCTCTAGGGATTGATGGATATCCTAGAGAGTTCTTTACAAAGAATTGGGACTTAATGAAGAAGGAGGTGTATGCTGCACTACAAAGCTTTTTTGAAACAGGAAAACTTCAAAAATAGTGTGATGACCCGATAGGTCATCTTATCTTTTAGAACCTAATTCTGTGTTTCGAGACCTCAAATACCTTATTTTAGCCTTTCTTGATTTGTGTGCGCAGTCCGGATGTTCTTCCAGAAGGCTATATGTTAAAAATTGATAAAAAAATAATAATTTTATTTTAAAAAAATCATTTGAGCTGACTTTGATCAATATTTTGAGCAAACGGAACCAAATCCATATTTTGACAGTCCCGGTGGGGCCGTAACGAAATTTGGGACCTGAGCGTATGTCCAGAATCAAATTCGGAGGTCCCTAGCTCGAGTTATTAATTTTTGTTAGAAAATTAAAAGTTTGAAGTTTAATGATTTTTAAGAATCGACTGATGTTTGGTCTTGTTGATATCGGGTCCGTATTTTGGTTCCGGAGCTCGGTACAGGTCCACTATTATATTTGTGACTTGTCTGTCAAATTTGGTGAGAAACGGGATTGGTTTGGCGTGATTCGGAAGTTCAGTTGTGAAAATAGAAGTTTTACAGTTTTCATGAAAATTTCCTTTGATTTGGTGTCAGATTCGTATTTCTAGGCGTTATTTTGGTGTTTTGATTGCGCGAGCGAGTTCGTATGAGGTTTTTGGACTTGTGTGCATAATTGGTTTGGAGCCCCGAGGGCTCCGATGAATTTCGGATAGGCTTCGAATGTTTTGAAACTTAGAAAATCTGATTTTTCCTCAGCTTCAGCTGTCATCTGATGTCCTTCTTCGCATTCGCAATGGTACACTCGCGAACGCGAAGAGTGAACTGGAGTTATTTCTTTTATGATATGGAAGATATGCATCTACGGAAGAGTTAAAATTGTGATAATGTTAGAGCAAGGAATCTAACAGGTTTAAAATATCGGGTCTTTTATTGCATTTAAGAATTCAATAATGGAGTCAATTTTTTTTTACTCGCTAGTGTCAAAATATTAATAAAGAAATTAAATATACAGAGAAGCTAGGGGATTCAACAGATAATATATATACATAAAATAAAATAATCTATATCTATATATAAATATAAAGCCGAGCACCAAAAATTTGATGTGGCGCTCTCACAATCTAGGATTCTGATTTATCTAATTTCTCAATTTTTTGGCTTTTCATTATTTTTTAATTGTTGTAATATATTAAAAAAAATTCAAAAGTTACATCATTTAAGGAAAGATGAAACGGTTCATTTTTAATGCATTTACCAAGAGTCCACGACAACAGTTACTGTTGAACGGCCCTTGCAATCCTTAATATTACTTTTCCATCTTTGCCCTTCTTAATTCCATGTGTGAGGCTTTTTTAAAATACATTTGTTCATAGTTTGACAAATCTAAGTATTTTATTAAATGCTTTCCATTAGGAATTGACTGAAAGACATTATTATCTATGAATTGTGAATTATGAAGCATTCAATAAACTATATTCCAAGCAATTCTCAAGGTAAGCAAATATATTTTTTTTATTTGTGTTTTTTTTTTTCAAATTTGTGAGATTCTTTTTCTCATAAAATCATAAAACCTTGAATATGTATGTCAGTGTTCTTTTTGACTTTCTGATCAAAATTATTTAATGACGTAATGTAAAGGAAAAAAGAGATTTTTACAAGAAGCTTTTCAGATGGAGTTATTGAACAAGTGATTCATCATTTTGATGATATTTTACAGAATATACGAGTATAAAAGTTAATAGGCTGAAATTTCAGATATTGAATAAATTGTTTAATTGATGTGGGTTTCTTGCAGGTTTTTTTTCCTATTTCGAAACTCGGTTTGGGATGAGAAAATTGTTTATCTTAACAAATATCTGTATCAGTTATTCATTTTGAAGCATACAAATTTGATTATGTATATGGGTTATGGAGAGAGGCTAACTTATTTGATAGTATTTCTCTACTTTCCATCACAATTCTATTGCAATAGATTAGTACATAAGAATGTAAAGGATTCATTCGCATTACGGACTACCCACGCATTTTTTTATAGACTAAACTAAATATATATTTTTTCTCCTTTGCTCTTACTTCATCTTTAGCTAACGAATTGTTAACAAATATTTTTTTTATTTTGCTTATTGGCTTTACTGTTATGGAAAATGTATGTAATAGTGGAAATCTTGATTTATTCTACACACATGCACAAAAAATGCTACTCCTTGCAATTTACTCAGGGGCTGTTTGGTATAATGGTGGAATATCGTAGGATATTTTACGGAATTAGTTATCCTACCTTCTACATTGTAAAAGTTATCCCGACATTAGCTAATACCCCAAACCAAATATGATATATAATGAATCCAAAATTTTATTCCAGAATTATTATTCTTATCTCATGTGTCACATGACCCCTTAGTTGGAAGTTAACAAAGCGTGTATCTTGCGGTTCCATTAATAGATTTATTATGCATTTATTTTTCAATTTTTTTTTGGTTTTCTAACCCTCATTACTCTTTAAATTACCTTCAAAAGGATGAGGTAAATTGAAAATACGTATCTTTTTTTTTCTTTTTGAAAAGTAATTAGTTTGTGAATATTTTCATTGGGTACAAAAGAAATTTTTTATTATGATATGGATAACTAAATGTGAGTCCTTAATAGCTTTTGAAAAGGGCAACTACACAAGTATTTTTTTCTATTATTGTGCTTTTGTTTGATGGTAATTTAAACAAGTACCACGAAATAACTGGTAGTGTACAAAATAAAGTAATTAAGATTTTTATTTTTACTACATATGATTGAAAAGTTTCACCGGTTATTTTGGAGGGTTCAGTCTACTTTAGTATTTTTGGTGTACATGTCTCATCTTCATATGAAAAAGAAAACAAAAATTGTAAGTTAGATGGTACTTTTCTATTGTTAGATTTAATCAAATTAGTTTGGTTTCCTTCTCTTAAAGTAGTATTTTGTTAGCTAATGGTATTTTTCTTTTATTTTGAATGTTCTGTTTTGAGAATGGTTCATATACTTTATTTTTAAGTCAATATTAATTGTTTTTGTAAAGTGGTGATATTTTGTGATGACCTAAAAGGTCACCACTTGTTTTTAAAATAAATTCTGCGTTCTAAAGCCTTAAAAACCTCTTTCATCATCATTTTAATTTGCGTGCGCAGTCCGGCCACGTAGCTGGAAAGCTATTATGTGAAAATCTGTGAAAAGTATTGAAATTTTGACTTAAAATGCATTTAAGTTGACTTCGGTCAATATTTTGGGTAAACAGACTCAGACTAGTAATTGACGGTCCCGGAGGGTCCGTGGAAAAATATGAGACTTGGGCGTATGCCCGGAATCGAATTCCGAGGTCCCAAGCTCGAGAAATAAATTTTTAATGAAAATTATTTTCTGGAAATTTTTATAAGTTTTGGAAATGAAATGTATTTAGAATTTGATTGTATTGGGCCCGTATTCTGGTTTCGAAGCCTAGTATAGGTCTTATATGTGAAATAAGACGAGCCTGTGAAATTTGGTAAGAAACGGAAGTCGTTTGAGGTGATTCGGACCCGTTGTTGTGAAAATTCATACTTTGAAAGTTTTGAGATTTTTCTTAGATTTCTATGCTAAATTCGTTGTTTAAGAGGTTATTTTGGTAATTTGATCACACAAATAAGTTCATATGATGTTTTTGAGTTAGTACGTATGTTTGGTTTGGAGCCCTGAGGGCTCGGGTGAGTTTCGGAAAGTTTTGAACTATTGAAAATTGCAGGTTTTTGTTGTTCAGTGCCCACGGATTTTGTTCTTCGCGTTCGCGTGGTCCCACTCGCGAACGCGTAAGGCAAATTTCCCAGGTGCCAGTTTTCTTCTTCGCGAATGCGAAGCCTGAGACGTGAACGCGAGACTGAGGGGGAGTACCCTTCGTGAATGTGTCCAGGTACTCCGCGAACGCGAGCCCAATGTCACGAACGCGAAGGTCACTGAGGCCTAACCCATCGCGAACGCAACAGGCCTATCGCGAACGCGATGAAGGCCTGTCCAGTGGTTTTAAAACAGAAGCTAAAATGGGACTTAACCAAAATTTCATAACTTTTTCTTCCAAACTCCAAATTGGGCGAATTTTGAAAGGGATTTTCACCAAACACCCATTAGATTTCTATGCTTAAATCATATTTTTAAGGGTAAAAAATTAGGGATTTGGATAGAGTTAGGGATTTTTGTAAATTTAAAATTTAGACCTCGTTTTGGGGTAGAATTTTGGAACTAATTGTATATTCGGGCTCGTGGGTGAATGGGTGATCGGATTTTGGTTCGAACCTCGTGTTTTGACCAAGCAGGCCCGAGGTCAATTTTTGACTTTTCGGAAAGAATGATGGGAAAGCTATAATTAAGCATTGGAATTGGAATTGGATTGTTTAGCTTTTATTGATGTTATTAAGTCAATTATGTCTAGATACAATTGATTTGGAGGCGAATTCAAAAGGAAAAGCGGTGTTTGAGGCTTGAATTGGCCGTGGAAGTTCGAGGTAAGTGTTTGGTCTAACTTTAGCTTGAGGGAGTAGGAGTTGTGTCTTATTTGCTACTTGTTTCTTGTTGAGTACGACGTATAGGCATGGTGATGAGTATCTATACGTTCGTGTCGAGCATGACCGTGAGTTTTAAATTGCAATTTATTGTGTTCTTAAATAATACTACGAATGTTTAAGTTGATGATTCTCTGTATTGAGAAAGGATTATGATTATTTATGTGAAAATTACTTATGATTGAGTATTGATGTTAGCTGAGGTAGTTAGATGTTGGAACAAGTTTGGTTATAGTTGTTTCTCCCTTGCCGGGATGTATTTACTTATACTATCGATTCCCTTGTCGGGATAGTGTAGTTCTTTATTGATCCATTGTCAGGACTTTTGTTATGATTGTTGTTGATTGTATATGTAGATCGGGTTGCGCGCTTCAACAATATTATATTTGGATCGGGTTGCACGCCGCAACAATGATATAATTGGATCGGGTTGCATGCCGCAATAATGATATAATTGGATCGGGTTGCACGCCGCAACAATGATATAATTGGATCGGGTTTCACGTCGCAACGGTGATAAATGATATGGATCGGGTTGCATGCCACAACAGTGTTGTTATATGTTGGGATTGGGTTGCGCGACGCAACAATTGATGATACAAAGTGTTCATAGATTGGATACAAGTTCCTTATTGTTTTTCTGTGAATTCTAAGTTGTCCTTATGCCTTTACTCTTGATTTACTATCGATATTGATATACCCCCGCAGCATGTACCCCCCTCCCATCTTTACTTGCTTATTCCTGTTTTATTTTCCGTTGTATATTATATAACTACATAGGTTTATTTGGTAGTCTTCTCCTAGCCTCGTCACTACTTCGCTGAGGTTAGGCTAGGCACTTATCAGCACATGGGGTTGGTTGTACTGATGTTACACTCTGCACTATGTGCAGATCTCGGAGCAGCTTTTGGACCGTAGCTTTGGGTGGCTGCCTTCAGTCCAGCTAGAGATCCCGAAGTAATCCTGCAGGCGTCCGCAGGCTCGGCGTTCTCTTCTATCTATTTATGTGTTCTGTTTTCATTTACTTCCGAGATAGTTTGTACTTTTCCTTTCAGACACTTGTATGTAGTATTCATAGACAGTCTGTTATATTGTGACACCGGATTCCGGGTAGAGACATATGTTGGCATTGTCATGTAGGATTTGGTTATTTTATCAGATTTTCCGCTTGATTTTATTCATTGTTAATATTTCAATTTCGATTACCTGTTAATTCAAATTGTTAAAAGGGGCTAAAATGAAAAGAGTTTGTGATTCTTTATTTCGCGGCTTGCCTAGCTTCTACGAGTAGGCGCCATCACGACTCTCGAAGGTGGAAATTCGGGTCGTAACAAGTTGGTATCAGAGCTCTAGGTTACATAGGTCTCACAATTCACGGACAAGCTTAGTAGAGTTTGAGCGATCTGTACGGAGACATTTATATTTATCCCCCATTGGCTACAAAGTTAGGAAAAACTTCACGTCTATTCTCTCCTATCGTGTAATTTTGTTCTTTAAATGCTAAATTTAAACCTTTACTCTTGTCCTTTCGTGAATAGCGAGGTCATGTACCGCTTCTTCAGTCGAACAGTAGCACAGACCGGTGATAGATCAACTACATCTTCGAAGGCTTTGTGGAGGTAGGATAAGTTTCACCAAGCTCTTCACTATCACTTTCAGCGGTGCATCTTTTAAGGATCCCTAGGATTATCTAGACAACTGTCATGAGGTTCTCAGGAACATGGAGATAGTAGAGACCAATGGGGTCGATTTTGCTACTTTCACTTGTCGGGATCCGCCAAGACTTGGTGGAGAGATTATTGCTTGGCTAGACCAGCCGGATCACCAGCTTTGACTTGGGAACAGTTTACTCAGCTATTTTTGGAGAAGTTTCTCCCCATTGCTGGGAGAGAGGCCTATCGGAGGCAGTTTGAGCGTCTCCAGTAGGGTTCTATGACTGTTACCCAATATGAGACCAGATTCATCAACTTGGCTCGTCATGCTCTTATCATACTTCCCACCGAGAGAGAGAGAGGGTGGGAAGGTTCATTTAGGGAATTATTCAGCCGATTCGTCTTCAGATGGCTAGGGAGACAGGGAGTGAGATTTCCTTCCAGGAGGCGGCCAATGTGGCCAGAGAGTGGAGATGGTTTTGTCGCAGGGAGGTGGTCATGGGTCGGACAAAAGGCCTCGTCATTCAGGAAGATTCAGTGGTGCCTCGTCTGGAGGTAGGGATTCGTATGGTAGAGGCCATCCTCTTAGGCCCTTTCAGTCAGCACTTCAGGTTTCTCGCGGTGCTTCAGGTGGCCATGGTTCTCATATGCAGTATTCTGATCAGCATCCCTACAGTGCACCACCAGCTCCTATCAGTGCACCGCCGTTCTAGAGAGGTTTCGGGGTGGTCATTCAGGTCGCCAGGGTCAGTCCTAGTTTCCTCAATCGCAACATTCAGGTGGATGTTTTGAGTGTGGTGAGTATGGTCATATCCGGAGTGTTTGTCCGAGATTGGTGGGTACTCAGTCGCAGCAACAAGTTTCCCGTGCTATGGTTCAGGCACCAGGTGTTCCACCGCCCGCTCCGCCAGCCAGGGGTGGGGGTAGAGGTGATAGAGGTGGAGGTAGAGGTGTTAGAGGTGGAGCTCAGACCGCTAGGGGTGGAGGCCAGCCAACTGCAGGCCGTCCCAAAGATGTAGTCCAGGGTGGAGGGGCCCAGCCCTAATGTTATGCTCTTCCAGCCAGGCCTGAGACTGAGGCTTCCGATACAGTTATCATATGTACTGTTCTGGTTTGTGACAAAGATGCTTCAGTTTTATTTGATCCAGGGTCTACCTACTCCTATGTGTCATCTTATTTTGCACCATATCTGGTCATGCCTAATGATTCCTTGAGTTCCCCTGTATATGTGTCTACACAGGTGGGTGATTCTATTGTGGTAGATCGAGTCAATCGCTCTTGTATAGTTATGATTGGGGGTCTTGAGACTCGTGTAGATTTGTTGCTTCTGGACATGGTTGATTTCGATGTCATACTGGGGATGGATTGGTTATCACCTTACCATGCTATCTTGGACTGTCATGCCAAAACTATGACATTAGCCTTGCCGGGTTTACCTCGTTTAGAGTGGAGAGGGACTCCTGGTCATTCTACCCGCAGTGTTATCTCTTATGTAAAGGCTCAGTGTATGGTCGAGAAGGGGTGTTTGGCCTATTTGGCATATGTTCGTGATTCTAAAGCCGAGGTTCCTTCTACTGATTCTGTGCCTGTGAGTTCCCTGAGGTATTTCCTTCAGAACTACCGAGTATGCCACCCGACAGGGATATTGACTTCTACATTGATTTGGCTCCGGGCACTCAGCCCATTTCTATTCTACCGTATCGTATGGCCCTGCCTGAGTTGAAAGAGTTAAAGGAGCAGTTGCAAGACTTGCTTGTGAAGGGTTTCATTAGACCCAGTGTTTTGCCTTGGGGTGCGTCGGTGTTGTTTGTTAAGAAGAAGGATGGATCAATGAGAATGTGTATTGATTACCGGCAGTTGAACAAGGTCACAATCAAGAATAAGTATCCATTGATGAGGATAGATGATTGTTTGATCAGCTTCAGAGTGCCAAGGTATTTTCGAAGATTGACTTGAGATCTAGCTAAAATCAGTTGAGGATTAAGGCATCCGACGTCCCTAAGACATCTTTCCGCACTCGGTACGGGTATTATGAGTTCTTGGTGATGTCATTCGGGTTGACACATGCCTCAGCAGCTTTTATGGATTTGATGAACCGAGTGTTCACGCCTTACTTGGATTTGTTTGTGATAGTCTTCATTGATGATATTTTGATCTATTCCCGTAGCCGGGAGGAGCACGAGTAGTATCTTAGAGTAGTTCTTCAGACTTTGAGGGACAATCAGTTGTATGCCGAGCTTTCGAAGTGTGAGTTCTGGGTGAGTTCAGTTGCATTCCTGGGTCATGTTGTATCAGTAGATGGTATTCAGGTGGATCTGAAGAAGATCGAAGCAGTCAAGAACTGGCCTAGACCAGCATCAGCTACAGAGATCCGGAGTTTCTTGGGATTGGCAGGCTACTATCATCGGTTCGTGGAGGGGTTTTCGTCTATTACAACCCCGATGACTAGGTTGACCTAGAAGGTTGCCCAGTTCAGGTGGTCGGACGAGTGTGAGGTGAGCTTTCAGAAGCTCAAGACAGCTTTGACTACGGCACCGATGTTGGTTTTGCCAATAGGTTCAGGGCCTTATACAGTTTATTGTGATTCATCTCGTATTGGACTTGGTGCAGTGTTGATGCAGGATGGCAAGGTCATTGTCTATGTTTCACGGCAGTTGAAGATTCATGAGAAGAACTATCTGGTTCATGATTTGGAGTTGGCAGCCATTGTTCACGCATTAACGATTTGGAGGCATTCTCTGTATGGTATGCCATGTGAGGTGTTCATGGATCACAAGAGTCTGCAGTATTTGTTCAAACAAAATGAGTTGAATTTGAGGCAGAAAAGGTGGTTAGAGCTATTAAAGAACTATGATATCACCGTCTTATATCATCCGAGAAAGGCAAATGTGGTGGCCGATGCTTTGAGTAGAAAGTTAGCCAGTATGGGCAATCTTTCTTATATTCCGGTCAGTGAGAGGCCACTTGCTTTAGATGTTCAGGCTTTGGCCAAACAGTTTGTGAGGTTGGATGTTTCTGAGCCCAGTCGTGTGTTAGCGAGCACAGTCGCTCGTTCTTCTTTATTGGACCGTATCCGAGATCGGCAGTATGGTGATCCCCAATTGTATGTCCTTAGAGACATGGTGCTACATAGAGGTTCCAAGCAGGTTACCTTAGGCGATGATGGAGTTTTGAGATTGCAGGGTCGAGTTTGTGTGCCTAATGTGGATGGTCTTTGAGAGCCGATTTTAGAGGAGGCCCGTGGCTCCTCGTACTCTATTCATCTGGGCACCGCGAAGATATATCAGGATTTGCGGCAGCATTATTGGTGGCGGAGAATGAAGAAGGATATCGTTGCATATGTGGCTCGGTGTTTGAATTGTCAGCAGGTTAAGTATGAGCATCAGAGGTCTGGTGGTTTGTTCCAGAAGATTGAGATTCCTGAGTGGAAGTGGGAGCAGATCACTATGAACTTCGTTGTTGGACTCCCACGGACTCAGAGGAAGTTCGATGCAGTGTGGGTTATTATTGATAGGCTGACCAAGTCAGCGCATTTCATTCTTGTGGCAGTCTCCTATTCTTCCGAGAGGTTAGCTGAGATCTATATCCGGGAGATCGTTCATCTTCATGGTGTGTCCGTGTCAATCATTTCGGACCGAGGTACACTATTTACCTCGCATTTCTGGAGAGCAGTTTAGCGAGAGTTGGGCACACGGGTTGAGTTGAGCACATCATTGCATCCTCAGACGGACGGGCAGTCAGAGCGGACTATTCAGATTTTGGAGGAAATGCTCCGAGCTTGTGTCATTGACTTTGGAGGCTCGTGGGATTAGTTTTTGCCTTTAGCAGAGTTTGCCTACAACAACATCTACCAGTCGAGTATTCAGATGGCTCCTTATGAGGCTTTATATGGTAGGCAGTGTCGGTCTCCGGTTGGATGGTTTGAGCCGGGGGATGCTCGGTTGTTGGGTACGAATTTGGTTCAGGATTCCTTGGACAAGGTTAGGGTTATTCAGGATAGGCTTCGTACAGCTCAGTCCAGGCAAAAGAGTTATGCCGACCGCAAGGTTCGAAATTTGGCTTTCATGATCGGTGAGCGGGTATTTCTTCGAGTGCCGCCTATGAAGGGCGTGATGAGATTTGGGAAGAATGGCAAGCTTAGCCCTAGGTTCATTAGCCGTTTGAGATTCTTGATCGAGTGGGAGAGGTGTCTTATAGACTTGCATTACCGTCGAGCTTATCAGTCGTGCATCCAGTGTTTCATGTGTCATCACGGCGATCCATCCCACGTGTTAGATTTCAGCACCATCCAGTTGGACAAGGACTTGTCTTATGAGGAGGAGCCGGTAGCTATTCTATACCGGCAGGTTTGCCAGTTGAGATCGAAGAGTTTTCCTTCTGTTCGTGTTCAGTGGAAAGGTCAGCTTGCTGAGGCATCGACCTGGGAGTCCGAGTCCGATCTGCGGAGCCGTTATCCCCATATTTTCCCTGACTCGGGTACTTCCTTCTTATGTCCGTTCAAGGACTAACGATTGTTTTAGAGGTGGAGAATGTGATGACCCAAAAGGTCACCACTTGTTTTTAAAATGGATTCTACATTCCGAGGCCTTAAAAACCTCTTTCAGCATCACTTTGATTTGCGTGCGCAGTCCGAGCGCATAGCGAGAAAGCTATTATGTGAAAATCTGTGAAAAATGTTGAAATTTTGACTTAAAATGCATTTAAGTTGACTTCGGTCAACATTTTGGGTAAACGGATCCGGACCCATGATTTGACGGTCCCTAAGGGTCTATGGAAAAATATGGGACTTGGGCGTATGCCCGGAATCGAATTCTGAGGTCCCAAGCCCGAGAAATGAATTTTTAAAGAAAATTATTTTCTGGAAATTTCTATGAGTTTTGGAAATGAAATACATTTAGAATTTGATGGTATCGGGCATGTATTTTGGTTCCGGAGCCCGGTACAGGTCTTATATGTGAAATAAGACTAGTCTATGAAATTTGGTCAGAAACGGAAGTCGTTTGAGGTGATTCGGACCCGTAGTTGTGAAAATTCATACTTTTAAAGTTTTGAGATTTTTGTTAGATTTCTATGCTAAATTCGTTGTTTAAGAGGTTATCTTGGAAATTTGATCGCACGGATAAGTTCATATGATGTTTTTGAGTTAGCACGTATGTTTGGTTTGGAGCCTCGAGGGCTCGGGTGAGTTTCGGAAAGTTTTGAACTATTGAAAGTTGCAGGTTTTTGCTGTTCAGTGCCCAAGGATTTTGTTCTTTGCGTTCGTGTGGTCCCACTCGCGAACGCGTAAGGAAAATTTCCCAGGTGCCAGTTTTCTTCTTCACGAACGCGAAGCCTGAGACGCGAACGCGAGGCTGAGGGGGGAGTAGCCTTCGCGAATGCGTCCAGGTACACACGAACGCGTAAGGCAATTGGCATGGGGGAGGGGTTCTCACTTGATCCATGCGAACGCAGCCACTGGCCCGCGAACGCGAAGGCTCGAGGGATCAAAGCTCCGCGAATGCTAAGGTTATTTAGGCCTAACCCATCGCGAACGCGACAGGCCTGTTGCGAACGCGATGAAAGCCTGTCCTGTGATTTTAAAACTGAAGCAAAAACGGGACTTAACTAAAATTTCATAACTTCTTCTTCCAAACTCCAAATTGGGCGATTTGTGAAAAGGAATTTCACCACCAATTCATAGGTATGTAATCTTAGACTCATTTTCTTCAATTTCTATTAACACCCATTAGATTTATAGGTTTAAATCATGTTCTTAAGGGTAGAAAATTAGGAATTTGGGTAGAGTTAGGGCTTTTTGTATATTTGGGATTTAGACCTCGTTTTGGGGTCGAATTTTGGAACTAATTGTATATTCGGGCTCGTGGGTGAATGGGTTCTGGTCCGAACCTCGTGTTTTGACCAAGCGGGCCTGGGGTCAATTTTTGACTTTTTGGGAAGAATGATGGGAAAGCTATAATTAAGCATTGGAATTGGATTGTTTAGCGTTTATTGATGTTATTAAGTAGATTATGTCTAGATACAATTGATTTGGAGCCGAATTCAAAAGGAAAAGCGGTGTTTGAGGCTTGAGTTGGCCGTGTAAGTTCGAGGTAAGTATTTGGTCTAACCTTAGCTTGAGGGATTAGGAGTTGTGTCCTATTTGCTACTTGTTTCTTGTTGAGTACGACGTATAGTCATGGTGACAAATATCTATACGTTGGTGTCGAGCATGACCGTGAGTCCTAAATTGCAATTTATTGTGTTCTTAAATAATACTACGGATGCTTAATTTGATGATTCTCTGTATTGAGCAAGGATTATGATTATTCTGGTGAAAATTACTTATGATTGAGTATTGGTGTTAGTTGAGGTAATTAGATGTTAGAACAAGTTTGATTATAGCTGTTTCTCCCTTGCCGGGACGCATTTACTTATACTGTCGATTCACTTGCCGGGATAGTGTAGTTCTTTATTAATCCCTTGTCGGGACTCTTGTTATGATTGTTGTTGATTGTATATTTGGATCGGGTTACACGCCGCAACAATGATATAATTAGATCGGGTTGCACGCCGTAACAATGATATAATTGGATCGGGTTGCACGCCGCAACAATAATATAATCGGATCGGGTTGCACGTCGTAACAGTGATAAATAATATGGATCGGGTTGTACGCCGCAACAGTATTGTTATATGTTGGGATCGGGTTGCGCGCCGCAACAATTTATGATACAAAGTGTTCATAGATTGGATACAAGTTCCTTATTGTTTTGCTGTGAATTCTAAGTTGTCATTATGCCTTTACTCTTGATTTACTGTCGATATTAATATACCCCCTCAGCATGTACCCCCCTCCCATCTTTACTTGCTTACTCCTATTTTATTTTCTGTTGTATATTATATAACTGCACAGGTTTATTTGGTAGTCTGGTCCTAGCCTCGTCACTACTTCGCCGAGGTTAGGCTAGGCACTTACCCGCACATGGGGTCGATTGTGCTGATGCAACACTCTGCACTATGTGCAGATCTCGGAGCAGCTTTCGGACCGTAGCTTTGGGTGGCTGCCTTCAGTCCAGCTAGAGATTCTGAGGTAGTCCTACAGGCGTCCGCAGGCCCGGCGTTCTCTTCTATTTATTTATGTGTTCTGTTTTCATTTACTTCCGAGACAGATTGTACTTTTCCTTACAGACACTTGTATGTCGTATTCATAGACAGTCCGTGATATTGTGACACCGGATTCCGGGTAGAGACATATGTTGGCATTGCCATGTAGGCTTTGGTTATTTTATCAGATTATGTCTTCCGCTTGATTTTATTCATTGTTAATATTTCTATGTTGATTACCTGTTAATTCAAATTGTTAAAAAGGGCTAAAATGAAAAGAGTTTGTGATTCTTTATTTCGCGGCTTACCTAGCTTCTATGAGTAAGCGCCATCACGATTCCCGAGGGTGAAAAATCCGGGTCGTGACACTTTTATTCCTTAAATGGTATTTTTTTTGGTAAACTTAAATGGTGTTATTATCTCAATATATTATTGTTGCAATTAATCATGCATTCAATGTATATTTCATGAAAGCACGCTTAGATAGCAGAACAATGCATTAAAATTAGAAAAGCGCAATTTTTAAAATTTATGTCGCAACGAAGAAGAGGTGCTCCTACTAAAGATTTTTGGTTTTTAATAAAAAAATTTGTATTTCATCTATATAAATTTTGTTCTCTCAATTTACAACTAATGATAATTTAAATGTTTTTATTTGTGTAATTAGTAATTTTAAGCTGAATTTACATAATTCTAATTTAAACTTTAGTTCTCATTTTTAATTAATACTCTTTGAACTTCTTAATAAGATAAAACTTCTATAAATATTGGTAATATATAGTTAACTATACACCACATATAAGTAATTAATATAAATAAACAAAATTTATGAATTAAACCAAATGTAAGTTTTTTATTAGTGTAATGTTTCTCATAGTAATGAGGAAACAATATCTAATCCATTATTAGTTGCTAATCTTTTTGTAAGTTTATTGATGTTGCTTAAGACTTTGTAAATTTATTGATATTGTTAAGACCTCGCGAAGCGCGGATAAATTTACTAGTTTATCAATAAAACAACGTAAATTTTAGTGTCAGTTGACACCCCTTAATTAATTTTATTTTAGTATCAGTTGACACCCCTTAATTAAAGGAATTTTTATATTCCTATGCCACATAGGAAACCTTATTACCCTCAATGTTTAATGTTTGACTTAATTACACTTAGTATACCAAATTACCAATTCTATTCCATAATTAATTAAGGGTATAATTAATTGTACATTTTTTACTCCTTAATTAAAGGAATCTGCACGTTTCTCTCTCCTAAGCCCTCAGTCCCACCCACGTTTTACCATACCCACGTTCTTTTTACCATTTTCCCTCTTCTAAAACCAAATTCTCCCTCTAAATTCACAGAAAATTGAAGAAACCATTCAACAAAGTTGGTTCCCCATTTTACTCCAGTTGAAGTTCATCAATGAAGAACAACAAAGTTCATCAAAATTGAAGTCAAATCTTCAAAGTTCATACACATATTTAATTTCAGCTTCAAATTTTCTCAATGAAGAAGAACAAACCTTCAAAGAGACAAGAGAGCAGCAATTCCACCATTGACAGCCATTAAAAAGCTTTGAAGCTTTGAATTCAAATTTGGGTTTTCAAAAATCATTATTTGTTTTGATTGGGTGTTGTTGTAAATAATTGAGAATATGTTTTGGAGTTTATATCTCAATTTTGAGGGGCTTTGGTGTAGATTTAGACTTGGTTTTGGCTAAATTTCAGATTGAAACTCGAAGAAGAAGAAGAAGAATTGTAGTAATTGTAGATAAATTGTAGAAAAATTGTAGATAAATTGTAGACTATTTTTTGCTGAAGATTTGTAGAAGTTTTAGTCGTTTTTCATTTGTGAAAACAGAAAACAAAGCATCTACAATCAGAATACAAATAATCTATAATTTATCTACAAAATATCTACAAACTGGGTACATTGAATTTTAATATCTCAATTCCCATTCAATTGTAGCTTAATTGGTATTTTCGACATAATTACATTTTTTTGAAGAAGATTTTGTAGGAGTTTTAGTCGTTTTGGATTTGTGAAAACAGAAAACAATGCATCTACAATCAGAATACAAATAATCTACAATTTATCTACAAAATATCTACAAACTGGGTACATTGAATTTTTATATCCCAATTCTCATCCAATTGTAACATAATTGTGATTTTTGACATAATTGCATTTTTTTCAAAAGATTTGTAGGAGTTTTAGCCGTTTTTTATTTGTGAAAACAGAAAATAAAGCATCTACAATCAGAATACAAATAATCTACAATTTCTGTAATTCTTCTTCTTCTTCTTCTTCTTCTTCTTCTTCTTCTTCTTCTTCTTCGAGTTTCAATCTGAAATTCAATCAAAACCAAGTCTAATCTTCACCAAAACCCCTCAAAATTGAGATATAAACTCCAAACCATATTCCCGATTATTTTCAACAACACCCAATCCAAACAAATAATGATTTTTGAAAATCCAAATTTGAATTCAAAGCTTTCAAGCTTTTTAATGGATATCAATGGTGGAAAATATCTGGAAGAATATTTACTTCCATAAATGTAGCGCGCCTAAATAGGAATATCTAGAAGAATATGATTTGATCTGATTTACGCCAAATATTTTTAGAATATTCTGTTCCTCAATTTTAGCTAGACAAATTAGGAAGATTCAGTTACTATTAATTAGTATTTAATGATTGGTATAATAACTATAGAAAAAATGTGAACAAAGCGGGTAAATTAGAAACTATGCACATTTTTGTGGATCCGCCACAACACTATTGTCCTAATGGAAATTTGCCATCATATTTGGATAAAGTTTCAACGTAAAAATAGCATTCAAGTGATTTGGGGAGTCTTTTAAGATAGATATGTTTGATAAGAAAACTCCATATTAAATATATTTTGTGGAGAAGCAATTGAACTTTCAACATAGAATAATAACCGCAGTCAAAGAGATCTTGGGTAAGATATAATGACAATTCATATTTATAAACTATAAGTAAATATAATACCTCGACTATAAAATAAGATACAATCAAATTATTTCTAAAATATAAGTACATATAATATTATCATCACTTTAAATTTGATTATTATGTTAATGTAATAATATTAATTTTCATTATTTAATTATTGTTCCTGCCTATATATACCTGTCTGAATATTACATACCATTATTATCATGCAACACACGTTAATAGAGACTAGTATATTAAAAGCACGAAACCCCTTAAACCAAAATTCCTTTTCTTTTTTTACCTTTTAAAAGCAGATTTTATTGAATAAAAATGTAATTTAATTGCTTTCCTAATATTTAGGATTTGAAGTCAAGTACATTTAGGTAATTGAATATTTCTTTATTTAAAATACCATGCAGGGAGTTGAATTCAAATTAGATTTTGTAACCTTATATAAATTCTTTACTTATTTCAATGTTATAATGCAATATAATTTTGACAAAACATATTATTCTATACCATGCGAGACTGATTGCGCAAAGCATGAGTTTGATTGAGGTTCGTACTCGAGAATTTGAAACCAAAAAGATTGAGGATTAGTATCTTAGATGAGTTAGCTAAATTTATTATAAAGTTTATCATTTGGTTAATAGTTAATTGGAGAAAATGTTTTTTCTGTCGAGAGAAGAGAAGGGGAAACATTTTTCAAAATTCTTTTTCAACCTTTCCTACCATATTTCCCATTCCCGCCCCTACACCCCCACCTACTCACCCCACCCCACCCCCTACCCCACCCTCCTGCCTAAATACGAATATTATTAATAGTACTTTCTTTTCATGTTATAGATAGAATTTTTTTTCATTTCAATGAATGAGTATTTTCTTTTCATATGATATAAAAAAGTAATTTTTTTATTTTACAAAAATAGTACTTTCTTTTCGTGATGTAGAAAAAGTATTATTTTCATTTCAACAAAATGATGTGGTAAGAAGTATTTTCTTTGTTTTCAACAAAATGAGTATTTTCTTTTCATGATGTAGAAAAAGTATTTTCTTTCATTACAACAAAATGAGTATTTTCTTTTTATGATGTAGAAAAAGTATTTTCTTTCATTTCAACAAAATTAATATTTTCTTTTATTTAAATAAAATGAGTACTTTATTTTCCTTATTTGCTTTTGAATATTAACCATATAAACTAACTTTTTAAAATCTGTGATAATAATATTTTTGATCATTTTTATTAAACTTTTATTGAATTAAATTCTTCAAAAAAATTGAACTATAATATTTCAAAGATAAAAGCTAGAAGTTTCTTTGACACTGGAGTTTAAAGATATCTTTATGCATGCGTGCTCTATCGTACCTCGTGCTAGTCCTTTGAAAACTTATAGTATATGAATTCCTAGCTATAAAGCATAAAAATTTACAAAGTATATAAATTTGTTGTATTCATAGGAACTTATAATTTTTCTTAATTTTTATTTTATAACTCAAGCTAATTTCCAATAAAATATTCTTTTTAAGATGGGTAAACGTGCAAACGCGCGTATCTTAAGACTAATATATATATAAAGGCTAGAACAAAAGCGTACACAATTTCACTTACATCCGCCCCTAAATTACTTGACACCAGGTTTATAAAATTGTGTCATATAAAATGAAATAATGTAAGAACTTATCCTTTCTATAGGAAAGACCAATAAAAAGAAATCATTTTTCTTGCTATATTACAAGCCTCATACGAAAGGAATTAACTCTTTTTTCTACCTACAGAAGAAAATCTTTCTATCAATAAATTAAGTAGCTACTTCAGTCACAAACTAATTAGTAAGTTATATATGATATGAAATTATGAATCACTTCATACATCATTGGTAACCAAAATTATTGTACCATATTAAGTGCAGCAATAACTACTGAGGATTATAATTAGATGGATAAGATCAGTGGCGAAGCCACATGGTCATAAGGGTGGTGAGTTGACTATTCTTCGTTGAAAAATTACACAATATTGTATATATAGGTAAAATATTATGTTTTAGAGATATACAACACATATTGAACACCTTTTGTCGGAATTTTCTTTTCACTTCTTTCAAATTTGAATACCTTTGAGGAAATTCCTAGCTTCGCCACTAGATAAGATCCCTTCATCCTTAACCAGACGTCTCAAATTCGAGCTCTTTATAAGAAAAATCCTAAAAACCAAATACCAAGTGGAGAACCAAAAGAAAAAATAAATGGAATAAGCATCTATGGATTTACATACAATTAGGCGAATGGAATTTTAAATCAATAGTAAGTAACTAGTAAATTTTCATCTAAAGTGCCATTACTCTTCAGCATTTTCTTATATAATTTTTTTCTGCTCTTTAGATATTATACCAATAACTCTAGGATTTAAAAAAAGGGAAAATGCATAAGTACCCCATGAACTAAGTCGGATTTTTCATTACACACTTTATTTTCGCGGGGTCTTATTATACCCCCCCCCCCCGAACTATTTTAACTAGTAATAAACACCACCCCTAAGTGCTGACGTTGCATAGAGAGTGTGTATACTCTTTTAAGGGCAAGTGAAAGTTACAAAAATAATTTTAAAATTGATTAATAGGTACAAGTGTCATCTTTTGATTGGACATTACACAATTAATTACAACTAATTAATTAGTCTCCTTCGTCTTCTAAACCTCTTCTCGCACGCACAAGGGGGACATCGTTTCAACGGCGAAATGCCGGAGCAAAAATCCAATACAACGCAAAATCAACCCAGAAATCAAAAGCAGATATGTTTAATAATAGAAAAAGAGTTACAGCTAGAGGGAGCAACGAGCATGATTCAATGAAGAACCTACGAACAGTCAAAAATGGTCAACAACAATGGAGTTTTGTTGGAGCAAGGGTCTTCGTGGAATTTCATTCTCCGGCCAGATCTGACAATATCAAACAAGTATTATATAAAACTCATTAAAAACTCAGTTCACCGGAGAATAAAAATTTCGTATGCGACAAGTTGTGATAAAAACAGAGATCGAGAGGGACTGCTAGCGTTTAATAAGTTCTGATAATTGAAATGAAAATGATTGAGAAATTAGGAAAGAGGAAAAAAAAAAAGAAGGAAAAAAAAGGTGAATTTTTTTTTAAGTAAGAAATGCATGATTCAGGCGCGTGTATTTCACCACTTTGCACGTATCTGATTGTAGCTTTTTAAGGGGTAAATAATTTTACTTTAAAATTATTCAGGGGAAAATAGGACCCCCGCGAAGATAAAGTGCGTAGCTGAAAATCCGACTATTTAGTTCATGTGGTAC
This sequence comes from Nicotiana sylvestris, assembly GCF_000393655.2. NCBI lineage: Eukaryota > Viridiplantae > Streptophyta > Magnoliopsida > Solanales > Solanaceae > Nicotiana > Nicotiana sylvestris. Next base: position 5,276,826 of record NC_091066.1, read on the forward strand.
TTATGTATTTCCCTTTAAAAAAATATGTCCTCCCACCCAAATTACATAGGCGTTAAGTTTGTCCATGCATACGAAAAATAAAAATAAAACACATGTACAAGTACTACGAAAAATCCACTATTAGCCACCTGAAAAAGACACTAGTATAAGATCAATATATTTTTTTATCCATTTATCTATAACAAATATTTATTTATGCATAATATTGTAATTCTCATTTTTCATAAATAATTGTTTCCATTTATCCTTTTTTTAGTCTACTCTAAAAGAAAAAGTTTTAAGCATATCACATGAAATCTTCGTACTTTATTAAGACGTATCACAAGTGAAAAAAATATTATTTCTCGTTCAAAACTCCTTTTTGTAATTATTTAACCATTAAAATTCATTTTTACATAGTTAAAACCAAATTTACCATTAACCTCGCCGTTTAAAATAATGATTTCATATCAAGTACTTTAGATATGATAGGATTAAATTTTAAATAAGATTACCCCAAATCTTTATATAATCAATTTGTTGAAACAAAACCTGATCATATATTTCAAGTTGGACTCTTTCCGAGTGTCCTTCTCAAGCAAAACAATGGAGTCTGATAGGCAAATTCAGGCGAATTTCAAGGCATGTTAATTCTAGGATTGATCAAAACCCTAATATTGAAAAAACAAGAGCAAGAACAATAAAAAAGTTCTTGACAATATAATAAAATCATGCATATATTTGTTCGTCGTGTAATACTAGTTTCTGTGTACGTGTTTTGCAGGTAGACGACTATGATTCTTTGGCTTTTCCACCGGGCTATCGCTTTTGTCCCCGCGACGATGAGCTCATCGTTCATTATCTCAAGAAGAAAGTCATGAATGAACCTTTGCCTTCTAATGAAATCAAGGAAGTTAACCTTTGCATGCACAGTCCTCAACAGCTTTCAGGTTTTTATTCTCGCTTTTTACGAAAGGCTGATAGTGTTTATCGTTAATGGTTTCAACTGAATCTAATATTTCAGACATGAAACGTAGAAATATATCTTAAAAATCAATAAAATTTTAATAGATATTAAATTCTGAATCTATTTATCAAAAGTGTAATTTCTTCATAACGAATTTCTTCTGTAGTTTGTATATACAATATTGATTCATTGTTAGGGTTTGTTCTTGTTTTCCTGCTCTTTTATGTCACTAGAAATTGCTATTCGTGAAAAAAAAAAAATAGAAGAGAAAACCCCAATAAAGGAAAAAGAATATTGAACAAAGATAAGTATTTTAGGTTTTCATATATCCATTTCAAATCAATTTTTAGGTTAATAGACACTGTAGCAGCTGAAAACCTTAAGTAATTATGAGGCGGATTCAAGATTTGAACTTTATGGGTTTAGATTCGCAATTTTACCATATCTCATCTAATTTAGTAGGTTCAAAATTTATTTTTTGTATATATTAAACTAATTTTTTGGACAAAAATACAAGGTATGAGCAAAAGCTATGAGTTCAAACTGGCGAATACTTACCCACACCGGGTGTTTACACCAAACTATATTAACTCGCTATGATTAATTAATTTAATTAGATGAGAATGTATATAATTTACCGTGGTTAAATGATTGAAGTTCATATGCAAGACATATATATGTCATGTATCTATTGATTTGGTGTAAATACCCGGTGCGAGTAAATTTTTACCGTTAAAACTCATAGCTTCTACATGGGATATGCCTCTGATTATCTTCATTAATTCATCTTTGACTTAAAAATTTACTGAACTATTTAAGGTTACTAACACCAATAAAGACATTTTGCTTGATTCATTAATATTTCTGCTATTTCCCTTTTACTTTACTAAGAATGCAAATAGAAATCTATTCTTGATTGGTGAAACACTCTAAGGGATTTGAGAATTTTCTTAATTATTGAAGGTTACATCAATGAAAACATGTTTAGTTTCTTGATTCATTAATAATAATACTTTTTTTTAAACTGCAAATAGAGACCTATCCTGTGGTTGGAGAAAAGGAATGGTATTTTTTCACTCCAAGGGATAAAAAATATAAAAATGGAACAAGGCCAAACCGAGCTGCTGGAACAGGCTACTGGAAGGCTACTGGAGCTGACAAACCTATAAACCACAATGGTGCAATAGTTGGGTTCAGGAAAGCCTTGGTTTACTACCAAGGTGAACCTCAGAAAGGTAAAAAGACCAACTGGATTATGCACGAATATAGAGTGAACGAATCTCGTGTTGAGAAAAAAGACGGAAATACCTGGAGGGTAAGTTCAGTGTTTCATTACTTTGATATATAAGTTTGATTTCATTTTTGTGATTAGGGTGCAGGGCGATGTGGTTGCGGGGCAAACACCTAAAGTTTCAACATGCCCTGTCCCCCAAAGTATAATTTGCTGTTTTTAAACCGCCCCATGCAAACCCGCCCGACATATATATGAAATAGTTTTTCTCTTTTAATCTAAAAAGTTAGTCTTTCACACTTATACAACACTCACAAATATTTATTTATGAAGTTTATAACTATCGTCTATTCAACACGGCCAGCCTTTTCTTTCAAATTTTTTTGTCTTTCATACAAATTACACTTCTGCAATCTGAGAAATTAGTGTGGCTGGTAGCATTTTAGCCTTTTTGGTTTTTAGTTCAAAAAAAATTAAAATATTGTCCTGCGCCCCAGCCCGCCCCCGCGAACACTGTAACCCGCCCTGCCCCGCGAATGCTGAAACCTGCCCCGCCCCCACAAACACTATAATCCGCCATGCCCCGCGAATGCTGAAACCTGCCCCGCCCCCACAAACACTATAATCCGCCCTGCCCCGCGAATACTGAAACCTGCCCCGCCCTTGCCCCCGCCCTTGCCCCCGCAAATACTGTAACTCGCCCTGCCCCGGGAATGCTGAAACCTGCCCCATCCCGCACCTGCACCGCCCCATTGTCATCCCTATTTGTGATCCATAATTCTTGTAGAATTGGCGTTTTCATAGTTCTTGAATTTGTTTCCATATTAACCTTTTTGCTATGGTGTTATCTTTTTCTTTGTCATTTTTGCAGCTCGACAGTTGGGTCTTATGCAGAATCTATCAAAAAGTTGATAAGTCATTAAAAACCATTCGAAGAGAACTGAACTCTCCTCTTAGTATCAATGATCATGTTGGTATGGATTGTGACTATGAAGGAACAACAGATTCAATTGGAACTGATAACACATTTGAAGAAAACGTTCAATTGCTCGATATCGCTTATAATTCCTCAGATATCCCCGTCGATTCTTCTATTAAGAAATTCGCCAAGTTGAACGTTGATTATGGTTATCCTTTCCAGGGCGACGAAGCAAACTTTAACATGGCACAAGAAAATTTTACGTGGAGCTATTTTACGTATGATTATATGAATGATGTTCAATGGGATTTTCCGAGTTGGCAAGAAAATAGCTTGTTGCCATTGGATTAATACAATATTAATTCTTTTCCAGGCATTTAAAGGCTTTGGACAGGCCATTGCAAGGAATTTGGACCTTTAGATTTAGTAGTTCATTAGCTTTCTAGAAACTTCTAGTTTTCAATTCTATATTTTAGAGAAACTTGTTTTAGATGTTTAGTAATAGTTGTCGACTTTGATGGAACTATATATATGAAGTTAAGTTTAACTATATATTTAGTTTTATCTCCTTCATAAATTATAAAGTCTTGTGCATGGTTAACATTGCTGTATATCATATTATGATATCTTATCGTTAAGAAACTTAGGTGGTTTCTTTTTTCTTAAGTGAAATACTTTATTTTCTTATTTTTTCTTAGAGGAAAATGAAGGCATAAAAATGAACGCATATATATAGTCGTAGTGATTGATGAACTTCGATTGTCTCGATTATCAATAATCTTTCAATGAGATCTATGAACAAGCAAATTCAATGTTGAGGGAGAAGTTGGCACTAATACTTGGATGAAATTTGGAGCTCCTTTGGGAATTATGCATCAGCCATGGCCTATAAGAAGAATCAGGGGCGACCCAAGAAGATTGGTGGTCTAAAGCCAATTTTTAATTTGGGGCCTATCAGAAGGAAAAAAATTCATCTATATTTTTAATGGAAGTCTATATTTTTATTTTTTTAAGATGTAAAGTTGTTAATAGTTTCTTTTATAAATAATTTAATCTCTCCTAAAATATTATTGATCTTAGATAATTGAACTAGATTCAAGAAGTTTATAACTTGATATCAAAATAATTTTTGATGTTCTAATATACTTGTTGAAATGCTTGAAACCTGAGGGGGAAAAAGGAAAAAAAAAATGCGCAATATAATTTTATTCAACGGTACTCTTCAACTCTTTTTTTTTATAGAAAAAATAAAACTCTTTTTTTTCTACATAGAACAATATAACTTATCGAGAACTTAAGTTTTTTGTAGAAATCAAGAAGAGAATATAAGAATGTAGTACCCGTTTTCTGATGAGAAAGATAAAAAATAAGACTTGGACTATTGAATTGCACGTTTTTAGTGAGAAATGTAAAAGGAGAATAATAATATAGGTACCCACTAATGATGTCAATCGTCAAATTTAAATAATGAAAAGTTTTATATTCGCGATGACGGTTTAGGGGGAGTGATTTTCTTTCTCCAATTTTTGCTTAAACTGTTACATTAATACTAAATTAAAAGTTATATTTACTTTTTATAAAATAAATTTTTTTTAATTTTAACATACTCAATATATTTAGACCCTACCTCTAAAGATTGTTGTGAGATGTATATGATCCAGCTTACCTTATATTGGGTTCGAGTCATGTGGTTGAAATAAATCCTGTTAAAACGTGTTCTCTCTTTTACTAGGCCTTATGCGATACGAATCTAGAGTAGTCGGGGTCTCAATATAAATACGAGTAGAAAACAAAAAAAAAAAAATTGGGGCCTTCAAAATTTGGGGACTTAAAGCCTTTGCTTTAGTGGCTTGACTCTTGGGCCACCCCTGAGAAGAATTATAAAGGAATGGTGGGATGTTAAGCCTATGAATAATATACACAAAATGCTTCTACAAATTGTACCAATATGCATATATGTTGGAAAATTTGGAAAAAAATTGGGTTGCATGTAAATTTGCAGCAATGTATGGTGCGAGATGGTGCAATCAAAATAGTTTCAAAATGTAAATTGTACCAATACTTTTTTGTATATATATTGACATGGCAGGGGTCTAGCCAAACCTTCCATAACCAAAGGCACACTGCCAGAGGTTAATGGCTTAATTTAAATATATAAAAAAATACCATCTATGAAAGTTACCTAAAACATAGAACCCTAATGGCCAATATTGATATATATCCTTTTAAATTTCCTCTATCATAGTAATGAAAAACTCAAGAACTATAGTAAAAATCTTACCTCAAAGAGTTAAGACTAGAATTCATCAATTGATCTCAAGATTTGAGTGTACCCAAAATTATGAGTTTACTCAAGGTAACAATAATATGATCATTTAAATTTCTCAAAAACTTTCAAGCTCGGCTCCTTAACTTGTTTTATCATGTTTAAGCCCTATATTACTTTTTTTGGTTTTTCATTCGGTGTCCACTACCCACTTCGGGGGCCGCCAAAGATCAAATTTGTGCCAAAAAGTTCCACTTAAGGGGGATGAAATATCTCCTACCAAATACAACTCTATACTCATATCTCGAACGGTCGAACCCGAAGTTAAGGATAAAGTAATATACTTATCGCTCCATCGTGATATTTGGTGGTCTAGCCCTAGACTATAACCCCTTCTGCGAAATTTCCTCCAAATGATCTCTTATGCCCACCAATGCATGCCTTTCTTTCATTAAATTAAATCTTAAACTTTCTTTAATTAACCAATAATATTATCAATGATTTCTATATTTTTCCTTAAATCATATTTAGTTCATCCTCAAATCTCGTTGGCTTATTTATTAGATTGTAGAATTGTAGAATAAATTAGCTAATCTAACTACTAGTTAGTCACTAGTTCTCATAACTCGACATTCCACATAGACTCAAAACTTTAACAGCAGTCAAACCTTTTAAAAATTTAAGACAAATGGAAAGAAAACATATGCATGTGTCTGTTTAGTATTCTTTTCGTATTATATATTTCTTTCCTTTTTTAAAACTAGGAAAATCCTTATATGGAGTATCTTTTATATGGTCTTAATAAGAGCAGGAGTTAAATGAAGAAAAATACCTTCTCTTTCTCTCAAAGTTTTTTACCCTATATTTTCCCCTCCCCACCATTCTGTTCTTCGTTAGTCAGAGGCGAATTTAAGACGAGTTCTGTAGCAGGTTCAATTAAACTCATCATTACTAAAATATATACATATGCAAAAGACAAAGATTATATTCATTCTGAACTAACTAACAGTATTAAATCTTGAATTCGCCTCATGTCTCAGTTGATTGAACGAAATATAAAACTAAAATTGGTTGATTCGATTTTTATCAATTTTTTTAACTTTGATTTTTTTATTGTGTGCAGAGAAAGAAAAAGAAATCCTCACATGGAGAGTAGATTGGACATGCATGAGATCAGTGATCAATGAATTTTCATCAAGGTATTTTTACTAAGGTGTACTAAAATAATGAACCTTTCTTTTTTACTATTTAAAAAATGTAATAATTACTAATCATTATATGTAACTATGTATAATTTAAATTATAAGTTTAAAACAAACATATAGTTTGGACCAAAGCTATATAGGCTAATTTAAATTATAAAACAATTAAATAGTTTTTTATTTGTAACTATGTAACCTGAAGCAAATATTTTTTTTTTTGTTACGCTTTGAAATCTTTTTTTTTAACACAAGACTCATAATTTTATTTTATTAACGTTATCATGAATAATAGTCACGCTTATTAAACAACTAGTCTTAGGGTACGCACTTTGCGCGTGTACGTATATCAATAAATACGTAAATATTATTAAATACTATATTTTGAGTTATTGAATAAATATTAAAAAATATAAGATCCTAATGTTAATCTCACTAAGCTAACCCAATAAAACAAATAAATCATACTTCATATAAGTCTTTATATGCTTTATTATGATTTATGAGGAGTGAAATATCTTATGAAATTAATTGTTATCTTTGTTATCGAAGACTATAAACAAACAACATAAAAAATACGTTTACCATAATTATTCAAAGATAATAAAATAAATTGAAAATCTGAATCTTTTGATCTTTTAGAAATTTTTGAGTGATGAGATAGAATTATAGTACCTCGAAGATATTGATAAATAACAATTTAAAGTCTTAAATGACTAATATTGAATTATAAAAATAATATAATACTATATTAAAAAATATAGGAAGCTATCATTTATTGCATTGAATATAGAAAAATTAATGACAACGTCTTTTGAATAGCTTTTGTTTATGTTACATCCTTAATGATTTAACTTAGCATTTTTAGCTATTTAACTTTTAATACTATATTAAAATAAATTTTGCTCTAATTTTTTTTTTCATGGCCAATGCTCTAGTTCTTGTGAAAATAAATTTAAGTACCTTAAGAGTTTTATCAACTTGATAAATAATTTTACTTACATAATGATTTTGAAAAAAAAAATGAATCATTTTTATCCCTCTAATTTATTAATTCAAATACTTAATTATTTATTGAATATTTCATTCTTTTATGATAGTATAGAAGATACAAACTATTTTTAAACTTTTTTCCTACTCGAACAATATAATATCCTCTTTATTAATTTGTGTAATATTTAAAACTACATTTAATAATTAAAATATATATTTAGTTAGTACAACATCTCTTACTTTTAATGGTACATCTTGTTAGAGTTATAAGTTTCCAATAAGAAGAATGAACGTGAAACATATTTCTATTGAAATTGCCGTCGGATATACAAGGAAAAGAAAACGTAAAATTACTCCTATTTCCCCAAATAATATCTATTTTAATATCCTTAATATATTAGGATAATCATTAAATTACAAATTTGTCCTATATATTAGGATAATCATTAAAATCCTTAATATATATTAGGATAATCTACTTTAAAATCCTTAATAATATCTACTTTAAAGTCCTATATATTAGGATAATCATTAAATTACAAATTTGGCTAATGTAAAATTTATTTTTAAATGGTAAAATTTGTTCAATAACATTTTCTACCAAACTATGGACACAAAAATGGTATTTTATTGGCTGATGAAGCAAATTGTAATATTGGTGATTCTAAATTTTCTTTTCGTCAGAAATATTTTGTTTCCATTCTTGTGTGAGTCCTATATGTTAGGACTAATTTCATAGGAGTTCAAAACATGGAATGTACTAAAATTTTAGTTAATTTAAATTCCTAAAAATTTGGAAAGAAGCTTAAATTACACTTTTGTCTAGTGTGAAATTTATTTTTAAAGAGCAAAAAAGGCGAACGATATTTCGCTAAAGGCCTTCGTGCTTTTAATTAGTATATAGATATATTGATAGATAGATATAGATATTAAGATATTAATATAGATAGATATAATAAATCTTTATTTTATTGTTCTAGCAATAAATACAATCTTGTATCCGCTGATAAAAATATCCTTGAATCTAATAGTCTTAAATATGTCATGTGAAACGGTGAAACTAAAGAGTTACTGAACATAAAAAGATACTTTTAAAACAAATTTTAAAAAAACTATAGTAAAGCACAAAAATTGAAATAGAGGAAATATTTACTACTCAAAGCACTTATTAACCTTTAAAGTAGACGGCAAAAATTAGAAGACTAGAATGTACCTTCATTACATTAGATTGATGAAATTAATTGAACACTTGAATTCCAATCGCAAAAAAGACAAGAAAAAAGCTAGGTAATTTTCGGATGATGTAGGTACCGGGTGCTAGTCAAATAGTCTAGTTAATAAATTTTTTGATTGCACAAGTTAAATTTTTTTTTTTTATTTGGATGTCCTAAATATTAGGATTTCATGTGTAGTAATTCAAATAAGGAAAACTTTAATAAACAAAATTTTACTTGATTTTAAAGTGCTAAATATAAGGAAAATAATATAATGACTATTTTGTCTAATGTAAACTCTATTTTAAAAGGGTAAAATAGGCGAACGACATTTCGTTAAGGGCCTTCGTGCTTTTAATATAGTATATATATAGATATAGATATAGATATATAGCTTCTTTTTTTGTGACAATACTAGTAAGCTAATTTTTGTACAATTCTAATGCAAGACAAAAAAACTATATCTATCTAAATTTACTATATTCTTCATCTTGCATCAGTATTTCAAAATGAAATATGTACTATTTACATAGATTGTTATATATTACTTAAATATCAAAGCTGAATAATACAACGTTTATCTCCAATATGAGTTAAATTCCTGTATTTAAATAATGAATTCCCAATGTCTTCCTTATTTTTTTCCTTCCCTTTGTTTCTTCTTGGCACATATATTTTCCGAGGAACCAAAATTATTGCGCATTTATTAAAAAAGGAGAAGAAATATCTTTGGCATTAATGAAATCACATCTTTCCTTTTATTCTAGTTTTCTTCCTTTTTATGTCGTCACCTTTTTTGTCACCTCTTAATTCTTTTCTTTTTTTCTACCTAAGTTATATCAATAAAAACCCTGAAATTCTCAATATTTAAACAGTTTTTCCTGCTTCATTATTATGTACTATATATGTTCTATGTCCAATTTGGTAGTTTTAATTCCATTTGGGTAGTAAATTTGTAATCTTCTTAAAAAAACATGAGCTTTTAAAAAAGTACTACTGTAAAACGGAAAAAAACATTAAGAAAATGGACATTCCATCCATTCTTCTATATTTTACCTTTTAAAAAGCTTATTTCTTGATTTTCTTTGCCATATATATTATAATGCCATGGACTTGGAAAAATTAATAACTTGAGTAAACGAGTAGAGGTAAGTTACCATGTTGAAGCTTATTAATATCTGTCCGTGTGAGTCATAATTCAGGACATGAATTGAGCTTAAATATATAAGTGATGATTCATATATATAACCGACTCCAACTTGTTTGAGACTGAGGCGTAATTGTTGTTGATTTGAACTTATTAAAATCAATTCCTCCAGTTTTGAATTTATTAATTGCTCTATGTTGTATTATCACTAGTGTTTAAAAAATTTCTAATCACCATATGAAGGAACTCCAGCATATCAAGCCATGAAGCTAAGCTCATTTAAAGTGCCAAAGCCGGTTTGTTTTTGCTTGGTTCTGGTAAGTTTCCTAGTTTTGAAATATTTACGTAACGCTCCTTTAGGGTGCGGCCTTCCCCCATCCTATGTAATCGTCGGATGCTTCGTGCAACAGGCGATCTTTTTTAATATTTAACAAAAAAAAAAAATCTAATTAGCTGACTAAAGTTTTTTTCTTGAATATTTATCACATGCAGGCAGTCATAATGCTATTGGTACCTGCTCTATTGATACCATTTTGGGTCAATAAGATCAAAAAAATTGAAGGCGAAATTAAGGTACTGCCTCACATTTATCTTTAAAACAAGCCTAAAATGTACAGTAACCTGGAAAATACAGTAATAACATGTTATATCACATTATAAGTTTGCACTATTAGTATTAACAAAATGCAGTTTTGTGCATAAAATATCTCGCATTCACACAGGGTCCGGAAAAGGGCCGCACCCTAAGGGTTAATGATGTAGACAGTCTATCCTAATGCATGAATTATATGTTGCTTCCACAACTCGAACTCGTAACTTATAGGTTACACAGAGACGACTTTAGTATCGTTGCTCCAAATTTTACACTATAAATGTATATAACATTAATTTGAACATCAATTAATCAACTAACACTTGTTTTTGGATCATTCTAAGTTATTATATGGTTTAATTTCAGGTGTATATATCAGGCAATGTACAAGATGTATTACAAAGCCATTTTCACAAGAATATTAAATTTGGATTAATGCTTATAATCCTAATGATGGTTGGACTGGCTATTTCCATATTCACTTTTGTTGTTCTAACAATAAGAGGAGCAAGAAGAGAAATGTATTTGTGTTCAGCACTTATAAATCAAATGGAAGCAACTCAACAAGCAGAAAGGAAAAGTATGAACAAAAGCACTGCATTTGTTCTTGCAAATCATGATATTAGAGCTTCTCTTGCTGGAATTAGTGGATTAATTGAGATGTGTCGCGCCAATGCTTCGCCAAAATCCGAATTGCAGAAGAATTTGAATCATATGGAAACTTGCACAAATAATCTTTTAGGTCAGTGTTTAGTTAACTCTTTCAGATCAATCATATTTAACTTATATATACTGACAGTTTAACATGTTATAGTAGGCAACTGTCCTGTTTTCTACGTTAGTAATCTCACTTTTATTGGACGGTTACTCGTTTATGGAAGCTTGCACAAATAATCTTTTAGATCAGTGTTTTAGTTGTCTCTTTCAGATCAATCGGATTTAACTTATATATACTGACAGTTTAAAGAATCGGATTTAATTTATATATGCTGACAGTTTAACATGTTATAGTAGGTAACTGTCTTATTTTCTACGTTACTAATCTCATTTTTATTGGACGGTTACTCGTTTATGGAAGCTTGCATGAATAATCTTTTAGGTCAGTGTTTTTGTTGGCTCTTTCAGATCAATCAGACTTAACTTACATATATTGAGAGTTTAAAGAATTTCGTTAGTATCAATGTATTTTAACACAGTAAGTGTCGGTTTAATTCTCACTGTCCTCTTCTGTTTTCCCTTTTCTAATCTCCTATAGATGTTATATATAAAATATTTAACTAAAATATAGCAAATACCATATATATATATATATATATATATATATATATATATATATATATATATATATATATATATATATAGAAAATATTAAATAAAATATAGCTTACATTTTGAACTTGGAAGGTTCAAATACATTTGAGCTTGAAAATTCTGTTTGTCATTGTACTAGTTCTGTAATCTGCATGTTGTGCAATATATTAGTCCTCATATAGAAGCACGTTGAACTGCCATATGATTAAAACGAATTACAAGTGTTAAACTTCTTCTGCTGAGGTAGTTAAATTGCCATAGATATATTGATTTTGAATGCATATAGAGGCGGATTCAAGATTTTAAGATTAGTCTGCACAAACAGATATTGTTTATCTTGTGAGTGTGCATATATGTTTTAACTTCTACATACACACACACACATATATATATATATATAGGCACTACTTCAGCTTACTGAGAATATGACCCTCGATAGGAAGGTGTGGAGGTCGAGAATTAGGATTGTGGGTTGACAGGTTGTCGAGAGTCTCTTCTAGTCGTACCAGTAGTATTAGTACTAGTCTTGTATTCTCCTATTCCTAGTTCCTTGTTGTTACACGGTGTGTCATTATTACCGGTAATTCTCGCACTATTCTTGTAGTTTTGTATTCCTAGATCTTTGTTATTACACGTTGTGTCATTTGTTTTCGTTGTCTTATTATCTTGCTGTTGTTATTGTTTGTTTATTGTGTCCTTTTCATTGTTCTTGAGCGGAGGGTCTATTGGAAACAACCTCTCTTCTTTCATAAGGTAAAGGTAAGGTCTGCGTACACGTCACCCTCCCAGACCCCATGTGTGGGATTTCACTGGGTTTGTTGTTGTTGGTGTGTGTGTGTGTGTGTATATGTGTGTGTTGGGGGGGGTTCAAACTGAACTGACTAGTTCATAAATGAAGTGTATGTAATGACAAAGTTATGATCTTTTTTCTTCAGCAATATTGAATTCTATTCTTGATCAAAGCAAGATTGAAGAAGGGAAGAAGCAACTTGAGCAAAAAGAATTCAACATGGAAGATCTACTAGAATATGTTGTCAACTTATTTTATCCAAAAGGAGCAATGGATAATGTAGATGTGATACTAGATCCGTGTGATGGTTCTATCAAAAGATTCTGTCGCGTTAAAGGAGATAAAACAGAACTAGAACGGATCTTGACTAACTTGTTGAGTAATGCAGTTAAATTTACCTCAGAGGGGCACATTACTCTTCGAGTTTGGGCTCGAAAACCTGGTTTTGATCAAAGCTCCAATAATTCTGCACCAAATACAAGTAACTCTGGCATTGGTTGTATGTCATGTTTACTTTTGCACAATAATAATGAAGCTTCTGCTCAATTGCAAGTACAGGACAAAGTCCAGCACGATCCCAACTGCGTGGAATTCATATTCGAGGTGGAGGATACAGGGAAAGGAATTCCCAAAGAGAAACATAAGTCAGTGTTTGAAAATTATGTTCAAGTGAATGAGACGACTTCTAACCACGAACAGCCAGGCACTGGCTTAGGACTCGGCATTACTCAGTCTTTGGTACGTGTATCTTTTACTATAAACTACATATAGTAGCAAATTCAAAATCTGGATTCAGTGTGTTCTGCTCTTTATATATACACGACAATTACACGTGCATATGTCAAACCTGCTGCGTCTAGTCTTGATCTGTTACTGTCTACATATGCATTCGTCAATCATATTAATAGCCATCTGGTTTTATACATACTGTACCAAGCCAGCAAATCCCTTAACCTTGTAAAAGAGTGATGATAATGGCACTGAATTATGTGTGGAATAACAAGAAAGATATTTATAGAAACACTATAAAACACAAGAATTTGTGAACAGCAAAAAGCGTTGCGCGTTCTGTATGTTTCCGAGTTGTCTCCTCTCCACATGCATTACAGGATTTGCTTCATAGAGAATTTAATGACTTTATTACTTCATATCTCAGTTATTGTTGGTTTCTACCTGTTTACTGTTTCTTAAGACGAGGGTCTATCGGAAACGGTCTCTCTACCTTCACAAGGTAGGGGTAAGGTCTGCGTACACACTACCCTCTCCAGACCCCACTTGTGGGATTACTTCATAACTCATGGTTCTTTCTCGTTTTGATTCAATCTGTAGGTACATTTGATGGGAGGCAAAATAAGTATCGTCGACAAGAAAATTGGTGCAAAGGGTACTTGCTTTAGATTCAACATTTTCTTGATAGCATGTGATTATCAGCCTCAACAACATCAAGCATTTAGTGCTAATAATGCAAGAGAAGATGATTTGGAGTCACATTTTGGAGGTTATATATCTAGTGACTCTTATCATCATTCAGTAGCAAGCAGTAATAGTATCACTGGCCATCAGAAACCAGAAAGTTCTACTACTGTCATTCTTTTCATCAAAGAAGAGGAAAGAAGCCGAGTTCTATGTAGATTCATGACGCGGATCATAGGCTTAGAGGTACATGCTGTGAGGCGACACGAGCAGTTTTCTCATACTCTTAAGAAGGTAAAAAGGGAAATTATCAACTTTTCATCATACAACTCTGCCTCCTCCTCCTCAGGGAAATCAAAGGAAATTCCTCTCAGTGCTTTAGATGGAACATATGATGATCATATCCCGTCGTTTCAGAGGAGGGGAAGAGGACTTCATTCTAAGAGCGCGCTTATAAGATTCATCTTGATTATAATTGACACAAATGCTGGCCCCATTCGAGAAATAACTCGAGCTATGGCTGAATTTCGGAAGGACTTTCCCAAGAATGTTTCCCTTCGAGTTGTTTGGCTCGATAAACCAGGGCTAGATGATGATAAGCTACCTTCAACAGATATAGTTATGACAAAACCACTACATGGTTCTTGTTTATATCATGTTCTCGGATTTGTACCAGAGTTTGGAGATAAAATTTTACCAACTGTCACACATGAAACAAAGGATGAAACAACTTCAAGAATGAGGGTTCAGCAACCTCCAATGAGGTCCAGAAGTCCGCCTTTAGAAGCGAAAACACGGGATGTTTCTGTTGATGTTAATGGAAGTTCTAATAAGAACTTACCTTTAACAGGAAAGAGAATTTTGGTGGTTGAGGATAACGCGATATTACTTATGGTTTGCAAAAGAATGGTTTCTCAGCTTGGTGCAATGACTTACACATGTAAAAATGGTGAACAAGCTCTAGCTCATGTTCGCAAAGGCCTCAGTGATCAACGCGATATAGGACCGTCTACTCCTTCATCACCATTTGATTATATTCTGATGGATTGTGAGGTAAGATGTGATTAATATTCATTCTTCTGGTTGAAAACTATGTTGCTTAGATCCTCCAAAAATGTTGTTGCACCAATGTCAGAACCTCCAAAAATGCATAATATTTGGAGGATCTGACATGGGCGTGGCAATACTTTTGGATGATTTGAGAAATATAGGTTAAATAGGACTTAAGAAGGGGAGCCTTGGAGCAACAGTAAAGTTGTCTCTGTGTGACCTATAAATTACGGGTTCAAGTCGTGAAAGCAGCCACTAATGCTTGCATTAGGGTAGGTTGTCTACATCATACCCCTTGTGGCGCTGCGCGGCCCTTCCCCGGATCCTGCGTGAATGTGGGATGCTTTGTGTACTGGACTGCCCTTTTTCAGGTTAAATAGGACTTAAGTTAAACTGCTAGAGATCGTTAGACTTTTACATATTACCATAAGAAGAAGTAATTTTGCCAGTTCTTTTACATTGTTAGGTTAAGTTGGCCTATAACAACAGGTAACTACTTATACCAAGCCAAATCGAGTACCCTGAAAAATAGAATAGATAACAAGTTAACTACATCGATAGTATAAAATTTATTACACTGTCAGTATATATAACTTATATCGTTGTTTGTTTCGTTTTTTAACAGATGCCAGTGATGGATGGATTTGAAGCAACCAGATGCATTAGGGAAGAAGAAGCGCGATATGGTATTCGAATTCCTATTATAGCTTTAACAGCTCATTCAGCAGAAGAAGAGATCATAGCTAAGATTTTTCAAGTTGGAATGGATTATTACTTACCTGATAAACGAATCGATCGTGATGGGCTTTTGAAAGCCATAGATTATATAGAGCATAGAAAGGTTTAAAAATGCTTTTTTTCGTCGAGCATTAATTAGTTTGTTATGTGAGACATAAAGTAAAATTTCTCCGAATATTCTTGCATGCATAGGGATGTCCCTTGCGCATAGCGGGAGCTTAGTGCTTCGGACTACCTTTTTATTCTTGCATGCAGAGGGTCGCGAGAACGGCCCTCAATTGTTTTTCTCATAGTTTTATGTTCTTTCTAAAGTTGAGTGTCTGGTTTTTTTTTACTCTCATGTAAATGTTTTCGTGATATTTACAACATGAAAATGAAGAAACAAATTCTTAAATCTTACCAGATGGAGAAGGAGTTCATGTCTGAGTTTATGATTTTTTGCTGATATTGTAAAGAATTTTTACACTATCAGGTTAAGCTGACGTACAACAACAGATTAACTCTTCATATCAAGCTTGATATGATAACTTGAAAAATATAGTGCAATAATTTGCTATGACCAGTTAAATTGAATTCAGTTTAAAAACTTTTTACACCATGAATGTATATAATTCAAACTCATATAATAATAGAGAACTAACAATGAATTTTGGTTCTATAAACTGAGAGTGTAAAAGAGTTTTTACACTCTCAAGTCGCCCGAATGATAACTACGAGTAACCAGCTATAAAAAGTAGGACTAGCTAACAAGTTGAAAATAAGGCAGGTTGCTTGCTACAATAGGTGAGAACAAAATGATAGTATGTGGGAAGAAGGATTTTCTTTTAAATTCCTTTTTGCACATTTGGGGAATATTTTGTTCATTCTATTGGTAATATGTTGTGCTCCCATTTTTGGCCAAAATTCAAGTAATACTTTTAGTTGAAATCATCTGCTACAAGTCCACAAATAGCCATTTTCAGAGATGTTATTTAGAGATTAGCGAGTACTTATTTTATTCTGAAATTTTAAACTAAAAATCTCAACTTCAGGACAATTCAGGACATATTTGTCCCGAAATTTGAACTGAAAAACTGAAATTTAAGACCAACTGACTAATTCTTGAATAACAGCCCGTTAGAGTGACTACCGGATGTCATTTCTTCTCTACGAAAGGAATCAGTATTTGGGACGTTTCAAATTGTGTTGTGCCCCTAAAGAGAACATATTCCAGTCCTAAGATGATGTATACAGTGCATCTTTACATATCAAAGTCCTTTCATGAGAAGCCTATTTTTCATGCTTATCTTCAAACTCATAGAGAGTGTCAAAGATCAGATAAAGTAGTTCTCAAGAAGAGAATTCCACAGAAAAAGATAATTAAAAAAAAAAAAGAGTACTGTAAACTGACAACTGGTACAACTATGATATATTTTCCTGATTACAAAATCCATATGGAAACATTCTCATTTCTATAAATCTGAGCACCAGCTATGGCCTCAGTGGTCATCTTTCCTAACCCAATGAACATTGTATTGTGTGTCCGAAGAGTCGAAGATACAAGCCCTTAAAAGGGATAATTGTGTCCTAATCCTGGCCTCAGTTATCCAAGAAATCCTCAAAAGAAGCCTCCAAGCCATCTCTCTCCTACATTCTTGCTGGAAGCAGTGTGTTCATATTTTGAGAAAATTGGCAACTACATAAGGAAGTGAGAGAGCAAAAAATGTAAACAGAGACGACTTCATATCGTTAATACTCTTCGTGAGACAATACGTCTACTTCACCAGTTTTTGCATCCCTTAAGGTCAATGGTGCCAGTCCCATAGCATATTGGAGGGGTCACAGTTCATCATGACCATGTGGTTGTTCCCTGTTCATCGTTTCTAGTTTATCTTGTAGTTCCTATCACATTTCAATATTTCACTGTTAGAAGTTTTACGATAAGTAGTTAATGTCATAAGAGGAGATTATATATACAGTATTAGAAGAAGCTTTTGTAGGGGTTGCCGGGGAGGGGAGCCAATATAGAGGTTCGGAAGAGCACCTTCAGTTTTTCTTCCCGACAAAGTGCCGGTGTAGACAAAAATGCTAAATATCTGCCATAACAAACAACAAGTCAGATTAAGTGCGCAAAAATTCACTACGCACATAAATCATGCACAATTCTGCATACACAAACAAAGATAAATGCTTACTCGCAGCGGCTAGGTTCATCTATATCAGTGAGCTCATTTTTCAAACCACACCTTAATTTGACCTGAACAAAACAAAAACAATTTAGAAGGCAAAGAGGGATCTTAAAAAGAATGCTTAACAGTGAATGCTGACAATCAAATTAGTAAGGTATCCTCACCTTTAAACTTCTATTTGGTCCATTCCAGCAATGGTCGCCATTTGAAAATTGCATGGTTTTATAGGAATCCTCAAATCTATCCCAGTTTCTTGATGAAGCAAGGGAGAAAGAAAAAAGGAGTATGATGAGTTCTGAGCTTATAACATTCAGGCAGAAAGATAAAATCTCGAAAAGGAATCCAGATCAAAATTATACACATCAAACCTAAAAATAAGTAAAGCTATCTCTTTTTTTTATGACCAAGAAATCACCCAGGAGCAGCGGCGCATGGTTCTAAACTCGATGGATAATATCCCCCTCTACCCTTCTTCGCTTTTGTCTGCAGCAGGATTCAAACCCATGACATGCACCTAACCCACAAATCACACGTGCTGCGTTCTTATCATAGAAACAAGATGGCTAGCTATCAAACGGTTTTATCATTTCTATGATGGGTCTGCCATCAATATCTAAAACTAAAGAGAGGATAACAAAGTGCAGAAAGTACTCCAGAATCGTGAAAGGATATTTGCAAAACAAGTCATGCTTGCCTTCTACTTCAAAGACAATCAACCAAAATTTGCTGCACAGAACGACTCAGATAATGCATATGTTTAAGATGTTAAAGAACCTACCCCAAACGAGTTGTACTGTAGCCCTCAACTTGGCTAGCTTCTTTGAAAGGGCAAATCTTGTACGTGTACCTTAAGTAAAAAAATAAGTCAGTGCCTGCTAAAGAATAACTTAGTAATATATTACTAAAAATAAAACTAAAACTTAGGTTAACAAGACAATGAAAGATTCATCACTTGTTCTCCTTGCTCTCGAAACATTGACCATGGAATGAGTAGAATTCCTTCTCCGGTCCTGCAATAGAACTAGTGGTTCAGCATATGCAAGATTATTCGCCTTCTTATAGAAGGAAAATTATGAACATATCCACAAGGAAGAAGAACATTAATAAACATAAATACATGAATTTCCATACCAAAATCTTGTTTCAACTTTTCTGTCAAGCTAGATATCCTCGATTGTATATTTGTCAACTTAGAACTTGACTCATCGTACTCTTTGCGTATGCGGTCAGCATCTACGGAGCAAAAACAAAATATCATCCATCATTTTCCTTCTCAGACTTTTTTTTCCTCCTCCTTAGACTACAAGAGCAGTAAAATGGATGAAACCTCAATTACTACCAGAAATGTTCACTGGAGTTTGGAACAAATTGACAGCTCGAAAAATGCTCTTTACAGTTTGTTGTATCTTCTCCATCCACGAAGGACTACTTGTGGTTGTAATATCTGGATAATTAAAATATAACAAATTAAATAGGTACTAGCTGTAGACATCAAATGCAATAGATTGTTGTCCTGCATGCCTGCGAAATCAGAATCATCATCAGACTCAGACTTATGCGAAGAACTTGAATCATGGTCCTCTCCAACAAAATCTTCAACTTGGTCCTCGCTGTCACCATCATCATACTTCTGTTCATCTTCCTCAGAATCATATCCGTTATACTCCTCTTCATGGGTATCAGGTAGCACCTCATTATGGTTATCATGGTTGGTATCTGAACCAGCACCAACCCCCTCAAGTTCCTGCTCGCTCTTTTTTCCTAACCAACGAGAACCAACAACACGACCTAACTCTTCCTTTGACAGTGACTCTGTATTTTCAGTAGCATCTTTCTCCTAAAAACATAAAAATGAATCACAAGATTAAAATGTTAACATTGTTGATCAAAATCCCTGACCACTTGTTCTCATGCACTATGGTTCTGAACAAGCTATTTACTCCAAAGCTACAAAAAAATCAAATTATACAACAGGACGCCCAATAGTGACAAGTTCCATATGCTTTGATTAGAAAAGTAAATTAATTGTTCACCCACGAGAAGATGCAAAAGACACCAGAGGACCACTACTTAGGACTTTCTCTGATTCTCCAAAAGATTACTTAACACCATACAGAAGAGCAGAAGAGAGAGGGGTTATGCCCTTCGCTGATATTAAGGAGATAAAAATTACTCGGTATACCATCCACTAAAACACGATACTTTTAAATCAATAGTTGCACCTCATTGCGGCTACTAACATCAACGTTATCATTGTTGGTGGACGGCTCCTCTTTCATTTCAGGATGCTATACAAAACGAGATTCTGTTTAGTCACGATAAAGATAAACCAAATACTGTTACGGGATCACATGTGAAGGAACTTCGGCTTCTCAAAGACAACAAACCTGAGAAGAATCTTCAGGCACCTGCTCTAACTCATCAACAGGAAACTCATCGTTCACAGAATGGTCACCATGCTGTACTTCGTCCACATTTTTGTCATGGCCTTCTACCGCATCCTGATATAAATATATAACATAAGTACTAGATCAAGCAACAAATGTCAAAAAAAAAGAGCATAAAGGAGACCTTTTTTACCAAAAAGCAGATACAAGTTTCACAGCAATCATTTGGAGATAACAGATAACGTTGCAATACGAACATCTAGAATCAGTTCTACATTTACTAATTAACCAAATTTTCTATTATGCTCAATGGCATTATTATCTCCAGAGTGTACACAGTTGTAAATCTCTTGGAAAGTGAATTTTTAAATCTAAAGAAATGGAGTACCCCATGTCACAATGTGTTGCAAAATTTCATCACAAAGAAACGTACTAGGCATAATGGGACATAACACATCTGACGAAAAACCAAACTAGTTATGCTGCATATCCTTGTGAAAGAGCAATAGTAAAATAGATTCACCACTAAAAATAAGGAAACTTTAGGATCTTTGGAACCAGAAAAGATCATTTGTCTGAGTAGTTTACACTTTGTGGACCCACGATTAGGTAAATCCTTAAATTTGGGGGAACATTAAACTACAAGTAAATAAGCGAAAAGGGCTCCTATGAAAGGAGGAGGTGAGAGTAGAAACAATTGCAAGCATGAAATCCAACTCCAAATATGAAGACTTATGCAGCCGCAAATGTAAATTGCTAGAAGAAGCCTTTGGCTATGTGAATACATTACCTTATTATTCATGTAGGAGCTAATGAAGCAGTGCGAGGCTACATAATCATTCATCAAAAAGAGAACATGTGGCATATCTGGGCCAAAATATTCACTAAACAAATAGCATTGACTTTCACTTTCAAGGACACAAGGCATGAGAATAATGTATCAAGGAAATAACTTAAATTCCCTTAAGCCATACTTGCTTCAGATTACTTAGCATCTCCACAAAAGCACATACCCTTGCCTTTCACTTTTAAGGACACAAGGATGAATGAATGACTAGTCAATGAAGTAAGTTAAATTCCCTTCAGACATACGTAATTCAGATCACTTTCTCCCATAAAGACTCCAGAACTTGGTGGCAATTATCACAAGAGCTTCCCAACCAGCTAAATGTTGGCAATATCTCGTTTTCTTATGGTTGATGCAAGACTTTCTTCACATATTCCCTTTTGTTTCAGGCATTTAATGCCCACAATTAAAGAGCTAATACCCCAGATTGGAACCATGAAATATAACAGTTATCCTCCTACACCTATAAGTTTGTTAATGATTGTATTTCTTCTTTTATGGTAATTTTGTAAGTGCAGCCCTTTGTCTATATCTATTTTGTAATCCTTTGTTTAAGCATGCGACAAATTGTAAGCCTCCTCCTTCTGATAGACATTTTGTGAACGAATCAAGCAAGGATACCAAATTTTATACCCGTGAAAGAAAATTTTACTTTCTAAACTCATAAAGAGGTTTTGATAGTGTGGATATCTAAAAACTGCAAAAACAATGGTCGAGTTAGAGCGCAAAAATCAATTGCCTAAATCATGTGAAGGGAAAAAAATCAGTCAGCCAACCATAAATTTTTCCCCAAGTTCCCAGTATCTACTTCTATAAGTTATTAAGATATTCTCTCCTTAATTTGGCACACGTTTGACATCATCTAACAATGTAACAGTTATAAACGTAAGATAATTAACCTTTATGGAAGGAGAGTCTTCCAGGAGGCCAATCTTATCATGGATGTCACTCTTCACGGCTTCTTCTTGACCTTCAGTTTTCTCCTCGGCTTTGCTTGCCTCTAGATTAGCATCATCAGCTTCCTTTCGATCCTTCTCTTCCTTTTCTCTCTTTAACCGTTCTTTCTCCTCAGCCTTTTCTATTTGTTCTTTTTTATCTAGATCAACAGAAGTGAACTTATAAGAAATGACTAAAAGCAAATCATTGAATTGCTTGTAAGCTATCACCTCGTTATGAGAGAAACAGATATTAGTGCATGAAATCTCAAAAATACAGAAAAAGTTGGACTTTTCTCACGTCACCTGTAGAAAATGAACAACAAGAAAAGTGACAATGATATCAATAATTAGTTTTGAAGGTTGCTCTACTTGGAAAAGGTGTAAATACGTTATTGAACATGATAGTCTTCTAGTTTCTACAAGATCTCAGATCAGGGAACTATTAGGTATCTACTCAGAATGTTCCCTATAAATTAACAAAATATGCATAACAAACAGCTTATCGTCATTTATAAAATAGTATCTATGGTCAAAACAGTATCGCAATACAATCTGCTTTTAATTGGTGGATTAGCCTTGTGGAGTGGTACCATATAGATAGCAGCGTAAGTTCTTGTAAACAAATGGAGACGACCTCTTGGGTTATGATTTCCGTCATATTTAGTACCTCTTCCCAGGAAATTAAAGGGAGCAGAGAGCGTGAGTTGTATGTGACCTCATATTCATGAACAATTTGCAAGATTGGGACATGGTATATCTTCAAAGCTTGCTTGTGCTCTAATACAGGGAAAAGATCTCAATACATGCAGAGACTACTGAAAGAGGCAGGAAAAGAGGAATGGTTTCTTCACAGTAAGATTGTGATATTAGAGTTTTGAGAAGGGGAGAAAGTGACCTTCCTTATTCTTTTTTCTGGATTCCTGAAGCACCAAAGAAGGTGTATTTCATTGCTAAGCTGGCAGTATGGAGGCCATTTTTTTAGCATAAAAATGAGTAAATGTAGGAAATGAGGCCCATTCTGTTTTCTATTTATTCTTTGTTTCATTTGTACGATAACACAGAAAACATAAATATTGGAAAGAACCATTTTCCAGAGATATACAAACCACCCCCAATCTGGAGTGGGAGTGGCTTGATCAAGCTGGGATGATAATCGTCTCAAGTACAATCTTACTTGGTGGAGGGGGGGAGGGAAAATTACCCTTAAGCTGCTCAACCGTATCTTTAAGTATCTTCTCCTCAGTTTTCAGCTTAGATAGTTCAGCTTCCTCTTTTGTTATTGCAAGTTTAGCTTCTTCAACCTCCTTCCTCCTAAGAGTAATACCTTCCTGATACGTTGCAATCTTTTTCTTCAATTTATCTCTAGCTACTTTGCCAACCTCCCAACATGTATTTGGGCACTTAACTTTACCATCATACTCATCACTCCCGTCGCAACAATCTGCTCAGTTATGCCACTAAGATAGTTAATAGGATTTAAATTTTGAGAAACATGAATATACATAAATATGATTTAATCAACAGGAAGAGATTGTCAAAGATAGTCCAAAGGCAATAAAAATCATTCTACAATGGTTATTTATGGAAGAAATAGTATCCTATACTGACAATGAATTCTTCAAAAATGAAAATTTATCAAATTTTGCTTGTCCTGGATTTGAAAGATAGGTGCTGTGCAACATCTTTGTCTTTTTTCCTTTTATTCATAGGCACTTCTGTATTGATCATCATTCAAACATCTTTGTAGTTACTAAAAATGCACTATTGCAAATCACACAAAGCACTGTGACATAGAAAAAGATGCTAATCAAACACTATACAGAAAGGCAAGAGTGCAGTGATTCGTACCGCAAATGCCATCATTAACCCTGGATGAGTATATGAAGAGAGGAATATGTCCTGTATTTTTGCAATAAAACTTTCCACTGGAACATGCCGAAGTCCCTGCAAACCAATCACCAAGCAGAAACAACATTCAACGACATGCACATAGCATAGCCAAAAAAGAAAAGGAAACATCTTTGAACCCAAATGAAATTCTAGCATATTTTGCCTCTGAAATGCAATAAATCCTTAATTTTCTAAAAAGACAAATAATTTAGTATTTGAATGAAATAAGCCATTGCGGTGAAATGTATATAGAGGATTCATATAGTCAAACTCAACTATGCTGTTGCTTACCTCAAATAAATAAATAAATGGAAGTGTCCATCTTTAGATAAGGTGGTTCAAGCAATTTATTTTGCTATCAGAGCATGCAGGGATCCTAGTGGTTCGAGTCTCAACAACACCACAAGCAAAACATGTTCACATGCTTGGACTGAGATTAAAAAAAATCAGGCTCCCGCTTGAGGGGCACTTTGCAAACCTAATAAAAGTAAATGGAAGTGTCTTTCTGTAGTGGTCTACATAATTTGATATTTGAAATTGATGCATAGTTGATTGATTGAAATGCATAAGAAATGCATATTTTTGCATAAACAAAGGAACAAGTGAAAAAAGAGGGGAAATATGGGAAATACACACCGAATAAAATTCTAACATACTATTGCCTCTGATATGCACAGCAAATAAATCCTCAATTTTCTAAAAAGACAAATTATTTAGTATTCGCATGAAATGAGCCCCATTATGTGAAATGCATATAGAGGATTCGTATAGTAACCCAACTATGGTGTTGCTGACCTAAAATAAATAAGTGAAAATGTCCATTTCTGGATAATGTGGTTTACATAATTTTATTTTTTGATATTAAGCAAAGACACTAGCGGTTCGACTCTCCGCACCACCACAAACAAAATATTTTCACGTGCTCGGACCGAGATAAACAATCAGGATCCCGTATGAGGGGCACTTTAAAGGGCAGCCTGGTGCACTTAGCTCCTCTTATATGTGGATTTTGGTGAAGGGCCGTACCACATTGGATCTATATCATACGTATGTATTTCCACAACTTGAACCAATGACCTCCTGATCACACGGCAGCAGCTCTTACCAGTAATCATTGTGTTAAGGTTCCATGAGGGGCAGTTTACAAACCTAAACTAAATACATGGAAGTTTTTCTCTAGTGATCTACATAGTTCAGCATTTGAAATTGACACGATAGTTGACTGATTGAAATGCACTAGAAATGCATATTTTTTGCATAAACAAAGGAACAAGTGATAAGAGGGAAAATAGGGAAAACACACACACACAAAAACCACTCACACCCACATACACACACACACACACACACACACACACACCTGGCTCGTCGGACCCATCAGGGCAGTCACAAAAATCATCATTGAGCTGAGACTTAGTGAATTTCTTGGACACATCTTTGCATTTTATAGCACCCAATGATAGACCCTTGTAATAATTCTCATCTGCACTTCAATAACAAAAATTAATGAATATTTTTACCGGAAAATTATAAAATCACGAAATGGATCCTCATTAAGCAAAGATTGAATATTTAATATTATTTTTACGAAATAAATTGATATAAAGAAATGAGTGTAGGACAAATTAATGGGAAAACCTTGAGGGGAAATTCCGAGGTTATCAATGGAAGGAAGAGATACGGATCTGTCAATTGAAGATATTATAAAAGAGATTAAAAAGATGAATTGAAATTTTATTTTCATCATTTTCACCAAAATTATGCAATTGGAGCTCTCTTATGTATATATGTAAATCGCCATTACTGACAGCCCAATCAAAATAGTTTTTTCTTCAGTTAGTAATTGAAAGTTCGACCTCCATTGGTAATGGTGGGTACATAAAAACGACGGCGTTTAATGGTCTTCTCATAGGAGTACTATCTAAGTGGGTGTTTGGACATAAAAATTATAAAATTTCGGAAAAAAGTGAAGAAAAAAAATTAAGTGAAATTGTTATTTGAAAAATTAGAGCTGTGTTTGGACATGAATATAATTTGGATCTATTTTTGCATTCTTTTTTAGTGATTTGGAGTGAAAATTTTAAAAAATAGCTTTTTGGAGTATTTCAAATTTTCGAAAAATTTCGAAATTCAACTGTAAGTTAAATTTGAAATTTTCATGGATAAAAATTAATTCCGAAAAAGGTAAAAAAATTTAAAAAAAAAATAAAAAAATTCGTATGGCCAAACGAGCTCTGAGTTTTCTATTGAATTGATCTGATTTTTTAGGACATAGTTAGAATAGTAAACTTCTATGTATAATTATCCTTTGTTTTCGATGATTTTTAAGTGACAAAATTAGACCTTACATCTATCTTGTGCAGGTAAAGAGATTATTTTTGATAGAATCTCGGTTCAAGAAAATCCAAATCATAAGAGCCTCGAAGTATAAAAGAATGAAAATGAAATAACAACCAAACATAAGACTTGTGTTTGTTACGGAACCTAATCCAACACCTTACCGTACGAGCTCAGGAGCGGAGCCAGAGTGTCCGATGTGTATTCGGCTAAACCCAGTGATTTTGATTCAAATTTTGTATTTATTTGAAAAAATTCATTGAATATGTAATTTATTAATATAGAACCCAGTAACTTAATAAAATTAGAATTCCGAACCCACAAACTTAAAATTCTGACTCTGCCTCTGCCCGAGATGACGATAACCTGTTGGCCCAAGTAATGGTTAGTTTTGAAGATTGACAAAGGAACTCAGGCATGAACCAGGTTCATCCCTTGTAAGCACAGATACGGGCAAATTTAAGCATGTGGGATGCACGTGAAGAAGATAAACATAACTTGACAGAATTGGTATCTCTTGATCGAAAAGGTTGCATAATGGATAAGGAGAAGGATTCCTTACTCAAAGAGAACACTGTCCAAGATAGGGAAGGAGTTAGATGTTGAGATCAACTAGAATTCTTCCACCAAGGAAGAGTAGCATCAGAATTCTAGTTAATCTTTATTTACTAACTCTATAAATATCAATGTTGTTCTCTTTTACAGGTCATGTACAAACACAAAAGTTAAACGTGAATTGAGAGCAAAATAGCAAGGCTTTTTGGAAGCAGTTCGTGTGTGATTCAAGTGTGCAAACCTGAAGCTACATGAACCAGATAGAAGAACTAGTTCCAAGTGTCTGTCTTTTATTCTAGCTCAATTATAGTAGGTGTTTTCATATTGTACCTTTCAGCTTTATCTAGAGGCAATTGTAATAGGTACTCAGAGTATTCAAGTTAGAGTTAACTTGAAGTTGTCGCAACAGTTAGAGGTTGTGTGCTACAACGGGATTAGAGTTAGTCCTAGGTTTACAGAAGTGTTTTGTAAATGCAGTTTTTGGCTTAGTGATTTTAGTGGAGAGTTTAGGAAAATCCTAGTGGAAAGTAGGTCGTGATTTTTTTACCTTTTGAGCCAGGTATTTTTCACGTAAAATACGTGTGTTCTTTACTTTCCTTATTTATGATTTTTGCAATAGTAGGTCAAGGAACACTTAGAAGAACCATGTCCTTCCATAATCAGTTTAAGCGAAAAATTTGACACCACATAAATCACCCTCCCTCCTTTTGTATGGTATTGAAGTTAAAACATCAATTGGTATCCGAGAGCGTTATCCTTGAAGAGGCTAACACCTTAGGAACATATCAAGATGAGTGCACTACCTGGAAACTTGGGAAAGCAAAATTACATCAATTCAGGAATCAAAGAACATTGTCACTCTTAAGTTGGACGAGCTAATTGGAAATCTCATTGCCTATGAACTTAGAAGGCAAACTATGAAGATGGATGCACCCAAGAAGGAAAGGAGTCTGACACTCAGAATCACTGAAGGTGTTGATCTAGAAGAGGATGAAATGGTTATGATCACAAATGATTTCAAGAAGTATCTAATGAGAGGAAAGAGTTCCTCAAGAGGTGCAAGCTACACCAAACCAAGGGTTCCTGAAAAACAGACCAACGAGGGCTGTTACAAGTGTGGGAAGACTGATCACCACATCAAAAACTATCCTCGGTGGGAAATTGAATGGAAAAAGGAAAGAGTTGAACGAAGAAATAGGAAGAAGGAACATGTTCATCCCAAGAAGAACAAGGGATCAACAAAGGCTATGGTTGCTGGTTGGGGAGAAAGCTCATATGAGGACTCAGAGGATAAAGATGGATATGAATAAGTACTGATGGCAATTGGAGAATCCGATGAGGAATCTGAGGTAAGTATAATTCATCTCAAAGACAAGATTAAGTTTTTGTCTAAAGAAAAACTATCTGAGTAGCTTCTAGTTTTCATTGATGAATCTGAGGTTATAAACAATGAAAAGGAACAGCTGTCTAAGGAATGTGTGATCTTGAAAGCTAAGTGCAAAAATTTGGAACTTAGGGCTAGTGAAAGTGATAGCAAAAATGCTGAGTTAAAGAACCATGTTCTTGAACTTGACACCAATGTCCTAGAGCTTAGATGTGAAAATCTAAAAACCCCTCTCGGCCTTGCTTTCATTCCTGTCTTATTTGAAATAGCTCCTAAGGCAGGGAGTCATCTCGAAGTTGTCTAATTAGGAACAGGTAAAAGGAAAGTTGATCACATACAACTCACTTTAGAAGAAAATCTAGGAAAAATGAAAGACGAGTTGTACAAAAAGGATGAGCAGATAAGAGTCCTAAAAGAGGATCTAATCAAGGTCAAGCACGAGCTAGACAGAACCTGTAAATGGAACAGGTCCTCCGATGCACATTCATGGCTATAAGAACATCATAGTAGCAATAAAAGAGGACTTGGCTACGGGACCCCTGCACCTAAGTGGGATCCCAAAAGCAAGTACCTCACACTTCTTAAGAACAAAATCTGCACACACTGTGGTAAGACTGGTCACTACAAAAGTGAATGTAATGCAAAAGAAAAGGCTAGTCAAAAGAATAAAATATTTGTTCAAGGGAAAGGTAGGCTGCCAGGATAGGCCAAAAAGAATTTGATTCACTCTTTTGCCTATAGAAAGGGACTCAAACTAGTTTGGGTTCCTAAGACTAACCCCTCATTTCCTTTTGCAGGTCCAAGTGAAGGGGATCAGTCAAATATGGTATATGGATAGTGGTTGCTCAAAGCACATGACAGGAAGCAAGAACCAACTCCTTTCACTTGAGGACCTCAAAGGAGGTAATGTCTCCTTTGGAAATGGAAAGAAAGGTGAGATCATTGGGGTTGGAAAGGTAGGTAAGACAGACTCTTACTCTATTGAGAATGTCTACTTGATAGATGGCTTGAAATATAGCCTAATCAGTATATCACAACTATGTGACAGAGGTAACTTGGTAGCATTCACCTCTACCAAATATTTTGTGATAAATCTTACCACTGACAAAATTATTTATTTGTTTTGGAGGGAAAAGAGTAAACAATATATACATTGTAGATCTGTCCACACTTTCAGAAAATGAACTCACTTGCTTAAGTGTGTTGGACAATGATCCCCTCCTTTGGCTCAAGAGACTTAGACATGCAAGTCTGAGTCAACTCAATAAATTAGTCTCCAAGGACCTGGTGATAGAGCTACCTAACATCAAGTTTAAGGAAGACAAAGTTTGTGAGGCTTGTGCAAGGGGGAAGCAGGTAAAATTCTCTTTTAAATGCAAGAAAATGGTAAGCACCACCAGATCAATGGAACTGGTCCATATGGATCTATGTAGTTCAATGAGAACTTTAAGCAGAGATGGTAAAAGATATGTGATGGTGCTTGTTGATGATTACTCTAGATTTACCTGTACATTATTTTTAACATCTAAAAATGAAGCATTTGACATGTTTACTTATTTTGTTAGAAAAACTTTGAAACAACTAGGTAATCAACTTGCATCAATTAGGTCTGATCATGGAACTGGCTTTGAAAATGCTAAGTTTGTTGAATTCTGTAATGTGAATGGCATAGATCATAATTTTTCTGCTCCTAGAACTCCACAACAAAATAGAGTAGTTGAAAGAAAGAATAGGACACTTGAAGATATGGCTAGGACTATGCTTCTTTCTAGTAAACTACCACATAGTTTTTGGGCAAAAGCTGTAAATACTGCATGCTACATCATCAATAGGTGCATGACTAGACTTCTTATAGAGAAGACTCCCTATGAGTTACTTAAAGGGAGAAAACCAAATATATCTCATCTTAGGGCATTTGGATGCAAGTGCTTTATGCACAATAATGGAAAAGACTCCCTAGGTAAGTTTAATCCCAGAAATGATGAGGGAGTATTCTTGGGATATTCTTCACATAGTAAAGCTTATAAAGTATATAACAAAAGAACTATGTGTGTAGAAGAAAGTGTACATATGGTTTTTGATGAAACTAACATTCTTTCTGAGAGACAGGAACATGAAGATGAAGCAATTGGGCTGGTAAGAAGTTTAAATGAAATCATAGCCCAGGCTGAAGCTGCACCAGAAGAAGGAACAAGTGATAGAACATGTTCTTCTATCCAGGGCAACCTGACAGGGGGAACTGAACAAAGAGGAACTGAATCTAATACCTCAATGAAACATGTCCATGAGCATGTTCCTCGGCAACAAAACATTGGAGAAACATCAAGAGGAAACCAGTTGGTTGTGAAACCTTACAAGTACCAAAGTTCTCATCCTATCGAGAACATAATTATTGATCTAACCTCTGGATTTAAAACTAGATCTTCATTAAAGAATCTTTGTGCTTTTGGTGCTTTCTTATCGCTTATTAAACCTAAAAATGTTGTTGAGGCTTTTGATAACTAGGGATTTTGACGCATTTTATGCTCCTTCTTGCTTGCGCTTTGATTATAAATTCATAAAAAATAGTCCTAAAAGGCTCATAAGTTGTGCTTGATTGCAGGTTTGATCAACAAAGTGACAAGATGTCAAAGATCAGCTCAAAAGGGGTGAAACTTGCACAAGTACCAAAGACAAGACAAACTCAGGAAAAACAGGCCTAGTGTGGCCGCACTACACTTTGTGCGGTCCGCACTAGAGAGGTTCAGAGACCCAGCATTTCAGGCTTCGAAGCAATGCGGTCGCACTACACTTTGTGCGGTCCACGGTAGACCTCTGCGGCTGCACTCCCATTCTGTGTGGTCCGCAGAGACAAGGTTCAGAGAGATGTCAAGTTCAAAGGTTCAAGCCTGTGCGATCCGTGATCGAGTTTGTGTGGACCGCGCTAGAAGCCTCCGTGGCTGCAGTCCATTTTGTGCGGTCCGCGGAGCCTGGATTCAGAGAGTCAAGATTGCAAGTTCAAGAGCCTAGTGCAGCTGCACACCATTTTGTGCGGTCCGCACTAACCCTGGAGGGGCAATTTTGTCTAGTTGTTTTAGCTTAGTATAAATAGAACCTTTTTTCATTTTTAGGGCATCATATATTATCAGACGTTAGCTGCGCTCGTGAGAAGACTTTTCTTAGCCATTTTGGGCATTTTTACTTAGTTTTTATCATTGAATCTTTGTATTTACCTTAGCAATTAATTAATATGTCTTTATCTTCATCTATTTCTCTGTTTTTCTCTTCAAGCATGAGTAGCTAGACCCATTAGCTAGGGTTGTGGCTCAACCCTAGTATGGGTAATTGATAGGTATTGTGATTTAAGGTTAGATTGACTATGGGTGTTTGTTATTTGAGTCAATTTCATGGTTTAATCTATGAATTAGTAGTTGCAAACACTAGTTTGTGCTAAGTTGACTTGGGTTCTTCTTGAGAAAGAGAGCTTAAGTCTCCGAAATTTACCCAACAAGGAATTGAGATGGACTCAAGAGAATTGATAGTCCCAATTAAAGGGTTAAACCTCGAGAGAGTAATATCCGACTTGAACCCCAGTTGCTTGAGCAAATTTGCCTACCCTATTGGTCTTGAGAAAGTCAATTGGGCAAAATCACTCTCTCTACCGAGAGGTGTGAGAGTGGGTAAAATTGTGCAACGGTTATAGCATATTCCCCAATCATGTCAATCGTGCCTTAGGTTCAATTACCCATCAATTGGCCACCTAGGAGGATGCCACTACCCTAGTTCCTTTTAAACTATTAGATACAACTTGTAGCAATTTACTCTTAGTTAACCTAGTAGCAATTATAATATGTAGTTTGATATAGTAGAATATAAAGAAAGCCCAAAAATGATTAGAATTGATATTTGGAACAAATACGCAATTCCAACCTAAATAGATACTTGACTCCATTCCTAACTCTCTGTGGAAATCGATCCCGACCCACAAATCGGGTAAAAGATATTGCGACCCTCTCTTCCTACTTTTTATTAGTGTGGAGTAGGTTGCGATCAGCTTTGCAGATGCAGACTGGGTAAATGCAATGCAAGATGAACTCAACCAGTTTGAAAAGACTCAAGTTTGGCATCTGGTTCCAAGACCCAAGGACAGATTAGTAATTAGCACAAAATGGATCTTCAGAAACAAACTTTAGAGGTGGAGAATGTGACGACCCAAAGGGTTATCACCTGTATTCTTATCCATTCCGTGCTATCGAGGTGTGACGACCCAAAGGGTCATCACCTGTATTCTTATCCATTTTGTGCTATCGAGGCCTTGTAAACCTCATTTATAGTCGCCTCGATTTGTGTGCATAGTCCGGACGCGTAGTCGGAAGCTCAAATATGAAATTTTGTGAAAATTTGCTAAGTTTTGATATTAGAATGAATAAATTTGGCTTCGATCAACATTTTGGGTAAACGGACCCGGACCCGTGATTTGATGGTCCCGGGAGATCCACAGAAAAATATGGGACTTGGGAGTATGCCCGGATCGAATTCCGAGGTCTCACGCCTGAGAAATGAATTTTTGAGTAAACATTGCTCTCTGAAAATATTTAAGAAAAATGGAAATGAAATTAATTAGAAAGTGATGGTATAAGGCCCGTATTTTGGTTCCGGTACCCGGTACATGTCTTATATATTGTTTAAGCATTTTCTGTAAAGTTGGGTTGAAAACGGACGTCGTTTGACGTGTTTCGAACTCAAAATGGAAAATTTGAAAGTTTATAAAATTTGGAAGAAATCATGGATCTTGAGGCTTAATTCGTTGTTTATGATGTTATTTTGGCGATTTGATCGCACGGATAAGTACGTATGATGTTTTTGAGTTAGTATGCATGTTTGGTTTGGAGCCCCGAGGGCTCGGGTGAGTTTCGGATAGGCGTCGGAGTGTTTTGAACTTAGAAAAATTTGGTGTTTTGCTGGTTGCTGGTGTCTGATATGTTGTTCTATGCGATCGCATAGGAGCTTCCGCGATCGCATAGTGTAAGTCTCAGGTGCCCCAAAATTTGCTCTATACGATCGCAAGAATTTATCCGCGATCGCGTAGCTTAGCCCCATTTCCTTCAATGCGATCGCATCCTCTCTACGCGATCGCAGTTCATTAAACTTAACTTGGGATTTGCAGCCTTTTCTTCTATGCGTTCGCAACAGCCCTTCCGCGATCGCAATGACCAGCTTTCCCCTTACCCTATGCGATCGCATTACATTCTTCGCGATCGCATAGGGCATTTTTGCCCAGCGATTTTAAATACCCAAAACAGAACAATGACGGGATTTAGTCCATATTTCACACGAGTTCTTCTTCCCGACAGCTCTTGAACGAATTTTTGAGCACTTCTTCACCAAAGCTTCTTGGGTAAGTAAATTCCCTCTCATTTCCTTTATTTTCCTTCATTAATTAATGAGTTTCTAAACCTAAATCATGTAATCTAGGGTTGAAATTGGGGGAAAAGGGTAGAGTTAGGGCTTTTCGATTTTCTTCAATTCAGACCTCGTTTTGGGGTCGAATTTGAAAACATATTGTATATCCGGGCTCGTGGGGGAATGTGTAACATGGAATTGGTTTGAATCTCGTGTTTTGACCAAGCGGGCCCGGGGTCAATTTTTGGAGTTTTGGGAGGAAAGCTTAGAATTCATATTTAGGCATTGGGTTTAGTTTGTTTAGCTATTATTAACCTTGTAAAATCAATATTTCATAGATTTGACTGAGTTGGAGCCGAGTTCGAGGGGTAAAGCTATACTAGAGGCTTGAGTTGAGTTTGGAGCATTCGAGGTAAGTGTTCGGTCTAACTCTAGCTTGAGGGATTAGGAGTTGAGTCTTACTTGCTACTCGCTTTGTGTTGTGTCCGACGTATAGGGATGATGACGAGTATCTATACGTTGGGGGTCGAGTATGACCGTGAGTCCTAAATTGCTAAATTGTTGTATTCCTAATTAATGCTTATGAGAACTTGGTTGAAGATCTTTGAAACTGAGCAAGTAAATGTTATGCTTGAGCATTTGTATTAATTGTGTTAAGTAGAAATTGAATAGATTGGTTATAGCTGGATCTCCCTTGCCGGGATAGTTGATTTGATACCTTATTCCCTTGCCGGGAAACTTATTATATTATCTTGCCCCCTTGTCGGGATTATCTTATGATATTGTGTTGGAATGAAATGGGAGTGGGTGGTACGCCTACCACAAGATATGATAAAATGGGAGCGGGTGGTACGCCTACCACAAGATATGACGAAATGGGAGCGGGTGGTACGCCTACCACAAGATATAATGAAATGGGAGCGGGTGGTACGCCTACCACAAGATATGATGAAATGGGAGCGGGTGGTACGCCTACCACAAGATATGATGAAATGAGAGCGAGTGGTACGCCTACCACAAGATATGATTCTGAAATGGGAGCGGGTGGTACGCCTACCACAAGATATTGGTTGAAATGGGAATGGGTGGTACACCTACCACGAGTCATGATGAAATGGGATCGGGTTTCACGTCTACAACAAGATGAGTCGAACATGGAAGTTGTCTTATTTCCTTTATTCTGTGCTAGAAGCTAGATTGTAGAGGTTTACCCTTCTATCTCTGATATTTTATTTTTAATTGCTAACCCCAGAGCATGTTTCCCCTCCCTAGTCTACTTGTTATTACCTGTTATTTCTTTGTCGTATATCATATAACTGTACAGGTTTATCTGGAGTCTGGTCCTAGCCTCGTCACTACCTCGCCGGGGTTAGGACAGACACTTACCAGCGCATGGGGTCGGTTGTGCTGATGCTACACTCTGTGCTTTTTTGCACAGATCACGGAGTTGGAGCAGCCTTTGGGCAATAATAGTAGATCGGGAGCAGGCCATTAGTCCAGAGACACCGAGGTAGCCTAGCTGACGTCCGCAGGCCGGAGTCTCTCTCTCTTCATTCAGTTTGTTATCTCTTGTACCGAAACAAACAAATTATAATTTTTCTTTCAGATTATTGTATTTAGTAATCTTAGAAGTTCGTGAGCATTGTGACACCAATCTTGGGTAGAGGATTTTGTTTAACTTTCCGCATTTTAATTCAGTTTTTTATATAAGTAAGACTTCCGCTTGAAATTTTAATTATGTTGCCTTTACTACTTGTTGATAATTATGGAAAAAGAATGTGTGCTTAATGGAAAGTAATTTAAGTTGGCTTGCCTATCTCCTTTTAGTAGGCGCCATCACGATCCCCGAAGGTGGGGAATCCGGGTCGTGACAAGTTGGTATCAGAGCACTAAGTTACTTAGGTCTCACAACTCACAGACAAGCTCGGTAGAGTTTGAGGAATTGGTTCGGAGACGTCTGTATTTATCCCGCAGAGGCTACTGAGTTAGGAAAACTTCACATTTGTTCTTTCTTGTCGTGCGGTTCTGTTTCCCCAATACTGATTGAATTTCTACTTTGTTCTTTTGCAGATGGCGAGAACACGCGCTTCCTCATCTACCACTCAGCAGCTCGAGCCTCCAATAGCAGCTCCTATTAGGGGCAGAGGGCGAGGCCGTGCCAGAGGCCGAGGAAGGGGCAGAGCTCAGCCCCGAGCAGCAGTTCTAGAGGTGAAGCCTCATGTTGATTATGATGAGGAGGTTCCAGCTCTAGCAGCTCCGGTGGGCCCAGCTCAGGTCCCAGAGGGTTTCATTGCCACCCCGGTTCTTCAGGATGCTTTGGTCAGACTGGTATGCCTCATGGAGAGCGTCATCCGAGTGGGTTTACTTCCAGTAGCACCAGCCACTTCTCAGGCTGGAGGGGGGTTCAGACTCCTGCTACACGTACTCCGGAGCAGGTAGCTCCCTAGGTTCAGGTTCCGGTGGTTCAGTCAGCAGTGGCAGTTCAGCCGGGTACAGCGGCTCAGACCGACGATGGTGCGGCTATGTCCGCCGATGCTCTGTGAAGATTGGATCGATTCACCAAGCTATTCACTACC
Organism: Nicotiana sylvestris; assembly: GCF_000393655.2. Lineage (NCBI taxonomy): Eukaryota > Viridiplantae > Streptophyta > Magnoliopsida > Solanales > Solanaceae > Nicotiana > Nicotiana sylvestris. The sequence continues at coordinate 5,313,099 of NC_091066.1, forward strand.
ACATTCAGCGGTGCTTCTTCAGAGGATCCCCAAGATTTCTTATATAACTGCCACGAGGTCCTTCGGAACATGGGTGTTGTGGAGACCAATGGGGTCGATTTTGCCACCTTTCGTCTATCTGGATCCGCCAAGACCTGGTGGAGGGACTATTGCTTGGCCAGACCAGCAGGGTCGCCGTCTTTGACTTGGGACCAGTTTGCAGAGTTATTTTTGGAGAAGTTTCTCCCAATCACTCAGAGGGAGGCTCTTCGCAGGCAGTTCGAGCGCCTCCAGCAGGGGTCTATGACAGTTACTCAGTACTAGACCCGGTTCATTGATCTAGCTTGCCATGCTATTGTCATACTCCCCACCGAGAGAGAGAGAGGGTGCGGAGGTTTATTGATGGTCTGATTCAACTGATTCGTCTCCAGATGGCTATGGGAGCCGGGAGTGAGATCACCTTTCAGGAGGCAGCCAATATGGCCCGTAGAGTTGAGATAGTCCTGTCACAGGGAGGTGGTCATGGGTCAGATAAGAGGCCCCGTCATTCAGGAAGATTCAGTGGTACCTCATCTGGAGGTAGAGATTCGTATGGTAGGGGCCATCCTCCTAGGCCCTTTTAGTCAGCTCTCCAGGTATCTCATGGTATTTCAGGTGGTCGTGGTTCTCAGTCGCATTATTCAGACCAGCAGCCTTACAGTTCACCATCAACACCTATCAGTGCACCACCGCTCCAAAGTTTTCAGGGCCGTTATCCCCAGCAGTCGAGGGCGTGTTTCACGTGTGGAGACACGAGGCACATTTCCAGGTATTGCCTTTGAGCTTCGAGCAGATCTCAGCACTAGAGTTCTCGTACTATGATTCAGGCACGGGAGGTTCCACAACCTGTCCAGCCAGCTAGAGGTGGTGGCAGGGGTGTTAGAGGTGGAGGTCATAGAGGTGGAGCTCAGACCGCCAGAGTTAGGGGTCAACCAACAGTCGATCGTCCCAAGGATGTGATTCAGGGAGGTAGGGCCCAACCCTGATGTTATGCTTTGCCAGCCAAGCCAGAGGTTGAGTCATCCGATGCTGTTATTACAGGTACTATTCTGGTCTGTGATAGGGATGCTTCAGTGCTATTTGACCTTGGATCTACGTATTCATATGTGTCGTCCTATTTTGCACCCTACTTGGTTATGCCTAGTGATGCCTTGAGTATTCTTGTATATGTATCTACACCAGTGGGTGATTCTATAGTGGTTGATCGGGTTCATCGTTCCTGTGTTGTGGTGTTTAGGGGTCTTGAGACCCGTGTTGATTTGTTGCTCTTAGATATGGTGGATTTCGACGTTATATTAGGGATGGATTGGTTATCCCCGTATCATGCGATCTTGGATTGTCATGCCAAGACTGTGACTTTAGCCTTACCGGATTTTCCCCGTTTAGAGTGGAGAGGGACTCCTGGCCATTCTACCCGTAGTGTTATTCCGTAGGTGAAGGCTCGGCGTATGGTCGAGAAGGGGTGTTTGTCCTACTTGGCTTATGTTCGTGATTCCAGTGTGGAGATTCCCTCTATTGATTCTGTGCCCGTGGTTCGTGAGTTTCCTGAGGTTTTCCATCAGACTTGCCAAGGATGCCACCCGATAGGGATATTGATTTTTGCATCGATTTGGCTCCGGGCACTCAGCCCATTTCTATTCTGCCATATTGCATGGCCCCGCCAGAGTTGAAAGAGTTAAAGGAACAGTTGCAAGACTTGCTTGAGAAGGGTTTCATTAGACCCAACGTGTCGCCTTGGGGTGCGCCGGTTCTGTTTGTAAATAAAAAGGATGGCTCGATGAGAATGTTCATTGATTACCGGCAATTGAACAAGGTTACAATTAAGAATAAGTATCCACTACCGAGGATTGATGATTTGTTCGATCAACTTCAAGGTGCCAAGGTATTTTCAAAGATTGACTTGAGATCTGGCTACCATCAGTTGAGGATTAGGGCATCCGATGTCCCTAAGACAGCATTCTGCTCTCGGTACGGGCATTATGAGTTCTTGGTTATGTCATTTGGGTTGACCAATGCCCCAGCAGCCTTTATGGATTTGATGAATTCAGTGTTCAGGCCTTATTTGGACTCGTTCGTGATAGTCTTCATTGATGATATTTTGATATATTCCCGCAGCCGGGAGGAGCACGAGCAGCATCTTAGGGTGGTTCTTCAAACCTTGAGGGATAGTCAGTTATATGCTAAGTTCTCAAAGTACGAGTTCTGGTTGAGATCAGTTGCATTTCTGGGTCATGTTGTATCAGCAGAGGGTATTCAGGTTGATCCAAAGAAGATTGAGGCAGTCAAGAACTGGCCTAGACCAGCATCAGCCACAGAGATTCAGAGTTTCTTGGGATTGGCAGGCTACTATCGTCGGTTCGTGGAGGGGTTCTCATCTATTGCAGCCCCGATGACCAGGTTGATCCAGAAGGGATCCCAGTTCAGATGGTCAGACGAGTGTGAGGCGAGCTTTCAGAAGCTCAAGACAGCTCTGACTACGGCACCGGTATTGGTTTTGCCCACAGGTTCAGGGCCTTATACCATTTATTGTGATGCTTCCCGTATTGGGCTTGGTGCAATGTTGATGCAGGGTGGCAGGGTCATTGCCTATGCTTCGAGGCAGTTGAAGATTCATGAGAATAATTATCCAGTTCATGATCTAGAGTTGGCAGCCATTGTTCATGCATTAAAAATTTGGAGGCATTATCTATACGGCGTGGCATGTAAGGTGTTACTAATCATAAGGGCCTTCAGTATTTGTTCAAGTAAAAGGAGTTGAATTTGAGGCAGAGAAGGTTGTTGGAGTTATTGAAAGATTATGACATCACTATCCTATATCACCTGGGAAAGGCCAACGTGGTGGCCGATGCGTTGAGTAGGAAGTCAGCCAGTATGGGCAGTCTTGCTTATATTCCGGTCAGCCAGAGACCGCTTGCTTTGGATGTTCAGGCCTTGGCCAATCGATTTGCGAGGTTGGATATTTTTAAGCCGAGCTGAGTATTAGCTTGCACGGTCATTCGTTCTTCATTATGGGAGCGTATCCGTGATCGGCAGTTTGATGATCCCCATTTGTGTGTCCTTAGAGACACGGTGCAACGTGGAGGTGCCAAGCAGATTACCTTAGGTAATGATGGAGTTTTGAGATTGCAGGGGCGAGTTTGTGTGCCCAATGTTGATGGGATTCGAGAGTTGATCCTAGTAGAGGCCCATAGTTCTCGGTATTCTATTCACCCGGGCGCTGCGAAGATGTATCAGGATCTTAGGCAGCACTATTGGTGGCGTAGGATGATGAAGGATATAGTTGTATATGTGGCTCGATGTTTGAACTGTCAGCAGGTTAAGTATGAGCACCAGAGGCCCGATGGTTTATTTCAGAGGATTGAGCTTCCCGAGTGGAAGTGGGAGAGGATTACCATGAATTTCGTTACTGGACTTTCGATGACTCGGAATAAGTTCGATGCGGTTTGGGTCATTGTTGATAGGCTGACCAAGTCAGCGCATTTCATTCCTGTGGTAGACTCCTATTCATCCGAGAGGTTAGTTGAGATCTATATCCGGGAGATTGTTCGCCTTCATAGTGTGTCAGTATCTACATCTCGGACTGAGGTACGCAGTTTACCTCGCATTTCTAGAGAGCAATTCAGTAAGAGTTAGGCACCCAGGTTGAGTTGAGTACAACATTTCATCCCCAGATGGATGGTCAGTCAGAGAGGACTATTCAGATTCTTGAGGATATGCTCCGAGCCTATGTCATAGATTTTGGAGGCTCGTGGGACCAGTTTTTGGCTTTAGCAGAGTTCGCCTACAACAACAGCTACCAGTCCAGCATTCAGATGGCTCCTTATGAGGTGTTGTATGGCAGGCGATGTCGGTCTCCAATCAGATGGTTTGAGGCGGGAGAGGCTCGGTTATTGGGTACGGATTTGGTTCAGGAGGCCTTAGACAAGGTCAGGATCATTCAGGATATGCTTCGTACAGCTCAGTCCAGGCAAAAGAGTTATGCAGATCGTAAGGTTCGAGATGTGGCTTTCATGGTGGGTGAGCGGGTATTGCTCCGGGTGTCGCCTATGAAGGGCGTGATGAGATTCGGGAAGAAGGGCAAGCTTAGCCCTAGGTTCATTGGTCCATTTGAGATTCTTGATCGTGTGGGAGAGGTGGCTTATAGACTTGCCTTGCCGCCTAGCTTGTCAGCAGTGCATCCAGTGTTTCATGTATCTATGCTCCGGAAGTATCACGGCGATCCATTGCACGTGTTATATTTCAGCACTGTCCAATTGGACAAGGATCTGTCTTATGAGTAGGAGCCGGTGACTATTCTAGACCGGCAGGTTCGACAGTTGAGGTCGAAGAGTTTTCCTTCTGTGCGTGTGCAGTGGAGAGGTCAGCCTCCTAAGGCATCGATGTGGGAGTCCGAGTCCGATATGCGGAGCCGCTATCCTCATCTATTTCCCGACTCAGATACTTCTTTCTTTTGTCCGTTCGAGTACGAACTAATGTTTTAGAGGTGGAGAATGTGACGACCTAAAGGGTCATCACCAGTATTCTTATCCATTCCGTGCTATCGAGGTGTGACGACCCAAAGGGTCATCACTTGTATTCTTATCCATTCCATGCTATCGAGGCCTTGTAAACCTCATTGTAGTCGCCTCGATTTGCGTGCGCAGTCCGGGTGCGTAGCCGGAAGCTCAAATATAAAATTCTGTGAAAATTTGCTAAGTTTTGATATTAGAATGAATAAATTTGGCTTCGGTCAACATTTTGGGTAAACGGACCCGGACCCATGATTTGCCAGTCCCGGGAGGTCCATAGAAAAATATGGGACTTGGGCGTATGCCCGGAATCGAATTCCGAGGTCCCAGGCCCGAGAAATGAATTTTTGAGTAAAAATTGTTCTCTGAAAATATTTAAGAAAAATGGAAATGAAATTGATTAGAAAGTGATAGTATCGGGACCGTATTTTGGTTCCGGCGCCCGGTACATGTCTTATATATTGTTTAAGCATTTTCTGTAAAGTTTGGTTGAAAACAGACGTCGTTTGACGTGTTTCGAACTCAAAATGGAAAATTTGAAAGTTTATAAAATTTGGAAGAAATCATGGATCTTGAGGTTTAATTCGTTGTTTATGATGTTATTTTGGCGATTTGATCACACGAATAAGTTCGTATGATGTTTTTGAGTTAGTATGCATGTTTGGTTTGGATCCCCGAGGGCTCGGGTGAGTTTCGGATAGGCGTCAGAGTGTTTTGAACTTAGAAAAATCTGGTGTTTTGTTGGTTGCTGGTGTCTGATATGTTGTTCTATGCGATCACATAGGAGCTTCCGCGATCGCATAGTGTAAGTCTCAGGTGCCCCGAAATTTGCTCTATGCGATTGCAAGAATTTATCCGCGATCGCGTAGCTGCCCCATTTCCTTCAATGCGATCGCATCCTCTCTACGCGATCGCAGTTCATTAAGCTTAACTTGGGATTTGCAGCCTTTTCTTCTATGCGTTCGCAGCAGCCCTTCCGTGATCGCAATGACCAGCTTTCCCCTTACCCTATGCGATCGCATTACATTCTTCGCGATCGCATAGGGCATTTTTGCCCAGCGATTTTAAATACCCAAAACAGAACAGTGACAGGATTTAGTCCATATTTCACACAAGTTCTTCTTCCCCACAGCTCTTGAACGAATTTTTGAGCACTTCTTCACCAAAGCTTCTTGGGTAAGTAAATTCCCACTCATTTCCTTCATCTTCCTTCATTAATTAATGAGTTTATAAACCTAAATCATGTAATCTAGGGTTGAAATTGGGGGGCAAGGGTAGAGTTAGGGCTTTTCGATTTTCTTCGATTTAGACCTCGTTTTAGGGTCGAATTTGAAAACAGATTGTATATCTGGGCTTGTGGGGGAATGTGTAACATGGAATTGGTTCGAACCTCGTGTTTTGACCAAGCGGGCCCGAGGTCGATTTTTGGAATTTTGGGAGGAAAGCTTAGAAATGCATATTTAGGCATTGGGTTTAGTTTCTTTAGCTATTATTAACATTGTAGAGTCAATATTTCATAGATTTGACTGAGTTGGAGCCGAGTTCGAGGGGTAAAGCTATACTAGAGGCTTGAGTTGAGTTTGGAGCATTCGAGGTAAGTGTTCGGTCTAACTCTAGCTTGAGGTATTAGAAGTTGAGTCTTACTTGCTACTCGCTTTGTGTTGTGTCCGGCGTATAGGCATGGTGATGAGTATCTATACGTTGGGGGTCGAGCATGACCGTGAGTCCTAAATTGCTAAATTGTTGTATTCCTAATTAATGCTTATGAGAACTTGGTTGAAGATCTTTGAAACTGAGCAAGTAAATGTTATGCTTGAGCATTTGTATTAATTGTGTTAGGTAGAAATTGAATAGATTGGTTATAGCTGGATCTCCCTTGCCGGGATAGTTGATTTGATACCTTGTTCCCTTGCCGGGAAACTTATTATATTATCTTGCCCCCTTGTCGGGATTATCTTATGATATTATGTTGGAATAAAATGGGAGTGTGTGGTACACCTACCACAAGATATGATAAAATGGGAGCGGGTGGTATGCCTACCACAAGATATGATGAAATGGGAGCGGGTGGTACGCCTACCACAAGATATAACGAAATGGGAGTGGGTGGTACGCCTACCACAAGATATGATGAAATGGGAGCGGGTGGTACGCCTTCCATAAGATATGATGAAATGGGAGTGGGTGATACGCCTACCACAAGATATGATTCTGAAATGGGAGCGGGTGGTACGCCTACCACAAGATATTGATTGAAATGGGAACGGGTGGTACGCCTACCACGAGTCATGATGAAATGGGATCGGGTTGCACGTCTGCAACAAGATGAGTTGAACATGGAAGTTGTCTTATTTCCTTTATTCTGTGCTAGAAGATAGATTGTAGAGGTTTACCCTTCTACCTCTGATATTTTATTTTTAATTGCTAACCCCAGAGCATGTTTCCCCTCCCCAGTCTACTTGTTATTACCTACTATTTCTTTGTCGTATATCATATAACTGCACAGGTTTATCTGGAGTCTGATCCTAGCCTCATCACTACCTCGCCGGGATTAGGCCAGATACTTACCAGCACATGGGGTTGGTTGTGCTGATGCTACACTCTGTGCTCTTTCGCACAGATCACGGAGTTGGAGCAGCCTTTGGGCAGCAGCAGTAGATCGGGAGCAGGCCTTCATTCCAAAGACACCGAGGTAGCCTAGCTGACGTCCGCATGCCCGGAGTCTCTCTCTCTTCATTCAGTTTGTTATCTCTTGTACCGAAACAAACAGATTATAATTTTTCTTTCAGACGATTGTATTTAGTAATCTTAGAAGTTCGTGAGCATTGTGACACCAATCTTGGGTAGAGGATTTTGTTAAACTTTCCGCATTTCTATTCAGTTTTTTATATAAGTAAGACTTCTGTTTGAAATTTTAATTATGTCGCCTTTACTACTTGTTGATAATTATGGAAAAAGAATGTGTGCTTAATGGAAAGTAATTTAAGTTGGCTTGCCTAGCTCCTATTAGTAGGCGCCATCACGACCCCTGAGGGTGGGGAATTCGGGTCGTGACATCAGTGTAGGTCTTTGTGCTCGATTTCAAGCAAATCTAAAGGAGTCCCACTTGAGGGGCAACTATGAGAAAGACTTGATCACTGTGGAGTTTTGTACTATTGATAAGCAAATTGTTGACATTTTCACAAAAGCCTTAAGTAGAGATCATTTTGAGAGGAACAAGTTGGAATTAGAGATGATTAAGATCACCTAAAAGGATCAGTTCAATGCTAAATGGAAAAAAAAATTGAAAAAATGGTTAGTAAGTCTGTAAATTGTACATAAGTAGACTAAATCTTGCCCCGTCTCATACTTTCAATAGTATACTTTTGTGCCATGTGTTAAAATGACTCATTAATCTCTAATGATATTTTATCTATTTCTACAAATTTGGACTTACACAAGAGAATTATCAGTGAAGAACCTGGTTCATCAAGATAACACGGTATGTTTTCTACACTCTACATATTTTGAAATAATTATTTGAATCATAAGCAGAGTCCTACCTAAGCTAAATTTCTTTTGAACTTATCCAATAAGTGAACCGGTTCTGTTCAAAGACTCCCACCCAAATTAACTTACCTAGATTCTAGGGACGTCTCAACAGTCTTTTCAAAATTGAAATTTCAGTTTGATTACACTTCTATTTGACGGCTAAACCTATCGTTACTCATTAATTACCCCTTCCTTTAAATCATTCATCATCATCCCTCCCATTCTCGCATAATTTCTAAAAACAGTCAAACTTTTTCTCTTCTCTCTTCTTCCAAAATTCAACCTACTCATCTCCTTCATCACAGAATCAAGAAAAATAACTAACCCTCAAGATAACCCTGGTACAACCCCACCATGTTCCTCATCTTCTATTACCCCTCAACCTAGGAAACGATGAGTAAAAATTCTTGCTCGAAAAACTGTGGCTAGAGGTGCGCTTTCAAGGAAACTCAACACACAGTTACAAGCAAGTCAAGCCCAAGAACCCCAAAACTCTAACGACTCTTTCAAGTCTGCAACTGAGGGGGAAGAAACTGGGTCTTCTGATTCTGAACAGGTAACTTCTGGAACAAATACTATGAATGAGGTTATTTCTGTGTTAGTTGAAAATTTGGAGAATCGGTTCTTTTTAGATGGATCTGTAGTGGATGTGGAAATGCCTGAGTCCAGAAGGAGATAAGGTAAAAATAAAAGAGAAAAAGAAAAAGAGAGTGAGGGTGTGCGAAGTGATGAGAGGGGAAAAGGGAAAGAAGTGGCTGATTCTTCACCTACTTCTGAAATTGATAGGATGGCTATCCGACTCCCCCTGCCATCACCAGAAAATTCAGTGATCATAAGCAGGAAAGTAAGCCCAAGGCTGTATACAAGAGTGAAATGAAGCCTTCCCACAAGGTGTTGTTTGAATTTGTCATCAAATGTGTTCTGCCTAGGCAGGAGATGCGGCACATTGCTAGCTTCATGAACTTAGTTCCGATGGAGTGTCTAGACAGTGGGAAGTAGATAAATTGGTCTGGGTTTATAGTCCAGCTTCTTGATAGGGTTATCAATGGTACCAAGTCTCATGCTATTCCTTATGAGTTCATTCTTACTACTATGCTTGCTCATTTTAAGGTGCCTTTAAAGAAGTGGGAGCTAGCTACAAGCAAAGATTATTTTGGGGCAAGAACTTTGATTGCTTGTGACTATGAGGTTCTTGCCGCTCCTAATGAACCTGGTTCATCTAAAAAGACACCAATTAATAGCAAGGTCAGAGTCTTGGTATAGGAGAGTGAGACAAAGGATGCTGAGACAGCAAGGCTGAAGACACGGTTGGTTGAGGTAGAATTTGAGAGAGATGTTCTCAGAACTGAACTTGCAAGGGAAAAGGAGAAGAATGGTGGAATTCTTCAAGACATGCTGAAACTTCTCCAAGCAAATAACACAGCCCCTACCTCTTCCAAGCTTAAATCCTAGCCTAGTGTAGTTCCTTCAGTAACCCAGTTTGGGATGTTTCTTTTGTTGTTGTTTGCTCATGTTTTCAGTATTTTTATTTCTTTTTATGCATTGTGGTAAAATCATATCAACTTTCAATGAAATCAATAAAATCTGTTGATTTTTGCTTTAACTGTTTGTTTTTATTTCTTTGATGGTTGAAATTCTTAGCTTGATCTACGATGATTAATCCATGATTGCATTTGGGATAGCCCCAGTGGCCATGAGTAAGCTTTATAACCTGGGTTCTGTATATATTTATGCAACCTTTTGATGATGCCAAAAGGGTGAAAATAAATAGGTTTGCTTTAAACAAGTGATGTTTAGCTTTGAACAAGTGTTGTGTATAACCTAATGAACTTGGTCCTTGATGATAAGTGATAAAAAGGAAAAATATTTCTAACATTGTATTGATGTTGCGCCGAGTTTAAATAGAGCCTAAGTGTATGAAAAGCACATAGTTTGTCATCATCAAAAAAGAGGAGTTTGTTGGCCCAAGTAAAGGTTAGTTTTGAAGAGTGACAAAGGAACTCAGGCATAAACCAGGTCCATCCCTTGTGAGCACAGATACGGGCAGATTTGAGCATGTGGGATGCACGTGAAAGAGATAAACATAACTTGACAGAATTGATATCTCCTAATCGATAAGGTTGCATAATGGATAAGGAGAAGGACTCCTTACTCAAAGAGAACACTGTCCATGATAGGAAGGAGTTAGATATTGAGATCAACTAGAACTCTTCCACCAAGGAAGAGTAGCATCAGAATCTAGTAAATCTTTATTTACTAACTTTATAAATATCAGTGTTGTTCTCTTTTACAGGTAATGCATAAACGCAGAAGTTAAACGTGAATTGAGAGCAAAATAGCAAGGCTTTTTGCAAGCAGTTCGTGTGTGATTCAAGTGTGCAAACCTGAGGCTACATGAACCAGATAGAAGAACCAGTTCTAAGTGTCTGTCTTTTATTCTAGTTCAATTGTAGTAGGTGTTTTTACATTGTACCTTTCAGCTTTATCTAGAGGCAATTGTAATAGGTACTCAGAGTATTCAAGTTAGAGTTAATTTGAAGTTGTCGCAACAATTAGAGGTTGTGTGCTACAACGAGATTGAAGTTAGTCCTAGGTTTACAAAAGTGGTTTGTCAATGCAGTTTTTGGCTCAGTGATTTTAGTGAAGAGTTTGAAAAAATCCTACTGGAAAGTAGGTCGTGATTTTTTCACCTTTTGAGCCAAGTGTTTTTCACGTAAAATATTTGTGTTCTTTACTTTCCGCATTTACTATTTTTGCCATAGTAGATTAAGGAACACTTAAAAGAACCAGATCCTTCCATAATCAGTTTAATCGAAAAATTAGACAACATAAATCACTCCCTCTGATATGGTATTGAAGTTAACATCATAACCGCACACCACCAGTGTGTCTTGAAATGTAGAAAAACTATCAAATGTGTAGAATGTCTAAAACGTTCTCCTCTTGTTGTTATTGTTTTTGGAGGTTGATTCCTTATATATCTTTTTATAATTGTTTGAGATGTGTTACTTCGAGTGTTGCAATATTTTTGATATTTTTGCACTAGCAAATTGTTAAATAATTTATATCTCTTTAGTTACTTGTCTATTTTATTAATAGCATGAATCATGATTAATTGAATGTATTTTCTTCTTGCTATTTGGAAAATATTGTATCGTTTTCTTTCAATATGTTACGCAACCACAAATGCCTGAAATACTTTAATTGAATTTTCTTATTCTATTTTCTAAAAAAATTATTAAAACCAAAAAGATAATTGATTAACTAATGAAACCTAACAAATACTTTGGACAGGTGATGGCATGAATCAGGATAATTGAATGTGTTTTTTTTTTTTTCTATATCGTTTACTTTTCCTTTGACTTTCTTTTTTATTTTGTTGTTCTATATTGAAGATGAAGTCAATTAATTACAATAATAATTGAAAAAAACAATTCAAATATTACAAAAGTACTGTTAGCAAAGTTAACTAGAGTTTTAAATTATTTTTCAACAGATTACTGGATAGTTTTGAGGAAGTTGGAGTTTTTCAACATTTTTTCGACCAACCAAAGAACAATTATATATAATTTATTTTTTGTTCGTTTCACACCTAAAACATGTAAAAATAGCACGGTATAGCTAGTTTTCGGACTGGTCATTCAAAAATAGTCAGCGTTTACCAAGTCAATGAAAAATAGCCACTATTTTGATGCAGCAGAGACCGATCCAGCATAATATACTGGAGTTCAGTGCACTTGTGTATGAACTCCAGCATATTATGCTGGACCAATAAACTTTGCTGGCTCCAGTATAATATACTGGAGACTGGAGCACCGGTGTTCCAAAGTCCAGTATATTATGCTGGACCGGTATACTTGCTGGAATTCCAGTATATTATGCTGGAACTCCATCATATTATGCTGGAATTCCAGCATACTTATCTTGGAACTCCAGTATAATATGTTGAAGTTCAAGTATACTTATGCTGGAACTCCAGCATAATGTACTGGCGTATTTTCCGAGTTTTGAACAGTGTTTCCGCTCAGATTTATCTTTACATTAAAAATGGCTAAATTTCGATTACTTTTGAAACTGGGCTATTTTTGAACGACCAGTTGTAAATCTGGCTATTTTTGAATTTCACTCTAGAAGAATTAACCTAACTAGCATCCCACTCAATTACTTAAAATAAAAATAGTCGGCGAATGTGTAATATATGTATTATCTATATATAATATGTGTCTAATTTTATATAATTAATGTATAATTTATGTATACCAGCTCGAAAAAGTAAAAAGCAGTGGCCGGCTATTTATGTAAAAATCTCAATATTCTATACACGCATTAGGTCGGATTGGCGCCCTAATTATTAGTTAAAATCCTAAAAGGAATAGAACTTAATTTCTTGCCTCCTACTCCTTGTTGGCATGGGATTTATCATATAAATTTTGGTTATAACACCTCTTATATATATATATATATATATATATATTTTGGTTCTTTCCTCTGCTTATACTTCTTGTTTTCATCTACAAATAATCTCTTTCTTCTTCACGAATAAGAACAATTCTTTCTTCAGTACCAATTATGGCAACGTATACTTTCGAACAAAACGAATACTTGGAAGATGTGATTGAGAGTCAGGTACAAACTTTGTTGCTAATACGTTGTTAAATCGCTCGCAGCTAACATAATTTTTTGATAATTTGTTATAATTCGTAGCTAAGTAGGATCATCGATGGATTTTGTTGTTTAGCTACACAATTTATCTGTCATTAATTTCCGTTTTTTAAATAGTTAAGGTGCTTAAAAAAATTTATTAAATTAATTTTATCAAGTATTTACAAATTTTTCGTGAATACCCCTAGCTGCTAATTTTCTTATTGTTACAAGTTATTGTTGTTGTTATTCTAAGATAGCCAGAAGTGAATTCAGGGATTTACTTTTGATACGTTCAATATATATTTATGTCCTCACTATCGAATCTCTTTCTTGTAATTATGAGTTCAGAACATAGTATTTGTTAGGGTTAGGGGTGTACATGGATCGGGTTGGTTCGGTTTTTATCAAAACCAAATCAAACCAACTATATCGGTTTGGATTGGTTCGGTTTTGTCGGGTTTTTCGGGTTTTCGATTTTTTTGTTACATGAATATTATTTCAAATAATCTTACTTTGTTAAAATTATAGATAAAACTTTGATAAGTGAATATATGTTTAGTAAATATGAAAAAAATTGACAAACATATGATCTATTAAAATATTCTAATGGGAATTTTTTTTTAGTAACACGTGATAGTTATTTTCTTAGTCGTCTAACAATAATTTTTCATTAATTTACACTTTCAAGGTTAATACATGAGAGGATCCCAAATATTTCTACATTTCTAAAGAAAATTCACTATAAAGTTTTAAAAATATAAATAAAATTTATATATTTATATGTCGGTTTAGTTCGAGTTTTTTTACTCAATACCAAACCAAGTCAAACCAAACTTAGTCGGGTTTTTTAATCGGTTTGGTTTGGTTTTTCGGTTTGGTGCGGTTTTTCGTTCGGTTTGAACACTAAAAGTTTAGTGATTTTAATTTCTACATGTAGAAATACTAAAAGTTCAATTGAACTTGTTGGCATGATTATTATTATTATTATTATTATTATTGAATTAAAAATATCCACGTTGTAATTTCTTTATTTATTCTTGCAATCCAATATGATATTTCATGTTTTTTTTTTAGTTTTTTTTTATTGTGTATTTTCATGTAGCTGTATGGTTTTTAACTTTTTATAGTTTTGATATATCGTAAGTTTTTTGTTATTTCCTTTTCTTTTTTTTCCTGTTGAATACTAACTTCTTCCTTCTTTTTGCTATTTTTCTTTGAAAATATGTAGGGTTTCTATGTGATGAACGATTTTGGTTGGAAAACACCATGTGGAATAGTGAAAATTGGCAAAAATTCTGAAGCTTTTGAAAAAGCAAAGAAAGCTACAACTTTTGCAGTAGATAAATACAATGAGAAATCAGAGAAATCAAAGTTGGAATTATTGAGAATTATGAATGTTAATTTTGAACCTACTGCTGGTGCAATTTATTATATTTCTTTGGAAGCCATGGATTTATTTTCTAGGAAAATTCTTCATTATCAAGCTAAGGTTTGGGAAAAAATCAACACTGGTTATAAAGTTGAGATTTTTCGATTTGCCCCTTATATGCCAAAGCTCTCAGGTAATTAATACTCTTTATTATCAAAAATAATTTAACTTATATATACTGACGTTATAAGAATCACTATTAAAAATAGGAATTTTCGATGGAGTGTCCATTAGAAATTTTCGTTATTTTAGTAGTGAATCTTTGCAAAATCAATATATTTTAACTTGCTATAACATGTTATTTACGTTATTTTTTACATTAATAAATTAGGTTATTATAGCGAATAACAGGCTATTGTAGGTAAGCTAAACATGATAATATGTACACTTTGATGCATAAAAGTCAAACTTTATTAAAAATAACATTCTGCTTTCTTATTCAGTTTATGAGTAGAAATTCTTGTAAAATTGTTTAGGAGAAAAAAAAAATTTATATTTCATATTTCTTAAATCTCTTAGTATTTTCCTTCAAAAGACACTAAAACTTGATAAAATTGACTTGAGAAAGCGAAATGGAGCTATTATTGTTTAATAAACGTATGGAATAATTTTTATGTTTTAAACAATATTCACCTAAAATTTAGTTGGTCATATTATATTTTAATTTTTCTTTTAATATGGGGTTATTTGTTGCAGAATGTGTGGAAGAGAAACATTGCTGTATTAAGGTTAATAATTTGCAGGACTGGATGGATGAGAATTATCTTTATTATAAGTGCTGTTACACATTCAAAAAGGTAATTTTTAAACCTAATTTACTCTTTATATTTCTTCATATATAATTTTTAGATCGGTAATACAATCAGTATTTTAAAAATCTTTTTTGGGATTGCCGGGGCTCACCCTTAGGTGGGACACTTGCAAAATGCCCGAGACTTAGTTTTGTGAGGCTTATGTCTCAAGCGCTAGATTATGCGCCCTAAACACACCTAAGTTCAAACTCGCCCAACAACGTCTATCCAAATCATGTGTTAACTATCTAATTCATATTTTTATGTTATTTAACATTAAATTTTGATTATTTAATTGGTTTGTTATTTTCAGTTTGTTTCTGTGGAGGTGATTAGGGATAAAGAAACTGGCAAATCTATGGGCTATGGTTTTCTTTGGTTCAAAACTCATTCAGAAGCAATGGAATTTTTAGAGAAAAATGAAGGAAAGCAAATGCCAAATTCCAGCCAGAATTACTCATTGGTGTTTGGAAAATTTTGAAGGCCAAAGTGTTTTTTTACATAGTTTATTATCCATTTAAAGATTATGTTATTTTATGTATTACTCATTCACATAGTTTAAATTGTTTTTTATGGTATTTAGATGGTCTTTTCTTGAGTAGTTTTTAATAAATGTTCTAATTTCCGGCAAATTTTGATGAACAATAAAAACTTTTTACATCCACCATACCTCTCCATGTTTTCGTCACTGATTAATTTCAAACTATTATATAATTTGGGAAACGAACAGACTCATTATTCACCGAGTTTTTAATCGTGCACTATCTCGCTCTTGGATTTGATTATTAATATATACACATTTGTACAATGTAGTACATATATATTAGAAAAGTAAAAAAGCAATTTAATAGAAGAAGGGTAATTGAAATACTAAATTTGCAGGAGAAAGCTTTAACAATTCTTATTTAATTTTTTTTTTTTCCTTTTTACATTAACAAAAAAGCATGCATAATAACAAGAATAAAGACAACACTTCCCCTCTCTTAATTTGCGTTGTGGCAAATTCTAGCAGTTGGATTTGACACACAAACTTGATAGTACTTCTTCTTGGCTTCTGGGGAGCCGCGCTTCGGCTCCTCGTCGGCCATGGCGGCCTTTGCCACTGAGCTAGCGGCAACGGCCGCCATGGCAAAGAACAACTCTCTCCGGCCACTGTTGTTGCTCTCTTTCTTGTTGCTTATTACAATATTTTCTCCCTCACATGGCACCTTTGAACTTGCCTTCACCATGACAACCCCGCGGCGGTTCGCGGCCGGGACTTTGGTCAAGGCCGCGACGGAGCCGCCGGCCAAGGAGGTTGTCATTGTCATTGAAGCCATTTGATCAACCCAAAAATTTTCCTAGTTTGATTGCTTATTACTTGCTTTCTGTTTTGTGCAAAGGAATGGTTTGGTGTGTTAAAAATATGTATACATGTAAGGAACAGAAAGAAAATAGTGAATTTCCATGAGGTATGTTATCCATTTTCTTATCTAAACAAAGAGTTCAGAGCCAATGATATTTTGCCATCTGGACATTCAATCTTGGAAAGTAAGTTTGTGGTTATTGAGCTCCTATTATAGGTACCAATTTTGAGGACGACTTTGTTTCAAATTGTCTTTTCATGTTTTTTGGCTTTTGCTTTAATCTTTTCTTTTCTTGACCATTTTATGGCTCCTTCAGCTTTTCCAAAATATTATTTAAACTTTAATATTAACAACCGATGACACTTTCATCCCTCCCAAAAAACAAAAAACAAAATCTTTCCAATTAGTCTAGTTGATTTGCCTAAAGAGTGAAAACCGTCAGCAAAATAATCTCAATTTTTGCAATCAATTTACTACTCCCTACGGTAGGGGTCATGTCTGCGTACACACTACCCCCTCCCCAAACCCAACTAGTGGTATTTTAGTGGGTCTTCGCCGTACCATAAAAGAATTCAAAGTCTCCCCTAAGAAATTCCTAAATTACCAAATATTAACTAATCAATCTCCACAGGCAATAGCAATAACAAGCAAAGGGGAATCTGGAATGAGCAAAAAAAATAGACACAAAGATAGTCCAAGCTAGCTAGGCATTTGCCATTAACAAGTTTTTCAAGACATAACAAACTAACAAAGTTTGAATGAATCAAATTACAAAAGAAAAAAAAAATGTCCAAATTCTATTCTTATCTTGATCATCCCATCTATGTCTTTTTCTTCCTCCTCCATCAATGAGGAAGAAAAGAAAAGGGTACAAGGAAACCACTTTGAGTCGTCGACTGACTATTGAATCAAGGTTTCACATTCTCCCTGATGAACTGCTCCAACTGAGAGATTTCACCTGTCAAACCAGAAGCTTCGGCAACAATTACTTTGTTACAGCACTGAGAAAATCCAAATGGTTCTCCGGGTACTCCAAGTGTAAACTCGTTAGAAATGTCTGCCTCAGACACTGCAGTTCTTGATGTACGAAGCTTGTCGCTGAATAACAATGGTAAAACAACCGTGGAACACATTCAGAAAACAGAAAATTCCCAGTTCAACATAAAGTTAAAGCAGTTTTAGATAAGTGCATCAACATAAGGCCAAGTTTGTGATAAAGAAAAAGGGAAAAAACGGAAAACCAACGTGACAGGATATAATGCAGAACTATTGAGTTAGCTTTCCCATGAGGCAGTCCTGGTAGAGGACGCGCTTTTTTAACCAAATATAATCCTATATTTACACCTAACTTAGTCAACTGACATTAATTATTATTTTTTGAAATAATCAACTGATGATATTGTTTCAGGAACTCTAAGAATATGGATTTGAGTAGTTTGCTGATGCAAATAGCAGCTAACGATATCGCTACTATTGACTAAAATGGGAGTGTAGAGTTATCTTACATTTCCTTCTCCAGTTGTTTCCTTATGAACTCCTTTGTATGTGCAGTTATTTTATCAACCTTGTTGCACAGGAGAAGTACTTGAATCTTTTTCTTGACCACAGTTGCTTTCGTCAATATTTCATACAGGTACCTTTTGTGAGAGGGTGTTAAAATGTTAGAATCAGTTATCAAGCATATAATCCATATGAAGATGAATAGTTAAAAGTAAATACTCTGCAGCAGTTCGGCTATTTGGTAAAAATTCCACCGAATCCACCACAAACACAATGCCAGCTGCTTGAGGCAAAAACTCATCTAGTTTCAGACGTAGACGAGAATGCCCTGGAACATCAACAATATGAACTGGTCTTGTTTTCCCCTTCTGCAGCCAAATAGAAACAGGTCTGAATAATTGAATTTTGAAGTCCATTTGCAGAAAGATTGGCACTTCAGCAAATCAATTAAGAAAAAAACTAAAGATACAATCGAAGGTGGGCTACTAGCAATTAATAAAATCTTATCCATCTTAGTGGAGGCTGAGAGAATGATAATCTAGTTAAAAGGCACGGAAAAAAAAAAAAGAAACAGAAAAAAAGAGATGGCTGTCACTACCTTGTCCCTCTCGGAGTGTAGCATAAAACTGTCTTCATTTGGTTCCATCGATGTCACAGTACCCTGATGGGCTGAGCCATCTCTAAGCTATAATAGACATCATAAAATGATAAAGTCACATAACCTTTTAAAAAAAGCTTATATCAGGTCCTGCATTCGTTCATACAACAGCACTTACCTGGTAGAAGAGGAAAGTTTTGCCACTTCCACTCAGTCCAGTGAGTAAAATTGTATTAGATGTTGTACGTTTAAAAAGGCGAACTGCAAAAAGACACTAAGAATTTCTGAATTTCAGCTTTTGATGAGAAAAAATTCAGCAGCTAACATGGAGCATTTAAGGACAGAAGAGGGACATAAAAGCTTAGGGAAGGGACCAAGAAGGAAGTAGATTTTAAAAATAGACGTAACCTATAAGTTCCTTGCGCAGAGAAGAAAAAATGTTTTGGGAGAAAATAACAGAAAGACCGAGCGAGGCATGTAATTCAAGGACAATTTTAATTCAACAGCACGTGGTTCATTTCTATATCCAATTCTCTATGAATCA
Organism: Nicotiana sylvestris; assembly: GCF_000393655.2. NCBI lineage: Eukaryota > Viridiplantae > Streptophyta > Magnoliopsida > Solanales > Solanaceae > Nicotiana > Nicotiana sylvestris. The sequence goes on from NC_091066.1 coordinate 5,332,008, forward strand.
TTTATTACAATCACGTGACTCAGTTTATTAACTATATATTGTTCCGAGCTGCTGATACCAGGAGACATACTACAGTTGCTAAGAGTTAATATCAGCATCACAATTTTACACCTCTTCGTGTTTCCACTAACACAATCCACTACATACCCAAGCCAACTCTTAGTATTCCCACTGACATATTCCACTGCAAACCCACACACGAACGACATCTACTCATCGAACATATGTAACAAATGCTCTTACTGCTGTCAGAACTATAATGACTTGTCTTTACAGAGGAAAAGAAAGAATAGAGTTCACTATTGATTACAACACCTACATCAACCTTAATCAATCTGCATTGCTTTTGACATCAATATCCTCTATGACCATCACCACTACAACTCCTTTCTTCTGTTATCACATTATCACCCAGCATGGATCCAGCATATGTAAAGCAATTTCAAAACGCATCAAACGTTTGATAACACTTTAAAAATTATAGATTAAAACAGTAGAGGGAATAGTAGCCATTGATGAACTTGCTGGTTCTGTTGTCTTCATTGGTCATACACATCCTTAAGGAAGAATACTAGTAAGTCAAAAATATTTCGTTAAGGTTAGAAAGAAGCCGCAAAGTACCTAATGACTTAAGAAGAAGATATGCTGGACAGTAGCACTATGAACTACAGGAGACATTATATAGGGGACTCGGGGGCTTTGAGTCAAGAGCAATTGGATCTGATTAAGATATAAATGATATGCTGAAAATGGACAGTATTGGTTGCTTTACATTAGCAAGGACAGTGTTGATAGATAGGTTGAAATTCCAATAGAGTCACTAAGATCCCTTTAGCCTATTGACCACCATCCAGTACCAGAAGACGAAAATTTTCAATTGTCCAGAATAATTAGGAATCTTCTGCCAAATCTTGGCTCAAAACCTAATTCAGACTTTGAAGGATGGCAATAATGTGGTAGAATCATCTCGCCTCTATTCTGTACCTCCTAAAATACTTATCCTTCGAGATCCTTCTCCAAATTCGAGGTACTTCCTTTTCACAATATGCAAATTAAGTTGCATTACAGAGATTTCTTAAACAGTAAGATAATTTCCAAGTTACAAAAGAAGACATAGCTGATGTTTTTACTGCTTGAATTACGTAAATAACTGGATATAGTAAGCCAACATTCGCATTAATAGTTCACCAGATTTGGAAAATCTTCAACACTTTAAGGTACAACCACAAGGGTACAGTTCTACCAAAGTCACATTCTGTTTATAGTGGTTTGTTTTTCGCCCCCACATGTCGGATTGTCAAACACAGAGGGAGATACATTTGATCTAAAGAGTAAATCGCATATGCGAAGAGCACAAAAAGAGGCACCGGTCCGTCGGTGTGAAACTATGGTGAGTGAGGGTGGTAGAAGGAGAGGAGATAGACTTAAAAAGCAAATGGAAGGAAGTTGTCTTGAAACACCTACACATCCTTGGAGTCCAACAAATTCGCTCATGATCAAGTTACAACCTAAGATCTATGACCATATTATGTTAACTGTTCGTATTTCGTTCATTCCATCGGTATGCTCCCAGGTACCTGTAATTGTGATCCGTTTGCCAGAACCAAGGGGTCTTTCTGTAGAAACCTCCACGAACAATCGTCGTTTTTTGATGGTTTTTCCGCTTCTCACAGCTGCTCTTTCCACACCTCCGGATATCTGGTGCCAAATTGTCGCCCCTTTCCTTATTTCTTTGATAATAGAGTTGGCTATCTTTGTGGCATCGATTGTACAAGTTCGTGAAGAGGGCTGGACGAGTGGAATGAGGGAAAGCGGCTCGATCGACAAAAAAGAAGAGTAGCCTCCCTAGAACCTGGCAAAGTCATTATCAATGAATTCACGAGCAATTCTCAACCAACATATGCGATTCATTCCCGTAAAGTTATTATTATACCACTACTATTTTTATATATATTTAACTTATTTTCACTACTACTCTTATTTCATTTTAACGTGACGATGATATGAGTTGAGCTTAGTGAAAGAAGTGAAGATTCATATCGCCAACCCCAACTTTGTTTGGGAATGAGGCGTAGTTGTTGTTGTAGAACAACCCAAAAGAGACTCTTAAGTGAGAAATGTGCTAATAAATACAGTAAGAGCTTACTTATTAGAAACAAAATCACGGTAAACAAGACGACTCCAACTGCAGCATAAAGTTGAGCAGGAGGTATCTGATGAACATATTCTTCAACTTCATATAACCACTGCTGCATTTGAATCTTCAACTGCTCTATTTTCTCCTTATCCATTACTTTGAACTACCTTCACTGAGTTCGAATATTTTCCTAAGAAACAACATTTAAAGAAACAATATCAGTCTATAGCACAAAAATGCAATATATATACACCCAGAGAGACACAAGAAAAGAATTCAAGTATTTGACAAAGAATATATCATATGCTTATCGACTAGGGGAGCTTTGGCATAACTAGTAAAGTTGTTGCCATGTGACCAGGAGGTCATAGGTTCAAGCCGTGGAAACAACCTCTTGCAGAAATGTAGGGTAAGGCTGCGTACAATAGACCTCGTACCCCGCGCATAGCGGGAGCTTAGTGCATCGGACTGCCCTTTTTTTTATCAACCAGATATCTCATTCAAGGTGGGGCAAAACCCCGGTCAGAAACCACAGGCAGATCCAAGATTCGAACTTTATGAGTTCAAGATTCTACCACAGCCTATTTGATTAACTGGGTACGAAATCTATTGTACAGAGTGTATTTTTTAAGTCTGACCCAAAGCTACTGGCTTCAGATGCTGAACCCATGACAATGCACTACATCTGCCCCTATTAGAAACCCCCAAAAAGATTTCCTTTTCCAATATAGGCTAAGGTAGTATATGTGCCATTGCTTTCGACTCGACCTATATATAGCTGAGAAATTTAATATACAAATGTGTATGTGTACCCACACATAGTTGAGCAATGTAAATATATAAATGTGCACACACACACACATAGAGTGCTAATGGGTTCAGCAATTATGAGCATTCACTGACTTAAACATTTGGATTCCTCTCAAACAGATCATAAACTCAATAAGAAAACATCTTTCAACAAATAATTCTGTCTAAAAAGGCCACAGTAAGCAAATTACAGAAAAAATTAACAATTGGACCTGCAAAATTCAGATTACACAGAGAAATGCAAATAAGAAATGAGCACAGATTTTTGCCGAGCTGTTCAAAGAGAATAAGAGTTTTGGATTTGATGTAGAAACAAGAAAAAATAAGCAAAATGAGAGAATAAATCGAAAAAGGGTGAGAGGGAAACCTGTAATTCAAGCAATTGACTACAGCAATGAGGTAGAATTCAAAAGTTGAAGACAAAATCTGTAGAAATTCGGGTCAAGATGTAGAATTACCATGGAAATGAGGATTTGGGCCTGTCGTTAATCCACTCAAATGGGCCTTTTAGGATGTAATTTGGGGTGAAATTCAAAAATAGCCAGATTTATAAGTGGTAATTGAAAAATAGTCACGGTTTCAAAAGTAATCCAAATTTAGCCACTTTTTATATAAAGATAAATCTAAACGAAAATACTGTTCAAAATACGAAAAATATTCCAACATAATATACTGGAGTTCCAGCTTAATATGCTGGAAGTTCATACACTTGTGCTCTAATCTCTAGTATATTATGCTGGAACTTTCCATGTGTTGGAGTTACATCATAATATGCTGGAAGTTCATATACAGGTGCATCAATCTCCGGTATATTATGCTGGAACTTTCCGTGTTACAGTAAAATAGTGTCTATTTTTCAACGACTTTGCAAACGCTGACTATTTTTCAATTATCAATCCGAAAACCGGCTAGCCCGAGCTATTTTCACTGTAATTTGGTCCATTTTCAAAACAGTAGGCCCATTGTTGCTGCTCCTCCACCAAATGTTGTTGTTGTTGTTGTTGTTGTTGTTATATATTATTGAGATCTTCATAGAAATAGTCGATCGAATTTACTGTTAATTTTTTCTAACCGATATACATAAATTATATATTAGTTTTACATGATTATACACATATTATATATTATTATACATATGTCGACTATTTAGTTTAATCTTTTTAGGTGGGCAGCTATTTAGGTAACTCTTCAATATTTTATTTTTGTTACTCCCTCCATCTTAATTTATGTGAAACTCTTTTCTTTATTGTAAATTCTAAAAGGAGTGACACTTTCGTATACTTAGCAAATATTTATATTCATATAAATATTTATGATTTATTCTAACCACAAGTTTTAAAAAAAAAATATTTTTTTTAAAATTACGTATCTAGTTAAATACTGCCACATAAATTGAGATAAAAGGAGTACATTATAAGCTACTTTAATATGATAAAAATAATTTTTAATTTTACTATTGTAGCAGTTAAAGTCTAGTAACAACATGTGAATGTATTCTATTACTGTAGCAAGTAATTTTATATAAAACTATGTCTTAATTTACAATACTTCTTTTCGTGTTGGCAAGACAGAATCCAAAACCTTTAAGATCTTATGTAGGAAATCTTTCAAAAGTAATAATTTTGGCAAGTAAATAATATAATAATTCTCAGTACTTTTTTTTTCTAAATTTGTGCATGGTAAGTTATATTTCAAAAATTTATACATAAAGCACTTGTGGTTAAATAGTTTTCTACGTTCATTTGAGTTGTGATGATTAATATTATTAATTATTAGTAATTATAATTAATAATTAATATAGTCACCATGCAAGAGTTAGCAACAGGTTTAGGTTTTGTGCCTTTTATTGTATTTCTTGCTTTCTTTACTTCGTTCACTACTGCAGGAATTGTAGCATTAGTCATTTGGGTTGCTTTATTTCTTGTTATTCTTTTTCTTCTTTTTATTGACCTCTAATAACTAGTACTAATAATATATATAGCATTAATTAGTCTTATTTTTGCAATTTCTTTATCTCTTTCTATTTTTTTATTGGTTATTATCATGAGACAAGACTAGCATTTGCTTTCATCCATATTATTGAATCCCTTTCATTTTTTCTTTATAGCAATGGCACTATACAAGTAATTTTCTAAACGTTTTGTTATATATAGCGTGAATCCAAATTAGTTAGAGTTTCAATGCAGGTACCAAACATCGTATGAAAAAGAAGAAGAAAAAGTAGATAGCGGAGGAAGATGAGAAATTGAAAGTAATAATTATACGCTTTATATGTTAATGAGGAATTATACCTTCTTTTTTTTAAGGAACAGAAAAGGGTTAAAATTGTCCCTAAACTATTGGAAAACGTTTAAAACTATCCTTTATTCATCTATTGGGCTTAAAATACCCCTTTATTCACTTTTTTGATTCACTTGTGCCCTTTGACCGTTAGGTCAATGCTGAATTAAAAATTATTATTATTTAAATTCCACATGGCAACTTCTTATTGATCGAAATTAAAACATCTAACCTATTAGAAAGACCTACCCATATCTATCCATTTTTCGGACTAACCCACCCCTAATACTAACCCGACCCAAATAAAAAGTTCAACTAAAAATAGACGCCCCACTTCCTAACCACAATTTCTTCACGGGGAACTCTCTCTTCTCCCGAATGGAGGTACTAATTCTATCTATGGAAGTATAGTTTGATATTTCTAGTAATTTCGTTATAGTTCAATGGATAGAAATGATCATTTTCTTCCTGATAGTCAATACTGATGGCGAATTTCCGAACAACAAATGAAAAAAAGTTACTAGAAACAGAGAAAGTTTGATGACTTGATTTTTTTATAGAACTGCAGAAACTCGTTCGAATCATTAGTTTTTCTTTGGAAAAATTCATTAGAAGTTTGTCGAAACATTTTGAGTGCTAGGTTACAAGATATATCACCATATCCCTGTAGTATAACGTTTCAGCGTTAGCGATTTTTTCATAATTGTTGCGATATGGAAGTATAATTATCTCGTCTTGGTTTTATTTTGATTAGCTAAATTTGTTTGAGATTATAATCAGCGATACATTGAGTCATGCCCTTGTGTTATCTAATTGGTCTTTAAGAAATACTTAATGTTAGTCGAGGTGCGTGTAAGCTAATCCGGACACCACGATTATAAAAAAAAATAGAAGTACTTGATGCTCGGACACCACGGAGTTAGATGGAAGTGAGGCGTCTTTTTTGTAGTTGAACTTTTTATCTGGGCCGGGTCAATGTTTGGAGCGGGTTGGTCCCAAAAAGGGGTAAATATGGGGTAGTCTTTCTAATAGATTAGATGTTTTAATTTCGACCAATAAGAAGTTTTCACGTGGATTTAAATAATTATTATTTTTAATTCAGCAGTGACCTAACAGTCAAAGGGCATAAGTGAACCAAAAAGATGGATTGAGGAGTATTTTTAGTCCAATAAATAAATAAAGAATATTTTTAAATCTTTTCCAATAGTTTAGGGGTATTTTAACCCTTTTTCGTTTAAGGAATTGAACTTTGCATGAAACCAAAAAATAAGAAGAAGATGAAGGCTGGTATCACCTCTCGGTCCTCTCTCAATCAAATAATTTCTATATATTTAAACTTATATATGTCAATAGTTTTAAGTATGTAAATTTCATTTGAAATAAGTTGAAGATTTTATGATCTAATTCACACGAAAATTAGTTAGTTTGACCCTACTACATACTTTGAAATATATCACATAAAGGGAAACAAAACGAGTAACTTCTATCAGATATATTAATGTGTATTACATCAATTGCACCAAACTTTAAATGTTAGTCCCTCCGGTCCATTTTAATTAATTTTTTATTCTTTTTTTTATGATCCATAATATTTAATTTTTTCAGATATTAAGAAGGAATTAACTTCTTCTTTTTTTTCAAAGTTGCCTTTGGAGTAAAGAGTTTAGGAGTATTTGTTATAATTCCAATGAACAAATTAAGGTTAATATAATCAATTTTATTATTAATTAATGCTAAAAAGAGAATTTCTTAATACGTGTGAAAACAATGAAAAATCATTAGCGGACCAGAAGGAGTATCAATTAATGTTTATAATAAATATCTATTTCAAATAAACTTATAAGTGAAGAGGCTTATCTAAAATTCAAACTTTAACATTAAATTTATTGTACAATTAAAATTACGGGTTCACATTTGATATTTGCTGAAATATTAGTAAGTTATCACACACATATATATACACACACCCTTATTTGGCAAGTAAATATTATTTTTTTCAGAATATAATTTATGGTTTAGTTTCCATAATTAGATATTTTTTGAACCAAAATATGTCGTAAATTTTTTTCAGAATATAATTTATGATAATTTTCTGCTTTCATAATCCTTAAGTTTCCATATATTAATTCCACGTCTTAATTATTCTCCTTCTCCACATGACTATCTAATTATGGGAAGTAAACATTACAACTACTCCTATATATATAGTTGCATTGCATGAACAAAGTTAACTTCATTCTTCTTCATCACAACTCGTTAACCCGAATTCTAAACCCTGAACCCTAATCGCTCTTTGCCATGGACGAGTCCGCGTTGTTCGTCGGTTTGTTCGGGCTTTTGTTTTTGGTAGTAGTTTTTATTAAATCAATGATTCCAGCACCAGCAACAGTTGCAGCAGCAGCAACTTCTACTACAAACCCTATGCCATTAATTTGTATTGGTTTACTAGTTATTGTTATTGTTGCTTCTTTTGCTAGAATGCCACCTAGTGGTGGTGCCTAATAATATAGTATTTCTCTTCGTAATAATTTTTTTGAGTTTTTGTTTCAAATTTGTTTAGTTTATCTGCATGCATGTAGTGCAGACTAGTATTATTTGGTGTTGGATTAATGTTTTTGTTTTTTAATAAAAATAAAGCTTTATGTTTTTGGTATTTAAATACTGCAAATTCATGTTTATATTTGTTGTTTGGTTGTGACGAGGGTCTATCTGAAATGGCCTCCCTATTCCTTCGGAGTAGGGGTAAGGTCTGCGTACACACTACTTTTTCTAGATCCCATTTGTGAGATTTCACTGGCTTGTTATTGTTATTGTTTGGTAATTATTCTTTGCAGAGGCGGATCTAAGTTCTCACTACTCTTTCGTTTTTTATAGTACCGGGTTTAATTATTTACTAGTTATTGCCATTGTTTTTCATCTATTTTCTGATTTTTATGATGCTCTTATTGTTTAACCAAAAATAGAGATTTCGGTCAAAGCTTATTTTTAGAAGAACTCGGGTTACTAATAATCAAGTAGAAATAGGAATAATTGATGTAAATAATGACTGAATAGAAAGTAAAGTAAATCAGGATATTCCAATAGTATTTTGTGTCCTTACAAATGTTCAGTCCTCACCTTTTATAGTTATTTCTAAGTAATATGTTTTTCTCCTTTCATAATAGAGTCATTATGGACAATTGATGGCATTTAATGTAACGTTATAATTGGTAATCATAACTGACTCAATACAGATTCCATAATGTTTTTCGTAATTAATGCCTATTAATTACCAATAATACGTATCTATACCCCTTTTGCTATTTAGGTTCATTCCAAGAGGTCCGAGCACCTATCCCTTCTTGTTTTCTTGGATCTCTGCTCGTGTCTGCTGGACCTCGTGCCTCTTAAACTATCTGTAACACTCCTCAAATTTATAAAAGTTTCGAGACACGCTAATTATAGAACTAAATTATTATTATTATTATTATTATTATTATTATTATTATTATTATTATTATTATTATTATTATTATTATTATTATTATTATTTTATCTTGTCGATAGTGAAAATAATAATATATATATATATACACACACACTTAAATAATTGAATATTCAATTAGGAAATATTAATATTTTTAATATTACTAATTACTAAGAATGAGTATCATTAATTATTAATTAAGTTAGAATGAAAAATAAAAAAAAAAAAGAGAAAGGAAAAGTATAAAGCCCATAAAGTGGGAAGGCAAAAGGCAAAGCCTTAAACAAAAAACTAAAAAGCCTGAAGGCTAAAAAGCCTTAACAGAACAAAAGGCTTATACGTTCATTCAACAAAGGCAAAAGGGCTGAGAAGTCTTATACGATAAACTGAAGCAGAATGCGACGAAACAGAGGCAGCGAGCCAGCGACTCACGCATGCAACGAAAAAAATTTTAGGGTTCTTTACAAATCACCTATTCTTGAATTCAGGTATATAAAATTTCATATTGTCAATTACCCTAAGTAGTAATAGATAAGAATTAAATAGTTAATTTCCTTCTTTCTCTATATTAACAGTAAAGTTCCGTGTTTAGGTGCGAAACTTTAAAATTAATTAAAATGCATTGATTTTTGTAGAATCGATTGTTTGATTGGTGTCAATTGGACTGGGGCTTACGTATTGGTTCGAGAAGTGTTGAGGTGAGTTGATATAACCATTTACCAAAGTGGTTTAACTCACAAAAGTATGCATACACGGTATTTGATAAATTGGCTAAAAGAGTGAATATGTACTTAATTGGAGTGAGTGAGTTCCTATTAGCTTAGAATTATTTTAGTTAAAGTTAGGTGATTTATTTTGATATATGTGCATAAATTTTTATATTTTTGTGTTATTCTTAAGTGCCATTTTCATGTTGAAAATTCATGAAAAAACAAGAATATTTAGAAATAATTTTGAATGCTTATTTCATTTTTATGCCTTACCTTACATTTAAGAATTCTAGAATAAGTATGTTCGAAAGATTTAGACTTGAAAAGTCACAAGAAGAAGTTTTAGAAAGAAAAGATTTTTGGGAGTATCCTTTATTCTGAGAAGGGGTTATCGTCCAGGTCGCGAGGGTCCTGACCAAGGCGTTGACTTCCTGAAACTACTTATGCCAAAGTAGGGAGCACACGAGCCGAGGGTCTCGTTGCTGAGAATTCACTTAGCCGGGCTAAGGTATGATATATGAGCGCTGAGAAACATGAAGCGAGTGGCGCCTCGTGGATTGGGCCTATTCGATCAGGTTGGGATCGAACCCGTGCCGATCACTCCGTGACTAAGACAGAAATAGGTCAGAATAGTTGGAACTCCCAAAAAATAATGAGAAGTATTTTTTTGAAAAAGAAAAGAATTTCTTTTAGAATATTCATAAACTGCTAGTATGCAATTATTTTAGAATTATTCTTATAAGCTTTATTTTACATGCATTTAGAACTTTTGCTCGTAATGTATATGTTAGTAAAGTTTCGCTCCCAGTTGTTGAGACTCACTGAGTACAATGGATGGTACTGACGTTCTCTTTTGGGAACCTACGTTGGTCTGCGGTACAACGTAGGAACCAATTTTGCAGGCGAGCAGGCTACAGGTTAGGACTTCCTTCTCTTCCAGTGCTATTGGTGAGCTCCACTTTTGTTCGTGGAGTATTCCTTTGAGTCATCTTTATTTAGTTATTTCTTTGTTTACTTAGAGAACTGGCCAAGAAATCTCATGTCTTGAGCAGTGCGTCAGTTTATCAGTAGAGGCTTCATAGACATAGTCATTCGGTTAAGATTTAGATATTTTTGATAATAACTTAGCAGTGATTCAGTAGTTACTATGAACAAAGTTTTGGAGTTGATTTATTTAAATATTTAAATTAATCAAAAGTATTTGGTTGGATGTTGCCTTGTTGCATATAAAGTTTGGAGTTATAATAGATTTGATAAGTAGAGATGATTCTCTCGGTCATGTTAGTGATCGAGTGTCGGTCCCGGCTTGTTCAGAAAATGTGTCGTGACACTATCCTTCGCCAACCCCACTTGCCATTTATTCATCAATAAAATATTTGGGAAGTAGATCTCATTAAAGCAGGAATATTTGCTGCCATTATTTCTTCTCTGGAACTGACGTCTCATATGTCACTTCCATTTAATGTTCATGACGTGTGGCATCCCCTGATTGGTTCTGCAACTTTTCAGCACCTTTTAGGGCTTTTTTACGGCTTCATCAATTACGAAGCGACAACTTCCATCATGACATTTCCAACATTACACCTTTTCCTTTGACGGTTGCTTCTGAGTATAAATATAACTTTCGTCTTTGTCTTTCTCATAAAAAAGTTTAGAATATTCACACTTGTTCTCTTCTTCCTCGTAGTACTATGTCTTCTTCAAACCCTAACCCTCGAAGAGTCCCCATTGTTGATGACCTTCCTCTTGCTCCTGTTAGGAGTAGAAGAGGAGGAAGACTTTGTAGTTTGGGGTCTTCATCGTTACGGGGTTCTTCTATACCTCCAGTGAGTTCTACTCCACCTTCTAGAACTAAGGGTTCTCTTTCCCATAGATCTTCGTCTAGAAGTAAAGATTCTAATGAACCCCTTCGTGAGCCTTTGGTAAATGAAAATGTTCCTGCTGAACTATCTTTTTACACTGATAGAGAATTGATCAGAAACCAAGTTTCTTCTATGTCTTCTTTAGATCGTGTTGATATTTACCCATCTCAAATTACTGAAGATCTGATCTCTATTGTTCGTATGGATTGCCACTGGAGACATGATTTCCCCATTATAATTCCCAATGCGAACCAAAGGATTACATCTTAATTGACTGGGTTTTATTTTGTGTATACATACCCTTTTACACTGAATTTTAAACCCCTCATTGATCCTGTTATCATCAAATTCTGCCATTTTTTCGATGTTTGTTTAGGACAGATTGACCCCATTGTGTGGAGGGTTGTTGCATGCTTAAGGAATTTAACTAATATGGCTAATTTGCCCTTTAATTTCTTCCATTTGGTTCACCTCTACTCTCCTAAACTTTTCATCCATGGGATTTTCACTTTAGTATCGAGAAGTAAGAGAGTGTTAGTTAGCCTAGAGGATGATAAGGACCGTGGCTGGTATGCCATGTTTGTTGATGCCCCTACTGTTGGTTTAGTGGGTGAAGAGAATGTTCCATTTTATGAGAAGTGGAATTTTTCACGTAAGTTTTCCTTTTACAACTTTTTCTATCCTTTCTCTTTATTTTTCTCGCTACCGTTTAACTTTTTCCAGCAACCATGGGAACTGTTGATGAGATTCCCAATTTCCGTGGTTGGTAGGAAAGTTATTGAATGTTGCTCCAATGGAAGGTATATCTTAGAAAAACCTGTCACATAGGTTTGGTTGGAAGGTGAAAACTCATGGTAAAGGCTTTTCTCATCTCTTCTTCTATTCACCCTTTCTTCAGAATTTGTTTTGATCCTTCTTTTTATCAGGATTTCTCATTCGAGGCATTAGTGTTGATGTTGTCGTAGCTTCTAGAGTTTCTTTGGAAAGAGCTCAAGAGATAATCTTGGGTTCTTCATCGAAAAGGAAGGCCGATACGACCCAGGATTCTGAAGAAAAAGAAGAAGACAGGATGGAAGTTCCTTGATTAAAAGGCCACTGGCCAGAAGACGCGTCTTTTCAGACGATAAAGCAACTCCTCCCCGTTCTATTCCCATAACCGAGCCTGTTGAAGCCACCTTGGTGAGCTCTGATGATGACACTCCTGCGATCGTTCGTGACTCTGATGATCAGCTTTTTTCCCGTGTGTTTGAGTGTGTATTCGAATCGGTTTATCGATAAATCGAATCGATTATTTGTTATCGGTTTATTAATATCGATTTATCGATTTCGATTTCGATTTTGAAATTTTTCTTATCAAGTTATCAATTTCGTCCTCTTCGGTTATCGGTTTATCCTAAAAAAAATATACCCTTATTCTATAATACTACCTTTTCCTTCACTTAAGTCCCTAATCAGCTAACCTTATTATTTCCTCCCTTCTTCAGCGCCGCTTTCTCTTCAATCTTCACTTCACTTTCTACTTACAAAGTACAAATCTAGCTCTGTTGATGATTCAAAACTCGCTACTGTCGCCGTTGATTATCGCCTTTTCGGAAAGCTCTTAGCAGGTACCATATAAAGATTATAGTCATTTTAATACTAAAAAAGGTTCTATATTTTTGATAGATAGCAATGACAAAGTTTTAGTGATACATAATTCCTTTTTAATTCTTAATGTTCTTCTAAGTGGATACAAACCAAAGCTAAAACTTTTACTTGCAGTTGCGCTCACTTGACAGCTCTCTCTAAGACGAGATTCACTTGGTAAGACTTTGTTCTTTTAAATTCAGTTTTTATTGAAAATTGCTGAAAGTCTTGGGTTGTCTTGTTTTATATCTAAAAATAGTTGTGAAAAATGGTTCCTTTATCTAGAACATCAAGAGATAAGGGAGGTCTTCCTTGAAATTTTGATTGCTGTGAGCAGCTTGTGGTCAGGGTTTATGACTTTGCTGTTATAGTATTAGAGAGTGTTGCCTGAATCTTGCACCAAATAACACGGTAGAGAACACCATACATGTCCGAGTTCTTATTTAAAGTAGGAAATTTGAAAAAGTAGCTTCGTCACATTGAAAGTAATAGATGCACTTTCTTGCTGTCCATCGGGTGTTAATGAAAGGCACATGAAGTTCTGCTATGTATTCTATTCCTTGTTATAGTTTGGTATCAGTAACAACTTTGCACTTAAGAGTCTAATATGGCTAAAAATGATAAAATTGATCAAGTGGTTGATGAAAGTAGAGGTTCTGAGTCTACTGCTACAACTACTCACCTAGATTTCCTATTCTTTCTAAGATGGCTCGAGATGTGCTTGCTATTCATATTTCAAGTGTGGCATCTGAAAGTGCATTTAGTACCGGAGGACCTATTCTTGACCAATTTAGGAGTTCATTAACTCCTAAATTGGTTGAAACTCTAGTGTGCCTTCAAGATTGGCTTAGGAGTAAATCGCTTCCTGTAAATGTTGAGGAAGATTTAGATTTTCTCGAGACACTTGAGGAAGGTATGTATATTTTAATTAACTTTATTGTATTGCTTAAGATATTTAAATAATATATTAATTGCTTGACTTGTTAATATATATTCTTATTAGATTTTACTAATCTTGGCAAAGAAGCTTCCACCGATGATGTTTGCTAGAGTTTGTTAGCTGCTATGTAAGTTCTCTATTTTAAATAATATACTTGTAAAAGAATGTGATGTATTACAAAGTTCTTAATATTTGTCTTAATTTCTTCCAGGTTTAAAGGTTAGGACTTTCAGCAAGAGATACCACATTTAAGGAATGATCATATTTAAAGCTCAAGGGAATGAAGTTCAAATTAATGATGTATTTTGTTTTGCTTAGAGAAAATGTATTAGAACTTACCAGTTTGGTATAAGATTTGGAGAGAATGAGGCATTTTAAGAGTTGATTCAACTACCTCTGGAACTATGCTTTGGAAATACTATTTGTTTTGTTAAACTAATATTGTTAACGGATTAGTCACCTTTTAAAGATGTTGCTAGTTCTGGTTGCCCTACAGCAGGGAGAGAGTACTAGTTCATGGTTTGGTTTTGTCATGCTTTCTTAGCCTTGAAATAATGTCATTTTGGTTTTGTCATGCGTTCTTAGCCTTGAAAAATGACATTATTTCAAGAAGATGGACAGCCATAGTTGCTTAACTTTGATGAATGATATTGTTCATTCTACTTTGAAGGTATTTTTCCTTTACTTACTAACAAGTTTTTTTTAAAAAAAAAAATTCTTATTTCTATGAGTTGTCACGCAGGCTAACCTCATTGGTATAGAATTGATGGGAAGAATTTCCCTTCTGGAAAGGAAAGCCCGTGAGTTTGAAAAGTCTATCCACGAGGCTGAGGAAATAGTCAGGGGAGCACAGCTAGAGCAGCCAATTGGAAAGAGCAGTTTGAGAATGCTCAGGGAACTATAGAAGAATTTCTAGAGAGTAGAAATCTCCTGGAGCAACAGAAGCGAGGTCTGACTTTTGAGTTAGCAGTTGCCAAGGCTTCTTCAAACCAATTTGAAAAAGATAAGGAGCGCCTTGAGTGTTCATTTTCAGAACAACTATCAAATTGCAGTGAAGAAATCAGAGAACTTAAGGCACTCTTGGCCAAGAAAGAAGAGTATGCAGGGGAGTTAGTGCAAAGCTTGACTCAAGCTCAAGCTGATTTAAAAATCTCTCCTGATAAGGTACATGCCTTAGAGAGTTCTCATGACTCCCTTGAAGCATCCTTTGATTCCTCTTTAGTTGAAAATCAAGTGTTAAAGAATGATCTTGCTATGTGAGAAAGGGAGTATGAACTTCTTGAGGAGAATTTTAACATAGAGGTGAGTTGGGCTTTTCTAAACTCTCATCGTGATGCTTTAATGGAGGCCAGTCAAGAAAACTTTGATTTAAACTCAGAGTTGGCCAAAGTTTTAGAGACCATTGAGAGAACCCAACAACCACTTGACTTTCCCTCTCCGTCAATTGAAGCTCTCGTAGCTGAAGAACCTTTAAATGAAGAAGTCGTTGATGTGGCAGTTGAAGTTGAAAATGCTGCAATTCCAGCCTTAGAGGGTGAAACTTCTATGACTCAGTTTGTGAAAGTTGAAGCTTCCGTGACTCTTGCTTCCCTCGTTGATCCTAACACTTCAAGCTCAGCTGAAACCGCTCTTGTTGCTGCTTCTTCAGAAGTTGCCACCGTGCCTGTGGCTGAAAGTGAAATTAATATTGCAACTTCTGATGTGCTAAACCCTTCAATTGGATGATGGTTTTATCTCTTAGTTAGTTTTTAAGGGATTTTTTGGTGAAAGTCCTCAGTTATCATAATGAGGCACTTGTATAAACTTTTATTGACTAAGTTTCTACTTAGTCTTTTTAATTATATTAAGAAGTTTTGTTAATACTTCAATGTGTTCTATTCTTGTCTTTTCCTTACTTATTTAGGACTTATAGAGTAGTTTAGCATTTTTATCCTTTGAAAATGCTTTATGATTCTTCTCATGACTTATTAACATGAGGTTTATAAAAGAGGGCCCTTTTATATATATCGACACTTAATGAAGAAGACGTCTCAACTTCATAATGGTGTTACAATACGATGAAAGAAATAGGAATACACATGTTTTGTTCAAAACAATTTTGACAAGTTTTTATTCATGAACTTGGACAAGCTTTTGAATATTACATGTGTTAAAATACATCTATAACTTTCTCGTAACTATTTTTCTTGTAACAGATTTTTACAATATAAAATAGACAAGGTTTTTCCTCATAACCCGTTTCAGCACATAGTCATGACCCTATCTTCATGTATTAAGAAGGGTTTGAGAGGTGACTCTGTTGTTCTCATGAGTTTGATACACTATGATGATATCAATCTCCTTTTGTTCTAATGGGAAAGAACACTATGATGAACGCTGGAAACTCCGTAACTTTTGCTCAACACTTGACACTTTGTATCTGTGTATGTAATATGTAGTCCCCCAAGTGTTTGAGCGGTGAAGTATGAAGCCTCAAGCACTTGTTTGTTTCTATCAATTTTGGTCCTTTTCCTGGAACAGAAAAACATACGAAACTCGGAGGTGCGATTAGAGATGAAGACTGCCTAACCCGTGTATATTTCTATCAGATTAATTTGTAACCCTAGGCTGGGAATTTTAGAATATTCCACTTTGCCGTGCAGGTCGTGACTCATCATTTGGTACGAGTTAGGGTTTTTGCCCAGCATTTAAAATCGTTAGTAGAGTTTTAATAATTCAAAGAAAAAAATTCTAATATAGCGATACCTGATCGTAGATACTTTCTCAGAAATAATATCTCTTTAGGTGGACTGCATTCCAATGTGAAGGTAGAATCTTGCCATCCATTGTCTCCAACTCGTATGCTCCTTTTCCTGCAATGTCACGAACTCTGTAGGGTCCTTCCCATGTTGGACTTAGCTTTCCTGAATTAGCAGCTTTTGTAGATTGGAACACCTTTTTAAGTACGAAGTCCCCAATTTTAAAGAATCTGAGGCATGCTTTCCTGTTATAATACCGTTCGATTACTTGTTTTTGTGTTGTCATTCTTATTAATGCAGCTTCTCTTCTTCCTTCGAGCAAATCAAGGTTCACCCGCATCTCTTCGTCATTTGATTTCTCCATTTCCTGAACGTACCGTGTACTTGGTTCTCCTATTTCAACTGGAATTAAGGTCTCCGCACCATAAACCATTGAAAATGGTGTTTCTCCCGTGCTTGTTTTTGTCGTTGTACGATAAGCCTATAGTACTCCAGGTAATACCTCAGGCCAATTACCTTTTGAATCCTGTAACCTTTTCTTCAAGTTGTTGATAATAACCTTGTTTGTGGATTCCGCTTGTCCATTACCCACTGGATGGTATGGTGTAGATGTTATCCTTTTAATTTGCCAACTTTGAAAGAATTTTGTGATTTGAGATCCTATGAATTGCGGACCATTATCACACACGATTTCCTTTGGTACTCCAAAGCGGCATATTATATTCCTCCAAATGAAGTCTTTAACTTCTTTCTCTCGTACCTGTTTAAATGCTCCTGCTTCTACCCATTTAGTGAAATAATCAGTAAGTACAAGTAGAAACTTCACCTGACCTTTTGCTTGTGGTAATGGACCTACGATATCCATTCCCCATTTCATGAAGGGCCACAGAGTTATGACATGATGTAATAGCTCCTCTGGTCTATGCATATTATTGCCGTATCTTTGACATTTGTCACACTTGGACACAAAACCGTTTGCTTCTTCTTCCATTTTAGGCC
Organism: Nicotiana sylvestris; assembly: GCF_000393655.2. NCBI lineage: Eukaryota > Viridiplantae > Streptophyta > Magnoliopsida > Solanales > Solanaceae > Nicotiana > Nicotiana sylvestris. The sequence goes on from NC_091066.1 coordinate 5,349,576, forward strand.
AATAATACCCTGCTCGAATCAGCGTTTTTACTAACGACCTTCCTCCTGCGTGATTTCCACAATGTCCTTCATGTACTTCCCTCATTACATATTCTGTTTGAGAAGGTCCGATACACCTTGCTAATGGTCCACCGAACATCTTTCGATAAAGATTTCCTTGATGTAAACAATAACGAGCAGCTTTTTTGCGAAGTGCATAAGCTTTTCCTTTGTCATCAGGCACGGTTATGTGCTGTAAAAAAGCAATAATTTCGTTTCTCCAATCCCATGTTAAATGATTAAAATTTACCTCGTTTTTATCAGGTTCGAGAATGGAATGAAATAAATGTACGACTGAAGCATTTGCATCGTTTGCTACGTCTGCTACAGATGCGAGATTAGCTAAAGCATCTGCCTCCGCATTCTCATCTCTTGGGATATGCATTACTTTTCAAGTTTGGAATTGCTATATTAGTTCCCGTACCTTTGCGAGATATTCTTGCATTCGTGTCTCCCTGGCTGTATAAGTCCCCAGCATTTGATTGACCACGAGTTGAGAATCACTCTTGATTATAATTTGTGTTATGCCGAGTTCTCGTGCCAATTCTAAACCTGCAATTACAGCCTCATACTCTGCTTCATTGTTAGTTATAGAATGACATTTTATAGCCTGTCTAATAGTCTCACCCGTAAGTGGTATGAGGACTATCCCCAGGCCTGATCCTTTTACATTAGATGAACCGTCAGTGAATAAAATCCAAGTCCCCGGGTTTGCACCATTAAAAACTTGTAATTCTTTTTCTGCTTCTAAATGCATCCTCTAACTAAAATCAGCTACTAAATCGGCTAATACTTGAGATTTTATAGCAGTTCTAGGTTGATAAATGATTTCGTATTCACTTAATTCTATGGCCCATTTTGCTAACCTTCCTGACAATTCATGTTTATGCAAAATGTTTCGTAATGGAAAAGCAGTAACTACAACAATGGGATGGCATTGAAAATAAGGTCTTAATTTTCTAGATGTCATTATCAAAGCTAATGCTAATTTTTCTAGTTGTGGATATCGTGTTTCAGCATCTAGTAAAGACTTGCTTACATAATATATAGGAGATTGTTTACCTTGGTCCTCACGGACTAAAACAGCACTTACCGCAACTTCTGACATAGCCAGATAGATGAGAAGCTTTTCTCCTACCTTTGGTTTTGCCAATAACGGTGGTTTTGACAAATAAGCTTTCAAATTTCTAAGTGTTTGTTGACAATCTTCATTCCATTCAAAATGATCTTGCTTTTTGAGTGCAGAGAAAAACTTAAAACACTTTTCTGAAGATTTGGAAATAAATCTCCCCAAAGCTGCAATTCTTCCCGTTAATCGTTGAACTTCCTTTTTATTAGTAAGGATATTAGGAATTTCTTCTATTTCTTTGATCTGAGAAGGATTTACCTCAATACCACGATTAGAAATAAGAAAACCCAAAAATTTACCTTATGCAACTCCAAATGCACATTTTTCTGGGTTGAGTTTCATATTAAATTTTCGCAAAATTTCAAATGTAACAGATAGATGAGAAATATGATCATGAAACTGCTGGGTTTTGACGAGCATATCATCTATATATACCTCCATTGTCTTTCCTAAATGCTCTTGGAACATTTTTGTGACCAACCTTTGATAGGTTGCCCCAGCATTTTTGAGACCAAAGGGCATTACTTTATAACAGTAAGTCCCCCTATCTGTGATGAAAGAAGTTTATTCTTCATCACTAGGGTCCATTTTAATTTGGTTGTACCCTGAATATGCATCTAAAAAACTTAAAAGTTCATGTCCTGCAGTTGCATCAATTAATTGATCTATATGTGGTAAAGGGAAAGAATCTTTCGGGCAGGCTTTGTTAAGATCTGTATAATCCACGCAAACCCGCCACTTACCATTTTTTTAGGTACAACAACTGTGTTTGCTAACCAATTAGGATACTTTACCTCGCGGATTGATCCAATTTTCAATAGCTTTTAGACCTCATCCTGAATCACCTGATTTTTGAAAGCTCCTTGCTTTCTTTTCTTTTGCTTTATTGGTGTGAAGGATGGGTCTTCATTTAGTTTATGAGTCATCACATCCGGTGGTATCCCTGTCATATCAGCATGGGACCAAGCAAAACAGTCCACGTTAGCTTTTAAAAATTTAATCATCATACCTCGCATGTCTGAGCTTAAATTGGCTCCAACGTAAACCTTCCGTTCAGGCCACTGCTCGAATAATATCACAGCCTCGAGTTCTTCAATTGTTGTTTTGATATTTTCATTCTCTTCAGGTTCTTGAATTGTATCAGGTCTCGAGTCTAAATCTATCTTTTCTTGTTCAGCTGAGGTTTGATCCTTGATTCCTTCAACTGTTTCTGTAATTGCTATTTTTCTTTATTTACGGTGCTCGTACCTATTACAGCATTGATACTCCTAGCTGTCTGCTGATCCCCACGAATTTGGAAAATTCCCCATGGTGATGGGAATTTAATAACTTGATGTAGAGTTGATGGGACAACATCCATATCATGTATCCACGGTCTCCCCATGATCATATTGTAAGCCATTTCCATATCTACTACCTGAAATTTAGTTTCTTTAACAACACCTGCAACAAAGGTTGTTAGAATTACCTCTCCTTTTGTTATCACACTTGAATTGTCGAAGCCTGACAAGGTATGCGCCTTGGGTATCATTTTGTCTTCAGCTTGCATTTCACGTAATACCCTTAGTAGTATAATATTTACGGAACTCCCTGGATCAATCAAAACTCGTTTTACATTAGTATCATGTACAAGTAAAGATATTACCAGTGCGTCATTATGTGGGGTTATTACTCCTTCGGTATCTGCATCATCGAATGAAATACTTTCATTTTCTAAAACCTGCCGTACCCATTTCCCGTGTGTTATCGTTACTTTAGAAACCTTATTGGAAGCCGTATATGTTACACCGTGAATATCTTCTCCTCCACTGATAACATTCACGGTTCTTTTGGGTGAAGGGGGCTTTGGTGGCTCTTGCCTATTTTTCATATAGGCTTGTTTTCCTTTTTCACTAGATAGCTCAGTGAGGTACCCTTGCTTCAATAGATGATCCACTTCACTCTGCAAGAATCTACATTCTGAAGTTTTGTGCCTACGATCATTGTGAAATTCGCACCAATGATCTGGATTGCGTCTATTTGGATTTGACCGCATCTCTTTTGGCCATCGTACCTTATCTACCATGCTTCTCAAAATAGCCACAATCTCAGAGATAGTGACATTAAAGTTATATCCGCCGAACCTTGCCTTTAAACTCCTGTCATCATCTCGTGACTCTTGTCTGTTCCGATCATTTCTAAATCTTGATGAGGAACTAGATTCCCTGTTCCTCGATTTTTGATCATATTGCTGACTATCTTGCTTTGACCGTGAGTCTTTTCCTGCAGGTCCTATATATGGATCGTACCTGTTTTTTCCTTATCTTTTTTCGGTTTCTAATTTTTTTGAACCGCCCCTTTCTTCATGATGAAACTTAGGTACGATACTTCTTCAATTCGCAGCTTCGTACTGTACCTATTGTAAATATCATTCCAAGTGGTTGCAGGGAATTCTCGAAGACTTTCTTTGAGTCTTCTCGTGGCTTCAGAACTTTTGTCATTTAAATTACTTGCAAAAGCTATTGCATCCCAGTTGTCAGGTACACGGGGTAGAGTCATTCTTTCACGCTGGAATCTATCAACAAAGTCTCTGAGCAACTCTGAATCCCCTTGTTTGATTTTGAAAATATCTTCCATTCTTTTCTCAACCTTTTGAGCTCCCGAGTGTGCTTTAATAAAAGAATCTGCAAGCTCAGCAAAAGAATTTATAGAATTTTCAGATAAAAGAGAATACCAGGTTAATGCACCCTTGGTGAGTGTTTCTCCAAATTTCTTGACCAGTACTGATTCAATTTCTTGTTTGGTCAAGTCGTTGCCTTTCAAGCCTGTTGTAAATGCAGTCACATGGTCACGTGGGTCTGTAGTACCATCATATTTCGGGATGTCAGGCATTTTGAACTTTTTAGGAATTGGAAGGGGAGCAGCACTTGGCTTCCAAGGTTGTTGTGAATATTTGTCTATATCCACTCCTTTAATTACAGGTGGAACTCCGGGGATTTGCTATATGCGTTCGTTTTGTTCCTTAAGCCGTTTCTGCAAGGTTAGTACTAAATTTTGCAAATGAGAATTATTTGAATTACCTGGTTCTCCTTCCTGTGGTTCACTGGGGGTTCCTCCATTTCCAGAATTAGCAAGGCCAGAACGAGGATTTTCCAATGTACTATTATTAGGCGTAGGTGTGGATGGAGTAACAGGTAATCAACTAACCAGAGCCTGAAGAGCTTTGCTAACCCGTGCATCGATTTCTTTTTGTAAAGCTTCATCTACCCCTTCAAAATGTTCAGATTGCTCTTGTTGATCAGTACGAGATTCAGGAGTGCCTTCACGAGATTGACGTGGTGAATTTTGAGGGGAGGGAACCACTTCAATGTTCTGTAAATCTCCTTGATTTTGATGGATTTGATTTTCATGGTTTCCCAAGGTGTTTTCATTGTTATTGTTGGTGTTGTTGTTTGACATGGTGATGACAATGGACAAGATGTAGCTTAAAAGAAAAGATTATCAGATTCCCGGTAACCAAACTAATTTGTTTAACCAAAAATCTGAGTCTTTGGTCAAAGCTAGAAATAAAAAGAAATTCGGGTTACTGATAATCAGGAGACGAAAATAATAAAATATTTTTGAGAACGATGATAAAGCAGTAAATAGTTTTGTATTTCGGTAAGATCTCAATAGTATTTCGTGTCCCTACAGATGTTGAGTCCTTCTCCTTTTATAGTTGATTCTAGGAGAAGGTGTGATGCCTTTGTCTTAATGAGACAATTATGAGCAATAAATGCCATTAAAAGAAACGTTACACAATAATTTTTAATAAATACAAAGATTCCTACGTATTTGATATTTAATGCTGAATTTGGACTCTTTTGCGTCATCAGATTCATATCTTCAATCCCCTCCGATCTTCGGTCTTTAAATAACTAGAATAGGTACGAGACTCGTGCCACTTAAGTAATGGTCTATACCTATGTTGCTTTCTTCTAACTCATATCTGTTGTCACCCGTGCCTCTTGACTAATTATTGCGATTTGACCTTCTGACCAGCACACGTGTCATGACACGTCATCTTCAATATACAGACTCAGTTTTTTCCCAATACAATTTTCACTTGCGACTTTAAAAAGTAGTAGTTGGATTGCTGATGCTCGCCGCTTGAATTACCATAAGTTCTTTTAGTATTAGGGTGATATGTTGTCACCCTAATATCGTCATCCATGTTCTACTTGGCGAGAATTAAATGTCAACTTCTGTTTAGCAATAGTTAACTGGTAGAAGTTGTTTAGTCTTAATTATTACAAGTTGTTTAGTTGCATTTTCCTAATCCTACGTTTTTGGTAGTTACAAAAGTAGCCAGAACCATTCACGGTGTATATGACAAGAATGATCTTTTCGTCCATATTAGTTAGGCGTGTTTATAGCGATATACTTTGCATGGAATCCCCCAAATTTTCTTATTGGTGTAATCGATAACCGAATCGATAAGCCCCAAAAATCGATAAATCAAAATTGAAAAAATCGAAACCTTATTGAAACAATAACGATAAGCATATGTACAAATCGATAATCGATAAGTAATTATGGATAAGGGTCAAAATCAAATCGATAAATCGAATGCACACCCATAGGTTTGACAGTGATAATTTGGGTTTAGTTTCTGATGAAGTACCCCTTGCCTCATTTACCATGCATGTTCCTGTGGCGTCTTCTTTACCAGTTGTAACTATTACCGTTACTGCTCTGCCCCAAGCTATTTTAACTTCTTCCATAGTTCCCTCTACTATTGTCCTTCATACTGGGGTTGGTTCCTCGAGTGGAAGTGGATCTATAAAGCAGATTATCATCGAGGTTCCTACCGATGTCAACCTTTTGAGAAAGTCAGGTCAGGTTGACGTGTGGTTGAAACCTCTGATCGGTCCAGTTTAGAAATCCAAGCTCGAGAGTCACAACTCTTTGACTTGGATGAATGACATAGTTCAGTCATCATTAAAGGTATTTGTTACTTTTCACACTTTATTACATCCTTATTTAATTAAGGTTCTTACCCCCTTTTTTTAGATCAATCTTGTTAGCACAGAGATGATGAAGAGAGTTTCTCATACGGAGCAGTTAATGCACAATTATCAAATTGAAGCAGACAACTGGAAAGGACAATATGAAAGCCTTCAAATTAATATGGAAGTGTTAGAAGAAAACGAGTGCACTTTAGAGCAACAATTAAAGGTTTTGACTTTAGAGAGCAGTTGAGAAGGCTTCCTCAAATCAAGTTGACAAGGACAAAAATCTCCTCGAGACATCGTTTTCTGAGCAACTCTCCAAAGCCAGTGAAGAGATTAGAGAGTTGAAGGCTTTGCTAAGTGAGAAAGAGGTTTACACTGGTGAACTTGTGCAAACACCTACTCAGACCCAAGAAGATCTCCATGAGTCTTCTAATAAGGTCAGTTTTTTAGAAAGTTCACTTGCTCCTCTGCAAGCTTCGTATTATTCTGCCTTGGCTGAGAATGAAAAGCTCTAAAACGAGATTGATCAATGGGAGAAAGATTATGAGATTCTTGAGGACAAAACTGTTATTAAAGTGAGTTGGGCGATTTTAAACACACGCTACGATACCCTTATGAAGGCTAGCCAAGAGGGTTTCAACTTGGATGCTGAGTTAGCCAAGATAAAGGAGACTATTGAAAAAACTCAGCAAGACCAATATTTTCATTCTCCCATGGATGATACTCCCGAGCATGTTAAAGATGATATGGGTACGGTAAATGCCCCAACTCCTTCAAGCCAGCTCGAACCTTCTGCTGCTAGTGATACTGCTTTAGATCCTTCTTCAGCCCCTCAGTGAAAATTTATAAAGTGTGACTCTTTTTTTTTCTTGGTGGAATGTGGTTTTAACCCTCGGTCCTATTTGGGGGTTTAGTTTTTTGGAAATGACAAGTCCCCAGACCTTTTCGGAGAATTTTGTATAAATGACAAATAGTTTACAGCTAGGTTCATACTCAGTCTAAACTTTAATATTAAGAAGTTTTTGTTTAACTTAATTTCTTGAGCTTCTGTTTTGTTCGTTCCTGCCTTTATATTCAAGATCCTGTTTGTTAATTCGTGGGTTTTTGTCTTACCTTTTTTTTTTTTTCTAAAAGGCTTTATTATCTTCATGGATATCTGAATCAAACATGAATTTTTTTTATGAAAGAGGTCCCTTTATACTTGGCACTTAATGAAGAAGACATCTCAACTTCATAATGGTGTAAATATACGAAAAAAGAAATAGGAACACACATGTTTCTTGAAATAACTTTGATAAAGTTTTTATCTGAGCTTTGTCAAGTTTAAGTAACATCTTACATGTATTTAAACATCTTCTATAACTTTTCGTAACTGTTTTTATTACAACAGATTTGCAAAAAAATAAATAAAATGCAAGGGATTTTTTTTATACTCATGACTAAACATTGTCTTTAACCTAGACATCATAAAACTTTGAAATCTATATGAATGTTTTTTGACTGGCTTGTGTTATTGGCTCATGATTTTGCTTTGCACTTATACATTTGATGAGTAGACTTTTGGGCTTGACTCGAATTTAACTTGCATTCAATCTTCTTTGCCTTCTTTATACATATGCCCTATGTATATTATATAGTCCCCCAAGTATTTGAGCTTTGAAGAATGAAATCTCGAGCACTTGATTATTCCTTCCATGCGGTCCTTTTCCTGGAAAGGAAAAACATACGGGACTCAGAGGTATGATTTTAGATGAAGACTGCTTAACCCATTTAAATTTCTATCAGAATAGTTGTAACCTTAGACCGGGAATTTATATTCTTCCACGTGTCTTGCAGGTCGTGATTCATCTCTTAGTATGGGTTAGCTTTTTGCCTATCATCTAAAATCGTTAGTAAAATTTTAATAATTCAAAATAAAATTTTAAAATGAGGGTACTTGCCCGTGATATTTCCTTTCCTTAGAAATAGTATCTCTTCAAATGAACAACATTCCAATGTGAAGGTAGAATCTTGCCATCCATTATTTCCAGCTTGTATGCTCATTTTTCTACGATACCGTGAATCTTGTAAGGTCCTTCCCAAGTTTGACTTAACTTTCCTGCATTATCTGCTCTCGTTGATTGGAAAACCTTCTTGAGTACGAAGTCCCCAATCTTGAAGTATCTTAGACGAGCTTTCCGATTATAATATCGTTCCATAACTTGTTTTTGCGATGCCATCCTTATTAGTGTTGCTTCCCTCCTTTCTTCATGTAAATCTAGGTTTATTCGCATTTCTTCTTCGTTTGAATCCTTAGTTGCTTGTGTATATCTCGTGCTTGGTTCCCCTATCTCGACTGGGATCAAGGCTTCAGCTCCGTATACAAGTGAGAATGGTGTTTCGCCCGTACTTGTTTTTGTTGTTGTGTGGTAAGCCCACAAAACAACAGGTAACACCTTTGGCCAATTGCCTTTGGATTCCTCCAATATTTTCTTCAAATTGTTGATAATGACTTTATTCGTTGATTCTGCTTGTCCATTACCCACCGGATGGTAAGGCGTTGAAGTAATCCTTTTAATTTGCCAACTTTGAAAAATTTATGTGATTTGTGCACTTATAAATTGCAGGCCGTTTTCACATACTATTTCCTTTGGTACGCTGAATTGGCATATGATGTTTTGCCAAATGAAATCTCTAACCTCTTTTTCTCATACCTGTTTAAAAGCACCTGCTTCTACCCACTTAGTAAAGTAATCAGTGAGTACTAGCAAAAATCTTACGTTGCCTTTGGCCAGCGGTAGTGGTCCCACGATGTCCATCCCCCAGTTCATAAAAGGCCACGGTACAATGACCGAATGTAATAATTCTGCAGGTCTATGCATGTCGTCTCCGTATCTTGGCAATTGTCACATTTAGCCACAAATATTTTCGCTTCTTCTTCCATTTTGGGCCAATAATAGCCAGCTCTAATCATGGTTTTCACTAAGGATCTTCCTCCGGCATGATTTCCACAATGCCCTTCGTGTATTTCTCTCATCACATACTCTGTTTGATAAGGTCCGAGGCATCTTTCTAGGGGACCACCGAACATTCTACGATAAAGATTACCTTGCTTCAAACAATACCGAGCAGCTTTTTTACGAAGTGCTTGAGCCTTTGTCTTATCCTCAGGGACAATTCCATACTGCAAAAAAGTGACAATCTCGTTCCTCCAATCCCAAGTTAAATTATTGAAATTTACCTCGTTTTTGTCTTGATCAAGTACTGATTGAAATAGATGAATTACAGAAGCATTTTCATCATTTGTCACTTCTACTGTAGATGCAAGATTAGCTAGGGCATCTGCCTCAACATTTTCTTCTCTTGGTATCTACACAACTTTCCAAGTTTGGAATTGCTTAACTAGATCACGTGCCTTTTCCAGGTATTGCTGCATTCTTGTCTCTCTAGCTGTATAAGTCCCCAGCATTTGGTTAACTACGAGTTGCGAATCGCTTTTGATTACGACCTGTTCTATGATAAGCTCGCGTGCCAGTTCTAAACTTGCAATCACAGCTTCATACTCTGCCTCATTGTTAGTAACAGGGTGACATTTTATGGCTTGTCATATTTTTTCACCCGTAGATGGTACCAAAACAATTCCTAGACCTGCCCCTTTTACATTTGATGAACCATCAGTGAATAAAATCTAAGTTCCTTGATTAGACCCGTTGAATACTTGTAGTTCTTTTTCTACTTCTAGTTGCATCCCTTGGCTAAAATCGGCCAAAAGGTTTGCCAACACCTGTGACTTTATTGCAATTCTAGGTTGATATGTAATGTTATATTCACTCAATTCTATGGCCCACTTGGCTAACCTACCTGATAACTCATGTTTATGTAATATATTACGCAGGGGACAGACAGTTACTACAGATATGGGGTGGCATTGAAAATAAGGTCTTAATTTCCTAGATGTCATAATTAATGCAAGTGCAAGTTTTTCTAGATGAGGATATCGAGTCTCAGCATCTAATAATGACTTACTAACATAGTGAATTGGAGACTGTTTACCTTGGTCTTCACGAACCAAAACAGCACTCACCGCTACTTCTGAAACAACAAGGTAGATAATAACTTTTCCCCATCTTTTGGTTTTGCAAGCAACAGTGAATTTGACAAGTATACTTTCAAATTTTTGAGTGCTTGATGACATTCTTCAGACCATTCGAACTGATCCTGCTTTTTTAGAGCTGAAAAGAACTTAAAGCATTTTTCTGATGATTTGGAAATAAATATTTCCAAGGCTGCAATTCTTCCCGTTAGTCTCTATACCTCTCTTTTACTTGTAAGTATATCAGGAATTTCCTCAATAGCTTTAATCTATGTGGGATTTACTTCAGTGCCACGGTTAGAAACAAGAAATCCCAAAAACTTACCTGATGAAATGCTAAATGCACATTTCTCGGGATTTAGCTTCATGTTAAATTTACGGAGAATCTGAAATATATCAGACAGGTGTTGAATATGATCCCCTGCCTGTTGAGATTTGACCAACATATCATCTATGTAGACTTCCATAGTTTTTCCTAAATGTTCTTGGAATATTTTGGTCACCAACCTTTGATATGTGGCTCCAGCATTTTTGAGGCCAAGTGGCATTACTTTGTAATAGCAAGTCCCCCTGTCTGTTATAAATGAAATTTTTCCTCATCTAGCGGATCCATTTTTATTTGGTTATACCCTGAATATGCATCTAAAAAACTTAACAATTCATGTCTTGCAGTAGCATCAATTAGTTGATCTATATGCGGTAATGGAAAAGAATCTTTAGGACAAGCTTTATTTAGGTTAGTATAATCTACACAAACTCGCCACTTACCATTCTTTTTTGGTATTACTACAGTATTAGCTAACCAATTTGGATATTTTACCTCGCGGATAGACCCAAGTTTTAAAAGTTTTTGCAACTCATCTTGAATCAACTGATTTTTGAAATATCCTTGCTTTCTTTTCTTTTGTTTGACAGGTGGATATGGTGGATCTTAATTTAATTTGTGAGTCATTACTTCCGGGGGTATTTCTGTCATATCAGAATGGGACCAAGCAAAACAATCCACGTTAGTTTTCAAGAATTCAGTCAACTTACCTTTCACTTTGTGGCTTAGGTTGACCCCAATGTAGACTTTCCTTTCAGGCCAAGGTGTGACTAATTCTACAGCTTCCAACTCCTCAATCATCATTTTGATGTTTTCATTTTCTTCCAGTTCTTGGATGGAATCGGGCCTCGAGTCTACATTTCCGCCCGTGTTCAGTAGAGGCTTGTGTTGCAGCATCCTCAACTAGATTCTGTAATTGCTATTTTTCTTCATTTTTTGTGCTTGAATCTGCTACTGAGTTGATGCTCCTAGATGTTTGTTGATCACCACGGATTTGAGGTATTTCCCATTGTGAAGGAAATTTAATAACTTGATGTAGGGGATATGGCACAGTATCCATTTCGTGAATCCATGGTCTTCCGAGAATTATATTATAAGCCATATCCATCTCTACCACCTGAAATTTTGTATCTTTGACAACTCCTTCTGCGAATGTTGTGAGTATCACCTCCCCTTTTGTTACGACGCTTGAATTGTCAAAACCAGATAAAGTATGCGCTTTGGGTACCAGCTTATCTTTGGCTTGCATTTCGTTTAACACTCTTAGCAAAATGATGTTCACGGAGCTACCTGGATCAATCAAAACTCATTTCACACTAGTGTCATGTACAACAACAACATCCCAGTATAATCCCACAAGTGGGGTCTGAGGAGGGTAATATGTACGTAGACATTTCCCTTACCCCGAGGGGCAGAGAGGCTGTTTCTAGGAGACCCTCGGCTCAAGAAAGCGAAGAGACGATATATTAGTACTATCAATAGACTCATAATAAAATAACATAAAATAAAATAACAACAATATAAGAAATATAGAAAGTACGAAAAAGATGGAAGATATAATAATATACTAGTGTCATGTACAAGTAGAGATATTACTAGTGCATCATTGTATGGAATTAGTACGCCATCTGCATCTGCATCATCGAATGTAATACTTTATTGTTCCAAAATATGTCGAACCCGCTTCCCGTGTGTGACTGTAACCTTTGAAACTTTCTTAGCTGCCGTATATGTCATGCCATTAATTTCTTCTCCTCCGCTTATAACATTAACGGTCCTTTTTGGTGAAGGAGGTTTAGGGGGCTCCTGCCTGTTCTTCATATATGCTTGCTTACCTTTTTCACTAAACAATTCGGTTAGATATCCTTTCTTTAAGAAATGATCAACTTCACCTTGCAACAATCTACAATTTGTCGTTTTGTGACCATAATCATTGTGAAACTCGCACCAGAAATCAGGAGTTTGTCTATTCGGGTTTGATCTGATTTCCTTTGGCCACCTCACCTTATCACCCATGTTTCTTAATCCTGCTACTAACTCTGATGTGCTAACATTGAAATTGTAATCGCCACATTTTTCCTTCGAGCCTCTATCATCATCTCGCGTCTCTCATGCGTTTCGCTTTTTTCCAAACCTTGATGATGAGCCTGACTCTCTATCTCTCGATCTATGATCGTACTTTGAATTATCCTGCTTTGAACGCGAGTCTCTTCCTGCTGGTCCCATGTAGGGCTCGTATCTATTTTTATCAGACCTTTTTCAGTTTCAGCACGTCTTGAACTTACCCTCTCCTCTTTTTGAGACCGAGAGATGATATCTTCTTCTATCCTCAACTTCATATTGTATCTGTTGTAAATATCATTCCAAGTTGTTGCTGAAAATTCACTTAGACTTTCCTTGAGTCGTCTCGTGGCTTCTGAACTTTTCTCATTTAAATTACTGGCAAAAGCCATAGCTTCCCAGTTATCAGGTACACGCGGCAACGTCATCTTTTCACGCTGGAATCTGTCTACGAATTCTCTGAGCAGCTCCAAATCTCCTTGCTTTATTTTGAAAATATCCTCCATTCCTTTTTCGACTTTTTGAGCTCCCGAGTTTACTTTGATAAATGAATCTGCAAGCTCAGCAAAAGAATTTATAGATTTTTCGGGTAAAAAATAATACCATGTTAATGCTCCCTTAGTGAGTGTTTCACCGAATTTTTTGACCAATACAGATTCAATTTCTTGTTTGGTCAAATCGTTTCCCTTAGTGAGCACCTATCCCTTCTTGTTTTCTTGGATCTCTGCCCGTGCCTGCTAGAGCTCGTGCCTCTTCAAATATCCTTCGCCAACTTTCATTCCTTTACCAGTCCACGTGCCATGACATGTCACCTCATAATTAATTCTATACATGAACTTAAATTTTCCCAATACACTTATTATTCCCTTGGTTTCTGTTGATGATATCGATATATTGTCTCTTTTCTCTTTTCGTGTTCTTGAGCCGAGGGTCTTTCGAAAATATCCTCTCTATTCCCTCGAGGTAGGGATAAGATCTGACATACACACTACCCTCTTCATACCCTTACTAGTAAGATTTTATTGGGTTATTGTTATTATTGCAAAGACGGATCTAAGATTTGAATGTTCAAGTTCGGAATTATACTCTTCCACAACTCATTAGTTTACTAGGTTCGAAATTTGTACTCATTTAATGAATTTTAAACAAATACAATATCCGATTGTAAACAATAATCGAAACATTCACCATACAAATATATTTCAAAATGTCAGCGACAATTCTTTTTCTGAGTGATTTTCTAAAAATATATATAGAGGATCGGAGAGTTAGTATGAATAATAAATTCATGAAAAAAAAATCTGTCGCTAAGTTACAATTAATATCTCTGCTATATTCTAAATGTTTGAATCACCTCCGAGATATTGTTTATTACAATCTTAAATATTATGAAATCACACTACCAGAAAACTGCCTCCAGAAATACCAACCGAAATCGGTCGGAAAATTGAAAAAACCGACTAATTTCTGATAGACTTTAGTCCGTCGAAATTAGGCTGATCGGTAATAAATAGAGACCGAAATTGATCGCAATTTTCGATCGATTTCGGTCAATTAATTAAATTTCACAAACGACCCAAAAAAGAAAATCTGTCGGAAAAATAATTATGCAATTAAAAAATGCACCATCTGAAAATCGAATCCGGGTTTGTACTGTGAAAAAAATACTATTCTACCGCTAGACCATTAGTACATTTTGCTTTAACATTTTATTTTATTTTATTTGTACTCTTTAATTGCATTTTCACGCGAAAATAACCTACTGATTTCGGTCGGTTTTATTAAAAATATAAAATTACCATCGAAGTCGGTCGGTTTTTTAAAATGACTGACTGAAATAACCGACCGATGTTGGTCAGTTTTTTTGAATTTAAATTTAAATTTAGTTTATATGAATAACCGACCGATTTCTTAAAAATAAATTTCGCGGAATGTTAAAATAGTTTTCAGCATTTTTGCGCAAAAAAAACCCGACCGAAGTTTATCGATTTCGTAAAAAAAAAGATAAAATATTTTGAAAAACCGACCGAAACTAAAGCCGGTCGGTTGATTTTGGCCGAATTTCTAGCTTTAATATTTAATATTTACGTGTATGTTTATAAAATAAAAAACGGGAAACGCCGTTGCCGGGGATCGAACCCGGGTCACCCGCGTGACAGGCGGGAATACTTACCACTATACTACAACGACTTTGTTGTTTGTTTGAAGGCAAGTTTAATTTAATATTCATTTCTGTATAGCTGTTTTTTCTTCATAAAATAGCACCAAGTAATAAGATTCAAAAATAAAAGAAGTAAATATGCGAAGAAATTAAGTGTCCGGATTCAACATATATATACATGAAATAAAGTTAACATTTTATAAACAATGTAATTTTAATTTTCGGAAAGGGGATTCGAATAAATCAACTAATGTGTACTCCAACTTCCTGGAAACGACATGAATTGATCAAGAAGATTTTATGATGTGTATACATGTTAAATTTCTTTTTATATTAATACATATAATTCAAGCCTATAAAAGTAATTAATTTTTTGGACCTATAGAGTTCGCCCATGTTATAACTAGTTCGGATGTAATTTCACTAGACAAAATTTATATATTATTCCATGCAAATACTATGAGAGTCATGAATTATGACCTAAAAATTCAAAAACGTTACATTTGAGATTTCAACCTATATTTTTCTTATGTTAAGGTAGGGATAAAGTCTGGGTACACTCTATCCTCTCCAGACATCACTAGTGAGATTACACTAGATTGTTGTTGATGTTGTTGTTGTATAATCAAAAAAATTAAGAGAATCAAATTCAAAATTTTATGCATATATACAAAAATTAATGTTATCTTGTTTACGTAGTGTAACTTTCCAACGAATTCAATTCTCACTCATTGCATACAACTCTGTACAATATGCATGTCCAACTAGTTTTTACAACTTGATTACCCTCTCAAAGTACGTGGCTTAAGTAGCTAAGGATTTCCTAGTCGAATTACAGCTTGTTTGGATGGTTGTTACCAGTTGTATCGTATCGTATTGTATTGTTACTTTAAATACAATGTTTGTTTTGAATGTTATTTAAATTTTATTGTATCGTATCGTTAAATCCGTCGTTACGTAACGATGAAATGTGTCACTTTATGTAACGACCGATTTGGTGTGGTCGCGTCGTTTCCTTGTGTTTTTCTCTCAATCTCACCCTTCATTATTATTAAATAATTTTATTTTATCATTAACCCTACCCTTTTATATACCATCTCATAATTTTTCTTTATAATATTGCAAGTTTATTCATCATATTACTGGTGCATGATACCATGAAACGACGACAAAACAACACAATCCATCCAAACATTGCATTCATCAAACGATACAATACAATACAATACAATACGATACATTATGAAACGATAGATAACAATCATCCAAACAAGCTGTTAGAGAAACTTGCAATAATTTGATGTGATTATAAAAAAGATTTCTTGCCCGTTAATGATTAATTTCATAAAATTTCTAAAATCAACCTTAATTTGTAAAGGGCGATTAAATTAATTCTATCATTTGTGAAGGGTGAATATCAATTTTCCTTTAAAAATTAAATTCCCTCTTCAACCTTGAACAATAAACATAACACATAAATACTCCTTTTGATTTATTTTATATGATCTTATTTGGACTCCTGTTTAAGAAAGAAAAAAAAGAATAGTTGAGTCTTTTGGTGCCATAATATTTAATGTGGCTATAAAACTTGTGACTTTTTTCTCGGACGGTCTTATTTTCAAGCTTCCACGATTGATCCAGATTTTTCATTTTCATAAAGCTTTAAGTAGGTGTTTGGACATAAGAATTGTAAAATTCCAAAAAATGGTGAAATTTTTTTCAAGTGAAAATGGTATTTGAAATTTAGAGTTGCGCTTGGACATAAAATTCAGTTTTTGAAGTTTTGTGAGTAATTTGAGTGAAAATTTTGAAAAATAGTTTTTTGGAGTTTTTCAAATTTTTGAAAAATTTTCAAAATGCATCTTCAAGTGAAAATTGGAAAATTTATGAACAAACACTGATTTCGAAAAAAAATTATGTCCAAACGGGCTCTAACTTTTCTCCCGTGAGAATTTAAGGTTAAGTTATTTTCAAAATTATAAAAGAGTCATTTAAAAAAAATATACTTAAAAACAAATCTATTAAAATATAGTCACATAAATTGAATGGAAGGACCATAATTGAAGAATTTTAACTTGATGGAACTCAATTAGAACTCTATGGCTTTCCTACAACAATAAGCATCACAAGGGTTTAGGAGGGGTTTTCAGGATTACGGCTTTTGACGGTTGTTTCTTTCCCATGTTTATCCGCCGTCTAATTCCTCCTAAAACCCTCTACATAGTCTCCTTACACCGGCAGTGGTCAGCTCGGAATCTCCGTTCCATTCACAATGCACACCAAGTGTTTGATAAAAGTCTTAAACCAGCTCTTGTTTCCATTCACCAATCCATGCTCAATTGGATACACCAAAACCGTAAAATTGAAGCTCTTAAGCTATTCAAGAATCAGCTCCAAATGGGTATCTCAGAAATCGATGAAGTTGCAATAGCCTTAGCTCTAAAGGGTTGTCGTGAAAATGTAAATCTTGGGTCTCAAATCCACAGCTTGGCCATTACCAGTGGGTTCATTTCATTTACAACAGTCCCAAATTCATTAATGAGCATGTACTGTAAAAATGGACATTTTAATAAGGCTTTGTGTGTGTTTAACAGCCTTGATTTTCCTGATAGAGTTTCTTATAATACCCTGCTTTCGGGTTTTGAAAATGGTAAAGAGGCATTGAGTTTTGCTCTTTGGATGCATTCCATTGGGTTTATGTTTGATGCTGTGAGTTATACTACTGCTCTTAGTCATTGCACGAATGAAGAGGAATTTCGCTTTGGTATCCAATTGCATTCTCTTGTTCTGAAGTTCGGATTGGAGAATGACGTTTTCGTTGGGAATGCACTTGTGACTATGTATTCGAAGTGGGGTAGTAATATGGCGGAAGCTGAAAGAGTGTTTTATGAAATGTTGCATAAAGATTTGGTTTCGTGGAATGCATTGCTCTCGGGCTATGCACAGGAAGGGAGTTACTCGTGCCAAGCCACTTTGGGGTTTAGGGAAATGATGAAGGCAGGAGTGAAACCTGATCATGTGTCATTCACCAGTGCTGTATCTGCTTGTGGACAGGAAAGATCTTTGGATCTTGCGAAGCAGATACATGGTTTGGTTATTAAGATGGCGTATGGTACTCATGTTTCAGTGTGTAATGTTTTGATATCGTTGTACTATAAGTGTGATGTCACCGAAGATGCAAATAAGGTTTTCCAAAGTATGACGGAACGTAACGTAGTGTCTTGGACGACAATGCTTTCCATCAATGATGAAAGTGCTGTATCTGTTTTTAATGGGATGCGGAGGGATGGGGTTTACCCTAATCACGTTACTTTTGTTGGATTAATTCATTCTATAACTGTCAAGAGTTCGTTACCAGAGGGCCAAATGATTCACGGATGTTGTTTAAAAACGAACTTCTTCTCAGAACTAAATGTTGCTAATAGCTTCATTAGCATGTATGCTAAGTTTGAATTAATGGAAGACGTGTTTAAGGTTTTTGAAGAGCTCGACCAGAGAGATCTCATATCGTGGAACGCATTGATTTCTGCATATGCTCAAAATGGAATGTCTCGAGAAGCTTTACAAACATTCTTGTCAGCATCAATGAAGTTGCTACCTAATGAATACACGTTTGGCAGTGTCTTGAGCGCGATCGCCTCATCTGAGTGCATTTCTTTAAAGCACGGCCAGCGATGCCATGCTTGTTTGATTAAGCGGGGTTTCAACAGGAATCCAATTGTTTCAGGTGCTCTTCTTGACATGTATGCTAAACGTGGGAGTATCGCTGAATCTCGAGGAGTTTTCTATGAGATAGCTGACAGGAGCCAAGTTTCGTGGACTGCTATTATTTCTGCTCATTCGAGGCATGGAGATTATGAATCGGTAATGGCTTTGTTTAAGGAGATGAGGAAGAAAGGCGTGAGTCCTGACTCAATAACTTTTCTTTCTATACTCACAGCATGTGGTCGAAAAGGGATGGTTGATATGGGAGTAGATATTTTCAATTCCATGGTTAGAGATTACTCCATTGAACCATCTTCAGAGCACTATTCTTGTATGGTGGATATGTTTGGTCGGGCGGGGAGGTTAAAGGAGGCTGAAATATTTTTGGTTCAGATTCCAGGAGGACCTGGATTGTCTGTGTTGCAAAGCTTACTTGGTGCATGTAGGATTTATGGAAATGTGGAGATGGCAACAAAAGTAGCCAATACTTTGATTGCATTAGAACCGGAGCAGTCAGGTTCATATGTCTTGATGTCGAATTTGTTTGCAGAGAAGGGGCAATGGGAAAAGGTAGCAAACATCAGAAAAGGAATGAGAGACAAGGGAGTGAGGAAAGAGATAGGATTCAGCTGGGTAGATGTAATAGGTAGCATTGATTGTTCTTTAAATTTGCATGGATTTTCATCGGATGACAAGTCTCACCCCCAGACCGAGGAGATATATAGGATGGCAGAATGGATTGGTTCAGAGCTGAAGTATTTGGAGCACGAAGAAGAAGAGAGCGAGTCTGTGGCATTAGCGTGTATAATATGAGTTCCTTAAAAAACTTGCTGGAACCTATTAAGCTGCTGCAGTTGAGAACCATGCTATTTTCTTGGTCACATTGTGGTTGATGTTGGTGCTGGTAGTTGCATTTTGTCATTATTTGAAGCTCAGGCGATCTACTTGTAGCAATGCATTTTGTGCTTTTCGGTGAACGATATCAACATCTGCTGATATACTCTATCTTTTCTTTTTCCCACCTATCTCTCAAACCAAAAAACTCTCTCAGGCCGGTACAAAGCACGTTTATGCCATATAGGCTTCTGAAATGGCTGACTATGCCAGGAGACTTATTGCTGGAAATCCATCACCGAGTAAAAAGTTACTGTAAGTGTTCTTTTTTACTTGTTTAAGCTGACCCCAACTAGTATGCGATTGAGGTGTTGTTGATTGATTGATTGTTCTTTTGCCTTATTTGGGTGTCTTTTCCAGTGCTATTCTACATATTCATATAGTATCTTGGTTGTGCTTCTTATTCTTTTTTGTATGTCTTCTATTCATGATGTTTAGGTAGTCAAAAGAAAAGGTTGAAGAGGTAGAATTACCTGAGAAAGCTGATATTTTGATCTCTGAGCCAATGGGTAAGCTTATCTAGTTAGTCTTGTTCTTAATATTTGATAGATCGATCATGTTAACTTCCTAGATAGAGCATTGTGTTGGTATACTTTGGTCATGCTGCGAGCTTGTTAAAGTTACTCTCTTGGAGTGACGACTAAAGTTCTTTATGAAACTTATCTACAGCTATGTGAGTGATACAGTGCTCATACCTTACAGGTACTTGATTAGTTAAAGAAAGAATGCTGGAGTCTTATGGGGGGCTTTGGTCCAGTTATAAGAGCATAGCACATACATGTGTGGGTTAGGCGCACGTCACAGGTTCGAACCCTTCTGCATACAAAAGTCTGGTATTTAAGTGGAGTAGTATAGAAGGGTGGGCTCATTATTGGCCGAGTTCTGAACCGTGCACCATTGACCCGCAGGGAATTCTCAAGAATTCTGGAGTCTTGTATGATTGCAAGACCAATTTTTTGTTCAAAATCTTTAATTTGCTTGTATACAGGGTTTTCCATCAGTAATAAAAATTGTTTACCTTATAATTTAGTCTTCCTACACTAATCAATATGGATCCCAAGGGCACCTACAGAGGTCTTTATGGTTGGCGGCTAGAGGAGCGATTTTGACTGCCAAAAATTTGAGTTAGAGGAGGGTCTCCTATGTTAGTTGGTGTTTCACGTGCACGAATTTGAGAGGATGTGGATCACCTTCTATTGTGAGATGGCATTCTGATTATGGTGGGAGATTTTGAGATGGTTTGGGTTAGTGTGGACCATGCTGAGTATAATGAAGGATGCTCGATTTAGCTAGGCATTTAGAAGACGGAAGAGAAGAGAAGAGAAGACATAGAGCGTAGGATATTGCTCCGTTGGCTTTAATGTGAGTTGTACGGAGTGAGAGAAATAAGAGAGCGTTTGAGGGAAGTGAGTTTGCTTTTGTACATTTGAAGAAAATTTCTTATCTTTGATATCTTTTTGGTACACCCATAAGGTTCCTATTTAAATTGAAGAATGGGTGTCTTCAGCAGAGAACCATTCATTTTTGTAGGTTCTCTACATTTTGGTATACTTCTATAGGGGAGTTTATCCCCCATTATTAATGAATTTCTTCCTTGTTCAAGAAAAATTCTCATTATTCAGCATTTGCTAATGTTTTGTTTCCTTAGTGTAGAATATAATGTCCTGAATTTCTGCAGACAGCTCAAGTCTTTTTTGCCAAAAAAGACTTCATTTTAAGATGCATTCAATAGAATCATGAAAGGATTTTTTGATCGGTATAGATTCTTGTTTTTTCTTCTCCTTTTTGTAATACAATAGTTATCTTTTCGATTTCAAGCGGAGTCGAATCCTTGCGACAAAAAAATACTAGGTGATTTTTCGCATCTGTCTAAGCATAGCAGAATTATCTAGTAACCGTACTAGTTGTATAACAGATATCCGATGAAATGGTCGAGGTGCGTGCAACTCGGTCCAATTACTACCGTTATTAAAAACTTCTCTAGTTTCATCTATGCCTGCTACCTCCCACGAGTAAAAGTACCGATTAAATTTGCCCATAAAGACTTAGGCGAATGGAAAGAAATCAAAAACATTTTTTTAGCGCACTTGGGCACATCCTTTTAGAATTTAAAAGAAAAACAATAATAAAAGGGAAAACGAGGTGAACGAACTTCATTCAAAGAAGAAATTAAACCAACTAGGAATATCATTAATTGGCTTTAGTTTGCGTACATTAATCCTCATTTTCACTTTGTTAGTGACACAATCAAGGGGTCATTATCACTGAGATTAGAGAATGTAAGGGATAAGGCAATTCCCCTCCGTTGTGTTAATTATGTTTAATATATCAAGGGAATTGATCCTTTATTCCTAGATGTATATTACTTTATTCTCAATATATGAATGTAATTGGTCTAATAAATCAAATTAACTTTTTAAAAATTTGATTTTGGGGGAATAAACGTAAACAAACCAAATCAATATCTCTTTTAGCTTATTCTCTTTTATAGCCAAATATACACTAGCGATATTGTCTGTTTTGGGTCTAGGCCCGTACGGTGCCACATATCATTCAGTATTGCACGCGAAGTGGCTCTAATATCATATGTAATAGCCCAACCTACTAGTGATATTGTCCGCTTTGGGCCTAGGCCCGCACGAGTTTAAAACGCGTCACTAGAGTTTAAAATATGTCTACTTATATACTCAGTATCTCTCCCGTGTTTTGTCAATGTGGAATTCGCGTAGGGTGTCACAGAAGGAAAAATCCCAATCAAATTCTTGAACAAATACTATACGTATCTTTTAAAAAAGCTCTCACTTTTTGCATATCCAATGAGATTTATACAGTATAATATGGAGAATAGATTCACTACTAATTTAAGGTGAAGAATACGATTAAGAAAGAGTGTTGATGCTTATTTGTCACTTTATTAAGAGAAAATTCCATTCGTTAACTAAACAAAACATATATGTATAGCTGGCCAAAGAAAGTAAAGGTATCATAAAATTCTCTTTTACCAATGCAAAAAGCAATTAGCTTGTGAATCAAGCCTTCTAATATATGAGATTAGAGTATGTAATCATCATCTAATTATGAGATGCCTTAAAATCTTTATACGCAAGAATCATTTTGCTAATGTATATCTTGATCGTGATTACATATTGTGCCATTTGATCCTATTATATTATATTGTTATTGATACTATTTGTTACTTTATTTTTTTTTTTTTAGCCGAGGGTCTATCGGAAATAATCTCTCTACCTTCATAAGATAGGAATAAAGTCTGCGTACACATTACCTTCCCTAAACCCCACCGGTGAGATTATACTAATTTTTTTTGTTTATTGTTGTTATTGTATATCGTGATCGTGAAAAATATTGAAAATTTGTTTTTTTTCTTCTTTTGGTATTTGTCTAGTGAGTACACCACTTTTTAAAAGGTAAAGTTTTGCCAACTTTGCATGCATGTAATTTTCAGGAGGGCATCAAAATTCAAAACCCTTTTTTCTTCGATTAAGAATGCATCACTACTTTTTTGCTTGTAGAATATAAGGTTTATATAAATCTCCAAATAATAAGGAGATGATCAAATTGTTAAGGAAATTGTAGAACTCGTTTTTATACCTTGAGAATAAGATAAAACATCAAAACGGAGTGACTATGTTGCAATAACACAATAAAATGTTTGCAGGGAACCTTGGAGTAACAGTAAAGTTGTTTTCATGTGACCTATACGTCATGAGTTCGAGCCGTGGAAGTAGCCACTAATGTTTGCATTAGGTTAGTTTGTCTACATCATACCACTTGGGTGCGGCCCTCTTCGGATCCAGTGTGAATCTCGGATGCCCTGTGCACCAAGCTGTCTTTTTAACGGAATAAAATATTTATACTACCAAAGATTGTGATGGGATGAATAGGACCCTGATCTCCATCCTTTTAAGTTCGAGTCTTTAGAATGAAAAAAATTCTAATAAAATGCGCTTTCCCTATACCTTACCTTATGCGAATCCCGATTAGTCATAATCTGAATACAGGGTCAGTCCGGCAGAGTTAGAGTGTTCCGAGCAGGTTCGGCTGAACCCAGTAGCTTTGATTCGAATCCTATATTTGTCTTTAAAAATTAAATATATATATATATATATATATATAATATTAATTTAGAACTCAGTAACTTAAAACAACTAGAATTCCGAACCCATAAACTTGAAGTTTTGGTTCCGCTTCTGTCCAAATAGTACAAGACACTAAGTGGGATACATATTTGCCACTTGTTTTACATCATTGAATGCGTAATGTATACATTGTGCAAGAATATTATCTTGTTTCGTGTGGCTTTAACTTTTGGCTTAGCTTTTAGGGGAGAGCTTGGAATTTGTACACAGAGATAAGCCAAATTCTTCCCTAACGAGGGAACCAAGGTCTTACCATACATCCGATAACCATAAAAATGTATAATAATTGTATTATATTTTTTGTGGATAATATACAAAAATGTGTATATATATAAAAATATACATTTTTCGCCTATTATTTTGAAGCGGCTATACAGAATCAAGAGTCCCTCTTATTCCTTTCCAGCTTCTGCTACAACATGTTGGAAATTTCGTCTCCCTTTGACATATGAAATATCTCCTATAGATTAATGTAATTTTCTCTCTATATAGTACATTCTAATGTTATCATTGCATCTTTTCGAACAAAGTAAAGGCACAACCTATACACAAAGTGTTAGATCTGAATTTAATGATGCAAATAATATATCTGTGCAGGAACTCAAGGAAGCATCCAAGATTGAAGGAATCAAGAGGAAGGAAAACATCCAAGATTGAAGGAATCAAGAGGAAGGAATCAATTAACCATCTGGAGATTCAGAATCAATCAGAGATTGATTTAAATGGAAAAGAATCAATCGAAGATCTTGCTAGATAATCAATCAAGCTGCTATTTTAAGAAAGAGCAATAATCAAGGAGTAAAACTCGCATTATCAAAGCCTGTAGAAGGAAAGCTATCAATGAGGAAGAGCAATGGCAAGCTGCTAATTTCAGAAGGACCAATAATCAAGGAGTAAAACTCGCTCATCAAGATCTGTAGAAGGAAAGCTATCAATGCCCTCTCATCAAGGAAGAGCAACGACAAATAACCTTATTCTTGGAAAGAATCAATCTCTTTCCAAGGATCAAATCTCTTGGATTGTCAAATCTCTTCAGCAAACGGCCTCCTACAAAGTATTTATACACATCCTTAAGGCTTAGACAAACATACTTTGATCGAACCAAACACTATCTCTTTGTTCTACTGCAAACAAATATTGTAGCTCTCTAAGACCTGTTGTGTAACAAGTTAGAGAAGAAAGAGAGAACAACACTGGTGAGGCATTGCATCAAAAGAGAAGAGTGATATAGGAACTAAGCTATCACGTCATTTCCATTGTACTCGAAGAAACGCATTCACTAAAGAGAAATACCTTGCAACCCAAGGGGACTGGACTGAGATTCACATTGAATCCGAACCAGTATAAAAATTCCGGTGTCTTTAATTCCTGCATTTACTTTCATCATCTTATATTTTGTTATTACAACCATTAGTTTATTGCATCTAGTCGACTAATTGGAAAATCAGTCAACTAACAGAGATTAAGTTTAAAAATATACAATTTACCCCCCCCCCTCCTGTACTTTCAATTGGTATAAGAGCAAGGCTCACATTTTTCTTTTGCTTAACAGTTTGTGAGAAAAAATTATGGCAAATCAAGTTATCATAGGAGCTCTCTTCCAGGAAGGAACTTCACAAGTTAGACCACCATATTTCAATGGACAATATTTCTCTCACTAGAAAGTGCGTATGGAGATCTATGCCAAGGCATATGATGTTAAAGTTTGGAGAGTCATCAAAAAGGGGAACTATCCCCTGCCAGTTGCTACTCCACCACTTGTTGATCCTGAAGATATAGACTCAAATATAAAAGAGCAAATGGAAGTGATACAAGTTAACAATAAAGCGAGAAACCTGCTTTATAATGCCATAAGTGGTGAAGAGTATGAGAAAATCTCTAGCTGTGAGACAACCAGAGAAATGTGGGACAAGATTGAGGTTACATATGAAGGAACCAACAAAGTAAAGGAAACACATATCAACATGTTGGTTCATGATTACGAACTCTTTTCAATGAAAGAAGGAGAGTCTATTGAAGAGATGTTTTCCAGATTCAGCAAAATAATTAGCGATCTAAAAGCATTTGGAAAACCATATACGAGTGGTGATCAAGTTAGAAAAATTCTCAGAAGCCTACCAACCACTTGCCAGACTAAAGTAGTCACACTTGAATCTCTGGATCTAAATAATTTATCCTATGATTAACTACGAGGAGAACTCATAGCCTTTGAAAAGACACATCTCAAGAAGACTAGTCAAGAAAAAAAAAAGGAAAACAGTCGCATACAAGGCCTCAACTGAAGTAGTTGAAAATAAAATCGATGATGATCCTGAAGCTCTACAATAAGATATTGCTATGCTATCAAGAAACATGAATGACTTAACGAGAAGATTCAGAAATACGAGAAAAGGAAGAATTCCACCTAGGCGATCCAGGCAATACAACGAACAAGACAAGAATGATGGAAAATACTATGAGTGTGGAAGATTTGGACACATTCAAGCTGAGTGCCCAGATCTAAAAAAAAAAAATTTCAGAGGCTTTAACAAGAACAAATCTTTTGGAAGTTGGAGCGATGAAGACAGTTCAGAACACGAAAAGATAGCAAATCTTTGCTTCATGACGATTCTGGAAAACGAGATGAACAAATCCTCGGATGTTGCACGGACGAGGACACCTCAAATGACGAATGCAAAGATGACTATGAGAACGGTTTCATGGCACGAGGTGAAACAAGTGAGGTAAGATCTTACAACTGTGAAAGATGCAATGAATTGCATGATATTTTTGATTTAACTTTGAAAGAGTCTCAAAAAATGATGAATGAGCTTAAGAGACTAAATGAAGAAGTTAAAGACTAGAAACTCAAATATGAAGTATGTGAAATTGAAAAAGAAGTACTTCAAGAAGAATTTGAGGAATTGCAAATGCAATTCAATGGCATGCGCAAATCCACCAGTCACAGTTCTGACAGATCAAACCAGGCGAATTACAAGTCAACTGAAAAAGGACCAGCCAGAATAAAGTCCACTAGTACTAATATTAATGAAAGACCTAAAGGTGGGTCAGGAGTTACGTGTCACTACTGTAACAAAAGTGGACATAAATATTCTTTTTGTCACTTTCGTAAAGCAAATATTTTAGGATGGGTTTGGAAACCAAAAAATAATTCTGAATCTAGCAATACTAACCCTCTAGGACCCAAGCAAGCTTGGGTACCTAAAAAAAAAGTAATCATTATGTTTTGCAGGAACACCACAGAATAAGCCGCAAAGGAAAATGGTACTTAGACAGTGCGTGTTCCAGTCACATGACAAGTGATAAAAACCTGTTCAAAGAAGTTACAAAAATTGATGGAGGAAGCGATAAGTTTGGGGACGACTTAAAGAGAAAGATAATTGGTATTGGAACAATTCCCTTCAATAACAACTATGACATTACTGAAGTTTATCTCGTCGATGGACTCAACTACAATATTTTGAGTATACGTCAACTATGCGACTCAGGATATGAGGTAAATTTTAAGAAAACAGGATGTGCTATTGAAGACGAGACATGTAAAACAGTCCTCCCAGGAAAAAGGTATGGAAATGTTTATATCCTTGATGGTTTTGAAAAGATAGATGGTCATATTTGCTTAACATCTATGTCTGATGATCCATGGTTATGGCATAGGAAACTTGGTCATGCAAGCATGCATTTGATAGAAAAATTGTCCAAACATGAGTTAGTTATTGGTCTACCCAAAGTGAATTTTTCTAGAACTCATATCTGTGATGCATGTCAAATAGGTAAGCAAACCAGAAACTCTTTCAAAACTAAAGATATTGTATCTACTTCTAAACCATTGCAATTGCTTCATATGGACTTATTTGGGCCTACTAGAACTGCTAGTATAGGAGGAAAAAGATATGTTTTTGTTATTGTTGATGATTATTCACGTTTCACTTGGGTAATTTTCTTATCTCATAAAGATGAAGCATTAAGAAATTTTGAGATTTTCTGCAAAATGGTTGAAAGAGAAAAAGGGATATCTGATTTCAACAATTCAGAGTGATCATGAAGGAGAATTTGAAAGTAGAGCATTTGAAGACTTTTGTAATGATCAGGGATACACTCATAATTTCTCTGCACCACGATCACCACAGCAAAATGGGGTTGTTGAGAGGAAAAATAGAACCCTTCAAGACATGGCAAGACCCATGTTACTAGATCATTCACTGCAAAATCACTTTTGGGCAGAAAGTGTAAGTACAACATGTCACATTCTCAACCGATGTCTTATAAGGCCCATTCTGAAGAAGACTCCTTATGAACTATGAAAAGGTAAATGTCCTAATATCGTTACTTTTATCCCTTCGGAAGTAAGTGTTTTATTCACAATAACGGTAAGGACAACCTTGGAAAATTCGATCCAAGGAGTGATGAAGGTATTTTTCTGGGCTACTCATTAAATAGTAGATCTTTTAGAGTCTATAATAAACGCACATTATGTGTGGAAGAATCTGTACATGTTATATTCGACAAAAATAACCCCTTGGTCGAGAAAGGAATTACTGCAGATGATGAAGACCAAGCTCAAGAAACTCAGGAGACAAGCAAATCTCAAGAGTCAACTGATAAATCTGCTACGATAGAGTCAGCTAATGAAATCAGCAGCAGTGTACCAGATCATCCGATCAAGTCGAGTATTAATGTAGTGCATCCAAATGAATGGAGAAGCGAACCTGAATATCCTCAAAATTCATCATAGGGGATCCAAATGAAGGAATGAAAACCAGAGGAGCTCTCAAAAATAAAGCAAATTTAGCATTAATCTCTCAAGTTGAACCAAAAAAGATAGAGGAAGCTCTAAAAGATTCAAGTTGGGTACGAGCAATGCAGGAAGAGTTAGATCAGTTTGGTAAAAATCAAGTGTGGAAATTGATACCCAAACCTAAAAATGTTATGTAATTGGAACAAAGTGGGTCTTTAGAAATAAATTGAACGAGGATGGAAAGGTCATAAGGAATAAAGCCAGATTAGCTGCTCAGTTATATTCACAACAGGAAGGAGTCGACTATGATGAAACTTTCGCTCCAATTAGCTCGCTTGGAGTCTATACGAATCCTTCTAGCATATGCGTCGTTTAAGGGATTTAGGTTGTTTCATATGGACGTCAAAAGTGCCTTTTTGAACGGATTTATTAAGGAAGAAGTATACGTGAAACAACCACCTCGGTTTATAGATTCAAAGTTTTCCTATCATGTATATAAGCTAACTAAGGCACTATATGGACTAAAGCAAGCTCCATGTGCATGGTATGATAGACTTAGTTCTTTTCTTATTGATCATGGCTTCACAAGAGGTAAAGTAGACACTATCTTGTTTATTAAAAGATCATTAGAAGGTAATCTCATTATTCAGATTTATGTTGATGATATTATATTTGGTAGTGCTAACCCTCTTATGTGCAAGGAATTTTCAAATCTTATGCAAAGTGAATTCAAAATGAGCATGATGTGAGAGCTAACATTCTTCCTTGGACTTCAAATTCAACAATCTGAAGAAAGAACCTTTATATGTCAGACCAAATACACAAAGGAACTGATTCAAATATTTGGCATGAGCAATGCAAAATCCATTGGCACATCAATGAGTCCTTCAACGAGTCTAGACAAAGATGAACAAGGAATTCCTGTTGATGAAACTAAGTATCGTGGAATGATTGGCTCATTATTGTATTTGACTGCAAGTCGACCAGATATTATGTTCTGCCAGGTTTCAGTCAGCTCTTAGGGAATCTCATCTGACTGCATTAAAGAGAATCATTTGATATCTCATTGGGACTGTCTCTTATAGACTATGGTATCCTCGCTCTAACTCTTTTAAATTAGAAGATTTTTTAGATGCTGACCTTGCAGGTGATAAAGAAGATGGAAAGAGCACAAGTGGTACATGACAATTACTTGGAAAGACATTGATATCCTGGAACAGTAAAAAATAAGCATCAGTTGCATTATCTACCACTGAAGCCGAATACATTGCTATTGGACAATGTTGTGCACACTTACTGTGGATGTCCCATCAACTGGGTGACTATGAACTTTCCTTTAAACCTAAACAAGTCTTTTGTGATAATTCAAGTGCTATTTATCTTTCAAAAAATCCTGTGCATCATTCTAGAGTAAAGCATATAGATATCAAACATCATTTTATTAGAGATCATGTTCTTAAGGGAGACATAGAAATATCTTTTGTTGGAACAACTGATCAGTTAGCCGATATTTTTACTAAGCCATTATTAGAGGATAGATTTTGTGCTTTAAGAAAATTACTTGGTATTACTTGCTTGAATAATAACCTGTAGGACCTATGTATAATACAGTTACTTTTGTAGGTTTAATAATTGTCTTTTACTCTTGCATTAATTACGCCTCCATTTTCCCTCTCTTTTCTTCTTCTTTCACATCAGTTCCGTCGTTCAAAGTTGGAAAGCCAATCATCACGTCTATTCAACTGATGCCTTTTCCTTTTTTGTACTCAACCATCAGAAGGTTCTCTTCTTAAGGCGGAGATCTCTTTTCAATCACTTTCATCCCTATCATCTAGAAAATCCTTCTCCAAAGCTCTGCTCAAACCACTATCGTTCAATGGCCAAACAACCCAAGAACCCATCCGCCTCCACCAGAAAAAGTACCTGCTCCAAAGCAAAACCCTTTTCTATGCCCCAGAACAAGTAGACCTAGGGTGCGACCACTCTAAGGGTTTTGCCTTTTCGCAGGGAGATTTGTTGATCCTTCTCAAATCTTAGAAGAAAAAGCCCTAGAAAACGACCTATGGAAGACCCCCCTACTCCAAAGAAATCCAAGATAGATCTTTCTGTCTCTCTAGAATCTGACCTAAATTTCTCGGATTCTCCAAACATGGATCTCTTCATTTTCTTGAAAGACAAGCCCATTGCTTATGGAAGGGTAGTCGACCTCGATGACATGAAAGAACTAAATTGTAAGGTAAAAATTCTTTTTGTTCATCAAAGGTGGTATAAGTTCTTCTTTATTCCTCCGCCTAAGGTCTATGAACCCCTGGTAAAGATATTTTATGCTAATCTTTGCTCTAGTAAACCTGATAAGTTGGAATCTTTAGTGTTAGGTAAGCACATTGTTCTTGATTGTGCCATGTTTTATTCACCCTTTCAGTATAAATGTTCTGGTTTTCCTATGCTTTTCAAAAATACATGGCCTGATGATTTTAAAATTTCCTTTGATCAAGCTAACGGTGTATTGCTGAGTGTCCCTCTGAATCCCTTCCCAACCAGTTAGGCCCCAGTGATGTTAGTTTCGAAAATTGAGTCCTGGATCACATTGTAGGAACTACTCTGCTTCCCCGCACTAGTTCCTTTTCCACCTTCTCTCAAAGAGACACTTTCTTAGTATACTGCCTTGTGACCAAACTCAAAGTTAAGTTATCCTCCTGGGTCATTAATTTCATGATTGAAAGTGCAGAAGATTCCACCAGTCTACCCTATGGGATGGCCATCACTCACATCCTGGAAGCTCACCAAATTTCTCTGTCCGCTTATCCTTTTATCACTGTTTCAAAATATTACAATTCTAGAGCCTTTGCAAGTATGGGATATGTGAGTGTGAAAGACTCCTGGGTTAAGAAGCACGAAGGTGATGTAAAGCATGCTCCTATAGATCCCAAACCTAAACCATCCGCCTCTCATCCCAGCCTTGGTGATCCTGATCTTGGCGAGAAGCGTCGTACCATTGACATTCAACTCTCTGAAATCAAAAATTTCCTCACAGCCACTCAGTCAACTGTTGGTGACATTCATGCCATTTCCAAAGAAACAAGGTCTGATGTGTCCAAGATAAGAGTTGTCATTCCAGAGTAAGGGAGAATGCTGTCAAGGCTTTTAGGGGAATTCATGACAGGTTGGATGGAATGAGCATCTCGGCCAATGATAGCTTTGAACAACTAAAAGAGGCCATCTGCAACACTCTTACCTATTTTCTGCGTTGTTAATGTGGTTGCTTAAGACAAATTTTTTTTGTTGTGCTGTTAACTCAGCCATTCGACAATTTCTGTTTTTGTTTTGTTTTGGTTGTTTCTTTTGTACTATAACTCTGCTGCATAATGCTATATGTTCTGTTTTAGTTCGTGGGTTGTTATGTTTATTCCCTTTTTGCTGATGCCAAAAAGGGGGAGAAGAGTATATGTATTTGTATACAGGTATAGTTGACTGAAGGGTAAATATACGCTAGCATCGACTGAAGGGTAAATGTCAACTAGCATCCTCTACGGCAGGAGTCGGCCACAACATCTATAACCATGGACTAGTCAACTGCATGAACTGAGAGGGAGTACCATAAACCAGTCAACCGTATACATTGAGGGGGAGTAAAACATAGGGAAGTCAACAATTGTTTATACATATATATTATTTTGTCATTATCTAAAAGGGGGAGATTGTTAGATCTGATTTTAATGATGCAAATAATATATCTGTGCAGGAACTCAAGGAAGCATCCAAGATTGAAAGAATCAAGAGGAAGGAAAGCATCCAAGATTGAAGGAATCAAGAGGAATGAATCAATTAACCATCTGGAGATTCAGAATCAATCAGAGATTGATTTAAATGGAAAAGAAGCAATCGAAAGATCTTGCTAGATAATCAATCAAGTTGCTATTTTCAGGAAGAGCAATAATCAAGGAGTAAAACTCACGTTATCAAAGCTTGTAGAAGGAAAGCTATCAATGAGGAAGAGCAATGGCAAGCTGCTAATTTCGGAAGGACCAACAATCAAGGAGTAAAACTCACTCATCAAGATCTGTAGAAGGAAAGCTATCAATGCCCTCTCATCAAGGAAGAGCAACGGCAAATAACCTTATTCTTGGAAAGAATCAATCTCTTTCCAAGGATCAAATCTCTTGGGTTGTCAAATCTCTTCAGCAAACGGCCTCCTACAAAGTATTTATACACATCCTTAAGGCTTAGACAAACATACTTTGATCGAACCAAACACCCTCTTTTTTTTCTACTGCAAACAAACATTGTAGCTCTCTAGGACCTGTTGTATAACAAGTTAGAGAAGAAAGAGAGAACAACACTGGTGAGGCATTGTATCAAAAAAGACGAGTGAAATAGGAACTGAGCTATCACGTCATTTCCATTGTACTCGAAGAAACACATTCACTAAAGAGAACTCCCTTGCAACCCAAGGGGATTAGACTAGGATTCACATTGAATCTGAACCAGTATAAAAATTTCGGTGTCTTTAATTCCTGCATTTACTTTCAGCATCTTATATTATGTTATTACAACTATCAGTTTATTGCATCTAGTCGATTAATTGGAAAATCAGTCAACTAACAGAGACTATGTTTAAAAGTATACAATTCACCCCCCCTCTTGTACTTTCACAAAGTATCCTGTGTTCACGTGGGGTTCGGAAAAGAATCGTAATCTAAGTGAGTGTGATCTAGACAGCCTACCCTGATACAAATATCACTGGCTCATTCCGCGGCTCGAAGCTATGACCTATAGGTTACACGGAAATAACCTGATCGTTGCTTTATGACTCCCTTCTCTCTAAACAAATTAATAACATCATTAAAAAAAAGGTCCAAACGCTGAATATAACTACTTAATTTTTCGAATGAGATGATTCACAAAATTTGACATAATATCGAAGCAAGTGGAGATTTTGGTTTGAGTCTCATCATTTATTGTCACCAAAAATTTTCACGTATTTGACCAAGAAGTCAATAAAATTTAAAAGTATACTATAATTTCATGCATTTAAGTAGTTTAATTTCCTCATGATTTTACTTGTACATATTCGACATCACCAAACAACTTCCTTTTTGTTTTGTGATTTTCATCATCAAATTTCCAACCAATCTTTTTGGGGCGAATCTAGCCTTAAGCCTATTGGGTTTTCGTCGACTTAATAGCTTTTGCTTAAATTTTGTATTTGTATTAAAAAATTTACGGTGTACTTATTTATTATATATATATATATATAACTCGAAATTGCTATAAGAACCTATAAACTTAAAATCTTGAATTCGTATATGCTTGCTTTTCATACGAATATGATCAATTCAAGCCATGCAATTGCATGAGAAAAGTCTCAAGACAATTCCAATGTTTCCTCTCCAATCAAAGATTAATTCCCTTTGGTGGGGTTAAGGATTTGGATATAAAAGGTAAACTGGATTCTCCTCAATTAATCCAATTATTCCTTTTCTAGAATTTTATATTCTTTCTTCTAGACTTTTAATTATATGTGGTCACATACTACATTTTCATTGTCTTACATCATTGT
The DNA here is from genome assembly GCF_000393655.2 of Nicotiana sylvestris. NCBI lineage: Eukaryota > Viridiplantae > Streptophyta > Magnoliopsida > Solanales > Solanaceae > Nicotiana > Nicotiana sylvestris. The sequence goes on from NC_091066.1 coordinate 5,383,390, forward strand.
ATACGAATTTACTTTTGATATACGTACGTGTCCATAGTCTATCTGTATTACGAGAAACGTAGAGTATTTGAAGAGTTCAACTTAACTTGATAGTGTATATATATATATTGTCGATGCATATAACTAAAACTTATATTATAGAGTAATTTTTGTACACTTATAGTGTACGATTTTTACACCATCAGGTTAAGATGATCCATAACATTAGATATATTAATTATAGTTGTCCTAATTTGATAATTTAAAAATATAACAAATAACTGGCTAAAATATACAGATAATGCAAAAGCTTCTTAACTCTATCATTTTATCGGTTAATTTATTGGAAACAACCTCTCACCTGCATAAGATAAGGGTAAGGTCTGCGTACACAGAGGCGAAAGTACAAGTCGCAATACGGGTTCGGGTGAAACTAGCAGTTTTTGCTTAAACAGTGTATTTGATATATAGAATTCATTAAATATATATGTACAAATATTAAATTTAAACTCAGTCACTAACACTTAAAATCGTCATTTTAAAATCCAGAACTCATAAGGTTGAAATCTCAGCTCCGTCTCTGTACGTACACATTATATTTTTTAGACCCTACTTGTGAGAATATGATGAGTATGTTAATTCTATATTATATGTAGTCAAGCTCTCTATATAAACCCTTATGACCCTCTTATATATCTCCCAAGCGCACACTTAGATATATTCCCATATATATTATTATTCTCCTTTCTTCTACAAACTTTTTATATTTTAATATCTCCACAAATATTAAGAAGAAGATCATGTCTGGTGTTTGGGTATTCAAGAATGGAGTACTCAGACTCGTAGAAAATCCAGGAGATCATTTCCAAGGTTCTAGGAAAGTGTTGGTTCATGTTCCTACAAATGAAGTTATTACATCCTATGCAATTCTTGAAACTAAACTATATAATCTTGGTTGGGAAAGGTACTATGATGATCCAGAATTACTTCAATACCATAAGAGATCTACAACTCATCTTATTTCTCTCCCAAAAGATTTCAACAAATTTAAAACCATGCATATGTATGATATTGTTGTCAAGAATCGCAATGAGTTTGAAGTTAGAGACATGTGATAAGAAAGACAAAAATCACAAGGTTTATGTTTTGATAACTAATTCTTAATTAATTCTAGGTGTGATTAGTCTTTTTGAAATGTTGTATTTTTGTTTTGGTTGGTTTTCAGAGTGTTGTAACTAGTTTTTGGTATGGAGTTTTGTTTAATTTCATGGTTTGTATGTTAGAATTGTTCTAGATTTAGGTTACTATCTGATGTTTCTGCTTTGATTTTACTATTATCTCGTTGTTGTTACTGCCTCCTTTCCTTCTTGCCTTCTTTATTGTTGTATTTCTTTTTCTATATTGCTATGAGTATGCTTGCCTGAGCTGAGAGTCTATCGAAAATAGTCTCTCTGCCCGTACAATGTAGGAGTAAAGTCTGCTTTAGTCGTACTATTATTTTGTCGTTGTTACTGTCTCCTTTCCTTCTTGCCTTCTTTATTGCTGTATTTCTTTTTCTATATTGCTATGAGTATGCTTGCCTGAGCCGAGAGTCAATCAAAAATAGTCTCTTTGTCTTTACAATGTAGGAGTAAGGTCTGCGTATATGCTACCCTCTTCAAACTCCACTTGTAGGAATACACTGAATATGTTATTGCTGTATTGTTGTTGGTACTTATGTTAGAAACTGTTGTACCTGCAAAAAGAAATATTTGAAAGCCAATGTAGTGCGTATATATTTAGATCGAGATCCCAATACGAATATCGGACGCCTGATAGGAGAAGAGAAAATAGGGTAAGGGAGTTTGATGTTGATGGCTTCCCATGCATTTAATGTACCATATTCCATTTTTGGAAAGTATAGTCCTCGGTTTTTATTCATGAATATATCTTTTCTTATAACCAAACAATGTTTCTATGCCTTTGAACTTTCGTATAAATCCAAATACATTCACATAAATCAGGAATTCTAATTACTAGCCAGAGTGAAATGAAGAATTATTATTGGAACCCATTAACCTAAAAAGGTGATTAGAGGTGCTTATCATATCTATAATCAAATACCAATTGTTTAGGAGTAGATTCTTATTTCACTAAAGCAAATCAGGGTATCTCCTCTACAACTACAACCCAGTAAAATTCTACAGGTGCGGAGTCTGGAGAGGGTAGTGTGTACGCGAACCTTACCCTTACCTCGATGGATCGGAATAGAGAGGCTGTTTTCGATAGATTCTCAGCTCAAGAAAACGAAAAAGAGGAAAAGAGATAATATATGAGTATTATCGACAGTAACCATAGAAATAATAACAGCATCATAAGAACTAGAAAATAGATGCAACACAATAACAATAACCAGTAAAGAAGGTCCGATGCTATGAAAAATGGAATAATAACAATCGTATCTCCTCTACGAGACCATTTAATCCCTTTTATTTTTCTCATATATATGCAAATCAAGAAGTTTACCTTTTGTACACTAACAAAGTAATTAAAAAAAATACAACCGTTAAACATGTTATTTCAAGATAACTATTGATATATGTTCATAATATATGAGATTAATAACCTGAAAAATTATAAGGGATTTAATCAGTGGCTGATGTAGCTTATTAGCGGAGTACTCTTAATGGAAACCAATATTTACTTATTTAAACACTAGAATATACTCCATATGTGAACAACTACTAAACTTTTAACAAATAATATATTTTGTACTCAAAATTTCATAAGTTCAATAAGTTTAGTGCGAAGAATTAACTTTAACGGCCGAATCCATCGAGTTTAAATTTTAAATCCATAATAAATATTTATACTAAGTGCGTACAAAAATAACTATTAAACAAGTTGAAGTCTACTATATAAATCCTTTTAATTTGTTGATTTTCGATCGAATTTAGTATATATGTATCAGGCATATTTAACCGTTCCGGCATCGATCCAATTTAGTATGTTAGATCCAATCTCATCATTACTTTTAATTAGGGGTGTACAAAGAAAAGAAAAATGATAAATTGCACCAAACCGATGATTCGAGTCAAACCAGAAAAAAAAATTTGATTGTGGTTTGGTTTGATTTGGTTTTAACTAAAAAAAAATCACACCGAAACCAAACCAACCCGATAGTACATTTCTAGAATTTTAAAAATATTTTATACATATAAATATATATATTTATTATAATGTAATTTATAAATATTTCTTAACTTTCTTACAGTTTCATCTTTTAACGTATTACTTCAAGAATATATAAATTTTATAGCCCATAAATGTAGTAGCTAAAACAAAATTCAAATCAATATTAATGCTGACAAAAGAAATTCAATTCAACACTAGGAATGATGATAGTATTGAATATCTATTTTTTAGTTTTACACTGGTCTATAATAAAAATGCTTAACTTATTTTATCATTTTCTTTAGTACTTAGTTATGTAATTAATAGTATTTATTGGCTATACTTATTTTAGCATGACCTATATAGTGTTTTTAGATTATGCAAACTTTCATTATGGCTTGTTAATTAACAATATATTGCTTTATGCAATTTTACTATCTTTGTTATTGAATATTTTAGAATAATGCTATGACTTATCTCATATTATTGTATTATTTTCTTGGAAAATACATTATATAGACATTGTATCTTACTAGGACTAAAAAAGTATTTGGAGTACAAGTTACATATTTTGTGCTATGAAGACTTTACCGGAAAAAAATTCAAAAAAAAATCGAGAATGAAAAACCCGACTTTGTTGGTTTGGTTTATCTATACTATATTAAAAACACGAAGCCCCTTAGCGAAATATCGTTTGCCTTTTTTACCCTTTAAAAAAGTTTTTACACTAGACAAAATAGTCATTTTAACTATTTTCCTAATATTTATGAATAATCATTTAATTATTTGCCAAATATTTAGGACTTCGAAATCAATTATATTTTATATACAAAAATCTTCCTTATTTAAATTATGCGTAATATAACATATATGAAAAGGATAAATAATAACAATCTAAAAAGAAAAGGAAGAGTAATATATGTCTTCGAAGAATCAGTCAAAATCAAATAATTGTACTGCTATCCTCCTTTCTTTTTCTCTAAATTAATACTGTTTACAACTAAGTTTTTATCACAATTATAAAGAATAATATTATAAACCTAATAATTTGTAGGAACGATACTGTTGTATTGCATAGAAATATTTGCACTTTGAAATCAAATAAAATTTCAAAATTATTTAATATTTTCTTATTTGAACTATGTTAGAAGTTCTAATATTATTAAAATTCTAAAATCAATTAGAATTTGAACTTATGTAGATATGTTTCTTGTTTGAACTACGTACAAAAAATCATAATGCATGTTACTTTTTCTAATATTTGTATCTTAATTTTTTTTTATTAAATACAACTTTATCTATCTAAATTTTTGTATCTTAATAATTTTCCTAATATTTAGGTATTAATTACAACACTAAAGAAGTTGTGGCTCCTATTTTCTCTCTCTCTCTCTCTCTCAAACGTTGCATCTTACATGCTTGTGTTATTTTCTAGACAAATATCTAAAATTTTAATAAATTATCTGTAATTAATATTTTATCTAACATAGAACGAATTTTTGAATGATATAAAATAGTCGTCTATTTAATTTGAAATATTTTTTTGTCAATGCTTTCTTTAGAAAAAGTACTTTCCGAGAGTAGTAGTTTGTATTTGACCAATAAATTTAAAATATAATTTTACCAATATTAGATCAGAAATTTGTGCTTGGCCGATTTCTAATTAAATTTTCAGCTTCTGTTACTACCCAAAAAATTGTAGATTTCCCTCAAAAGTTTATCCAAATACCTTAACTCTCTAAAATAAGAATTTTAGGAAGGATTTGAAAACTAATTTAATCAACGAAACTATTATCAGTTAGGAATTCTTATTTGAATACTTAGTATGAAAGATTTTAAATAAATTTTTACCTATAAAGTCTTTATTTGAATAGGTAGAATGCCTATTTTGAAGTCAATTAAAATTTTATTTAAAAGATCCAAAAGTAAAATGTCAAATATTATTTTACTATTATTTTAAAATAAAACTTTTTGTGGATAAACTATAATTTCAATTGAATATTTAAACCTTAGGATAAAATAATATTAAGAAAGAATCAAGAAAAGATATTTATTTACTTTAATGTTGAGAATGAATAATTAAGTCGGGATAAACTAATATTAATAATTTGAAACCAAGGATATTTATTTCCTTTAATGTTGAGAATAAATAATTAAGTCTTTGAAAAACTAACAACGAAAAATTACACATTTGATCGCACGACTAAAATATTTACGGTCGCTAGCCAATATGCATATACTATATTATATATTTTTCAGCTATTTTCCTGGGTGGATGACTATTTAAGTTAATCTCAAACAATTAGCAAATGAATTCAATTCAATTCTTTTACAAATTCATCATATGATTAAACTTACTTTTAAGTCAGCAAAACTCTTACAATACATAAATTTAGTTCTATTAGAAAGCATTGCGGTGAAAGAAATAAGAAAATAAAGTAAAATGGATTATATTATAATATTATGGGTCAAATTAGTACAAATACAAATTTGAAGCAATAAAGATGAAATAGTAGAGTACAAAATATTTTTAAATGAATTGTCATTAATTATAAAAAATTTTCTTTTTGCATTCAGTCCAACAAATAATGACTCTGCATATATTTATATTAAGTTATTTGTTATATATTATTAATTAAATATTACTCATTTTTAGAGTTTTCATTGTTCTATAGCTATTTATTCTAGGAACTATGGCCAACCTCCTCATTCGCAAATCTCTAAAAGACCGCAAGATTCGATTTTTCAATTAGCATTGTTTGTCAATGTTACGATCCAATTTAGGATCATGACCGGCGCTTAGGAGCAAGTGCCCTCAAGTAAGCCTCATCGGTATTTACAGAAAATCGGACAGAGTTTCCCCTATTTTAGGACTATCCAAAAGTTTTCCTGTCTCATAAACAAATAACAACCAACCAATATTCACCTAAATCAGTCACAACCCTCGTCAACTAACCAAAAATGAGTTTTCACCAAAATTACAAAACTTATTAACATAATAATACTAATCCCGTTTCAAAAATATGAAAAACAAATGCAATATCCAATATAACGAATGAATAACCATAACACTAATAAAAATGACTATGGAGCGACTCTAAGAATTCAAAACCAAAGACGATGACAAATAAATAGACTCTTCGCCCATGCGAACAAGTGTGGGGCTCACCAGGAACTATTAACTTGTATACTCCAATTAACGAAATCCTCAATCGCGTCAACTGCTGTCTCTGTAAAAAAAATAGCGGGGAATGAGTCGCTAGCTCAGTGAGTGATAACACTTAACCACAACCGTTTTTTTTCATGGGACAAGTCAGAAAACATGATCGTACAATAATTAAAAATATCATGAAATAAATGCCTTTTTTCAGAATCGGTAACAACAATCAATCTTGTCTGTTTTCATGTAAGCAGGAATCAATTAACAATTCAGTAATAAACTCGGTAAATATTGTCATATCCAATATTTTTGGGAAGGTTCCAAGAAAAGATCATGTAATCTGTATCTCTGTGTGGACCCCTTCATAATAAGAGTCAAATACAATTGTAGGTCCCTACTCGAGGGAAAACTGTTACTGTATGCTAGTTCTACTTTCCCACTAGCGAGGGCTATAACTTTAATCGGTAATCTGTGAATACGAGGTGCACCAGGTCTAACGAGCCCGCCGTTAGCTACGGGATCCTTCAAAGTTTCCTCCCATTTATACTCTTTCTTGTAAACAGTAAATACCCGTACAAAGGTATTTTTAAAATAATAAAGGGCATATCATTTCTTATCAAATCTTGTTATTTTATTTTGGTAACAGTAATCATGTCTCAAGTAACAGTAAAACATGTCTAGTAATAGTGAGAATAATTCAAATAATCGTAACATCTCAAGTAATGGTAAAACATATCTAGTAACGGTGAAAACATTTAGATTAATCGGTAAACATCTCAAGTAAACTGTTCGGTATCATATCAAGTAAAGGACTTGTCCGACATGCAATTTCAAAGCATCGGCAATACATTTATTTTCAAAATCATATATAAACCATGCAGGTTATGAAAACACAAATTGCGGTAAGATTACTACTCACAGTACTTGTGTCGAAATACCAAATTCGTCACCTCGAGCGATCTGTACGACTTTTCTTCAATCAATCTATAATCACGTCAACATTGAACTCGTGTTAATTTCCTTGTTTAGGCTAATTCTTAGTTAATTTAGAATACCCAACCTTTAAGGTTTCATATTTGACTTTTAATTCGCTGAATCATATTTACCCATGCTATGAGTAATTTAAATTAGTCCAAAATCTTCTTTTAAAAAAAGAAGAAGGCATTTATGTAGTTTAGTTCCATGTACTATTCAATTTCTTTACTCATGTGTATAAGTTAAAACTTAAATAGTATATTGTCTATAATATCTTTTTTTTTTGTTTGATACTTAAATTTTCAATACACGATAGAATCCCATGAACATATAAATCGGGATTTAAAGAAATCCTAGGAACTGAAGAAGAATCAAAGAAAGGGAAAATTGACCTTTTTATGTAGGAATCAATAATGAAGCTTGATAATCTTTCTTCCTTCTTCCTTCTTGAAATTTACTGATAAAAGCTTCTCTTTTCCCTTAAAGCATTGTTGCCTAGTGGTGGGCATCGGTTCGGTTCGGTTTTGAACATTATCGATTTTGCCTATCGGTTATCGGTTTACAAATATCATAACCCGATAACCAAACCGATAAGATATTGGTTATCGGTTATCGGTTATCGGTTAATCGGTTATATATCGTTATCGGTTCGGTTATCTGTTTACCCGATAACATAAAACAACTAAAAAAAATTGCAATATATAAAACAAAGAAATCAAACTGCCAGAACGTGTAAACTGCCAACTTTTGTTGTTTCTTAACAAAAGCACGCTCCCACTTCTGTGCAGTATCTACTGATGTCTGGCGGAGAACTGGTGGTGAGTCTTGCGTCTTGACTCTTGGGGGCTGCGACGGAAATAAGAATGAGAACTGAGAGACAAATGACTGAAGACTGAAGAGTGAAGAGGGAATTAGGAAAATAAATATCCCTAGTATATACTTAAGGGTAAATTAGTAAATTATATCATTCTTATTGGGTTATCGGTTTTTACCCAATAACAAAAATGCAAACCGAGCCCGAACCGATAACCCAATAAAAAAAAATTTAACCCGTTACCGAACCGTTAACCCAATAACCCAATTCCGATAACCCAATAAAGAATTAACGATTCGGGTGATCGATTTTACCCGATATATGCCCACCCCTGTGAGCCTTCCGCCCCTTCCCTTAATCCCTTACTTTCTTTTCCTATTGGCCAGATTTTCATCTAGTGGGCTTGGGCCCTTTTGGTTCATTCTTTTTTTTTAAAAAACAAAATTAGTTGCTAATGACCAATATATCCTTGTCTAAAATTAGGGATATTACAGTCAAATTCATAAGTAATAAAAGTTTTTTTTTGTGTTAGCTTTTTTTTTTCCAGTATTTGATCATGGAAATAAACAAGTTTCACAAGATTTTGTCACAAAGCTTTTACAAATCATAATATGGCATCAAAGAACTTTAGTGCGACATGATTTCTTTTTTTATTGAACTAGCTAATCAGCATTCATCATTTTTAGGAATTTAACTTTGTTTGAACTTGTAGTTTGTAATTTAAATATATTAATTAATAATATAAATGTAATTTGTCAAAGTTATATACTCATTGATATAGGTACACGCGCAAAGCGCGTACCCTAAGACTAGTAGATTTAAAAACCCGACACTATTGATTTGGTTTGATAATTAAAAAATTTGAACCAACCCGACTTATGTATACCCTACTTTTAATAAATAAGTTAATTTGAGAGGGAAAAGAGAATTTTAAAAGTAATATAATAGCATATGCAATGCCCTCAATTAGATGAACCATTACGATCAAGCTACATCTGCCCATGTTCTTGCTTGTGGCGAACCCAGGTGCGGAGATGGCCCGAGTCCAAGTCATGATCGAATTAGTCCAAGCACAAAAGTAGAAAAGTGCGTATATATATGGAGCTCGATTAAAAAATTATATATAGAGAGAGAGAAAGATAGAGAGAGAGCGCGCTCGATTAATCTGACAAAGCTACTGAATTCCCATGAACATGTAGGTTATATTTTAGATTTGCCACTGCTTTTGCTACACGATGATTAGCTAACTGATATTAATACTTGAATTTTTCTTCATGTCAAAAGGGAATTCAACAGCTCACATATAACTAAAAAAAAAATATTTTTACTCTATTTACATAGTGTAATTTTTCGACGATTGGATTTCGATATATTGAACCCCCTACACTCTGCTTAGTTCCGCCATTGGCTATATATTAGCTAGTCATCACCTTGTTGAAGATAAATGACAAGTTTTTCGTAGTCACTCTTTTTGAATTCTTAGTTATTTATGGTTGTGGAACTAGTAATATTCTAGTTTAATGTAATTTCAGAGTCGACATATATTATATTATTTATATAAAATATATTTATAAAAACCAACGAGATTAACAACAAAGTCGTTGTAGTATAGTGGTGAGTATTCCCGCCTGTCACGCGGGTGACCCGGGTTCGATCCCCGGCAACGGCGTCTCTTTTTTTGTTACCAATTTTCTTCACAGCTGAGTCATGGCTCCTAACACCATCGAACCCCTGTTCGATCCCTGCTCTTAGCTCAGGCAGAATTAGAATATTTTGGATTTTTTTTTTTTGTGGTTTTCTATTCGGTGTTTGATTTCTCCATTCCTCCGTTTAATGGATAACCATTTGTTACTAATGGAGAATTTCTTATCATCGTAAATTCAGATGATAATATTTATACTAACGGAAACCATAAACTTCACACACAATAGAGGGCAGGGCCGTCGGGTGCACTAAACTCCCGCTACGCGTGAGGTTTGGGGAAGGGCCGAACCACAAAGATCTATTATACGCAACCTTACTCTGTATTTCTGCAAGAGGCTATTCCCATGGCTCGAACCCGTGACCTCCTGGTCACATCGCAACAACTTTACCAGTTACGCCAAGGCTCCCTTTCTTCAGACACAATAGAGGGATATGATAGAATTTTAAAAAACATATATATAGATAATGAATGAAGTTTCTTCTTCCATTTTATCCCATTCACCGGTACTAATCATTGATACTGTAAAAGTCGTTTTAGTGTTTTTGTGCCAGCTCATGATGTAAATGAGTCGCACATACACCCTAGTACATGTTCTTCGACACTGAGGGCACCCCTGAAGAGCAAGGGATCCCCAATTAATCCAGATTTACCTAGCATATTCAATTTCAGAGTTTGAAATCAAAAATTTTAATTAAGAATGAAAGATCATATTCATCGCACAACAACTCTTGGTAGCAGCAAAATTTAAAATATAATATTAAAGAAATGCTTAGAAAGGGCCAAAGGACTATTGTTTCTAGGTTTTGGTAAAATCTTAGCTCTTGTCCAAGTACCATTAAATTAATGGAGTTTTACATATATACTTGTCACATCAAAATAAATTTAAGTCACACTTTCTATAATAAATAAATAAATAAAATGTTTATAATCATAAGTAGAGAAAGAAATATGGTGAACACCATGGTTTTTATATTAAATGAAAACAATCTTCACACATTAAAACTGACATAATATTTTGCCTATTATTTTAGCACATAATTTTTTTTATTTGATAATTATGGTATTTGAATTTACGTACATTTCGATTAATTTCGTAAAATAATCTTTTTAAATTCAGTTTAACTAGAAGTACAATGGGGCATATTTGAAAAGGCATAAACTCAATGGCTGACCAGACCACATCTTTTGATATATAACCTTCAGGGGCTCGAAAAGTCAAGAATCATTTCAGAATTTGAAAAAAAGGGCAAATCTAGATGTGTCTTCTTCAGCCATTGGTTATAATTGTAAGCAGTAAGATTCTGTTTGTTACCTTAAAAACAGAATAAAAGCATTTTATTTTATATTATAGCACAATATTTGACGACGATGATGTTCGGATTAGCTTGCCTGCATCTCGACTAAAGTTATTCAAAAGAGAACGAAATCGTTAAACGAACCGATTAGGCTTATTGGTATCGGATTATCGGAGTAGATGAACGGATTAAGATTTTATAATTAACGGCTTAACGGTTTGGGAGTAGATTACTCAATTATCTTATTGGGTAAACCGTTAACCCGTTAACAATTTTTATATTTACACTTTTACCCTATGTATATAAACTTGTTGCTACATTATTGCATAAGCAGTTGTACATAGATTGATAGAACTTTTTGTAGCTAATAGTAGTCGTCTCTGGCTTCTCATGAATTATGAGTGGACATGAATTGAATTCCTCTCCGGGCCATTTTACTTAAGTTGGGTTTGTTTCATTACTTCACTTACAATTAGAGTTTGAAGTTTGTCTGTAAGTGGGTTTTTCTAATTGTTTTGTGGATAACAATGATAAACAGACAGTTTCAACTATGCATTTGGCCATTTGGTATTGATTGTTCAAAAAATTCAATTTTGTTTAAACGATAAACCGTCCGATAATCGTTAATCCGATATCAATATGTTCGTTGTCTTATTAGATGGCTAGCGGATTACTACATTTATTTAAGTGTAATTATCCGCCTTATCCGCCCGATAAGCACCCCTAATCTCAACTAGTTTATTGATTACCTACTACTTTCCACCATTACAAGCAGAAGCATATGTAGTTAGGGTACATGTTGAACCTCAACATATGCATTTTTTATACCGAGTAAGAAGGTGGAAAATCACTAAAATTTAATAAATTTTGAATCGATAATTATACTCTAAAAGTGCAATGAGTTCAATGGTAACAAAATAAAGATTACAACAACAGCTAGAAAACCCAGGATAATCTTACAAAATGGAGTCTGGGAAGGGTAGTGTGTACGCATACCGTACCCTACCCTGTGAAGGTAGAGAGGTTGTTTCTGATAGACCCTCGACTCAAGAAATGTAAACAAAATAAAGATTGAATCATGGATCCGCTTCTGAGCACAAGTACCGGATAACTTTGCTCGCCAAAACTTAGAAGAAAAGTCATCTAAGTTTTTTTTTTCCTCTAATGGGAGTTGAACTCTGGTGAATAACATAATAACTCTAACATAAGCAAACTATACAATAGATTACAAATGAAGTGAAGGTCTTTTGCAGAACAAGTTCAAACAAATCTAAAAATGGTGAATAACATAATACTTCTAACATAAGCAAAACAACCCCCTCCTCTCCTCCCTATCCCGGACCTCGGTTCCCTTACCTCAGGATCAAAATACAAAAATAAATGAAAAAGAATAGACAAAATTGTTCTTCAGATTGAGAAACTCATAGGCGAGTCGATGCTTTTGAGGTTCGTTTGTTCATTCCAAGGATTATCACAATTACTGTCACATCGTCGTGATATTTCCTCCTCCTCCCAGCTGGTATGCTCATCAACTCTTCCTTACTAAATCCTGCAAATTTATTGAATTAATTCAAACTTTTCGCAGCTATATCCACAATGCAGTTGATAGCCGATACAACCTCAGAGGATCATCAGCTCAAAATTCTATTCTTTTGCTGATCTCACTGTGTTAACTACTTAAACTAAAAAATGCTTAGTAGTATGTGATAGGTTGTGTGGTTATCATATAATGTAGTTTCATTGACTTTGTTATACCCTCAGGAAGCAAAATTGTGCTGACAGTCGAAATAGTAGTCTAATAGGTACTGTTCGATTAAGTTTAATACGTCGTCCATCCCAATTTATGCGACGGTATTTGACTAAACATAGAGTTTAAGAAATAAGGAAGACTTTTGAAACTTGTAATCTAAAATAAGTCATAGATAACTGTCTGGTTATAAGGGTAAAATGGTCATTTTAAAGTTGAATTGTTACTAAATATAAAAAAAGTATCATTTTGGGACGGACTGTAAATGAAGGAGTGTCACATCAATTGGAACGGAGGGAGTATAGAACATCCACAGATAAAAAAATAGTTGATATGGTCGAATGGAGATGATATCGATGCAGATGTCTTACCTGCACAATCTGCTGCTCGAATTACAAGCTGCTCCAGCAGAAATTTGGCTGGATCGCCAAAAGGGTAACGTTGAATATAAGAATGGACAAGCTTTACAACCTCATCATTGTTGAAGAAGTCAAATAGACCGTCGCTTCCAAGTACAACAAAATGATCAGAACTTGATATTTCATGTACAGTCAGAGACGGTTGTACAGAAATATATGGAGGACTGATTAGATTTCGGACGCGAAGAATTCCCATCAAAGCATCATTCATACTCTTCTGCAATAAGAAAATGAAGTGTTATCCTTCCTAATAGGTAAGAAGCAAAAGATTAAAAGATTATATCAATTTTGGCACCAATACGATGCCACAACGATAGTCATCTAGTGTCCATTAGCATAAATTGGCTACATAAATGAAAACTTCAAAATTCTCAGTAATTTAAAGAAACAAAAAATGCAGTTTGAGATAAGGCGCGCCAAAGTATAAGGTAACTATAAGGTGCACCAAAGCAAAAGCAATAGAAGTTGCACCTTTTTCAAGTAACCAACTCCAAGTGCCCGAGTAACCTTTAGCTTTCCCTTGACTTTCCCACCCACGATCGTTGAGTGATCTTCAGGATGATTCTTTAATAGTTGGATTCTTTCAGATTCATTATCGACAGTATGACTAACAGTAAGCTGAACAGCTTGCAATCGTCCATCACTATTAGTAACGATGCTTTCACCACAAGTTGCCAATACAGCTCGACTATCTCCTGCATTGAGCACATACAAGTTCTTCCCAAGTAGAAGCGCAACTAATACACAGGATCCAATCGATACTAAGTCAGGACGGTCATCCATTTCCTGTTCAACCATGTGAAGGAAATCGTTCTCAGCTTGAGTAAGAGCCTGTTCCAGGCTATTAAGTACTTTTTGCTTAAAAGAGGTACACGGCTTCTCCACATCTAAATAAGGAAGCGCATTACCAAAGCAATCAACATATGAGCCCTTATTAACTTTAGAATCTCGTTCGAGTTCCCAGTCCAATAAACTAAGGTAATGTCTAATTGTTTCATACAATGTTCCAGCCAGAAAATCAGCTGCATCTCTTCCATTAAATCCATCATATATGGCACAGAAAAGCGAGTCGTTCTCTTCTGAACAGACAGCCTGTACTCTGTCTTCACCCGCAGCACCACCCGCTATTTTAACTTCTGTTGCATTAAAGAAGCTTTCACTCGAAGATTTCATTGAAGATGAATTGTCTTCAGCTAGCTCACTTGGAGAGGACGGACTACAACTTAAGTTTGACAAACTACTCTGAAAAGACGATGACAATAAATCCAACTTTGAAAAGGATGGAGAAGAGGGTATCCTGCGGAATGAAGTAGGTGAATCCAGTGCGGGCAGTATCTCAGCCCCAAGCAATCCGTTGCAAATATTTGTGTTAGCTAGTGTGGCATTGGCACTTAGAGCAGCACCAGAAAGGCAAGAGAAGGAACTGTTGGCTCTTCGAAGTTTAGTTCCAGGACGCATGTCAATACCATCTGATTCATCGCCAGAATCATCAGTGTTGGAATTACAGTGATATCCAAAACTTACTTTGATTTCCGCTCCAGGATCAGTTATTGCTTGTCCACCCATCATTTGTGCCTAGAAACAAGTCAACAATCTCCGTTAGATCCCATACCATTTTTAGACCAAGGACAATACTACGCTACATAGTATTTTACAGCAAATACAATTTTTGTTTTGATGTGAATACATATTCTCAAGAATCTTGAGTATGCTATTACAAGACATTCTCAAATCTCAACTACTTTAAAATTATTAAACAAACTACTGCACACTGGACGGACAAAGAAGCTAGTCAATAAAAAAGAACCTCCAGTTTCTTCTCCTTCCCAAGGAGGGAATTCAAATAATCGCTCGTAAACTAGAAATTAATCAGGTAGCAAATTGCCATAAACAAGTGTTATGAAATAGCCCTGCTTGGCTTATCCTTGATTGTGTGGTGGAAAAATTAGAAACGCTAGATGTTTTCATTTCTAGAATCTATTTATTCCAAACAACACAGTTCTGCAGTACCCTAGATCAAACCGTGAACATCACCCTAGATCAAACCAAAACTGCGAAAGCCCAAAATTATACATGCTCATTTGAGATTGGATATTGTACCACTATTTTAATCCTTGTTGGAATATAAAGTTTAGCATGCTAGATGAAGTTGAATAGAAAATGGATCCATATAGCCAACTCAATCCAAGAAAATAAGGCTGGATATCTAGCATCTGGTACCCACTGGTCCGACTAATCCAGAATTCACGCCATGTAGAGCTCACTAAGAAAGATATTCTCATTCGCTCTCTCTTCTTGTTCTTTTCTAGATTTTAATTGGTAATACTAGCTTCTTTGGCATATATTGTCCACTACCTTCCTATTGCATTTCAGATAAGAAGTTGTTTTTACATCTTTAACCAGTGATCATTGCGTCAAAACTCCCCAGTAGTAAGTAATACTATTGCATTTCAGATAAGAGGTTATTTTCACGTCTTGAACCTAGTGACCAACATATCACTAAAGGAGCAAGGCTCCAACTAATAAGAAGTGGCGGAGCCACATACAACCAAAGGGTGTCAATCGACACCCCTTCGCCGTAAAATTACATTATATCGATAGATATGTTTTTTTTGTTTTACGTATATATATTATACGTTGACACCCCTTAACTTTTTGGTGTATTTAATTTTTATATTTTGACACTCCTTAGTAAAAATTATGGCTCCGACACTGCTAATAAGCACTACTAAAAGTCATAAATAACAAATCCTTTTCAGATAATTTATCCATTTTCAAGATTATACATCCCAAGATACTGTTAACAATCCAAAATTTCCTATATGAAAATAAAACACATATAGATTACAACATGAAAATGACTAGTTTCTCATGAAAAACACAAAACAAGCAAATCCACACCAACCCATTAACTGAAATAACTGAAAAACAGAAGCAAAAAAAATTGATAAAAAGCAAATCTTTTACAAAGAGTTTCACCATTTTCAAGACAAGATTATACAAAAATATAGTATTAACAATCCAAAATCTCCCAAATGAACATAAAATCATAGCACATGCAGATTACAATAACAAGATCAGTATTATTGCTAGTTTCTCATGGAAAACAAAAGCAGCAAATTAATCCAATCCACACCAACCCCATTAACTGAAATAACTGAAAAACAAAAATAACTGGTAATTTGCCAATATAAGTTAAAATTATAACCAAAAACTAACCTTACTTGGATTTTGATGTTAACCCCAGATGACAAAAACAGCCAAGAAGCTGAAAATGCTCAATCTGTGTGCTTAGTTTAAATTGTTTACAGAAGCAAAGTGTTAAAGAACAGAAGGAACAAAGAGAAATAAAGATAAAAGTTTGTGATAAAATTGGATGGCGTTTATTAAATGGAAGAAACAAAAAAAGGGGCGGCTCGGTTGGAGAAAATTTCTATGGATGACGTTGATAGAGGAAGTCAGAATTTCTGTACAAAGATTCACTTCACACCAATGGTGGTAATTTTGTTATACAGTAGTTTGAGGAAAAAACAAAGTGCAGGCTTTTTATTATTTTGTTATTTTGGGAGGTTTCCTAATTGGCTTGGGACTCTTAGGCCTTGTTTAAGATTAAGACGTCTATCAGATTAAGATATTTGAATCTGAATATATATTTGAATATATTAAGATATGTATTAAGATTTGAATACTAAATAATTTAAACTGTTTGATTTTTAATATTTGAATATATAAAATTTATTTTTATTTAAAAATTAATAAATATAAAATTCAAATAAAATATTAACTAATCTAATATTCTATCAAGAAAATATATAATTTTTAAAAATATGATGGTTGTTGGTGGTGATGGTTAATGGATGAATACCGACTAGAGAGGGTGGTTGGTGATAGTTTTGGTTGATCATGGTGATTCATGCTAGTAGCTAATAGTGATTGGTAGTGGTGGCGATTATGATTGAGGATAGTGGTGGTGGGTGGTGATAGTTAATAATGGCGGGTGGTGGTAGTAGTTGTGACTAAGGAATGTAGTGAATGGGTGATGGTAGGTTAATGATGGGCAATGTTTGACGTGGTTGTTGTTGATGGTGATAGGGTGGTCAGTTGTGGTAGTTGAGGTGAATGAGTATTGATTGAGGGTGAGAATGATGGTGGTCGGAGTGGTGTGGATAGTGGGTGATGATGGTGGCGACTATGATTGAGGATGATGATGGCGTGGTGATGTTGGAGGTAGTGGTAGTAGAGTGGTGGTGGTGGTTGAGTTTAATGGTGGTGGTAGCATGGTGGTAGTTGATAATGGTAGGCGGTGGCCGCAGCTAATAATGAATATGTGATAGCTTCTTAATGAAATTAAGTCTCTGTTATAGATCTTAATTATACAGACCCATTAAATGGTTGTGAAGGCAAAAAAATTAAACACACATAATGATTAAGATCTGAATTATTAAAATTCAAACTTTAAAAACAAATGCACTTAATACCTGAGATCTGAATGAGTAAGATTCAGACCTCTATTAAGTGTGAGGCCTTAATTATGTTTTGTTGGAAAGTTATTTTTATCTATTTAAAAAATAATGAAAGAAAATTTTATTTATTTTACTTCACAAATCAAAATAGTGTCAATCCTTCAGAAAAAGTTATTACGACGCACGAAGCATCACAAGTTCACGTAGGGTCCAGAGAAGTGATATATTCTAAGGATGTGATGTAGGCAGGTCATCATGATATAAGCATTGGTAGCTGATTTTACGGCTACAACTTGTGACATATAGGTCACATGGAGATAATTTTAACTTTGCTCTAAGGTTCCCCTTTCAAGTGTCAATCCTTTAGAAAAAACTAAGTCCGATGCACGAAGCATCCCGCGTCCACGCAGGGTCTAGGAAAGGGCCTCACTCCAAGGGGGTGTGATGTAGGCAGCCTACCGTGATACAAGCATCAGTGGTTGATTTCAGGGCTCGAACCTGTTACCTATAGGTCACACGGAGATAAGTTTACCCTTACTCCAAAATTCCCCCTTCTAGTGTCGATCCTTTAGAAAAAGGGTAGCCCGATGCACGAAGGATCACGGGTTCACGCAGGGTCCGGGAAGGACCGCATCCCAAGGGGGCAATATAAGCAGCTTACCGTGATGCAAGCATCAATGGCTGATTTCACAAATCAAAATAGTGGCAATCCTTCAGAAAAAGTTATTACGACGCACGAAGCAACACAGGTTCAAGTAGGGTCCAGAGAAGTGACATATTCTAGGGATGTGATGTAGGCAGGTCATCGTGATATAAGCATCGGTGGCTGATTTTACGGCTACAACTTGTGACATATAGGTCACATGGAGATAATTTTATCTTTGCTCTAAGGTTCCCCTTTCAAGTGTCAATCCTTTAGAAAAAACGAAGTCCGATGCACGAAGCATCCCGCATTCACGCAGGATCTAGGAAAGAGCCTCACTCTAAGGGGGTGTGATGTAGGCAGCCTACCGTGATACAAGCATCAGTGGTTGATTTCAGGGCTCGAACCTGTTACCTATAGGTCACACGAAGATAAGTTTACCTTTACTCCAAAATTCCCCCTTCTAGTGTCGATCCTTTAGAAAAAGGGTAGCCCGATGCACGAAGGATCACGGGTTCACGCAGGGTCCGGGGAAGGACCGCATCCCAAGGGGGCAATATAAGCAGCTTACCGTGATACAGGCATCAATGACTGATTTCACAAATCAAAATAGTGTCAATCCTTCAGAAAAAGTTATTACGACGCACGAAGCATCACATGTTCACGTAGGGTCCAGAGAAGTGACATATTCTAGGGATGTGATGTAGGCAGGTCATCGTGATATAAGCATCGGTGGTTGATTTTACGGCTACAACTTGTGACATATAGGTCACATGGAGATAATTTTATCTTTGCTCTAAGGTTCCCCTTTCAAGTGTCAATCCTTTAGAAAAAACGAAGTCTGATGCACGAAGCATCCCGCATTCACGCAGGATCTAGGAAAGAGCCTCACTCCAAGGGGGTGTGATGTAGGCAGCCTACCGTGATACAAGCATCAGTGGTTGATTTCAAGGCTCGAACCTGTTACCTATAGGTCACACGGAAATAAGTTTACCTTTACTCCAAAATTCCCCCTTCTAATGTCGATCCTTTAGAAAAAGGGTAGCCCGATGCACGAAGGATCACGGGTTCACGCAGGGTCCGGGGAAGGACCGCATCCCAAGTGGGCAATATAAGCAGTTTACCGTGATGCAAGCATCAATGGCTGATTTCACAAATCAAAATAGTGTCAATCCTTCAGAAAAAGTTATTACGACGCACGAAGCATCACATGTTCACGTAGGGTCCAGAGAAGTGACATATTCTAGGGATGTGATGTAGGCAGGTCATCGTGATATAAGCATCGGTGGCTGATTTTACGGCTACAACTTGTGACATATAGGTCACATGGAGATAATTTTAACTTTGCTCTAAGGTTCTCCTTTCAAGTGTCAATCCTTTCGAAAAAACGAAGTCCGATGCATGAAGCATCTCGCGTTCACGCAGGGTCTAGGAAAGGGCCTCACTCCAAGGGGGTATGATGTAGGCAGTCTACCATGATACAAGCATTAGTGGTTGATTTCAGGGCTCGAACCTGTTACCTATAGATCACACGGAGATAAGTTTACCTTTACTCCAAAATTCCCCCTTCTAGTGTCGATCCTTTAGAAAAAGGGTAGCCCGATGCACGAAGGATCACGGGTTCACGCAAGATCCGGGGAAGGACCGTATCCCAAGGGGGCAATATAAGCAGCTTACCGTGATGCAAACATTAATGGCTGATTTCACAACTCGAACTTGTGATACATAATACAAACATTCAATGATTAATTCCATAGTTCGAACTCCTAATCTATAAATCACACAAAAACAACCTTACATTTGTTTCAAGACTCCCATTAAAGTGTCAATCATGTAGAAATGGAGTCGAATGTGTTATGTGAGTGATTTTTCATATGATTGTTTTTGTACTTGCATTTAAAGTTCGTGTGAATATCATGTCATCACATGGTTTTAAGTGCGTACAAATAACATATTTTAAATATTTATATACATTATTTTAAATTTTATAATAAGAATCCATATCAAGAAAGAAATATAGTTCATTCATAATTAAATTAATTTAATTTATTGTAATTTCAAGTGTGAGTAATTTCTTTCCCTATATAGCCACATATCAACTTCCCCATCACAATAATAGTCAGATTTATAGTCCCCACATAATTATGGAGGATAATTTTATGCCTCTACTCCACCCATCCTTCTCAACACCTTTTGGAAGATATTAGATATTTTACTGTAGCTTTCTATCTTCACCTATTGTTTTATTTTTATAATTATAGTATTCGTCATAAGAAATTGACAGATTCTTATGGGTATTATTAACCCCATAATCAATAACCTAGATAATTCAATAAATTATCGTTAAGCTAAAAGCGTAGCATGATCTCTAGCAAGCTCATGACCCCGGAATATCTCTCTTATTAATTGTTAAAAGAAAAATTGTATAAGTGGTGTAGTATTATTGTTAAATTACCAGTCAAGTTTTAAGTTGGTTATTTATGTAACTTGTGCGTACTCGATTAATTTTATAGAATACTTAATATTTCTCACCAGTATCAGGTAATTAAACATCAAAGCTTGAACAAATAAAAGAAATTACCTAGTTTTTTGCTTCTTTTGGGATTGTTATTTTTCCCCTTTCAAGAATTTATTTATCAGAAAAACTGCACCTTCAAATTTTAACATATACAGTCAAACCTCTCTATAACAACCTCGTTTGTTCCGAATATTTTTGGATGTTATAGCGAAGTGCTATTATATAGAACATATATTATAACATAACATGAAATTTGGTTCCGAAAAAGTTTAATTTTTATAGTGAAGTATTGTTATATATGGTTGTTGTTATAGAGAGATCTGACTGTATTTCATATTTTAAAATGTGACCATATAACTTAAGAGGTATGTAAATGTTGCACTAATTATTTTAGCAATCAGCAAATTTACAACGTCAGTCCCTTTGTTTTTCTTTTCTTTTTGGTCTTTCTTTTCTTCTTTTATTTATTATAGTCTGGCTAAAGTGAGAGAATATAACCCAAAAGCAAATTTGAGATCTAGAACTCGTGAATTCAAAATTATATATATATATATATGTATATATATATGTTGATTATTTAATTTTTATTGAATATGTCTAAATAATTTGAGACGATAAATTTCAGTTAAATTCGCAGAACTCGTCCAAAATTGTTCTGCGAGGAAATCCTATTGGACTATAAGGGGATCTACGCAGCCCAATTGGCCCAATAGGCCCAACTTGACAATTAGGGAAAGTAGCCACGAAACAGTGAAAGTTTTGTTTAATGACCAGTCCTGTAAATAGCCCCCTAACCTACCACTTAAACTAAAAATAACAGGTGAATGTACAATATATTTATAATTTATGTATTTCATGATATATAATCTATGTTTAATCTATATATATGACTAGAAAAGTAAACAATTAATATGACCGGCTATTTGTGTAAAAATTCCAATTTTAATATCCTATTCTAAGCCTCAAACAAAATCCTTTTTAACTGTGAAATTTACAGAATGTAATCCTTTGAGCAATTCACACGTAGTTCCATACTTCCGTTACATGTATGTGACAAAAAATAATGTTATAATTTTACTATTATAGTGATCACAAGTTCAACAATCATACATGATTTTAATTTTGTAACCCCTTGCCAAAGATCCTCCGTCTTAAGAAGCAAAACAATTATTTGGTTATGCTATTTTGGGCTTTGCTCTAACCGAAGTTATTGCATCGTTTGCCCCAATGATGACCTTTTTGATCTCATTCGTATTCCAAGTCCGTTAGTAAGAGTTTACGGTGGGTGGGTAAGCAGGAGGGGATCCATGTGGTTAGATTAACTGGCCGAGAAGGTTAGCGAGGTTCCTGCTATGGTGAAGTGAAAGATCTTTCACTATAGTGGGAAGAAGACAGGTGGGAGCGAGCGGAGCAAGAGCAAAGCAAGCTCTAGTGGTGGATTGTCTTCGCGGTCCCATTTCATCGACATAGTCAGAAACAATGGATGTTGTAAACGCACAAGTGAAACAGGAATGAGTATAAATAGGCCACTCGGGTCCACTCTATAGGAAGAAAATAAATAATAGACAATAGATCAGTGACAACAACATAAGCCAGAAATAATATCACCCTCGTAAGAAAGTTGTTAAGTGAAAAGGTTGGTAATTTGTGTCAAAGGCATACAAAATTAGCAACCAATAATATAAACCTAATAAAGATGCTAAAGTAAGATGCCTCCAATGGACACCAAATCAGCACATCTTTTCTCTAAATTGTGTAGGCACCACAGTGTTACTGTGTTAGCATCAGTGTTTGTTCTTAAATCTTATATTTCCGGGATTTCCAAAAATATTGTCGTATCGAATTCCTTAAAAATACATTAATTTTGAAGGATCTGACGCATCGTATTGCATTTTTAAAGAGTCCGAGTAATATAACCTAAAATTGATCTCATAAGATGTGAATAAATCCTTCTTCAAGTCAAGAAATATACCTTTTTCTCCCTTTTATTTCATCTAAATATATGTGCATAATAAAAAAAAAAAGAAAAAGAAAACTTTACACTCATTTGTTTATATCTAGCCACATTAACTTACCATGGTTAAGCGACAAACTGAAGTAAAAATACTTTGTTAGGTCTCTTGGTTAAACAATAAATGTATATGTGGAATACACATGACATGTTATTATTGATTTAGTTTTAATCATCGGCATGAATTATGTAATCTAAGCAGTGAAACTCCTTCTAAATATAGTGAAAGAAATTTGAAGAGATAACAAAACCATTGAACAAGCAATGCTTTTCTATTTTTTCTTTTTCTTTTTTCATTTCTAGAATATATTTGGATGCAAATTCTTATATTGCCAAGCAGGTAAGGCATTTGGTCCCTCAACTTTAATCAAATAACACAGTCTTCTTATCCTCTTTAAAATCCAAACCAATTCCAAAATTATCAATTGCATACAACATTCTTGTCTCACACACACACACACACACAAAAAAAAAAAAAAAAAAACTTCCCCATTGATCAAAGGATAACATATCCTTTGATCAATGGGGATTGTGATAAAAAAGAGTTACAAATTGAAGAAATTACAAGTTCGAACAAGAAGGGACAACATTTTAATTCCTTCATCATTTTATTCTACCATTATGTTAGTATTCTCATTTGTAATATCATCACAGAGTATGTTATAAACTCTGTGATGATCATTGAATATTTGGTCATTTCCAGTTCTTTCTTTTTACATGATTGCTAGTAGGTGAGGCCTTTTCAATGCCTCAATAGGATTAGTAAGGTAAGGTTTAGCCCGATTTGTGTTGCCTTAGACCTATGCCTTTGGAAAAAATATCCACACGGCTATGAGATTATATGCCCTCGTGAGACGTTGCCGACAGCTACACCAGGAATCCTCTACATGAGGCTGTCATCATAAGGCGATGGGAGGCGCAGAGGAGTGATTATATAGCCAAGGCATATGGGCAATAATACCGGTGTTATTGTCCCCCTTATTTGTACTTTTCCTAATTGTTGTATTTTCTTTTCTTTTTTATTAATAAAAAACTAACCCTAGGCACTTGCCTAGCGGATTGCCAAAAAAAAAAAAAAGGATAACATATCCATATGGCTGAGTCCATATTTCCTGATAGGGTGAAGCAAAAACAAGCAGATAATGACATCAAAAACATGTTATCTGCTCTAACGAAACGCCTAGGCAGCCTTCAACGTGTTCATAATAAGGCGTCAACAGGGGACTCGAGCCAGAGTGATGACGATGATCATGGCACGAAAATCATCACTCTGGCCAGTACTAATGTAGGAGCCAGTATGCGCGGTGTGACGGAGGAGAAAGCTGGATTTGAAGGCGATCCATCGGAGGAAAATGAAGCATTGAAAACATATGTAAATAACAATTTTCAAACACTCAACAATTCCATTATGTTAGGTTGTAGCTATTGTACTAATGACCCTGGTGTTCATTTGGATATAACTGATTATATGGAGCATGACCAAAAGCCAACACTATTAGGACATGAAAAGAAGAAAGGAAAGAATAAAGGAAGGGAACCTCCAAATATGACCACTATTTGGTGCGTTCGGAGTAGGATAATACCAGAGGCGGATCAAGAATTTCAATCTTTATAGGTCAACGTTCTAAGTTCTTTGAGAGTATGAGTTCAAAACATAATGTTTGTACTAATTTTTTAAGTTTTTACATATATATTTATGGTCTAAATAACAAAGCTGAAATGTGAGGAAGCTGCTAAAATTTCATTCCATGTTCCATATGAATATTGAAGGGGAGCCTTGTCGTAACTGGTAAAGTTGCTGCCATGTAACCAGGAGCTCAAGGGTTCGAGTCGTGGAAACATCCTCTTGCAGAAATGTAGGGTAAGGTTGCGTACAATAGAAACTTGTGGTCCGGCCCTTCCCCAGACCCCGCACATTACGGGAGCTTCGTGCACCGAGCTGCCTAGTGGAGCATTGTTTCTTTTACTGTCTCCATGTTTTCCTATTTTTCTCTTTCTTGATCTCTTTGTAATGAGAATTCTTCCATTGAATTTTATAGTCAAATATTTCCCTTGAGCTAAAAACCATTACTATAGTATTGCTGTCTTCATTCTACTAAGCTTCATTGAATTCAACAGAAAAAAAAGGCTCCCGCTATGCACAGGATCCAGGGAAGGGTCGGACCATAAGGGTCTATTGTACGTAGCCTTACCCTGCATTTCTGCAAGAGGCTGTTTCCACGACTTGAATTCATGACCTCCTGGTCACATCGCACCAACTTTACCAATTACGTCAAGACTCCTCTTCGCTTCATTGAGTTCAACAAGTATAACAAATGCAGAATACTGTAATTTGTATTTTCAAAAATGATAATTACAACTTGCTACTATAGTTCTTTCTTCTATGTTATCATCATATCCTTAGATTTTTCTTTCTTGGTACTTTTACAGTGGCAAGAATCTCTCATGTCCATCCGATTAAGGTATAGACTTGATTCTTTGAAGTTGGTTCTTGAAAATATAACAAAATTTAGTTCATAGTTACATGTTTAGGAAGAAAACTTAGTTCAAAGAAACTATAGAAATATTTCCAGAGAGGTTGATATCAAGGAATCGCGCGTTCATCGTTGGATTCATGAACTTGAAACCTTAGCTCCTTGTCCTTTTTCTCTGCAGTTTCTTGAGGAACTTTCTGAATTTCTTTAGTCTTGCCCCATAGTAGAAAGTATAGTCCGACGATTACAATAACTGATCCCATCACACTGATCATGTTCAATTTTTGAAAAAATATGTGTCAGTTGTATATACTATTATGAATTGAAACATTGTCTTAGGTAAAAAATTAGCAGCATTGAAAGTGTTGAATCACCTTCCGAGATTGAGTTGCTCGTGTAGAAAGGGAACGTCTAACATCGCTGCCATAACTTGAACTAGAGGACTGAATGCTGCAGTAAAGACAGGTCCCCTCTTCTTAACACACCATGACATTCCAACATAGCATAAGCCGGAACCAATTAACCCCTGTCACAAGTAGAATACAGTCAGACCTCTCTATAACAACATCGCTATATAACAGTCATTCACTATAAAAGTCGAGCTTTTTATGGAACCAATTTTATGCTATGCTATAATACATGTTCTATATAACAACACTTCGCTATAACAGCCAAAAAAATCAGAACAAATAAGGTTGTTATAGAGAGGTTTGACTCTACATTATTGATAATTTAGACTCCACAATAAGATGAAATTTAAGTGTACTTACAGTATAAATGACACTCAACATATCGATCATTTCCTTTGGAATCCAAATGGAAAGTCTTCTATTAATAGAAAAAGTTAAGATAGCTGATTGTATGGCGCTGAAGAAGGTCATAATAACAGTGCTAGAGTATTGACATGGATATTTCTTTCCAATATTTGATTGAAGAAGGAACCACGAGGACCACAAAAGCGTTCCAGCAAATAAGATCAACGAGCCAAAAATCCATCGTTCTTTTCTTTTAGAGGAACTATTGTGCTCTTCCATTGATTGAGATGCAGTTTGTTGGTCTGAAAAATGGATTAAAGGAATGCCTTTGTAAAATGTCAATAACAAGGCGCCTCCGAGGCATATCAATGTACCAATCACTTTGGCTCTTCCACTTCTATCTTTTGTGTTAATTGTCTCTAACCTGCATTACAATCATATGATATCCTTAGATTGGATCAATATATCAAAGGGGAGAGTCGTAACTTTGTAAGTTATATTTACTTGTTGAAACGAGAGAGAACGAATTCTCATACCCGAAAGGTAATGCCATAAGGAATGTTATCACCGGAACCATGTTGACAAAGGCACATGCAAAAGTTGCAGAAGTGTATTGTATGCCAAGAAGGAATAAGTATTGTGTAAGAGATGCCCTACGAAAAAGGTGTCTAAGTTATGCTGCTAAAATTTTAGCAGAAAAACATAGAGCATAGACAATCTTTCAAACTAAAATAGAAGATAATACAGTCAGACCTCTCTATAACAGCATCCCTATATAATATCACTTCACTATAAAAGCTAAGCTTTTCCGGAACCAATTTTTATGTTATGTTATAATATATGTTCTCTATAACAGCACTTCGCTATAACATCCAAAAATATTCGGAACAAACAAGACTGTTATTAGAGAGGTTTGACTATATAATCTTTGTTATTCTACTTACCCAACAATTGCACTCAAGAATAGGTAGCACAAGATTCGAGAGGTGAGTTTAGGTCTAGTATTTCTGCAAAACAAGAAGATTATTACATATGAAAAGTTGTAGCATAACTTCAGATAAGTGAAAAGTAGGAAGAATGATTCATACCTTTCAAGAAAAAAAGCAATAGGGGCTAAAAATATAGTCGAAACTGACTGTCGATAAGTGATGAAGACCAAATGGTTCATACCATCCATGATAATCTTCTTAAGAAGTATATTACTTATCGCGAAAGCAAAATCAATTGACAACATCACAAAGATTGGATACCATTCCACATATCTCTTCATCTTAGTTTTTTCTTCACTTCCTTTCTGTTGTGTGCTTCTTCTTGTGTGAATTACTCTGTGGTTTTAAAGCTGAAGCTGAGGCAGAAGGCAGATATTTAAATTCTGTTAAGACTGTTGTTTGTTCCACTAAATTCTGGCAATCACATCAATGCATTAAAGGTTCAATAGATTTAGACATTTGTTTAACATAAGTATACTCTTGCCTTTTACCTTCCTTTTACTTGAAAGATTGCTACTATTTCCCTTTTCCTTACTTTTGATGGATACTTTTGGCGTAACGGGTAAAGTTGTTATCATGTGACCAAGAAATCACATGTTCGAGCCGTGGAAACAGCCTCTTGCAGAATGTAGGGTAAGGCAGCGTGCAATAGATCCTTGTGGTCCTGCTTTTCCCCGGACGCCCCGCTTAGCGAGAGCTTAGTGCATCGGTCTGCTTCTTTTTTCTTTTTTTTTTACTTTTGATTGATATGTGTGGCATAACTGGTAAAGTTTAAGGTCACATGTTTGAGCCATGAAAACAACCTCTTGCAGAATGCAAGGTAAGGCTGCGTACAGTAAACCCTTGTGGTTTGGTCCTTCCCCGGACCATGCGCATAGTGGGAGCTTAGTGCACCGAGCTTCCCTTTTACTTTCCAGCATATGTTAATTGTAAGCGAATCGTTTACCTCAACAACAGGTTCATCAACATACAGTATAGAGAATGTTATTTTGACCATCAAAGGATGTGGTGCAGCAGATGTGGCTACTCTTTCCTTAATCAGAGGTCTCAGATTCGGGCCCTGGGTATGGAAAAATCCTTGATAGAGAGCGCTTCCCCCCGAATGGGGCCCTACGCAGCGCGAATCCGGATATAGTCGAGCTCCAATGAGGGTACCGGACACCGAGTGGAAACCAAAAAAAGAAAAGTGTTATTTTGGGAAATTTTATTTTGCTTAGTATTAACTTAGATAGGATATAGAACATTTTTAACATGTGAGTCAACTAATGGATATTTTCAATCTTTCTCTGTTAGTATATAGATAAACAGTTTATGGCATCATTGTGGGTGGGGTTCAATTAAATATGATTCTATTTGCCAAAATTTCCTATGGCATCTAATGCATTATCTCTCCTTGGTTCTCATGTTTAAGTGTAGGAGGCATCTAATGCTGCTTTTAGAAAACTTGTAGTATAGAATCTTCAGATTACAACATTGAACAGAAAAATTTACTGTCAATACATCATATTCCTTTGGATGGATAATAGCATCTGCTGCTTAGAAATTCTTTTAAGTCAGAAAGCATACACCTTTGTCAAACCAAGTACAATATGAATTGAGAGAGGGAAGATATGGTTTCCAAGTTAACCAAAAGATAACGCATGTGTCCTAAGATGAGCTCAATGAGAACAGAAATTTTGTGTGGAACAGAAGGGTAATAGCTCGTTTGATTCTGATTTCTAGTACGAATATGAACCATGACAGCTTGGCCTAATAGTCCTTCTGAACTTGATCAGTGACTAAGAACTTGTTTGATTTTAGTTCATAAGATAAGTTTGCCAAGTCTAACCAAAAAAACTAAGCTAGCTCAAGATCAAATTTAAGAGTCAAGTCATCAGTTGCCTTAGGCAAAAAGAGAAATAGAGAGTGTCAGACCATTGAACAATGCTAGGTATAGTTTGGTCAACTATTGTTCCAACAATGAGTTCGCGAGTTTAAGGTCGTATCCTATATATATGTGCCAAAAAAAAGTATAACGGCAGCTCAGCGCACAAGGCATCTCCCGTTCATGTAGGGTCCAAGGAAGGGTCGCACCGCAAGGGGTGTGATGTAGACAGTCTACTGTAATGCAAGCATTAGCAACTACTCCCATGGCGCGAACCTGTGACCTATAAGATATACATTTCAGAACTCACTCTCTCAGCTCAGAACCCACAACGTCTAAATTCTGAACATGCCAGTGATAAGAAATTAGATAGTATTAGCATCCTAAAGGTCTTGACTACTAGGAAAATCACTGGGAACTATGTAAGAATTTTCACTTGTGTAAGCCTTAGGAAAAATCAGAACTATGCTTGTATCAGGGTAGGTTGCCTATATCACACCTTCTTGGGTGCGGCCCTTCTCTGGACTCTGCGTAAACGTTGGATGCTTTATACATCGGACTGTTTTTTTAAGTCTTTATTCGTTTGGTTAATGAAAACATGGCAAGTGCTTAATGATGAATCAAATGTTGAAATTCTTGTACAAAATTTAAAAGCTTTAAATAGAAAAATCCCACTTTCTTAGTAAAAATGAGGACCACCAAGAAGTAGTTTGGCAACAAATCATATCAATGTTTTTAAGTAACATCAAATTCTTTTTCAATGGAAAGTAGGAGTTACATAATAGACATGATTTTTCATGCCCTTGTCTTAATCCATATTCTTTTGTTCCTTAACCATGATTTGAGCTGGAAATCTACATCTTTAGTAATAGGAAATCCAAAATTATATACATTTTTGCTTTTACTTTTAGTTTTTTCATGAGTAAGGAACCTCTAAAAGTCCAAGCATTATCACCCTAATAAATGGTCAAGAATTAATCAAGATTACTAGTACCTTTAGAG
Source organism: Nicotiana sylvestris (assembly GCF_000393655.2). Lineage (NCBI taxonomy): Eukaryota > Viridiplantae > Streptophyta > Magnoliopsida > Solanales > Solanaceae > Nicotiana > Nicotiana sylvestris. The sequence goes on from NC_091066.1 coordinate 5,413,356, forward strand.
GGCATAATCCTTCTTTATTACATAGCCGAATATAGGACGAGTTCTATAGGTTTAACTGAACACACTATTTTCGGCTAAAATTATGTATACATACAGCACAACAACTATTACTACGCCTCAATCCCAAGCAACTTCAGGTCGGGAATATGAATCCTCATTGACTATCTCGCTTCATTTAAGTTCATCTCAGTTCAATATTAGACTAAAAAGATTATTAGAAGTTCTCTGTATTTCCAATTGACAAATAAATTTCCATCATAAATTGACTAGTTTTATGCAAGTTGTCAGCCTGGCTACCGCAACTTTCTCCTTTTTTATATCCGAGCTTAGGACCAGCAATTTGAGCAAGCTCACTACAAGAAAATAGCTTTTTTCGACTACCAAAATAGGTGAAAAGTAGTCGGAAAAGTATCTGTTCCAACTACTTTCCGACTATTTTCACGTAGTCGGAAAATGGTACGTCGGAAAAACATGTCCAACTACTGTAATCGGAAAATTTATTTTGGCAAAGTTCTGAAAAGGTTGGTATTTTTTGACTGAAGTAGTCTAATTATAGTCGGGGAGGATTTAGGGGGACTGAAGGGGGTTCACACGAACCCTCTTTTGCCCAAAAAGTACAACGTATATGTAAGGCAAAATTTGTTTTTTACCTTTATATACTCCCTCACTTTCAATTTACGTGAACCTATTTCCTTTTTGGTCCGTGCCAAAAAGAATGACCCCTTTCCTTATTTGGAAACAATTTACCTTTATGCAATGATTTATAGCCACACAAAATATACGTGCCTCATTTTACACCACAAGTTCAAAAGTCTTCTCTCTTTTCTTAAACTCCATGCCCAGTCAAATGGGTTCACATAAATTGAAACGGAGGGAGTATTATATTTTGAATTCCCTTGACACAGTTCAAAATCTGTTTCTTTTTTGAACTCCCTTAGCGGAAATTCTGTCTTCGCCACTATTATAGTCGGCAAGCTATATATACATTATGCAAAAAAAATATTAAAACATAAAATATATACCAAGACCATACTTCCAAACTCACTAAATGTAAATCTTGGATTCGCCTATGCTTCAATGCCTATCGTAGGCATCATATATATATATATATATATATATATATATATATATATATATATATATATATATATTCTCTTACTCCTGTTTTACCCTTTTCAAATACTTGTGTTCTATTTTTTTCCCCATCTTCCATCTATACAGAATTCTGCGAGTAGTATGCAGTAAATCATTCAATGCTTTACAATAAAAAGTTTTGGTTCTTCGAATAATCTGCTTTAACAACAACCTAATTACTATTAATACATTGTTTTGTGCACTTTAACATGATTCATTACATGTTTATCTTGCAAAATGTGTCGACACATCAACTTCATATTCAGTTCCCTTTTTAGGGAAAATACAGAGTAGTGTAAGCAGTCACTAATGATTGCATTAGGCAGACTGACTACATCACACCCATTTGGTTGCGGCCCTTCCCCAAGCTGCATGAACACGAGATGCCTAGTGCACAGATTGTAGGCATTGACGGCTTAAATAATAAAGATACTTAAAAATCCCATTTGATATAATTCAAAAATAACTACAGTTTAATTTGTTGTTCAATAATATGTATAGTACTTCAATTTTACATAAACGGTCAATGGTAAGTTAATGTGTATACATCTAGGTTCATGGCTTGGTTAAGCGGTAAGGACGCAACATGTGATGTGCGATTTAAATACTTGTCACGAATCCTGTGCAGGTAAAATTTGGTATTCTCCCTCCGGTCCATTTTAGTCGTCATGTTTTTTTTTAAACTACATCATTTCTGACTAGTTATTTTTCGTAACCGCGACAACTAAAATAGACCAAAGGCCGTGTTTATTTAAGTTAGGAGAAGCATAGAGGGATCTACCCATACAGGGGCGAATTCAGTTCAATAGCTACGGGTTCCTGTGAACCCAGTAGCTTTTGTCTAGAACTTGTATTTATATTGAAAAATTCATTAACTGTTTAAGAATATTTAGCTTGGAATCCAGTCCGTTCATCCAGTTAGTATTGCATATTAACTTGAAATTTTTATAGGAATCCATAAACCTAAAATCCTGGATTTGCCTCTGTGCCCATATACTCTGCGGAGTTTAAAACCCTTGTGTGTGGACACTAAAAGTTGCATTAGATAGGCACAGCTGAACCATCAACTAACTATATGCCAAAAAAAAAATTCTTTTCCCACAAACCATGCGAATTAAAAGGGCGGTCCGATAGACAAGGCATCTCACGTTCACATAAGATCCAGGAAAAGACCGCATCTCAAGAGGTATGATGTAGACAATCTATCCTAATGCAAGTATTAGTGACATAAACCATGCAAATTCCATGCATAAAATCAGAAAAAAAAAATTGTCGTGGCTTCAGAAAATTCAGATATCATACAACTTTAAGTATGTTAAACATTAACTTATTGTTGCAAAATTTTAAGTGGTTGTATTTGAACATTATTACACCAAATATTGATCACTAAAAAAGTTGCATGACTGTGTTTACTGAAACATGCAAGAAAAAGATTCTTTATAGCTTTATTTAGTTAAAGAGATGAACTTCAGTATATGGAAAAATGAATCATCTTTCAATTATTCAAAATAGATAAGACAACACATAGCACGTTTTGTATAACTAACAAATTAAGGTAATTGTAACTAATTAAATTCCTAAATTTGGATCCTATCTCCTGAGTTTTACCCACTAAATTGACCGTTAGGCTATACCCTTAAGTGCAATATCGCCAGATCTAGTGAAAGAGGCAGAGTTGGATGTAGAAATTTATGGGTTAGTTATGGGTTCAATTGAACACATAACAATCGACGCGGAGTAGAAATTTATGTGTAAAAATTCATTAAAATTGCAAAAATAATAGATTTGAACCCACAACTTTAAAAATATAATGGGTTCAATGTTAAAAATCTTAAAAGTTGAACCCATAGAGTTTAAATCTTGGATTCGCCTCTGGAAAGAGCTACGAGTTCACCTGAACTCAGCAACATTGATTTAGACCCGATATATAACAATAACAACAACAATCTATTAAAATCCTATAAGTGGGGTCTGGGGAGGGTAGTGTATACTCAGACCTTATCCCTACCCCGATGGGGTAGAGATGCCGTTTCCGATAGGCTCTCGGTTCAAGGAGACAGAAAAGATAAGAAGAGACGATATATCAGTACCGTCAACAGAAATCATGTTGGGGTTTTTAAGCATTAATGAGGCTTAAAGAAGGTGAATGGGAAATAGAGGGAAATGAAATTTTTAAGTAAAATTTTAAGTTTCCCCCCTTGATGAAGGAATATTGTCCCATATTGGAAGAGGAAGAGATTTTCTATGGGTATATAAGCAATTGCTCTTCTTCTAGCTCTTAAAGAGTTGAGAAGAAGGCAAGCCTCGCGCCGTCGTCGTCGTCGGCTCGGCTTCGGCTTTGGACAATTGATTAATTAATTTTTTGGACCAAATTTATTTGTTAATACTAAAATATTAACAGAAATGCTATTAAATATTTGTTTTAATAATAAAATATTAATATTAAAATAAATATTAATATTAAATCCAATCCGTAAATGTTATGGCATTTATGTTATGGCCGTTTTGCATAAACAGCCATTCTGAAGAGTTGCACCTCTTCAGATTTCAGCCCAACTTTGTCTATAAATACAAGTCTATTCTGCTCAGAATTTCCATACGATTTTCTGAGTTTCTCCGCCTTCTTCTGCATACTTTTAACATCAAACAAAGCAACAGTAAGTGTGATTTGCTACCGAACTTTTTGTTAGCTAAAACATTGGGGTTTGAAGTACGACTACACCAGTGTGTAATTCGTTCTATCCTGAGAGGAAATAATCAATAACCTTGGGTACTAGGAGGGGTAAATTCCTTAAGGAAACACTATGAATTCAGTGGGCTCGAATTGGTTTTTTTTAATTTCGTTTACATTTCTGTTTATGTTATTTTATTTTCTCCAAAATTGTTTTACAAATACAGATTATTAACAAATCATAGAAATAATAACAGCATCATAAAAACTAGAAAATAGATGACAAGCAATAACAATAAATAGTAATCAAGGTCCGGTGCTATAAAAAATAGAATTTTAAATCCTATAGCAAAGGTTGATACCTTATTTATTATAAATAAATACCCTTTTAAAAAATTATCCCATATTGAAGAGTCTGTTACCTTCTTTTTTTTATTGTACTTCAATGTATCTCGCTATATTCCATGTATTTCATTGTCTCGCTGTATTCTATGAATGTATTCATATGTTATTTTAATTAATATAATTTATGTATTCAGATGTATGTGTGTGTGTGTATATATATATATATATATATATATTCAAATATATCTGCAGTATGTATTTATATGTTTTGCACTATAGATGAACTGCTATACTTCATGTATTTTTATGTATTTAATTGTATTCAGTGTAATTATATAATTTAAATATATAAATCTATTTGTAAAAATACCACTAAAAGATATTTTAGTAAATATACCACTAAAAAAAGAAAGGATGGATTGAATTTCTGAAGATTGCTCTGTTTTTTAGGTGTTTTTCGATTGAGAATACTTTCTATAACTGAAAATACAAATTTTGTGTGTTATAATTGAGTTTGTTGAGTTATATTAGGAATCTATCGCGTTAATTGATTCACTTACCGTTTTTAAACAGCAAAAGACCTATTTTCACAAATTTCGTTACTGTATTCGCGAATGCAGCTCGCGAATACAGTCAAATACATTCTCTGCTTAGCTGAACTCCCCTGTTTTTCGCCGAGTTTTGCTACTGTATTCATGAATACAGTAACAAAAATACATTAACGACTGAAAACATAGCTATAGGAAGTAATTTAGTAAATGGTAGCTATAGCAAGCTAATAATCACTAAAGCATAGTGGTTTCTGAAAATTTCTCATGAAAAATAGAAGGATAGTGTGAATACAACATTAACCACTAGCCGTCTAAGATCAACCCTATCAAACTAACCTCACCCCCGGCACAAAAAAAAAAGTTCAACTATCTCCTTGCCTACAACACTAATGCTCGACTTTCACACCTTCCTAGACCCTATATATATGTTAAAAAATCCACAACAAAAGCACAAATAATAGATTTCGAATCATTTCCTAAATGAGAGTAAAGCTAAGGTCTTTTTATGTTAAAGTAGTCAATACTTGTGTTAAAAGTTGAGTTAAGGCATGTCCTTCAACCCTTTTGTACCTGCATTCTTGAGTCATTATCCACCCACAATAATACAAATGCCATTGCAAACCAGTGGCAGGGGCAGACGCACGTTCAACCAGTGGCGAAGCTAGGAATTTCTTCAAGAGTGTTTAAATTTTTTTAAAAAAAAAATACGACAAAGGGTGTTCAATATGTATTATATACCTCTAAAACGTAATATTATACCTATGTACACAGTATAATTTTTCGACGAAGGGTGGTCAGTTATAAGCATGTGGCTTCGCCACTACGTTCAATGATGACGTGTTACGTGACACCACTTTGTTGAGAAATTTTATTGAATATATATATTAATACTGTGAGGAAACGGATAAATAGGAAAAAATGCCATCATTAGACATAGATTGTCTCCTAGCGTGTTGCTTATATGGTTAATTTTGTTCTAAGAGGTCATTCAAACCACAAGTAGCTCGTACTTTTTACAAATATTCGAGAGAGCCTCTGTGGTTAAAGATTGTGATTAAGTAGAGTTGAAATCAAGACCTTTCCTAATTTAAGACTTAACAAAAATAATGAACTAAGGTTATTTCTTGTTAAAAGTATGATAATTAATACGTGACAGTCAGCCAAGTAATGATAATAAGAAGGACTAGGGTATAATTAAAGTTATTTATTTTGTTCTTCTATAAATTTCGACATTGCCTATAGAAATTCCTGCGTACACCTAGGTTTAGCAGAATATAGTGTTTTAATACGTGACAGTCAGCCAAGTAATGATAATAAGAAAGACTAGGGTATAATTGTTACAACTCTGACGAAATAATCTAACATAAAATTGTATAAGACCTTAGTGATTAACCCAACGTGTGGGATTCCAACTTCCATAATAAAATTATTATCTTTAAAAAGGATGAATAATGATATTATGTAGCTACCATGTGTTTCTTGGCCGAACTTTATATATACGTGAAAAAGTTAAGCATGTATAAATAAAAGGTTAGATGTATATTTTAGAACAATGTCTCTCAACTCAGAATTCATAACGTAAAAATTCTAGATCTGTCGCTGTCACTTTCTCTGCAAGATCTAGATTCTTAGTCTATCCAGACACATCCACCTACACTAGTATTATATGCTGTCTCAAGTACTTAGAATAGGCCATGAAAAAAGACTTATTAAAATGAGACAGAAGCAACTAATATTAACCATCCATTATTTGGTACTCTTTTCTTTTTTGCTGTTTTAAGTATACCTTTTTCCATTTTGACTAGTTTCACTGAATAAACTGGAGCATCATTTTGTGGACACATGTTAAATGCTACCCTAGGATGCCGGGTAAGCAACCCCCACTTCCAACCGAGAGGTTGTGAGTTCAAGTCTTCCCAAGAGCAAGGTAGGAAGTTCTTGGAGGGAAGTATGTCGGGGGTCTATTTGGAAACAGTCTCTCTACCCTAGGGTAGGGGTAAGGTCTACGTACACACTACCCTCCCCAGACCCCACTAAGTGGGATTATACTGGGTTGTTGTTGTTGTTGTTGTTGTATGTTAAATGCTAAGTACTTCAAATTTAAAAAAAAAAAAAAAAAGAGAGAGAGAGAGAACAAAACTTGCATTATTCAACATTCTGCTTTTCTTATTCCAAATCAAATTTCTGAAAATTTTCCAGTTTTTTACACTAGAAATGAAGATTATGCAACACTTATTAATAATTCTAGAGATATGATTTCTATGCCATTCAAAGCAAGCCTTGCTCCTCTAATTAAAAGATTTCATTCCCTTGAAGATCTGCACATATATTTTCTTGTATTTTATAACATTAGAAAAGAAAAAGTAATTTATTGGATAATTTTTATCTATAACAGTCAAACAATATTTGAACATAAAGTATTGTTATAACAGCCAATCGCCCAGGACAAACAAAGCTACTATAGATAGATTTGACGGTATAAACAATCTTTCAAGTACTAGGATAAATTTGGTCTGAAATCTAAACGAAGATACAATAAAGGATTATACAAAACAGCGACGACAAACCCAGTGAAATTCCACAAGTAGGGTCTGGGGAGGGTAAAGTGTTTGCAAACCTTACCCCTACCTTATGACGGTAGAGAAATTGTTTCCGAAAGACCCTCGGCTCAAGAATTATACAAAAGCAAGAAAAAAAGAGAAAATGTATATATATTCAAATTTAGCACCTATACTGAAGATGCAAATCTCAACAAATAATTTATTGACATGGGCAGCCCGGTACACTAAGCTCCGACTTTGCGTTGGGTCTGGGGAAGGGCCGGACCACAAGGGTCTTGTACGCAGCCTTTCAATAACCTCAACAATGACCAACAACACAAGTCAATATCTTTCAACCCAAGAAGCCATGTACACAGTATATGTATTACATCATAAACCAAATGTAATAGCAGACAAAATGGGACAAGACCTTCAAATCTAAACAGTTATAACAAACATGCCAACTGGCTCCAAGAAAAACTTGAAGTATCATCACTTGCTTATGCATTATCATCCGGTGTCTTCGGTTCCTCTCTTGGTTTCAAAGACGCCGAAGGCGATGGAGCACCATCTTGACCCATTTCAGCTCTCAAATCGTTGATGCTTTGTTCAAGTTCATCGATTCGGTTTCCCATCTCGTCAAGTGCAACCTTGTCAAGGACTAAACATACTTTTTTCAAGCTTGATCTCATAAACAGAGGTAGATGCCATGTATAACATAAAGACATATTTGGAATAGTTTGATATGAAAACCATCCAATATGAGAACTCTTACCAGTATGAAAGAGGACAGAAAGCAAGAGCGCCAGACAATAGCTAAAAAGTTGATGACAGTAATGAAACCCCTTTTAAAATTTTCTAAGAGACTAAAGAAGTTTAGATTATGTTGACGGATTACCACAACCCCTACAATCCTAAAAAGTTGAAAGACAGCAGAGCTGGAAAACCATGAGCCACTCAAGAGCCTCAGAACCAAGAAGGCGGTTAACACCTTCTTGAATTCAGAGTTCTACAAAGTGCTACATATAACTAAATGCATTTTAGATGACATTAATGTAAGCAACAACTGGATCAGATAGGGAACATCAAATTTAAAAAGGATATTTTTCGAGATGATTGATTCAGACATTGTCTGAAATCTGGTTTGCTGCAATGAGAAAAATATCAGTTAGATAACTCTAGTTGATACATATGAAGAATCCAAGGGGTTGCAGAGTGACCGTACTCACCATTTGCTGAAGAAGATTCTGGACCTGGAAGAGAAGGAAGGACAGAAGTAAGAGTTAGCTAGCATAAATGCATGTTCTCATTTCTGTCAAATGATGTGCTAGTTAAAGCTGTCAGAGACCAAAAAAAAGGGACAGCAACACCAAATATGTTATATGTCAAGTGCACGGAAATTGATCCAAATGTCATGGTATTAGCATCATGATAAAGCCATATTTATGAATAAAGTTAGCTCTTTAAAGGGCCAAGATTGTATGTTAGAATTTTAATTTGATGATGAAAAAGAAAGTAATTTTTTATTCCAAATTCCCAAGTAATCACGCTTGATAACTCAGTGGTGAACAGATTGAGATGATTAGAAACTTTAGAGATCGTTAGCAAGAGGAGGAGAATGAGCTTAAGCTGCTGAAAATCAATTAAAGAAATTAAAGTTGTCTTTGCCAGAAAACTTACAAACACAGTCATATCAGCAGTGCTTTGTTTTGAATTATCTCCATCATGCCCATCCTGCCAGAAAATTGTGATAGCTACGTTTAGAATAGTGCCAATACAGCAGCTCAGACGCAGGAAAACACGCATTTGAATAAAACATACTATTGATTGAAAGCTCATTCTCTAATCTTTAGAGGGGGGTGGGGGTGGGGGTGGTGTTAGAGAGAGAGAGAGAGAGAGAGAGAGAGAGGTGAGAAGGGTCTAGATAAATTAATCAAATGACCCGACCTCTATTTCCACATGGGCTACTTTCAGCAAGAAAAAAACTTGGAAAATTTCAGAATTAAATGTTCTATAACTGCTCTCCCCCATCCCACACCCAAACATATACTAACAAGGTACACTTCAAAGTCAAGGACTAACATGAAAACTGATTCACTTAATAGTCTATGAATTAAAGTTCTCACGATGAAAGATGATATACTAAGAAAGTTCCATAAGAGATCTCTGAATTAGAACAAATTGTGAAGGGTAAAGAAAGCTGTTCTAATTTTCTTGAACTGTTTTATAAAATCTAAGTACTACTCCTGGTATTTTAGAAAGCTTTAAAATGTCACTGGCAGCTTTTTCAAACATGTTTAGGGTGTCAACTCCAGCATTGAACAAATATATTTATCTTGAATTGCTGTTGAACAAATATATTTACTTTGAATTGCTAAGTTTAATTCATCAAGGCAACTGATTGGATATCAAAAATAAAGTGTCTCAAAGAGTTCGCGACAATAATCCTTTCCAAGTATTCAAAGCGTGGGATTGTTATTTGTTATTGAAATTATAACCATCAACTAAAAATGAATGCTAAGCAAAGATATACACAGTAACAAAGTACATGGTAGCCTCGGGGCAACCAACACATGACAAGAAAGCTGCAATGTATGCAGGTTCCCAAAATGAACACCGGTACCATATTTCTGACTTCATTAAGAACAAGGTGATGCAGAATGCACCTCAGTAAACCTTTTTCACACACTTCTAACAGCAATCTATACTCTTAATTCATACATTATACGGAAGTGGTAGAAATTTTTCATTTATAAAAACAAAGTAGTGTCAGCACGTGTAGAAAATAAAGAAGAGCAACGTGAAAATTTCCTTTCTCTGTATATTTTCTGCTGTACAAGGCTAAGGTATAAATACAAGAAGAAAAGGAATCTAGGCTAAAACAAAAATGCCAAGTGGCATGCACTTAATGGCTAAGTTATAACTGAAAAATTCCTACACTATAACTAACCTGCCAGATAAATACAAGAAATATAAAAAGCTATTTACAGGGTGTATATATCTTGTTCTCTGATCTTCTAGAACACATGGCCTTGGGCTGCAGTAATTATTTTAAGCCATGTAGATAAGGCAGCCCAACATAAATGAGGCCCAAATCTTCTCCACAGATCAAAGAGCAAAACCCGGTCCAAATATGTATATACAAAGGCTGAGAAATATCGGACATAGACCAAAACCTAAAACACTTCATCTCTCAACTTTCTTTGTCGGAAACTTCTAAAATCGACTAACACCAACACCCCCCCTCAAGTTGGAGGGGGAGGTACGAACACCCAACTTGCCCAGTAGATGATGATGAAGTGAGCCTGTTAGAGGCTTAGTGAAGAGATCGGCAAGCTGAGAACTAGAACGAACAAAAGAGAGAGAAATTAGCCCAGCAAGAAATTGTTGGCGCATAAAATGACAATCAATTTCAACGTGTTTTGTCCGTTCATGGAAGACTGGATTTTTTGCGATGTGGAGGGCAGCTTGGCTATCTGAGTGAAGGGGAACGGGCAAAGAAATGGGTATGGAGACATCGTCGAAGAGGCGGACCAACCAAGTGAGTTCGGCGACAACACGGCGCATAGAACGATATTCGGCTTCAGCAGAACTGAGAGAGATGGGAGACTGCTTCTTGGACTTCCCGGAAATAGGAGAGGTACCTAAGGAGATATAAAATCCACTCACTGACCGGCGAAATTCCGGGCAAGTCCCCCAATCAGAGTCACAAAAGGCGAGTAGCTGAAAAGAAGTTGAAGCAGACATAAATAGGCCAAGACCGGGATCTTTCAAGAGATATCGAAGCACCCTAAGTGCTGCATCAAAATGAGGTTGTCTGGGGTCTTGCATGTACTGACTTAAGTGCTGCACCGTGAAGGACAAATCTGGTCTGGTATGAGTAAGGTAATTGAGTTTCCCCAGCAAATGTCTTTACAAAGTCGGGTCTTTGACAGGATCCCCTATCACGGCCAACAAACGCACAGAAGAGGCAAGGGGAAAGGAGACAGGACTCAAATTCAAAGAGTCAAATTCCTGTAGTAGATCTAAAGTGAACTTCCGTTGAGAGAGAATCAAGCCTTCAGGTTCTCTGATCACTTCCATGCCTAAAAAGAAATGTAAGTCTCCAAGGTCTTTAATTTTAAACTCCTGATGTAAGAAATCCTTTAGGGCATGTAATTTGTATTATCATTTCCTGTTAAAAGAATGTCATCAACATAAACTGCAACTATAGAAATACATGATCATGTCTTTTTGAAGAAAAGTGAATAATCATTCATGGAATGAGTGAAACCCTTAAAATTTAGAGTTGTAGTAAGTTTAGCATACCACTGTCGTGAAGCCTAACGAAGCCCATAAAGCGATTTCCTTAGTCTACAAACATGATTAGGAGAGGGTGGTGTAAGTCCAGCAGGAAACCTCATATAGACTTCTTCATGTAAATCACCGCGTAAAAAAGTATTATTTATGTCCAACTGATAAAGGTCCCATCCCTTTTTAACAGCAGTAGCTAAAATACACCTAATTGTGGTCATTTTAACCACCAGTGAGTAGGTCTCATTAAAATCAATGCCTTCCTTCTAGATGTCGCCCCTTATCACTAACCTTGCTTTCAATCTCTCCACTGTCCCATCAGAATGCTGCTTAACTTTATAAACCCACTTGCATGGAAAAGCTTTCCTTCCTTGTGGTAATTCCACCACTTCCCAAGTTTGATTGTGTTCTAGTGCCTCAATCTCCTTTGCCATTGCCTCCTGCCATCCTGGATGATGTGCAGCCTGTGTAAAAGAGACAGGTTCTTGTATATTTGAAAGGGAAGCATATGTTGGTTAGCACAAGATAGACCACTAAAGGAAATAGAAGAAGGAGTAACAGGTGTGAGAAAGCAAGAGTTGCTCACATCTGTGACTTGCAAGGCATTGCAGATATAATCTTTGAGATAAGCTGGAGTGATGTGAGGTCTAGAAGACTTTCTGATTAGATTCTCCATCATAGGTTCAGTTCTAGGAGAAGAGAAGAGAGGTGGAGGATTGCTGGACATGGACTGAGGAGAGGGACTTGAACTATGTCTAGAAGGAAGAGGTGATGAGACTGGGATAGTAAGAGGGGATGGAGCAGGAATAGGGTGAGAAGGTGTAGATCCTGGAGAGATGGTGGTGTGAAGGTGAGAAGTGGATGTATCAGGGAGTGGTATATCTAAAGAAGGCAAGTGAGCTGCAGGTAGGATAGGTGTAGAACAAGAGTGTGAAATAGAAGCAAATGGGTAGAATTCCTCATGAAAAACTACATCCCCGGAAATGAAAGTTCTCATAGTTTTAAGGTTAAGCACCTTGTAGCCCTTCTTACCATGTGGATACCCTAAGAATACACAAGCAACTGCCCTTGGATCAAATTTAGTTCTGTGGTATGGGGTAGTAGAAGCAAAACACAAACGACCAAAACACCTCAAAAATGAATAGTCTGGTTTGGACTTAAATAGAATCTCATAAGGTGTTTTAGAATGCAAAATCCTTGAAGGAAACCTATTGATTAAGAAAGTGGCAGTGAGTAGACAATCCCTCCAATAGGCCTTAGGCAAATGTGATTGAAATAATAGGGCCCTAGAAATCTCTAATAGGTGTTTATGCTTTCTTTCTACTACTCCATTTTATTGAGGAGTGTGGACACAACTGGTTTGGTGAATAATACCTTGGGATAGAAAGAATTTTGATTACAGCGTACCATTTCCTAACTCAAAGGCATTGTCAGACCTTATAACTTTTACCTTAGTGTGAAACTGTCTTTCTACCATTGTTAAAAAGGATTTCAAAGTGGTGAAAGCATTAGACTTTGTACTTAACAAGTAGGTCCAAGTGCCTCTGCTAAAATCATCAACAATGGTTAGGAAATAACTAAAACCATCATGAGTAGGGCTGCTATAAGGTCCCCAGGTATCCACATGTAGCATGTCAAACACTTTCTTGGTAGAAATGGTGCTTAAAGGAAAAGGTAACTTTGTCTGTCTTGCCATAGGACAAATAGTACAAGGAGTAGAAAAAACAGAACACTTTGGAATATAGTCTGATGAAATGTTCTTCATATTACTCAATGGCATATGGCCTAATCTATAGTGCCATAGCTTTTCTTTTACATTTGGATCAGAAAACACAAAACAAGAATTAAAACTAGGACTGGAATGTGAATTACTTTTGGAAACAGAAAAATTAGTTGACTTAGATAAACTCTTAGGAACATCAGTTGAATGACTTGATTTGAGAATGTAAAGTCCTCCCTCTTCTCAACCAATCTTCATAGGGCTCTTCAGTGAAGGGAAGGGGTGAATAAGACATATTTCCTGAGTTGTCTGCATAATTTATGCACGGATAAGAGGTTGAACCTGCAGAATGGAATATATAGAACATCCTGTAAAACCACATTAGGTAGTAATGAAACAGAACCTGAATGAGCGACTTTGACTCTATAGGAATTAGGGAGTTTTACCATGAGAGGTTTAGGTAAAGCTTTAAACTCAATGAAGAATTTTCTAGAAAAACACATATGCTCTGTAGCTCCACTATCTAATATCCATGAATTGCTGTCAATTTGAAAAAAACAGGCATAGGAGTCAAAAAATTTAGCTATACCAGCACAACTCAGGATGGCTGAAGCATCAGAAGTGCCTGCTCCCTGCTGTCCCAACTTCACCTGTCGAAGAAGTTGCAACAATTCTGCCGCATTCTTGGGTGAGTGCCTGAACATTTTCTGCATTGTTTGTTGGTTGGACTCTTGCTTCTTCTGAGTTAAAAACATTGTTTGCTTGCACCTGCCCTCTTCCTTGAAATTTCTTCTGATTTGTGAACTTAAAGTCATTAGGGAAACCATGAAGCCTATAACACTGCTCTATGGTATGACCTGGCTTTTTGCAATAAGCACAAATCTCATTTCCCTTCTTAGACTGAGACATACCCTTCTGTTCTTTGTTATTTTTGAACTTACTGAAGTTTGCTGATTGAGTGGCAACATTAAAAGAGGCCGAATCACCAGGATAAACAGGTGTAGCATGGATTTCCCTTAGGGAATAGGCTTGACCAATGTTAGGTAAAGGTGAGGTTAGCAAAATGTTGCTTCTGACACCAATGAATGCATTATTTAAGCCCATCAGGAACTGCAGTAGCCTTTCATCTTGATGTGCTTTCTGTGTTTTAGCTTTAGCTCCACAGTTGCAATCACACACACAGGCAAAAAAGGTGTTGAGAGCATCAAGTTCATTCCATAGGCTTTTCATTTTAGTGAAATAGCTAGATACACTAGTGTTACCTTGCACAACAGCATTGAGTTCCTTTTGCAATTGAAACAACTTTGCTCCATTTGTCTGACCAAAATCTATCCTCCAGGTCACTCCACAAATCCTTTGCACTTTGGGAGTAGAGGACAGATTCAACTATCTCTTTTGATAGGGAGTTCAACAACCAGGAGAGCACCATGTCATTGGTGCGAGCCCAAGCCTTTTGAAGTCCAGAATCTGCATCAGGGACAACTAGGGATCCATCAATGAACCCTAGTTTGTTTTTGGATGATAGAGCAATGACAACTGCTCTCCTCCATCCTCCATAACTCTTGCCATCAAAAACTGAAGATACCAGGTTCATGCCTGGATAATCTAAAGGGTGAAGGTAGTAGGGGTGAGCTGAGTCTACAATCCCTGCTCCAGTAGGAGCTGCTGTAGCAGGAACACCAGTAGTAGAAGTAGTTGAAATATGGGTTTCAGGAGTACCCATGATTGATTGTGTTTAAGAAAGGAGAATGATGAAAGAAAATGTATTGAATTATGAGCAGATCAGACCTGCCCTGATACCACGTAGAAAGTAAAGAAGAGCAACGTATGAAAATTTCCTTTCTCTGTATATTTTCTGCTGTACAAGGCTAAGGTATAAATACAAGAAGAAAAGGAATCTAGGCTAAAACAGAAATGCCAAGTGGCATGCACCTAATGGCTAAGTTATAATTGAAAAATTCCTACACTATAACTAACATGTCAGATAAATACAAGAAATATAAAAAGCTATTTACAGGGTGTATATATCTTGTTCTGATCTTCTAGAACACATGGCCTTGGGCTGCAGTAATTATTTTAAGCCATGTAGATAAGGCAGCCCAACATAAATGAGGCCCAAATCTTCTCCACAGATCAAAGAGCAAAACCCGGTCCAAATATGTATATACAAAGGCTGAGAAATATCGGACATAGACCAAAACCTAAAACACTTCATCTCTCAACTTTCTTTGTCGGAAACTTCTAGAAATCGACTAACACCAACAGCACGACACTATAGAGTCTACTAACTTCAGAGGCGGATGCAGCAAACGGCTCATCTAAACCCATTACTTTAGGCGTGGAGCATAAACTTATGAGTAAAAATTATCCATTTTTTGCAACAAATAGCAGTTCTGAACCCATAATTTTATAAATACAAATGAGTTCAACGCTAAACACCTTAAAGGTTGAACGCATCGAGTTATTTCCTAGATCTGCCTCTGCTAACCACCAAGGGTTATGGTGGAATGGATAGGATCTCTTCACCCTTAATCAGAGTTCTCGGGTTAGAGTACCTTGAGAACTCTAAAGATTTGTGCTTCAGTGATCAGTATTATCAACTGCAAAGTCTAGAGCACCTCGAAAAGCCTCTACTTTGTCTTACAATTGAAATTATTACAAATAGAACAATATGGATATAAACAATTCGTCGTAGCCAGTCTCAACTTTGGGAGCCCTAATTGTTTTTGTTGGTTAATTTATTGTGCTCACTCAAGTCAATAATCACAAATTTGCTTCAACTCCAGTCCTCCTTTAGCTAAAGAAAACATAATACAACAAAAAAAAAGGAAATTTTTAATGAAAAGAGGAAATTTTACGGGTTTAAAATTTTAATCTTCATAATTGCTAAAATGTCAGGTCGATTAAATCAAATCTCCGGAACAACTGCAGCAATTCCGTTAATAATATTCAGTCCGATTACAAAATAAATCACAATGCAAACAGAAACGGAGTCATTATAATGCCTAAATCTGAAAGCAAAAAAGGTGCAAAAAGGTAACTTTTTATTTTTTTGGATTACTTCAATACATGTAGAAAAAACCTGAAAATTAGAATTGATAGAGAAAATGAGCTTACCATTTTGTTCAGAATTCGATAGTAGCGCCACGAGACAGACAGAAATTGGGATACCAAAAAATGGTGAAATTTGGGAGGTCTAAAAAAGATAGATAATTTGAATTTGAAATGACCAAAATGGGTGCTTTTGTAGTGACCCGACCCGACACTCGGCTATAAAGCAAAGTAAGATTCACTTTATTTTTACCTTTTGAATCAATAATAATTAGATTCCAATTATAACCGAAATAACCTTATAAAGTTGAATGATTATAATACCCTTCAACATATTATTATTTCAAATATAATTTTGTACTAATATGTAAATATACATAATAAAAAAATTAATTAAAAAGAAAATATTTAATTGAAATAAAGACAAAGTTGGCAACCCTTTGAATCTTCATCAATACAAAGTAACCTCCTATTAAATGTTAAATAATCCTCCACTTACATGAATATGGTTAATTGGGAATCCTATCAAACGATGAATTATAACTACACGTTAATTTGTTGTAAATCATAAAATTTAAACGTCAATCCCTTTGTATTTTTCATTTGTGATTTATTAGTTCGCTTTTATTTTTCAAAGACCGAAATAATCTTATAAAGTTGAATGACTATAATATCCTTCAAACTATTATTTTTTTCAAATATAATTTTGTACTAATATGTAAATATACATAATAAGAAAATTAATTAAAAAATATATTTAATTGAAATAAAGACAAAGTTGGCAACCCTTTGATCTTCATCATTACAAAGTAACCTCCTAGTAAATGTTAAATTCTCCACTTACATGAATGTGGTTAATTAGGAATCCTATCAAATGCGAAATTATAACTACACATTAATTTGTTGTAAACCATAAAGTTTAATCGTCGCTCCCCTTCTATTTTTCATTTGTGATTTATTGGTTCGCTTTATTTTTCAAAAATTTAATTTATTCTAACCTTCCATTCATGTATCACCAGTTAAGAGCTAGTTTTTATAATTTCATAACTGGTTTACAAAAAAAAAAATATTAGCAAACTTAATTACATTAACCATTGTTCTCTTCATTGTTGTAAAATTATTTGGAGAATTTGAGGAGTCGCTTTAATATTTTTGTGCACGTTATTTTTGTGCACGTCGATCATAATAATATTAATGTCATTTTAGAGAATGAAATGTGTTTTTCTTTTCTTATGCTATTGTCACTATTTATGGACAATTAACATGTGTTTTGCATTATGTCTATCCACTTACTTTTATACACCAGCTTCAAACATTTTATAAGCATTAAAACGAAATAAATTAAACACTTTTCGAGCAAGATAATAAATGCACTGAACTTTAGCACAAAGAAACGAGTAAAATTTAGGATTAGAAAAATCTTAACATTAACACTGTACCCAAATAAGTTCCTATAGTAGTTCATAGTCCAGGGTCCTTCTAAAGGATTATATAAAAGTAGGTTTTTTGTAGAATTATATTATTAGCTGTTTTACAAAAATAATATAACAACAACAACACAGTAGTTATTCCATTAATGGAGTATGGGGAGTGTAGAGGGTACGAGATCTTACCCTACCCTAGAGGAGTAGAAAGGCTGTTTTCGTGAGACGCTCGGTTCAGAGACAAAAGATCCGTAACAATAACAGAAACCAAACAAATAATATCAGCGCTGTAACACAACAAATAAGTGAAAGGACAATAATAATGATAATAATAAAAAATAGAAATAGTGTGATAAAACAAAAACCGGTAGCAGCCTAGACAAAACACTATCAGACTAGCTGGAACAACGAGAAAAAGCGGTTAGCTACCCCCTGATCTACAACTCTCATGTTCGACCTCCACACCTCCCTATCCAAAGCCATGTCCTCAGAAATCTGAAGTTGTGTCATGTCTTGCCTGATCACCTCACACCAATACTTCTTAGGCCGCCTTCTACCTCTTCTCGTACCTACTGTCACACCTCCTTTTTCCGCCCCCGCGAGGGGTGAAGGAGTTTTTCTAATTAAAGGACAATCGAAACGGGATTTGTTTATTTATTTCAGAGTCGCCAAAACGGCACCGTTTGGTGCATCTGAAGGGTCTTTCCCAAAATAACAACACGCTAGTTCTTTAGGACGCGTCTTAATTAACCTTAATTTTCTTAAACTCGGGTGCACATTTATGTGACCCAAATCCAAAATCTCAACAGAGCTGAAATATGCCAACAACCACGGGTGCATTGATGTGACGTGGTTCGAGATGTGTTTCCACGATGTTGCAATTCCTGATAAAATAATAATAATGACAAAAGCGGTTAAAAGTTAAAATTCGCACATAGGTTCAATATGTATTAAATCAGATAATCAAGCCGAATATGACAGTTGAGCGACCGTGCTAGAACCACGGAACTCGGGAATGCCTAACACCTTCTCCCGGGTTAACAGAATTCCTTATCCGGATTTCTGGTTCGCGGACTATAATACAGAGTCATTCTTTTCCTTGATTCGGGATTAAATTGGTGACTTGGGACACCCTAAATCTCCCAAGTGGCGACTCTGAAATAAATAAACAAATCCCGTTTCGATTGTCCTTTAATTGGAAAAACTCCTTCACCCTCGCGGGGGCGAAAAAGGAGGTGTGACAGCTCTGGCGACTCTGCTGGGGACATTAGACCCATAACCACTGGTTCAGGGTTAGAAATCGAGCTTAGAATAAATTGTTATGTTCAGCCTTATCTGATATTTTTATGAGATATGTGCTTCATGTGCAAAATAATGTGTGTTACCGCTTTGATATTATTTGGCTGTATATATAAACTGCGCCGAAACCTTTCTCTTCTTACCTTCGGGGATGCGGCTCACTGGTTTGAGACTCCCTATTCTGTTAGTGTCATGCCCAAGTAGAAAGAGGCTCGGATAAGTTACAAAGCCGGACGACCCCGCGGGTCCTCGGTACGTAGCCCCCTCCTCGACTCGAGTTGTCCGCTCGGGTAAGCCGGGTCTAGAACAAAGCCCAGTTTGAAACTTAGTAAAACATGACTTCATGCCAAATCCCTAGGAGGAAAACGCTTATTTGCATCACGTTGCATTTGACTTAGGGGGCTCAACACAGGGGTTGGGCCCGTCTAGGAATAGCAACCTGGAACAAAAGACCATCCTGCTGCATTTTGTCTGTTGGCGCATTTAATTTGCTTCGAATTTGCATGCTGACTGGTGGGCGAAAACGGGAATTTTGAAAAATTAAGAGCTGCTCATTTAAGAAAAAACAAATAGTATGAAAACGCCGCCAAAATTTTGATTTTTGAGGAGAGAAAATTGGATTCGTGATTTAGCTAGTTTTTCTTACCCGAACTACGATTCTCACCGGATGTGAGATACGTAGGCAACCCTTATCGGGTCCAACTTCCTATTTTTGCAAATAATGATATATATAATAAATATATATAGATAGATAGATAGATATATTGCTTCTTTCATAAAAGAGTCGGGTGATGCCATTTTGCGGAAATAGCCGAATGTTCCCGAAAGGGACGCCAGAAGGCTGTCTTTGCACAAACGGCCGTCTTTGGCCATTTTTCTTACCTTTTGGTCGGTTAAAATCCCACTGCCTTAAAATTTTCATCCCTGAAGAGCTGAAAGGTCGTATTGGGAAAGTCAGTCTTTCTTTTCTCAAAGATTAAGGGAAACAGGAAAAATAGTTTTGGAGTCAAAATAAAGATTTTTGCTTTCGTCTAAATCACCTTAATAAATGTACAGAATGAGCACGAGTAAGAGTTCATCTGGGGCCATTATAAACAGAGTCCCTTTGGGCTTACGCATGTTGTGGAATGACTTGGAAGAATCAGGGCGAGATACAGTCAAAATATACTTAGGAAATTTGGTTGGATTGCGGGACATCGAACCGCGAGGGGACATTATAAGGGCTTTAATTTCATTCTGGGACTCGGCACACAATGTATTTTATTTCTCGGACTTTGAGCTCACCCCGACGCTAGAGGAGCTGGCAGGGTACATCGGATGTCCTAAAATCCCTATGAGAGAACAATATCTCATTGAACCAAGGACCGTGACCATACACAGGTTCCTAGACACCGTAAAGATCCGCAGAACGGTACATAACCCAGAGTTGTCAGAAGGGTTTTGTAGTTTGGCATTTTTGTACGACAGGTACGGTCATCTTGGAGGGTTCAACAATCCCGAGAGTAAGATCTGCAGTGGGGAAAGCCGGCTGAAATGGGAAAGACATAGGTGTATTGCTTTTATGATAGCCTTTCTGGGTTTTCTGGTGTTCCCTAGAAAGGATGGGAAAATTAACATACAAATCGCTGAGGTCGTCAGCACTTTGCTCAAGCAAGACAACAGCACTCTGGCACCGATGATAATAGCAGACATTTTCCGCGCACTCACTGTTTGCAAAACCGAAGGAGGTTTCTTTGAGGGATGCAATATACTACTGCAAATGTGGATGATAGAGCATCTATGTCATCTCCCTCAGTTTCTGAAATATGGGTCATCACAAAAGACCTGTATAGAAGAGTTTTCCACCAGGGTCGACGGGTTTAGCCTGCCAGAAGGGGTCACCGAATGGGTCACTCTGCTGCGCTCTGTTTCAGCAAACCAGATAGAATGGGCATTTGGGTGGCTACCCATAGATGAGGTCATACACATGTCAGCCATCAAGAGTCATTTGTTGTTGATGGGTCTCCAAAGTATCCAGCCTTATGCGCCAAACAGAGTATTGAGGCAGTTGGGGCGATGTCAAATAATCCCGAAGGAAGAGGATCTCAGTAGCCAGGTGGTCGAAATCGGGTCTGGTGGGCAGTTCCCTGAAGCAGTCGTTAGAAGAATCTGGAATGAATGTCAAACCCTGAAAGTAGATACTTGTGTACAAGATCGGGCCAATGGCGAATTGTCGCCAAAATACCTCACATGGTACAGAAGAGAGCTTGAGCACCAGAGACCAACTAAGAGAGCTCACGTCCAAGACTTTGCAGAATCGTCGCATGCACAGTGGGGCTGGTTAAGGAGGGAGGAAGACTACCGGGCTGAAATCGGGAAGCTAAAGCAACAAGTTGAAAGGCTTATATTTGAGAACAACGTGCAAGTCGCCTCTAAGCAGGGTGAAAAGAACAAATTAGCCAAAGAAAACCAGACACTGAAAGCCCGCATTCGCCAAGTCAGTAAGAGTAACAGCGACCGACAGAAACGTCGCTCCGACGAAAGATTGATAGCAGAATTGAGAAATCAAGTCAGCAAAAGCCGAGAAGAATTAGAGATAACGGAAGCTTGCATAGCAAGAATAAAGGTCAGATGGGCAAAAGGTATGATGGCCCGAAGGAAGCATCTGCAACAAGTCATAAGGGATTCTGAAATGAGCATCGGGATATTAAGGAAAACGAACTCCGCTCTTCAGGAGCGAATCTTCAAACAAGCACGAAATGCCCAAGCTGACAGAAGGCGTTGCTACGATGCGATGGCCAGAATGGAAAGACAAATGGAAAAGTTCCAGGATCGACTCGCCGACAATGCTCAAGCACTGGGATTAAAGAACCAGAGAATAGAGCAATTGTTCGTTGAGAGGGACAACATTCGAGGAAGGATTGATGAGATTGGGCACTACATCTACATGAGATGCCTAGCATGTGAGCAAATACCTCGGGATACCCTCCTTGAGTCCATCATGGGCTACGTCCACCGGATCATGAATGAGTTGAAGAGCTTGCAGAGAGGCCTTACACCAAAGTCTGCGAAAAGGCCGAACGATGCCTCACAAGCCCCTAAATTGGAATTTTAATCCCTTGTTCGAGTCTTGTTTGTTGGCTTTATTGTCTTCCCATATGTTGTTTTCTTTTTCTTTTTCATCGAGTCAGGTTAAGAACTTTGGAATCTGTACTATTGTTGTTCTTTATTTGAGATAAGTAATTTGTAATAGCAAATTTTGGTGATGAATTAAATGATTCCAAAAGAATTTTTGTCTTTACTTTGTGGCAGAACTACGCCCGGTCTGATTTACGCAGGGACGTGATACGTAGGCAATCCACATAAGATTCGATCGCCACTAAAAAGAAAGGAAAAGAAAAAAAAGGAAAAAGTCAAAAAAAAGGAAAGAATAATGGAAATACAGGGGTTCCCAAAGCACTTTAAAGGCGCAAATAAACAAGCCGGGATGACGCATGTGTTTGAAGCAAAGCATGTTAGAAATGGTTAACTGCCTAGGAGCATTGCATCCCCAATGTGCTATTATCAAATCTGTTAAACTCTAACGCTAACAAGTTTGTTGTTTTCTACAAATACCAGACAGTTAGTTGTTAAAGCATTCTGGCAACACACCCTTATCGAACCAGATCCAAAGGACCAGTACCAACAAGCATGACTACTTCGGAAAATAGTACCTAGGAAGAAAGGCCGGTAAGCCAGTTGTTGAAAGAAGCAATGGAGAAGATAGAAAGGATGGGACTGGAGATGCATGCAATGCAGTTAGCTTTGGCCAAAGCACAAAAGAGCCCTGAACCACTAGGGCATATGCCGGAATACCCTCACTCTGGCCCTTCAACAAGCCTCCCGAATCACCGCTATCATCAGGAAAGAAGCCCCCATGATTCCCAAGCTCTACCACCTCATCAACCTCTCCCAACACCAAATGTTCCCACTTTTATGGGACCAACATCAGCCACCCTGCAAAGATCAACTAGCGAGCCGTTGTTTCAGGCTCATGATACGCAATACTATCCCCCTGAACTCACATTCAATGCACCAGAACCTCATACCTACAATCCGCACTTGGAGGTACCGGCGGATATTGGAAAGCCGGTTAAGGTCCCGGAGCAAGATAAGGTAATGAGGAAGTTCAAAAGCTTGGAGCAATCCTTCAGAAGCCTGCATGGATTGGGCAACCAGGTCAGCGTGGCCTACAAGGATCTATGCCCTTTCCCGGACGTCCAACTCCCGGCTGGGTTCAAGATGCCTAAGTTTGATTTATATGAAGGGCATGGTGATCCCATGGCACATTTGCGGGGCTTTTGTAGCAAAATGAGAGGGGCAGGTGGCAAAGATGAGCTACTGATAGCTTATTTTGGTCAAAACTTGAGTGGATCGGCATTGGAATGGTATACCAGGCAGGATTCCAGCATATGGTACACGTGGGATGATCTAGTGCAGGCTTTCGCGGGTCACTTTCAATACAATCTCGAGATAGTCCCTGACCGTCTCACATTGCTGAGGACCGAAAAGAAGCCTGGGGAAAACTTTCGTGAGTTTGGTTTCCGCTGGAGAGAACAGGCAGCCAGAGTTGATCCTCCCATGAGAGAGGGAGAAATGGTGGACTACTTCCTCCAAACACTGGATCCAACTTACTTTGGTCACTTGGTGACGACGGTTGGAAAATCCTTCAATGAAGTAGTAAAGATAGGGGTTATGATCGAGGAGGGGTTGAGGTCTGATAAAATCCTGAATTACTCAGCACTCAAGGCAACGACCCAAGCTATTCAGAGCGGCACGGGAGGCGCGCTGGGGAGGAGGAAGAAAGAAGAAGTCGCCACGGTTGAGGCAGGCAGTTGGTCTAGGTTCGGCAAACCATACTACAACCAACCCAGACCCCACAGGCCAAGTTATCCATACAACCCACCATAGCACTACTATCCATCTCAAGAACCACACTTCTCCGTGCACCAAGCCCAAACATACACTCAGCCTCCGGCTCGCCCGCAATGGCACGCGCCGGCTCCCCAGAACACATATGCACCACCACAAAATACCTACCCTCCACCACAAAACACCTATCCTCTACCAAGAGCATACAGGAACCCTCCAGGGGCGGGCTTTCGAGGAAGTCAAGCTACTAGAAATGACAGGCTACAAAGACATAGGGCTTTTACTGAGTTGGGAGAGACCTATACCGCCGTATTCCACAAATTAAGGCGGCTAGGTTTGGTGAGTCCCGTCGAGCCTAGAGAGCAAAAACCCCCACCCCAGAATTTGGACCGATCGATAAGCTGCGAGTACTGCTCAGGAATGCTGGGGCATGATACTGAAAAATGTTGGAGGCTGAGGCAAGCAATACAAGATCTTATTGATACCAACAAGATCGAGGTCCAGGCGCCGGAGGCACCTAACATCAACCAGAACCCATTGCCAACACACCACAAAGCTCACATGATTGAGTTGGTGTATGAGGGAGGAGAGCCGAGGAAGCCCTCACAGACAGTAATGATGATCCAGGCCGCTCCGAAAGAAGAATCGACCGGTGGAAGACCAGGGGTACAGTTGAAGGGGGGAGGTGTCAAGCCAGTGGTGATATTAGGAAAGAGTCCGTACACCACAACAAAGAAACCAGAGCCAGCCAAATTGGTAATATCAGGGACATCACCCACACCCGCAGTTGTGTTGAAAGGGGTATGCAGGGAGCTGGTCACCATAAAGCCAGTAGTCCATTTGACAATGATTGATAGCAAGGTCGTGCCTTGGAAGTATGAAAAGGCAGTGGTGATGTACAAGGGAAAACAAGTGGAGGAGGATAGTTGTGAGGCGTAGGGACTGACCCGATCAGGACGGTGTTTTGCTCCAGTGGAGTTGAGAAGACTCAACCCAGCTGCAACAAAGAAACCTGTGTCAGAAGAGGAAGCTGAGGAATTCTTGAAGAAGATGAAAGTGCAGGATTACTCCGTGGTCAAACAGTTGAAGAAAACACCGGCCCAGATCTCGCTGTTATCATTACTGATCCATTCAGATGAACATCGTCGGGCCCTGATGAAGATACTGAATGAAGCTCATGTGCCCAACGAGATTTCTGTAAACCACCTTGAAACGATTGCCAACAAAATTTTTGAGGTGAATAGGTTAACATTCTCGGAGGATGATCTGCCAGTGGAGGGCACGGAACATAACAAAGCTCTCTACTTAACTGTCAAATGTGAAGATTCGGCGGTTACTCGGATATTGGTGGATAACGGCTCAAGTGCCAATATTTGTCCATTATCCACCCTGAACCAGTTGAAGATCAACCACGGAAGAATCCACAAGAACAACATTTGTGTCCGAGGATTTGACGGAAATGGCACAGCCACCGAAGGGGATATTATACTTGAGTTGACCATCGGTCCGGTCCAGTTTACCATGGAGTTCCAAGTATTAGATGCCGCGGTATCTTATAACCTTCTGTTGGGACGACCGTGGATCCACGCAGCTAAAGCAGTGCCATCCACCTTGCATCAGATGGTCAAGTTCGAGTGGGATAGACAAGAGGTCGTACTGCACGGCGAGGACACTGCGTGCACCATGGGAGGCGCCATTGTGCCTTTCATAGAGACCAATGATGACAAAGGTCCCTGGGTTTACCAGATTTTTGATGTAGTGTCGGCAAATAAGATTTTCGAGGGTGAGATCATTCAGCACCATAGGGTAGCTTCTGCAACGGTCATGATGGTTTCAGAAATGCTGGGTAATGGGTTTGTGCTGGGAAAAGGCCTGGGGGCTGAGCTTCAGGGGATTGTTCAACCCGTTTCCTTGCCCAAGAATTTGGATACCTTTGGGTTGGGGTTCAAACCGACTGCGGCAGATGTAAAGCAAGCGCGGAAAATGAAGAAGAAAGTTTGGTTTCTTCCCAAACCTATGCCACGTCTCTCAAGATCTTTCGTTAGAGCAAGTGCCAAGGGGTCACCGGTCCCGAAAATTCTCGGACCACTGATTGGGATAGACGGGGATTTGAACCAGAGCTTCGAAAGACAGTTCACTGATGTCAATATGGTAGAAGTTGGATAGAGTTCCAGCGGAGCAGACATACAATTTGTGGGGCCTGAGGACAAAACCAACAATTGGACGGTTACTCCTCTTCCTATCAGGGGGGAGTCCTGGTAGTAGGCTTTGATTTTTTCTTTCTTGTTTCGGATTATTCCAGGGTGTAATCCAAATCTCATTTTGTTTTGTAAAAGTGTGAACCCTGTTATCCCGTAATTTTAATAAAAATCTCTTCTCTTGTCTCATTTTAATTTTGTTTTGTTCTTTTTCTTTCTAAGCAGTTCTCTTTTTACTGGTTCTAATGACATGGCATGCACAATGGATCTTCGACCTAGTCTAAAAAATCAATCCGACTCCGACTTAATGATACAAGAGGTCGATTGTGACGATGAGTCTGAATATGATGAGGATGAAGCCTTCGAAGAAATAAACCGAGAATTATGCCAATATGAAGAAAAACCCAAGCCTAATCTGAATGACACCGAGGTTGTGAATCTAGGGGATGCAGATAATGTCAGAGAAACCAAAATCAGCATCCACATTGAGCCAAACATCAGGGAGGAATTAATCAAAACCCTCATTGAGTTCAAAGATGTTTTTGCATGGTCATACGATGATATGCCGGGACTAAGCATCAATCTAGTGGTTCACAAGTTGCCCATTAACCCGGCATACCCTCCAGTCAAGCAAAAACTGAGGAAGTTTAAAACAGAGATGAGTGTGAAGATCAAAGAAGAGGTGACTAAGCAGCTGCAGGCGAAGGTTATTCGGGTCACTCGATATCCCGATTGGTTGGCCAATGTGGTACCAGTGCCGAAGAAGGATGGGAAAATCAGGATATGCGTCGACTACCGCAATCTCAACAAAGCAAGTCCTAAGGATAATTTTCCATTGCCCAACATCCATATCCTGATCGATAATTGCGCTGGGCGCGAGATCGGATCCTTTGTGGACTGCTATGCGGGATATCATCAGATCTTAATGGACGAAGAAGATGTGGAAAAGACAGCTTTCATTACACCATGGGGAACTTACTGCTACTGGGTAATGCCATTCGGACTGAAGAATGCTGGGGCAACGTACATGCGAGCAATGACCACTGTGTTTCACGACATGATACACAAAGAAATTGAAGTGTACGTAGATGATGTGATCATAAAGTCTTGGCGTCAGGAAGACCATGTAGCAGACCTAAGGAGATTTTTTCAAAGACTTCGAAGGTATGATATTAAGCTCAACCCGGCCAAATGCGCCTTTGGGGTTCCATCAGGAAAGCTGTTAGGATTTATCGTCAGTCGACGGGGTATTGAATTGGATCCATCCAAGATCAAATCCATCCAAGATTTACCACTGCCAAAGAACAAAATAGAGGTAATGAGTATGTTGGGGAGACTAAATTACATCAGCAGGTTCATCGCTCAACTCACGGCGACTTGTGAACCCATATTTCGGCTGCTGAATAAAGACGCTGAAAGGGTAGACTGGACGACAAAGTGTCAAGAGGCTTTCGACCAGATCAAAGGGTATCTGTCCAATCCACCTGTGTTGGTTCCACCTGAGCCGGGGAGGCCATTAATTCTTTATCTAACGGTCCTGGAGAATTCGTTTGGTTGCGTGCTGGGGCAATACGACATTACAGGAAGGAAGGAGTAGGCCATTTATTATCTTAGCAAGAAGTTCACAGTATATGAGGTCAAGTACACTCAACTCGAGAGGACATATTGCGCCCTAACTTGGGTGGCTCAGAAGTTGAAGCACTACTTGTCTTCGTATACTACTTATCTCATCTCCCATTTGGACCCATTAAAGTATATTTTCCAGAAACCTATGCCTACAGGGAGGTTAGCAAAATGACAAATTTTGCTCACATAGTTTGATATCGTCTACGTGACGAGGACAGCCATGAAAGCCCAAGCGTTGGCTAATCACTTGGCTGAGAATCCCATTGATGAAGAATACGAGCCTTTGAGGACGTATTTCCCAGACGAGGAAGTAATGCACACAGGTGAGCTGGAATTACCCGAGGAACCAGGCTGGAAGCTTTTCTTTGATGGAGCCGCAAACGCGAAAAGGGTTGGAATAGGAGCAGTACTCATTTCTGAAACAGGACGTCACTACCCTGTTACGGCTCAGCTACGCTTCTATTGTACCAACAACATGGCAGAGTATGAAGCATGCATTTTGGGTCTGCGACTAGCTGCAGACATGGATGTCCAGGACGTTTTGGTCTTGGGAGACTCGGACCTCCTGGTGCATCAGATTCAGGGTGAGTGGGAAACACGGGATTTGAAACTCATACCATATCGACAATGTTTGCACGATCTGAGCAAGCGATTTCGATCAGTGGAATTCAGACATATCCCGAGAGTTCATAATGAAGTTGCCGATGTATTGGCCACTTTAGCATCAATGTTGCACCACCCCGACAAAATGTATGTTGACCCGTTGCACATTCAGGTTCGCGATCAGCATGCTTATTGCAACGCGGTACATGAGGAAATAGATGGCGAGCCATGGTTTTATGACATAAAGGAGTACCTCAAGATGGGGATATATCCAGAGCGGTCCACTAGGGACCAAAAAAGAGCCCTTCGGCGTTTGTTGAATGGTTTCTTCCTCGGTGGAGGAGTGTTGTATAGAAGAACCCCAGACTTGGGATTGCTAAGATGTATAGATGTTGTTCAAGCCACAACAGTTATGGCAGAGGTGCATGCGGGAGTCTGTGGGCCACATATGAGCGGATATGTATTGGCAAAGAAGATTCTCCGAGCAGGGTACTATTGGCTCACTATGGAGCATGACTGTATCACTTTCGTGAGGAAATGCATCAGTGTCAGATACATGGAGATCTGATTCATTCTCCGCCGACAGAGTTGCATACAATGTCAGCGCCATGGCCATTTGTTGCATGGGACATGGATGTCATTGGGCCTATCGAGCCGGCAGCGACCAACGGCCACAGGTTCATTCTGGTGACCATCGACTACTTCACCAAGTGGGTTGAAGCTAAAACTTTCGAGTCGATAACCAAGAAGGCAGTAGTGGATTTTGTTCAATCTCATATCATCTGCAGATTTGGGGTCCCAAAGGTGATCATCACGGATAATGGGGCAAATCTTAACAGCAATCTGATGAGGGAGGTATGCCAACAGTTTAAGATTACACACCGCAATTCCACCCCATATCGTCCCAAGGCGAATGGAGCAGTGGAAGCAGCCAATAAGAACATCAAGAAGATACTGAGGAAGATGGTAGAAGGATCTAGACAATGGCATGAGAAATTACCCTTTGCCTTGTTGGGTTATCGCACTACAGTCCGGACTTCCATAGGTGCAACTCCTTATTTGTTGGTATACGAAACTGAAGCAGTAATACCAGCAGAGGTCGAAATTTCGTCCCTCCGAATTGTCGTTGAAGCCGGGATTGACGACGATGAATGGGTCAAAGCTCGACTAGAGCAGTTGAACTTAATAGATGAAAAAAGATTGGCAGCAGTGTGTCATGGCCAGTTGTATCAGAAAAGAATGGCAAGAGCATACAATAAGAAGGTGCGCCCCAGAAAATTTGAAGTAGGGCAGCAAGTATTGAAACGGATCCTCCCGCATCAGATCGAAGCAAAAGGCAAGTTCGCCCCAAATTGGCAAGGGCCTTATGTCGTAACCAGAGTGTTGTCCAATGGTGCTTTGTGTCTAACAGATATCGAGGGAAGATGTGTCGACATGGCTATCAATTCTGATGCCGTCAAAAGATATTATGCGTAATTTCTTTGATTATGGTAGTTATTGGTTCGTTTGCTTGTATTTGGTACTTATTGGATAATGAAATGACGGAGGCAATTCTTTCTTCTATCCAAACACTTTTAACATTTGCTTCCCCCTTTTGAGCCTTAAGTTATTCTTTCATACCCCTCTTTTGGAATCACTAATGGGAAAAGATATGAAAAAGAAAAAGAAATTAAAAGAAAAATGGAAACAAGATAAAGATCATAAGGAAAACAAGGGAATTAGGAACTACGTTTGACCTGATTCCTCAAAGAGGATACGTAGGCGCCTCACGACTCGGTCATAGTGCGCATAATATGCATAGCCCAACATAGTGTAAATATAAAATTCCCCAAGCAAGAAAACTGGGGCAGGAGTTATGTTTTTGAATCTCCAAAAAGGGTTTGATTCCAAGAGTTGTAACATTCCACCCATCAAAGTTACGTTAAATATTTGACACACAAACCCAACATCGATGTCCCAAAAAGACCTCTCGATCAATATCTGAGAGGTGCCAGGTTAGGCCAATGGAAGCCGAGAATAATACGCTGAACTCCAGCAAAGAAGAGGGTCATAAACCGGAAATGAATTGATGACCGAAAAGAATCTCCGAAAGAGAGAATCATATCGGCAACACTCCAATCCCCCGTTGAAAGATAAAATGAGAGAGTCTTAATCGGTGAAAACCTTCGCAGACACCATAAGGCGACGAAAGATGAGAGAGACAAAACGAGAGAGTCTTAGCGGTGAAAACCTTCACAGGCACCGTAAGGCGACGGGAGTTGAGAGAAAAGAGAGAGTCTTATTAGTGAAAACCCCTCGAAGGGCACTGTAAGGCGACAAGACAGATTGGCAAAATGATCCGCATTTGCGAAGAGGTGGGCACCTATTTATCCCCAGCAAGTAAGGCCATCGGGCAGATTGATTGATATAAATAGACTGGGTTGGGAATCCGTAGTGCACGACATGATCATAGGGACCAGTCATACCATCAGATAAGTTCTTTCCTTTTCTTCTTCTTCCCCCCAACATTTGTTCAGCAAGATTTTTCTCTTTTTCTATCTTTTTCATTTCTTTCCAGAAATTTGTTTTGAAAAGGATTTTTCAGAGTTTACTACCAGGGGACAAAGTGGTACAAAGCAAAACGTGAATGGGACAGGCCAAAGCTGAGGCAATAAGACAAAAGGCGTTTGTTGCAAAACCAAAGGACAAATTGGCTTAGAAAGTTAAGGGGGATGTGAAGAAAAGCGGAAAACGACGGTTGAGGGACTTATGGACCAGGTTCCAAGAAGATCCCCCATCAGAACGTTGATAGATCACGGACCAAGGTCCGAGGTGGTCAGACACCACAGAAAGGGGGAAGGAGGCGGGGAGAATTAATCCGCCGCAAGATAACCCTAACCGTCCTATCCCCGAAAAGGTTGTCCCCAGGTGATAACATCCTATGCCCTGCAGTTCTGGGAGGGAATAAAAACTTCTAAGAGAGTAGTTTTGGAATTAAAGAGGATTCCCACAGTTTGTTCTGAAACAAGAAGGCGGGGAAGAGATAAATGGAAAACCATCCCCAGTAGACATATCATCCCCAGCAAGCAACTTTATCCCCAACCAGTTTTGGGAGCACAGAAAGGGAAAGGAAAAAATCATCCCCCAGCAGGAATGACACGGCTGCTCACCATGTTAAAACTAACAAAATTTTCTTTGTTTGCTACAGGAAAATAAAGGTTGATGATGGCAGAAAGACACGCCGCAAGAAAGGTCACCAAAACCGGGGCAGAAAATTTTCTGCCATTGTCAAAATTTTCTCGGAGGAACGAGGAAGCAAACTCAAATATTTTCATGTCTTAGTTCAATAGGCGCCCACCTGTATAATTAGAGGAATATTTTCATGTCTTAGTTAAATAGGCGCCCACTGTAAGCACGTGATTTTTGCCCTATATGAGAATTACTCCCAAAAAATTCAAAAATAAAATGATTTTTCTTTGGTGTACAATTTTGTGATATTTTGAAGAATTATTTGTATTTGTCTGTGCGTGTTTATTCGCTAAATTAATAAAAAATACAAAAATATGTCGCATTTTGCATGTAGGATTTAATTCTACAATTGTTAGTAATTAAAATTGTTTTACAAAAATTAAAAATTACAAAAATAGGCATCGTTTGCATTTTTAGCATTTAATGTCCAAATATACAATTTTATGCTTAATTAATACTTAATTGTGCGTTAATTGTTATTGGGAGTTAATTTGCGCCTTTATAACTTAATTTAGTTCTTAATAATAGTTTAAGTATTTTTATAATTTAGTTTTAGAAAAATAAAAGAAGAAAAGAGAGCGAAAATATAAAGAAAGTCGGAATTGGGTCTCTTCTTCAATTTCAAGCTATAGGCCCAAAAAATGGCCCAATCTTCCCTACGACCCAGTCCATTTCGAACTGGGTCGACCCAGTCCATTAACCCAACACCCCTTCTTCATTTTTGTCCAACACAAAACAAAACCAAAAAAAAAATAAAAAAATAAAAAGTGAATTATCACTATTAATAGTTTTATTTTTTGTTTTTTTATATATATAAAAAAAATCCGAAAATATTTTATTTTATTTATTATTTTTAAAAAAAATATATATATATATATAGTAATTTCGGAAATGATTTTAAAAAAATAAAAAATAAAAAAATAAAAAAATGTAAAAGAATGTAGAAAATTTAAAAAAAAAAGTAAAAAGTTTTAAAAAATTTAAAAGTAAAAGAAGGTTGGAATTAAAAAATAAATATAAAGATATCTGAAAATTTAAAAAATTTAAAGTAATTGAAAGTAGCATTTTTAAAAGAAAAAGAAAAGATAGTGGTTTATTTTTTAAAGAAAAGTTAAATAAAGTGAGATTCTCTTTTAAAAAAATAAAAAGTGGGATTTTAAATAAGATAAAGTAATTAAAGTTGGAATTTTAAAAATAAAAGTAAATAAAGGTGGGATTTCTTTTTCTAAAAAAATAAAAGCAATTTGTAAGTGGGATTTCTTTTAATTAAAAAAATAATAAAATAATAAAAAACAAATCTGAAAATTTCGAAAATTTTGCTATAAATAGAAGAGAAAATTTAGGAAGAAGGGTGGAAAAAAAGAGAGGAAAAACTAGATAGAGAGAAGAAAAAAAAAGGGGGCGGAGTGAGAAGTATACACCCGATATACATTCTGTATACACTGAATATACAGGGGCAGAATTCATTTTGGAGAGTTTTGAAGTTGGAAAAAAATAGTTACTGCTTTATTGCCTCGCTTAAGATCTGAAATAGTCAGAACCTTCCTGCCTTTTACTTCTTCACTATACTTGGAGTCGTTTATAGTCTCCTGGGTTTTCTGCTATTCCTACTGTACTGGTTTGCGATGTTGCTGAATCTGCTGTTGCTGTGTTATTACTGCTGCTGACTTCTCCTTCTTTTGTTCTTGTACTGCTGTTTCCAGGTACACATTTGTACAATCTCGGCTTGAAGCAAAAAATGAAATATTAATCAGGCTTTGTTCCTGTTGAATTCCTCCTGTTTAGATTTGTGGTTGAATATAATTTTTCTTTCTTCGTATAAAGATGTAGTTGAATGATTAATGAATAATGAGGTTGCATATGTATACTTTCTTCATCTAATAATGTTATTTTAAATTACGGAGAATAATTAATCTGTTTTTGATATTATGGTCAATCTCATGTTCTAGTATTATTGAATAACAGAATATAAAATGAAAGCAGTTTTTCTTTGTACAAACTCGATCGCAATTTTCCATTCGCATTAGCCGTAAACTAATAACTAATAAGTTACGTTTTTCAGCATGTAAATAATTAAGAGATTTTCTTTTAGTTTAGAGACGAACTTAATAGAAAATATAGTCATTGTAGGTTTATCCTGTAAAAATAAAAATGAGACGAGCCTCGCCAAATAAAACGTATAGATTGCGGGGCCCTCACAAAATGTATGGTTTAATTAGAATTCGGAAGGACCGTTTAGCGAATTTCACGGTCTTCCCCAAAATAATAACGCGATAGTCTCTTTAGGCGCGTGTTTAATATTTTACTTTCTTAAGCCTGGGTGTGCATTTCATGCGACCCGAATCCAAATCCCAAAACATCAAATAAAACGTGTTCCGGATTGTGGGTGCATTTCATGTAACGCAGTCCAAAGACGTGTTTTAAGCGATGTTCATATTTCTTTTAAAAACAATAATAATAAAGCGGTTAAAAGATAAAATTTGCACATAAGTTCATATTTGTATAAAATCAGACAATCAAGCCGAATATAACAGTTGAGCGACCGTGCTAGAACCACGGAACTCGGGAATGCCTAACACCTTCTCCCGGGTTAACAGAATTCCTTATCCGGATTTCTGGTACGCAGACTGTAATATGGAGTCATTCTTTTCCTCGATTCGGGATTAAAATTGGTGACTTGGGACACCCTAAATCTCCCAAGTGGCGACTCTGAAATAAATAAACCAATCCCGTCTCGATTGTCCTTTAATTGGAAAAACTCCCTTGCACCCTCGCGGGTGCGGAAAAAGGAGGTGCGACAGCTCTGGCGACTCTGCTGGGGATTTGGCCCAGAATCACTGGTTCAGGGTTCAAGAATTCGAGCTTAAAATAACTGTTATAGTTGGCTTTATTTATTATCTGATTTTTACATGATATATGCTTAATGTGCTAAATGATGCTTTTACCGCTTTAATATTATCTGAATTGTGTATATAAAACTGCTACGAAACCCTTCTTCTTTCTGAGTCTTCTAAATTTATGGTGTACACGTGCGCGTGGCCCACCTTTCTGTTAGAAGTCATACCAAATAAGACGAAGTTGGGACAAGTAACTAGGCCGGACAGACTTTCGTGCTCCCGGTACGTTGCCCCCATTTCGGCTCAAGCTGTCCACTTGGGTAAGCCAGGGTTAGAACAATATGCCTCAGGTTTTTCACTTAGAATAACTCAGCTACATGCCGGATCCCTAGTAGGAACGTTTGTTTGCATCACGTGCATTTGACTTTGGAGGCTCAACATAGGGGTTGGGTCTGTCTAGGACAGGTGTACCAAAAATGAAAATGACCATCCTGATGCATCTTACTTGCTCCTACTTGCGCATTTATTTGATTCGGACTTGTGTGTTGACTGACTTTTGAATATCAAGAACAATATTTTGAAATGAAAAAAGAAATAGCGGTTAGAGAATTGATTGTTTATATTTTTAAAAAAAAAACTCAATGCCTAAATATTGTCAAACCTCTACCGAAATTTCGAGAAAATGAAAAAAAATGTTTTATTAGTTTGTTTTACTAAAAGCAAAGAAAAAAAGTCGTTGTTCTGTCTTATTTTTTTAAAAAAAAAAATATATAAAAAATATATAAAAAGGAAAATAGTTTGTCTTCCCCTGAAAATGACAATGAAAAAGAGTCTTACTTTTAAATTAGTTTTATTTATTTGTTTCTGAAAAATTCAAAATGAAAATGAAAAGAGTCGTGCTTTGAAAGTGGTTTTGTTATTTGTTGCTGAAAAAGAAAAAAAATCCTGTTTTAAAATAGTTCGGTTAATTAGCCCGAACTACGCGGGTTTGATTCTCACCGGATGTGAGATACGTAGGCAACCCTCATCGGGTCCAACCCCCATTTTTGCTAAAATAGCCAAAAACCAATAAATAAATAAAAAACATGTTAAAATTTTAATTTTTTTTCATAAATAAGTCGGGCAGTGTCCAGCCTCCACTTTTTGCTAAAACAAAATAGCCAAAAAAAATATGTCAAATTTTAAGAGTCATAAAGAAGTCGGGTGATGTTGTTTTATCGAGACATAGCCGAATGTTTCCGAATGGGACGCCAGAAGGCCGACTTTGCATAAACAACCACCTTTTGGGTCATGTTTAGAATTTTGGTCTAGTTGACCCACACAGCCTTAAAAATCTTCGTCCCCGAGGCGCTGAAAGGCCGTGTTTGCAACACCAGGTTTTTATTGTAATTTAAAAAAAAATAAATAAATAGTCGGCGGTCAGGTGAATACCGTTTGAATTTTGTCATAATAAGCCGAGCCAGCTTCGGCCGCGTCTTAAACCGTTCTTGCCGAAATAGCCTCAGAGTATCTTTCAGTTGTCGAAAGGCTATTTTCGTAAAAGAACGGACAAGTGTGTAAAGTGTCATAAAATAATCCTCTCCGGCCTCAAAATTTGGACGGGGCCACATTTGCAAAAATAACCGTTTGGTTGCATTTGTCAAACGGAGAAAGGAAGCTGGCCGTTTGTTTTGGAGTTTGTAAAACTTTTGATTATAATATGTGGGTCGTTTGATTTTCTAGTTTGTAGGTCATTTTTAAACCTTTGAAACCCAATTTGAAAATTGAAAAAAAAATGATTAGTATTGCTTATCTTTTATTGGTCCGAACTACGCAAGGTCTGATTCATGCGGGGGCATGATACGTAGGCAATCTCTATAAGATTCGACCACCACAATAAAATATATATAATAAAATAAAATAAAATATAAGTGAATAAAATTTTCAAGAAAACTGGGACGACACAAGCAGTCGAGCAAATGCATAATAGAAAGGGGATATTTGTCTAGGAGCATTGCATCTCAACGTGTAATTATATATGTGTTAAATTCTCAAAACTAACAAGTTTGTTCATTTTCAGAATTCAAGCAGTTAGTTTCTCTAAAGAGTATACTGGCATATTATCATTATCACACGAGATCAAAAGGACGAATACCCGAAAGTATGTCTATCCCAGATGTTGACACAGGTATTGAGCTAGAGGAGATGGATGTCGGGAAAATGAAAGAAGAGATGTTTAAACTCAAACAGCAAATGGCTGAAATGTACCAGGCTTGGTCTACAGGGCAGTTACCCCTATCTTACCCAACTAACCCTGCTCCATCAATGACCCAAACTCAGGATAATATTACCACTGAATTATCCCCAAATTTCCCCATTTACCAACACTACCGAGGAACCAACTCTCAAACACCGTAGTCTCCACCTCCAAAACCAGTTTCATACTTTCCTCCACATGTGACTCCTGTTTTCGTAGCACCTCCCCCGGCTACATTCCACAAATCTCCTAGTGAGCCTACATTCCAGGCCCAGGACAACCAATATTACCCCCGGAGCCCACCCTCAAAGCCTCCGAAATCCATTCAACTGCTCCTCGTTTTGATCTCCCAACCGAAATTGACAAGCCAGCCAAAAATGCTGAACAAGAAGAAATGTTCAGGAAGGTCAAAAGTCTAGAACAATCATTCCGAGACATGCAGGGATTAGGTGGGCAAGTCAGTGTAGCTTACAAGGATTTGTGCTTGTTCCCAAATGTACAATTACCAGTTGGTTTCAAGATGCCTAAATTTGACCTATACAATGGGCACGGCGACCCAGTAGCCCACTTAAGGGGTTTCTGTAGCAAGATGCGAGGAGCTGGGGGAAAGGATGAATTATTGATGGCTTACTTCAGTCAAAGTCTAAGCGGATCAGCTTTGGAGTGGTATACACGCCAGGACCATGGGAGATGGTACACCTGGGATGACCTGGCACAGGCATTCGCATACCATTTCCAATACAATCTGGAAATCATCCCAGATAGATTATCTTTGACAAAATTTGAGAAGAAACATAATGAAAGTTTCAGAGAGTATGGTTTTCGGTGGAGAGAACAGGCAGCAAGAGTGGATCCTCCTATGAAGGAGAGTGAAATGGTAGACTACTTCCTCCAAGCCTTGGAACCAACTTACTATGCCCATTTGGTTTCAGCGGTAGGGAAATCATTCAACGAGGTAGTGAAGATGGGAGGTATGGTGGAAGAAGGCCTCAAGACAAATAAAATTATGAGCTATTCAGCAATTAAGGCAGCTACTCAAGCTATTCAAGGCAGGGTAGGAGAAATCGGAAGAAAGAAGAGAGAGGAAGCAGCGGTAGTTGGTTCAGGAATTTGGTCGGGACCCAGAGGTTCACCGCCTTACTATAATCAACAACGACCTCGCCAATCAACTTACCACCACAATTCATCCCAACACTACTATCACCTTACAGAGCCCCATTCTTCCATTAACCAAGCCCAAACATATACTCAGCCTCCGGTTCGCTCGCAATGGCGCGCACCGGCTCCCCAGAACACACATACACCACTGCAAAACACCTATTCACCACCAAGAGCCTACAAGAACCCTCCAGGGGTAGGTTTCCGGGGAAATCAGGCTTTCAGAAATGAAAAAATACAAAGAACATTCACTGAGTTAGGGGAAACCTATACTGCCGTGTTCCACAAATTAAGGCAGTTAGGCTTGTTGAGTCCTGTTGAGCCCAGATTGCCAAATCCCTTTCCCAAAAATATGGACCACTCGGTAAGCTGTGAGTATTGTTCGGGGGCTCTCGGTCATGATACCGAGAAATGTTGGAAGTTGAAACATGCAGTACAAAATCTTATTGACACCAACAAGATTGAGGTTCAGACACCAGAGGCACCCAACATCAATCAGAACCCGTTGCCGGCACAACTTGAAACCCACATGATTGAGCTAATGCACGAAGGAGGGAAGCTAAAGAAACCCTCACAAACAGTGATGATGATCCGTGTCGGTTCAAAATAAATGTTAACCAGTGGGAAAACGGTGGTATAGTTGGAAAAGGTGGATAACAAGCCAGTTATGGTGTTGGGAAAAGGGTCCAATGAGGCAGATGTACAGTTTGTGGGGTTGAAAGCAAAAATCAACAATTGAATGGCTACTCCTCTTCCTATACGAAGGGAGTCTTGGTAGTGGGCTCTGATTTTCTTTTTTGTTGTCTGGATTATTCCAGGGTTGTAATCCAAATCTTTCTTGTGCTCGCCAAAGTGTGAAACCTTGCTATCCCGTATTTTAATAAAGTGAAAGTTTTTTTCCCTCATTCCTTATTTGTTTTAATTTTTCTTCTTATTTTTGTCTTCTGAACAGTTCTCTTTCTACTGATTCTAATGACATGGCATGCACGACGGATCTTCAACCTAGTCTAAAAAAAGAAATCAATCAATCTGATTTCGAACTTATAGTACAAGATTGTGATGATAAGTCGGAATACGATGAGGACTAAGCCTTCAGAAAAATTAACAGAGAGTTGAGCCAAGTTGAAAAAAAAAAAAAAAAAGAGCCCAACTCAAATGACACGGAAGCCGTCAATCTAGGGGATGCGGATGACATCAGGGAAGCTAAGATAAGCATCCACATGGAACCAAACATCAGGGAAGAACTAATCAAAGCACTTACTGAATTCAAAACATTTTGCATGGTCATACGACGACATGCCGGGCTTAAGCACCAATCTAGTGGTTCAAAAATTGCCCACTGACCCGGCATTACCCCCCGTCCAGCAAAATTCAGGAAGATCAAAACCAACGTGAGTGGGAAGATTAAGGAAGAAGTGACCAAACAGCTGAATACTAAGGTTATTCGGGCCGCTCGATATCTTGATTGGTGGGCTAATGTGGTGCCAAAAAAAAAAAAAAAAAAAAACGGAAAATCCGAGGTATGTGTTGATCATCGCAATCTAAACAGAGCAAGCCCGATGCTTTATGATCCACAGATATCGAAGGGAAATGCGTCGACATGGCTATCAATTCTGACGCAGTTAAGAGATATTATGATTTCTGGTAATTGTAATTGTTGTTTGTTTGTACTTAGCATTTATCAGAGAATGAAATGACGGAGGCAATTCTTTCTTCTATCCAAACACTTTGACCTTTGCTTCCCCTTTTGAGCCTTATTTACTCTTTCATACCCCTCTTTTGGAATCAGT
Organism: Nicotiana sylvestris; assembly: GCF_000393655.2. Taxonomy (NCBI): domain Eukaryota; kingdom Viridiplantae; phylum Streptophyta; class Magnoliopsida; order Solanales; family Solanaceae; genus Nicotiana; species Nicotiana sylvestris. The sequence continues at coordinate 5,452,950 of NC_091066.1, forward strand.
AATGAAAACGAAAAAAAAAGTAATGATAATAAGAACAAAAGAAAAGTCAAAAAAAAAAGGAATGGGAACTACGTTTGACCTGATTCCTCAAAGAAGGATACGTAGGCGCCTCACGGCTCGGTCATAGTGTAACATAGTGTGCATAAGGTAACATATTGTGACAAAATAAAAATCCCCAAGCAAGAAAAACTGGGGCAGAAGTTGGCGCTTGTAATTTTGGCAAGAAAGTTTGATTCCAAGAGTTGTACTATTTTACCCCTAAAAATTATTTTTGAACTTTTGATACCCCCTTCTCCTTTCAGCCATACATAAAAATCCCTATTGATGTCCAAAAAAGACCTCCCGATCAGTATCTGAGAAGTGCTAAGTCAATGCAAATGGAAGTCGGGAATAACACTCTGATCCCCAGCAAAGAAGAAGATCATAAGCTGGAACTGAATTGATAGCCGAAAGAATCCCCAACAGAGAGAGTCATATCGGCAACACTCCAATTCCCAGCTGAAAAATAAAATAAAATGAGAGAGTCTTATCGGTGAAAACCTTCACAGGCACCATAAGGCGACAGGAGTTGAGAGAAATGAGAGAGTCTTATTAGTGAAAACCCCTCGAAGGGCACTATGAGGCGACAAAACAAGATTGGCGGGAAGGATCCGCAAAGAGTTGAGTGCCTGTTTATCCCCAGCAACATGAGGCCGTCTGGAAGGTTGATTGATACAAATAGACTGGGTTGATTAATCCGGAATGCGCGACATGATCGTTGGAATCGGTTATATCATTCAGATAAGTTCTTTTCTTTCCTTTTCCCTAGCATTTGTTCAGAAAGACTTCTTCTTTTTTCTATTTTTTGAAATCATCACTTTTTCATTTCTTGGTTTAAAAGACTTACCTTCCCAGCAGTTTGTTTTTGAAAAGGATTTTCAGAGCTTACTACCAGTTGCCAAAATGATGCAAAGCAAAATGCGAATAGGACACGCCAAATATAAGGCGATAAAGAGAAAAGAAGTTGGTCGCAAGACCAAATGATGAAAGGGACCTAGATCCCAATAGGACCAAATTTCCAGGGGAAGTTGGAGAAAAACAGGAAAACAACAGTTGAGAAAATTGTGGACCTAATTCCAAGAGGGCCCCCGACAGATCATCGAGATGTAGGAGCATCCCCAACAGATTTTCGACCAAGTTCCAAGAGGGTCGGACAACATAGAGTGGGGAAGGGAGAAAGGGAAAAAACCATCCCAGTAGGAGTATCATAACCAACCACCGGGTTTTTAAACTAACAAATTTTGTTTGGTTTGAAACAGGTAAATGGAATGGCAGTGAAGACCATAAGGGAAAATGCAAACTGGGGCAGAAAATTTTCTTTTCAGTTAGAAAATTTTCTGGAAATCAGGTACCCATTTGGGGAAGAATAAAGATAGCACCAAGGAAGTGGTCTTTGAACCAGGGTTTCCCCCAACATAATAAGCTTCCAATGGAGGAAGTTGATCCCCAGCAGACAAAACAAAGAGATGACATTTGTGCTCAGAAAAGCAAAGAGCCATTATCCTCCCCAGCAACTTCCAGAAGAATGAAGCATCGATTTGAAGGGATAAAATTCCCCAGCAGCGTTATCCTCAACAACGTTATCCCAAGAAGATAACACTTTTATCCCCAGCAGTGTTAAGAAAGAAAAAAAAATTGAATTTGAAGGAAGGAAAGAAAGGAGACTCCCCCAGTGGTATTATCCCCAGCAATCAGGCATCCACCTGGAGAACAAGGATGAGTAGTTGAAGTATTAGTAATCAGGCATCCACCTGGAGAACAAGGAAGAGCAATGAAATATCAGAAATCAGGCGTCCACCTGGAGAACAAGGAAGAGCAATGAAAGAAACAACAATCAGGCGTCCACCTGGAGAACAAGGATGAAGAAAAGAAATAGCAATCATCTGGAGAACAAGGATGAAGAATTGAATTAGCAGTCAGGCGTCCACGTGGAGAACAAGGAAGAACAGTTGAAATATCAGAAGTCAGGCGTCCACCTGGAGAACAAGGAAAAGCATCAAAACTGGGGCAGAAGATTTTCTGCCATGGTCGAAAATTTTCTCAGAAGAACAAGGAAATCAATTCAAGTTTTAAGAGATAGCAAGACAACAAGATTTGGAGAAAAACAGTCAGAGGTAAGACAATTCCAAGATGTTGAAAATGGGATCATCCGCCCTCGAATAGGATATTTTGGGATCATCCGCCCTCGAATAGGATATTTTGGGATCATCCGCCCTCGAATAGGATATTCTGGGTTCATCCGCCCTCGAATAGGATATTCTGGGTTCATCCGCCCTCGAATAGGATATTTTGGGTTCATCCGCCCTCGAATAGGATATTTTGGGTTCATCCGCCCTCGAATAGGATATTTTGGGTTCATCCGCCCTCGAATAGGATATTTTGGGTTCATCCGCCCTCGAATAGGATATTTGGGTTCATCCGCCCTCGAATAGGATATTTTGGGTTCATCCGCCCTCGAATAGGATATTTTGGGTTCATCCGCCCTCGAATAGGATATTTGGGTTCATCCGCCCTCGAATAGGATATTTTGGGTTCATCCGCCCTCGAATAGGATATTTTGGGTTCATCCGCCCTCGAATAGGATATTTGGGTTCATCCGCCCTCGAATAGGATATTTGGGTTCATCCGCCCTCGAATAGGATATTTGGGTTCATCCGCCCTCGAATAGGATATTTTGGGTTCATCCGCCCTCGAATAGGATATTTTGGGTTCATCCGCCCTCGAATAGGATATTTGGGTTCATCCGCCCTCGAATAGGATATTTGGGTTCATCCGCCCTCGAATAGGATATTTTGGGTTCATCCGCCCTCGAATAGGATATTTGGGTTCATCCGCCCTCGAATAGGATATTTGGGTTCATCCGCCCTCGAACAGGATATTTTGGGTTCATCCGCCCTCGAATAGGATATTTGGGTTCATCCGCCCTCGAATAGGATATTTGGGTTCATCCGCCCTCGAATAGGATATTTTGGGTTCATCCGCCCTCGAATAGGATATATGGGTTCATCCGCCCTCGAATAGGATATTTTGGGTTCATCCGCCCTCGAATAGGATATTTTGGGTTCATCCGCCCTCGAATAGGATATTTTGGGTTCATCCGCCCTCGAATAGGATATTTTGGGTTCATCCGCCCTCGAATAGGATATTTGGGTTCATCCGCCCTCGAATAGGATATTTCGGGTTCATCCGCCCTCGAATAGGATTTTATTTTTTAAAGTTGTTGAAATCAGGAGCCCCCTGAAGAACAGAATGGCGATGTATTGGTTGAAGAGAGGAATGACATTCATTTTTAAAGTTGTTGTTGAAGTTGGGAGCCCGCCCATAGAACAGAGGCATACATTTCAGTCTTTAATTTTCAAGCATTGAACTTGGGAGCCCGCCCAGATAACAGAGGCATACATTTCAAGTCTTTAATTTTCAAGTATTAAAATTGGGAGCCCGCCCAGATAACAGAGGCATACATTTCAAAATCAAGTCAGAGGACAATAAAACAGAGGGTTACAATAGGAATCCCCAGCAGGAAACAATAAAATTCCCCGGCACCGGGAAACAGAAGGTTGCAACAAGAGGTCACAGTACAAACTCAAGTACATGTGTCAAAAGAAGTAAAGCACCGAAAGAAATGCAAGCAGACAAGGAAGCAAGGCAACAAAAACAAATTGTACTCTAGCCTAGCTTCTTGTTTTTTTAAGCACGGTGTAACAAGGAGATCGGTAAGCAGTAGTAATAGCATGCAACAACAGTAACATTGCAGTCCAACGGTAGTCCCAGCTACCAAAATTTCTCGAACTACATTGACCTGATTCCTGTTTAGCCCAGGATATGTAGGAAACCTTTGAAGCAAAGGTTCGGTCAAATCTTTTTCAAAAAAATGCTTCAACGGAGTACTCGGATGGGCAAAAATCGCTCGCTTTATCTTTGCACGAAAACCCTTCGTGTCTCCGGGCAAAGAGGGGCAGCTGTAAGCACGTGATTTTTGCCCTATATGAGAATTACTCCCAAAAAATTCAAAAATAAAATGATTTTTCTTTGGTGTACAATTTTGTGATATTTTGAAGAATTATTTGTATTTGTCTGTGCGTGTTTATTCGCTAAATTAATAAAAAATACAAAAATATGTCGCATTTTGCATGTAGGATTTAATTCTACAATTGTTAGTAATTAAAATTGTTTTACAAAAATTAAAAATTACAAAAATAGGCATCGTTTGCATTTTTAGCATTTAATGTCCAAATATACAATTTTATGCTTAATTAATACTTAATTGTGCGTTAATTGTTATTGGGAGTTAATTTGCGCCTTTATAACTTAATTTAGTTCTTAATAATAGTTTAAGTATTTTTATAATTTAGTTTTAGAAAAATAAAAGAAGAAAAGAGAGCGAAAATATAAAGAAAGTCGGAATTGGGTCTCTTCTTCAATTTCAAGCTATAGGCCCAAAAAATGGCCCAATCTTCCCTACGACCCAGTCCATTTCGAACTGGGTCGACCCAGTCCATTAACCCAACACCCCTTCTTCATTTTTGTCCAACACAAAACAAAACCAAAAAAAAAAAATAAAAATAAAAAGTGAACTATCACTATTAATAGTTTTATTTTTTGTTTTTTATATATATATAAAAAAATCCGAAAATATTTTATTTTATTTATTATTTTTATTTAAAATATATATATATATATATATAGTAATTTCGGAAATGATTTTAAAAAAAAAAAAAAAAAGTAAAAGAATGTAGAAAATTTTTTAAAAAAAAAGTAAAAAGTTTTAAAAAATTTAAAAGTAAAAGAAGGTTGGAATTAAAAAATAAATATAAAGATATCTGAAAATTTAAAAAATTTAAAGTAATTGAAAGTAGCATTTTTAAAAGAAAAAGAAAAGATAGTGGTTTATTTTTTAAAGAAAAGTTAAATAAAGTGAGATTCTCTTTTAAAAAAATAAAAAGTGGGATTTTAAATAAGATAAAGTAATTAAAGTTGGAATTTTAAAAATAAAAGTAAATAAAGGTGGGATTTCTTTTTCTAAAAAAATAAAAGCAATTTGTAAGTGGGATTTCTTTTAATTAAAAAAATAATAAAATAATAAAAAACAAATCTGAAAATTTCGAAAATTTTGCTATAAATAGAAGAGAAAATTTAGGAAGAAGGGTGGAAAAAAAGAGAGGAAAAACTAGATAGAGAGAAGAAAAAAAAAGGGGGCGGAGTGAGAAGTATACACCCGATATACATTCTGTATACACTGAATATACAGGGGCAGAATTCATTTTGGAGAGTTTTGAAGTTGGAAAAAAATAGTTACTGCTTTATTGCCTCGCTTAAGATCTGAAATAGTCAGAACCTTCCTGCCTTTTACTTCTTCACTATACTTGGAGTCGTTTATAGTCTCCTGGGTTTTCTGCTATTCCTACTGTACTGGTTTGCGATGTTGCTGAATCTGCTGTTGCTGTGTTATTACTGCTGCTGACTTCTCCTTCTTTTGTTCTTGTACTGCTGTTTCCAGGTACACATTTGTACAATCTCGGCTTGAAGCAAAAAATGAAATATTAATCAGGCTTTGTTCCTGTTGAATTCCTCCTGTTTAGATTTGTGGTTGAATATAATTTTTCTTTCTTCGTATAAAGATGTAGTTGAATGATTAATGAATAATGAGGTTGCATATGTATACTTTCTTCATCTAATAATGTTAGTTTAAATTACGGAGAATAATTAATCTGTTTTGATATTATGGTCAATCTCATGTTCTAGTATTATTGAATAACAGAATATAAAATGAAAGCAGTTTTTCTTTGTACAAACTCGATCGCAATTTTCCATTCGCATTAGCCGTAAACTAATAACTAATAAGTTACGTTTTTCAGCATGTAAATAATTAAGAGATTTTCTTTTAGTTTAGAGACGAACTTAATAGAAAATATAGTCATTGTAGGTTTATCCTGTAAAAATAAAAATGAGACGAGCCTCGCCAAATAAAACGTATAGATTGCGGGGCCCTCACAAAATGTATGGTTTAATTAGAATTCGGAAGGACCGTTTAGCGAATTTCACGGTCTTCCCCAAAATAATAACGCGATAGTCTCTTTAGGCGCGTGTTTAATATTTTACTTTCTTAAGCCTGGGTGTGCATTTCATGCGACCCGAATCCAAATCCCAAAACATCAAATAAAACGTGTTCCGGATTGTGGGTGCATTTCATGTAACGCAGTCCAAAGACGTGTTTTAAGCGATGTTCATATTTCTTTTAAAAACAATAATAATAAAGCGGTTAAAAGATAAAATTTGCACATAAGTTCATATTTGTATAAAATCAGACAATCAAGCCGAATATAACAGTTGAGCGACCGTGCTAGAACCACGGAACTCGGGAATGCCTAACACCTTCTCCCGGGTTAACAGAATTCCTTATCCGGATTTCTGGTACGCAGACTGTAATATGGAGTCATTCTTTTCCTCGATTCGGGATTAAAATTGGTGACTTGGGACACCCTAAATCTCCCAAGTGGCGACTCTGAAATAAATAAACCAATCCCGTCTCGATTGTCCTTTAATTGGAAAAACTCCCTTGCACCCTCGCGGGTGCGGAAAAAGGAGGTGTGACACCCACCTGTATAATGAGAGGAATATTTTCATGTCTTAGTTCAATAAGCGCCCACCTGTATAATGAGAGGAATATTTCATGTTTTAGTTAAATAGGCGCCCACCTGTATAATGAGAGGAATATTTTCATGTCTTAGTTCAATAGGCGCCCACCTGTATAATGAGAGGAATATTTTATGTCAATAGGTGTCCACCTGTATAATGAGAGAAATATTTTATGTCAATAGGTGTCCACCTGTATAATGAGAGAAATATTTTCATGTCTTGGTTCAATAGGCGCCCACATGTATAATGAGAGGAATATTTTCATGTCTTAGTTCAATAGGCGCCCACCTGTATAATGAGAGGAATATTTTCATGTCTTAGTTCAATAGGCGCTCACCTGTATAATGAGAGGAATATTTTATGTCAATAGGCGTCCACCTGTATAATGAGAGGAATATTTTATGTCAATAGGCGCCCACCTGTATAATGAGAGGAATATTTTCATGTCTTAGTTAAATAGAAGGAATATTTTCATGTCTTAGTTAAATAGGCGCCCACCTGTATAATGAGAGGAATATTTTCATGTTTTAGTTAAATAGGCGCCCACCTGTATAATGAGAGGAATATTTTCATGTCTTAGTTCAATAGGCGCCCACCTGTATAATGAGAGGAATATTTTCATGTCTTAGTTCAATAGGCGCCCACCTGTATAATGAGAGGAATATTTTCATGTCTTAGTTAAATAGGCGCCCACCTGTATAATGAGAGGAATATTTTCATGTCTTAGTTAAATAGGCGCCCACCTGTATAATGAGAGGAATATTTTCATGTCTTAGTTAAATAGGCGCCCACCTGTATAATGAGAGGAATATTTTCATGTCTTAGTTAAATAGGCGCCCACCTGTATAATGAGAGGAATATTTTCATGTCTTAGTTAAATAGGCGCCCACCTGTATAATGAGAGGAATATTTTCATGTCTTAGTTAAATAGGCGCCCACCTGTATAATGAGAGGAATATTTTCATGTCTTAGTTAAATAGGCGCCCACCTGTATAATGAGAGGAATATTTTCATGTCTTAGTTAAGGAAGCCATATCCCTAGCGGACCGAACAAAATGATGAAAACTGGTATTCAGAAAAGCAAAAGGCCAGTGTCATCCCCAAATTCACGAAAGAAAAGCACCGGAACAAACACAAGCCGACAAGAAAGCAAGGCAACAAGAACAAGTTGAAGATAGATGAGATCTTATGATCCGTAGTCTAGCCTAACTTCTTGTTTTCTTTTAAGCACGGTGTAACAAGGAGGTCGGTAAGCAGTGATAACATCATGCAATGGTAGTAACATTGCAGTCACATGGTAGTCCCAGCTGCCAAAACTTCCCGAACTACATTAACCTGATTCCCCTTTAGCCAGGGATATGTAGGAAACCTTTGAAGCAAAGGTCCGGTTAAATCTTTTTCCAGAAAATGCTTCACACGGAGTATTCCAACGAGCAAAAATCGCTCATATCCGCTCACTTTATCTTTGCACGAAAACTCTTTGTGTTTTCGGCCAAGAGGGGCAGCTGTAAGCACGTGATTTTTGCTTCACGGAAAAACTACTCCCAAAGAAATCAAAAATGAAACAAATTTCCTCTGTGCACGATTTTGAGAATTTGCGTGACATTTTGATAAAGGTTTTGTCTATAATGCTCGCCTCACTATAGTTAAAAATACAAAGATACATGTTACATGCATTTAGGAATAAATGGTACATTTAGGAATTAACTAACCGTAATCTGGTTATAAAGGCGAAAATCACAAAAATATGCATTTTTATTCTATTTGTTGTCATGGTGATTTTATTAAAAGTCTTAAATCGTATGATAATTGTTGTTAAGTGTTAATTAATAGTTGTATAATTTAATTTTGGGTTTTAGGAATTTTTGTTTAATTATAGGGAAAGGAAATACCGGATTTGGGCCAAAAATTCAAATGAAAATCAGGCCCAATCCGCTGCACTGACCCAGTCCGACCACCTGACCCTTCAGATGCACCAAACGGTGCCGTTTTGGCGACTCAAATCAGAGTCGTTGATCTGTTGCAATCAAACGGTCCAATGCAACCCCTGCTAAGTCAAAACGATGCCGTTTTAGGCAAGCTGATCTGAGCCGTTCACCTACATGGATCCAACGATCCCTGGCTTCCCTCATGACCCGACCCACTCCCCTCTTAAACCGACCCCCACTTAACCGAACGACACCGTATGGATAAGCTCCCCTAATCCTGGCCATCGATCTTGATTGATCCAGTGGCCAGGATTATACCATCCACCCCATATATAAACCTAACCTGCCACCCCACGCCCCAAACCAGACCCCCCCTTCACACACTATTCACCTTCGTCCCCAGAGACCCCCCTCTTAAACCCTAGCCGCTTTAGGTTTTCCCCACCATAAACCCGGCCACCCGGAGTCTGATGGCCACCAAAACAACACCCCTGATGCACCCAACCACCCTGAACACGAATCCACCAACCATTTACCTCGAATCACCCTGCAACTTCTCGAATCTTCAATTAAAGATTCGAGCAACAAACAGATCTACACCCACCGACCCCAAACTCACACCACAACACCTCTTGACCTTCCTCACCCCCTGAATGACTTTGGTTTTGTTCGAATCTGACCAGAACTGAACAAATCCCAAATTATACCCCCAAGAACCCTATAACTCAGATTTATGGGGGTCTGTCCAAATCAACAAAAGATAGGGATCTAATAGACTTTAACCGAGGTGTTCTCGGTTGAGAACACTGCGATTAAAGTCCGTTCGTCCCCATAAATGGTCGAGTCCGAGTTCGAGCTTGAGTCAGTCTTAATTTCGAATCCCTAAGGTAATTTTCCTTTCTCTTCTGTTCTCCTATAGATTCTGTCTGTCGTTCATGTTTGGTTTGGTTTTGCTTCTGATTTTTCTGTCAATTCTGTGAACCCTGGGATAGGGTTTAATTTGTCTTGGTGTTTTATTGATTGTTTGTTGTCTATTATAGCTTGTATAGTCGTTCAAATAAGTGTTGTCAATTAATCTGTTTAAAAATTAGAGGAAACATGATAGTAGTTCATCAATGTCCTCCATGTATGTTTGCCAGCCCTGCATCTGTATGCTAATTTGTAATGAACCTGTGGAATATGTTCAGTTTCTGTCTTTGAACTAGACTGCGCATTCATTCAGTAACCATTCAGTAACCCCATGATCTGCATAGTTTGCCATAGAAGCCTATTCATTACTGCCTTGATCTTAGCCTATTGGTTGTTGCCTGTTTGTATTTTTGACTGTGAGATGGTCAGGTTTGGCTCCCAATATGACCAACTCATTTGGCTCGATTGACATCCCTTTGTGATCTGATTTTGAATTGAACTTAGATTGAGTATTGGATATAGCTGTAGAAACCTAGGAGATCAATCAGAAATCAATGTTAAGCTTATATAGTTGGTAAGTTCAGACATGTAAGGCTTAGGGTAGTACAGTAATATGCAAGTGGATTAACTTAAGAATAAGGGTAATTTTGGCATTTGACATAATTTAATCAGGGATTAATTTAAGAACCTGTCAAGTGGTATTTAAAATACTTTTAATCTGCTGACAATAGGGTACTAGAATAGCATTAAACTAATGCAATAGTGGGGAACCAAACTTGGTAGCATGGGGGTAATTAAATATTATAGGCTGCTCATGCCTTTGGGCAGAAAACACATGCTAAGGGACTGTCAAGAGGATGGGCATTGGGCATTTTTTTTAGTTTTAAGGAGTTATGGGCAGAATGTGAGTGCTGGGGGGTAAACGAGGCAGCCCGGGGCTTGCTTGTATTTGGCCTATAAATAGGCTCACTTAAGGTAGAATTAAGGGGAGACATCAAAGAGATAAAAGGTTGGAAAAAAAGATAAAAAAAGGGATAGAGAGATAAAGGGAGAAAATCAGGATTAAGGTTAGACATCAGGGTTTAAGAGGGTTAGAAAAATCAGAAATCAGAGGCTGGATAATTTTTAAGTGTTGAGAGTTAAAATAGTGCTGGATTTCTGAACATAACAAGCATAAGTCATTGTGTTTCTGCACCTGTTTTCTTTCTCTGTTTGGCCTGTCTCTGTTGGATACACTGTTGGGTTTTTCAGCTTAGTTTTCCTTAGTTTCCCTGCTGGTACAACACTGTTTCAGCTGGGTATTTTGGGTTTTGTCTGAAAGTTCACTAGATTTCTGTTTGGTTTAAATCTGTTGTTGGTTTCTCTACTGGGTATTATTGGATTTTGCTTTACTGGGCCTACTGTTAAATTACGAAAAATCTGACTGCTGGGTTGTTGCTGCTGATTGCTGTCTTTGTGTTGCTGCTTTTCTGTTGCTGCTGTTGCTGTGTGTGTGCTACTGCTGCACTGATCTTCTTCTTCTTTTGCTTTCCTATACCAGGTACATGACTGATACTCTGTCAATGTAAGCTGAAAGTTGAAACATGAATATAGGAGTGAAGAGCTGAAGTTGCCTCTTTTCGAATTTGTTTCAGTGGTGTATTGAACCCTGAGTTGTATATATAGTAGTTCATATCTTCTATTAGGATAATGACAGTAGTCATCATGCATAACTAGACACCCACATATGGCAACTTAATGGCTCATCATCTATGTATGTCATTAGCTAGAAAAGAAGCGATGGTGTAGTAAGCAATACCCTGAATTTTTAGTTGTGTTTGTGGTTAGCATATCTTCTAACGTATGTTAAGTGTTAAACTGTCCATTGTTAGTTAATCTCACTTCATTTAGCAGGCTGTCTCGTTATAACTTTCAACAATACCGTTAGAGTATACAACACCTGTTTACATTTCTGCCTTATAAATGTTGGGCCTGAATCGAACGAACTGACCAGGCCCTTATCGGAAAAGAAGTGGCCCAGGTCCAGTCGATACAGTGTGCGCTGGGCCTGAACCTATAATATCCAAACGACTGCCCATATACGCGTTCATGTTTCGGATTTTGCAAATCATATTCGGAACCCAACTATAACTAACTTATAAGCATGTAAATAAAGTTGGACCATTTTTCTTTTTGCATTATTAGAGACAAACTTAATAGAAAATATAGCCATTATAGGACGACCTTTTAAAATAAAATGAGGCGCGCCTCGCCAAATAAATTACACATCGCTGGGGCCCTCAAATAAACACATAACCATTTGCTAGACTTTTGAGTTGTCGTTTAGTGAATCTTCACGGTCTTTCCCAAAATAACAACACGCTAGTTCTTTAGGACGCGTCTTAATTAATCTTAATTTTCTTAAACTCGAGTGCACATTTATGTGACCCAAATCCAAAATCTCAACAGAGCTGAAATATGCCAACAACCACGGGTGCATTGATGTGACGTGGTTCGAGATGTGTTTCCACGATGTTGCAATTCCTGATAAAATAATAATAATGACAAAAGCGGTTAAAAGTTAAAATTCACACATAGGTTCAATATGTATTAAATCAGATAATCAAGCCGAATATGATAGTTGAGCGACCGTGCTAGAACCACGGAACTCGGGAATGCCTAACACCTTCTCCCGGGTTAACAAAATTCCTTATCCGGATTTCTGGTTCGCGGACTGTAATACAGAGTCATTCTTTTCCTCGATTCGGGATTAAATTGGTGACTTGGGACACCCTAAATCTCCCAAGTGGCGACTCTGAAATAAATAAATAAATCCCGTTTCGATTGTCCTTTAATTGGAAAAACTCCTTCACCCCTCGCGGGGGCGGAAAAAGGAGGTGTGACACCTACCAAAGCCAACCGATCACACCTCATAACTGGAGCATCTATGCTCCTCCTACCCGAACCATCTAAGCTAGCCTCCTGCATCTTGTCGTCCATGGGAGCCACGCCGTCCTCTCCCGAATATCTTCATTCCTAATCTTATCCAACCTAGCGTGCCCGCACATCCATCCCAGCATCCTCATTTCGGCTACTTTCATCTTCTGGATATGAGAATTTTTGACTGACCAACACTCAGCCCATATAACATGGCCAGTTTAACCACCGCTCTAAATAACTTACCTTTAAATTTTAGTGGTACATTTTTGTCACACAGGACTCCAGACGATAACCTTCATTTCCTCCACCCCATCCCGATATAGTGCGTGACATCAGCGTCGATCTTCTATCTCCCTAGATAATTATCCCTAGGTACTTGAAACTCTGTCTCTTAGGAATGACTTGTGAGTCAAGCCTCACTGCCGTTCTACAAAAATAATAACTATATATATAAATAGGATAATTACATGAGTTTCAAACTGAAATTTGGATGAATAATTCTAGAGCTGCCAAAACGGGCTAGCCCAGCCCAAGCCTCGTAGCTTTTTAAATTTGGTGGGCTAGGACGGGCTGGCCCTCCATATATATGGGCCTTAAAATGGTCAGCCCAGCCCTTAGAGGGCTGCGGGCTAGGGCAGGCCGACCCTTCAACTTATTTAGGAAAAAATATTTCTTCAAATTTTTAGATATTTTTTCGTGACATAATCTTTTAATCATATGAAAGACTTCTGTTTATTTAGAGTGCACAAGAATCTTGATATTTGATAAGGAATCTCGTAATTGAAATGCAAATTCTCTATATCTCTAGCTCTTCTTTTTTAACGTTACATGGATATTTTTTTCTTACACTTTCCTTAGATTCAGGTAGTGCTTCGATAAGTTTATATGTTAAGGTTTTTTAATTTAGGTTTAACATTATTTGTGATTTCATCATTATAGTCCATGAAATTTTTAAAATTCATGAAATTTGCTAGTGTTTTTCAATTTTCTCTAGGTATTAAAACTTGACCTTTTTCTATACTGAAGAGTAATTTAATAATTAATAATATATTAAAGTAACCAAACTGATCATTGACCACTTAAAGTAATATTTCTTTTGAAAAAAATTACTATTGGCCACTTAAAACTTTCCTAGTCCGTTGTTAATTAAGCAAAAGAAAAACTAATCTTGTCATACTACATGCATATCAAAAATATAAATTCTAGTTGATATGGAAGGATAAATGAGAATTCTAAGGGTGAAAAATATGGATTATAGTTAATATTTTTTTAGTTTTTACTTTTTAAAAATATTTAAATATGAATTTAATTAATTTTTTGGCCCACGAGCCAGCCCACACACAGTCTCGGTCAAGCCTCAAGGGCCAGCGAACTGACTTGGGCCGGGCTTATAAGCCTCAATTTTAAATGGGCTAAAACAATCTCAACCTAGCCCTGCCCAAGTAGCGGGCTGGGTTGGGCTGACCTCACGGGCCAAGGCCATTTTGATGGCTCTAAATAATTCGTTTATTTAGTTTTATCCTTTTTCCCACCTTCAGAAAAATAAAGCATGGGCATTTCTATTAGTGTTAGAATTTTATGAAAGGTAACTATCTCGATTTCATAGATAAATTTATATAGAATCTTTGAAAAAAACTTTCTTTCGTAATAAAGAAAATACTTACGAGTACTTTGTTTGGGATCTGATACACCGGCTAATTTTATATTTTGTCCTTTCTAAACTCCTAATCTATATTATATTAAAAGGAGAGTAGTATGCATTGTGGTTAAGCCAAGTGGCAAGCTAAAATAAAGCCACTTGGCAATTTTAGAACAACATTAATAATTAAAAATTATATATAGAAACATAAATAATAGAAGTAGTTTAATAAATCTTATACATAATCTAAATAGATCTTAGACAAATCAAATATATCTAAATAGATCTTACACAAATCTAATTTATATATCTATATTTAAATTTGTATGTATATTTGTATCTATATCTATATATTGATCCACTCATAGATTTTCTTCTATATTAGCTAGAAATATGGAGGTGAAAAATTAATTAAAAACTGTAATAAAAAAATAAAAATATATAAAGATGTAAATTGAGATAATCTATGACTATTATACTTTGGAGTAAGTTAAAATATAAAATAAAACTAAAATTTACTTAAGATATTTAAAGATTTATTGAGTTTAAAATTTAAATAAATTCAAGCAGCAAAATAAGATCTTACATAAAGTATATAAATTATTTATAAGGTAAGAGAAAAATTAAATCACCAGCAAAAGATATTTTAATAGCAAGAATAATAAATTCATATTAATATTGATGAATCGTGCAAATGAATATTTTATACGTAAATATTACTACAATATTTAGATACAATATGTTCAAATAATTAAGAAAATATTTTTTATGATTAATATTTGAATTGAGTTCAATTAGTTTAAGTTTGAAAGCATAACATAATTTTTTAAAAATATGGTTCAATTAAGAAAATAGAATGATAAAAATTATCTGAATTTGAGATGAGAAAGTTTTTTAATTTATATCTATATTATATTAGAACGAGTGTGGTAAAAATAGATACTAAATTCAAACATGATAATAAAAATTCACATGACATTGTAATAATATTCGGTATTGAATAATATAAAATAAAAAATAAAGAATAAATAGAAAAAAATAAAAATTCAGATTTTTTATCATAGGAAAAGGATAAAACTTATTTAAATTTGAGATGAGAAAGCTTTTATATTATGATAAGAAAAGTCATAATATAAGTCCACATAACTCAAGTCTAATAGTAAAATCAATAACTAAAGATATTGAACATTAAAATAAATTAGAGATAATGTAAGGACATTTATAAACCACAAGTTTATAAAATAAAATAAAGTAAATATACAATACTTAAAAATATTATTAAATTTTAAATAATTTAAAATTTTCAAGCAATATTTTTAAAACAAAATAAATATTTATTTTATAATTAAAAAATTATATATTTATCTTATATTATTAAATAAAAGTAGTTGATAAAGATATTAAATAAAGTTACAAGTTAATAAAAAGCCACATAAAACGTAATAAGACTATATATTAGATTAAAAAAATAGCAAAATTACGTTAAATTATTAGAAATGAAAAGAAAAGACTATTTGAATTTGAGATTAGAATGTTCTTAACACTACGATACAAATTTTCAAATTATGGATAATACCATGAAATTGAAGTATTATTTATGAAAAATAAAACAATAATAAAAAATAAATTTTTAAATTACAAAATAAATTTCTAATATAGGTAATTTTACAAAAATTAAATTTGTATATTACAACTAAAAAAAGAAAGAAAAATTATTTAAAGAAATAAAATGAGAGTGAAAATATTACTACAACATTTAGATTTAATATGTTTAAAAAATTATGAATTTATTTTAATATGATTAATATCTGAATACAGTGCAGTTAGTTTGAGTTTAAACGCATAGCATAATTTTTTGAAAATGTGGTTCAGTTTAGAAAATTAAATGATAAGAATTATTTGAATTTGAGATGAGATTTTTTTGTTTTTGAAAATATTACGTAAATAAATAAAATCACATTAAAAATATTATTACAATATTTAGAAATAATGTGTTCAAAAAAAATTAAGAATTTTTTTCTATGATTAAATAAAATTTTAAAAATATAAAATAAATTTCTAATATTTGTAATCTTACTAATGAAAATTAAAAATTGAATTGTATCTTATAGCTAAAAAGAAATAAAATTTAACTGCATCTAATGCAATATTAATTATAAGAGAACTCAATACATTTGGAACATGATAATCAAATAACTTATATATTAATATTTTATACTAATTAAAAGTTACAATTTAAAACAAAATATGACATTATTTTGGTTATAGGTAAAACATTAATATATAACTAATTAAAATTTATTGTAGGGAAGAGAACGTATATAAAAAAATGGAGGTAGTGAGAGGATACTTATACTTTAAATTAATTTAAAAAATAGATAAAATAAAATTATGAAATTATCTTTAAAAATATTACTGAAAAATTTAAATGATTAAAATATTATGAATAGGAGGATAAAAACATAAAAATATATCAAATTTCAAGAATAAAACATTTATTTTTATTAAATACTATTAACATGATAATAAGCAAGACATTAAGTTAATTGTAAGCTAATAAAAAATTATATGATAATATAATAATATTAAATATTAAATAATACAATAACTACAAGAAAAGAACAAAAAAAAAATTACGTAAAAATAATGTGATGAATAAGTCATATTTGACTTCCAGATAAAAATAAAGTGATAGTAAGAATTTTATTAAAATAATATGATCTAATGCACTCGAACAAGATAGATCACAATATGACATGTTTAGTATTCATTAATAGCGATAGCGGAATGAAATGCAAGTACCAAAATCAAGGGGTTAGGTTGCTACAAATATATATTAAAAAGATTGGTTGCTCACTACGAGATTTGAACAATAATTTCATATCCGGCTTCATAATTAAATTCTCATATTATATAATTTTTATCTGAGTGGTTTATATTTTAAGGTTATTTGTATATGATTCAAACAACCTACATCGCAATTTGAAATGATTTGTCCGCGCATAGCGCGGGTACTAATACTAGTTATATTAAAAGGAGAGTAGTGAAGCATGAGGTTAACCCAAGTGGCATATTGAGAAAAAGCCACTTGGCATTTTAAAACAAAATATAAATAGATTTTATGACAAAATCTAATATAGATTAACAAGATTATGAGAAAATCAAAATTAAATTGTTCAAGAAATGTTTCTATAGTAAAATTCTATTTAAGGAATATTCTCCCTTCAATTTTGGTTTTCGTTCATGATACATTTCCCAACTCAAGGCTTGTCTATGTGATATTATCCCTTTAATTTAGGTGCCTATTTAATAATATATATATATATAGGCAGAGTAATTATTGATCTGTATTTATATTGTAAAATTTTATTTTTAATAAGATAATGATAATTTACAATGTGGTTAAGCCGAGTTAAGACACATAACAAAATTAGGAATAAGCTAATAAAAATTGCAATAAAATTTTTTGAATTAATAAATTATATTTATATATCTATATCCATAGCCATATTCATATCTATATCAATATTTTTTATATACATAAAATAAGAGGATAGTTTATAATGTAGTTAAATCAAGTGGCAAAATAATAAGAAGTCATTTGGCTTTTAGGATAAAATTAACAATTAATACTTAGAAAAAATATTATTAATGGAAGTAATTAGTTCAACTCTATCCTAAATTTAACGTAAATCTTCTATATCCTCCTCCTCCTCCTCCTCCTCCTTCTTCTCTGGTTTGTTTTATTTTTCATTTTCACCTTTCATATTTTATAATAGGCTATTATATAACAGACTTACGAAAGTTATAATAAATAATCGTAATACCGAACTTTACATTGGTAGATTACTAAGAAATGTCATATTGTAGATAAAGCCACGTAAGTAAAGTCTAATAGATAAAACAAACAAAAAATTGAAGAATAAAAATAAATTAGAGATAAATAAAATAAATATGTAATACTTAAAAAAAATTGAAATAATTTAAGAATTTAGAGCAATAGTTTAAAATAAAATAAATATTTATGCAAGATAAAAAATTTACATATATTTGGATAATGATATTAAATGAAGTGACAAGTTAATGAAAAACCACATGAAATTGTGATTATACTATATATACAGTTTGAATTATATTTATAATTTGAATTAGTTTAAATAAATAAATTAAATAGCTAGATAATATAATATTATTGATACATTTAAATGATAAAAGAGTCCCAAGTAAGAGGATAAATTGTAAAAATACATTAAATTTCAAGAATGAAAAAATTATAATTACCGATGATTATTATAAGAAAGATTATCAAAATATCAAGACAGTTGGTAAATTAATAAAAAATCACATGACAGTAGACGATATTAAGTAATGAGTAATACAATAACTATAAGCAAAGAACAAAAAGAAAAAAAAATGTAGAAGGATAAGACATATTTGAACTTGAGATGTAAAACAAAATTTTAGTAAGAATTTTATTAAAATAATATGATTTAATATGCTCAAACAAGATATATCACAATGTGACATATTTAGTATTCTTTAATATTGATAGCGAAATGAAATGCAAGTAAGAAAATTAAGAGATTATGTTGTTGCTAGACTTAAGAAAGTTAAAATAAATAATTGTAATGCCGAACTTAACATTAGTAGATTACTAAAAATGTCATATTGTGGATAAGGCCACGTAACTAAAGTCTGATAGATAAAACAAAAGAAATGGAAGAATAAAAATAAATTAGAGATAAATAAAATAAATATGCAATACTTAAAAAAATTATTGACTAATTGAAATAATTTAAGAATTTAGAGAAATAGTCTAAAAATAAAATAAATATTTATGCAAGATCAAAATTTTACTTATCTATTTATATTATATTTAGATAATGATATTAAATGAAGCGACAAGTTAATGAAAACCACATGAAAATATGATAATACTATATATTAGACTTTAAATATATACTTTGAATTATACTTATACTTTGAATTAGTTTAAATAAATAAATAAATTAAATAGATAGATAATATAATATTATTGATACACTTAAATGATAAAAGAGTCTCGAGTAAGAGGGTAAAGTGTAAAAATACATTAAATTTCAAGAATAAAAAATTATAATTATCGATAATTATTATAAGAAAAATTATCAAGACATTAAGTCAAACTAATAAAAAATCACATGATAGTAGACAACATTAAGTAATGAGTAATACAATAACTATAAGCAAAGAACAAAAAGAGAAAAAAATGTAGAAAAATAAGATATATTTTAACTTGAGATGTAAAACAAAGTTTTAGTAAGAATTTTATTAAAATAATATGATTTAATTATGTTTAGATCACAACGTGATATGATATTAATTAAGGAACGAGATGCAAGTAATAAAATCAAGAGATTATGTTCTTACAAATTCAAAAAGAAAAAAATAGCTTATCCAGTACAAGATTTGGAAAATGATTTTATGTACTTTTCTTTCTTAATATCTAATGATTATCTATAATTTTTATGTGAAAATTTAATAGTAAAGTTATTTGCACATAACCTAAATAATACAAATTATAATTTGACATACTTTGTGTCCGCGCATCGCGCGGGTGCTAATACTAGTAATAATAAGAAGGTAAAAAAAAGTAGTCTTTTAATTAATTATCCTTAATTATGTTTTTACTACCTCTTAGTATATTCATATTCCTATAAATAATGAATAAAAAAACAAAAAGGAAGAAGGAAAAGATTGCGGCGCCATAAACACACTCCCTCTCAGTCCGACACCACCTTTCACTCTCCACTCAAAACCCTAACTTCGATTCATATGCTAATTTCTATTAATTCTTCGTAATTTTTTTCGAATATCTTTCTCAAAAGTTTGTATTAATGGAGCAAAAACAGAAAGAGCAGAAATTTTTAGTTTCATCTGCATCAATGGTTTTACGTTCTTCGTATTCTATAGTTTTGGAAACCGGTTCGGTTTTTTGTCGGTTCACTTTTCAGTCCGGTTCACCTGAGCTTCGATTTGGTCATGGCTCAAATGACGTCATTTTTGTTAATCTTCAATCTTCCCAGGTAAAATTTTATGTATTTTGTATATATAATTCATTTTTGTTCATGTATGAATATTGAGGATTTAGATAAAAACTAAATTTTTGTTAGAAACGACGTAAACACTACAAATCACAAAATTTCTTAATTTCTTATAGATAATTTTAC
Organism: Nicotiana sylvestris; assembly: GCF_000393655.2. Classification (NCBI taxonomy): domain Eukaryota; kingdom Viridiplantae; phylum Streptophyta; class Magnoliopsida; order Solanales; family Solanaceae; genus Nicotiana; species Nicotiana sylvestris. The sequence goes on from NC_091066.1 coordinate 5,473,229, forward strand.
TGTATGTTTTAGAAACTTCATAAAATACTACATAAAGAACAAAACATTTTAATTAAAAAGGCCATTTGAACCAACTAATCATGTTACTCCGTCCGTCACAATTTACGTGATGCAATCTGACGACTGGGCATGTAGTTTAAGAAAGGAAGAAACATGTAGTCAGTGTGATATTTGTGTTGTTACAAAACATCTTATTAAGGGTAATAGAAAGTTTAAAATTAAATTTAAATATAAAAAGTAAAGAGTATCACGTAAATTGGGATGAAGGGAGTAATTTTTTTAAAACTAGTAAAAATACTATAACTCATAAATTTCATTTAGATAAATCTATTATATATTCGGAAACTACGTTAATATACTATAAAGAACAAAACTTTAAAAGTTGAAAAAGCCATTTGAATAACCAAACCATGTTAATGTTATATATTTGGGATGGATGGTAAGTATGAAGTAATAATAATGATGGTGATCTTTTGGCTCACATTTTCTGCACTTTCTTATACATGAATAACCTTATTGAATTAGTTAAAGTTGTGGTGGGGCTTTCACATTTTGTACATTTTCTCTCACGTTTTCTAGTCAGTAACCAACAGTCAAACAGACTGACCAGTGGTTTTTAGCAGAGAAGTGCAGAAAATGGAGAATAAAACTGAAAACGTGATAATTTTAACTGATGCATGCTCGTTAGGATTTATCTTTAGCTATGTGTTTGAGGGGCATTATCTTAGCCTTGGTTCTTCTTTCATTTTTCCAGTTATTCAAGCTAGGCCCTGCTGACTCTCTATGCATATCTGAAGCTTCTGAAGCCAATAAAGAGGTATGATATATAGAGCATAAGGTCGTATAATATTGTGATACTGGACTGATTAGTTGTTTTTTACCTGCAAATAAACTTAGAATCCTGTTCAGTCCGGTAAGGATTTCTAGAGATGTTGTGATGTTGCAGTACCTTTTGTCAATGCTGATTTTTCTAGTGAATGTTATACCATCAATGGAATCAACAGACTCTTAGGAATGCTTCCACTTCATTTGATTTTGATTAGAATAAAATCTAATTATTAACTACCATAATTACAGTAGCATTAAAAGATTATCTATTAGAATATGCTGCCTGTACGAGTCTCATGCTCATATATTTGTTTGTAGATGATCAAGCACTACTCTGCAATCTGCATAATGCTGAAAACATGTACTACTGCAAACTTGTGTTCGACGTATTATTAATTTAACATGTTGCATTAGGATTACACGGTTATGTATGTGGAAAATATGTGTGTTTGTCAATTGGTATACATCACTTATCTTGTCCTGGAAAATAAGTCAAATGTGCTTATTTTAAATTTCAATTGGAATATGTTTGTGAAATTTGATGTTGTCATATTAATGTTATGCATTAACTTTGGTCTTTTGAACCAGATACCATATTCAAGGGGAATTTCCATTCAATTTAGAAACGAGGAGGAAAGTAGGGCCTTCCATTGTGCATTTGAACAATGGAAGAAGGAAGTGGTTGTTCAAGGTCTGTTTTGATGTATGTCTGCAATTGCTCTGTAACAAGTTTCCATGCTACCTTGTGGAGTAGCCACATTCTCCTTTCCAACAACTGCTGCAGCTTTTCATGTTTGTTCAAGATTTATTTGATTCTTTGCAGTTGTCTAGATATTGTTGTTACTGAGATGCTAGTCTCATGATTCTGTGTGGTGAAATAACACTTGTTTTTTATAGCATTCTCTATGTGACATTTACTTAGATACCAATTTGTGAATGTTTGAAGTGTTGTGGAAAGAATCTTTACTTTTACTGGATTTTGTTTGTGGCTTTTTTTTTTTTTTTTTTTTTTTTACGATTGATAAAGGTATTCTATTAAAGTGCAGCAAAGTGCTATTAATCCATTGTCAGTGTTGAGATGGAAGCATAGTTATTGAATTAGATAAATTAGATAGTTACTTTCTTAACATGTCCCGAGGTATTAAGAGCCTTATAATCTGCCAAGTGTTATCAACATTTGATTGGTTATTGTCATCTATTCTACTATGGGTTGCCTTGGATTACTAATTCCTTTGTTGAGTTTTTCTAAAGCACTTACTTTTATTCCCCACAAAAACTACAGTTTAGATACTTGACCTCCTAATAAGAAAAAGCTGGTTTTAGATATTTGATTATGTTTATCATATCAAAAAAGAAAAAAGAAGATATTGACTATGTTTAGCTTAATCTAGGTATACAAAGTCAATATGAAGGTTCAAAAACGTCTTGCCGAGATTCTCCATAAATGTTCTCCTTTTACTATATAATTAATGGTTTTTCTTTCTTTAGCTCGTGTAAATAAAAAGGGAACTGCTCTTGCTGCCATAAGAAAGTAATATGGTTCCTTCCCTTTACCATCTCGGTATCTTATTAATAAAATTTGACCTTATCAAACAAAAAGAAAAGTAATATTGTTCCTGTCAAAAACTTAGGAATGTTTCACCATGACATGTTACTTCCCCATTTTTGATGAATTGATTACGTAAGATCAATGCATTTAAGGACATCTATAGTACTGCTCTACTCAGTGAAGCTAACTGTAGTTACTTAATGAAAAAGAATCTGCGATTTAACTGCTTTTCAGTCTCTTAAGATATTAAACTTTTGTTTCTTACACCACAAGTGGGCTAATGAAATTTTTGATATAAGAATAAATAATGCTGACTTGTGTAAATGTAACTTGTTCTTGTCTTTCTTTCAGAATGTCCTTTGACAAATGGAGCAGTATCAACTTCGAAAAGCAAATTTGATGACAAAATAGAGTCATCTTCTGCCAAAATGTACTTTCACTACTATGGGCAGCTATTGCATCAGCAGAATATGTTGCAGGATTTTGTAAGGACAGGTAGTATTCTGAACTTTAATATTTTCTATGTTTTTCCTCTGGTCATGACCTGGGAATTTCTTTATAGAGGTTCATAGTGTGTCACGAGATGATGTGCTCCCTTTTGTTGCTCCTAGAATATTACGGAACTCTTCTCTTTTTAATTTCTAAAGGATCAAATAGCTAAATCCCACTATGGAGAGTTTGACTTGGCAAGTATGAAAACTTGCAGGAACCTATTATTCTGCTGTTATTGAGAACCGTGCTGATTTTCTTGGTCGCATAGTGGTTGATGTTGGTGCTGGTAGTGGCATTTTGTCATTATTTGCTGCTCAGGTGATCTGTTTGTACCAATGCATCTTGTGTATTTCGATAAATGATATCAACCATGGCACAGCCAGTTATGCTGATATCTCTACTCTCTATCTTTTCTTTTTCCCACCTCTCTACACCCAAAAAAAAATCATAGGCCGGGGCAAAGCATGTTTATGCCATAGAGGCTTCTGAAATGGCCGAATATGCAAGAAAACTTATTGCTGGAAATCCATCACTGAATGAAAGAATTACAGTAAGTGTTCTTTTACTTGTTTAAGCTGACCCCTCTTAATATGGTATTGAGGTGGTGTTTATGGATTGATTCTTCTTTTGTCTTTTCGGTGTCTTTTCAAGTGCTATCCGACTTATTCTTATAGTATCTTGGTAGTGCTTGTTATGCTTTTTTGTAATGTTTCATCCATGTATGTTTAGGTAATCAAAGGAAAGGTTGAAGATGTAGAGTTACCCGAGAAAGCTGATATTTTGATCTCTGAGCCAATGGGTAAGCTTGTCTAGTTAGTTTAATTCATTATAGATCATGTTAACTTCTAAGATGGAGCATTGTGTATACTTTGGTCGTGCTGCAAGTTTGTCAGACTTTAGGTTATTCCCCTGGATTGACGGCTAAGTTATTCATGAAACATCACTATAACTGTATCGGTGTTAATTATTTGATTAAATGTTTGCAAAGCGAGTAAAGATAAGCTTGCTGTTAGAGTATGTTTTCAAGAACCTATACTATTAAAGACAGAGAGTATATGAAAGATTAAGACAATGGCAACATCTGATCTGATGAATGCTTGCGCAATCTGTGGACCAAACAAAAATGAAGAGAAGATCCATTTTTCCTATGTGCTAGGAACAATTCCGATTGCCTATAAAAGCTGAGAGCATTAAACACAAATATACATGTCCAGTAGCCAATGCACATCCTAAAAACTAACAAAATACATACTACAAGTGGAGTTGCATTTAAATTTGTATTGCCTGATTATCCACTATTTTCCTTATAGGGTGAAGATTCCTAGTATTCAGCATTTGCTATATTTGTTTTCATATTGTGGAATCTAAAGTCCTATTTTACTACAGACAGCTGCAGCTTTTGCCAGAAACTTCATTCTCAGATGCATCAATCATGAAAGATTTTTTTTTTCTTTTTTCTTTTTGTAATATTTGCATCTGCATCTTATAGCTAACTAAAACAATAGGTTCCTTTTGGCCGTTAAAAATGAGCACTTCTTTTTTAAGTCCAAGAAATAATTTTCTGTTATTTTCTTTCAATTCTGGTTTTCGTTTTAGTTATCTGAACAACATACTTTTGGTTCTGTCACTTATCTCTGTCTTTTTCTTTATAATGAAATGGGAAGTCAAAGTTATAGAGGACTTCAGGAGAGGCTGCTTTGTTCATTACGAGTCAAATGCAGTCCAGCATTTTGCAAAAAAAAGCTGGGTTTGTGTGTAGGTGGAGACAGTGTTATCAAAGGCGAAAAGCTCTAAAAAGCAATGTAGATCTATTAGGGTCTTAAGTGCAAAGCGCACTTAAAGTGTGGGCTTTAGTAAAAAAAGGCGCGACTATGGGAAAAAATAAAATATATATGTTATTCAAAAACAAAGTAACCGATTCATTTATAATGTTTTCCTTTACACTAATATGTTTATTTTCTGATTATATTTGCTGTTTAGTGCCACTTGATTCCCAATACAATTCATGGGCAATGAGGGGCATGTCTTAGTTCCTTGCCTTACTCTGAAGCGCAGCTTAAGAGAAACGCCCTCCTTGAGCTTTTCTAAGCTTCAGGGCTTAAGCACTCCTTAAATGAGCCTTTGACAACACAGGGCGGAGAAGAAGAAAAGAAGGGCTATCATCTATTTACCTGGACATTCTTTCTTTGCTCGTGATATGAATTTTGTTGAGTTCTCTTTTCAGTTCAAGCAAAAAATAGGATTGCAATCTTCCAAAATATGGTAGAACGTGTTAATCCAGAATAACCAGAATGCAATGAATATTCTATTCATTGCAAAAGGGACATGCTTAAACCTGCTGAGTGTGTGATGCAGTGCTTATACCTTACAGGTACTTTGTTAGTTAATGAAAGAATGTTGGAGTCCTACGTGATTGCAAGAGACCGATTTCTTGTTCAAAATGGAAAAATGTTTCCTGGTGTTGGAAGGTAATTTTATTTCTTGTCAGCACATTGAGGAGCCTTGCCTTGTCAAATCAATGATGATGTCTGCAATTTTCTTGTAAGGATTTGTTCTCATAGTCATTTCGCTCAACTGTTCTTTGTTTTTATCCCATCAAATGTCTCTGTCATGCCAAATAATTTGAAGCTAATATTCTTCATTAAATTGTTATTTTACTGTCTTATCTTTCTGGCATATTGAGTGTGCTGCTAATTTAGAAATGAAACGTGACATTAATATTAGTGTTAGATATAATATCTCAACTTTTGCATGTGAGTTGCATTGGTAATGATTATTTGCTTCATCTTGAGTAGCGCAGCTTGTTCCTTAAATGGATTAGTTTAGGAGATTGGAGTATGTTGATATAACTAATTGACCCACAGTTTCAGCTATCCACTCTAGTTTTGTTTTCTCAGGGCTTTATATGAACTTTCAAGCTTAATTCTCAGTCTCGTCTGGTGTGTATATATGTTGGCTGCCAGTTCCCCCTTTATTCTTTCTAAAGATCTTCTTTCCCCTTTTGCACATGTTTACTTGATTACTCATAGCATTTGGGCTGAATCTAATGCATATTTCCTTCCTTTATTGGTTGCATTTACATATTTCTGCACGAATTCCATCAAGTGTCTTAGCATGCATTACATAAACCAGCATGTAACCGTTTTATTTCATTTGTTTCGTCTCGGATATGATGTTATCACCATTTTTAGCTTATGTTTCCTTTTACTCTTGTAGAATACACATGGCACCATTTAGTGACGAATATTTGTATATGGAAATAGCAAATAAGGTACACACTGGATCATATCACCTTTTTTCTTGATCTTGGAGTAGTTCTGTTCTAAAATTTTCTCCTTTCTTCTCTGGATCCCCTTCATGTTCCCCTCCTCCAACCAAGAGAAAGAGAGGAAAGAAAACCGCAGCTCCTTCTCTTCAGGGAAGGAAGATTGATGGATACTATGTTTTCTTCCATATTAAGTGTTTTGATTGATTTAAGAGGTTTGTTGAGGCGTAGTAGTAGTTGAGGTGGATAGTGTTCATTTGTAATTGTGGTGTTCCCAGAGAAGATTCTGAAACTTTTCTTGAATGCACTGTAGCCCTCCTGTAAAAGTTGTTCTTTTGCAGTTTTGCCAGTGAAAAGTACTGAAATTTTGTTCATCTGCGCTCTTAAGAGAATGAGACCTCGATTGCTAACGGAATATCTTATGAATCTGTGGCTGGGTAGATATGAGGATAAGATAGAAGCAAACTGAATGCCATCTAAATTCAGTGTGACAAGTAGAACTTTTGGTATTCAAGCTTTAACATCACCGTGGCTGTCTGTTGAATCTTCATTGTCTTTCCTTTTTCTTTTTAACAAGTTTTAATGATTCAGGCAAGTTATTGGCAAAAATCTCATTGTCCAAAACCTTTATCCAATTACTACTAGCATTTACCACTAGCTTCTACAAATATCTGATAGGCTGCACTTGGACTTTCTTTTGCTTTTATATGCTTTATTTCGTCCTTTTGGATTATATGATTTAGTTACCATTGTTTTCATTATCTTTTTGAACTGCCAGACAATATCTTGATATTACTTTTATTCCTTGTCATCCAGGCGACCTTTTGGCAGCAACAAAACTACTTTGGGGTTGATTTGACACCTTTGCACGGATCTGCTTACCAAGGATACTTTTCTCAGGTCAATATCCTATAGATTAGGAACTTTTGACTTGGACTGGCTTTAATGACTATACTTGTCTGATCTCTGAATACTTCACTTTGACTTGGCAGCATTTTTAGGGCTTTCTTAAATGTTTCATTTTCCTGCTGTATGGAATTCTCTTATTGATTAGTTACTTGTACTTCTAAAAGTGCAATCTGTGCTACAATATCCAATTTGTATTATGGAATCTTCAGAAATAAGGGTGTTTCAGAAGTGTCACTTTTGTTTGACTTCCATGTATCTAGAATATCCCTACATGTATTTGGTGGTCAGTTTGGAAGGAGAAAAACTGTTCTCTTTAGATGTCTTGAGGGTAAAAAACAAGTCTAGATTATACAAGTCTCACTTATCAAAGAAAGAAATAGAAAAGGAAATTAAAAAACATTTGTCTGGAATATGTCCACATATCAATGGTCACTGCATTACTTGCTTAGGTGCTGAAAGGGGGGGGGGTTCCATATTTGTTTTGAAAGCTTGCGCCAGTGTTAAATCCATCCGTTCGTTTTTTGGCATGTATGAGAGCGCTGTATTTTGTATTGGCTTTTCAGATATTTTCTTGGGTTTTAGAAACTCCCAAAAATGCTCCTTGAAAGTTCATTATACTGACACATATTATGTATTCTTCTTCTTTTTTCCCCTCCTCTTGAGTGTGTGGAGGCTTGGGCTTATTCAAAGTCAATGTTTTAAGAAGAAACTATTTTGATTGGCTGTGTTAATCATCTAAAAGTTTATTTATTATAGAGGGAAATTAAAAGATGCCCCTTCACGTGAGGGCTAGATTCGCTCTCACTCTCTCGCCAAGCATGTGAAAATGTTTTTTTGTTGATGTGTAGATGTGATACCAAACTCAAGACCTCTGCCTGATTTAATACCATGTTAAATTGCTTCAAACGCCTCATCAAGAAGTTTTAAGTTATTGGAGAGGGGACATTTCTATTTATTTTGTTATGTCTTTAACATTTTCTAGTGGGAAGTTGATTGAAGGAACTTGAAAGATCCAGATGCTATAAAGTATGCTAGGTTACTAGTTTGATCTAGGCAATAGTCCTACCAAATCTAACTTAACGCTTAAAATGTGTCTAACCAATCAATATGACACATAAGACATAAGAAAAAAGCGTTAGTGAGGGGTATTATCTTAGTTCAATATGAATATATGGTAGGAGGGACTACTTGTTTTTTTCTGTCCAAAATATTGAACTGGTGAATGAATCAATTAGTTTCTTATTCAAATGCAATAAACCAGCTACTTTTAATTTAATAATTTGGCTTCTAAGATGCAATAGGTGTAATTTATTCAGGAAAAAGAAATGCAATAGATGTACTTGTTAGCCAAAGATTTTGTGTATTTGTGATTTATAGTCAAAGCTTAAATATTAGATAAAGTTTTGGTTGTGGTATGCATCCTTCTGACTCATACTCTTTTTCCATTTTCTTTGGATATTCTTGTCCTTTTGCAGCCAGTTGTTGATGCTTTCGATCCTAGGTTATTGGTAGCTCCTGCAGTGTCCCATGTGATAAACTTCAATTCCATAAAGGTATTATCAATCAACATTTTATTCTATATGACGTAAAAAGAAGTGACAATGCATTCTGTATTCTGAGTAGGCCTACTATTCCTTTTCTTTTCCTTCTGATACTGGAAAAGGACTATTATTAAAGTATGGCAATGGTTGAATAAGAAAAAAATTTACTGACTCGGGGGTCACTTGGTTAAAATGTAAAGGAAATGAACGGGGAGGAAACTATACAGATACTGTTTCCTAGTGCGTAGTTCTGAGTAAAAATGCACTGCAGATTAGGTCTTTCTCTGTCCATAGCAGTTATTTTAAAAAATATCTTTAAAGTAAAAGATGTACTCTCCTTTCTTTATATGAAAATTGAATAAGGCTTCACAGAGATTCAGTTTCAGGATTCAAGATAGTATACTAACATTTGATGGATAATCATGAAAAGAAATAAATTTGACATAAACACAAGGTAGCGGTAACTTTTAGGTGTAAAGTATGCTTTTCCAATCTACTTCTGATATGCTTTCCATTTATATTTAATCTTTATGATATTCTTGAAATGAACAAAAAATGTATTTACCGTGGAGTGGGAGGTGTTAATGAAGGGAAGATTTAGCTGAAGTGAAATTACTCTTTTAACTGTGCGTTATCAGATTTGTTGAATAAGTAACACAGATTGTGGGCACTAAACTCTATCCAGAAGTTGTTGAAACATGATATTTCCTGCATCTATATTACAGGAAGAAGATTTATATGAAATTGACATCCCGTTGAGATTTCTGTCTTCTGTTAGCACTAGAATTCATGGGCTGGCTTGCTGGTTTGATGTACTTTTTAATGGAAGGTAAACTTTTTCATCCCCTTGGTTCTGGCACTTGGGCTTTTTCCTTTTGTTGCTAAATCTTTCCTCTTTCTGCAGCACTGTGCAAAGGTGGCTGACCACTGCTCCGGGTGCAGCAACAACTCATTGGTATCAGCTTCGGTGTGTCTTACCACAACCACTTTATGTCATGCCGGGACAGGAGATAACTGGTCGGCTTCACCTAGTTGCCCATAAGGCACAAAGTTATACCATTTACCTAACATTGTCAGGTAGGTCTTTATTATGGTTATTTGCAACATGTCCATCATGTCTGGTCTCTAATTCCTATCCAGTCAAGATTTGCTTATGTTTCTTCAAGAATCTAACATGTCATTAATTTGAATAGCTCTTGTTGGAGATATGCTCCAAACGTCATCTGTTAAACTTGATCTGAAGGAACCGTATTACCGGATGTCCCAGCCCCAGGCATATTCATTAGCACAAGATCAACAACCTAATCAGCTATTACAAACACAGGTATTGCAGATTTCGTAATCACAATTTTCACTGTCAGCCCTCCTCTGCCTCCCCCCTGTCTAGGTTTTCTTGATGTACATAAGCTTTTAGTGATGCTTTGAAATTATTTGAGGTGTAGAGATTCTTACTAAATTCTTTTGAGCCACACCTTTACAGTGGTAGTTTTAGGCTTCAGTTTTTTATAATAACAAACGATGGCGTGAGTTGAGCCACGTCACGAGCCTACTTGAGCTTGCTGTCTGTTTACACTTGCTTGATCTAATTCATTTTTCTTAAACTTCTTTTTTCTTATGAGCCTCATCTAAAAGTTCAAGTTGTTAAGTAGAGAAGGGTAGAGGAGCGGACCCATTATCCACCAAATTTTGAACCATGTGCCCATAGCCCTCAGGATTTCTTGATTATTAAAAAAAAGGTTTAAGTTGTTAAAGAGCTGCCACCTTATTTACTTTAGTCTGCAACACGCCACATCATGTGCGATCCCAACTATGTTTCTTGGCAAAGCACTAGGAATTTGTTTTGACAATGGGTAGCACGAGATTTGAATTCCGGACCTCTGCATGTTTTATCACCATGTTAAAGTTTGTAACTGTCTTCTCTAAAAGCTTAAATTGTTAAAGAGAGCACATGTTAGTTTTATTTTAAATTTGCAACAAAAGCTTTAATACATGATTTTAACTTTTAGAGAGCATGATATCCAGTATTTGTAGGCTGGCTTACAAGCAAGATTTATTTGTTACCTTTTATTGCTGTTAGTGATAGCTCAAGTTTTACCTTTTCTATCTTGAACAGGACATAGAATTACCATCTCGAGATGAAGATGGCTCAATCCTGATGCAACCACCTTCCCCAAATTCAGGCGCTGATCTACATTCACTTTGATATTAAAACCCAACCCTGTGAATGTGCATCTCGACGCGCTCTTGTATGTGTAACATTATAAGTGTCTTGGCTAAGCTATGGTCCAAGTTCTAACTTGAATAATTTACCATTTACATCTTCGATTGACATTGCAGACTGCATGTTGAATGCTTCCATATTAAACTTCATATATGTGGCTATTTGAGCTGTGCAGTAATATATATACTCACCAGTTTTATTGGTACAGTTTCTCAATTTCCTTCTTTCCTTATGGCGTTTGGACATTCAAATGCCATTTACGTGACCTTTTGTTTGGGTTTGGCATCGTTGTTAGCTATGTTGCTCGGAACCTCCAAAATGTCTCCACTCTTATGTGGATCTTTGAAAAGTAATGCATTTTTGGAGGTTTTGATACGTGTGCATGATATTTTTGGAGAATCCAAGCAACATAGGTTGTTACTATACATGTGGTTGGTAAAAAACTAAAAGGTACAAGATAGAAATTGGTTGGTGTATTTCCTTTTGGTGGACATACTAACAATCCAATTTGGAGGGGGTACTAAAATGTGTATTAGAGCAAACTACCCCAAATGTGTATTCAATTTTTTGCAAAAACTGAAATTTCTATAACATATGATTAATTTTTATAATAGTTATTATAGAGCTCCTTGTGCAATACATCAAGAAACTCTTTTAACTTTTGACGTCTTTTTTTACATAGCTACATCCTGCAATAGTGCAATCCCATTGAAAAAGAATCACTCTAGTGTTCAATTTCTTTTTTAGTTTCATTAAATGAATTTTCATACAAATTTCATTATTCAAAATTGTCAAAATGGAATTTTGAGATAATTCTTCGGAATATGTAAGTGAATCTGGAATGTTGAGCAAAAACTGGATCTTTAGAATTTTTTTTATTAAATAAAAACATGGCAACCTCCTAACAATGCCAGTGGAAATATTGACTCTAGCTGTGATCCTTTCCCATTAAATCTATCTCAAACAAGTAAAAGATTTTAATGACAACAACGTTCTCTTTTTGAACAAATTTCGAGTTTGATCTAGCTATAAGAACACAATACACATATCACACACACACACACGTTAGAACTTACAGCTAGTTTGGATTGTTGTTACGTGTCGTTTCATAATGCATCGTATTGTATTGCATTGCATTGTACTGTATTGTTTGATAAATATAATGTTTGGATAACGTTTGCCGTCGTTTCATCATGTCATACACCAACAATATGAAAAATAAACTTGCAACGTTACTAAGAAAAAAAAATATGAAATATAATTATTATATAAAAAAGTAGGGTGAATGATAAAATATGATTAATTAATAATAAGGAAGGGCAAGATGAGAGAAAAAAGTACAATAAATTCCGCCATTCCAGAAATTCCATAAAGTACAACTTTTCAGAGTTAATGATAGGATACAACAAAATTTAAATAACAGTCAAAATAAATATTATATTTGAAGTAACAATACGACACCATACAATAAGTAATAACCGTCTAAACAAGCGGTTAGAACCATACCGCAGACAAAAGCTTAGTATTTAAGTAAAGAAAAGTTGAGATACCAAACAGTCAAACACTGTTGATCCAATGCAAAAGTTTTTTTACACGAATCAATATATATATAAGTTAAACTCAAATCCTAGTCCTGAAACAACTAGGATATATATCGTTTGTCAAGCAAGAAACCATTTACTGGTACAAAAAGGAAACCCAATAAACAATTTACGGGAATTATTTAAATTTACTAGTCTTAGAGTACGCGCGTTGCGCGTGCTACCCTACCTCAATAAATATAATATTTTAATTACATAATTTTTATATTATTATAGTTTAAGTTATCAAAAATAAAAGGTAAAGTTAAAAATTGTAAGTTTCTAAAAATGATAATTGTTGATCCTATTTAGCTAACTCAAAAAAGAAGAAGAAAGAAACTCTATCCCATATAAGTGCTTAATTATCTCATTCAGTTGACAAAAGACGCCTTCTTTTTGCTCACGAGCAAAATGTAATTTGTTCTATTTCTTTAATATATAAGAAATACCATAAGAATTATTTTCAACATATTAAAAAAAATAAATTACTATCACAAAAAGTAAATTCAACTGCTACATTTTAATTAATCTACTCTTTTTGTTTTTAACTTTCCATGTATCATGAAATTATATGTATAAATTTATTCAAGAGTGTTATAGAATTTTGCAGTTGATGCTTATTACTATACTATAATCGATTTTGCATTAATTTTTATTCATTCCACCACAAATGCTATTCCTATAAAAAAAAAATCTAATTTTTGCATCTAAAATTTGTCAACTGAAAAAAAGGGTTTACTTATATGATGAATTTGGAAAGAAATTGAATGGGATTTATGTTTTTAATTTGTTAATTCAAAATTTTAATATTAATTCTTATTAAAATAAATGATTTAATTTTTGTTGATTGAAATTAATAATACTAACTCACTACAAGTTTTAAATCTTTGACTATAGTTATAATTTTATTTAGAATTATATTTTTCAAGAATAATAAATCAATCTAATATTTAAGTTTGGATATTTGTATTTGCAAAGTTATTCGTGTTTTTTTAACTATTGCCAACAGGCCAACACTTCTCTCTCTCTTATGTTTTTATAGTTACTTGTTGAAATTATTGAGGTGTAATTAATATTATAGTATGAGATAAATTATACAAATTAATATTAATAATTAATCACTCTCTCATATTTATTTGAAAAGTCTTGTTCATGTCTACAATGGTTTCCATCATCTAACTTTGTGGCATTTATATTTTTCCTCCTCGTAATAGCATAAGTAACATTAAGTTGGTCTATATAAGGAAAACCACATAAATTAGTAACATTTTTTAAACGCACGTACCACTAATATTGGGGTTGTTGATAGTTTTTCCTTTTTTTTTTTTAACAATTTATTTTTCAATTGATTTTAATGTCCTAATTAATATTAGGATTTCTTACCTAGTTCAAACAAGGAAGAATTTAAATCACAAAATTTAGTTGATCTAAAATTTCTAAATATTAGGAAACAATTTTAAATGTCGATTTTGTCCAATATTAACTCTATTTTAAAGGGGTAAAAAAGGCGAACGATATTTCGCTAAAGACCTTCGTTCTTTTAATATAGTATAGATAAGCAGTATTGCACAGTAGAAGGTTCTAGAAACGACATGCAAATTATGAAATTAATTAAAAATTATAGCACATCTGGTCCATCAACCAAGATGAGATTAGACGAACTTCTTTTAGCTGAAAAAAATATTATTTTCTATTATTGGCATTATTATTATCATTCTTTTGGCCAACAAATTAAATTCACAAGATTTATTTTATACTATTAGTATAAGAGAAAATAACAATTCCGTTTTTGACTACTATATATATTGGAAAAACAAAAAGATGCTGCCTAAAGCAATTTTCTAAAGTTTTTACCAAATTTCAAGTAGAAAATTTTAAAAAGAAATCTTGAGATAAAGTCATTCAAAGAGGTAGACCAACGAAGAGTGTGGTGAAATGGTATAAATTCCTTCGACCTTAATCAAGGTAAATATTAGATTTTGCTTAGGAGTATTATTTTGAATCTTGATGTTTTATATTGTATACAAGAAGCACTTTTATATTTTTTTTTCTGCGTTTTTTATTGCTTAAAATACTATATATTAATCAATGATGCATCAATATCAAATTAGTTAGTATTATCAGGGCCGACTGAAGGGCTGGGCAAGTAAGGAATATGCCTTTAAGCCCCCAATTTCGAGGGGCCCCAATTTTAAAAGGAACTAGTGTTAGTATACGTGTGTTGCACGTGTGTATCGTATCGATCATTACTAACACCTTGTTTGGATGGTTGTTACGCATCGTTTCATAATGTATCGTATTGTATTGTATTGTACTGTATCGTTTGATAAATACAATATTTGGATAGATTGTGTCGTTTGTCATCGTTTCATGATATCATGCACCAGCAATACGAAGAACAAATTTGCAATATTATAAAGAAAAATTATGATACAGGGTAAAATTGCTATATAAAAAGGTAGTGTAAATGATAAAATAAAATAATTTTATAATAATAAATGGTGAGATTGAGAGAAAAAGACAAGGTAACGACGCGACCACACTAAATCGGTCATTACATAAAGTGGCACATTTCGTCGTTATGCAACGATGGATTTAACGATACGATACAATAAAATTTAAGTAACAATAAAAACAAACATTGTATTTAAAGTAACAATACGATACGATACAATTGGTAACAACCATCCAAACAAGCTGTAAGCGTATACAAGAAGAAATAATTGTTGAAAAATAGCATTTGAAGTTAAAATAAATGCACTATATTTTCAAATAATAAAGATTAATTTACATTGACAGAATAGTTAAATTCAATATCTTTGAACATGCAAAAGATGATGAATTTAGTTGGATTAGTTTAATAGTATTTGTAATTATAAATAATTTATTATATCAAAAAAAATATGTTATATTGTTATATTTCACCTAACATCTCTTCATAAATGTTACATTCATAATGTTATTACATAAGAATATAATGAATTTTAAAAAAGGTGAGTGATGAATATAAGGAAATAATGAAGATTTTAATATTAATTGTAAATTTTTGACAATCAACCCTTTTACCAGAACTAAGAGCTATTTCTTTCGGTTGACATAAAATGGAGTATAAAAATATTATGCTAATTTCAATCGTGTAAGTAATCAATTAGTTTTTCACTTTACCGAAAAATAAAAAAAAATATTTCATTTTAATTTAAAATAGATATTTTATGTAGAAAATGAGGTTAAGCTACTTTTATAACAAAAGAGAAAAGTTTAAAAATGTTCTCTGCTCTTTACTTTCAATCTTTGTCCTTTTCTTGGATTGATTTCACTTGTATTATCGATGATAAATATTTTATATTGGAGCTTTGCACTTTTGTAATAGTATAAATATATAAATAGCATTATTTTTTGAAGCTTTTAGTTTTAATTCATCTCAAATTTTAAATATTAAAGTGTATTTATAATTTTATCGATAAAGCTTTTATTTTCAACGTATTCAAATAAGAAAATTTATATAAGATGAAATATTAATTAATTTTGATCTTAAAGTATCAAACGTTGGGAGATCCTCCATAATCGTTCAAATAGAAACAATTTAATAAGTAAATTATAATTTTAGCCAATAAAAATTTTATTTTTAAAGTGTTCAATGAGAAAAGAAATTATACAAATAAAATTTAAGTAATTTTAAGTCATGACCGTTAGGAATCCTTAAGTATAAATTAAATAAAAAATAATTTCATTCTTTAAATTTTATTTTATTTTAAATTATTAAATATTAGAAAAGTAATTAAATACTATTTTTGTCAAATGTAAAATTAAATATAAAAAAAATTAAAAGTCGATTTTCTTGAATTTTAGTGTTTTTATAATTGCAAGTAGATTGACATATTAACTTATTTTACATGGGTTGTTATGAACAGAGTTGCTCATATTAACCTAAATTATATTATATACATGTAAGTGTCAATTTATCTTTTACGGAAGTCACTTTAGAATTTTCATAATTTATGAAAGTCAAGATATTCAAAAACTAATTTTAAAATCTTAAATATTAGGATATTACACATAGCTCAAATAAGGAATAATTTAATAAATAAAATCTTAGTTGATTTTAAATTTTAAATATTAGGAAATTAATTTAAATTATTATTTTGTCTAAAGTGGACTTCTATTTTTAAAGGATAATAAAGGAGAATGACATTTTATTAAGGGCATTCATGTTTTTAATATAATTTATAAATATGATTTTTCTTACTAACATTATAAAGTAACTTCCTTCTTATACTTATCCACCATTTTCTCACAAAAATCTTGTAGGATAAAAAGAACCTCATTAAGGTAAAAAGCTATTAAACGTTTAATAACGGAACTGTGAGGATTAATGATGCATGGAATTCTTTGAAGATCGAGATAAAAGTTTCTTCCTAAATATTAACAACTTGTTTGGATGGTTGTTACCTATTGTATTGTATCGTATTATTATTTTAAATACAATATTTGTTTTGATTGTTATTTAAATTTTATTGTATCGTATCGTTAAATTCGTCGTTACGTAACATTGAACTGTGCCCCTTTATGTAACGACCAATTTGGTGTAGTCGCGTCGTTACCTTGTCTTTTTCTCTCAATCTCACCCTTCATTATTATTAAATCATTTTATTTTATCATTTACCCTACTTTTTTTATATACCGTATCATAATTTTTCTTTATAATATTGCAAGTTTATTCATCATATTACTGGTGCGTGATACTATGAACGACGACAAAACGACACAATTCATCCAAACATTGTATTCAACAAACGATACAATACAGTACAATACAATACGATACATTATGAAACAATGTGTAACAACCATCCAAACAAGCTGTAAAAGATTTACATGATTCAAATAAGGTAATATTTTAGCAGTCAATTTTAATTAATGTCAAAATACTAAATTTTAGGAAAATATTACTAAATCTTAAAAAATTAATTATATGTCTATTTTTAAATATTAGAAGTAAATGACTATTTTGTCCAATATGAACTTAATTTTTAAAGGGTAAAAAAGGCGAACGATATTTCGTTAAGGGCCTTCGTGCTTTTAATATAATATAGATAGATATGTTATGTGTTAATTTTTTCGCTAAAAATATTTAAGCATCTTATAGTAAAAATTTATTATTGTGAAGTTGATGTGACTGTTGAGGGATGAAAAAGTCCTCCCGAGTAAATTAGTAAACATTTCTCTATGATTTCCTTAAGCTTGATATAACCTTTATTTTGTATTTTTTACATTTTGTCCACTAAAGCATAATATCGTCACTCTAATATTGATGGCTTAGACTTATATTTTCGAATTAAAAGTGTTAAGAAAAGCAGTACAAGTAGCAGACAATACTCTAATCGATGTACTTAATTACATAAAAAGACTTAATTCTTTTTTAAATGCTTAGTAATTGCATCTACGAAAAGATGTTTTTCAAAATAAAAATAGATAAAATCTTACATAAGATCAATAATGTCTCAAAAATGATTAAATCGGTTAGCTACATCATAAATTGAAAAATAATTACTAAATAAATGGATTATAAATAATTTGGGCCTCTAATTGTAGTTGCATTTTAGAGCCCCGAGCATGTCGAGCGCCCCTGGGTATTATTGGGAGGGGACGACAGGTAGTGAAAATTATTCTCGCACTCGAGCATACAATACAACAACAACAACAACAATAGCAATAACATACCCAGTGTAATTTAAGTGGAGACTGGAAGGGTAGTGTATACCCAGACCTTACCTCTACCTTGTGAAGATAGAAAAGTCATTTTCGATAGACCTTCGGCTCAACGAAAGCATAATCACAACAATTATGACAAGTAGTGAAGAAGCTATGAAGAGAGAATCAATAACATTATACAATGGATGTGTCAAATTCTTCTCTCCAAGTGATTGAATTGAAACTTTGAGCATAAAGTGTCTATCGTTTTCTCACCATTTAGTATAAGAAAGACATCACTGATGACTAAATTGGGGTTTCACGTGTACGAATAATTAAGTTAGGACTCATTTTAAAAGATCAGGTTCCCGAAGCAGTAAACTTTAAATCCTGACTTCGCTTATGCATTCTCAGAACTGGTGATCCATAAGATTTTGAAGGTCCATGAATAATGTGCTTTCTCTTAGGAGACTTTAATGGCTCTCCTGACTCAAAACAATTCTGTTTCCACTGCATGCTTAGAATGCAACCGTGTTGGATCGAACAATGCATTCACAATTTCGATAAAATGCAGTGTAATAGGGTTAAATTCTATATATTTTTAAAAGTTGTAAATATTTCTATTTCTATTTTCTATTATATATAAATAAGAAATTGGTCGACCAGGGGTATATTTGTCATTATACCCTCTCACCAACTTCTCATTTATAGAAAATAGAAATAGAAATATTATTTTTCTATTAATATTAATATAATATAGAAATGAGTATATATCTACACTATTCTAGAAAAGTTACTTTCCTTGCATTCATCAAAACCCCAACACCCTATACTTTTTCGTCACTTTTTGTGATGACCCAAAAGGTCATCTTATGTTTTAGAATTCAATTATGTACTCTTAAGCCTTAAAAATCTCATTTTTACCCTCTCTGATTTGCGTGCACAGTTCGGGCGTGTTTCCGAAAAGCTTTATGTTTAAAGCTAATAAAAATAAGAATTTTTGCCTAAAAAGTTAATTTTAATTGACTTCGATCAACGTTTTGAGTAAACGGACCCGGACCCGTATTTTGACGGTCCCGATGGGTCCGTATTGAAATATGGGACCTGTGCGTATGCCCAGAATCGAATTCTGAAGTCCCTAGCTCGAGTTATTAATTTTTGTTGAAAATTAAAAATCTGAAAATCTAATGGTTTTAAAGAATTGATGTTTGGTCTTGTTGATAACGGGCATGTATTTTGGTTTCGGAGCCCGATACAGGTCCAGTATAATATTTATAACTTATTTGTGAAATTTGATGAGAAACATAGTTGATTTGACGTGATTTGGACGTCCGGTAGAGAAATTAGATGTTTTAAAGTTTTCTTGAAAATTTCATTCGATTTAATGCTAAATTCGTAGTTCTAGGTGTCATTTTGGCGATTTGATCGCGCGAGTAAGTTCGCATGATGTTTTAAGACTTGTGTGCATGTTTGATTTGGAGCTCCGAGGGCTCGGGTGAGTTTCAGATAGGCTACAAAGTGAAAATAGACTTAGAACACTGCTGGTGCATCAGGTTTCTTGTTGCAGGCCTTAGAACTTGCAAATACAAGGTCAATCATCTCATTTGCAATCTCTAGAGTTCACATTTGCGAGCTTCTCATCGCAAATGCGAAGAGAATCCGGGCCACCTAATGTTCGCATTTGCAAACATTCCTTCGCGTTTGCGATGGGGACAAGGGGGAGACAGTTTGTGCATTTGCGATCATTGGATCACATTTGTGGTCAGCTCAGCTCGCATTTGCGAGCATTTCTTCGCAAATGCGAATGAAGCAGAAGTGTAGGGGACCTCGCAAATGCGATGGATTCCTCGCATTTGCGGGCTTGGCATCTGCGAAGCCCATGTTGCATTTGCAACATCTGCAGCTGATGAAAAGAGACTTAGACGTGATTTTTCTCCCATTCTTCAAAATTTCAAAACCTAAAACACATGAGGCGACTTTCTAAAGAGCTTTTCCTCCCCAAATCATAGTAAGTGATTCTAAACTAGTTTCTTTCAATCTCTCACTTCATTTTACAATATTTCAACCTAGAATCTAAGATTTTCATGATGGAATTGGGGGATTTTTTGGTAGAAAATAGAGATTTCGAAATTTGGGGATTTAGACCTCAAATTGAGGTCAGATTCCAAAACTAATTATATGTCTAGGCTCGGGGGTGAATGGGTAATCGGATTTTGGTTTGAATTTCGGGTTTGGACCAAGTGGAGCCGGATATTGACTTTTGTTGACTTTTTAAAAAATGGCCTAAATTGAATTCTTTGCAATCGTGGGTAGTTCCTAAGGCTTAAATTGAATTGTTTGGTTGGTAATTTGCTAGATTCTATTGGTTCGGAGGCTTGTGAGAAGAGAAAAATTGTGATTGAGCTTTGAGTTTGGCCGTTGGAGCGAGGTAAGTGTCGTGGTTAACCTTGGCTTGAGGGATTAGGTATTGTTTGCCTATTTGCTATGTGTTTGGATGTTGAGTACAACATATAGGTGAGATGACGAGTACATATACGTTGTTGTCGAGTCATAGCATGTGAGTGAGTCTTATTCTTGTAAATGTTGTACTCTTTGATCATATTGTTCATACTTAGACTAGCTATTCGTTATGTTGAGAAATTCTTATCATGTTTTCTGGAATTTGTTATTGATTGAGTATTAACTCAAAGTTGAGGTTGGTATTGTGGAACTAAATGTTGAAGTAAGATTTGTTCTTGATATTTCTATCTCCCTGTTGTCATTGTTCATTGTTTTGGTGAGGGAGTGTTAAAGCACGAATGGTGATGCCGTGTAATATTTTGTGAGTGAGTGATAATGCATGAAGGGTGATGCCGTGCCATGTTATGAGAGAGTTAAAATCACAAAGGGTGATGCCGTACCATTTCTGTTATTTCTTATGCTGAGGTTGAGAGTAAAAGCACGAAGGATGATGCCATGCACTTTTTATTATTTTTATATGGTGAGGTTGAGAGTAAAAGCACGAAGGGTAATGTTGTGCACTTTCCTTTACCGTGTTTACTCATTTCTATCTGTTTAAGGTATATTGATTGATCATGTTCTCATTTCTGTTGTAATTCTTTGTCTTATAATCCCCTCAGTATGCCCCCTCCCTAATATTTCTTGCCTTGTTTCTTTAGTTGGTGTTATTGGTATATATGTTGATATACTGCACATGTTTGTTTGTAGGTGTCTTGTCTTAGCCTCGTCACTACTTCGCGGAGGTTAGACTCGACACTTACCAGTACATAGGGTCGGTTGTACTGATACTGCACTATGCACTTTCTGTGAAGATTTCAGTTCTGGACCGTGTTGACCTGAGTTGAGATGCTGACTTCAATCCCACAGGAGACCCAAGTTAGATCTGCCGGCGTCCGCAGACCTTGGAGTCCCCTTCTAGTTATTTCAATTTACTATTTTTTTAATTCGAAAATAGTTGTACTTTTTTTCAGTCAGTTATTTGTAGTTACTCTTAGAAGGTCGTGAATTGTGATACCAGATTCTAGGTAGTTATGTATAATTATTTGGGTTATTATGAAATTCCACACTCCCCTTAATCTATTATAGTTTAATTGTTGTTAATCACTGCAAGGTTTAGGAGTTAGCTTATTGAATCTCTAATTGTTGTCTTGCCTAGCAACTGGAGTGTTAGGTGCCATCACGGTTCCGACGGTGGGAAATTCAGGTCGTGACAAGTTGGTATCAGAGCACTAGGTTGCCTAGGTCTCACAATTCATGAACAGGCTTAGTAGAGTCTCAAGGATCGGTACAGAGACATCTGTACTTATCTCCTTGAGGATACAAAGTTTAGGAACAATACCACTTCTATTCTTCTGTATCGTGCGATTTTGTTCTCACAGTGCTAATCGAACTCTTCTACTCTTGTTCTTTCATAGATGGCGAGAACATGTACTGCGTCTTTAGCTGAGCAACAGACAAAGACCCTAGTGGCAGCTCCTACAAGGGGCAGAGGTCGAGGCAGGGGTAGGGCTCAGCCCAGAGCTCGATTAGCAGCACCAGCGGTAGAGACTCAGGTGGAGTTTGATGAGGAGGCTCCAGCCTAGACCGTTCCATCCGGACCAGCTCAGGTCCTAGAGGGGTTCATTGCCATCCCCGTGTTTCAGGATGCTTTGGTCGGTTTGGTGGGCCTTATGGAGAGTGTCGCCCATACAAGCACTTTTCCCATGGCACCAACCGTCTCTCAGGCTAGAGAAAGAGCATAAACTCCTGATACCCACACTCCGGAGCAGATGGCTCCCCAGTACCAGACTCCAGCAGCTCAGCCAGTTGGCGTGGTTCAGCCAGTTGTTGCGGCACAGGCCGCTGGTGGATCAGTTATGTCCTCTGAGAGCTTATTAAGATTGGACAAGTTCACCAAGCTCTTTCCAGTTCATTACAGTGGGGCACCTTATGAAGACCCACAGGATTATCTTGACCGCTGCCATGAGGTGCTACAAAACATGGGAATAGTGGAGACCAATAGGGTCGATTTTGCTGTGTTCCAGATGATAGGGTCCGCCAAGAGATGGTGGAATGATTTTATGTTGACTAGACCAGCTGGGTCACCTACTTTGACTTGGGACCAGTTCTCTCAGATATTTCTTGAGAAGTTCCTTCCTGTTACACTGAGAGAGGACTATCATAGGCAGGTCGAGCATCTCCAGCAGGGCAATGTGACCGTCACTTAGTACGAGACCCGTTTTGTTGAGTTGGCCCGTTATGCTCTTCTTATACTTCCTACCAAGAGAGAGAGGGTAATGAGGTTTATTGAGGGACTTGTTCAGCCTATCAGATTGCAGATGGCTAAGAAGATTGGGAGTGAGATTTCTTTTCAGATGGCTGCCAATGTTACAAGGCGAGTCGAGATGGTTTTAGCTCAAGGGAGTGGTCAGGGGTCTGGAAAGAGGCTTCGTCACTCCGGTGGATTCAGTTGGGCTCATTTGGAGGCCGGGGTACTTTTGGCAGAGGCCATCCTCCCAGGCCGTTTCATTCAGCACTCCAAGTATCCCACGGTGCCTTAGGTGGTTGTGGCCCTCAAATGCATTATTCCGACCAGCTAGCCTACAGTGCACCACCAGCTCCTATTAGTGCACCTTCACTCTAGAGTTTTCAGGGTGGTTACTCTAGTCGACAGGTTCATTTCCAGGGTCAGTAGTCACAACAGCCGAGATATTATTATACTTGTGGCGACCCGAGGCATATTGCTAGATGTTTCCCTCGTACATCGAGCAGTTCTCAGCAGTAGGGTTCTCGTGCTATGGTGCCGACATCGGGTGCTTCACCGCTCGCTCAGCCAGCTAGGGGAAGGGGTCAGGCAGCCAGAGGTGGTGGTCAGGCCATTAGACATAGAGGACAGGCTCCTAGAGGTGGAGGCCAGCCAACTAGGGCCCACCCTAGAGATACAGTCCAGAGTGGTGGGACCCAGCCCCGATGTTATGCTTTTCTAGCCAGACTTGAGGCTGAGTCATCCGATATTGTTATCATAGGTACTATTTTAGTTTGCAGTAGAGATGTTTCAGTTCTATTTGATCCGGGGTCTACTTACTCTTATGTGTCATTTTATTTTACTTCATATTTGGTTGTGCCTCGTGATTCTTTGAGTGCCCCTATATATATGTCCAGGCCCGTATGGGATGCTATTGTTGTGGATCATGTGTATCATTCGTGTGTGGTTACCATCGGGAGTCTTGAGACTAGTGTGGACCTTTTGCTTCTTGATATAGTAGACTTTGATGTTATATTAGGTATGGATTGGCTTTTACCTTATCACGCTATATTGGATTGTCACACCAAGACAGTGACCTTAGCCTTGCTGGGGTTACCTCGAATAGAGTGGAGATGGATTCCAAGTCATTATACCAGCAGGGTTATCTCTTATATGAAGTCTCGGCGTATGGTCGAGAAAGGGTGTCTAGCGTATTTGGCTTATGTCAGTGATTTTAGTGAGGATGTTCCTTCCATGGATTCTGTACCAGTTGTTCGAGAGTTTCTGGAGGTATTTCATGCAGACCTACCGGGGATTCCACCCGACAGGGATATTGATTCTTGTATTGATTTGGTTTTGGGCAGTCAGCCCATTTCTATTCCGCCATACCGTATGTCCCCGCCAGAGTTGAAAGAGTTGAAGGAGCAGTTGCAAGATTTACTTGATAAGGGCTTCATTAGACCTAGTGTCTTGCCCTAGGGTGCGCCTGTGTTATTTGTGAAGAAGATAGATGGATCGATGAGGATGTGCATTGATTACCGACAGTTAAACAAGGTCACTATCAAGAACAAGTATCCATTGCCGAGGATTGATGACTTATTTGATCAGCTTCAGGTGCCAAGGTATTTTCAAAGATTGATTTGAGGTCTATCTACCATTATTTGAGGATTAGGGCGTCTGATGTCCCTAAGATAGCTTTTCGGACTCGATATGGACATTATGAGTTTTTAGTGATGTCATTTGGGATGACAAACGCCCCGACAGTATTTATGGATTTGATGAACCATGTGTTTAAGCCTTATTTGGATTCTTTTGTGATCGTATTCATTGATGATATCTTGATCTACTCCTACAGTCGAGAGGAGCACGAGCAACATCTTCGGATAGTACTTCAGACTCTAAGAGACAGCCAGTTATATGCTAAGTTTTCAAAATATGAGTTTTGGTTGGACCCAGTCACCTTCTTGGGGCACGTTGTATCATCAGAGGGTATTCAGGTGGATCCTAAGAAGATTGAGGCAGTTCAGAACTGGCATAGACCTACTTCAGCCACGGAGATTCGTAGTTTCTTGGGTTTGGCGGGTTATTATCATCGGTTTGTGGAGGGGGTTTTATCTATAGCAGCCGTGTTGACTAGGTTGACCCAGAAGGGTGCCCTATTCAGATGGTCAGATGAGTGTAAGGCGAGCTTCTAGAAGCTCAAGATAGCTTTGACTATGGTGCCGGTATTGGTGTTACCCACAAGTTCAAGATCTTATACGGTATATTGTGATACATCCCGAGTTGGACTTGGTATGGTATTGATGTAGGGTGGCAAGGTTATTGCATATGCTTCACGACAGCTGAAGGTTCACAAGAAGAATTACCCTGTTCATGATCTAGAGCTGCAACCATTGTTCACGCGTTGAAGATTTGGAGGCACTATCTTTACGGCGTGCCATGTGAGGTATTCATAAACTATCAGAGTTTGCAGTACTTGTTCAAGCAAAAGGATCTCAATTTGAGGCAGAGGAGATGGTTGGAGCTATTGAAAGACTATACTATCACCATATTGTATCATCTCGGAAGGCCAATGTGGTGGCCGACGCTTTGAGTAGAAAATCAGCTAGTATGGGTAGCCTTACATATATTCCAGTTGGTGAGAGACCACTTGCATTGGATGCTCAGGCCTTGGCCAACCAGTTCATGAGGTTGGATGTTTTTGAGCCCAGCCGTGTTCTAGCTTGTACAGTTTCTCGGTCTTCCCTGTTTGAGCGCATTAGAGATCGACAGTATGACGACCCTCATTTACTTGTCCTTAGATACACAGTGCGACATGGTGGTTCCAAGCAGGTTACTATTGGAGATGATAGAGTTTTAAGGATGTAGGGCCGTATTTGTGTGCCTAATATGGATGGACTTCGTGAGTTGATTCTTGAGGAGGCCCACAGTTCTCAATATTCCATTCATCTGGGCGCTGCCAAGATGTATCAGGATCTGTGGCATCGCATATGTGTCTCGTTGTCTGAATTGTCAGCAGGTTAAGTGTGAGCATCGGAGACCCAGTGGTTTGCTTCAGAAGTTAGAGATTCCTGAGTGAAAGTGAGAGCGGGTCACTATGGATTTCGTTGTTGATCTCCCACGGACTCAGAAGAAGTTCGATGCAGTTTGGGTCCTTATGGACAGGCTGTCCAAGTCAACGTACTTCATTCCTGTTGCAGTTTCATATTCTTCAAAGTGGTTGGCAGAGATTTATATACGTGAGATCGTCCGTCTTCACGGTGTGCCCGTGTCTATCATTTCGGATCAAGGTACGCAGTTCACCTCGCATTTCTAGAGGGCAGTGCAATGTGAGTCGGGCATGCGGGTGGAGCTGAGCACAACATTTCATCCTCAAACGAACGGACAGTCTGAGCGCACTATTCAGAGGTTCTTGGGATTAGTTCTTGCCGTTAGCGGAGTTTGCCTACAACAATAGTTATTAGTCAAGCATTCAGATGGCTCCCTATGAAGAGTTGTATGGTAGATGGTGTTGATCGCTAGTTGGATAGTTTGAGCTGGGGGAGGCTCGGTTGTTGTGTACAGAGTTAGTACAAGATGCCTTGTATAAGGTCAAGATTATTTAGGATCGACTTCGCACAGCTCAGTCCAGGCAAAAGAGTTATGCCGACCATAGAGTTCGTGATGTTGCATTCATTGTCGGAGAGAGAGTGTTGCTCTGGGTATCACCCATGAAGGGTGTAATGCAATTTGCTAAGAAGGGCAAGTTGATCCCTAGGTATATTGGGCCTTTTGAGATCCTTGAGCGAGTGGGGGAGGTGACCTACAGACTTGCGTTGCCACCTGGTTTTTCAGCAGTTCATCCGGTGTTCCATGTGCCCATGCTCCGGAAGTATCATGGCGATCCATCCCACGTGTTAGATATCAGCACTGTCCAGTTGGACAAAGGATTTTACCTACAAGGAGAAGCCGGTAGCTATTCTAGACCGGCATGTTCGTCAGCTGAGATAGAAGAGTTATCATTCAGTTCGAGTGCAGTGGAGAGGCCAGCCTGTTGAGGTAGCTACCTGGGAGTCCAAGTCCGATATGCGAAGTATATATCCCCACCTTTTCACCAGCTCAGGTACTTTTCTATGTCCATTTGAGGATGAACAACTGTTTTAGAGGTGGAGAATGTGATGACCCAAAAGGTCATCTTATATTTGAAAACTAGATTCTACACTCTTAAGCCTTAAAAATCTCATTTTTACTCTCATTGACTTGCGTACACAGTCCGGGCGTATTTTCGGAAAGCTTTTATGTTGAAAGTTGATAAAAATAAAAAAAATTGTCTAAAAAGTTGATTTTAGTTGACTTCGATCAATGTTTTGAGTAAACGGATGCGGACCCATATTATGACTGTCCTGGTGGGTCCATATTGAAATATGGGACCTGGACGTATGCCCGAAAACGAATTCTGAGGTCCCTAACTCGAGTTATGAATTTTTTTTGAAAATTAAAAATCTGAAAATCTAATGGTTTTAAAAAATTGATTGATGTTTGGCCTTGTTAATACCGGGCCCATATTTTGGTTCTAGAGCCTCGTACAGGTTCAATATAATATTTATAACTTATCTATGAAATTTGGTAAGAAACGGAGTTGGTTTGACGTGATTCAGACGTCCGGTTGAGAAATTAGAAATTTCAAAGTTTTCTTGAAAATTTCATTCGATTTGGTGCTAAATTCGTAGTTTTAGATGTTATTTTGGCGATTTAATTGTGCAAGCAAGTTCGTATGATATTTTAAGACTTGTGTGCATGTTTGGTTTGGAGCCCCGAGGGCTCGAGTGAGTTTTGGATAGGCTACAGAATGTAAATGGCTTAGAACACTGTTGGTGCATCAGGTTTCTTGTTGCAGGCCTCAGACCTCGCAAATGCAAGGTAATTCATCGCATTTTGCGATCTCTGAAGAGTTCGCATTTGCGAGCTTCTCATTGCAAATGCGAAGAGAATCTGGGCCACCTAATGTTCGCATTTGCGAACATTCCTTCGCATTTGCGATGGGGACAGGGGGAGGTAATTTTCGCATTTGTGATCATTGGATCGCATTTGCGGTCAGCTCAGCTTGCATTTGCGAGCATTTCTTCGCAAATGCGATGGAAGCAGAAGTGTGGGGGAACTTGCAAATGTGATGGATTCCTTGCATTTGCGGGCTTGGCATTAGCGAAGCCCAGGTTGCATTTGCAACATATGCAGCTGATGAAAAGAGACTTAGACGTGATTTTTCTCCCATTCTTCAAAATTTCAAAACCTAAAGCATAGGAGGCGACTTTCTAAAGAGTTTTTCCTCCCCAAATCATAGGTAAGTGATTCTAAACTAGTTTCTTTCAATCTTTAACTTCATTTTACAAGATTGCAACCTAGAATCTAAGATTTTCATGGGGGAATTGGGGGATTTTTGGGTAGAAAATAGAGATTTCGAAATTTGGGGATTTAGACCTCAAATTGAGGTCAGATTCCAAAACTAATTATATATCTGGGCTCGGGAGGTGAATGGGTAATCGGGTTTTGGTCTAAATTTTGGGTTTGGACCAAGTGGACCCGGGTGTTGACTTTTGTTGACTGTTTCAAAAATGGCCTAAATTGAATTCCCTGCAATCGTGGGTAGTTCCTAAGGCTTAAATTGAATCATTTGGTTGGTAATTTGCTAGATTCTATTGGTCCGGAGGCTTGTGAGAAGAGAAAAGTTCTGATTGAGCTTTGAGTTTGGCCATTGGAGCGACTTTCTTCAAAATTTCAAAACCTAAAACACAGGAGGCGACTTTCTAAAGAGCTTTTTCTCCCCAAATCATAGGTAAGTGATTTTAAACTAGTTTCTTTCAATATTTCACTTTATTTTACAAGATTTCAACCTAGAATCTAAGGTTTTCATGGTGGAATTGGGGAATTTTTAGGTAGAAATTAAGGATTTCAAAATTTGGGGATTTAGACCTCAAATTGAGGTCGAATTTCAAAACCAATTATATATCCGGGCTCGGGGGTGAATAGGTAATCGGGTTTTGGTCCGGATTTCGGGTTTGGACCAAGCGGGCCCGGGTGTTGACTTTTGTTGACTTCTTTAAAAATGGCCTAAATTGAATTCTTTGTAATCGTGGGTAGTTCCTAAGACTTAAATTGAATCGTTTGGTTGGTAATCTACTAGATTCCATTGTCTGGAGGCTTGTGAGAAGATAAAAGTTGTGATTGAGCTTTGAGTTTGGTCGTTGGAGCGAGGTAAGTGTCGTGGTTAAGCTTGGCTTGAGGGATTAGGTATTGTTTGCCTATTTGCTATGTGTTTGGATGTTGAGTACAACGTATAGGTGAAATGACAAGTACCTATACGTTGTTGTTGAGTCATAGTATGCGAGTGAGTCTTATTCTTGTAAATGTTGTACTCTTTGATCATATTGTTCATGCTTAGACTAGCTATTCGTTATGTTGAGAAATTCTTATCATGTTTTACGGAATTTGTTATTGATTGAGTATTGACTCAAAGTATGATTTGTTCTTGATATTTCTATCTCCCTGTTGTCATTGTTCATTATTTTGGTGAGGGAGTGTTAAAGCACGAAGGGTGATGCCGTGCAATGTTTTGTGAGTGAGTGATAATGCACGAAGGGTGATGTCGTGCCATGTTATGAGAGAGTTAAAAGCACAAAGGGTGATGCCGTGTCGTTTCTATTATTTCTTATGGTGAGGTTGATCCTTTCCACACTTATTTGGTGTTAGTTGCACATGTGAAGGAATCATCTTATTAATATGGAAATCCACTTGAGAAATTCACTTGGACCATTGATAGAAGCACCATTGTTGAGCCAATTGAAAAGGTCACTCCTTCTGAGGATCCATTACCTCCGCCAACGCGGCTAACTATCACTATGTTTGACACTTTCAAGTATCAATACAAAGAATCTGAATTTGGTATTGAAAGATTTAATTATCTATATTTGTGCATACACAATCCATTTATTGTACCTTTTTAAAAATCTTTTCATTATTATGACACAATGATTTCACAATGTATTAAATTATTTGTTATTTCTTTTTTTGGTTTAACGTAAGATGTCTTTGCTATTGTGATTAATGACGGTCCTTCAACATATGCTGCAAGTGGGAGAAGAATTCAAGAATTTACCATTATGGATAAGCAGTAAGGATATACTTCCTCCTATTCCTTTCCTCATCAGCCACTTCTCTTTTTTCGGCTGTAGCTGCTAGTTTTATCTTTTTGTAGCAAAAAAAGATTGCACATAATTCAACTATGATGTTGTTTTGTCTTTTCTGCATCGTCTAGCAATGCCTATATATTATCTAATTTGAAATATTATATATGATATTAGTTCAGAACTTTAATTTTTTAACCATTTGCAGCATTTTAGTATGAGATTGTATTTCCATAGTATAGTATTGCTGAGTGATAAGAGGATAAAGCACTCGCACCCTTGTAATATGATTCTTGTTAAATCAAGCACACATAGAAATGAAAGTTTCAGGCTAAAACTCAGGACAGTGGTTTTATTAAGATTCTGAAAAATGCAATGTGTGAAAAAGAATGTCTTAACCATTAGGTTGTGACTTTGTGCATTACCTTAACCTGATTGAAGGTCTAACTTCCATCTTATATTTTCATATTGCCAAAGTTTTTATTAGGGAAGCATGGCTTTCTTTTATTGAAAATGAGTAGCCTTATATGTATTCTTGATGTAATACAATACCCAATAACTGTGTGAATGGCTTAGTTCTTTCCTTGAGATCAACATCATTTGTTGCCCTAATGATATATTAAGGGAACATTTTGGCCAGAATAAAATGGCTTTAAAATTATTTGAATTAGTTTTAGTACAATACAAGAAGCTACAGTATTATAAAAACGAGATTGACTTGTTATGAAAATGAAAGATTATCGATTTGGACTTGTCACGACCCAAATCTACCAAGTCGTGATGGCGCCCGTTGCGGAATTAGGCAAGCCAGCTATTCCATCAAAACAATCAGATATTTCAAAGATAAGGTTCCTTAAAGCTGTTAATTAATAAAACCTTATATCATAAGTCTGAATAACAAGTGCGGAAAGAAACAAAAGTCTGACATCGGGGTGTCACAAGTCACGAGCATCTACTAAGGTCTTTCCGAAAACAACTATTATACAGTCAGAAAAATAACTAATAAAGTCTAAAGGAATATAGGAGGGAGAAGAGCAAGGCTGCGATCTCCATGCAGCTACTTTGCTAACTCCGAATATCCGCGACGGATGAAGATCAACAATTGCTAGCACGTCCAGCAACACCTGGATCTGCACACAAGGTGCAGAGAGTAATGTAAATACTGTAGACATGTGATTTTTGACCCTCCCCAAAATTTTTATATATTAGCGTAAAATATTTAATTTAGGCATAATATAGATATTTCAAGTAATTTTGGCTCTTTTACTTTATTTTATTACAAGAAAACAAAAATCACACAAAAAAATAGGTTCATTAATGTCTTGTAGTCATTTCTAATATTAAAAAAAATCCTAATAAAAATAATATATAAAAATAGTATCGTATTTTTATTTTAATATGATATTTGAAAATGCCAAAAATAGATTTGTTTTAATGGTTAGTTTTATTTTAATAATTATTTGAATAGTAAGATTAATTAATAAATGGGCCCGTATTTTTAATCAAGGAAAGAATAGAACTTGGGCTTTAACAATCCATTTTTAGGCCTAATTTTGGACCTAACCCATAATCCCCAAGCCCATGATTCCAAGTCTCATACCCCTTAACCTAAAAAAAAATCCTACAAAAAACTAACCTAGACCTATATATATAAAAAGCCTAAGACTAAAATATATGAACGAAGGGGAGAAATTAACGAAAAGAGAACGGGGAATGAACGAAAAGAAAAGGAAGGAATATAACGAAGAAAGGGATAACAAAAGAGAAGGAAAAAAGCTGAAAAAGGCAAAAGAAAAGGCTGGAAAGGAAAAGGCTGGAAAGGAAAAAGGAACGAAAAGGAGCTGGAAAACACACCCACCCTCCCAAAAACGCATACAGAGTATACATTCTATATACACTCAATATACCCTAGATATACACGGGCAGAAGAACTCCCTCCCTGAGGTATCTCCTTCTTCTTTCACTCACACACAGCCTCAACAAGAGAGAATGAACAGCCCTAGCCACCTTTGATCTTCATCTTCAAATCTTCGATTTTCAAAAAAAGTTTTCTTCTTCTTTTCCTCGTTTTTGATTTTCAAGTTTAATTTGAGGTTGGCTCAGATTTCAGAAGAAAAAAAAATGCCAAAGTAGCTTGAGTTTCTCTTCCTATTCGATTCTGATTTCATAAATGGATTTCGTGCGAGATCTGTTTTGAGCTGACGTGCGTGAGGTGCTGCTCAAGGTTTAACTTCGCGATTCCTGTCCGATTTCGCTGCTGTTTTCTCGGACAGATTTCGTGGATTGGAGTTTGTATCTATTGATTCTCAAAACCTTAAAGAATTTTTGGTCTTAACAGGTTCGTTCTTCCCCTTCTTACTTCTATTTCAGCATTAATTTTCAATATGATTTGGAGAATGGTATTAGCCTTTAGTTCAATAGTTGATTTCCTATTTGAGATTTGTCGAATCTTTTCGTGATATTTTGATTTAGCTGCGTTCGTAGGAATTATCTTTGCTATATTGAGTAGCTCATGGATATTGTAGAGGTATTATCCTCAAGTTTGAAAGTTGGTTTAGTTTCTGTTTCTCGTGCCTTACCCTAGTCCCTTATTTCATTCTTAAAATTTCAATTATAAAAGGAAGTCACTGTCTTGGAGAATTTGGAGAATATAATGATTTTTGTTGTTGTGAAGGTTAATCATCTAACTAAGCATATGATGTATGAAGACTGTGATTGTAAGAGTTGAGTAAGCAACATGAGTGTCCTTTAGTTGGCAGAAGAGGAATTAGTAGAATATTTAAATATTTCTTACCATATTTTTGATTTATTCTCCCTTATTTTGTTTGTTTGTTAATTTGCTTTTTCCTTTAGGTAGTGTTTTGTTGGTTTCTAATGTTTTAGATGCAACATATATGTTTATTGATGATTGAAATGTGCTGTGAAGTTGGGATTTTAATGAAACGTGATTGAAATTCGAAAACTACATGTTTGCTATTTTATTTTATTGCTCTAATCGAGTAGGAGCATGCTTAGGCTATCATCGTGCGGGTAGGCAAACTTTTAGGCGCGATTAGTAAACAATTGTGACTATGGGTACGGTTCCCGTGACATAGTTACGATGCCTATCTCCTTAAACTCGGATGTGCATTTATGTGACCCAAATCCAAATCTCAACAATGTTAAATAAAATGTGTCGTGGACTATGGGTGCATTTATGTGACGTGATTCAAGATTTGTTTTAATGACGTTGCAGTTTTCCTTAAAAATAAATAAAAAGCGGTTGAAGTTAAAATTTGTACATAGGTTCAACATGTATTAAAATTAGATAAATAAGCCGAATATGACAGTTGAGCGACCTTGCTAGAACCACGGAACTCGGGAATGCCTAACACCTTCTCCCGGGTTAACAGGATTCCTTATCCGGATTTCTGGTTCGCGGACTGTAATACAGAGTCAATCTTTTTCTCGATTCGGGATTCAACCGGTGACTTGGGACACCATAAATCTCCCAAGTGGCGACTCTGAATTAAATACATAAATCCCGTTTCGATTGTCCTTTAATTGGAAAAACTCCCTTTACGCCCCTGCGGGCGTAGGCAAAAAGGAGGTGTGACAAATACGCCAACTCAGTAAATAATAAAGATAAATAAAGACTGAGTAGTAAGAAGCACATAAAATCCACATCATGATATCTCAGTAAGTACAACATGCTTTCAATTCAGTATGTGAGTCAAATCACCTCGTTTGAAATCCAATTTCGGTA
This sequence comes from Nicotiana sylvestris, assembly GCF_000393655.2. Classification (NCBI taxonomy): domain Eukaryota; kingdom Viridiplantae; phylum Streptophyta; class Magnoliopsida; order Solanales; family Solanaceae; genus Nicotiana; species Nicotiana sylvestris. The sequence goes on from NC_091066.1 coordinate 5,506,933, forward strand.
AAAATCATTTAAAGGTATTTCTCAGCAGTTTCAACAGAGGTTCAAGGCAAAATAGAGTAAAATGATGAAAATCATAAACAGTCCCTCGGGCTAACATATATCATAAATCGCCCCTCGAACATAACATCAGTCAGAATCAGCCCCTCGGGCAAAAGTCGTATCACTCACTCAGGGTACTCGCGCTTACTGGGGGTGTGCAAACTCCTGAGGGGCTCCTATAGCCCAAGTGCTATAACACGCACGGACAACTCACGTGTTGCACGGACAACTCACATGCTATAGTATCAATATCAGAATCCGCACGGACAACTCACGTGCTGCACGGACAACTCACGTGCTATACTCTCAATATCCTCACAATTACAGGCTCTCGGCCTTACTCGGTCATAAATCTCTCAAGCCACTCAGGCTATCAGTATAAATAGGATGCTTAGCCAAAAATATCATTTTATGCATCAAAATGGAGTAATAAAGACTGAGTTATGAAATCAGTAAAACATAGCATGACTGAGTACAGATCTTAAGTCAAAACAGTGAGGGAATAACAAGAAAAGACCACTAAGGCCCAAACAGCTTTGGCACAAGGCTCAAATATGACGTTCAACCCAATTTATAGTAGTTCTTTCTAAAACACATAATTATCAAATAGTTTCCAGTCAAATACGCAACTTTATAGTTGCTACGGGACGGACCAAGTCACAATCCTCAATGGTGCACGCCCACATGCCCATCATTTAGCATGTGCATCACCTCAAAATAGCAAAACAATGTGAAATCCGAGGTTTCATACCTTTAGGACAAGATTTACAATCATTACTTATCTCAAACCAGACAAAACTCTAACCCGTGATGCCCTTGCCTCTCGACTCGGCCTCTAAATGATCTGAATCTAACCAAAATCAGTATATTATCATCAATATACGCTAAAGGAATGAATTAACATGAAAATTATCAAATTAGACCAAAAATTCCGAATTTGGGTCAAACCCGGCCCCCGACCTACGTCTCGAAATCTGATAAAAATTATAAAATTAGAAAGCCCATTCACTCACAAGTCTACCTATATCAAATTCATCAAAATCCAAAATTAAATGACCATTCAAATCCCCAAAATCAACTCTCCAATTCTCTTCCATTTCCCCCCCGATTTTTACATAAAATTCCCAATTTAGATGATAAAAATCAAGACACAATCATGGAATTTAACCAAAATCAAGTGAAGAACACTTACCCCAATCGCTCCTCTGAAAATCCTCTCTAGAATCGCCTTCTCCCGAGCTCTCTATTGAATTTTGGATTATGAACTCAAACCCTCGTTTTTGAATCTTTTAAATCTGCCTAGATAAGCCTTCATTGCGATCGTGAAGCACAACAATGCTACCCCTCATTTAAACTTGCGAACGCGGAAACCTCCACGAGTTCGCAAACCTAAGCCACACAGACCTACGCGATTGTGACATGGTTCACGCGGTCGCATAGGGCAATCACTTCAACCTTTCACCGGCTCACTTCCTTCTACGCGAACGCGACCCTGGCCACGCGTTCGCGAACCACTACATCACACACATACGCGATTGCGACCTCACCTCTGCGGTCACATAGAATAACTCCACCTCTGCCCCAATTAAGCCTACGCGATCACGACCTCCTCTTCGTGATCGCGAAGAACAACTCTTCTGCAATAGAACATCAGCAAAATCTGCCAAATTTTCAAGTCCAAAAATGTCCCGTTGAGCATCTGAAACATACCCGAGGCCCTCAGGACCTCAACCAAACATGCCAACACATCCACTAACATCATTCAAACTTAGTCGAGCCTTTGAATCACTCAAAACAACATCAAAACACCAAATCAACCTTGGATTCAAGCCTAAGAACTTATAAACTCTCAAATTTCACAAATGACGTCAAAACCTATCAAATCACCTCCGAATGACCTAAAGTTTTGCACACATGTCACAAATGACACTATGGACCTACTCCAATTTTTGGAATTCCATTCCGACCCCGATATCAAGATTTCCACTATCGGCCGAAAAATGCCAAATTTCCAATTTCGTTAATTCAAGCCTAATTCTACCACGGACCTCCAAATTACATTCCGAACACGCTACTAAGTCCAAAATAACCTAACGGAGCTAACCGAACCATCAGAATTCACATCCGAGCTCTTCTACATATAAGTCAATATCCTATTGATTTTTCCAACTTAAACTTCTAAATAAGAGACTAAGTGTCTCATTCCTCTCCAAAACCACTCCGAACCCGAACCAACCAACCCAATACCACATAATACAGTTGAACAACACATAAGGAAGTAGAAATGGGGGAAATAAGGCTATAATTCACGAAATGACCGGCCGGGTAGTTATATCTTCCCCCTCGTAAACAAACGTTCGTCCTCAAATGAGTTTAGAAACATACCTAAAGCCTCAAATAGATGTGGATATCTGCTCCGCATCTCCCGCTCGGTATCCCAATTAGCCTCCTCCATGGGACGACCTCTCCACTACACTTTCATTGACGCTATATCCTTTGATCTCAACTTTTGGACCTGCCGCTCCAAAATAGCCACTGGCTCCACATCATAAGTCAAATTACCGTCTAACTAAACCGTGTTGAAGTCCAAAACATGATACGGATCGCCAATATACTTCCAAAGCATAGAAACATGAAATACCAGATGCACACTCGACAAGCTAGGTGGCAAAACATGCTCATAAGCCACCTCCTCGATCCTCCGATGCACCTCAAAATGCCTAATGAACCGAGGGCTCAATTTGTCCTTATTCCCAAATCTCATAATACCCTTCATGGGTAAAACCTTCAGTAGAACCTTCTCCTCAACCATGTAAGACACATCATGAACCTTCTTGTCAGCATAACTCTTTTGTCTCGGCTGAACTGTACGAAGCCGCTCCTGAATCACTTTCACCTTGTCCAAAGCATCCTGTACCAAGTTTGTACCCAAAAGTCAAGCCTCGCCCCAACCAGCCCACTAGAGATCTATATTGCCTCCCATATAAAGCCTTATATGGAGCCATCTGAATACTTGACTAATAACTGTTGTTATATGCAAACTCTGCGAGTGGTAGAAACTGGTCCCATGAACCCCTGAAATCAATGACACAAGCGCGCAACATGTCCTCCAATATTTGAATAGTGCGCTCGGACTGTCCGTCCTTCTGAGAGTGAAAAATTGTGCTCATCTCAACCTGAGTACCCAACTCTCGTTGCACGGCCTTCCAAAACTGCGATGTAAACTGATTACCCAAATCTACCAGGTCGTTATGGCGTCCAACAGGGAACTAGGCAAGCCAACTATTCCATCAAAACAACCAGATATTTCAAAGATAAGATTCCTTAAAGCTGTTAATTAATAAAACCTTATATCATAAGTCTGAATAACAAGTGCGGAAAGAAACAAAATCCCGACATCGGGGTGTCACAAGTCACGAGCATCTACTAAGGTCTTTCCGAAAACAACTAAGACTTATACAGTCAGGAAAACAACTAATAAGTCTAAAGGAAGATAGGAGGGAGAAGATCAAGGTTGCGATCGCCATGCAGCTACCTTGCTAACGCCGAATATCTGCGACGGATGAAGATCAACAATCGCTAGAACGTCCAACAACACCTGGATCTGCACACAAGGTATATGGAGTAATGTGAGTACGCCAACTCAGTAAGTAATAAAGATAAATAAATACTGGGCAGTAAGAAACACATAAAATCCACATCATAATATCTCAGTAAGTACAACATGATTTCAATTCAGTATGTGAGTCAAATCACCTTGTTTGAAATCCAATTTCGGTAAAAATCATTTAAAGGTATTTTTCAATAGTTTCAACAGAGGATTAAGGCAAAATGGAGTAAAAATGATGAAAATCATAAATAACCCCTCAAGCTAACATATATCATAAACCGCCCCTCGGGCATAACATCAGTCAAAATCAGCCCCTCGGGCAAAAGTCGTACCACTCACTTAGGGTACCCGCGCTCACTGGGGATGTGCAAACTCCGGAGGGGATCTTACAGCCCAAGCGCTATAACACGCACAGACAACTCACGTGCTATAATATCAATATAAGAAATCTGCACGGACAACTCACGTGCTGCACGGACAACTCACGTACTGCACAGACAACTCACGTGCTATACTCTCAATATCCTCACAATTACAGACTTTCAGCCTTACTCAATCATAAATCTCTCAAGCCACTCGGGCTATTAGTAAAAATAGGGTGCTCAGCCCAAAATATTATTTTATGCATCAAAATAGAGTAATAAATACTGAGTTATGAAATCAATAAAACATAGCATGACTGAGTACAGATCTAAGTCAAAATAGTGAGGGAATAATAAGAAAAGACCACTAAGGCCCAAACAACTTTGGCACAAGGCCCAAATATGGCGTTTAACCCAATTTATAATAGTTCTTTCTAAAACACATAAGTATCAAATAGTTTCCAGTCAAATACACAACTTTATAGTTGCTACGTGACGGACCAAGTCACAATTCCCAATGGTTCACGCCCACACTCCCATCATCTAGCATGTGTGTCACCTCAAAATAGCAAAACAATGTGAAATCCAGGGCTTCATACCCTCAGGACAAGATTTACAATCATTACTTACCTTAAACCAGATAAAATTCTAACCCGCAATGACCTTGCCTCTCGACTCGACCTCCAAATGCTCCGAATCTAATCAAAATCAGTATATTATTGTCAATATATGCTAAAGGAATGAATTCCACATGAAAATTATCAAATTAGACCAAAAATCCCGAATTTGGCTCAAATCCGGACCCCAGGCCTACGTCTCGGAATCTGATAAAAATTACAAAACTAGAAAGTCCATTCACTCACGAGTCTACCATTATCAAATTCATCAAAATCCGACATCAAATGGCCATTAAAATCCCCAAAATCAACTCTCCAATTCTCTTCCATTTTCCCCCAACTTTCACCCCAAATTCCCAATTTAGATAATAAAAATCAAGACATAATCATGGAATTTAACCAAAATCAAGTGAAGAACACTTATCCCAATCGCTCCTCTGAAAATCCTCTCTAGAATCGCCTTCTCCCTAGCTCTCTATTGAATTTTGGAATTATGAACTCAAACCCTCATTTCTGAATCTTTTAACTCTGCCCAGATAAGCCTTCATCGTGATCGCGAAAATAGCCACGAGATCGGAAATCACAAACAATGCTGCCCCTCATTTAACCTTACGCGAAAGTGGAAACCTCCATGCGTTCGTGAACCTAATCCACACAGACCTACACGATCACGACCTGCTTCACGCGGTCGCATAGAACAATCACTTCAACCATTTACCGGCTCACTTCCTTCTACGCGAACGCGACCCTGGCCACACGTTCGCGAAGCACTACATCACACATATACGCAATCGCGGCCTCACCTTTGTGATCGCATAGAATAACTCCACCTTGGCCCCAATTAAGCCTACGCGATTGCAACCTCCTCTTTGCAATCGCGAAGAACAACTCTTCTGCAACAGAACACCAGCAAAATCTGCCAACTTTTCAAGTCCAAAAATGTCCCGTTGAGTATCCGAAATACCCTCGAGGCCCTCGAGACCACAACCAAACATGCCAACACATCCCATAACATTATTCAAACTTAGTCGAGCCTTTGAATCACTCAAAACTACATCAAAACACCAAATCAACCTCAGATTCAAGCCTAAGAACTTATAAACTCTCAAATTTCACAAACGATGCCGAAACCTATCAAATCACCTCCGAATGACTTGGAATTTTGCACACACATCACAAATGACACTACGGACCTACTCTAATTTTTGGAATTCCATTCCGACCCCGATATCAAGATTTTCACTGCCAACCGTAAAACGCCAAATTTTTAATTTCACCAATTCAAGCCTAATTCTACCACGAACCTCCAAATTACATTCCGAACATGCTCCTAAGTACAAAATCACCTAACGGATCTAACCGAACGATCAGAATTCACATCTGATATCTTATATACATAAGTCAACATCTGGTTGACTTTTCCAACTTAAACTTCTAAATAAGAGACTAAGTGTCTCATTCCTCTCCAAGATCACTCTGAACCCGAACCAACCAATCCGATACCACACAATGCAGCTGAACACCACATAAGAAAGCAAAAATGGAGAAAATAGGGCTATAATTCACGAAACGACCGGTTGGGTCATTACAGGATGCTAACCGATTCAAAAGACCAATTCTTCCCAACCTTTGCAATTTTCCAAACATTGCAGAAATGTTATGTCACGACCCAAAATTCCTACTATCGGGATCGTGATGGCGCCTAATATTTTACTTGCTAGGCAAGCCAACATTAGAACAATCTACTCCTTTTAACAGTTAAAGTAGATATTAAAGAAAAAATGAGATAACTAAATAAATTTAAAGTAACAATGCGAAAATCGAACTAGCCAAATATCTATTACAATTCCCTGAATCTGGTGTCACGAGTGCACGAACTACTATAGTAATACACATAAGGGTCTGAAATAAGTAACAAGTTGTTCGAATGAAAGTACACAGCTAAATAGATAGAGGATGGGGACTCCAGGAGTTGTGGGCGTTGAACAGCCGTACCTCAGGTCTCCGTGAAGGTATGATCCGAGCACGCTAATAATCGCCGCTGGGACCGTTTCCAAAATCTGCACAGTATGCAGAGTGCAGTATCAATACAACCAACCCCATGTACTGGTAAGTGCGAAGCCTAACCTTGACGAAGTAGTGACGAGGCTAAGGCGGGTCACTTACGTTAAAACCTGTACGTGGTATATAATAATGACAAAATAATTGAAATGCAGTATAGAATTAAACAGCTAACAGGAAATGATAACCACAGTCTCGAAAATAAACCAATGTTGTCCAGATTTACCAATCTTACCAGTTCAAACAAAGTATCGTAAAAACAACACAACCCAAGAAATAGATACATATAGGTTGTTACGGCGCATAATCCGATCCCACCAGACAATACATAATCCTCCCTTATTCCACCATGACAATATCAACAACAGTAAATAATATATATATATATATATATATATATATATATATATCAACAACAACATATATATATGTTGCGCCGCGCAACCCGATCCCACCATATATCAATATCAATATCGTAATTTCACCCTTATTTCACCATATCAATCCACTCTTATTACACATAACCTTTCCCATATCCCACATATATATATATATATATATATATATATATATATATATATATATATATATATATATATATATATATATATATATTCACTATTCCACCACCATATCAATCCTCCCTTATTACACCTACTGCGACGTGCAGCCCGATCCTACCATATCATAACCAAACTCTCAATGTACAAAATCAACAGGCTAAATCACAAGGCCTTTACGATAAATAAGAACCAAACTGAACCAAGAAAAGGAAACCTCAATCAATATAGAATCTACATGAATATTGCTACACAACGAGACCAATCCAGAAAATATGCCTTGAAAGTATCAATAACAACTTAAGCAAATAATAGGAGACAACGAAGCTACAAAAGAACTAATACTTCCAACAAAGAGAAACAATGTCTAACAAGTAGCAATTAGGCATAGAAGTACAAGTAAAGCATGTAGCAGCTAAGGCAGAGAAAAATAATATAAGAAGAAAGGGAAAGACACAAGCAAGATAGATAAATTGGCGGCGCATAGGCGCTCGTCACTTCACCTATACGCCGCTCACATAGATTTCACATAGCAAACAAGTCAAGGGTTCCTAATCCCTCGAGTCAAAGTTAGACACTACACTTACCTCGCTCCGCGGGACACTCAATACTTAATTACCGCTTTTCCTCTAGTATCCACCCCCAAACCACTCGTTTCTAGCCACAATTAACTCTATAATATCAATTATTGCTAAAGGAATCAACTACAATGCATAAATTTAGATTTCTCAAACTTTCCCCCAAAAAGTCAAAAGTTGACCCCCGTGCCTCCTTGGTTAAAACCCGAGGTTCAGACCAAAATCCATTTCCCCATTCACCCTCGAGCCCGGATATATAATTAATTTTGGAATTCGACCTCAATTCGAGGTCTAAATCTCCAATTTCCAAAATCCCTAGTTTCTACCCAAAAATCCCAAATTCTACCATGGAAATCTTAGATTTTAGGTTGGAAATTCATGAAATGTGATGGAAAATTAAAAGAAAGTGGGTTAGGATTACTTACCGAAATTTTGGGGAAGAATTGATCTTGGAAGAATCACATCTAGGGTTCTAGGATTTGAAAATTTGAAGAATGAATGAAAAATCTCATCCAAGTCTCATTTACCCAGCTGCAGATGTCGCAATTGCGACTATTTGCGAAGCCCGCAAATGTGAACCCTTCTCACCTCTGCATGTTCGCAAATGCGAGAAATAGTTCACAAGTGCGAACATGGGCAAGACCGCATTTGCGACCATATGATCGCAAATGCGAAGAACACCCCTCCCCAGCTCCCATCGCAATTGCGAGGCATTGTTCGCAATTGCAAACATTGGCCTCCAAAGCTACTCTTTGCAAATGCGATGAGTGAGTCACAAATGCGAATCCAACAGTGGTCACAAATGTAAGGCTTGATCTCGCAATTGGAGATCAAAGGCTCTGCAATAGAACTGAAGCATACCTGCAAAATTTCTAAGTTCAAAACACTCCGTAGCCTATCCGAAACTCACCCGATCCCTCGAAACTCCAAACCAAACATACACATAAGTCTTAAAATATCATACGAACTTGCTCGCGCGATCAAATTGCCAAAATAACAACTAGAACTATGAATTTATCATCAAATCAAGTGAATTCTCAAAAACACTTTAAAATTCCTATTTTCACAACCGGACGTCCGAATCACGTCAAACCAACTCCGTTTCTCACCAAATTTCACAGACAAGTCTTAAATATTATAATGAACCTGTACCGGGATCCAGAACCAAAATACGAACCCGATACCAATGAGATCAAATATTAACCAAATTCTTAAAACCATTTAATTTTCAGACTTTCAATTTTCATCAAAAATTCATATCTCGAGCTAGGGACCTCGGAATTCGATTCCGTGCATATGCCCAGATCCCATATTTTGATACGAACCCACCGGGACTGTCAAAGTACGATTCCAGATCCGTTTACTTCAAACATTGATCGAAGTCAAATAAATCAACTTTTAAAGGCAAAAATTATTACTTTCATCAACTTTCAACATAAAAGCTTTTCGGAAATACGTCCGGACTGTGCACGCAAATCGTGGAGGAATAAAATGAGGTTTTAAAGGCCTCGAAATATAGAATCGAGTTCTAAAACATAAGATAACCCTTTGGGTCATCACATGTTAAGTGCACTTTGACTCTTTGTCATTGTCCATTGTATGTGGACATACTTTTTTGGGTCGAGCTAGATATTTGTTATTGTTCACTATTTCACATTGAACTCCTAAGCTTCAGGTATATGTGATGTAACTTGGATGCTTGATTTCTGTGATTGTAAAGTAAAATATTTCGTTTTTTGTTTCCCTAAGCACATGACTTCTTTTGTTTTTTGCAACTCAAATATTTGGGAGGTTTTATTTACATGGCAGGGCTTTTACTTTTCGATTTTTGTTTCTTCATATTTGAGACTTCTGAATTTTCATTACCTTGTAAATAATACAAAATATCTTACATTTAAGGTTTATTTTACAGTCCAAGTTATCAAACTTAGCTATTACTTTTTGTTACTCCAATATATTATTTAACATCTTCTATTCATTTTTTACAAGAAAAAAAAAACAAAATTCACACTCTGGGAAGAATTCATTGATCTTTATGGGAATAAACTTTTGAAACAACTGAATAAATACCCGGTTATTCTTGCTAGAAAAATTGGCAGATCATCATCAGGTATTAGTACATATATGATTTTACCTTTTTCCTTGACAAATATCAAACAACAAAATCAAATCTTAATATTTGAATGCGTGTAGGATCGTCGAACAAATTCAGTAGACTGTCGAACAAATTTAGTACAACAATCCAATTCAATCCTCCTTACCCACAAGCTGTTGAGTTAAAGTCATGGTATTATGTATGTATTTCTTTGTGAATTATGCATCTGTAGAAACATATTGTTGATATAATACACTAATATATACAAGAACGAATTTTTTAGATTTTAACTTTCTTGTAGGGCCAAAACAATTGAACCAATGCTTAATGCATACAAGGTAAAGAGTACATCTTCCATAGGCTATGTTATGGTGGTTCCTTTTGAGGATGAAATTATAGCTATTTTCAATATCCAAGCGCAACCTCAAGTAAGAACAACATAAATTATATTATTCTATCGAAATTTAACTATTTTTAGTAGTCACAAAAAAGAAATATGTGACATTCTTGAATTATATAGGGACAAGTATTTTATGTCGAGGCTGAACATTTTCTTCCAAATGAGAACGAATGCTTTTGTGTGTTATCTTGTTCTGACTGTAAGCAATTGTTCACGAGATCTTTCTCTCGGATGACAATTTATTATACAAACTGTCAACGATCCACTCATCTAATTCCAAGGTATAAATGCTACTAGATTCTTCTATATGACTATTTAGAGTTTATAGTTATTTAGTTTTTATTCATCAAACGAAATATTTGCTCTATATTATAATAGATGTCAATTTGAAGTCACTGTTAGAGACAATAGTGGTTTTGCAATAGTCATTATTTCTGACAAACCTGCCGGGAAAATGTTAAGCCTCAGCTCTGAAGAAATTTATGACATCTACCATGTCAAGTTATATTTTTCATATCACTGTTAACTTCAAAAACATACAAACAAGTATAAATGGCAAAATGACCCTCTTTTGATTTGTAACTAACCAATTTCGTCCTCCTAGAAATAAATTTTACCTCTTGCGGATGTGTAGAAACAAATGAGTGGAAAGATATTCAAAATTCAAATGAAAAAAATTATTTACAAAATATCATGATATAGTGCAAAAGTTATCTATTTTATCTTACATGAACAAAGACAATGAGACCCACCAAGAGTTCTCCCCAACCATGATGGATGTTGCCGAGGGGAGCAAACGCAAAATTGAACGTCTTGGCTTGGAGGGAAGAGAATCTCAAGAGACTACTAACAAAGATATTGCGTCCCACTACAAGCGGGGCTTGGAAATAAAGACTCCTCCTTTGAAAAAGTAATTGTAAGGTATTTGAACTTTTTAATTAAGTTGTTATTCTTTTATCTGCTCATATAATTAATTTTAAGATGTAATTAATATGATAGTTCTAAAAAATATCTCAACACATGTGTAATTCCTACGTACACTTGTTCTTGCACCTCTTGGCATTGTTTAATTTTCTCTTGGAACGTTCTAACAATACAACATATTTACTTAATTTCACTTGCTCTCTTAGTTGAAGCCGCAGTTTGCTACAGGTTTGGGATGCATTTGAAGACATTTTGCTGTTATTTGTGGATGCGATTAAAGTCACAATTATGTTGTTGCTTTCTGCCTGCGATTAAAGCTAATCTTTTCTGGTGTGATATTAGGTTGGTTTACCTATTTACTATCTGTCTATGATACTACCCCATCTCTCATATTACTCAATTAACTCATTCTCCATAGTTTATTAACATGTCAATAGAGAAAGATTTAAGAAAAATCACCATGTCTTCCTCATTATTATATCACATCTTCATATTTTGCTTTGTACTAAGTTCTTTTTCATTGCATGTTTCTTTAGTAACATTGTTTGATTATAATATTCTTATATCCAATAAAACTCCGAATTTGGTTCAAACTAAATGTTCTGTAGGAGGAAAAGATCTTGGAAACCATCCAATTCAACAAAAAGATAAATACACAATTACTTTTCCCATAGTTATCAAAGGGAATAATATAATTGTATGCAACATAAGTTTAGGGCCAAAGCATGGAGATTTTTAGTTGTTTAACTTTGATAATGTTGCTAAGTTATGTCAAGACAAGTTTTGCGTTCGGGATATACGTGAAGATGGAATTTGTCTACTGTTTACCTGTTGAATTAGGATGTGATTTTACACTACAATTGGGATTAATTAATAGGCCTATAGGATGTAAAGATTCTATCAGGTATCAATGCAATTGATTGATCAATAATGGTGTAACAGAAGGCCTACTTATATTAATCTTGTAGAGAGACATCATTCCACATTGAAAAAGTGTTTTAGAAAAAATCAATTGTATTGATATTATCCTCAATTTAATTCATTATATTATAAGGGTATTGAAACTTGGTCTTTTTCTGTGATTTTGCAGATATTAGTACTTTTGTTGCACTACAATGAAGAAGAACAATTACAGTATGGAGAAAGAATCATCTTTTGTGAATATAGATACTCTCATGAATGTAAAAGTTATGTCATTTCGAAGTAAAATGCATCTCTTTTTGTCGATACGTAAATAACTATATGTTTATATATGTATAAATAGTATTTTCATGGATGTAAATATTGTGTTACTTTCCAATGATGTCTCAATTTCGGTCTCTTCTATGCAATTTCATCTCAAATCAAATTAATCACAAATAGTAATTCCATATTCTACAGTATTGGACCCGTGCTATGCACAAGCAAAAACCATCTAGTATTTCTAGATATAAATATATTTGATACTGCCTGAAATTCCGTAATCTAAGAAACTAACACGTACCTTAGTACAATTTGAGTATACAAACAAAATCCCACATTAGAAATTGACAAGAAAAAAAAAAAGTTACGCATAAGGTTGACGATTTTTTGGAAACAAATCGTACAAAATTAATCTAGAGCCAATAATATCAGACAGTGGCGAATTCATGAATTTTTTCAAAGGTGTTCAGATTTGAAAGAAGTAAAAAAAATTCAAACAAAAGATGTTCAATATATATTATGTACATCTCAAATATAATATTTTACTCATATACACAATATAATTTTTCGTAATATTTCAGCGAAAGGTGGTCAATTGACCATCCTTAGCAAAAGGTGGCTTCGTCTTTGATATCAAATCATGTTAAGAGTTTTTATTAGCTGAGTTAACATAATAAATTAATTTACTGTCAAGCTGATGGTTCAATTTGATAAAAGTTGCAAGCGTCTAAGATTAATCCTCTACGAAAAATAAACCTTCTATAAACAAATTTCAACAAGCTATTTTAGGTCATGCGGAGACATCTCGATTGTTGTTCGAAAGCTCCCCTTCAATCGTTTAAATTACAGGCGATAATATAAAAATTCTTTTACATATTCAATACTAATAACTTAAAATCCAAATAAAAAACTTTATATTGTTATGAAACAAAGACTATAAAGTAAAGACAAGTATAGAGAGAAACTGATATATTATTCGAATTCAAACTAATGTACATAATGAACTGAAATCTCTTCTATTTATAGAAGAAAGGAAGCTGCTCTGTAAGCTGCTACTACAAGCTGATGTGTAAGCTACTATAAGCTGTTGTGTAAGCTGTTACTACAAGCTGCTGTGTAAGCTGCTACAACCTGCTGTGTAAGCTGTTGCTGTACCAAATATGGATAATCTTCTACTGAGAGCAATATTTATCCATAACGGAGTACTGAATGGATAAGCGTATTATACCCGGTATGGATAATCTTCTACCGGGGATAATGTTTATCCATAACTGGGTACTGAAAAGATAAGCTTATTATACCCAATATGGATAAACTTCTACTGGGGGTAATGTTTATCCATAACCGGGTACCGAAGTGATAAGCTTCTTCAGGAAGCTTATTTCCAATATAGTACTAAATAGATAAACATATTTACGGTGGAGTCTCATATGGATAAGCTTCTTCAGGAAGCTTATTTACAACGGAGTACTAAATGAACATCCATAATATAATATATTTATAACACCCCCCCTTGGATGTTCATTAAAAGATAATGTGCCTCATTAAAACCTTACTAGGAAAAACCACGTGGGAAAAAAATCTCAGTGAAGGAAAAAGAATACACATATTTAGTAAGACGCATCGTTAGGTGCCTCATTAAAAACCTTATAAGGAAAACCCCATGGGAAAATCCTTAGTAAGGGAAAAAGAGTGCATCGCGTATTTTACTCCCCCTGATGAAAACCTTGTTTCAAATATTTGAGTCTCCGCATTCCAATCTTGTATACCATCTTTTCAAAAGTTGAAGTTGGCAAAGATTTAGTGAATAAATCTGCTGGATTATTACTTGAACGGATTTGTTGCACATCAATGTCACCACTTTTTTGAAGATCGTGTGTGTAGAATAATTTTGGTGAAATGTGTTTCGTTCTATCTCCTTTTACCAATCTTCCCTTCAATTGGGCTATGCATGCAGCATTGTCTTCGTCTAAAATTGTGGGTCTTTTCTCACATTCCAACCCACATATTTCTCGAATGAATCACTAATCTCAATCATATTCACTCCCTGCTTGCCGGTTTGAGATCGAGGTTTATGGGTATCGGATAAATAATCTGCATCTGCATTACCAATACGATCTGCACCACTTTTGTTAGCATTAGTAAGATAAATAAGTGCAACATCTACACCGAGATAGAGTATTTCAGGACCAAGGAGCTCCTCATCCTCTTCTAGAGGTTGGAACATATCCTTATTCACTTCAAGTGATTGAATATCCAATGGTGTACTTAATGGGTACACTTTGTCCATGTAAAAGCATTTTTAAGACCCTCTTGGAGCTCTTCTGGAGTTCCAATTTATGTCACCAACATAAACAGCAAATGTAACAAAGTCTGATGACATTTTCTTTATAAAAATACATGGACAAATAACATAATTTATGTAACTTTCTTTCAACAAATATTTACTGAGGCGATTATACCACACACGCACAGATTGCTTTAAACCGTACAAAGATCTTTATAATTTGATCGAGTACATTTCTCAAGACTTTGAATTATATGCTTCGGGCATTTTCAATCCTTCAAGGATCTTCATATAGATTTAGCCAAATAAGTCATATAGGTTAAGACTTGTATCTAAATGGTATGACATCTTCAAGTGTCTGGACTGCTAGTCCGATCCTCACAATCTTTTACAATATTGTGCACTATATTGTATTAAATATATCGTCGACGATCATTTTGTGTCAGTTCCGAAGCGACATAACTTGTGGAGATCTCATCACTTTCTTTATTTTCAGGTACCTGAACTTTTTCGGGAGTTTCATGAAATGTTATGTCGTGGGCTCTTCTAGAGCTTATTTCCTCCTCATTATGATCATTTTGATCATTAGCTCCTACTATTTTTCAAGGATTGTTACCTTTGGAACCGATTGGTCTACCACGCTTCATGCGTACAGTAAACTCTATCCTTCAGGGACTTTAATTTTAATAGGAGCATTTGCAGCTGAAATATGATATTTAATTTTGGATCAGCAAATGCTTCTGGCATTCGACTTGAATTATCTTCTAAGTGAGGATCATGATAATTCGATTCATATAACATATTTTTCAACTGTTTATTCCATCCCTCAAATGTTAGAAAAACTAACATATATCCCCAATCATCTTTGGGAAACATATCTTTGTGTATTATGGTAGAGAAATTAATCATATACCACACAACAAAAGATAGTAAAAATATTTGGTTTCTGATCCTAAACCAATTGTGAAGGGAGGACTTATCATATATTGTTGATCTGATGCATACAAGTGCTGCTATATGCAATTTAGAAAATCTTAGACCAACACATGAAGCTTTGTTCTCATAAGCAATGGTTTAGACATTAATAGGAGGTATTCAATGCTAAACCAGCTTGGATATAAACCAGCATTATCAAGATGAACTGTCTTGATTTCATAATCTGAAAATTATGCTCTTAATCGAGAAAAGCAATTCCAAATGCCAAACTGCAGGTTGACAATAATTACACATGTAACCATCTCATATATGCACCTATAAGTGGTTCACATGATAGGTGAACGGGCCCATATTCACCTTTTATATATTTCAGAATCAGGGGTCTTAGTCCCAACTTTAGCTGGTATAATCAATTCATTATGAGAACAAGCAACACATGAGAATTCCTGAAGAATCTTCTAGTTCTTTAGTATATGCTTATCTGAATTCTCAAATAGCTCATTTAAAAATGGCAAATGAAAACTTCAAGTTTATCATGTCATGTGCTATCTCTTAGTAAACTTCTGGTTTACTATGGCATAAACTTTTGCTTTAGTAAACTTCTGGTTTACTGTGATACATGATATAGTACAAATTAAAGAATAAGGCAGGTAACTTCTCACATACATATTATTTTACCCCCTATGATTGTGGAAACATGAAGATTATCAATCTTCCAATCATTTGTAGTCTCAATATGATAGCCATTTGTATTAGTAAACTTCAGGTTTACTACAACATATGTTTTGACCATAATCATATAATATGAATGACATATTTGTATATAAGCTCTTCGAGAGCCTTAATTTATTATCCACAATCTAATATTTATCTGGCACTACTGGTGTCATGTATTCTTTAGGCAAACATTTAGCTCTTCAGGAGTTATTGATACATTTTGTACTATCAAATATTGCTCAGACACTGCTGGTGTCATGAGAGAAAATCACAATCAAATAAACAATGTAAAACAATTGTTTAAGCACACGAAAACTCTTCTTCATAATATTTTTCCACTTCAGGAGGCAATTTCAACTGTGTTACTTCTTCAGGAGCAAATTTAAAATACGAAATATTGAGTATATATTCTCTCAATTATATTAACTCTTCTGGAGGTGAATTGTAATGTATTCACATCAAGAGCGCGTTCATATTTACCCGACTTATTAGTATTGTCACATTCACTTCAGGGAATGGATTAATATTATCAAAAGTTCTCATCCTTCAGGAAATCGAACATAATTATCTGAATGCGCATTAATCACATCAAATTGTGATGCCTCAACCTCTTTTAAAATATTTACTACTTCATGAGCAAATCGAGGCGTGCATTTAATATAGAGAATATTTATGTAGCTTATCTTCAATTGTAACTATAGAAAGCCTAAATTATCACTTCTGGTGATCATAGACATATACCACTTCTGGTGGTTAACAAAATATAATTACAATGAGATATATGAAATATAACTACTTCTGGTGGTTGTATATTTCTTGCAAACTCTGCTAGAGTTTAAGTTGATCTAATAATATTATCCATATTCTTTAAAATGACATAAATAAGATATATTATAGTAAACATCATTATCAAATCATAATTTTTCTTTATGTACAACAATTACATAACCATACTATCTATTACAAATAACAAAAATTAAAATATTTACATTTCTACAGATTCACCACCGATTACATGACTTGTTTCTCCTTCTGGGAGTGCAAAGTAATCAGCTACATCCAAATGCATGAAGTCTAAATTATCTTCAGAAATAAAATTTGCTTCAGCATTTTTCTCTGTCTTCTTCAGGGAGGCTTGATAAAGCTCAACCAGGTGCTTTGGCGTACGACAAGTACGTGACCAGTGCCCTTTTCCTCCACATCTATAGCATGCATTTTCTGCATTTGGCGCTTGCACCGCTTCATGCTTTTGTTCCTTCCTTTTCCACTGCTGGTGGTGAGGAGGCTTCTTTGGTGCATTATTATTACCATGATTGGGGTTTCTTCCCCGACCACGGCCATGACCACGACTGGGGCCACGACCTCTTCCACGTTTAGCTTGGTGGAAGTTCGTCTCATTCACTTCAGGGAATGGACAAGAACCAATAGGTCGGCTTTCATGATTTTTCATTAATAGCCCATTATGTTGCTCTGCTATAAGAAGATGTGAGATAAGTTCAGAATACTTTTTAAATCCCATCTCTCGATATTGCTGCTGCAGGAGCATATTCGAGGCATGAAAAGTGGTGAAAGTTTTCTCCAACATATCATGATCAGTAATATTATCACCACATAATTTTAATTGGGAAATAATTCTGAACATAGCAGAATTATACTCACTGATAGATTTAAAATCTTGTAGCCTTAGATGAGTCCAATCATAACGTGCCTGTGGAAGAACGACCATCTTCAGGTGGTCATATCTATCTTTCAAATTATTCCACAGTATGACTGGATCTTTAATAGTGAGATATTCCATTTTCAGGCCCTCATCAAGGTGATGGCGTAGGAATATCATTGCTTTGGCACGGTCTTGGTTTGATGCCTGATTTTTATCCTTGATGGTGTCTGCCAGACCCATCGCATCAAGATGAATTTCAGCATCAAGCACCCAAGACATGTAGCTTTTGCCCGATATATCCAGGGCTACAAATTCAAGTTTAGAAAGATTTGACATTATTTAGGAAAAGAAAGTTCTTACCTCTAATACTTTCAAAGTATTTGCTCGAGATGTCAGAGTCTCGTGCTGATAACGTGTTATAAAATAAAGACTGTAAAGTAAAGACAAGTATAGAGAGAAACTGATATATTATTCGAATTCAAACTAATGTACATAATGAACTGAAATCTCTTCTATTTATAGAAGAAAGGAAGCTGCTCTGTAAGCTGCTACTACAAGCTGCTGTGTAAGCTGCTACTACAAGCTGCAGTGTAAGCTACTATAAGCTGTTGTGTAAGCTGTTACTACAAGCTGCTGTGTAAGCTGCTACAAGCTGCTGTGTAAGCTATTGTTGTACCAAATATGGATAATCTTCTGCTGAGAGCAATATTTATCCATAACGGAGTACTGAATGGATAAGCGTATTATACCCGGTATGGATAATCTTCTACCGGGGATAATGTTTATCCATAACTGGGTACTGAAAAGATAAGCTTATTATACCCGATATGGATAAACTTCTACTGGGGGTAATGTTTATCCATAACCGGGTACCGAAGTGATAAGCTTCTTCAGGAAGCTTATTTCCAATATAGTACTAAATAGATAAATATATTTACGGTGGAGTCCCATATGGATAAGATTCTTCAGGAAGCTTATTTACAACAGAGTACTAAATGAACATCCATAATATAATATATTTATAACATATATGTAATTTTGTTGTTTTTCCCATGCATTTACGTAGTCCTTAATTTGTTTGCTGGACCCCACTCTTAAAAAGACAAATCAAAACCGCAAAAAGGAAAAACCCAAAAACCCTCAAAGCCTGGTATTTTACCGATCTTTTCATTCTCTGTTCAAACTCTGGTAATTATTTACTGATTTTCTATTCAATTTTGTGTTCAAAATCTGGTACTTTTACTGATTTTCTTTTCAATTTCCGTTCAAAATCTAATCAAATTGAACCCAGATTTTTTCACTCAAAGGCACAAATTAATTGTATGTGATGATTTCTGAGCAATGGTGGCGTTAACGTTCAATAGGAAGCGAGGTAACGATTTCTTCTCTTCAAATTACAAAACCCAATTTTCAAGTCCTTCCAATTTCGACCACATTTCAAAAAAACCCAAACTTTCTATATATCAAACCCTAAATCCACCAAAATCAACTGTTCAAAGGTTTTTCATGTACCCGGATCCAATTAACCCGATTCGAAGACAAGTTCATGCTCCTTGCAGGCATTCAAGATTTGGGTCTAAGGGTATTTCAGCAAATTCAGCTCCTGAAACGGGTAATTTTGTATCAAGAGTGTACGATGAAGCTAAGAAAAGTGCTTTTTATAGTTTAAGGTGTTTGAAAAAAGTTAAGGAAGTGATATTTATTGATGATGATGATGCTAAAAAGGGTGATTTAGAAGCTGGGGTTTGTAAACAAAGTGATGTTTTTTGTAATTTGGAAGGTGGGGTTTGTGAAAAAAGTGATTTTTTAGGCCAGAAGTGGAAGCAGACTAATGGGCCTCTGGAAATTTTGAATGGTGTTGATGGTCACGATTCGTTGGTAGTAACGACGGGTTTGGATGATGGAAATTTGAAGGAAGAGAGTGTAGGGAAGATGTTAGACACACTAGCGTTGAACCCCACGTCTGATTCTGCTTTCTATGTCCCTTTGTATAAGAAATTGCTTGGTTCAGTGGGGAAAATAAATGATAAGTTGAAAAGACTGCAGTTTCAGATTGGATATAATGAGAAGTGTCTCGAAACGTATAGTTTGTTGCGGCCTCAGAAGAAAGAAGAACAGGTTAAAGAGGTACTGTGATAGAATCTGCTTTATGATTTGGTTTTTAGTGTGCTTGTAGTTTAATTTCCCTATATTGATGCTTTTAACTTGCAGGATGTGATTTCAGAACCATTTGTCCCTCTCACTGAGGAGGAAGAGGTTGAGGTATCGCGTGCTTTATCCAAATCCAATCGGTATGATTTATACATATCTCATTTTGTATGAGGCTCAATTCTATTTTCTATTTGCATTCTCGTCATATGTTTGTATTTGTCTTATTTTGTGCAGAAGACGGGTTTTGGTGACCCATCAAAACTCCAATATTGATATTACTGGAGAAATATTGCAATGTTTAAGACCTAGGGAATGGTTGAATGATGAGGTGATATTTTATGCTCAGTTTTCTACCCCGGTTTTTTTTTGGGGGGGGGGGGGGAGGTAAGATTTAACGACGCTAGAAAAAGACTTTCATCTAGTTTTAATGTCATGGATGACTTGTCCTTTGCAGGTTATCAATGTGTATCTTGAACTGTTAAAAGAGAGAGAGAAAAGGGACCCCCAAAAGTTCTTGAAATGTCATTTCTTTAACACATTCTTTTACAAGAAGGTCAGTTCTATGATTTTCAGCTCAAAATTTCAGTTCTACAACTACTGTGTTGATATATGGGTTTGGTCTATAATAGTTATCTTAAAGTAATAGTGTGGACTTGCTGATTATCTCTGTTGTCTGCTTTATGGATGTCCAAGAACAAGATTGTAAAATAAGTTTTTTCTTTTGAAGTCATTAATATGAATAGAAGATTTCTTGTCGAAATTGTGGAAACATCAGACTATAAGATGGATTTAATACTCATGTTCATATATGTGTATATACATACATATAAGTTACTATTCATGTGTCTCCCTCTAACAGTGTGCTCGTAGCGAAGATACATGGCGGTTTTTTGTCTTTCTTTATAACTGACTCCTGTGCCACCCATCAAGACTCTTTATAACCTATGGTTGGCCATGGATATGCTGTTAGTACTTTTCCTGGTTTCTGCAGTTGATTTAGATGCTGTATGAATGTACTGACTAGTGCTTGCTCCAATATGCAATCTCAGCCTGCATATTGTCTGAACATATCGCTCTCTGTTTGCGTAAGCTTAGGACAAGAGTAGAGTATGAAGTTTTTGTATTCTCTATCACAGACTCCTTATCTGATCCATAACTACCATCGTCGGTAGTTCTCTCATTACCAATTTTTTTCCCTAGACCTATTATATTCATGAAATATTTTGTGCATATACTGATCTGATTCTGCCTCTTAGTTCATGCTCTACAATGAATGATCTATTGTTATCGACACCATTTAGTTTCTCTCTCTAAAGTGGTCAACGTGTTATTAGGTTTAATAAAAAATTATATGATCTGATTTTGCTCGCATTACAAGGTTGCAATGTCAATTACTGATTATTATCCCCTTACTGGAAACTATGTGTTGAGATTTTGAATGAAAATCTGCTCATTTTCGCGGAAATACTTTTACATTTTCAGTTGATAGGTGGCAGGGGAGGCTATAACTATCAATCTGTGAGAAGATGGACATCCCAAAGAAAGCTGGATTACTGCCTACTCGAATGCGATAAAGTAAAATATTCTATCATTTGTTTTCCTTTTCTTACTTTGTTTTGCTATATTCTATGCACTGATTTGATTCTTCTAAATAGATCTTTGTCCCTATCCACAAAGAAATACATTGGTGTTTAGCTGTTATCAATAAGAAGGACAAAAAGTTCCAATATCTTGATTCGCTCAGAGGAAGGGATACTCAAGTGTTGAAAGTGCTGGTAAGTTTAGCATCTGTACAAAGAAAAACTTATCGAGACGTGCTACCTTTTTTATTCTTAATATTAATATCTTTTGGAATTTTCCTATTCTCTTCTTTCTTGATCGTAATAATATGCAACAAAGAAGAATCTAGGTAATTTGTGACTGAGAAATTGGCATTGAGGAAAGAGCAGATCTCATGTTTCTTGAGGTTTTGCTCTAGCTTGAGTGACGTTACAGTTTGTTTATATCTGTGTGCAGGCTAGGTACTTTGTTGATGAGGTGAAGGACAAAAATGGGAAAGACATTGATGTTAGTTCATGGAAGCAAGAGTTTGTCGAGGACCTTCCAGAGCAAAAGAATGGGTGTGTAACACCTTGGTCTAATGATTCTTAAGATTTGCGAACTTATGTTTTATATCCAATTTTCCCCTAATATCTTGAGGCTGTTGCTAGATTTTCTTTTTATGCTAGAAATTTGAGTCACTTTAGATTTTCTCACTTTTTGTGTGTTATCATTTGATTAAACTGGTGAACTTTCATTGTGAACAGGTTTGACTGCGGTGTGTTCATGATAAAAAATGCTGATTTCTACAGCAGAGATATAGGCCTCTGTTTTAATCAGGTAAACCGTGTGCTGAATCATTATCCGATGCTTTCTTACCCTTGACACATTACACATGACAACTCTGAGTGAGAAGACAAAGAAAAACTGGGTTTTGAGTAGGGATGGGAATTTAAGAGTCATAGTTGGAATTAATTTGTACCAGTGACACATTGATTTCGTATACCAAAAACTATTTTTGATCTCCTATTGCAATCCGCTCACAAAAATAAAACCTTTTCTGCAAACTATGTTTTATCACCATTCTAAATTGCGCGGCTCCGTTAACTCTTCACAAAAGTTTGAGAAAAGCTGGAGCAGATAGTATGTTTGCACTTAGTAAAGATAAGTCAATGTAAGATATGAAACGGGAAGCACATCAACATCAAAATAATACAAAGTACTACTCCCTCCGTTTCATATTAAATGAGGTACTTTCCTTTTTAGTCTGTTCCAAAACAAATGATACATTTCTAAATTTGGAAATAATTCAACTTTAAGCTCTTTCATTTTACCCATTTACCCTTAATGAGAAGCTTTTATAGCCACACAAATGTCATGGCCCCACAAACTTTTTACCCCTTAAGCTTTTAAGACCACAAGTTTCAAAAGTCTTATTCTTTTTTCTTAAACTCCGTGCCGAGTCAAACTACCTCATTTAATATGAAACGGAGAGAGTAGTATTTATACTAACATGTTAAAATTGACTTTTTAAAGGTGGTAGAATTTTCCATATTGGAAGGAGGTAGGCTAAATAAGAAAGTTGGTCAAACAAGATGAAACCAAGTAGTATTGTACAATGACATTTTTCCTTTCTATCAACCTGTTTCTTTCTTCTCTCCTTGAAGACCATTATCATTTCACGAGTATTGACTTGCGTCTCTCGTCCTTGATAATTTACATGGTTGCTTATCCATCTCTTTCTTCCTCATGGATTAGTATTTCACATCTATTACTACCTATTGAAGGCTTTGATCATCATCATGGCATTAGATAAAGGTGGCTGAATTTCTTTACTCTAGCAATTTATTTGGAAGGACTACTCCCCCGCCTTCCCCAAAAGAGAAAAAAAAATACCCCATTTGTTCAATTTTATATGATATATTTTCTTTTTTAGTTTGTTCCAAAAAGAATGATGTTGTTCTATTTCTAGAAACAATTTATCTTTGAACTCCACTCCCATTTTACCCCTAATGACGTGATGATAGGTTGAAAACCACAAGTTTCAAAAGTCTTTCTTTCTTAAACTCCATATCAACAAATACCTTCATATAAAATGAACGAGACGGAATAGTTTGTTTGCACCATCTGGCAAGTTGTATACTATGGAAACTCTCAGCTTGGATTAAATTGAAGTCTTTTCTTCCCTTTCCTTTTCATTTTAGACTTTGATTTCTTTTTTATCTGCTTTTGGGGGTTGTGGTTTGGGGGGGGGGGTGAGTGTTTTCTGCAAAACAAAACATGCTAATCAAAAGTATAAACGTTGTTACTCTTCCTTGTAGGAAGACATGCCGTATTTTAGGTTGAGGACTGCGAAGGAGATCTTGAGGTTGAAAGCAGATTAAACAATCTTGAGCATGCTCCTGTTTTGTCATGTGTTATATCCTGTTTCAACAAAGGGATGATTATGTAGTTCAATAGTTGGTATGATCGACGTGAGGCTAAGTATTCCTTAAAGATCTTTACTGTGATTAGTCAAAGTGTTATTTAATTCTTTAGCTAGTTATTATCCGGGAAAGGCTTGATTCTGAAAGTGCTTCTTTAGGTTAATTTTATAAATTCAGTCTTTTTAGTCCCCATAGAGCATTTTAGATGAAATTTAGAGTTGTAAACATTTGCTTCTTTATATTATTATTTCAATGAAATGAAATCAAAGATTTTACTTTTTGTGTAACTAATGTCTAATACCCCTCCTATTCCTCATATTCATGTATGGCACATGCAGAGCAGCGGCGGAAGTAGGATTACCGCCAAGGGGTTCAAAAAAGAAAAAAGTTAGAAAGGTTGTAGCTAGTGGGAATAGAACAAATGACCTTACAAAGGTTTTGAATCCCCTTGACCACTAACCTATGCTTTTGGGCTGTGTCAAAGGGATTCAAAACATAATATATAGAGGTAAAAAACAGATTTTGCCTTTTATATACAGTATAATTTTCCGGCACCCTTCCGCCCCCCTAAATCCGGCTCTGATGCAGAGGTATAGTGTGTTTGGATTGAGCTATCATATTTTCCCCCATAGCCAAAATCTTATCATCAAAGATCAGTAAAGTTTATTCTGTAGCTAGTTAGTTACTCCATCTCTTTTGTGTAGAAAGTTGGGTAGTAAAACAACAACCACCACCCAGTATAATCCCACAAGTGGGGTCTGGGGAGGCTAGGATGTATGCAGCCTTACCCCTATCCTGGAAGGGCAGGGAGACGGTTTCCGATAGACCCTCGGCTAAAGAAGGTGAAGGAAGCCCTGATATCAACTAATAGAGAAGTTGGGTAGTGGGAAGTAATTTTTAACTCCTGTTGTTGCTTAAGTGTATAACTAAGGTAAGTTGTGCCGATGAAATATTGTCTTGAATGATCATATCATTGAGTTGATTTTGTAAGTCTATACAAGGAGGGCTTGATTTTATAAGTTTGGCATGGTTTAATTCAGGAGATAACAGCATCAAGAATCTTGAGAATCAGATAAAATTTGATGGTGTGATCTGAGTTTAGTCCATACATTGAAAGTCTTGTTTCCCCAAATTCTATAGAGGAAGTTTGAAGTAAACTGCAGATCACTGGAGTGAAAGGAATGAAATTTGGGCTATGGTTGTCAAGATCTTGTGCATAATGATGTGTAAAAATTGTATGGGGTAGCCACTATTTAAAGTGGTATTTACTTTTTATCCAGCATTTTTAATGCTAAGCAAAAGTAGCCACTAGTTTTTTAAAATTAATATGAAAGGACGTTGTTACCCTTTCCTTCCCAAACGGAAATACAGTGGTATCACAGTAGAGCTATCTGAAATTTCTCTTTGCTGCAGAATGATACCCAATAGAGCTATCTGATTTTGTGTTTTAAAACCTTTCATTCTATGTCCAGCAATAGTTATCGAAACTCTTTGTGAGTTCTAACTTCTACAGACTGTAGTGAAGAGTTGTGAGTTACATACACGTTCCATCAATTTTATAGATATTTTTATAAAAATGAATATTTCGTAAATTTATCCCATGATTTTTGTTCCAGAACTTTTTTCCCCGTATATTGCATACATAGGTTGTCTCTCTTGCAACTCCATCACTTTCTTAAGTTTCTCTCTATTGAAACGGCAAGAATAAATTCAGCATAGACCATCCTGAACTTAGGCTAAGAAGCCCAAAAGTTAAGGATAATAGGTCCTGATCTTAGGCTAAAAAGCCCAAAAGTTAAGGACAATAGGTCCTGAACTTAGACTAACAAGCTCAAAAGTTAAGGACAATAGGTCCTGAACTTAGGCTAAAAAGCCCAAAAGTTAAGGACAATAGGTTCTAAACTTAGACTTACAAGTTCAAAAGTTAACAAGTAGTCATTAACTTAGAGTTACAAGCATAGAACTTAAGGATAGGTGGTCCTGAACTTCGAGTTTCAAGTTCAAAAGTTAAGGACATGTAGTCCTGAAGTCTTGAACTTAGAGTTGCAAGTTCAAAAGTTACATGTAATCCTGAAGTCCTGAACTTAAAGTTTCAAGTTCAAAAGTTAGGACACTTGGTCCTGAACTTGATGAGCAGAAGGGTGTTTTCGTCTGGGCAGGTAAAATTTGTTAAAGCAGTGGCTAAAGACTAAAGACATTTTAAACAGTGATTTAAAAGTAAATACATGTGTTATTAGTGGCTAACCATGCACTTCCCCTAATAGTGTTCTAACAAAATGGTATGGGTAAATGATTCCGGAGGTTTAGCAAAAAGAACAAAATTGTGCCATGAAATTCTTGCTTTGGTCGAATGTCTTTTAGGTTTTTTTTTTTGTTTTTTTCGGGTTGCAGCTTCTGCATCAATAAAATTGGGATTGCTGCTTGTTTTAGATTGTTATGGTGGAAAGTAAACAAAAGGCTTAATGAGGTTAAGAATTTACTACTGCAACAACAACCCAGTAAAATCCCATAAGTGAGGTCTGGGGAAGACAGTATATGCGATGAATAGTTTTACTGTGAGTTTCGACAATCTTTTTCATAAAAACAGCATTAAAACATGTGCATTACTCTTTTTAAGATCATGGAATAGAAGAAAAAATGATGAAGTCGCCTGAAAATATCCTTAGGGGACTCCAGTAAGCATAGTTTTAACTTTTAAACAAGTAAAGCTATGATTCAAGATCAAACAGTTTTAAGCATATTGGTTTTGGTTTTATTTAAGTCTACATAACATTCAGAATGAGCTTCCAATGGTCAGGATACTTTGCACTAGTTGCAAAAATATGTACATATGCTTTCACAAAATAGGCTATTAGCTCTATATATAAACCACAACTCCTTTATTCACAATGAAAATATCAAATCAATTTCGTTGCTGCAAAACAACAGACCTAATGTAATCCCACAAGTGAGGTCTGAGAATAGAGTGTATGCGGATCTTATCCCTACCTTGTGAGGATAGAGGAGCGGTTTTCAATAGACCCTCGACTCAACGAAAAATAAAAAAGAAGCAATAGCAATAGCAGCAAGCAGTAAACAACAGAACGATAATATAATCTTTAAAGTTTTTTCAGATGTAATCAAACAACTAATACCGTAGGAAATACATTCCCGGTCCCTATAAATTGGACCGATCAATGTTTAGAAGTCTGTATATTTATGATCATTATGAATTTACAAGTTCTGAGATGCCCTTCTTGCTTCGTCTGAGTACTCATATCTAGAGGAGCACGGAGAATACGAGAGTAAACATTAACATCTGTAGTTTCAGTAGGTTCAAGCTCATGAGATGATAACGCTGTTTTCTTTCTTCTATTTAGTAAAAAATCTGCACAATGATTCTTCACCTGATTCAACATTTGTTTACAACAATTTAATGGAAGAGTAAGCTATCTTGCAAGGATTAAGGGAAGGGTAAATACAAGTATTGATGTCACATATGTTGTAAAGATTCATGCCTAACGCGGTACCCTCTTTCTGCTAAGTATTTCCTGCTCTTTCAATCGATGCTGGAACCTTGCAAGGCGAGCCTGAAGGCTGACCAGACTTGCTGCTTTGCGTGATAGCACAAAGCTTAGCTGTGTCACATAATTGTCAATGCGACTTCCAGGTTGATCAACTTCTGCCAACAGTTTCATTTCCTGATAGCGAAAAAATTAATTAATTATCACGAGTATATGGCTAATGCAATCTCATTTTTGTTTGGCCTAAACTTGTCCTTCTCATTGCTCTGTTAATAGGAACTCAGAGGACATAATAACAAATTGACAACATGCAGCTATCATCACCAAAAGAAAATGGACAAAATATTGGAACTAAGACGTGTTCTTTTAAATAAATAAACTCTGTGTGTGTGCACGCATGAGAGAGAGAGGTGACAAGTAATGAAATGGTAGTCGCAGCAATACTAACATATTAGAATTATCCTACTATCCACCACATACAGGTAGTGAAATTGTAGATAACTAAGAAAATGGGAGACAACAGACAAAAGAAAAAGAAAAAGAAAACAATGGTGAATCCCATTACAAGCAAGCATGAACTCCATAGCCACAAATGATCAGTCAAAGAGTCGTGTAGGTTCTCAGACAAAAGCATCCTACTGTTAGGTGAGGAAGCAGTACGTCCAAGGAAAACATTAAAGAAAATTCAAAAATTAAGAAACACTCAAGAGAAAACAATTTACAGCTGCATTTTGGCAATGGCAATGCATAACACAGAAATGCAGAACCCTCACTGGGAACACACTTATAATATTTCTGCATTTTGCAGGGAGGTAAAATATTAATTAACAGAATACAAATCAACATAGGATTAACTTACTTCACTAACAATCTCCATTGTATCTACAATTTCTTTCCTATGGGCAGCTATTAGGGCCTCTTCTTCCTGTGCATAGAAAGAGGAAAATTACACCGATATCATTGGAGAAGTTTATAACAGTTATTCAAGAAAAAATAATTAACAAAATGAAAAGCAAAAGGCGAATAAAAGACTAACCTCTAGTATTTCATTGATATTTTCATCATGAGGGGGTGAAGAAGCTTCATTTTGTCTTGATCCATTACTTTTTGTGGGGGTACTCGTAGGTTGTTGTCTATAACTTGTAGAAGATGAATCAGCACTTGAAAAATCTTTTCTTGACCAATTTCCTGGCCGTTCTAGCTTTTCAGGTTTCTCATCCCTATATATTTTCCTCCGAGGTGGCGACACTTTCGGCACCTTGTCTTCTACATCAGAACTTTGCAAGTTGGTTGAAGAATACAGTTTTTGACCAGCTGAAATACCATAGGCATTCTTCACCTCAAACCTGTCCCTCTCCATACCACCAGAATTTGCCCCACTTTCCTCCCAACCAGTGACGGTAAGATTTGAACCAACACTAGAGGGTTGTTTATCAAAACCTGTCCTTCTGCTTGCTTCTGATAGTATAGACTCTTGAGGTTGCTCATAAGCATCTCTTGCTCCAGCAGAAACAGCCGAAGTTGGCACTGAGTACATTTCCTTGAATGTAGGGGGTAAAATTGCACTCTGATCTTTCTTTGTGTTACCACTTTTGGATAGACTTTTGACCCTGTTAATCTCATGTTAGTATAATCCCATGCTTAGTAAAACAACAACAACAACAACAACAACAACAACCCAGTGTAATCCCACAAGTGGGGTCTGGGGAGGGTAATATGTACGCAGACCTTACCTCTACCCGAGGGGCAGAGAGGCTGTTTCCAGGAGACCCTCGGCTCAAAGAGGCCCATGCTTAATAAAACGAAAAAACAAAATCAAACGACGCTTGAAGTAATTTTTTTACCTGTCAGCATATCTCAATGTATTGAGTGTATGTTCACATGATCCTGCATTAGGAGAAATGCAGGAAATCATAACAGTTCTTGAGTTTCCGACAAAGGAGTCACGAAGCACCTCAGTAAGTTTGCTGCCACGGAATGGAATATGAATCTGGTCATTGTCGAGAGCACGGATACACTCTTTAAGAGCCAACAAACTCTTGTTAATTTCTGCTCCTTCAATCCTGAAAAGAAACCATTATGTAGATTTCAAATATGCTACTTGAACAAATTGGCAGCAATGCAGTGTGCTTGGAAGAGAAGGGGGTGGGGAGGAGAGAAAGAAAAGCAGGCATGATCTGGAGCCTTTAAGTAAAATTTTAAGAAGCAAAATAGCTTCTAAGTGCTGAATACTCGTGAATTTACTCAAACTGGCAAAAGTGGAAACTCTAAGATTTGTTACAGTATAAAGTAAGGTACTTGACACAACCAAGTTCTTTGTTTCCAGTGTTTGGAAGATTATCCCTTGAGCATAAAATTCAGAATAATAATACCAAGCTTTCTTCATGACCTCGTACTTTTAATCCTTACTAGATTAAGATCATGAAACGGCATAGACGTTCCAGCTAAAACTTCCCTAGACCTTATCTTAAGGTGGTTCAGCAAAATGACTTCTAAAACAGATACACAACATCCGAGGAAAAACATGCCAAAGCGAAAAAAGCAAAATAAAACACCATATCAGAAGAAATTCCAGAGAAGCATAACAAGGTGCAGCAACAAGTGTGCCATGAGAACTTACCTTGTTTGTCGGTCATTATCAGTTGTGTCTGCACCTCTCTCACTGCCAGCAAGATCAATAAAAGAAATCTTGCCGACAACTTTCCCACCCTTGGACTCATTTCCTTCATTATTTCTTCTAGATTCCTTGACCTCATTATGTTTCTTGACAACAAGCTGCAATATCGCATGTGATCTTGATGATTCCTCATTTGCTCCAGTTGATCCAGTACTTCTTGCAGCATTTCCCCTCTCAATATACTCTTTTACAATCTGCACATCTGAAACTTCAAATTCCTGGAGTCCAACAATGCAAACTTGTTGCCGCCCATCTTCCCTCATACAAAGTTTCCTACATAAAAATTATGAACTAGCTGGTAAGAAATGGCGAAGAATAAATGATTCAGAAATGAAGCATTATAATCATGAACAGAAGTATAAGCAGTTTTTACAATGATTTAATCATCTATTAGTTGGACAACCAAGACAACATGCTACCAACCACGGCATTGACATAGCCACACGGCCACAAACCACTTAGGACACTACATGTCTTCAGATTTCTTACTTTCAGTTTTTACTTTCCTGTATTTTGAGAAATTATTGGAAGGAGTATCACTACTCTCCTGACACCATAGAGTAAATTATGGGGACCCAGTGCCAGGTTCTAGGTTATGCAAGTTTTTGATTTGTATCACGTATGACATTACCTAGTTGTCATTTGAGCATGTAGAATATCCCTTAAAGAAGGTAAAACGAAATATTCGAAGCATTATAAGGATACCAACCTCCGATCACCAAGAAGATCGAACAGTTTTCCACCATATATTTCAAAAAAGCTGAGCCACAGCTTGAACTTCTGATTACGATAAATTGGCTGATGCAACAATCTAACAAGATCCTCTGCAGCTCTAAGAGGCAATGGTTGCATCGTGTATGTCTTACCACTCCCTAAATCATCAAAGAGAAAAAAGGAAAAGAAAAAACAATGAAAAGATAACCAATAACAAAAGCAGTTGAAGCAAGTTTAACATTGCTAAAAACAGCATTGACAAATTGACTAGCTTTAAATCCATTGTCAAATTACTGCTCCTCTATTTGGGAAGCACAACTATGAACTCTCTGTGCCAAAAGAGTATATGAATCTTCAGTTATACCATCAGCAGACATGGATGAATATAACTGCTAAACTTAAAGGGGGAATGATCAAAGATGGAACCAGAAGACCTGAAATTATACAGAACATGTAGAGAGCAACATCTTTTTTCTTTTTTGGATAAGGTAAGATATTAATAAAGTAGTACCAAGAGGGTACTAGCACATGTCGAAGCAGAAATCAGCTAAGTGCCAGAAGATAATAGTAAGCAGCCTCTGGAACAAAATGAATCAAGCATGTGAAGAAATGCAGCAGACCTGTCTGGCCATAAGCGAAGCATGTAGCTTTTGTGCGCTGAAAGATGGTTGGGATAATTGGTTCCACGGTGGCTCGATAAACCTGCAAAGCAGTGGATATGTGATTAAGTTACAAAAAGTGGGTGGTAAACAACCTACTATTGAAAAGAGAAAAAAAAATGAAGGTAGTCCAAAATCAGTTAGGAAAAACTTCTGCACAGCCTTTATGTAAAGCAGCAGTCTTTGTAACTAAATCTTCTATGTAGGTGATGAAAAGATACCTGATCATTTGTAACATGCTCATCTAGAACAGCGTCAAAACAGAACTCATGCTTCTCAACATAAGCAGTCAAGTCCACCTTCCATAATACAACCAAACATCAGTTCCTCCCAAATATTTAAGGGTTAAATGAGATTTATCCACCCAAAAAAAGATTGATATAGGTTTTGCAAAGTCAGTCACTATAAAAGCAAACATCAGCCCCTGAATCATGTGATGCAAATCAAACTCTACATGAAAACGACATTTTAAACCTTTAGTTTGGGTTCATGGACTGTGAGGAAAACATTCTCAGATACAGTGACAACGTCATCCTCTTTCCGAGCAACTTCCTTCCTGTTTAAAGGTCTCTTACGCACCTGCCAAACACTAACGTCAGCTTTAAAAATTGAAAAGAGAAAGAATAAACAAATCATCTGAACAACCATGAAATGCATGAAGAAGGGGGGTTGCACAAAAATTAGCAAAAGCAGTAAGAAAAAAGTCTTATCAAACTAGAAGGCATATTTTAATCACTGGAAAGAAACATATAAGGACAATAAAAATATGACTTAAAATTCATTTTCCAGTACTCCCAAGTTTTCTGTAAAAGCGGCATTCATTGAGAAAGTGGCTAAAGAATGAACGTAACATCTAGCAAATGTCTAGACAATATCAAGCAGTTGATTACCAAATACTAAAGCAATATTATTTCAAGCTGCATATCAATTTCAAGTTAGTGGAGGCTGCGAGAACCTCAGAATTTTTTGAAGGACATGGATCCTCAAATAACATCTTTTCACTAATGCGAAGCATGTGAACACTTAATTTGGTTCAATAGGCAGCTCAAACGTGGTCTTTAGTAAAGGCGCATTTTGTTGGCATAATAGAGCAAATTACCATCTTAGAAATGAATAAAAACAATGGAAATTAAATGGTAGGAGTTAGAATTAGGATCCAATAGGAAAATATGCCTCAAAATCCAATTTTCTTGCCGAAATAAACACAACAAAGATATCACCATCTCATTTCCTATCTAACAAAGAAAAAAAAATCCTCGTATTACTATTAGTGTCACAAATGTATTTGAACCGTCCCATTCCCAGATACAGGCCAATCAAAGAGACCTTTCTTAAATGGTGTCTCACAATTATGACATAACTTGCATCCTCTGTAGAACAATAAGGTGATAATACATGCACAATTGACATACCACTACTTTAATCTTCGCCACATTGTTTTCTCTTGCATTATTTTCTTTTTCAATTGTGGATAATCCAGCTGCAGTATCCGCCTCTGGCTGTGCTTTTTGCTGCTGATCGTTGTCACTATCAAATGCTTTATTTACCCCCGACATGAAAGGTGACACCTCGAAGGGTTCTGAAATTACATCCTAAAATGACAATAAGGCCAGAATTAGTAAGCAGAAATTCCTTTCTTTATGACAATAGAGTCAGAAACATTACAAGACGCATGGCCTGGTATTTACAAATGAGAAACATTTGGATCACCTGTAAGACAACATTTTCTAGTCTAACCATTAAGAAATGATCTCGATTCTTAATAAGACTGATGATTATGAAAGAAAGAGCATGGCCTACAACCTATTCAAATTCAAGCACAATGGAGCAATATCTACTAATAAGGATCTTCACAGTATATGACTAGTTATCCCATCAGACTTGTAAAAGAAAGAGACTAGTTATCCAGTAGAAGGCAACGCGTATTTCAATGGATATAAACGATAAAACCATTCATTTGGTTCCCTCAAAATGCAGAAAACCATGACATGTGAGTTATTTCACGATTAGTGCAAGGAAAGCCAAGTTTTTTAATTCCCCCTCTATCTCAGAAGGGGTTCCAATTCCAGGCATAAATTTGGTATTTCTTGCCTCATAGTCTCCACAATCTAAAAACCAAAACACTTTACTGTTAAATATAGTAAGATAATTACAGCTCTCAGTCTAGCTTAACATGTTAACCCAGTGACATCTGTTTGTACAATTGGTAACAAAGAGAATGCTAAGTAGTTACTGTTAAACACCTTTCTGACTGGAAAGAACCGTCAGTTTCTTCAATGAACCCATATTCAGTAACCCTACACATTCCTTTCTGTCTTCACTTCCTTCTTGGGAGGGTGTAGGGCAGGAGGGCCAGACTGAAACTAGTATGGCAGAATGTGTTATCAAATTATAAATATATTATTAATTTATAAATCAGCTAAAATATGCAGGCGAAAACAGAGGTTCCCTACAAAAAATGTACATTCTTACACAAGAACTGGCAAAGTAGAGAATGAAACTAGGTACTAGATAGGTCCAGACTTTTTAAAAATGATCCTTACCTCAGTTAAAAGCTCAGTGTCATCCATGGAATGAAGATCCAACAGCCCAGCTCCGAAGTCTCCTCTGAACTCAGGAGAATAAAAGCCATCCGATGCTCCAAACCCTCCTGGACTTTGGGCTGTTGGAGTATATGGATCAGAAGCAAATTCGCCATTCAGGTTGAGGTTTCTCATCAATTTGAAAAGCCTCTGTTTCTCTTCCATAGACTGTGCTCCATATCCCTTCAAACAATATCCAGGCTTCAAAATCATTAACGAACTCAATATGGCAACATCCAAACAAACAAAGATGGACATACTAAACCCTCATGGTAAAGAACCAAAAGAAAGAGAATACAGCGAGTTCGAAAGAAGAGGATCAATATCATTCTGCAGATAAAACTCCATGATCTGGATACTCAGCTGCCGGAATTGCGTAAGGCTACCAGAGTTCCGTAGGAGTCAGTGGTATAAAATGAAGAATACAAAACGATGTGACATGCTTGTGTATGAGTGCATTCTATATAACCACATTTGCGGAAGGGTAAACCAAATAACAATAAAAATGCCCCAATGTACTATAGCAGCAGGACATCCAAAGACTATTCAATTTAACTAATACAAATCATGAATCCGCCTCTAAGTCAGTGGTGAACATACACCTCCTGCTAATATGCTAGATCTCTCTTTAGTGCAACGACATTATGACAACTACTAATTTTGTCAAGTTAATTCAAACAGAAATGTAAACAATATTGATCTTGTACTTAAAAACTACTACTATTAGATAAAGCACAAGCAAATTATAAAGTAAGGTTTTATACCTGCATAAGTAGGTTCGGAAGCAGACGGTGATCGACACCGGTAGTGGCCAAATGCTGCAACCCAGCAGACTGAAGCCATCGCGCCATGACAGCATCTCCCGCATCACCAGCGGGGCCCGCATTGCCCGGAGGATGATCGTATAGAGCAGTACCTGCTGCCGCATTGCTCTGCTGCATTTGACCGCCCATTTGGCGCTGTGATCGGCGTTGCGGAGCCAACTTTTCAAAATCTATTACTCAATTCTTCAACAATAACAACAACAAAAATTCAAACTATCAATAATTTGCAATTACATACATCATAAACACACAAACAAAAAAGGAAAAACAAAGCGAAAAAAAAAAAGTTGTAAATTATGATCCAGATGCTTACTGAGAGGGCAAAATGTCGAAATCAAAGCGGTAAAATCACGTGCATATCACGTGTAAATCCAGCAAAGTTGAAAGCAACCGTAAACCAATCAATTTCAACCTTTAATTCAAAGTTCAAACAAGAACAAAAAAAGAACGATTAGAAAGTACAACACCGCATGCCTACAGTACAACAATTCACAACATAAGAAATGAACAAATCCACACGAAGAAGAAAAAATCAAACGCATTCAATCATAAACATTTCGCAGTACCTGCAAAATTGAATAGAAATTTCCAGAAACAGATCTGAAAGAAATGTAGTTTTGAAAAATGAAAAAACTAAATTCATGAATTTGCTTTGAAGCAATGATAAAAGAGAGCGAAAGCGTAAGCGTAAGACTTATGATCAAAATTCAAACAAAAAGAAAAAAATCAATTTCTACCTTTTTTGATAGAGAAATTATATCTGACTGTATTTTATATAAATGTGTGTCTGTAAATGTGGCCTTTTATATAATTGTTGACAGGTATGATGTTTTGAAAAAAAAGGATTAAACGGCTAAATTTTGACATTTTATATTGTTGGATAGACTAATATACCCTTTAAATGATGACAAATTCCGGATATATCACTTTTGTAATTTGGTAATTTATTACGTAATTAATTTTAAAAAAAACTTAGTGTGAAATATAAGAATGTGATCCAAATTAGAGGCGGATTCAAAATTTAATATTTATGGGTTCTTGCAACGATCTCGAGTAAATTTTAATAGTAATTAGGTTCACATTTAAATATTTTTTGATATTTAGCGAATCTTTCGAACACTTTTATACTACGTGAAAAGATTGTAAGGTGGATCCGCCTCTGATCCAAATGCATTTCTCTTTCTCTCTTTTCTTTTCAAGTGATGAGATTCATGTATTTTGAGTCTGTGATCTTCTTCCTAATTACCTTCGAATTTTATTGAAGATCAAGTAATTTTTTGTGTGATAATTGCTAACTACATTTTAAGAAATACATTCATAATGATGAGTAACTCGAATTCTTTTGTTGGTATAGATTGCAGAGGTTATAGTAACCAGTGGCGGAGGCAGGATCTCCGCGAATGGGGTTCAAAAAGAAAAAAGTTAAAAAAGATTGTAGCTAGTGGAAATTGAACTTATAATCTTACAAAAGTTTTAAACCCCCTTAACCACTAAGCGGCACTTTTGGGTTGTGTCAAGTAGATTCAAAACTTAATATATAGAGGTAAAAAATACAGGTTTGTAAAAAAATCAAAACTCAAAAATTCAATTGCTTTTGTAAAATACATATTCACTGTTTATGTTGTCTTACTAATTTCTGAATCTTTTAACATACTACTGGTTTGTAAAAATTACTTAAACACAGGGCTATCAATGGAATATTGTGGCGAAATTGGGATATTTTATTTATTTGTTAGTAGTTGGAGCAATAATTATTCAGTTTTTGTTGTTTTTTATTTTTGCCCCTACAAACTTGGTAGAACTATGAAGGCATTTCTGCACAAAATCTTGTTCCGACAGATTTATAGATTTTCTTTCAATTGGCATCCAATGTTCAATTATTATTGGTTTTTTTTACAAGTTGCATCTACATAAAAAAAAACAAATAAAAAAATACTCTATGTATAAAATTTAACGAGAAACTATTTGGAAAATTAATTAATATTTTAAAGTATATTTTAGTACTTTAATTATAATTGATTATATTATATTGTACTAGTTTTTATGTAATTCTTAAAGGTATAATATTTTTAGTTCTAAAAGAAAATCGAGGAGTCAATTTCTTTTTGGACAAAAAGAGCATTTTTTCCCTTTAGAAAAAAAAATATCAATTTACCGTATAAAATATCTTTACTTTACCTTTGTCTTATACTCTGACGTTATTTATATCTTTGTTGTTAGCAAATTATCTAGTATTTACTCTTGATCATAATATAACTTCAACCTAAAGTATGACAAGGGATAATTTTAAACTATAGTCAAAAAAATAAATGAGGGGTCAATTTAGATTATTTTTATGTATTTTGACATATCAATGTAAATAAATTTATAATATTTAAATAA
The DNA here is from genome assembly GCF_000393655.2 of Nicotiana sylvestris. Taxonomy (NCBI): domain Eukaryota; kingdom Viridiplantae; phylum Streptophyta; class Magnoliopsida; order Solanales; family Solanaceae; genus Nicotiana; species Nicotiana sylvestris. The sequence goes on from NC_091066.1 coordinate 5,544,418, forward strand.
CATGTAATTCCATTCACAGTTGAAATTTATTTTTATATTATGTTAAGATCCCAAAATTTTGTAAGTATAAATTAACAGACCAAAACTGAAGTTTGGTTAAGGGGACACAAAGCACAATGAATTCTGCGTTCTGTACGGCAAGTCAGTTCACTGAATTTACTCCAAAATTGTAAGAGTCAATAATAAATTATATCCAACAAAAGAAATAAATAGAGGGGACAGTAAATAAATAAAAGAAGTGAACTGAGTTTTCTTTTTAGCAAAAAAAAAAAAAAAATGAGTTTACTGATCCCATGGAAACACAAATTTAATAATTTCCTCCATGTACCACTCGTGTCCCTGCTTTAATAATTTTATTTTATAGTAAAATATTTGATTCTGAATATAAATATAATTCGTTATTATAAATAGAATTTGTTTCAAAATGCCTTTTTTTTGAGCTCCGAGTATTGTTAGAGAGCGATTTACCTTTTAGTGTGAGATTTATTGCGCAAATTCGAATTTAATCGGACTCAATGGGGGAACGAACATCGGGTGAGAAATTAAAAAATAGTAATAATAATAATAATAAAAATGCAAGTTTTAGAAAAAATAATACCCCAGTCGCGGAAAACAATTCCAAGGTGTTGTACTAATTAAAGCATAAAGAAAGTGCTAAGTCAATTCTAAACTTTAGTCGGTGGCTATAATGTAAAGATTAGTTTTACAAGCAATTGTTTAGGTTTCTATTTATTTGATAATGAGTTTGATATCTCAACACGAAGTCAAATCATGTAAAATGATAAACATCCTAAAATCAAAAGGATACCAACAATTTATTTTTCTTTTTTTTTAAACGAAAACGATAAGGGAAATATTACTAGAAATTCAGCCAAAACCGACTGAAATCGATCAGTTATTTTGGACGGTCATTCTAAAAAGTCAGTCGATTTTGGTCATTAATTTTTTTTGAATAATTCCAACTGAAATCGACCGGTTATTTTCGCGCGAAAATGCAATTAAAGAGTATAAATAAAATAAAATAAAATCTTAAACAAAAATGCACTAATGATCTAGTGGTAGAATAATATCTTGTTGCAGTATAGACCTGATTCGATTTACAGATGGTGTATTTTTTTAATTACGTAATTAAAAATACTGACCAAAGTTTGACAAGTTTTTTCTTTTTTTGGTCATTTGTGAAATTTAATTGATCGACCGAAGTCGGTCTGTTTGCTCTACCAATTACACGATTACCGACCGCGACGATCAGACCGTATTCGATCAATTTTTACTAATTATCGACCAACATCGGTCGGTTTTGGCAATCGAATTTTTCCTTTTTTAATAGTGAAAATATTGTGTAATTCACACGTACTGTCAATTAAGATTTTTAATTATATTATCCACAGCTCAAACTAATCTAAATTTGTGTCACGTAAAATTCATTTAAGAGTAAATACTTCCTATGTTACCGCTTTTATTTAATTACATACATGGTTATTAATTTATCATTTAGTCATATGTCTAGGTTTTTGGAACTGCTAACGATTAATAAAATCTGTAACACGTGAACTTGTCGCTTTAGCTGACCTCAACAAACATAAGAATAGTTAGCAAATCCTTAATTTAATTTGTTCTAAAATATATTAATTAAAGCAGATTTAAAGACAGGTTTGGTTTTGACCTGTTAACTAAAAACAACAGTTAGACATAGAGGCGGAGCCAGAATTTCAAGGTTATGAGTTCAGAATTCTAATCGTTTTAAAGTACTGTATTCTAAATTAATAATTTATATATATTTAATAAATTTCTAAAGATAAATATAGGGTTCGAACCAAAGCTAATAGGTTCGGCTGAACTCGCTCCCGATACTCTAATCTGCCTATGGTTAGACACGACGAAGACAGACACGTTGCTTTGCCTTCTGATATGTATGTAAAGATCGTAAACATGCCCTCAACGAACGGCTTGTTTATTCTACGTTATTGATTTTCGCCAATTACTTGAAACAAACGGCAAACTTTTATCTACTTGTGCTTTTCAATGATCTAGATATATAGAACACATGACGTTGAAATAATTTTCATCAATTTAATGCAACAAAATATTTATAAAAAAAAATGCCACATCAAGAAAAGAATGTTACATAATCGGGAAATGCAATTTACATGAAAATGTTTAATTAACGTATATTTCAAAGGCATGTGTGTTTGACAAAAAAGTATAATACTCTTTGTTAAACTAATTAAATGATAACTAAGGTGAAAGGTGAATCCTAGTTAAGCATAATAATTCCTAGATCTAGCTTAGAGTTTGGGTAACACCGTTTACCAAGTGCTAAGAATCGTGTATTCAGTCATTAAATGCACATTTTTAGGGAGTAAATGAAGAATGAGTAATGAATAATAAATATGAGATATGGTAATAAATGTAAATAGGAAGAACAATTCACTCAAATATCAAATGATGTGAAAGATTCTTCCTTCACAACGAAATATGGCAGTAAACAAGAATATGAGTAATGCTTTCTTGGATCATGTGAGTGAAAAGGAAGAATAATCGATAAAATCAATCACTATGTAAAGGTAAACTTTGTATTTTCTTTCAATGGTCAACTTCTTACAATAGTTTTCTCTGATTCAATCTCACGTGCCCCCTTTTCTTCTCCCTATCTTTCTATTTATATGGGATATTCTCTAAAAAATACAACAAAGGGAATATCCAGGAGAATATTCATGTCCCTAGTTCCAAGATTACACTAGCCGTTATTCCTACTCTTCGCTGCTCGACCTCGACCTCTACGGCTCACTCAACGACTGCTCATTATTAGGCTTTGGTCGACCTCGGCCTGTCCGTCCAAATCGAAAAACGGTCTTTTCACCTTACGATCTTCCCACGCCCAATTTCCTCAGTAAAAGTTTGACCTATACAGTTAGTACCTCCGCTTGTTGGGGTCGCCTTTTGGTTGGCCCCGATGAGAACACCTTTTCAGTCGACGATTTGTGAAGAAATTTTAGGCGTGGTGATCGACTGGTGGTGTCCGTTGCCGATGTAATGACATGTCAGTTTGAGATTCGTGGGTCATGGGGTTGGTGCAGGATGACGTCACAATGCATGCGTCATCATTACGCATCTTCCCGATGCATTGCCTCGTTCCTCAAGTCCCTGTCGTTTCGATTCTAGGGCCACTGGCGGTTGCTTGCATCGATTCGAATGCCCCTTAGGTCTACAAATAAAGAGAAGGAAACTTCTCAAAAAAACTTTTGCACTCTTTTAGTTTCTTCAGCCCTGCAATTGCTTCCTTTTCTCTTTGTGTTTTTGCTTCCAGTAACCGCTGCCATTGCCACCCTTTCTTTTTTTTTGGTCCTCCCCCCCTCCCCCGTATACACATTAGCTATCATGACCCCCCAATGTTAAGATAATTTTTGACACCACTCTATTATCGGTGCTCATGCCTTCTGGTGGCGAAGAATCATCGGCGGTAGAGGATGAAAGCTTTCTTACTGTGGAGGACATCATTCCTCGTAACCCTACTTCCACGTCTGAATTTTCTAAGGAACTCGCCCTTGAATCGGAGTCTGCGAAGTCGGAGATGGAGGCGAAACACCTTGCCGCCCTAAGGACCAAATACGGCATTCCAGCCCACGCTGACCTGGTTTCGGCTGAAGACGACGTGATTCAAGTTCACAGGCTTGAGAATTGTGCGTTCTATGCCTACCGTTCCATATAGGCTATTCTCTTCCTCTTCCTCTATTGGTGGAGGAGTTCTATCGCTACTACTGTATCTTCCCGGCACAGCTCTCTCCGCACCTTTACAAGATTTTCCTTATGTTGGCGAAGTTTGCGGAGCTCGCCAACTGCGAAGTCTCTATCTGCTAGCTGCTGCATCTTTTCGGGCCGAGCTTCCATAGAGGCACGATTATTCACCTCCGCCACCGCGGAACCAAGGGGTTGGTGGCGGATATGGACAACAGGACGAACTGCCGGTTCTGGGCCCTTTATTTCTTCGTTAAAACCGAGCACGTGGTGACAAACCCTAGTGACTTTCTTGAATAATGGAATTTTGCTCGTAAGTATCGTTATTTGGAGTACGTTCTTCTCTTATTTTAGTGACTTATTATGTCATTTTTCCTTTTGCAGCTGAGAGGCATTCCCCATCTTTGGTTGCCAATATCAGTGATTAGGTAGCTCACGTTTTGCCTCACACCGTAGGTATCCGTAACTGGGCATCCTTTAATAAGGAATTCAGGCTCAAGCCCTCGATCGGTAAGTCGTGTTTCACCCTTATAACTATTTTGCTTTTGCTGTGGTACATGTCTTTTTGTCGTTTTACGGTTTTCCTTTGATGCTAGGTCGGAGAACTTCTTAGAAGGTGAAGGCTCATGTCCTCGCATTTCATCAGGCGGTTGCTTCGGCTGGGATGCAGTTCGTGTTGGCCGAGTCTGTGCGAAATACTTCTTCCTAGACTCTGATATTAAGCGAGCCTGGTCGTCAGACGGTCACCCCGTCAGTGGAGATCCCAGCTTGCCCGGTGGTTCATTAAGTGGATGAATCTTCCACTGGCGAGGAGGAATTAGTGCCATTGAACATGCGACGAGTGGAAGTTGTGGTCACACCCGAACAGCTATGACCATGGATATAAAGGCTACGACACTTCATCCATGGGGACTGCCCTCCTACCGGAGATTGTCGCAGAAGCTAGGTCATTTGAGACGACGGAGGCAACTATAGAAATGGAAATTCCGAAGGCAGTCGAGGTTGGCTCATCGTCTATTGGTGGTAGAGGAAAAATGGTCGTCATGGAGGATGACGGGTCTCGTTTTGATATCGACCCCGAGGATGTACGTACTTTCGAGGAAAGATTTACTCGAGTGGAGGTGAGGACCGTGGGTCCACTCAAAATATTGTCATCCCCGTAGATTTTAACTTGTTGGTCAACTCGGAGAGCGTGGTTCCAGCTTTGGCCCCTCTTTGTGCGGATCTCGATAACAAGACCTTGCAGACGCTGAAGGAGGCGGACGTGTCGTTAGGCATTTCTGGGATGGCCCTTGATAACTAGGGATTATGATGCATTTTACACTCCTTTTGGCTTAGGATCGTGCCAAACACATCATGATTTTGCTTGAAATCACACTGAAATAGCCAAGAACAGACAAATAGCAAACCATAGATGCAAGTCAACGTGACCCAGGGCTCTTGAAGGCCTGCCTTTACACTTTCCACGAGTCAAAAAATATAACGATATCAGCGAGCATGGCAATAGAGGTGCCATTGAAGGCTTAGGAGTTGAAGGGAGATCACCGGAGAAGACCGGAGAAGGGAGTCGGCGGTTGAAGGAGCTAGGGTTAGATTGAGGGGTTGAGAGAGGAGAGGAGATGAAAGAATACAGAGGCGGCAGATTTGAGAAATGAGATAGGGTTAGGGGGTCGTTTGGGATAAAAAAGGTAAGAACTCATGAGGACTGTTGATCTTTTAGATCAACAGCCAGGATTTGACGGGTCTTGGGTCGGATAGGCAGGTTTAGGGTTAGGGTCGGGTGTTTTTAATCTGAAATTGGGTTGGGGTTGGGTTTAAATTGGGATACAATTGAAATGCAAATTTGGCTATATTTTAAATAGCCAATTTTCCCTATATAATTTATAATAACTAATAAATAATTTTTGGAAAATAATTTTGTGTACTAAAATAATTTAAAATAGATATTTAACATTTTAAAATATAGGAGATCAATTTCACGCATATAAATGTAATTATATACTAATGGGGCTAATATTACAATTATATGCAATTTAATTTTAAAAATACCAAATGCAATTATAAAAATGCATAAAAAATATTTTAATCACATTTTGGCATAAATATAGAAATTAAATGACTAAATCACCATAACAATAATTTTAGGGATAATTATTGGGGATTTTATGAATAAAAGGGAAGGAAATAAATCAATTTAAATCCTTAAAATTATGGAAAAAATTATAAAAACCTTGTGCATGCTTATATATGCATATATATGCTATTTTGGAAGGTATTTATGCATATAAAAATATTTAAAAAAAAATAGGTATCAACAGGGCCGCCAAATGTTCTTTTGTACAAGTCGTTATTGGCGATGTTGTACTTGGTCGCCTGCATTCGAAGCTTTTTGGCTTCTTTTTTGTCGGGTAGGAGCATTCCGTTATGCAGGTATGGGATAATACGATTGTGCCAGTCCCAAGTTAGGTTTATAGAGCGTACCTCGATTTGGTCCATGTTACGCGCCGCAGTATTATATCGATGTTATGCTCTGCAGTATTACATTACGGTGATGTCATGCTTTGCAGTATTAAGTTACGACGATGTTGCACCCTGAAGTATTGTACGTTGAATTCGTCGTAAGGTAATTGACATCAGTCCAAGTAAAAGATTATTTGGAGATTATAAGGATTATGATATTTCACAAGTGATTAGTAAATTCATGAAGGTGAAAGGGGGAGCAAGTCAAAGAAAATAAATTTTGTCCAAGTTTGGCATTTTGGGATAAAATATGGCCCGAGCTAAAATACCCGATATTTATGGACTAGTACCATGCAAGGTACCATATGACCACGGTAGTATAATATATAAAATATATATGAAGTGTTTTAAAAAAAAATTAAGTAATTTATGGTAATTTTTAAATAATGCGGGTAGTTGGTTAATTACTGGGTAACGGGACATTACCCAATTAACTAATAAGTGGGTAAAGATTATTAATCTTCGCCTACTCTCCACGTGGCACAAAGCCATTAATTTAAGAAATAACTCGTAACAATTTTAAATAGGTGTCTAAATCCTATCTCATTGTAGGAATTTGAAATGTGATATATCATTAGGGAATCTGAAATGTGATATAACCAAATTAATATCAAAAACCATTCAAGGCTAGAAACAGAAGTTTCAAACCAAGAAACGTGGAACAAGTTTTATGTTTAATCCATTCTTTAAGTTCAAGAACGTTTCCTTCCACACTTAAAAGGACTATAACGTTTTCCTCTCAAAATTCAAGGAAACAAAAATGTGCTATTTCGTTCCAAAACTTTAGGAACCAGAAAAACAAATTTCGTCCACGAATCTTTAAGGAGCAGAGGCAAATTTTGTTCAATCAACGAGGGTTTTCCAACGAAATATTATACGAAGTTTTCCCTACTCCGGGTATGTTAAGGCTAATTCATTCCTTCATTTTGGCATGATCTCGTAATTACACGAGTTTGATAACGAGGCATAAAGAAAAATTCATATCCCGAAATTTACGTATATTTTCCTAGTCTTGTAAGTTATAATATTCTCCTTATCGGGACTTCATATTCAATTGAGTATTTACTTTTCTTGTCAAGAGAGCAGAGAGTCTATATATATATTGTATTACAGTATTTTCATTACCATAGAGCTATAATCGATGGGCAGGCAGGGGCGGATTTAGGGGGCGCATGGGGGTTCCGAACCCCCTTCGCCGAAAAATTACATTGTATATATAAGGCAAAATCTGTTTTTTACCTTTATATATTAAGTTTTGAACCCCCTTACCACAATCCAAAAGTGTAGTTTAGTGGTCAAGGGGTTCAAAATCTACATAAGGTCATGAGTTCAATTCCCACTAGCTACAAAAAAAAAATTTTGAACCCCCTTCGTGGAGATCCTGCCTCCGCCACTGTGGGCAGGCCCCTATTGGGCGACCTCTGATCAGATGGTAAGTTATATACCGAGCCTACTGTGGTCGAGCGCTTATGAGCGAGCCCAATTGATCGAGATATAGAGCCTAGTATGGTCGAGCGCCTATGAACGAGCCTATTACGGCAGAGCAGTTATATATATATACCGAGCCTTATAGGGCCGGACAACTATTTTACTTACTATATTGAGAGAGCTATGTCAGTATCAGCAGGTAAGCATATCTTCAGATTATCTTTGACTTCCAGCTACTTGCAGTTATTATATTATCAGTTCAGTTTTAGCTTTCAGTATATTGCCTTACATACTCGGTACATTATTTCGTATTGAAGTCCCTTTTCTGGGGGCGCTGCATTTCATGCGTGCAGGTTCAGACAGACAAACGGGTAGGCCTCCTCAATAAGTGTTGCCCGAGTTCAGCTCGATCGGTAAGCTCCATGTCTTTCGGAGTTTCCGGGTCTAAAGTCTTATGTACATCTTGTATATATATGTATATATGTTATGAGTAGGTCAAAGAGTTGTTCCGATCACAATATATCCATCAGTAGAGGCTTGTAGACATATCCTGTCAGTTAGTGTAGTATATTGGGCTTTCAAGCCTTGTATGTATATTTGGTTGGTTTGTCAGCTGTAATAATTATAACAGCCTTGTCGGCCCAGTTTTATATTGACATTTAGTCAGCATTCACAGTCGTCTTGCAATGTGGCCCATGGCCAAAGTATGACATCATATGTTCCGAGTCCTTTAGTTGCAAGTTGGTACGCAAGGATTGGTGAGGCATTGGGTGCCGGTCTCGCCCCTCAAGTTCAGGGCGTGACAGTCCAGCAATGAATGGAGGAGAGTGACCCTGTCCCCATCTCTGGTTATGCTTTTAGTGGTTGCTGCCAATTTGGTGAGTCCGTCCGTTTTGATGTTCTGCACTTGAGGTATTTGATCGAGCTGGCATTCGTCGAACTCGGGTAATAGTTTGCAAATTTCAACCTGATATTTCTGTAACTGTTGCTCCTTAATTTCGAAAGTCCCTGCGACCTTATTGACAACGAGTTGTGAGTCGCATCAAATGATGATTCACCGTGCTCTGTACTTGAGTGCTAACTTTAACCCTGCAATCACAGCCTCGTCCTCGGCCTCGTTATTAGTCATATTAGGGCATCGTATGGATTGGTGAACCATTTCGCCTATTGGGACCTCGATCAAGAGCCCCAGCCCAGATCCCGATGTGTTATAAGCACCACCGATGTACAAAACTCATTGGTCATGTACTTTGGCGGAGGTGGTGGTGGTTTCCCTTTCGACTTTGAACATTATCCTCGCACTAAAGTCGGCGACGAAGTCGGCAAGAACTTACGACTTTATCGTTGTTCGCGGCTGATAGGTTATATCATGCTCGCTCAGCTCTATGGCCCACTTGGCCAATTTGCCCGACAATTCGGGTTTGTGCAAGATACTCCTTAAAGTAAACGTCGTGACCACCGAGATGGGGTGGCACTACAAATAAGGTCTAAGCTTTCATGAAGCTACGACTAGGGCTAGATCTAACTTCTTGAGGTGAGGGTACCTCGTTTCAGCGTCGACCAAAGTTTTTCTTATGTAATAGATCATAGATTGCGTACATTTGTTTTCTCGTACCAGGGTAGCACTTACTGCGAGGTCGGACACGGCCAAGTAGATGATGAGGCGTTCTCCTGGTTCTACCTTAGCGAGCAACGGTGGAAAAAACAGGTAGGCCTTTAGTTACTTTAAGGCGTTGACGCACTCGGAATTCCATTGGAGTTCCTTGTCTTTTTTGAGTACGCCTAAAAATTTGTGGCACCTATCGGAGGACTGCGAGATGAATCTTGACAGGGTGGCTATCTGGCCGGTCAGCTTTTGTACTTGTTTTTTGCTGGTTAGATTTTCTGGGATTCATTCTATGGGCTTGATTTGGTCGGAATTGACCTCAATGCCTCGTTGTTATAAGAAGAATCCGAGGAATTTTCTAGATGTCACGCCGAAAGCACATTTTTCGGGATTTAATTTCATGTTGTACCGTCTGAGTATGTCGAAGGCTTCCCTCAGGTGGTCGATATGGTCTTCCTTTCTCTTTGACTTGACTAACATATCGTCTATATATATACTTCCATGGTCTTTTCGAGTTGATCTTTGAATATTTTTGTCACCGGGCTCTAGTACGTTGCCCCGCATGTTTTAACCCGAGCGATATCACTCTGTAGTAGTACGTCCCCTGATAGGAGATGAAGGTGGTTTTTTCCTGGTCCTCCTCCTCCATTAGGATTTGGTTGTAGCCTGAGTAGGCGTCCAAGAAACTCAGCAGTTCGTGCCCGGCTATGGCGTCGATGAGTTGGTCGATGTGCGGCAGCGGGAACGAGTTTTTTGGGTAGACTTTGTTCGGGTCTGTAAAGTCCACGCACATTCTCCACTTACTATTCTTCTTCTTCACCATGACTATATTGGCGACCCATTGAGGATACTTCGATTCTCTAATAGAACCTTCATTAACAATTTCTTGACCTCTTCACGAACTACGTCATTTATTGCGGATTTAAAATTTCGTCTGATTTGCCTTACTAGGGGGTAAAATGGGTCGATGTTCAACCTGTGAGTTGCTATATCCTTTGGGATACCTAGCATGTCTACATTGGAAAAGGCAAATAGATCTACGTTATTTTTTAAGAATTGACAAAATTTACCTGGATCTTGGAGTTTGTGGCTGATGAAGGCTTTCTTGTTATGGTCGGCGTCGTCTAGTTGAACGAGGCCGAGGTCCATTACAGTTGACCCCGTGGCTTCTATGATTTCAGGGTCACTGATGACGTCTTTCTTTTTATCGCCATTCGACCCCAACTTCGTTAATTGCTATGCTTCCTTGGCCTTTCCCTTCAGTTGTTGGGTGTACGTGCAGTCTTGGGCGATGCGGTAGCACTCCCGGGCCGTGAGTTGCTCTCCCCGAATGCAGAATACTCCCAGAGAGTGGGAAATTTTAATGACTTGGTACAAACTGGAGGGTACAACTTTCATGATGTGTATCCATGGTTGGCCTATGATGGTGTTGTACGTCGTATCCTGGTCCATGATATGGAACGTGGTCTCAAAGGTGATGCCGCCATCCAGGACTGGCAGCGTGATTTCTCCCGATGTTCGCTCAACTGCATTATTAAAACTTGTTAGCGTGATGCAATGTGGCACTATCCTGTCCTCGAGCTTCAATTGGGTGAGAAATCGAAGATGGATGATACATGCGCCGCTTCCATCATCGACCATGATACGTCTTACATCAGTATCAAAACACGTAAAGTAATAACAAGGGCATCATAGTGAGAAAAGACCAAACCATGGGTATCTGACTTATCGAAGATGATACTTTCTTCGAGTTCGTCATACCGTTCGTGGGTGATCGACCGCTTGAGCTTGTGAGTGGTGGTGAGCTTCACGCTATTGATAGATGCATCGTCGCCTCCCGCGATAATCATTTGAATGGTCCGAACTGGGGAAGGTGGTTTGGGCGGCCCCTGATGTTGTTCTTGCCCTCGGGAGAAGTTGGCCCTTCCTCGATCGCTCATCAACTCTTTTAGGTGCCCTTGGTGCAGCATGTTCATGACCTCTTATATAAGGGCGATGCAATCCTCGGTCCTGTGACCCCGTTCCTGGTAGAATTCGCAGAGGGTGTTTGACTTTCTGGTGCTTAGGTCGGACTTCATCTTTTGTGGCCATTTTACCTTTGGTCCGAGCTTTTCCAATGCGTAGACTATTTCTGAGGGGAAAAGCAAATTAAAATTGTGATCCGATAACAAAGGGGCCATACCTCTTTCATTTCAGTGGATTCCCGTTTGTGACCTAGATGGACCTTCGTCTTGACGTGTAGGCGGCATAAGGGTGACTCTGAAATAAGGCTGATATCTTTCTTGATTAGGTCGTGGCCTTGCTAGCTCCCTTATGCTTTCATTTCTTCGGTCTTTCATAGATTCCATTTGGACCTAGGTCGGGCGTTGAATAGGTCCATTGAGATCGTCCTCGTCGGCTCTCACCTCGGCACAATAAAAGTCATGTACTTCTTTCCACGTGGTGGGAGGGTACTTCATTAGTCTACTTAACAGTTTTTTGGTTGCCCTCGACCCGCTTCTGTTCAACCCGTTTTGGAAAGTTGCTACTGTCATTCCCTCTGATATGTTTGGGAGGGTCATTCTCACTATGTTGAACCGGGCGAGGAAATCCCTGAGCCTTTCGCTAGGTGACTGTATGAGGACGAATATGTCATTCACCCTGGCTTCCACTTTCTTGTCCCCTGCATGGGTGGTGACACATTTGTCGGCTATTTCTTCAAATGTCTGTACGGACCGCGTGGGCAGTTGCGAGTACCATGTTAATGCTCCTTCGGTTAGGGTTTTACCAAACTTTTTCAGCAATATATATGGCACTAGCTCTTTAGTGAGGTCATTACCTTTCACTGCGGTGACGTAGTGGCTTATGTGATCCTCAGGGTCTGTCGTGCCGTCATATATTTTCATGTATGGCGGCATTTTGAAAGTTTTTGGTATAGCATGTGGTGCGACTTCATCGCTATATGGTTGTTCCACAAACTGACTGACATCCTATTTTGGTAGGATTTTGGGGCTCCCGGTATCTTATCTACCCTTTCTTGATGCTCCTTCATTTGGTCGTGAAATGCTTTGTTCTCGTTCTCCATCTCCTCCATTTTTCTAAGGATGGCAGTGAGGGCATCTTTACCTGCATCATTAACGGAATGAGTGATACCTGTCGAGGGGTGGGTGGGTGTGTTGCTCATTGGTTGTTGCGGCGGTGTTGATTCGCACGCCTTCTCTGCTCGCCATTTGAATGGTTTTGTCGACTATATTATTCGTTGTACTCGTTAGCATGTTTCTAGTAACTTTTTTACAACTGGTGGGGCTTCTTCTGTTGTGGACGTGGAGGCCCCCTTCCCATGAGAAGCGATGACGCTGCTGTGAGAGGGGGTGATTCACTTCGCCTAAGTGAGGCATTTGGTGTCACATTTTCCTCGTCTTCTCCGTGAGTTTCATTGATGGTGTTTAGGAAATTAGTGGTAAGGCATGTCACTACTTTCAGCCTTTCTTCTCCATTTCTTGCCATGTTAGATTATGCAAGTAGGGGAAAGAAAGCCCTGTACTTTGCTATCAGTATGTTTATGTAGATTTAGAAAAGCTATGATTTTGACTAGAAACTCCCTACAAACGACGCCAATTTGTTTGACCAAAAAGTATAATACTCTTTATTAAACTAATTAAATGATAACTGAGGTGAAAGGTGAATCCTAGTCAAATATAATAATTCCTAAATCTAGCTTAGAGTTTGGGTGACACTTTTTACCAAGTGCTCAAAATCGTCTATTCGGTCATTAAATGCACATGTTTAGAGAGTAAATGAAGAATGAGTAATGAGCAATAAATATGAGAAATGACAATAAATATAAATAGGAAGAACAATTCACCCAAATATCAAATAATGTGGAAGATTCTTCCTTCTGACATCAAAATATGGCAGTAAACAAGAATATGAGTAATGTTTTCTTGAATCATGTGAGTGAAAAAGGAAGAATAATCGATAAATTCAATCACTATGGAAAGGTAAACTTTGTATTTTCTCTCAATAGTCAACTTTTTATAATAGTTTTCTCCGATTCAATCTCACGTGCCCCCTTTTCTTCTCCATATTTTTCTATTTATATGGAATATTCTCCAAAAAACCTAAAAAGTACAACAAGGGGAATATCCCTGTCACTAGTTCCAAGATTACACTAGCCGTTATTCCTACTCTTTGTTGCTCGACCTTGACCTCTACGACTCACTCAGCGATTGCTCGTTATTGGGATTTGGTCGACCTCGGCATGTCCGTCCAAATCGGAACACAGTCTTTTCACCTTACAATCTTCTCACGCACAATTTTCTCAGCAAGATTTTGACCCATACAATATTGTCGGGTAAGCTTAGACCCGCACGAAAGTCGTAATGATCGGTCTCGAAGAGATCAGATTTGGTGAAATAGATATGTCTGTGAAGATGTAAATTACCTGCACCTGAATAGAAAGTAGGGTTATACATTTGGATCAGATATCCGAAAATCCGAACCGATCTACTATATTTGGATTTTCGGGTTTTGGATTTCGAATTTCAGATTTTTGGATCGGATATGGGTTAGTTTTTTTAGAAGTTTGGATATTCGGATCAGATTCAGATTGGTATAATTTTAAACCAATTCAATCCGAAATCCGAAATGGACATATATAAATTTTAGACTTGCATTTTAGGTTAAGTCTTCTCATTTCATTCGCCTCTCTATAGACTCTTTTCTTAATTTATATCGAAGTCTCTCTCTAACCTCTTTTCAGATTGCTCTGTTTGCTTCTCTTATATAAGTCTTATACCTTTGTATCTCTCATTCTCAGTCTCTCTTTCCTATCGGTGGTCAACGACACCTCTCCCTTATTAGACATTTATTTGAAATTTCAGTTTATTTTACTTTGCTATGAAACTTTTATTTTGTCTATTGCTATAAAAGACATTTGTTGCCTTTTGATTTAATAGAATGGTGCATAACAATAGCCTTAAAAGTGCAGTAGCCAATTAGATTGTTAGTAGCCTTAATAAGGCGTACAATCCGATCCGAAAGCCCGAAATATTGATTCGATCCAAATTTTATATTCGATGCAATCCAATTTAATTGGATTCGGATTGTATTTTATAAAATCCGAAATCTGAATTTACAATCTGAAATATGCTAAATTCGATCGGATTCGACCGATGCGCAACCCTAATAGAAAGACCTTATGAAAGCTTTATTATTTTCTGGGATTGGCTTTGAGCCTTTCGAATGAAGCTTAGATAGAAGGCGAAGTAGACCTCTCCAGCTTAAAGAATGCCACGTGCAATCTCAACATGACTTTTTGTTTTATACCTTAGGTAGGTTATTTTATCATTTGTATAACTATGCTCTCTTCATCAATATTTACCTCTTCATCTTGAATCATTCCAAAGTAATAACCTTTTAGTATTTTAAGGTAAAAAAGGAAAATACATAAATTTACCTCCTAAACTTGTCTCGAAAAATAACTTATACACCTAAATTTGTCCTCCAAAAATATTGAATATTTACTGCACAAACTCAAATAATAGAGTTTCTCTTTAGGGATCGTTTGTAGGATACATTAGAGAAAATAATGTATGTATTAGTTTTTAGTATTACTAATTTCTTGTTTGGTACACCTTTTCAACCTATGTATTACTAATATAAGTATTAGTTATACAACTCATTTGATATTATCCTATGTATAACTCGTAATGAGCCATTCGCAGTTTCACAGTCTGAATTTGTTCATACTTACTGTCATGGGCTGCTTTCCAGACATGCCCCATGACCCCTTGGCCGCGCCCCATGGCGGCCTAGCAAGCCTCACAATGCCTAGCGCCATGGTCGGCCCCGTGGTCTTGGCTGCGCCAAGTGACAAGCGCGCATGTGCCTCTGTCGCCCCACCGATGCCTCTCGCCAGCGCCCAAGGGCTGGCCAATGACAACAGCGCCGCGCGCCCTGACAATGCCGCGCGCGCAGATCCTGATGCCTCGCCAGCGCCCAGCTGCAGGCCCATTCCAGCAGCGCCTCGCGCACAGACCCTGATGCCAAGCACCAGTGCCCAGCCTCAGGCCAGCACATCAAGTGTCGCGCGCGCCCACAGCAACGCGCGCGCAGACCCGCAAGACAAAGATGCTGCCATCGGACTTAGTTTTTCCTTGTAATAATCTAAGTCCTTTTCATTGTAATCATAGACTAGTTTTCATCATTTTCATTTCAGTGTGCTTCTACAGCTTTATTAGGACTAGTCTTGTCATGTTGGTTTATTTTTTTTAAGCATTATTAAGGGGGACCAAACAATCAAACATTTCAATCAGCATTTTCTGGTGTCTCTCCCCCTCGACACCACATCATTGTAATCATCATTTTCAGTCATCAATAAAATCATCATCAGCATTCAAAACCCAATTCTCTCTCAAGCTTCCGCAATTGCCCACGACATTGGTTTTCCCGCACGGCACTGACAATCTAGTCTAGCGTGCGGCGAGGACCTCATTGGCGGACAGCAACCGCACTGACATCGGTTGCTTAGCCTTACGTTGCCCTTCCAAAGATCATCAGGAAGGCGTTGCGTAACAGTTGGTATCAGAGCCTAGGCTCGACATCGGACGAGGGAACATTTGCCATCATCACCATTTCTGACCATGGTGAATCATGGGGAGCGTCTAGCATCCCTAGAAGAGACGGTTGACCGATTACGACCCATCGTAGAAACGGTGCCTGATCAAAGCAACAACCTAGTGCAAAGGTTGGACGACCTGGACCGCCGAATGCGGCAGGCCGAAAATGACATTGCAAACATCAGTCGTGACTCCGACGAGGACCGACAAACGGCAGCCATTGAAACTGCCAATATTCATGGCAAATTTGAGGACCTCCAACAGGAGCGTGCCGACGATTTAGCCCATCAGCAACATGAGGCAGACAGACTAACTGCCATGCAGCAAACCATAAACGACTTGACTGACAAGCTCAACGTTGTCAATGCTGCCTTACAGAGCCTACTTCGAGAAGGCGACCATCACATCAGGGGTGCAGCAAACCTCACCCCCATTCCACAAAAGCTTAAGATACCGGAGCCAAAGCCATACGACGGATCCCGGGATGCTAAAGAAGTGGAAAACTTCATCTTCGACATCGAACAATACTTCGATGCCGTGGGCCATTTGGAGGAATCCAAAAAGGTAGCGACTGCTGCCATGTATCTTCAGGGCGATGCCAAACTTTGGTGGCGGGTCAAATACGAAGCCATCAAGGCCGGTGAAGATACTCTTCAGACATGGGACGAATTGAAGGTAGCCATACGCCTGCAGTTCTTTCCCGAAAATGTGGAATACAATGCAAGGAGAAAGCTACGGGACCTCCGCCACACCAGATCAGTGAGGGAGTACGTGCGCGAATTCTCCGCACTCATGCTAAACATACGCGACATGGGGGACAAAGACAAACTCTTCGCATTCATAGAAGGTTTGAAACCTCATGCCCGTATGGAACTACAGCGACAACGGGTAGACACCCTGCCCAAGGCCATTCAAGCTGCAGAATGCCTTGGCGACTATCATTTGGGAACTCAGAATGACAGGCCCCAGCCGTCTGTCCGAGGGGGATCCAACGGGCACCATCCCAGCAATGGTGGCCCAAGCAAAAGTGGGGGAGATCGGAGTGCATCCAAAACTAAGACTCCTTCCCTCCAACAGCAACAGTGCTGCATCCATCAACAACAATCAGGGGAGAAAGCCTCCCTCAGAATGCCGTCATTGCGGCGGGGCACATTGGAACAATGAATGCCCAAACATCAAGGTCAATGCTCATCAGACGGTCGAGGATGAGTTAGACACATCAGACTCATCAGACGACGACCAGGTAGGCGCCTTCAATGCAATTGTTGGCTCTATCCCTCATGCCTTAGCCGGGGACCAGTGCATCTCCTCCTAAGAAAACATCAGTCCCGATCACCAGGAAAGGGAAAGAAAAGATGGACGAAGGACCTCCTAAACAAGCGAGGACCCTAATGTTCGTCGAATTGAAAGTGAACGGCAAGCCCCTTCACGCCTTGATAGACACGGGTGCCACCCACAACTACTTGTCATCAACACAAGTAGAGCGCCTAGGTCTTGTTGTACAAAAGAGCAAAGGCCGCGTCAAGGCTATAAACTCACCACCTCAGGCATTGGGTGGAACAGCTACAAATGTCCCAGTGAAACTTGGCCCATACAAAGGAAGCATCGACCTGCGCATCGCAATCATAGATGACTTCGACATCATAGTGGGTTTGGATTTCATGAGGCAAACCAACACCATTCCAGTACCATTTGCCAACATGCTCCTGATGATGGGAGAAAACGGGGCCAAGCCCTGCACCATACCATGCTTTCCCATAAAGATGGCCGCTGAAAACATCTCGGCCATGCAGTTGGAGAAGGTAGTCAACAGACATGAACCTCAGGTTCAGGCTACCCTTCGCAGCAACAATCAGCCATCATGTCATCGGCCTCAAAAGACTGGTGACGCTCATCATCGTGTGAAGACTTGTCAGCCATGCCACAAGGACAAGTCGGATCACTCATCACAGCCGGGACCCTCGCAGCCATTACATGTCCCTCAGAGACCATGGGAAAGTGTTTCCCTCAGATTCATCACGGGATTGCCCCAAGTCGGCAATCTTGCATCCATCATGGTTGTCATAGATCAGTTCTCAGACTATGCAACTTTCATAGCAGCCCCGCAAAACATCTCAGCAGAAGATACAGCTCGACTCTTCTTCTCGCACATTGTCAAACATTGGGGCCTGCCCAAAAACATTGTTAGTAGGCGCGACTCACGCTTCACTAGCAACTTCTGGACCCATCTCTTCAGGTGCTTTGGGTCAACATTGAGTCACAACACAGACATCCATCCACCATCGGATGGCCAGACAGACCGGTTCGATGATATGCTGGAGGAATATCTCCGCAACTTTGCAACCGGATCACAGAAGCATTGGGTGAAGCTCCTGGATGCTGCTCAACTGTGTTTCAATTCTCAAAAGAGCCATCATACAAACAAGAGCCCTTTTGAAATTGTTACCGGACAGCAACCGCTTCTCCCGCAAACGGTGAATGCATCAACCATGCCGAAATCTCCTCGAGCTGCCAACTTCTCGAGCGAATGGGAGCGCAACATGGAGATAGTGCGGAGCTATCTCATCAGGGCCCAAGAGCGGGCAAAAAGGTTCACCGAACAAAAGCGTTGCTTTTCCCAACATCAACCAGGGGATAAAGTAATGCTACGCATCCCAAAGCAGTACTTGTTTGCAGAAAGGACCCATGACCCTCGCCTGCAACAAAAATACATCGGGCCCCTGCCCATTGAAAAACGCATTGGGAAGTCCACATACCAGGTCAAAACTCCATCCTGGTGGAAGATCCATCCAGTCTTCCATGTCAGCCGCATGAAATCATTGCTTCGCTACAACAGCAAGCTCAAACAACAGAGGGGCGCAGACCTCCCATCCAACAACCATCAGAAACATCATCATCATCATCATCATCATAAGGCTCCGAGGACGGCGCCAACTCAGGTGGGGGAGAATGTCATGGGCTGCTTTCCAGACATGCCCCATGACCCCTTGGCCGCGCCCCATGGCGGCCTAGCAAGCCTCACAATGCCTAGCGCCATGGTCGGCCCCGTGGTCTTGGCTGCGCCAAGTGACAAGCGCGCATGTGCCTCTGTCGCCCCACCGATGCCTCTCGCCAGCGCCCAAGGGCTGGCCAATGACAACAGCGCCGCGCGCCCTGACAATGCCGCGCGCGCAGATCCTGATGCCTCGCCAGCGCCCAGCTGCAGGCCCATTCCAGCAGCGCCTCGCGCACAGACCCTGATGCCAAGCACCAGTGCCCAGCCTCAGGCCAGCACATCAAGTGTCGCGCGCGCCCACAGCAACGCGCGCGCAGACCCGCAAGACAAAGATGCTGCCATCGGACTTAGTTTTTCCTTGTAATAATCTAAGTCCTTTTCATTGTAATCATAGACTAGTTTTCATCATTTTCATTTCAGTGTGCTTCTACAGCTTTATTAGGACTAGTCTTGTCATGTTGGTTTATTTTTTTTAAGCATTATTAAGGGGGACCAAACAATCAAACATTTCAATCAGCATTTTCTGGTGTCTCTCCCCCTCGACACCACATCATTGTAATCATCATTTTCAGTCATCAATAAAATCATCATCAGCATTCAAAACCCAATTCTCTCTCAAGCTTCCGCAATTGCCCACGACATTGGTTTTCCCGCACGGCACTGACAATCTAGTCTAGCGTGCGGCGAGGACCTCATTGGCGGACAGCAACCGCACTGACATCGGTTGCTTAGCCTTACGTTGCCCTTCCAAAGATCATCAGGAAGGCGTTGCGTAACAATTAGCATGTTTAAAGATAAATTATTCTTAAAGTCCTTTAATGCTAAAAAATATGGAGGACATTTTTGTAAATAACTAATTTTATTAAAATTATGTAATGCATTTTAATTTTTAATACACTACACTAAACAATGAATAAACAATAATCTTTGCATTACTAACTCATGCATTACTAATTTTTAAATTATTAATACACTTTATTCAGTACTATTTTTATACACCATACCAAACGACCCCTATGTAATATAATCATGCCTAACAAAACTGTACTCCCAATGAGGCCACAAATCTACAAATAAGACCAAGTCCTTTGCCTTAACTACCTCATTTGAATATTTTTTTTGTTGTCCACAAAATTTAGTGAGATCCATTCTTAACGGGTCATAGTAGAAAAATAACCATAAACTCCATTAATTCCCATTTGAATAATTACATTAACTTTTTATAGATCAAACAAACACAAATAAAGCTTTTCTTGCATGTTTAGCAAAATAAAATAAAGAGAAGGTAAAAGGAAAAAAAAGTATAAAATTAAAATGAGTGGAAAACCAGTGTTGATATTTGCAGTTGATGATAGTGAGCATAGTTTCTATGCCCTTGAATGGACACTTGATCATTACTTTGCTTCTCTTTCAACTTCCCCTTTTAAGCTTGTGATTATTCATGCAAAATCTAATGCATATGCTGCTTGTGCCGTAGGAATGGCCGGACCAGGTATAATTTTAGAGTCAGTGAGTTCAGAATAAGTACGTTCTTACGTTACATATATAAATCGAGTAAAAAAGTGTATATGGGTTCAAAAGTATATATGGGTTCAATGAACCGACAAAGTCTGCCCTAGATCCGCCTCTATGTTGAACCTCATGTTGCTATTAAAAATATATCTATTATTCCTTTTTTATTTATCGTTTAAGGTTTTGACATACTTATTCAAAACAACATCAACAATATACCATGTAAAATTTTACAAGTGGGTATGAGGAGGGTAGTGTGTACACATACCTTACTTCTATCTTTCTGAAAGTATATTTTCGATAGATTCTCGACGCAAAGTATGGCAGCTTGGTGCACAAAGAATCTTGCGCTCACACAGAGCCCGAGGAATGGTCATACCCCAAGAGGTGTAATATACACAATCTAACCTAATGCAAGCATTATAATTAGTGGTTGCATATATTTATTTAATAAAAGGGTTATTTGACTAAATTACTCCTTATCTTTCCTCGTACTTTTTCAAAAATTATATAGATCATTTTTTGAATGAAGGGTAAATTTGAAGAAAAAAAATTAATCCCTTCTTGGTTTCTTCAAACGACACTTATTTTGGACCAAATTAATTTGATTAAAACGACAATTATTTTGGACCTGATAGAGTATTAACTCCTAATATTGAACCTAATAGACTGCATTATTGTACATAGAGGATTGTTATTGCAAATCCTTTAGATATTTGATATATGTTTATTTATTGTGGCAGGAAGAATTGATGTGCTTACACTCTTAGAAACAGATATTAAAAGAGGAGCATATAAAGTTATTGAAAAAGCAAAAGAATTATGCAAGAGTAAAGGACTAAAAGATGTATCATGTGAAGTAAATGAAGGTGATGCTAGAAATGTTATTTGTGATGCTGTTGACAAATACCATGCTTCTCTCTTGGTCATGGGTAGCCATGGTTATGGTGCTTTCAAAAGGTACCTATAATTTACTATTTTGTTTTATTAAGTTTAAGTTATATACAATGATGATATAATTTAAGTAGTTTTTAGTTTTTACACTATCAGTGTAATTTAATCGGTTGAAAGGGAGTTTTAGAATGATGGTAAAGTTGTTTTCGTGCGACATAGGCCACGAGTAGTTGGGTTTAAGCTTATAATAAAATAGAGTAAATGAGAAATGGAGAGAAAAATGAAAATTTTGAATTTCCCTCTTTGACAAAAGGACATTGTCCTATATTGGAGGAGGAAAAGAGTTTTGATGAGTACATATACAATTGCACTTCTTTTTGCTCTTAAAGATTTAAGAAGAAGGCAAGCCTCGCGCTGTCGTCATCGCCCGGTTCGGCTTCGGTTAAATGATCTGATTAATGTAATCAAGCATTTGGTTTGCGTAAATGGTCGTTTTATAAACAACCACTTTGAGTTCGTTGGTCATTAGGGTTTGAAGTACCGCTACACCAGTGACAGTAATCCGTTCTATCTTGGAAGGAAATAATCCTAAAGCTCGGGTACTAATTAAGAGGAGATTAAGTTTCTTAAGAAATCACTGTGAATTCAGTATGCTCAAATTAATTTTCTGTTGTCTGTTGTTATAGGTCAACTTAACTAATATGGTAGTATAAAAATTCTTTATAATGATTGTGCATATAACATATGCTTTTGTTTGCTAATTTTTTGAGAATATTGATTTGAAATTCATTTTAAATTTTGCAGGGCTGTATTGGGCAGTGTAAGTGACTACTGCTCACACCATGCAAATTGCTCTGTGATGATTGTGAAGAATGATACAAAGCCAAAGCAATAAACAACTTTAAATCACTCTGTCTTATTCAGTTAGTTGATTTTTCCGGTCTATATATAATTGGTTCCAGTTTTAGTACATTAGCGAGTTATTTTAAAAAAATAAAGAAGTTTCGTTATAGGGTGTAATTACTGTATTTATTTTGTATTCTTTGTACAACAACAACAACAACAACAACAACAACAACAACAACGACCCAGTATAATTCCACAAGTGGGGTCTGGGGAGGGTAATATGTACGCAGACCTTACCTCTACCCCGAAGGGTAAAGAGGCTATTTCCAGGAGACCCTCGGCTCAAAAAAGCAATAGGAGATGATATATTAGTACCATAAAAATGCGTAATAAAAATAACAACAAT
Source organism: Nicotiana sylvestris (assembly GCF_000393655.2). Taxonomy (NCBI): domain Eukaryota; kingdom Viridiplantae; phylum Streptophyta; class Magnoliopsida; order Solanales; family Solanaceae; genus Nicotiana; species Nicotiana sylvestris. Next base: position 5,566,962 of record NC_091066.1, read on the forward strand.
ATATAAGAGATATGAAATATGAAATACAGAATACGAAATACGAAATACGAAATAGATGGCTGGTATAGTACAACTAGAAGGTAAAGCCCTGCATCAATAGACGACCAATGACATTCCTAGTCTAACTCCTAACTGGATAGTCTCACTCTATTGTGCTGTAGAAATATTCACACTCTCCCCTAACCTACAACCTTAATGCTCGACCTCCATAATTCCCTATCAAGGGCCATGTCCTCAGTAATCCTAAGTCGCGCCATGTCCTGTCTGATCACCTCTCCCCAATACTTCTTAGGTCTTCCTCTACCTCTCCGCGTGCCCACTACAGCCAGTCGCTCACACCTCCTCACCGGTGCATCAGTGCTCCTCCTCTGAATGTGCCCGAACCATCTGAGTCTTACTTCCCGCATCTTGTCCTCCATGGGGGCCACACCCACCTTCTCTCGAATATCTGCATTCCTAATCATTAATTAAAATCCTCCATTCAGGCGGCCAGTTTAATTTGCAAATTCTCTACCCTGTGTAAGTCAATTTTTTTTTAATTATTATTTTTTTAATTTTTTTTTGGTTTTTGGTTTTTGGTTTTTGGGTGAAGTTTCATTGATAAAATTGGAGTACGTGAATCTGATATTCTAAATACAGGTGGTTGACCGTATGTTGATTATTGTCTTTTGAATTACAAAAAAATTATGTTCTTTGTCCAACCATATAATTACATTACAACTCATACTCAATGCAATCGTTCAAATCAAATAACAGAAGTTAAAAGAAAAGGTAAAATAATTAACTACAAAGGTTGCTAATATAATGTACTAAATTAGCAGAAATGTTTAAACTATCTACAGAGCTTTCGTGATAAAAATGTACATTAATACACATACATATCTGTCTTACTATTATTATAAATCCAAATAAGTATATAGATAGAAATGTTATGCGTGACCAATATATTTAAACTTTTAAATTAGTCGATACATATAGTTCAATCCAATATTAGAGTATGAAAAGGTCACCTCGACTTCATGCCTTAGCACTCTTGTCATTACATGATAAGAGTGGTGTATACGATAAAATCGGAGGGTCCAATTTTCCGTCGTTACGACGCCTTATAAGCACATCTCGAAGGCTCGAGACTACGATCGAGTTTCATCCCTCGAGGGCCATCGGCGCTCGACCTCGAGGTAGTATAGATTGGCGGCTGTGATGAAAAGTGGGGAGTTCCCAAGGCGCGTAGCTAGAGCCGACAAGGTCTGTCAGGCTAGCCTGAGCCCGTATCATAGCATTGATTAGTTGTACCAACTCCATATCTTTGTAATAAATATATTTGTACTATATTTAAATTTTCTCTCTCTTATATAAAGGGGATCCTTGTCATTTTGTAAACATTTGTTGCTCAATGCTCAATACACAAGAACATTCTCTCTGCCCTCTAACATATTCTCTTGATCTCATTACTTCCATTTATTGCTTATTATTGGCCATAAAGAGCCGTCATTGATTTTATTATAGTTGTTAGTCGTCCATCGACCACCCTCGGCGTGACATCAGACTCGATCCCGAGGCCCCAATCTCCAGCTGTTCGGTTCGATCATCATATCGCCTATAAACTATAATCTTGTTTTATCTTGCTTTCTAATCTCTTACTTTAGCTTCCATTGCCTAACAACTAGCGTAAAAATAGATCACGTATTTTTAGAACCACAAAATTAAATTTAATGTAATTACCATTTTCACGGTAAACAAGTGGGTTGCTCTAGTGGTGAGCATCCTCTACTTCTAACCAAGAGGTTGTGAGTTCGAGTCACCCTAAGAGTAAGGTGGGGAGTTCTTGGAGGGAGGGATGCTGAGGGTCTATCGAAAATAGTCTTTCTACCCTAGGATAGAGCTCTACCCCAAGTAGGGGTAAGGTTTGCGTACACACTACACTCCTCAGACACCACTGACCATTCATATTGTAAGACTCTCGCTAATAGGATTATACTATAAGCCTTAAAACTGCAAATCATATTACAACGTTTACTAATAAAACTCCCCTAAAGAACAGTACTATTGATAATTGGATCCAGGATGCCCTCCAAAAAATCAATAGAGCAAGAAAGTTATATGAAAATATTGCGGATGTAGAAGATATGTTTAGATAGTTATATGCTTTTTAATTTTTTTCTTAAAAAATTGTGAATAGAAGTTGAATATTTGAATAGTTTTCACTTCAAATACACGAGTTCGGAATCAAAGCAAGGCAAAATACAACTTGAAGAATCAAAGTAACGTGAAAAGAAATGTAGAACCAAACTACATATAGTACAAGCTTAGAATGCGCTATACCCTCCTGGCCGGGACGTTCCGCGAGGAGGATATAGCGCATGCTAGGCATACATTATATGTAATTTAATTTGGTTCTACATTTTTTTCCATATTACTTTAGTTCTTCAAGTTGCAATTTGCCTTACTTTGATTCCGAACTCTGAAATACACATACAAACTACAATTTCAAACTTAAAAAATATTCGTCATGTTCAAGTTAAATTTTATTCTCAATTTCAAAAAATTAACACCAACTCTGTAAGCTGAAAGACTGTATTTACAAGTCTCAAAAAAGTTGGTGAAAAAAAAAATAGAAAAAGGTTTCATATTCTCAATATCTTTCCACTCATTTTTGTAATTTAAAAATAAAAAAATTTGGATACCCCTTTGAAACATTACGACAGATTCAATTGAGCGGGAAAACCAAAAATTCAAAGACGACAAGCTCTTAACAGATTAGAACACAGTTGAAGAAAAGTCAAAGCTTCAGAAGGCCACAACAATGGCTTCCAAATTCTCCATGGAAGACACCATACAAAGAATAGTAAACGACCTCGAAATGACTCAAACTTCGATTTCAGAATCAACCCTAATTGACCTACAAACCCTATTAGATCACACTCTCAAAACCAAAGACCCATTAGATATTGAAGATTTTTACGATGAATTATCTTCAAGAAAAATCTCACCCACTTCATTAATCAACTCAATTTCTTCAACCATGGACTCAGCACCTCTAAATACTTCACTTTTAGCTTCAAAAGTTTACTTATCTCTACTTCTCACCCCTAATTCCCCCGTTTTCACACTCTTCACTCCCATGGCTTTTCTCTCGCTGCTTCGTTCAATTCGTAAGGGTTTTAAGCCACCCTCTTCGATTTCCTCAAATGGGTCGGGCTCGAATAGTCAAGGGAAGAAGAAGAAAGGGAGGTCCCGGTCCGGTCCGGGTCGAAAAGGAGGAGGGAGAAATGGTGAGGATAGTGAATATGAGAGTGAGTTTGATGTTAGGGTTTTGTTCATTGTGCTTGAGAGGTTGATATTGGTGTTAGGTTTGGTGCATTTGGGTAGGTTTCCGGATTGTTTGAGGAGTTTGGTACAAACTATGGCTGAAATTGCAGTTACAGCAGTTGACTTATGTGGGGGTTATTATGGGAGATTTTGTGATATATGCAATCAGATTATGAGTGAAGTGCTAAAAAATGAACATGGGGATCAAAAGAATTCAGCTGTTGAGGTATTAAAGTCAGTAACACCTTTGATTTTATTGGTTAAATCACCAGCAAAGACTTTAGCTTTGGAATTTGTGGTGAATAGAATGATCATGGGGTTGGCGAAAGAATCCGATGATATAAAAGAAGCAGTTCTGAATTTGCCAAGGTACATTGTGCAAAAGGCACCCGAAAAGGCTGAGGCAAGGGCTGCAGCTGTTGAAGCCATTGTGGAAATGGTTAAAGTTATAGACTTTGAGGATCAAGACAGGTTTGCTAGTTATGTAGTGAAGATGAGCCAAGGGAAACCACAGCTGAGGTTATTAGCTGTGGACCTTATTCCAGCTTTAATGATGTCGTTAAATGATCCGTTCGGGTGGGATTTGGATGTTGAGGTTGAGAATCCTTGGGGTTTGAGTTGTTTGGAGGCGTTGATTCAGCGTTGCTCTGATGTAACTGCTGGAACAAGGGCTCGGGCTTTGACGAATTTGGCTCAACTGGTTGGGTTCTTTTCGGGGAATGATAAGGGAAGAGCATTGTTGAAGAAGTTTCTGGGGTTTGACTCAGTTGGAAACGAAATGCCCGAAAGTTTAATGAATGGTATTTTGAAGAAACGGTGTATGGACGAGAAGGCTGCAGTCAGAAAGGCTGCTCTTCTTGTAATATCTAAGTTGACATCCTTTTCGGACAGTGCTCCAGATGAAGATTTTCTTAAGACATTGGGCATGTCATGTTCTGATCCACTTGTTAGCATAAGGAAAGCTGCAATTTCAGCTCTTTCAGAGGTTAAGTGATTTATGTGCAATTTATATTGTTACTATACTGACTTATTCTGATTAAGCAATCTAGCTAAATAGGTGATGGGCAATATTTCTATAATGGAGAGATTTGACTTCAGAATTTAGTGCCAGAGAAGTTGAAACTGTTCTACTTTGGCAAGACACATTGGTTCATAGCAAGTTATACATGTTAAAAATTTCCAGTCGTATTAATAACGATTAGTTTGAAATTCAGGCTCAGTTAATTTATTGGTGTTGACGTTGATAACAGTTAAAATACCTCCATTTAGTTTCTTGTGTTCCCTGGATCATCGCTCAGATATGTTGAGTACAAATTAGGGGTGATATTATTATGCAGCTTGTGATTAGTTCTGGTTACACTTCCCTAGACATGCTTAATTCTAATTTCTAACTTCCACTTCTTTAACTGGGAGTGGAGATGCCGTTGATCCAGAGAAAGAAAAAAATACATTACACTACCATTATCTCTACATGGTCATGTAGCAAACTGCTGAGTGATATGAACTTCTCCGCTTATTTGAGGAAAGAAATACCAGTGTCAATTAATGTATTTGTTCTTCTGCATTTATCAGATTATTCACTATGCTCTGCATTCATTTTTGTGGTATAGCATCTATTACTTAGTTTGATCTCAATTGACGTCTACATTTGCTTTACAGGCATTTAGGATATTCACAGAAAGAAATGTAGTTAAGGAGTGGCTACATTCCATTCCTCGTCTAATAGCTGATAATGAATCTAGCATACAAGAAGAGTGCGAGAATCTGTTCCTAGAATTGGTTCTTGATCGGATTTCTAGAGTTGGATCCAGCAATTCCGTGAAGCATGCATCTGACAGTAGTTCAAATGGCAAGGCAGCAACTATAGAGATGGAAAAGGAGTTGTTGTATCCTCAAGGAGTCCTAGGTATATTGAGAGAGATATGCGATGGAGAGGTGACACCATGGGTGAAGAAGATCTGCACAAGTTTAGGAAAGAAGAAAAAACTCAAACCTAAGATTGTAATTACACTTCAAAAGATCATAAGGTCATCTGAATCTCTGTGGTTGAGCAATTCCATGCCAATAGATAAGTGGACAGCTCCTCCAGGTGCTTGGTTTCTACTCTCAGAGGTGTCAGCATACCTTTCCCGAGCTACGGATTGGGAATTCCTCCATCATCATTGGCAGATCCTTGACAAGTATAAAGCCACTGGTGATCATGATAGCGAGGAAGGGCTAAATACAACATCAAACACTTTTTCATGGGCTGCAGATCGTGTATATCTTTTGCAAACAATCGCTAATGTTTCGTTGGATCTGCCTCCTGAGCCTGCGGCAGATCTGGCTCATAACCTTCTTCAACGTCTAGAGGAGTTTAACATGCATCCGACAGAGGTATCTGCTATCAGTAGTATCTCACATTATACTTTCATGTGCCCTGCCCTCCTTGCCATTGATAAGGGATTATATGTAATTTGCATGTGAGTTCCTTCAGCGGACTTCAAACAAGGTTGACAAATGTCTTAATAATCTAAGTGCTTCATTTAGCTTAATTGGTTGCCTGCACTTTGATTTCAGTTAGCTTTTTTCTTGAAAGGAAGCATTGATACGAAAGTGCTTGAATATGTTTCTGTTTTCTGCTTTCCTGAACTTTCAACTTTTAAATGCCTTACCTCTAGCAATCGATATGTTGCTCAGTATTTTGGAAATTCCACTTGCTACTATGGTATACTAGCGAGGGAAATGCCTAGAAACTTTTGATTTACAGAGGACAATTGATGTGCATATGAATTTGTTTTATTACTTGGTGTAGAAACTTTGCAAAATAAGATATGTTGTTTACTACACTCTGAAACTTCAAAGGAGTAGAACCGAGCTTTTATTATTAGTAAGCCTACTTCAACTGTGAAACAATAGGACATCAAATGCAGTTCACAAATGGGAGAGAACTTGGTTGATTGTGTGCATTATATCAACTTCCAACAATGATTATTGTAGTTTGACAGCACAATTAGCAGTTTTGGTGGATAGAAAACAATCAAATTGCAAATGCAAACATGTGAATGTTGGCTTGACTGTGGCAGGTTAGTGCTCACCTGAACGCACTCAAAACTTTGTGCAAGAGGAAGGCTCTTAACCCTCAAGAGGCTGATTGCCTTGTTATGAAATGGGTAAATCAGCTATTATCCAAAGCTTCTAGAATTCTTGATGCGTACATGTCAAAGAGTATGGAAGAACAGGGAAATGATATCTTTCTCACACCATTTGGGGGTACGACTGGCAAGGGAAAAAGAACAGTGGCATCACACTCTAAAACACTACAACAAACAATGACTGCAGTTCATACTATTGGATCTTTAGTTATTATTTGTCCTTCAGCTAATGTATCAACCGTTGTTCCCATTTTACACACGATCATTACTTCCGGTACCAGTAGCACTAGACCTAAGAAACCAGCAGAGCCTTCCATTTCCATAAAGCAGACTGCTCCTTCCTTATATGTTCAAGCTTGGCTAACCATGGCCAAGATCTGCCTCGCTGATGGAAAACTTGCAAAGCGCTATATTCCTCTGTTTGTCCAGGTATGGCTTGTTCTGACAGTGCTCTATATTCAAGGTCTCTAAATGACTCAAAAAAGAAAAAAACTACTATTGCAGATTGTTGACCATTTGCACGTGAATGGAAATGAAAATATGTCACTGTGATTGATTTTCTAGGTATTTATTGAAGGTGAATATACAATTACATTTACATGTGATCACTGTTACTAAGTTCTTTTAGCTACAAAGAGGGAGAAATGTGTTCGATGAAACTGGGATCTTTGGTTCATACGGATTAGGATTCTGCCCATGCAAAAAAGTTGCTTTAGGGCTCGGTTGGTACGAGAGATAAGGGATAGTTAATCCCGGGATTAATTTTGAGATGAGTTTGTCCCACGTTTGGTTGGGATAAAATCGTGTTATAACTAATCCTGGGATTAGTTATCCCGGGATTGGAGTATTTTTTTTATCCCTATGGGAGGGTGGGATAACTAATCCTGGGATAATTAATCATGGGATAGCTTGTTTCCCAACCAAACGACCTCTTACAGTATAATTTCTGCTACTGACATTTTCCCCTATTATTGTGTTTTCCAGGAGCTTGAAAAGGGTGATTGTGCTGCCCTCCGCAACAACATAGTTGTAGTCATGGCAGATTTCTGGGTACGGTACACTGCTCTAGTTGACTGGTGAGTCCATTGGCATTCATAAGCATGTCTATATCAGCTTAGCGAATATAGCTTCCCCTGACATAATTTGTGTACAATTGTTAATCAAAAAGTTACCTACCAAAGATCACCAAAAGTCTACGTGATTCATCTGAAGTTGTTAGAAGGCAGACATTTATACTTCTATCCAGACTTTGCCAGGTACGTCCTTATCTTCTCAAGTCATTCTCTTTCTAAGTTTTAGGCAAGCTCTGGATTATCTTTTGCTAACTGTGATCTGTCGTCTCTTGTACTCAGAGAGACTATGTCAAGGTGAAAGGAGTACTTTTCTTTCGGTTCCTGTTATCTCTTGTTGATGAATCAGAGAAGATAAGACAATTGGCTGATTATCTATTTGGAAATATATTAAAAGGTTGAATCTCTGTAAAGTTTTGCAATTAAAAATATATCTGACTGCTAAACTAATTATTCCCCTTTTTTGCAATTTCGCTGCAGGTAAAGAACCACTTTTAGCCTATAATAGTTTTGTAGAAGCCATGTTTGTGCTGAATGACTGCAACCCTCATACCGGATGTAGCAATCCTCAGAATTCACGAAATGAAACACGGCTTTTTTCTATACGGTAAGCATGTTGTCTTTTGTTATAATCTGGTCATTAACAAGAAACTCCTCTAACTTTTACTTTTGTGCCAGAGGAAATGATGAGAAGTCGAGGTCTTCAAGAATGCACATTTATGTGACATTGTTAAAACAAATGGCTCCAGCACACGTACTAGCCACATTTGCCAAAATATGTGCCGAGATCCTTGCTGCTGCATCTGATGGTTTGCTTAGTATTGACGATGTGACTGGACAGTCTGTTTTGCAGGTATCAATTCCTAACCAATGACCTCAGCCCCCATAAATAGAAAAAATGAAAAGGACTTCTGGCCTTTAGATATAGTGCATATCACCTTAGGTGCGGGTATATGCTTTAAATTTGTAGAAGAACTTTTAATATCATTACTATATTTTTATTGTTGCTACTATATATATATATATATATATATATATACACACACACACACACATACATACATATAAAACTTATTTTCACTACTACTTTACTATTATCTTATTTTGGCATTGATGATGATATGAGTTGAGCTCAAAGAAATAAATGAGGATTCATATCACTGACCCCAGCTTTGTTTGGGATTGAGGCATAGTAGTAGTAGTAGTAGTTGCTGCTGTTGTATATCACCTAAAACCATAGTCCATGGTCTTTCCTTAATTTTGGAGTTTGACTACAATAGAAGATTTTATCTTGTGCTCCGTACTACTGAGCTTAAATCTCATGTTGTTTGTGAGAGGATTATGAGGATTCCTTCACCAATTGGAGAAATTTTGTTGGTAAATAAACTTGTTTTGATACTCAGGTGCAAATTTTGTTGTGATCAGGACGCTTTCCAAGTTCTTTCTAGTAAGGAGATACGAATTTCCTCTAGCCGCGGGTCAACCTCAGAATCAGCGGACGTGGAAGAAGAAGGGGCAGATGGAGGAGCATCCTCAGCAGCAAACGGAAAAGCAATAACACAAGCAGTCAAGAAAAGCTTAATCCAGAATACAATCCCCATCTTTATAGAGTTAAAACGTCTACTCGAGAGCAAAAACAGTCCTCTTACTGGTTCTCTCATGGAATGCCTTAGGAACCTTCTCAAGGATTACAAGAATGAGATTGATGACATGTTGGTTGCTGATAAACAACTCCAGAAAGAGCTCATTTACGACATGCAAAGATATGAAACAATGAAGGCAAAATCAGCTGCTGCCGAAGCAGTTGCAACCATGCAAAGATCAGAGCTTTATCGCTCGCCAAGTAATCCTAAAGCAAATTCAAGCTTCAGAAACAAGAAATCTGATGAGGGAAATACAAAAATAGCTTCAGCCGTGGCAGATGCAGTGGCGGCTGTCGCAGCTCGGTCAGTGCTCAGGGAAGTGAATAAAGGAACATTAACTCCTCCACTTAGTGCAATGAAGACACCTAGGCTCAAGTCTAACTCAGGTGGAACATTTAGTAGAAGAGACATGCCTGCTGAAGTGATTGAGTCTTTAAGGAGAAGGCCAACTTTTGATTCTGATGAAGAAAACTGATTTCTCATTCCATATACATTAATGGAAATTAGTAGCTCAAATCCTTTTGCAATGTAACTGTAGCTAACTTTTTGCCTTTCTTTTCCAAGAGGAAGAAGGCATTGTAAATAGTTTTGTAGCTCAGTATATGATGCTGAAACAGTCCTTATTAACAAAAAAACATCTCCACGGCTAAAATGGTCATATGGTATTTCTTTTCTTGATTTAAATTATTCAAATACTCTTAATAACAAGGTGAAGAGCACTTGAAATAAGGTTAAAAATTAGAAATAAAATCTTAAGGCTTCATAAAGAATTTATCAACTACACAACTTAGAGGTTGTTTGGTTGGGAAATAAATTATCTTAGGATAATTAATCCTGGGTTTGTCATCCTACCTCCCAATCTCCCACAGGGATAAGAAAAACAGTACAATCCTGGGATAAGGAATCCTCAGATTAGTAATACTGCAATTTTATTCCCACCAAATGGGATAAACTCATTTCAAATTTAATCCTGGAGTTAATTATCCCTTATCACTTGTACCAAATAAGCCTTTACTTTAAAATAAACACTAGTCAGTTGGAATTATTTAATTATAAATGTAATTAACCATGTGTAAGCTATTCTATTAGGAAAAAAAGTTAAAATAATGTTTATTTATATAAATCTTTTGTTGTACTTCTATATTCTGGAATGCAAGGTAAGACTTCATATAATAGATTCGATGTGATCACACTTTTTTCAAAATTATGCATAACAGAAGCTTAGTGCAACAAGTTATTTTTTAAAATAAAATCTTCAAATATAGTACACATACAAATATCTATCTATATTATTTATTTAAAAAGATAAACAAAAATAAATATCATCAAATGTATATATTATTAACAAGAGAGAAAAAAGCCCTCTCCTTAAGCCAAGTGACATCCTTAAAATTAGTCACATGTAACATATTAAGAGCCCGTTTGACTTAGCTGATAAGCATTAAGTGCTGAAAAACACTTTTAAGTGTTAAAACTGATTTAAAAAATAAGCAGTTATTTGTTTGGATAAAAGTGCTGAAATTAATAATATGCACTTGAAGAACTGGGTATACGAAGAGTTTTGTTTTAAAAGGAAATATTTTAGGGATAGAATAGTAATTATTTTGGTCAAACTTAAAGTGCTTATAAGCTGAAATTTGATATGTTGGTGGAGACCAACTTACGGCTTTTGACTTATTTTTGGCTTATAAGCACTTAACTTATAAGCACTTTTGATTTTACCAAACGCGTTGATAAGCCAAAAAGTGCTTATAAGCCAGTTTGACCAGCTTATAAGCTTTTAGCCAAACACCCTCTAACTAATTAACTATTACTCCCTCCGGTCCAAAATAAGTGATTTTTTTGGTTGTTTTCACACATATTAAGAAATTCACCTTTTAACATTAATTAGCAATGAAATTACCATATTAACCTTGATTGTCTCTTCACATAAACACTCCTAACACATACTCCAACATTAATTACTCCAAGGGCAATGTAGGAAAAAAATAATTAATTCATTCTTGAAATCTGGAAAAATCACTTATTTTGGACCACAAGAAAAAAGCCAAAAAATCACTTATTTTGGACGAGAGGGAGTAACTAATAACTAATTCAACCATGTGGCATAACCAGAAAAAACCACATATAAATTATTTCTTAATTAATTAATACTAAATAACTAAATCCAAATATTGGAAATTTTACTATATAATGGATAAAAATATTATTGATAAATTTAAACAATTTAATAAATTCGAATATTAATTTCAAATAATATAAATATTTATTTCAAGATTAAAAAATCACACATTGAGCTATATTACATTAAAGGATATAAATGGATAACGGTATTAAATAAAGAGGAAAGTTAATGAAGGTCACATAAAAGCATGACATACTATATATTAGGTAATGTAATAGCAATAATCTATATCTATATATAATAAAAGGAGAAGTAAAGCTACCATATTAAGCCACGTCTATATATGATAAAAGGAGAAACAAAGTTACCATATTAAGCTAAATGGCATAACCATAAGATGACAAATGTAAATTTTTGGGACAAAGCTCCAAAAAAAAGTTGAGGTATTAAAATTATTTTATAATAAAAAACGAAAAAAAACTACCCATTCAAATTGGGGAGTAGTTTCAAATTGGAGTTTTAAAATTATTTTAAATTAAACAAAAACGAAAATAAGAGAAAATAAAAAATTACCAATTCAAATTGGAGAATAGTTTCAAGTTGGAATTTTAATATTATTTTAAAATAAAAAAAACGAAAATAAGAGCAAATAAAAAACTACCAATTTAAATTGGGGAATAGTTTCTTCTAATAGTAGTGTGTGTGTATTCATAAAAAGATAAATAAAATAATTATATGATACCAAGTGACATATCCATAAGATGACAATGTAGAGTTTTAGGACAAAACTAAAAAAAAGTTGAAGCTTTAAAAATATTTAATTATAAAAACGAAAATATTAAATAAAAAAATTTACCTATTCAAATTGGAGAATGGTTTCAAGTTGGGGTTTAAAATTATTTTTAAAAATATATATATATATATATATATATTATAAAACTCATTATCAGTTTGTTTTGAACATTGTTCCTAATTATAGGGTTCATGATCCTCTTCAGACCCTCTCTCTATATATATGTGTGTGTGTGATTCCAAGTGGCATAACCATAAAATGGCAAGTATAGATTTTTAGGACAAAAATAAAGTTGAAGTTTTAAAATTATTTTAAAAAAAAAAACAATTTAATTTGTGTTCTAGATCGCTTTGATGGAACTAAAAGGAAAGTTTTTACCGAGACACCGGTCATGTTAAGCGAATAGTCCTGTCAAGCAAACCCAAAACCCGAATACTCGGCTACAACTTCTTTCAACGGGACGTCCGATTATGAAATCATAACCCGGGCTTTTTGTCTGGACTACTGTATTGCCTGGATTCTGTAGTCTCAAACTTAGAATCGTTGGGTGATACAATTGTTAACGATAACAAAATATGTTCACAGTAGCGTATTGTGCTTTAAGTTCAACACAAAATTATTTAGCCTATCATTTAGGCTAAATGAATCCTAATATAAGAGGAATTAACAAAAATTAGCAATACCTGGATAAGTCGAGGTTGTGGATAGATCTTTTTTGAATTTTATTCAAAAATTTTATAAATAAAAACTGTGTACGTTGTTTCCAAAAGAGAAAACTTATGAAATTAAATTTCTAAAAAGAAAAGCCCGTTCCTAACTGAATCCGATAGGATCCTTATATAATGGATCCTTATTCTAACAACTTTAAATAATGTGCCCGAACGTTATAAGGCGGGCCTCTGTCTCGCGACCCATTTTCTGAACAACCCGTGACCGTCACCTGATCACTAAACTTGACTGAGAGAAGCATGTACGCTTATCAAATATATTATAACTTTAAACTTTATATGCAACAAGACAATACTTTAATCAAATAGTTTCAATTAATTTAAATATCTACAATAAACTAACTCCAAAACTTTATCATAGTAACCACTAAATATTGCTAAGTTATTATAAAAACATCTGAATCTTAACTCATCTACTGTCTATGAAGCCTCTATTTGATAAACTGATACACTGTTCAGGACATGAGATTGTCTAGCTAGTTTTCCAAGTAAACAAAGAAATAACTAAATAAATATGACTCAAAGGAATACTCTACGAACAAAAGCAGAGCTCACCAATAGCTCACCGTAGACCAACGTAAGTTTCCAAAAGAGAACGACAGTACCATCCATTGTACTTAGTGAGTCTCAACGATAGGGGAGGAAACTTTAATAAAATATACATTACGAGTAAGGATTCTAAATGCATGAAAAACATAAAGCTTCTAAGAACAATTCTAAAATAATTTCATAATAGTAGTTTATGAATATTCTAAAAGAAATTCTTTTAGTTTTCTTTCTTATGAAAAAAATACTTCACTCTATACTTCGGGTGTTCCAACTATCTTGACTTAATTTTATCTCGGTCACCGTATGATCGGCACGGGTTCGATCCCAACATGATCGAATAGTCCCAATCCACGAGGTGCCACTCGCTTCATGGTTCTCAGCGCTCATGTGTCATACCTTAGATGGCTAGGTAAATTCTCAGCAACGAGACCCTCGGTTCGTGTGCTCCCTACTTTGGCACAAGTAGTTTCAGGAAGTCAACGCCTTGATCAGGACTATCGGCCTGGACGATGACCCCTTCTCAAAATAGATGATACTCCTAAAATCTTCTCTTTCTAAAACTTATTCTTGTGACTTTTCAAGTCTAAATCTTTTCTGGAACATCCTATACATACTCATACTGGTATCCTTAAATGTAAAGCATGAAATAAACATTCAAAAGTATTTCTAAAGATTCTTGCTTCTTCACGAATTTTCAATATGAAAATGGCATGTAAGAATAACAAAAAAAACTTAAAATTTATGCACATATATCATAATAAATTATCTAAACTTTAGCTAGAACAATTCTAAGTTGATACGTACTCACTCATTCCAATTAAGTACATATTAACTCTTTTAAGAAATTTATCAAATACTGTGTATGCGTGCTTTTGTGAGTTAAACTACTTTAGTAAAGAGTTATATTAACTCACCTCAAAACTCCTCGAGCCAATACATAGGCCCAGTCCAATTTATACCCGTCAAATAATCGATTCTACAATAACCAGCGCATTTTAATCAATTTTAAAGTTTCACACCTAGATATGAAATTTAATATTGATACAGAGAAAGAAGGGAATTAACTACTCAATTTTTACCTACTACTACTTTAGGATAATTGATAATAGAGAATTTTATATACCTGAGTTCAAGAATTAGTTATTCGTAAAGAACCATAGAATTTTTGTTGCCTGCGTGAATAGTCTACTGCCTCTGTTTTTTTAGCAAACAGAATGTTAATTCTGTTTTGTTCTTATAAGGCTATTACGCCTCTTGACTTCCAACAACCCTTAATGGGCTTAGGCTTGGCACGTACTTCTATTATTGTGTTTCTCTTTTCTATTTTTTTGACTTAACTATTATTTAGTTATACCTACTTTTTTAAAATTATTAATATTTCCCTAATTGTATATTCAATTATTTATAAATATAGAAGTAACTCAAAAATCAATCACAAGAGTTTAAATCCGTAATAGAAGTATAATTTAAAATTAAAAAAATTAAATTCTATATTTCGCGTGTGTTGAAACTTCTATATATTTGAGGAGTGTTACAATCTTCCCTCCTTAAAAACATTCGTCCTCGGATGTTGCTAGGACCTTATTCATAAGCTAACAATCATTCCATAGGTCCTTGAACTTCTTAAGTTTTCTTAGCATTACTCACTTTCCCAAAGGACTCAAAATTTTGGCTAACTCCCTAAATTTTCAAAAATTTCGGCAGAGTTTTCCTTGTAAATTGGACTATCCAAAAAACTATCCCTGTCACAAATACCAAAACTACACCAACCACAACCAAATATACCATAACAAGCCATTTATAGGCACCATACATAGATCATAAACTAATTACTCACACTCCGGCAAGGAGGTACCACAATAACCAACCAAAATCTATAGCACAACACTTCAACAAAAAGTAAATAACTTTAATAATTAAAAATACTCTGGCACGGTGCTAAATTATTTAATAACTAAATATACTCTGACAGAAACTAAATTTATTCAATAACTATGTATAATCTAGCAAGGACATAAACACATGCTAATTTTTATTTAATAAATGAAATATAAATGTCAAGCCAAACCTAGGTTCACATACCTTGTTCCTCAAATAAATAAGAATACTTCTTCTTCATATCCTCCTCGAGCTCCCACATAGCCTCTTTTAAATCATGATTACTCCACCAAACTTTTACTGATGCTATATATTTTGTTCTCAACTTTCTTACTTGCCTATCGAGAATTTCTATAGGTACCTCTTCATAAGTCAAGCCTTCTTTTCGGCATGCATTATATGTGACTTATCATGAATGTACTTTCTAAGCATAGACACATGAAAGACAGGATGAACAAAGGACAATTCAACGGGCATCGCTGGTTCATAAGCCATTTTCTTCTTCTTTTCTATAATCTCATAAAGTCCGATAAACCTAGGACTAAGTTTTCCTTTCTTACGGAACCTCGTAACTCCTTTCATTGGTGAAACTTTCAAAATGCCCTGTCACCAACCATGAACTCCAAGTCACGATGCCTCTTGTCAGAATAGGACTTTTGACGACTCTGAGCCGCTTTCAGCCTTTCTCTGATTAGCTGTACTTTCTCTAAGGCCTCACAAACAAATTCTGGACCAATCAATGGCACCTCTGCTGGTTCAAACCAACCCACTAGAGATCTACATCTTCGCCCATACAACACTTCATAAGGAGCCATATCAATGATGGCTTGATAGTTGTTACTGTAAGCAAATTCTATAAGTGGCAAGTGATCATCCCAATAACCTCCAAAATCTATAACACATACTCGCAACATATCTTCGAGAGCCTGAATGGTCCTTTTTGCCCGACCATCGGTATTTGGATGGAAAGCGGTGCTCAAATTGACCTTGGTACCTAATCTTTTCTGAAATGCCTGCCAAAAATGCGCCGTGAACTGAGGGTCTTTGTTAGATATGATTGAAACTGGAGTACCATATAATCAAACTATTTCTTTGATGTACAATTATGCATACTGCTCTGCGGAATCTGTCGTCTTTACTGGTAGGAAATGCGCGTAATTTGTCAGTCGGTCCGCAATAACCCAAATTGAATCATGCTTACGGTATGTGCGAGGCAGACCTACTACGAAATCCATATTAATCATCTTCCATTTCCATTGTGATATCTCTATATATTGTGCTAGACCACCAGGCCTCTGATGCTCGGTTTTGATTTGCTGGCAATTCAAACATTTGGCCACATGATCTACTACCTACTTCTTTATGCCTTTCCACCAATACAACTCTTTCAAGTCCAGATACATTTGATAGTACCTGGGTGGATAGAGTACCTCGAACTGTGAGATTCTTCCATTATGGCCTTCCTAAGACCATCTACATTAGGCACACATAACCGATCATTCAACTTCAAAAATTCATCACTTCCTAGAGTGAAAGCAGTGGTTTCTTTCAATTAATTTAAATATCTAAACTAAACCAACTCCAAAACTTTATCGTAGTAACCATTAAAATACTGCTAATTTATTATCAAAAACATCTCAATCTTAACCCATCTATTGTGTCTATGAAACCTCTATTGATAAACTGACGTACTGCTTAGGACATGAGATTGCCTGGCTAGTTCTCCAAGTAAAAAAAGAAATAACTAAATAAAGGTGACTCAAAGGAATACTCCACGAACAAAAGCGGAGCTCACCAATAGCACTGGAAGAGAGGGAAGTCCTAACCAGTAGCCTGCTCGCCTGCAAAACCAGTTCCTACATTGTACCGTAAACCAACGTAGGTACCAAAAAAAAAACGTCAGTACCATCCATTGTACTCAGTGAGTCTCAACGACAAGAGACGAAACTTTAATAAAATATAAATTATGAGCAAAGATTCTAAATGCATGGAAAACATAAAGCTTTTAAGAACAATTCTGAAATAATTTCATAATAGCAGTTTATGAATATTCTAAAAAAAATTCTTTTCTTTTTCTTTCTTATGAAAAAAAATATTTCACTTTATACTTCGGGAGTTCCAACTATCCTGACTTAATTCTGTCTCAGTCACCGTGTGATCGACATGGGTTCGATCCCAACCTGATCGAATAGGCTCAATCCACGAGGTGCCACTCGCTTCATGGTTCTCAGCGTTCATGTGTCATACCTTAGATGGCTAGGTAAATTCTCAGCAACGAAACCCTAGACTCATGTGCTCCCTACTTTGGCACAAGTAGTTTCAGGAAGTCAATGTCTTGATCAGGACCCTCAGCTTGGACGATGACCCCTTATCAAAATAGAGGATACTCCCAAAAATCTTTTCTTTCTAAAACTTCTTCTTGTGATTTTTCAAGTCTAAATCTTTTCTAGAATATCCTATACATACTCATACTGGTATAAATATATAAAGTAAGACGGAACAAAAATATCACAGTAATGTATAGACTGAATTTAAACAGAAGAAAATCACAGAAAGGATAACAGTACATTACACAAAGATAACAACAGGGGATCTCCCGAGATACCGTCTCGTAGTCCCAAATGTACATGTACTTGGGGATCTCCCGGAATACCATTCCGTAGTGCCAAAATAAATACGTAGGGGGGTCTACTGGGATACCGTCCCATAGTCCTAAAGTAAATGTGCAGGGGATCTCCCAGAATGCCGTTCTGTAGTCCCAAAGTAAATATGCAGCTCAAACAATGGAAATAACGACTACAATACGAAATCCTACAATTTAGACCAATTACAAGTCAAGGAAGAAGCATGGAATTCACTAAGCATGTTGTACAAAGTTCAGATAAGCAATTAAGGCACATAGACATGCTATTCTAAACTAAACAGGAAAACTACATATGCTAGTATAACTCAATTAAAGCGAAACAGATTATTACTCAGTGAAAAACGGAGTTTTACAATAAATAGCCCGAGTACGCACTCGTCACTTCACGTACATGATGCTCACATATCAAAACAGTACCAAATCTTAAGGGGAGTTCCCCCATACAAGGTTAGGCAAACCACTTACCTCGAACCAAGCTTAAATCAATCCGGTAACAATACTTTTTCCACTAATATCTGACTCCAAATGGCCCAAATCTAGCCAAAATCAATTACATACCATAAATATAACTATAAGAAACTAATCTAATTAATGAAATCAAAGCTATGGCAAGAAATTAGAAAATCACCCCAAAAAGTCTCTTCGGGACCACGTCTCGAAATCGGGTAAAATTTATAAAGTACGAACACCCATTTACTCATGAGTCTAACCATACAAGATTTACTCGAATCCAACCTCAAATTACCTTCCAAAACTCAAAATTTTAGTCTATGAAGTTTCTACCATTTCCCCCCCAAATTTCCAACTCAAATCCCTAATTAGATGATTAAAATAGCAATAGATTGATGAAATATAGCCCAATTCGAGTTAGAATCACTTAACCCAACAATCTTCTCGAAGAAACCTCGAAAAATCGCCTCACACCGAGCTCTCAAAGTCCCAAAATTAAAATGGGAATCAAACCCTCGAATTTTTTTTTTCTGCCTAGTTATTCCGCATCTGCGGCTGCGGACCTACCACCACATTTGCGTCACTGCACCTGCAAAATTCCCGTTGCAGGTGCGGATTCCACTTAAAAACTCAACGTCCGCTTCTGTGATCAAAGGATCGCACCTGCGTGTGCGCACCTGCGGAGGCTTGTCTACTTCTGCGGTCCTTCACCGCTTCTGCGATCACTCTAACACATCTGCGGGCATCGCAGATGCGGAATCCACCTCGCACCTGCGACCCCTGGCCACTCCTCCATTTTTCACTTCTGCACTTGACTCTCCGCACGTGCGGTCCCGCACCTGCTATCTCCCTACCGTAGGTGCGAAAAAACCAGATGCCTGAAGACTTCAGCAACAACACAAATCCAACTTTTGATCCGTTAAGTACCTGAAACTCACCCGATGTCCCCGGGACCTCAATCAAATATACCAAGAAGTCTTAAACACCATACAAACTTACTCGAGTTCTCAAGTCACATCAAACAATGCTAAATCACGAATCACTCTCCAATTTAAACTTAAGGAACTTAAAACTTTAAATTTCTACAACCGATGCCGAAACCTATCAAACCACATCCGAATTATCTCAAATTTTGCACACAAGTCATATTTAATATTACATACCTACTCCAACTTCCGAAATCGGAATCTGATCCCGATATCAAAAAGTCCACTGCCGGTCAAAATCTCCAAAAATTCAACTTTCGCCATTTCAAGCCTAACTAAGCTACAGACGTCCAAAATACGATCCGTACACGCCCTTAAGCCCAACATCACCCAACAGAGCTAAGGAGTCAACGATATTTCATTCCTAAGTCATCTTCACATAGTTCTGGCTACGATCCAAATCCTAAGACTTAAGCCTCCGTTTAAGGACTAAGTGTCCCAAAACACTCCAAAAACCAAAACAAAACCTCCCGACAAGTCATTACACATGCTTTTATGAGTTAAACCACTTTAGTAAAGAGTTATATCAGCTCACTTCAAAACTCATCGAGCCAATACGTAGGCCCCAGTCCAATTTATACCCGTCAAACAATTAATTCTACAACAACCGGTGCATTTTAATTAATTTTAAAGTTGCACACCTAGACATGAAATTTAATGTTGATACAAAGAAAGAAGAGAATTAACTATTCAATTCTTACCTACTACTACTTCAGGATAATTAATAATTGGGAATTTTATATACCTGAGTTCAAGAATTAGTGATTTGTAAAGAACCCTAGAAATTTTGTTGCCTGCGTGAATAGTTAGTTGCCTCTATTTATTGAGCAAACAAAATGTTAATTCTGTTTTGTTCTTATAAGGCTATTATGCATCTTGACTTCCAACAACCCTTTATGGGCTTAAGCTTGACACGTGCTTTTATTATTGTGTTTCTCTTTTATTTTATTTTTTTGACTTAACTATTATTTAGTTATACCTACTTTTAATAATTAATAGTATTAAAATTATTAGTATTCCCTTAATTATATATCCAATTATTTATAAATATAGAAGTAACTCAAAAATCAATCATAAGAGTTTAAATATGTAATAAAAGTATAATTTTAGAGTTAAAAAATAAAATTCTATATTTAGCGTATGTTGAAACTTCTCTAGATTTGAGGAGTGTTACACTCTGCTTTATTAAAGAATCTCTTTATAAAAGTTGTCTGTCTTCACTACCCTAATAATACACAAGGTGCGACTTCTCATTCTTTTTCTTTACCTTCATTATTTTTTGGTATTGGTGGAAGATTCTTCCACAATTGTCTTGAAGTGTTATTGCAAATAAGCTTCAATATCAATTTCTTAAAGTGTTGTTACAGAACACAAATGGTATCAGAGCCATATGAAGGAGTAGTAATAGTTACTAAGTTCAACACATAGTTTTATAATGAATATCATTAGGAAACATGCTACTATTAAAAATAGTAGGAAAGAGGAATATGATATATGCCACAACAATTAGATTGTCTTAATAAATGGATGATTTCAAAGATTCAACATAAGGTCTTATATATATATATAAATAAATAAAGTTAAGTAAAATAATTATATGATGCCAAGTAGCACAACCATAGATAATGTAGATTTTTAGGACAAAATTATGGAAAAGTTGGAGTTTTAAAATTATTTGATAATAAAAAATAAAAATATATATAAAGAAATTACCTATTTAAATTTGGCAGTCTTTATAAATTGAAGTTTTAAAATAAAAAAATAAAAAATAAAAATCTACCAATTCGGTGCAACTTTGTAGGTAATTTTCACGCGGATCTAAAATTTTAAAGGATAGGCACAATTTTTATTTAAATAAAAAAAGAAAATGAAAAATAAAAAAAAAGACACAAAGAAATTAACTTACCTAGAATTAACTAGGGATGGTTTAGGTTAATTAATTTCTTAGTTTTTTTTAAAATCATATTATTTTTTCTTTTTAAAATAAAAAGTCTATTTATTTATTAAAATTCAGACAATATTATTAACAGAATAAAATTTAAAATAAAATATATTTCAAGTATAACAAAATATATATCTTTTATTATATTAAAAGGAGAGTATCACATAAAAATAATAAATAAAATAATATGCTAATAAAAATTTGTATTAATAATATTGCTAAATATTAGATAATATAATACGGAAAAATACAGAACAAAAAAGTTATTCACGATTATATAAGTCTCCTTTAATTTAATAGATATTTTATTATTGGATATATCATATTGATAAATAGGAGGCGTATTGAAATTTATTAAAGCAATACGATTTAATATGTTTAAACTCATAATTTTACTTAATTATTATTTTTTAATATTGATCGGGCACTGGTTGAGTGATGTGGCGCGTGTGAATTGGTTCGACTATAAAGACCTCAAATCTGCTCACAACTCTTCACATAGTTATCATTTTTACCTCTTGGCGACTCTCCAAAGAAGAAGAAACACCAGTTTTCTTTTCTCCGTCTGCCCGTCGGTCGGTCGTTCTTCAGACATCATTTCCGATAGAAGGTGAGTTTTATTAATTTCCTAGTCGATATTCATTTGCAATTCAATTTCATACAATTCAAGCCCTAATTTTCAATATCTCATCGATTTTTTTTGCTTCATTACTTTTTTTATATTTGAATTTGAGCAATTGGATAGGTATTTTCGTAATTAGGAAAATTGAATTTGCGATCGCGACTTTCTGTGTGTATTGTGATCCATAATAGAATAAGCAATTTTCAGTGGATTTAATTCATTTATTGACAATTCAAGCTCTAATTTTCTGTATCTCTTCGATTTTTTATGCTTCATTACATGCTTGCGTGTGATTTTGAGTAATTGTTGGTATTTTGGTAATTAGGAGAATTGAATTGCAATAGTTGCTTGTCTGTGTTTTCTGATAGAATGTGTATTTTCAGCGGATTTAGTTCATCTGTAGTAAAGTTATAAACAATTCAAGCCCTAATATTTAATATCTAGTTGATTTTTTGCTTCATTACACATTCGTCTGTGATAACTTTGAGTAAGTATTATTTATTTTAGCAATCAGGTGTATTGAATTGCAATCTCTGCTTCCGTGAGTATCACGATTTCTGTTTGAATGTTTATTTTTCAGTGAATATGCATATTTGCAAGCCAATTCTAAGCTATTCAAGCCTCTATGTGTCAATATTCCATCAATATTTTGCTTTATTACATGTTTTTTGGTGTGAATTTTCGGCGTTTTAGTAATTAGACAAATTGAATTGAGCTCATTGCTTTTCTATGAGTATTGTGATTTATAATAAACTGTCTATTTTTCGTGGACGTTCGTTCATTTGCAGTGCAATTTTAGACAACTCAAGCTCTAATCTAAGTTTTTTTTTTCAATTTTAATGATGTGATGTTGGTGCCAAATTGCTTAATTTTGATTTGTTAGGTGTCTTGTTAATTAGGTAAATTGAATTGCGGTTGCTTCTCTGTGAATATTGTGATGTGATTGTATAATGTCTATTTTTCAGTGGTTATTTGTTCATTTGTAATACGATTCCATGTGTTTCAAGTTCTAATTGTAACTTCTAGTAATATTTTCAGATTTTATGTTATTGATCAACACTATTGTGCTTCCTTGCTTGTCTGTTAATTTTGGAGCAGTTTGTTATGTTTTTTTGGTAGTCAGGTGAATTTTTCATCAGTTCTCTGTGTGTCTCATGATCTCTAGTAGATTGCGTCTTGTTTGTCTTGATTGATAGATATTAACCTATACTGTAAAATGCTCATTGCATGTTTATGTGTGATAATTCTGAGTTTGTTTGGTATTTTGGTAATCAGGTGAATCGAAATTGCGATTGCTTGTTTCTCTGGGTGTATTGTGATCCGTAGAAGATAGTGTTTCTGTTTCAGAGCCGAAATTCAGATTAAGGTTTCTTGTCGAGTTGAGTTGAAGTTGTTGATTTGAACGATAGAATGGATAGTAACAAGGATGAGGCTTTAAAATGCATTGGTATTGCGAAGGATGCAATTGCATCTGGCAATAAGCAGAGAGCGCTCAAGTTTATTAGAATTGCACGGCGCCTTAACAGTAATTTATCTGTAGAAGATCTTTTGTCTGCTTGTGAAAATCTGGAGTCGTCAACTGCTGGGTCCTCAAGTGAGGTTAGAAATGTTGAAAATGTGAATAATGTCACGAGTCGTGTCAAGTCTGATGATGTATCTGACGGGGAGAGGAACTATACAGAAGAACACGTGCAGTTGATTAGGCAAATTAAGACTAAGAAGGACTATTATGCTATTCTTGGTCTAGAGAAGGGTAGTTCAGTTGAGGAGATCCGGAAAGCATACAGAAAACTGTCATTGAAAGTTCATCCTGACAAAAATAAGGCTCCGGGCTCTGAAGAGGCGTTTAAGAAAGTCTCTAAGGCATTTAAGTGTTTGAGTGATGATGATTCGAGGAGGCAGTATGACCAGACTGGTTTGGCTGAGGAATTTGAGTATAATCAGCAGCATAATGTTAGACGCAGGAGGAGAACTGGGCACAGCTATTATGATGATGATTTTGATCCTGACGAGATTTTCAGGGCATTTTTTGGTCGTTCTGATATGTTTAGGACATCTCATGTTTACAGGACAAGAACAAATGCTGCTCCACAGAGAGAGGATTTAGGTTCCACTGGGCCTAACTTGCTTCTCCTCCTTCAGTTATTACCATTTTTGCTTATCATCTTACTTGCTTATCTTCCTTTCTCGGAGCCTGAGTATTCTTTGCAGAAGAACTACCAATATCAGTTTAGGAAGATTACAGAAGAACATGGAGTAGAATATTTTGTTAAATCGCCTGAATTTGATCAGAAATATCCTCTTGATAGTCCTGCTCGAGAAAACATTGAAGACCATGTTATCAGGGATTACAAAAATATGCTTGGTCGTTACTGTCATATAGAACTCCAAAGGCGACAATGGAACAGGAAGTACCCAACTCCTCACTGTGACAGGCTTCAAACGTTTGGAGTAGCATGAGGTTAGCTAAGTTATATTTCATTTCTTATGTAGTACTTTTCTGATGCAAAAACCTTTGCTGCTGTACTGAGTTTTAGTGACTTCACAAAATATGTGTTATTTCTGGGAAGCTTTATGTCATCATTAGGACCTAGAGAAGCTTTATGTCATCAATAGGACTAAGATAAGTTTATGTGTATGTCATCTAAAAGGAAGACATGTTGGAGGGATACTCTGGGAAGCTACAATTTTAGTCGTTCGTCTTTATCTTTCTATCCTGAATGCTTGAAATATATGAAACATTGAGGTTTTGATGTATTACTTAGTGTTTCTAAGGCTTGCCGTCTTGCTAAAGATGCATCTTTTGCAATTCTAGCACAAATGCTCAACAACCTTGTTTCCGACGCATCTCTGAATTATATCCGCAAGTATACATGAATATAAATAAAGGCCCTTCCTAATTTAACCTATTTCAGATTATTTTAGTGTGAAAATTAGCCAAAAATGGTGTGATTCCCTTATTTGAGATATTGTTGCAATCTAAGTTGCTCAGACTCTTTACTTTTGGTGCCGCACCCGTGTCGACACGACGTGGGTGTGGGATCCATACGGGATCTGATCAACCGATTTTAGGTACTTTGACCAAAATCAACGGAGAAATCTCGGGACAAATGCATTGATTTTTGAAATCAAAACAAATGTTATGGTGAAATTGAAGAAAATGGAATACTTTGTATACGAAGTTTCTATTGTCATTTTCCTTTTTATCTCCTCGGATTCTCCTCTTGATTAAAATTTCTCCTTCTCGGAATACCTTATATGTTTTCCACATAATGTTTCATAATTTAGGCATATTTTTATTACTCTGTTTTTAGATATTTGAATTACTTTTAGCCGAATCCCCGCACCCATATCCGTACTTGGATTCGTATCCTGAATCTTAGAATTTAGATCATGAAGAATCCGACTTCTAGATCCGCACCCGTATCCGACACGTGCACCCGAGTTGAGCAACTTAGGTGGCAATTACTGTAATGCACATAGCTTGTTAAATTTTTTCCACTCTGAAGGTTTTCCCCAATACTTAGTAGCAACCTAGCAGCAGTTATCTGGATGGATAGAATTGTAGTTCAACTATTTTCCTGTGTAAATTGAAAGTCAAAGCATGATAGTAATTCATGTAAACATGTCTGGTATACACAAGATCTAATGCTCGAATTTTGTCGTAGACTGTCGTAATGTTGATGCTTTTTGCTCTTTTGATCTTCAAGGTCTGTTGATTTGATGGATGGAGCTTTCAGGTGCTAGTTGAGCATTTTTGTATACCCTGAAAAAAGAGGCTTGGCTTGGCAGATAATGCAAGTATTGAAGCTTCATTTCCGCAAGTTATGACCAGCCATCGTTCTCATCTTGCTATGGATGTCCATTCGCTTGACAACAGAGAAAGACTTGAGGCTGCTTCACACCTTATTTAAACTTTTCATTTAGCAGTATTGTTATTTTTGCAGTGGTTGGGTACTTCATCTATTAATAGCTTCCACAACCTGCTAACACAGCTGGTAGTCATAGGAAAGTGAAGGAATGCAATATATAATGAAATAAGCCTGGAAAGTTTTCCGGGGCTTGGATTACCTTGCTTCTGGAGAGAAACCTTGTTATTTTATATACTCGCTACTCATGCATATCCAGGTTGTTAAACTGTATGATGAGCGAAATACATGCAAAGCTTTCCTGGAGCTTGATTTATTTAGTTGTTGTAGAAGCTAGCCAATGCCCCTCCTTGTTTGTGTTCAAAAATATGAACTTTATTACCCAAATAAGAGTGTAGGAATCATGCGCCTTGCCATTTATGAGGAAGATTATGACCTGGTATTAGCTCTGTAACGGACCTAATTGATATTGTTGAAACTCATGCTGTACTGGATGTGTTTCTAATTGTTCCTAAATTATTCAGAGTCAGACAAAGGTTTTGGTCACAAGACCATGGAGCATGTTGAAGGCAACTTTAA
The DNA here is from genome assembly GCF_000393655.2 of Nicotiana sylvestris. NCBI lineage: Eukaryota > Viridiplantae > Streptophyta > Magnoliopsida > Solanales > Solanaceae > Nicotiana > Nicotiana sylvestris. The sequence continues at coordinate 5,593,283 of NC_091066.1, forward strand.
CTGCTTGCGGTCTGCAGAAATATCAAAGTTTAGCTTCTAGCTCGAGGTATGTGCTGAAAGATCATTGAATCTGTACAATATCTTAGGTACTATGAGCCTCGGAAAAGTGCGAGTACGCATATACGTGCTTGTGTATATTCGGTAAAACCACCTGGCTACAACCTTGAAATCTAGGTGGGATATTATATTGGATTCAAATGAACAACACTTTTAAAAGTTGAGTTTGCCTCCTAATTCTAAATGAGAGGTTTCCAGACGTTTACTGTTCCAAGCAGTGCAATGAAACACTAGACGCAAGGCTTTAGATGGAATGAATCTTGCTTCTCACCAAGTGAAGGGTTTACCCTCTAAAAGATGGGGAAATTGTCTGAGGTTTCCAGACGTCAGGTAAAAAATAGAGAATATTCTCCAGTATATCTCAGTTTTTTTGCTTAGATCTAGGCTAGAATATCGAAGTTCTTTTCCCCCCTTTTTGTCCTTGTGTTTACTTAAGTGGGAATTTGAAACTTCGAATATTTTTCTTAGAAGTTGATGAACTACATGCACGATTGGAATTAAGAGCGTTGTCATCCAATCGTTAGCGAGCATCTAATAAATAAAGATTTTGGATATTGTTTTGTACGTTCTAAGGGTGTGAGCTAATCATGGAATACCAATTTGGACGTTGTTTTGTCGAATTCAAAGGTGTGGCTTAATGATCTATGAAGTAGGTAAAGAATAAAAATCATGGAAGATCAGCGTTCAAATTCAAGTTGGCGCGTACTACCATTGAAAATTCTAGTCAATTGGTTGCAATGATGGAATCATAGTGTTAGTCAAGTTCATGTCAGCCCAATAGTTTTTTATTCAGATCCCCTCTCTCTCTATATATTAAAAATTTATTAAATATTTATAAATATTGACGGGGAATAAACTTATTATTATGATATTAACTTGAGCTCGTTTTACGTACCCTAAACCCTAAATTCTAGATTTGCTTCTGGTTGTTTCTTGTCAATATGCTTCCGAAGTTAGTATGAACCTTTGAAACTAATAATGAAAGCAGAAGAATATATGGGGTTAATTATATTTTGATTTCTTTAATCTCAGTAACTTTCTTGGTTGCTGCATCGGATCTGAAATCTGATATTTATAATGGGAGAATAGCTTTGGTTTTCACATGGCTTGTCGCCTAGATCTGATGAACAGATCGGACTTTAGAATCTTGAGACCTGTCAGTCATAGCATGGAAATAGTCGAAAATTCACACTTGTCTCCTTAGCAACTCTAGTGTGACTCTTCACCTATTTTGACAATGCTACAGTTCCCTCCAAACATATATAATCGCAGTGTTTAGGTCAGTTTGCGTGCATCTCAGGTACTTTATAGAGTATGTGTTATTTTCACTAAGTATAAATATTACTCCCTCCGTTTCAGTTTACGTGAACCCATTTGACTGTGCACGGTAAGAAAAGAGAGAAGACTTTTGAACTTGTAGTGTAAAATGAAGCACATATATTTTGTGTGGCTATAAATCATTGCATAGAGGTAAATTGTTTCCAAATAGGGAAAGAGGTCATTCTTTTTGGCACGGACTAAAAAGGAAATAAGTTCACATAAATTGAAACGGAGGGAGTATATAACTCTATCTACAAATACTTGAATATATGAGAAGAAATCATCTAATGTTACTCAGTCGTAGTATTAAGTCTGATAATTTTTTGTGATAAACACCATGTGCGGGTAAATTATTCGAAGTTTTGTATATTCAATGTTTCTTGTAATACACCAAAAGAAGACGAGGGTCTTATGTAACCTAGAAGTTTCTTTGCTTTTCACCTGTATTTTTCCCCAAAAAGGACAAAACAATAACAACAACACCCTAGTAATAATTTTACTAGTGGGGTCTGGGAAGAATAGAGTGTACGCATATTTTACCTCTAATTGGAGATAGAGAGGTTTCCGGGAGACCCTTCGCTCATAGACAAAAGGACAAAAAATAAGTGGAAAAAAACTTTTGCCGCAAGTGTGCAAGTAAGACAATATTATAAAGAGTGGAGTCTCTATGTTATACCACAGATCTGGTATCCCTAACTAGTATTTTATTAAATATTTAAAATATAGCTAACAAGGGTCGTGAGTGCACAAAGCATCCTGCAGGATTCAGTGAAGGACCACGTGTGATGTAGATAGACTAGCCTAATGCAAGTATGTATTAGTAATTGCTTCCGCAGCTCAAACATATACGAGTTAGAAGTAATACGAAGATAACTTTACCGTTGCTCAAAGGCTCACCCTCATTTAAAAATAACCTATGAATGTTTAAATTGATTCATTTACTTTAGTACATGGAGTGGGACAATTGTACAAGTATTTTAATTTGAAATGTAAAAAGAAAAAAACTAAAAACTGTATCTTTCAACTGACTTTAAAAAATGTTTCGTCTGATTCATCTTTTTTTGTTTTTTACAAATTAGTCTTGAAGTCTTGAAAAGGACTAGTTGTTAAATGTTATTCCGCTTTCTTTGGTTGAAAAGGACATTTATTTATTATTTATTTTAAATGATCTGTAAAAATTCTATACAAAAATCACCATCCCCAACAAAGTAGGTAAATTTAACCAATGTTTTTTTTTTTTTGTCATAGAAATGAATAAACTCAGCATTAAACTGAATTCAATATTAATACAACCTGTCACAACTTATAGTTAGAGGCGGATGCAAATAAATTCTATATTTTCAACACAGAATGAGAAAAAATAACTATAATTTCAATTAAAAACTAAATTTTGAAACGACAATTTCAAATATACAATGTGTTTAGTGTTAAGAACTTAGATATTGAACCAGGGGCCGATGTAATATATTCCAGTAGCTTTGGCTCGGACACTGAAATCCACAAAAGATGTACAAATAATAGATTTCGAATCCATTAAATCACATAAGCTATGATAGAATCTCCCACTCGAAATCATGATGTTAAAATCTTGTATCCGCCTCTGAACTTGAACTCGTCAAATTTAAATTTTAAATCCACTTCTTACACCAGTAAAAGCAAAACCTTGACTCTTATTACTTCAATCATCTCCCTCATCATCACCACCAAAAATGGAAAATTTATTATAGAGAAGAAACAAAACAAGAACAAGAACAAGAGCAACACCAAAAGGTGAACCACTAACTCTATGTATAGAGTTAGGTTCACCAGTTGAAAAAATACTTGAAACAAAAGAGCCACTATCAGAAGACAAAAATTGTATAATAAGAAGTAAAATTATTGGCAAAAGAAGTAAACCAACTGGACTAAGAAGTTCAGATATGAATTCAGTAATGGCTTCACCATTTTCACCAATCATTGATGGAACTATCATTATTACCACCACAACCACCGCTAATAGGACGGCGTGCGGCGGTCCGCGGCGTTGTTCCTCGATCATGTTCATGTTCATATTCATGTTGTAATATGGATTGGATTTTGACAGAAATATGAGTGAATGTGAAAAGAGTTTGTAGATTTCTGGAGAGTGGAATGTGTGTTTAGCTTTTGGTTTTTCTTGCTTGGCTTTGTATTCTGTCTTTTGGTAAGAGGAAATGAGTAGATGTGGGACTTTTTGGTCTTATAATATTGAGTTACGCGTTTAGTGTGTGTGTGTGTGTGAGTTTTGTGTGTGGGTGGTGACCATTTTGAATTTAACTAATCATATATCATGATTACGTGGTGTTTATATCATAATATACTAATTTACCATAGTTAAGTTATAAAGTAAGGTAAACATACGTATTAATTAACTATACTTTAGTGATAACTATGTTTATAAATACATGTGTTTTGTATTTGTTGGATTATATATCGCAGCGGAAGCAAACACAGTGTCTTATTCACGTGTGAATTAAATAATTAGCACATACGGAGATTATTCGAGTTACCTCTTGAACCGTGAACAAAGCAAATCGATATCTTTCTCCAGTTCCAGAATTGTAAGACCTCAACAAACTTCCACAGTCTTCTACTGTATTACCCAAATAAAACCGAAAATAGAGAACTTCAGGTGAGCGAAATTCAAGAAAGAAAAACGTGTGGTTTTTTTTTCCAGTGTAAAAAACGGCCAGCTATATACCATGTATATATAGCTACGTTTTTTTTTAGGTTAAAGCCCTTTTTCCAAAACCTGTTAGGTTTTACTTCTTCCACTAAGGAAATGTTTCCTTTATTTCCTATTATTTAGGCACAGTAGGGACCACCAAATTTAATTAACAAGACTTCATATTACTATAATAAATTACGAATTATTCCTCTAAAAATTCGTAATTGCACTCCTTAGTTCAATTTCGAAATTCTTCCATAAAACCTTATTTAACTCCACATGTTAAGTTTCAGATACTAACCAATCAAATTAAATTACTGATAATTTAATTTATTAATTACTTTCTTTAGACTTTCACTTAACTTATTTCATGTGTCGGATACAAAATCTACCGCCCGGGTTTACACATGAAAACTTATAAGCTGTCATAAAGGAGTATCATCAATCTCAAAAATCGAGACATGGATTCTATCAACTAATTATTATTTCACCAATGTATATCATTATTGTCGAACTTACCAGGCTTATTGACCCACGAAAGAATCTCGCCTTTTAATAAATCAAAACAATAAATGATATACACAACTAATAATAATTATATCAAGATTAAGAGTATAAGTACATTGAATGGATTTAGAGAAATTATTTATTAAGTCAGTATAAAATACCTATCTCTACTTGATCCGTTCAATACATACAAGATAAATTATATTTAATCTTGTGCTACAACTATTCCGATGGTTTGTCCAATTCCATCATTAGATTGTGAACATAAACTTTATGACTTATAAGAACTGATGATTTAATCTTCCGTGTATAAGCTAAACTCTATACACTAAATCATCTACTATATAAGCAACGGACACACAAACAAATACATGATCTATTTAAAATAAAATTTTATTGAATTGAATAAATAAATAAATAAATAATTGTTCCATAAAGAATACTATAACAATACGCATAGCTTATAGTATATCCTAACAGTATTTACTAGGTTTGTATAAATTGTTGGTGTTGATAAGGAATGTAGTATTGTATTTACGAGTTTAATTGAACTCATAATTTTTAATGCGGAGCATAAATTTGAGTATACAAATTCACTAAAATTACAATAAATAGTAGATATGAATAACCACAAAAATATAATGAGTTTAATATTAAGAACCTTAAATGTTGAACCCATAGAATTTAATTCCCTGATCCGCCTTTGTTGATAAGTATTTACCTCATGATAGCCATAGGCGGACGGAGGGGTTAGTTACAGTTCATCCTAACCCAGTACGTAGTTTGTTTAAATTCTGTATATGTATTAAAATCTTTATTAAATAAATACAAAAATTAATTTCGAATTAAGTAAATCAAATTAATCGCGGTAAAATTCCAAAACTCAAACGAATATCTTTTATGGACGTTATTTGTAGTATTTATTTTAATGTGACATGACACTGTAGAAGTTCTTTTTCATTTTTCGTTTCTCATCTTGAGATTTCTATGAAGTTGGAGATAGAGATTTCTTGACTTTTCTGGTTGGCCTTCCCTTTCTTTCTTTTTTTTTTTGGTAGGAGGGATATAAGTAGAGGGGACCTTTAATTTGGTCTTATAACATCAAGTTATATGGCTGTGAGAGAGAGAGAGACATCTCACACACAAATCTCACTATGTATATACACACAAATCTAGTAGTATAAAATTTCTCAAATTACATAGTTAGTTAGGGTCGCCGATGCAGGAAGCATTCCGCGTTTACGCAGGTTTCGAGGAAATCGCATTCTAAAAGGGTGTGATGTAAACGGTCTACCCTGATGCAAACATTATTGACTAATTCCACAACTTAAACCCGTGACTTGGACGTCACACAAAAATAACTTTATCGTTGCTCCACGCTCTACTTCTGGACAATAACTAGACAATATTTTTGTTGCTAACTCAATCTCATACGTCTTTGTACTGTTGTTTTAATGAAATTGAAAGATCAAATATTAAAATTATATTAGCTTTAAAATATGTCACAATATATAAGCATAAGATTATGAAATTATATATACATATGCCGGCATGCGTAGTGCATAATATATAATGTTAAAGATTATAGATTATTGTATTTACTTTTGAGGCATTAAAAAGATGAACCACTTTTTAACGCGTTTGTTTGAATATGATATTATTCATATAAAAGAACCTTAACGTCAATATGCATGACCTAAAAAACCTTTCAGCCTTTGGACTATATATAGAAATCTTTCCCTTAACATTTCCTTTTCTCTTCCTAAAGAAAGCTCTATTTTCTTTCTTAGAGATGATATTTTCACATTCAAGAATGACTCATCAATATGAATTAATTTGTTACATAGTAGGTTAATTATCATTTTTACACTATCAATATTTTTATGTTATTAATCCGCCCGCTAAGATCGACTGAGTTGGTTGGGTGCGTGATTTTCCACATGGGAGACCTGTGATCGATTCTCCTCACCAGCAACCTCCTCAGTCAGAACTCATCGCACCGGGCTTGCCTAGTGCGATTTACATCTTGATATTTTACACTTCAATTCAATACCACACAAGAGAGGGAGAGGGTGATTTGTGTGGTGACCAATTTTTCACTTAAACTGATTATGGAAGGACCTGGTTCTTCTAAGTGTTCCTTAACCTACTACTGCAGAAATAGTAAATACGAAAAGTAAAGAACACAAGTATTTTACGTGTAAAACACCTGGCTCAAAAAGTGAAAAAACCACGACCTATTTCCCAGTAGGATTTTCCAAAACTCTTCACTAAATTACTGAGCCAAAAACTGCATTTACAAAAATACTTTTGTAAACCTAGGACTAACTCTAATCCCGTTGTGGCAAACAACCTCTAACTGCTGCGACAACTTCAAATTAACTCTAATTTGAAAACTCTGAGTACCTATTATAATTGCCTCTAGATAAAGCTGAAAGGTACAATATGAAAACACCTACTATAATTGAACTAGAATAAAATACATACACTTGGAACTGGTTCTTCTATCTGGTTCATTTAGCTTCAGGTTCGCACACTTGAATCACACACAAACTGCTTGCAAAATTATCTTGCTATTTGCTCTCAATTCACGTTTTACTTCTGCTTATGTGAGTACCTGTAAAATGAGAACATTCTGCCATATATAGAGTTAGTAGATGAAGAAATAATTAGAGTTCTAATGCTACTCTTCCTTGGTGGAAGAGTTCTAATTAATCTCAACTACTAAACCCTTTCTTATCTTGGATAATGTTCTTTTTGAGTAAGGAGTCCTTCTCCTTATGATTTATGCAATCTTTTCGATCAGGGAATATCCATTATGCCATAATACGTTTATCCCCTACATGTGCATCTCACATGCCTTGAGTCTACATGTGTCTATGTCTACTAGTGATGGACCTGGTTCATTTCTGAGTTCCTTTGTCATTCTTCAAAACTATCATTTTTCTTGGGCCAACAAATTCTCCCTTTTTGATGATGACAAACTGTGTGCTTCCATAAGTTTAGGCCTGTTTTAACTTAGCTCAATACCAAACTCTGTTAGAAACATTTTTCCTTTTTATCACTTATCATCAAGGACCAGATTCATTAGGTTATAAACATCACTTTTCAGAGTATAAAGCACAACTTCTTTTCCCCCTTTTGGTATCATCTAAAAGTTGCATAAAAAATATATGATTCCAGATGTTAAAAATTACTCATGGCCACTGGGAAAACTGCAAATGCATTCATGGATTAATCATTAATAATCAACTACTAATTCAAACTATCAAGGAAATATAGACAGATAATAAGAGCAAAAGCAGCAAACTTCATTGATAGAGAATATGATTCTGCCACAATCCACAAAAAGGAACAAAAACATTTAAAACATGAGCAACAAAAAGAAACATCCTGAATCTGGGTCACTGAAAGGTCTAGGCAAGGTCTAGGAAATTAAAGCTTGGAAGAACTAAGGGCTTGGGTTTTATCTTGGAGAAGATGCAACATGTCTTGAAGAATTCCATCGTTCTTCTCCCTTTCCTTTGTGAGCTCAGTTCTGAGAGCATCTCTCTCATATTCTACCTCAGCCAAACGAGTCTTCAGCCTTGCTATCTCAGCATCCTTTGCCCCACTCTCCTGCACCAGGGCTCTGAACTTGCTGTTGACATGTGTCTTTTTAGATGAACCAGGTTCATTGGGAATAACATCGATCTCATAATCACAAGCAAGAAGAGTATTGATTCCAAAATGGTCTTTGCTTGTGGCCATCTCACACTTCTTCAGTGACACCTTACAATGAGCAAGAACAGTAGTGAGAATGAAGCCATAAGAAATGACATGGGCCTTGGAGCCATTGATAACCCGATCTAGAAGCTTAATTATAAACCCAGGCCAGTTGATCTGTCGTCCACTATCCAGACATTCCATCAAAATCAAATCCATATAGTTGGCAATGTGCCTTCTTTCCTGCCTAGGCAGCATGCATTTGTTGACGAATTCAAACAACACCTTGTGGGGTGGATTCATTTCACTCTTATAAACAGCCCTGGGCTCACTTTCTTCTTCATTATCACAGAATTTCCTAGTTATGGCCAAGGCAGTAGGAAGAGAGTCCATACTTATCCATTTCTGCCTTGTGTAATCATCATAACCTTCAGAGGGTATACCAAGGACTTCACCCAGCTCTTTTGCATCAAAGAAAATTTGAACCTCTTTCACCAGGCTGGTGACTCTTCCATCCTTTACCTCAGCATTAGCCATGAATTCAACCATCTCATTCCTTGCCAGTCTTCCATCTAACTGAAGGACCATGTCCTTCCACCCTTGTACCTCTAGATTTTCAAGCAGTAGAACTATCCCTTCTTCTTCCAAGTTCTTCAAGAGTCTGCACTTCAAGAGAGTTCGTTTGCCAAACTTGGCCAACTCGTCCGTTTCATTATCAGACTCATCCTCCTCTTCACTACTCCATTCTTCTTATTCAGTAATTTTTACTTGCTTGGCTTTCACTGCAGACCTGGGCCGTTTAGCCAAGGTAGAGGGTTCAACATATTTAGATACAGATGAAGACTTCTTTGAGGAAGTCTTGGCTTTCTTGGGCTTAGAGGTTTGAGCCTCCACCTGAACAGTTACCTGTTCACCTTGATGGACCGGGTCCATCTCATCCACTTCAACAGGATCAATAGGCTCAACCAATTTTTCTTTCCCCTTTTCCACTCTTTTCTTCTTATTCTCCGCTAAAGCTCTCTGCAACTCCTCCTCACTTTGCCTTAACTTGATCCTTGTAGTTCTTCCTCTTGGGAGAGGAATTTCAGAAGTTTCAGAAAAAGCTGCCTTACCTTTCTTGTTGTCTCTAGTTGTGCCAGGGGTCGTTGCTCTAGGGGTTCTTGTCTTTTTGGGTTTGTAACTGTCACCTATCTTTTTCAATAGATCAGCCAGTGTTTCCTCAACATATGAACTAGGTTCATCTACTTGATTTCCAAGATTCACTAGCCCTTCAGCGGCTTCTCCCGATCCACTTCCCCCTGCATTCTTGCTACTTTCTTCCACCTTTTCTGGTTCAGCTCCACAGATAGCCATTTTAACAGTTTTAGAGGTGGGTGAAGAATCAGCCACTTCTTTCCCCTTTCCCCTCTCATCACCCTGTACTCCCTTACTCTTCTTTTCTTTTTCTATTTTATTTTTACCTCATCTCCTTCTTGTCTCGGGCATTTTCACATCCACCAAATACCCAACCAATATAAATCTATTTTCTAAATTTTCGGCCAAATCAGAGATGACCTCAGTAGAAGGGTTTTGCACAGATATTACCTGCTCAGAATCGGAAAACTCAGTTCCTTCCCCTACAGTTGCAGACTTGAAAGAGTCGTCAGAATTTTGGGGTTCTTGGGCTTGACTAGCCTGTAACTGTGCATTTAATTTCCTTGAAAGCACACCTGTAGCCACAATTTTTTGAGTAAGCATTTTTACTAGCCTTGTTAGTTTGTATGAGTCCACCAAATAGTAGAGTACCTAGTCCTCTATGAGGTTATACTGAGAATGCTAATAAAGCTGTAAGTAAATGAGACACAGGATTTTTACGTGGAAAAATCCCAACTCAAGGGGACAAAAACCACGACCTACACCTGTAGGCTTTTAACTTCACTAACTTGTAAACACCTATTACAAGCAACTTTATAATCACTGTATTACAAAGAATTCAACTCAACTAACTTGTGGTACTCTCACCACAAGCCACTTTGTCATTCTCTAGTTACAAAGACTTTAACTAACTTGTGATACTCTCATCACAAGCCATTTTGTCACTCTTTAGTTACAAAGACTTTAACTTATGACTAAACCTAGTCACAACATAAACTCAGAGAGTTTACTGATTTTACAAGAGGGTTCCTAATCAACGCTTCTGGCTAAGCAATTTAGGAGATACAATAAGAACAATTACAAAGTTACAACTCAACTAGGGACAACAAAATACTAACTTTAGGAACTGATCCGTAGTAGCGTTTAACTTAGTTCTACAAGCTCGTGAGAATTAATTTCTCTGTTTTGCAAAAAGGCTTGAAAATGAGAAACGGAAGTGTTCAAGTGATGTTTTGATATAAACTCATTGTCGATACACCTTGATGACATCACTTGAAATGATGTAAGCACTTTAGTTGGTCAAGGAATAAGTGGGCACTAAAAACAGTGCAGTGCAGGCAGAAACAGTGTAGGCAATCATGTCGCTTCCAACTATGTCCCATTGACTTCGTATTGCTATGAGGGAACAACAAGGGTATCAGGTCCTTGTTTGGTTCTCTATCCCCTGAAGCTATAGCAGTTCACATTGAGCTGAAATCCATTAACTTGCAGTGTATCCCGAGTGTGTCAGGTTCCCTATCTGGTTCTTGACAAAGTTTGTTAGATCATAATAACATAAGTCAAAGACATTAAAAACCTATCACGCCTTCTCCTAGGTAGAGGGGTAGTGCTAGGTTGAGGGGTAGTGAAGAAGATGAAGGGGTAGGTGGAGGAGGTGTACCAGGATTATCTTGAGGGTTAGTCATTTTTCTTGATTTTGTAAGGTAGGGGATGACTTGATTTAATTTTGAAGGTGAAGATAAGTGAGAAAGGTTCGACGGTTATCAGAAATTATAAGAGAGTAGTAGGGATGATGATGAGGGATTTAAAAGAGGAGGGCAATTAATACACAACGTCAGCTTTTAGCAGTCAAATAGAAGTCTAATCATCCTGAAATTTCAGTTTGAATAGTCCGTTAGGCTGCTCTAGAATCTAGGTATTTTGACACAATGAGGATTCTTGTTGAAAACGGAACTGGTTCAAACTTAATTGGATAGGCTTTTTAAGATTTTGAACTTGGGCAAGACTTTGCTCATGATTTAAATATTAATATTTCAAATTATGTAGAGTTCGGAAAATATACCTCGTTATTCAGATGAACCAGGTTCTTCACTGAGAATCCTCTTGATCATGTCTCAATTTGCCAAATTAGAGAAAATTCCATTAGAGACCAGTGAGTCATATTAACACATGGCACAAGAGTATACTTTTTACAGTATGAGACTGAGCAAAAATTAATCTAGTTATTTACACAAGTTCTAGATTTTCTAACCAATATTTTTTCATTTTTCATTTTCCCTTTTTTCAATTGTGCATTCTAAACTGGTTCCATTAGGTGATCTTAATCATCCCTAATTCTAACATGTTCCTTTCAAAGTACTCTCTACCCAGTGCTTTTGTAAAGATGTCAGCAATCTGCTTATCAGTAGTACAAAACTCTACAGTGATCAAGCCTTTCTCATAGTTTTCCCTAAAAAAAATAGTGCCTAACATCTATGTGCTTAGCTCTCTTATGATGAACCGGGTTCTTTGTCATACTAATGGAACTAGTATTATCACAAAAATTAGGGATGCAACCAACATCAATTCCAAAATCCATCAATTGTTGTTTGATCCAAAATACTCAGCCTCAGAAGTAGATAAGGCCACTGAATTTTGCTTTTTAGTAGCCCATGACACAAGACATGAACCAAGAAAGTATGTCATACCTGAGGTGCTCTTCCTGTCTACAAGGAAACATGCATAATTAGCATCGACATATCTCACTAGGTTAAAATTACTACCTTTTGGATACCAAAGGCAAAGGTCAGTGGTGCCTTTCAAGTATCTCATTATTCTCTTGACAACAGTCAAGTGGGATTACTTTGGATTTGCTTCGAGCACAAATACCTACACTGAAAACAATATAAGGTCTGCTAGCAGTAAGATACAAAAGTGAACCAATCATCCCCATACAACTTCTGATCAACAGATGAACCAGGTTCATCCATATCCAATTTTGTGGATGTTGTAATAGGAGTATCGATTTCTTTTGATTCTTCCATTTTAAACTTTTTAAGCAACTCATTCGCATATTTTTACTGATGGATCATAGTTCCATTTGAGTTTTGTTTAATTTGTAAACCTAAAAAGAAATTAAGCTCACCCATCATACTCATTTCAAATTCACTCCTCATTAGTTTAGCAAATTTCTTACATAGTTTTTCAGTGGTTGCTCCAAATATTATGTCATCAACATATATCTATACTTTTAGAAGATCTTTACCTTTTTTCTTTAAGAAAAGAGTGTTATCGATTTTACCTCTCTTGTAACCATGTTCAAGCAGAAATTTTGATAATCTTTCATACCATGCTCTAGGAGCCTGCTTGAGTCCATAGAGTGCCTTATCAAGTCTGTATACATGATCAGGACACTCCTTGCTTTCAAACCCTGGAGGTTGCTTAACAAACACTTCTTCTGAGGAAGGCACTCTTGACGTCCATCTAGTGAAGAGTAAATTCCATGTAAACAGCAAACGCTATGAGGAGTCTTATTGCTTCCAACCTTGCAACTGAAGCAAAGGTCTCATCATAGTCTATGCCCTCCTCTTGGCTATATCCTTGAACCACCAATCTTGCCTTGTTCCTTGTAACAGTTCCATCTTCATCGAGTTTGTTTCTAAAGACCCATTTTGTGCCAATTACTGATCTATCCTTGGGTCTTGGAACTAGATACCAAACTTGACTCCTTTCAAACTGGTTGAGTTCATCTTGCATTGCATTTACCCAGTCTGCATCCTGCAAGGCCTCAACAATATTTTTAGGTTCAATAAAAGATAAGAAAGCGTCAAAAGCACAAAGATTCTTTAATGAAGCTCTAGTTTTAATTTCAAAAGTTAGATCGGTAATTATGTTCTTAATGGGATAAGAACGTTGATACTTGTAAGGTTTCACAACCAACTGGTTTCCTCTTGATGTTTCTCCAATGTTTTATTGCTGAGGAACAGGCTCATGGACAGGTTCCATTAAGGTATTAGATTCAGTTCCTCTTTGTTCAGTTCCCCTTGTCAGGTTGCCCTGTATAGGAGAACCCGTTCCGTCACCTATTCCTTCTTCTGGTGCAGCTTCAGCCTGGATTGTGATTTCATTTAAACTTCTTACCAGCCCAATAGCTTCCTCTTCATGCTCCTGTCTCTCAGAAATAATGTTAGTTTCATCAAAAATCACGTGTACACTTTCTTCTACTCATATAGTTCTTTTGTTGTACACTTTATAAGCTTTGCTATGTGAAGAATATTCCCTCATTACTTCTGGGATCAAACTTACCTAGGGAGTCTTTACCATTGTTGTCCACAAAACACTTACATCCAAATGACCTAAGATGGGATATATTTGATTTTTTCCCTTTAAGTAACTCATAAGGAGTCTTCTCTAAAAGAAGGTCTAGTCATGCACCTAAGGATGATGTAGCATGCAGTATTTACAGCTTTTGCCCAGAAACTATATGGCAGTTTACTAGAAAGAAGTATAGTCCTAGTCATATCTTCAAGTGTCATATTCTTTCTTTCAACTACCCCATTTTTTTGTGGAGTCCTAGGAACAGAAAAATTATTATCTATGTCATGCACATCATAAAATTCCAATATGTGATAGTCATAGTCTCCGTTTATTTTTTGTGTGTGGGTGCAAGTGTGTCAGTGTGAGAGGAGGGAGAATTAAGACTTTAGATAAATAACCAATCACATTCATTGTTCACTTTTCCTAACCGGTATATATAAATTATGCATTATTTATATACGGTTATATATATACTATACATGAATACATATATTATACGTTCATATGTTATTTTTAGTTTAAACGGTTAAATGAACGATTATTTAGGTTAATTATTCAATTAAGAATTTTCTACTCTAATGAATGTGGGACAATGTGATCCCATCAGCCATGTAATAAGTCTGGTTTTGTTTATTTCTAAGTAGTTCGTATATAAAAATATGTGCATTGATTAATATTCAGTAATCGACACATCTGATCTCCTTGGATTACATGATTAGATCTAAATTCTAAAATCAACATCTAATGACCCTCTTTGAATTTAACTAATTATATATCATGATTACATGGTATTTATGCTAATTATATTAATTTACTGCGCTTAAGTCATAAACTAAGGTAAGAATATATATTAATTAATTATGCTTTGGTGATAGCAATGTTTGTGAATACATATGTTATGCATTTACTAGGTTGGTATAAACAGCCAGTGTTGATACGCATTTATCTCATAGCCACGGGCAGACAAAGGGATTAGTTACGGTTTCATCCTAACCCAGTATATAGCTTGTTAGGATTCTGTATATGTATATTAAAATTTTCACTAAATAAATATATACAATTGATTTCGAATCCAGTAAATCTATTTATGTATATTAAAATTTTCACTAAATAAATATATACAATTGATTTCGAATCCAGTAAATCAAAAATATTGCGGTTAAATTCCAAAACGCAAACCAATAAAGTTTAAATTATAAATTTGCCACTATAATTGGTGTTGATAACAATAACCTATTGTAAGTTTGTAACAAATGTAACTTGCTTAATTTTCCATGTTGCTGATCCTATCTTTTATGGACGTTATTTGTAGTATTCTTTTTACGTGACATGATAATATTGTAGAAGTTTTTTTTTTTCGTTTCACATCTTGAGATTTCTATGAAGTTGGAGATGAGATTTCTTGACTTTTGTGATTGTCCTTCTATTTGCTTTTGGTAGGAGGGATATAAGTAGGGGGGGACCTTTAATTTGGTCTTATAATATCAAGTTATACGGCTGTGTGTGAGAGAGACATACAAAGATGTGTCTGTGCATATACACAAATATGAGATATTTTGACATCTCACTATGTATATATACACAAATCTAGTATAGTACAATTTTTTCTCAAATTATACAACTAGACAGGGCCGTTCGGTACATAAAGTATCCCGCGATTACATAGAGTTTGGGGAAGAGCCGTACCCTGATGCAAGTATCAATGACTGATTTCGCGACCTGAACTTGTGACCTATAAGATAATTTTACTGTTACTCCAAGCTCCTTCGAAACAATAGCAGGACAATATTTTTCGTCTCATACGTCGTTGCATCGTTGTTTCGTCTCATACGTCTCAAATATTAAAATTATATTAGCTTTAAAATATGTCACGCACTATATATAAAAACATAAGATTATGAAATTATACATACGCATGCCGGCATGCGTAGTGCATAATATATAATGTTAAAAATTATAGATTATGGTATTTACTTTTGAGGCATTAAAAAGATGAACCACTTTTTAACGCGTTTGTTTGAGTATAATATTCATACGTATAAAAGAATATTCACGTCTATATGCATGAGTTAGACCTTTCAGCCTTTGGACTATATATAGAAATTTTTGCCTTAACAACTCCTTTTATTTTCCTAAAAAAAGCTCTATTTTCTTTCTTAGAGAGGACATGTTCACATTCAAGAATGACTCATCAATATGTTTTATTCAGTTACATAGTAGGTTAATTATATTTTCACACTATTTGCATTTGTCAATTTATTATATAACATGTTAATTACCATTTTTATCAAATTAAATTTATTTATTATTACCTTATAAGAAATCGGATGGTGTAAACTTAAACAAATTACAATATGGGATAATCACAGTCTTCGTTTTTGTTTTTTTTTTAAATAAAATTTTGGTGTGTGTGTGAGGGTGTGAGAATGGGGAGGGGAGATTAAGGGATCTTCAGGCAAATAGCGAATCGTATTTATTGTTTACTTTTCTTAGCCGATATACATAATTGATTATATATTGATTATACAGGGACACATATTATACATGAACTATATAAATATTATATATGCGTCTGCTATTTTTAGTTTAAGGGTTGAATAGGCGGCTATTCAGGTTAATTTTTCAATTAAAATTTTACTGCTCTAATGAATGTAGGACCGTCTCCGTCTGATCCCATCAGCCATGTAAGGGATTTGTTAATTGCTAAGTAGTTCGTATATAAATATATGTGCATTGATTAATATTCAGTAATCAACACATCTGATCTCCTTGGATTATTACATGATTAGATCTATTAATTCAATAAGTAATTATAGCAGCTTATTGCTCTATTTTTCAAGTTACACTTGATATTGCAGAGTTATCTTATTGTTGCAGGTCAACCTTAACTTCAACACAACATTGTGAGCACGTGATTTTTGTTTTGCGCGACAATCGCTCCAAAAGAATAAAAAAATAATAACAATTGGTCCTGCTGTACAATATTTTGGATTTCTGTACGGCACTTTGTTAATTATTTGTGACTTTTGCCCATTTTTATTTTTATTTAAAACAAAATACAAAAAAAAAAATGTGTGTGTCATGCATAATTCGAACCGTAATCCGTTTGTTAAATAGAAAAATCATAAATAGGCATCTTCGTCCGTGATTTTGTTTTGTTTGATTTTACCTGTTTTGAAATTTTTTAGTGTGTGTGCAAATAATTGTATTAAGTGTTTATTTAATTTTAATTTGATTTTACTTAGTTGTGTTTTTTTTTTAAAATAAAGAAGAAAAGGAAATAATAAAAATAGCCCTTCCTTTTTCGGACTTGGGCCAATTTTAAACAAATTGGCCCAAACAAATTCAGCCCAAAACCAGGCCTACCCGGTCCAGTCCAAGCTGACACCAAGGACGTCCAAACGACGTCGTAATGGTTGAGTTTGATCTGAGCCGTTGATCTCCGAATGATCAATGGCCAAGATCACCTCCCCATAACCCACTAATGACCCCGACCCGTTTCCACCCGGATCGACCCAAACCCTCTAAAAGATGAAACGACACCGTTTCCTTCGAGCTGAAGGATCCTGGCCCTTCATCGCATCTCATCCAACGGCCAGGATCCACCTACCCACTAACTATATAAGCCTGTAACCTTACCCTGCCCCCTATCCAACACCCCATCTTCCGTCTTCACCTTCTTCCCCATCAAACCCTAGAGCCGCCCCTGTATCCTTCACCATGAAAACCGGCGGCATGAACGCCGTTGACCTTCACCTTAACACCCTAGAATCCCCTTGCCATCCTAAACATAGATCTGTTAACTACTTAACTCGAATACCATCCCACCTTCTCGAATCTTCATTTGAAGATTCGAGTCAAAACTCGATCTACACCGTTTAACCCCAGTTTCACACCAGACACTCCCCAGACCCCCTCGTGACCAAACCATGCTTGGTTTGGTCCGAATCTGATCAGGGAAGCATGAATCCCAGATCTGATTTTTGGAACTTTGAGGTTCTTCGTCACTGGTCCATATCTGTTCAAACCGAAGAGATTAAGGTCTAATGGACCTTAATCGAAGTGTTTCTCATCCGAGAAACACTTCGTTTAAAAGTCCATCCAACCTTAAAGAAGGTCTGTTCAAATACCAGTGGATTTTTCTGATTTGTTCCTTAAAAAGCTTTAAGGTGAGTTAATTTTCTTTTCTTTATTTCAGTTCGTATGTTTGTGTGTTGTTAAAGGTCTGTCCGTATAGCCAAACTTTTTGTTTTGTGTTTTTGAACTGCTATTGTCCACCTTGGCCGGACCTCTGTATTCAGTCAAGTCTTTCTTCATAATGCGTGTGTATAAAATGTATGTTCAATTGAATTCGTAATTGGTCATTCATTTAGTTCCTAGGGCCTTTCTGTGTTAACATTGCAATATGAACCCCTTATGTGATACTGTTAAATGTCTGATTTTTGGCTACGATTGTATGTGTTAATGCTAATATAGTCGAGTCGACATATGTCGTCAATTAGTTTCAACTGTCTGAACAAGAATAAATCGATTTGCCTCTGTTGAACATTGCCTGAATCAATTAAGAACTAAGTTCAGTTACTTATAGTTGTTAATGTGATTTCAGAAACCTAAGGCTTGGTCTGTAATTGTAATCTGAATTGATGTCATGTGCATTTGTGCACAACATGTGCATAAAGGTCCTGTTTGAATTAAAATAGTTTGACAGCATATGCTGTCAGACTACATTCTGCTGCCCATACTTTACTTTAGCCTCAAAAATAATAAACATTACTTAAAGTGAGTCTGCCAGGGAATATCATGGGTTTTTGTTTATACTTAAATAGCTAAGTGGAATCTGAAAAGATGGGAGCACATGGGAGGTATCAGATTGTCTAACAGGCTGTAAAAGGGTGGAATTTAAGCTATAAAGAGAGTAAGAATACAGGGAAGAGGATAGACAATATAGGAGGAAAAGAAAAGGGATACCACCTGATATTAAAGAAGAAAACATAGAGGGAGAGGGGATCAGGAATAGACACAGACTTCCATCAGTTTGGAAAGGGGGATATACATTGAGAGATATACACACACACACACACAGACATTGACAAGAACAGAGTGATTTGAGAGGGAACACTTTCAGAAGAGTGAAGTTCTGGAAACAGAAAACTGGAAAAGAACTTTGTTTGATAACTCAGACAGACAAAACTAGAAATTGCATTCTTTCCTGTTGTTTTGATTTCACTAAATCTTGACCTGTTTGTGCAACACTGATTTCTCCCAAATCCCAACTGAGTCTGCTTGGTTGTTGTTTGTTTTACTCGAGAACTTGGTCTAGTTGGGGTCTTGATCCCACTCCAATTGTTTCGTGAGTTGTTGTTGCTGCTATTCTGTTTCCTGTTGCTGCTGCTATTCTGTCCTGCTGCTACTGCTAATCCTGTTTCTTGCTGCTGCTGATTTCCCCATCTTCTTCCTCTTCTCCTTTGCATTTTCAGTATTTCCAGGTACACATTTCGAGTCCCATTTTGGTGTTAACTGTAACAGTTCGAAAGCATGAAATGAAAGGAGTTTGAAGAAAATTTAGATGTCTGTTTTGTAATGCTCATGGTATATTGACTCCTTTTGTATAAATTGATTAGTGTGTGATTCAGTAGTGAAAGATTAGTTAGATGATACTTAATCAAGTTTTAGCCTCTTGCATCTTAGTTTATAGTTGTTTGCTAGTACAGGATGTAATGGTACAATATATAGAAGGTATGGATAATTGGTATAGAATTTTTGACTGGATTCCCGTTTAACTAATGACATGCATAGGATAGAATATTTCCACCTTACACAATAATGTTCTGTGTTATTTTTAGTTCTTTTACCAGGACCGCTAGGCAATATATAGGAACACGTTCGAATCCCCATTAGTAATAATGCCTAGCGTTCAATTTCCTTAGTCTAGCCTAAATAAGTCTAGTTAAGTTCGATTTGAGAAATGTTCGGATTAAGTATTGCATTCCATCCATCACGCATATAACTTCTTTGTTCAACCAAAGTATTTCGTAAGGTATGGCGTCTTTTCACTTTATAAGTAATTAGAAATTGATAGGAATCCGGTTTAGGCCAAAGCATATACTTCAATTAGCATACATCTTTCTTTCTTCCATTTCTGGAAACAAAAAAAATAATAAGAAATGTAGTCACTATAGGTTTATCCTTTTAAAAATAATGAGATGAGCCTCGCCAAATAAAAATGTAAATTGCGGGGCCCTCAACAACTAATCATAATATTTAGGATTCAGGCTAGGCCGTTTAGTGAATCTCATGGCCTTCTACAAAATAATAACGCGTTAGACTCTTTAGGCACGACTTAATTAAAATACATTCTTAAATTCGGGTGCGCATTTATGTGACCCAAATTCAAATCTCAACGGAGTCGAAATGTGTTAACAACTACGGGTGCATTGATTGTGACGTGGTTCGAGATGCATTTTCACGACGTTGCAATTCTATAAAAAATAAATGATAATAATAAAAGCGGTTTAAACCGGTTAAAACTCAATAAAAGCACATAAGTCACAACATGTATTTAAATCAGATATTTAGCCATTATAACAATTTAAGCGACCGTGCTAGAACCACGGGATTCGAGGGTGCCTAACACCTTCCCTCGGGTCAACAGAATTCCTTACTTAGAATTTCTGGTTCGCAGACTTCATTTGGAAAAGTCGAAAATTTCCTCGATTTGGGATTCAAGATAAACCGGTGACTTGGGACACCAAAAACCAAACCTTTCCCAAGTGGCGACTCTGAATTAAATAAATAATCCCATTTCGAATATTGTCACTTAAATTGGAAAAAACTCCACCCGCGCATTTAACCCTTCGGGGCCGGGCGCGCAAAAAGGAGGTGTGACAAACATAACACTCAAGAAAAATAGAAATCTGGCACAATTCATGAATACATTTTCACAATCTTCATAATAGAATAGAAACATTCAAAAAATAGCCATTTCAACCACAAAATCACACACATAATTACCACATGCCAGTCTTCAGAAGGTACAGGAGAAACAAAGACAGGCATTAGAGGAGAATTCTCCACCTTCTGAAATGTTTTACTAAATTGAAACTGGTTCAGGCATTTCATTTTAAGTACATACAATCTGTGAACTTTTGAGCAACACTATTGCTAGGCTCAACCTCAAAAGTCTAACATGCCATGCAGCGACCATCTAGCAAAGGATAGGGCAGCTACGTAGGGTCCGGGGAAAGGCCACACCCCAAGGGATGTGATGTAGACAACATACCCTAATGCAAGCAGTAATGGCTGCTTCCACTGCTCAAACCCGTAACCTATAGGTCACACGGAGAAAACTTTACCATTACTCCAAGGCTCCCCTTCACCATCTAGCAAAGGAAACTGCTAAATTACATAATACAAATTGGAAAAAAGTAGCTATTGAAGATGCTAAAACAAAACAACCATTAACAAGATATAGAGATGGAGAAAATTTCTGATTTGTTCTTAGTTAACCAGGACCGACTTTGGGAATGTCATAGTGCTCGCTCATGTTTGCCAAGTACTGATTGAAATCTTCGATTCGGTCACGATGTGATTTATTAGCAGTCTTGGCCATCTTATGCATGTCAATCCTCTCCCTTTGTTCTATGTAGCGCCTCTCTGCAGGGGTTAGATTATCATCCCAGCGACCAGCATTTTCTTCACCAACAGATTTAGTGGCATCTGTACTCTCTTCCTTGGTGGGATCATCTAAAGATCCACTACCACCATCTACATCCAGTCAGAAACATTCAGTGAAGTGGGTAGACAAGAGAAACCATATATCATCTCTCAGAACATACAAGATGAAATGTATCTAGGCTGGAAAGTGGAATATGCCTCAGTTACTCATCCAATATTGTTTGGAAACAATGAAAACAGCATTTAGCCATTAAGGCATTAATTGAATTTCAAATTGCTGGAATGTGTCAAAAATTGTAGTTCCTCAATGTCCTAAGAAGGCTTAATGTGGTCAACAGTTGTTAAATTAATACTTCTAGCCCTACCTGTCGTATCACTAAACTCTACCATGCAAAAAACATATTTCCATTAGATGAGAGAAAATTGGGATTTTAGGACCATCAGTTTGAATCACAACAATAAACTGTTCAACCATTATGGACTAGCTATCATCTATCAGTTCACTGTACTCCAACCAAGTTGAATGTAGAGGGAGGGTGGGAGGAATCAGTAAACAGGAACAGTAATACCAAAAGCACAAGACTTTATGCACTTGGAGATATCACCACTCACCTGTTGAAAGCTCCTTTCCTGTAACCTGGGAGATTTGATCATAATCCTTCTTTTCTTTCTTTTTCTTTTTCTTTATTCCAGCGGCTTTTACATCCAATGCCTTTCCCTTTAGTTTCAACTTCCCGCCAACCACATTATCATATGCAGACATTTCTGTCAGGAAAGTCAAAAACATTGAGCTTTGGCCACAATAACAAAAACTGTAAGAAGCAAACTATTGGATTGATAAGCTTAATATGTAGGCATTCACATGTCATATTTTCAAACTAAAAATCTGTGTCTGTGGTTCAGCAGTAGTTATGGTGCACACCTAACTATCTATTGCTCATGCCAGTGTTATAAAAAGCGGTCGCTTCCTCGCTTAAAGCGAGAAGCGAAGCGGCCCTTTACCCGCTTCTGCCATGTGAAGCGACTCAGGTAGAAAAAAGCGACCACTTCCCACTAAAAAGCGAGAAGCGACGCGATGCAAGCGAGCGCTTCTTCTTCAACGCGACAGCTGCCAGGCTTTTTAATTAAAAAAGAAGGGTTTCAGTGTTTTTTTATTAAATACGACCAGCAGAGATTCAACTAAAGAGGCGACTAGGGTTCTTCAACTTCAAGTCTTCACAGGTATGTGATGATTTTCCTCCTCCTCCTCCTTCTTCTTCTTCGTCTTCTTTTTCTTTTTCTTTTTCTTTTTCTTTTTCTTTTTCTTTTTCTTTTTCATTTTCATTCTCTGTTTCAACGTCCAAATAGCAGCGAAATGCTGGCGAATTTTTTTTTTTCCTTCGGTTCTTCTTTCTCAGTCTTCTCCTCTTCGTTGAAATGCTGCCCAATCTTTTTTCATTGTTTTTATGCTGCCCAGTTTTTAACAGAACTATACAGATTTTTTTATTTTTATTTTTTTAAATCCCGCTTTACTTTTTTCTCGCTTCACGCTCTTCACAACACTGGTTCATGCATATGCCTACTTTTATCCACTTTACTATAATCAACATCCTGGCAAGCTACAAATATTTTCTTCATTATTCACACACTTTTCTTAAATTTCAATATAAACAGTATATATGCATTTGACATGATTCACCTATTTCTCCTGCTGCCAGTCGGCCACACCCCATCCATAAAAGAGGAGAACTAATACTAGGTTTTGAAACCTAACACTTCAGGTATATGCCACAAAAATAAGAATAGCTTGTAGAAAACATTGCATTGTGAATTTCGTGAAATTCAAATGAGAATCGATAAAATATCATCCCCATGTTTGAATGCCAACATGGGGATGATCCAGGGAAATGGAGAGATCGACGAGGATGCCACACACCGTATTGGGGTGGGGTGGATGAAATGGAGATTAGCATCTAAAGTCCGGTGTGACAAGAATGTGCCAACGAAACTTAAAGGTAAGTTCTATAGAGCGGTGGTTAGACTGGTTATGTTGTATGGGGCTAAGTGTTGGCCAGTCAAGAATGCAAATATCCAGAAGATGAAAGCAGTCGAGATAAGGATGTTGAGGTGGATGTGCGGGCACACGAGGCTGGATAAGATTAGGAATGAAGATATTCGGGAGAAGGTGGGCGTTGCTTCCATGGACGACAAGATGCAGGAAGCGAGGCATAGATGGTTCGGGCACGTGAGGAGGAGACGCTCAGATGCCCCGGTTAGGAGGGATGAGCGGTTGGCTTTGGCAGGTGCAGAAGAGGTAGAGGGCGGCCTAAGAAGTATTGAGGCGAGTTGATCAGGCATGACATGGCGCGGCTTCAGATTTCCGAGGACATGACTCTTGATAGGAAGGTTTGGAGTTCGAGCATTAGGGTTGTAGGTTAGGGGGTAGTCGAGCATTTTTTCTCTTTGTACCGGTTAGTCTGATAGAGTTTTATTTAGGACGGCTAGCGGGTTATGTTGTGTGTACTTCTCTTTTTGCATAGCATTGGGTTATTACCCTTCCACATATTTATTGTCTTGTTCGATTGCTGAGTATTATTTTTGTGGGTTTTTTTTGTTGTTACAAGTTTATTCTTTTGTTCTTTTATGATATTATCATCTTGTCTATTGAGCCGAGGATCTTCCAAAAATACTTTCCTTACCCCCCGAGTATGGGTAAGGTTTGCATACACTCTACCCTCCCTAGACTCCACTAGTGAGATTCTACTGGGTTGTTGTTGTACGTTTGAATGCAAAATCACAAGGGCTCAAGTGTCTGGTCAATGCTCCAACATGACCACAATAGTTCCAAACTTCCAAGTTTCTCATTTTACTAGCTGACCTGCCCAGCCAAGAAGTTAAACCAACTATATCAACCTCATCATCACATTTGTTGGGCCAAGAGTATGCGGATTACTGAACCAGGAATGTTCTTTAAATTTCTAGAGAATATGTGTCTAGATTCATTATACTTGAATAATGAAAATCTTATAGAGTGTTGAATAAGAGATTTTATGATATTGTGCATTTGCTTTTAATTATATACTTCCATTAGCCTAGAGAATGATTACCAACCATATTGTCCGTAGCCTAAGACTCGTATATAAGGAGCGGCGCTTGTACATTGTTACTTAATCAAGCGAAAAAGATTTTTTTAATGTTAGTGGAGACTCAAATAGCATCTGTGATCTTGGTAGAAACAAGTGTCAATAAACATTAGCCTATAAAATGCTACCAATAAAAAAGAATAGGATAAAGGCATAGTTGATGGTTAAGTCATCCATTAGAGCTTCTTCACTTTCCAAAAATTTAACTAGGCAATTTCAGGGATGCTGCAATTACTTCCCAATTTGCACGCCAAAAACAATGCGATTCACAAACAGATAAAAGTATAATCACATATGCTTCAATAAATCAACACAACAGATTTCATGAGCTTAAAATTCACATACTTTCGATTACATACCAGTAAAAAACCCTAATTCCTAAATCTCACATCACCATATATTTTAGCTCCGAAAGAATTAGACTTTTCACGATTCATAACAGGAATAAAAACTGAACTAAATATAAATTAACCAAATATATTCAAATAGATTTAAAAAAATTCACAATTAAAAAAATAAAGCAATTAATTAATTTGAAGGTTTTATATTATAAACCAAATATGAGAAAGAGATACAGATGAAACCATGGTGGAGGTGATGCCGCCATCGACGGATGTCGGAGGGCGGAGGACTCACCGGAGGAGAGTTAATACGGCAGCGTCAGAACTGCACCGGAGCTTCCAAAAGCAGCAACAGAGAGAAAGTGAAATAAAAATCGGAATTTTAGCTTTGGATGAAAACGATGATATTTACGTTCGAGACCCGATAGTTTATTTAATTACATAAAGACTCCTAACTTTTCTAGGATTCTTGGAAGCATTAAATGTTTTTCCTAGTGTGAGCCTTAAAAGTCCCCGAAGTTAGGCAATCAACATAAATTCCTTTAAAAATAGATTCGTCTTTCTTAATGACTCTTCTTATAAAATAGAATATGTTTCTTAGGAGCTTGCTCCAGTTGTTAATCTCCTTCGTTACCTTGAGTTTTCTGACCGCTAATATCGAGAAATTCTAAATATATTTGATATTCTTATCAATCATCCAAATTTACGTTGTATGACGATCGATGTATTATGGTATTTCGATATTTCCCGAACTATTATTCAATTTCTAAGCTTTAAATCAATCTTCAATAGCAGAATTTTAGAGTCGACGGAAAAAATTAAAACATCATAAAGAGTTTTAAGTGTCTACACCAAAACAATTTGTTGGTTAAAGCAATGATTCTTCAAAGTGTCCTGTTTATAGTATTAATCCCAATGTTTATGTGGTGTCTGTTGCTATTAACTCAAAACTTGTGAGCCTAAGTAGAAATTTGAAAAGTTCTTAGTTGTCTTTTTTTATAAATCATGGGTAGTTAAACTTCTTACAAAATGTATTTGTTTATTTTCTTGGAAATGATATTGATATTTTCTAAGCAATTCACACACAGTTTGGTTATATTAATATGACAAAAAATAATTTTGTGAGAGTAACATTACTGTCATAGTAGATCTTTAATGTGCCAAAAATAATTTTTAAAATTTTTATGATTATAGTGTGTAAAACGATTAACCATTCATGAATTAACCCCAAAAGATAAGCACGAATATGCAAAATTCTTTTATAATATTACGAGCTAGCCAATTTTTGGACTGATAATTGAAAAATGGACAACATTTGCAAAGTCATTAAAAAATAGCCAGCGTTTGCAAATTCATTGAAAAATAGCCATTATTTTGCTGAAACACAGAAAGTTCTAGCATAATACGCGGGATTATGGAGCTCATGCATATAAACTTTCAGCATATTATGTTGGAACTCCATCACATTATGCTGGAAGCTCATATGTAAAAAAAAATTGAACTCCAATATATTATGCTGGAAGCTCATATGTAAAAAAAATCGAACTCCAGTATATTATGTTGGAATATTTCTTGATTTTTAAGGGTACTGTTGTTCAGATTTTATCTTTACATAAAAAAGTAGTTAAACTTTAATTACTTTTGAAATTGTGACTATTTTTCAATTGGCAGTTGTAAATCTTACCATTTTTTTTTTTTTCCCCTGCTATTGAGCTATGTCAATTGCCAAGGGCCCAAGAGAAGTATCAAACATTAACTCATATATTGATCAAAAGCACAAGAGCAATCTTAACTTTACTAATGCATCAAAAACATTCTTTTATATTCTACCATCCTCTTTCAATAGAGGATATTATTCTGGAAATAGTTTAATAATTAAAAAAAAAAAAAAGGACAGTCCGATGCACTAACAAAAAAAAAAGAAAAACTCTGAAAGAGCCTCTCTTGTTATTATAATTTCTTTTCATTTTTCTCCACTTAACCATTTTCATGGCTCAAATGAATGGAGAAAACCTCAATTATATAGTCAACAGGCTACCGGAATCTCGCTTCTCGTCGCCGAAAATCCGTTGCCGGAAGTCATCAACCATCATCGGAAGTCCTTGCCGGAGGGAAACTGTTGGCTCCCACCCAAGAAGTTGTTTTGCTTTTGTAATGTCAGGTTTCCTCTTGTGAGGATCATCTTCTGTATTTGACCTAAATTCTATCTTTGCATTTGGATCTATTGTTTCTTGCACCACCTGCAAATATATTAGCTCAATACAAGTTTTAATAAGTAGTACCATTTATCTATATTGCTCGGACTTTTCAAAAATGTTTCTGAGTGCATGTCGGATCCTCCAAAAGTAAGGTATTTTTGGAGAATCCGACACGGGTGCGGTAACATTTTAGAGAGTCCGCGTACCACAATAATTTATGTATCTAGAAACAAAGTAATGAATGTCAAGTCCAATGAAAGATATGATTTTCATGCCTATTTTTCAAACTTTTTCATGTTTGCTTGTATAGTCAACTCTCTCTATTAACAGCCTTGTTTGTTCCGAATATTTTTGGATATTATAGCGAAATGTTGTTATAGAGAACATAACAACATTATGTTTAGGACTCATTTAATGTATATGTCAAATGGTCCTAGTAAACTATCCAACTAGTCGCATAGATATATTTATTTCACCCAATAACAACATCAAGATGCATATTTTGGCGCATGTAATATGCTTATCTAAAATAAAACTTAATCTGACAATATAAATAATGGTAAAAGTTTATTTGCAACGGGTATTTACATCAAATCAATAAATGCATAACATATATGTCTTTGCACGTAAACTTTCACTTAATCATGATTAATAGATATATATATATATATATATATATTCACATTATTAAATCACTTAATCATGGTATGTTGATGTGGTTTTGGTGTAAATATTGGATGCAGGTAAATATTTACATATAAAAAACATATATTCACATTTTTTTCTAGTTCTAGGAAATCTGAGTCAAAGATATACATGAACATGTAGATTTGGCTTGAAAATTATGTTTTAAGATTCAATCTCTGGATGCAATAAAATTACTTGCTCATTTAAGATTAATTAAAGTAATTTTTTGTGTAATACCTTAGCTAATTCAAGCATGGTGAATTCCCCAGGATTCCCAAGATTGAAAGGACCTACATGATCTCCTTCCATCAACCTCATCAAACCTTCTACCTGTATAATTCCATACATAAAATATTTACACGATCGGGTCATTTACTAAGTACGTAATTACAGGTAATTTCTTAATAAATATTAATTGGTTCTGGCAAAAACGATATCTATAACATCAGAGACGAAAACAAAATTTGAAATTTATGGGTTCTGGGTTCTGAATTTGCCACAAAACTCATAGCTCGTCTTAGTTATTGGATTAACAATTAAATATTTATACATATTTAATGAGTTTCCATATATAAATATAATGCTTAACCAAATGTGACTGGGTTCGGCCGAAACCGCACACAATAGACTAGCTCCACCTATATATAACATTCTATATCACATGTTAAAGTTTACTAGTAGTATAAAAAAAATATTTACATCATCGGTGTATATAACTTAAATTCAAGTAGATAGAGGTTTTTTTTTTTTAAAACCACAATTAGTTTTTCATAATAACTCAGTAACAATCCTAATAGAATTAGAAGCACTGCATTTTATTTTATTTTTTTGACTGAGTTGAAAAAGTGAATAGGAAATAAAAATTTACCAAATCAGAAACAAACTGAAAGCTCCTGGTTTGTTTCCCATCTCCATAAACTGTCATTGGCTCCTTTCTCAAGGCCTACATATTTTTATATATTCAAATGAAAGTAATGAATATTAAATCAAATCAAATACAAAGAATACACTATTTGGGATTTTCTTTAATTTGATAAAATAACACAAACCTGTGCAACAAAATTGCTCACAACACGACCATCATCTATGCACATACGTGGTCCATATGTGTTGAAAATCCTAGCAATCCTAACCTACCAAAAATTTAAAAAAAAAAAAAAAAACTTTAAATTGAAAACTATTCATCGAAAAATTCAACATATTGAGAATATTTTTTTATTTGACATAGGAAAATGTTCAAAATTTGTCATGTACTATTTGGAATTGCTCAATTTTATCATTTATTACATTTTTGGTCCATTCATACTCTTGTTGTTAACAAATCGTCTCGTATTTATCCTCTATTATTAATTGAGTTACAATTTGAAATGGGTCGACTTCATATGTCCAAATCCATAGGAAAATAAGTTCAAATTTACTTCTTAGCTTCTTATTATTGTTTAAAATTACGTTAAGATGGAGCTCCGTTAGGGGGTCAAGGCAAAACAATTTTTTTTCTCTTAATGGCAGGGATAATATCAGAACAAAAATTTAATAGAGACCGAAAATTGTGTAATTTCGAACAGTGGCAGCCCGGTGCACTAAGCTCCCGCTATGCGCAGGGTCCGGGGAAGGGTCGGACCACAAGGGTCCATTGTACGCAGCCTTACTTTACATTTCTATAAGAGGTTGTTTCCACAGCTTGAACTCGGGACCTCCTGGTTACATGATAATAACATTACCAGTTACGCCAAGGCTCTCCTTGAACATATATATATGATTCCGAACTTCGAAAAATCATATGAATTTCCTAAAACTGTTACGCATCTTTTCTAAGGACCCGTTTGGCCATAGATTTTGCCAAAATAAATTTGGGTTTTATTTGGCAAACACATGTTTGGTCATAGATTTTGCTTATATTTTGGTAAAATCCCAAATTCCAAATTCCAAATCCCAAAACCAGCTCAATAGCTAGTTTCGAGCCAAAATATTTACAAACACTAATAATATACATGTTTTTCCAAAATAAATTTGGGAAATATGTGTTTGAAAACGTACGTCCAAACACAGTTTTATCTTCAAACCAAACTTCAACCAAATCAGATTTTTTAAAACAAATTTAGAAATCTATGACCAAACGCTAGCTAAGTATCAAGTAGAAAATAAACCTCAATGTTGAGTCCTCTATGGTAGTCCATGGTCAAAGTTTCAGCTGTACGTTTTCCTTCATCATAACAACTACGAACACCTGCTCAATGCTCATTTGAAAGGTAAAGCAAAACATTAGTTTTGTAACGTCGTACAAATGACAACCTGCTATCACATGTTAAAATATACGAATAATTTAAAAACTCTTTAGACTGACAGTATATATAACTTAAATCCATTATCAAAACTACGAGTAGAATGAAGTGATTTACCAATGGGATTAACATTGCCCCAATAAGTTTCAGCCTGAGGATGTTGCAATGGATCACCATACACTTCACTTGTGCTTGTAAGCAAAAATCGAGCACCTATTCTTTTTGCTAATCCCAACATGTTCAATGTTCCCATCACATTTGTTTTGTGATATCTATCCAATTTATAGTCAAGGAATCTTGCCCAAAAAATACCTCCAAAATACCAACATGTATTTACATAGTATAATTGTATACATGCAGTAAACTACTATAACAACAATCCAATAAAATCCCACAAAGCAGAGATGTTATTTTCAATAGACCATCGGCTCAAGAAGACGGAAAGAGATAATACATCAGTACTATCAATAAAAACCATAGAAATAATAACAGCATCATAAGAACAAAAAAATAGATGAAATAAAGCAATAACAATAACCAGTAAATAAGGCCCGACACTATGAAAAACGGAAGAGTAGTTGAACACAACATTAACCACTAGCAGTCTAAGACAAAATCCTAACTGACTAGCCTCTTACCGGTACGAAGTAGAAATATGCTCAACTACCTCTTAACCTACAACCCTGATGCTCGACCTCCACATCTTTGCAGTGAACTACTTAGTTATATACTTCACAACTACAATTTAAATAGAAGAGAATAATCCTAAAAAGATTTAATTTTACTTATTAATCTTTCTCATTTTAATAAAATGATCATATAACTAAGAACATTTGTAATAAGACATAAAACCGACTTGATTGCATATATGGACATAAAAGGTACAATGTATCAAATTCTCATTAAGAAACGGCAAAAACTTACTCGCACTGGATGTTTACACTAAATCAATAGATACATGGCATGTGTTTTGCATATGGACTTCAATCATTTAACCATGATAAATTATACACATTCTTATCTAATTAAATTAGTTAACCATAGTAAGTTAATGTAGTTTGGTGTAAACACCCGGTATGGATAAGTATTTACCCGGATTATACCATCTTGAGTACCTGTAATGCTAAAAATGATTTTATTTATGTGCACAGACGGTAAAGATTTTTACACTATCAATATATCTTAATTCAGCTATAGCAAATAACTTATCTTATTAACCATATTACTAATATCTTGTTATAAACAGTTATTTATAGTTACTTTTTAGATGACAAAAAAATCTGTTACTGTCTATCCAAAATCTCTCCCCTCTATCCCTTTTCAACCACGCCATCAATCCCATTTTTCACTCGATTAAAGCCAAATATTTAAAAAGGGCATCCGATGCCTAAGGTATTCCGTGCTCATATAGCTGGGTTCGAGGAAGGAGCGTATCCCAAGGGGTGTGATGTAGACAATCTACCCTAATGCAAGCATTAACGCTCGAACCCGTGATCTATAGGTCATACAAAAATAATTTTACCGATACTCCGGTGCTCCCCTTTAAAGCCTGAATATAAAGAAAGGAGATCAAAAAAATAGTCGAACGACTCAGTATTTACGTCTTAAGGTCATGCTAAAAACATAAATTAAAAAAAAATTCCAAGATGTGAAAGGATATGATGGTCTTGACTGGATTATACTTGTAAGAAACAGGAGAAGCTGGACATGCCAAATGATAAATCTGATCAACTTCCAACAATATTGGCTCAACGACGTCGTGTCGAATGAGTTCAAATCTAGGGTTCTTGAAATGGTGTAATAAATTCTCTTTTCGACCTGTGAAAAAATTATCAACCACAATTACACTATCTCCTTGTGCTATTAATCTGTCCACCAAATGGCTCCCAACAAATCCAGCTCCTCCTGTTACTAATATTCTCAAACTCTTGCTCTTCAATCCCAATGGAACCTTTCCACCTACAACAAATTTTTGTTCATTCTCAAATCAAGAGTAAAATAAGTTCAAAGCTGTGTTGCTCGGACTTTTCAAAGTTGACGCCGAGTGTGCAGTGACGGAAACAGGATTTTCACCAAGAATATTTAATATATATATGAAGAAGCTATATGGATTCAATATCTAATTATATACATGAAAAAAATTAGTCTTATCTGCACAATATAATTTTCGGCGAAGGGGATTCGGCTAAACCTCCACCGTCCACTTAGCTTCACATCTTCTAAAAATTAGTGTATTTTTGAAAGATTTTAGACGATCTAACTTGGGTATGATAATATTTTTTAGAGGGTTTGAACAAGATAGGTTAGAAAGGAACAAATTCACTTTTTGTATAGTCAATCAACTACGCCATAATTTTAAGAGAGTTAAAATTGGTTATATAAATTCTTTATATGTATTCCATATTATTTGAGTCCATTTTATACTACGTAATATTATTCAATAATTTGTCCTTTAAGAACATTTAAAATTACAGAAATTCTCTGAATCTCATACTCCTTTGTTTCTACTACCAGAGTTAGATAGAACACAGATTCAACTAATTAAACCTATCATTTTCCAAACTGGACATAAATATATATTTTAAAAATTAACAAAATTTAAGTAAATTAAATTCTAAACTCATAATTCTAAAGTGCAATACGTATTATAATAGCAAAAACTTTATTAGAAATCATATAAAATTTAAATCTTAAATCTGCTTTGCGTATGATAACATATACATCCTAGCCAATATAAAAACACTTATCTAGACACACAACTTAAAATTTGCAATGATTTTCTACAGAAACAATTCAAGTAGCATTCTTGATTTGCCATTTCCATCCGAGAGGTTGTGAGTTCGCGTCTCCCCAAGAGCAAGGTGAGAAGTTCTTGGAGAGAAGGATGTCGGGGGTTTATTTGGAAACAGTCTCTCTACCCTAGGGTAGGGGTAAGGTCTGCGTACACACTACCCTCCCCAGACCCCCACTAAGTGGGATTATACTGGGTTGTTGTTGTTGTTGTATTCTTGATTTGCCATTTAAGAATGGTATAAGTTCAAAATTCAAGATTTGGGTTACGCGAGGCTGATCTAGAGCTAGCAATTACCTCGAGTCAAACTAATTATTTTCGACTCAAATTATGTATACATAAGAAAACAATAAAAACACACTATACATATATTAAGATTACATTTATCCCGCACTCACTAACTTTAAAACCTGAATTCGCCATAACCATATACCTGCATTAATGTTGTGGTCAGCTTCATCAACCAACTCGTATGCTATTCTTCTTGGAATTGGATTCGACACAAATGTATTTGTATCTTGAATATCAATCTTAAACTCGGACTTCAGAGGAGAAGAAGATACAGAAACCAGAGAAAAAATAACAACAGACATGCCAATTCCAATCAAAAGACATACAAGTCTTTGCTTTTCAAGCACATATTGAATTGGATATTTCAATGAAAATCTCTTCATATTGT
Source organism: Nicotiana sylvestris (assembly GCF_000393655.2). Classification (NCBI taxonomy): domain Eukaryota; kingdom Viridiplantae; phylum Streptophyta; class Magnoliopsida; order Solanales; family Solanaceae; genus Nicotiana; species Nicotiana sylvestris. Next base: position 5,626,762 of record NC_091066.1, read on the forward strand.
TTTTCTTTACGTAATTTTTCTGAAACACCTCATTATCAACTCCCATGTTGGCTTTTTGTAAATAAAATTCTCTCTTTTTTTTTCTCCCTTTTTTTAAGATCTAAATGAAAGAAAAAAAGGAAAATGTTGTTTGTTTAGTTTGTGTGAGAAAGAGAATTAAGAAGAGAAATCGAAGATGGCGGTGAATGAAGAAAGTGGAAGCATTTGCATGAATTTTCGCCGTAATAAGATGGATGTCTGAGGAGACTAGTGGCTTTCTTCACTTTGCTTTTTTAGCAAATTAAGCTATTCCACGTGTAATTATATTATCTTACCTCCAATTTTCTAATTCTCCAACACAAAGTGAGTAATTAATTTGGAATTTTCAAGCTTATATTAGTAAGCAATATGGAGCAATATTCTCTTTATATATATAAATATATTTGTGAGTTTATATACCTGACCTTGATTTATTTGGGATAGTAACATAGTTTGTTATTGTTATTATTGTAGATAACTTCTAGTGCGTTTTATTCTTCTCTTTATTTTGTATAATAATAACCCGCACTACCAAAAAAATAAGAATTAACGATGAAAAAAATCTGTAGCTAAATAATAGAATTCGTTGGTAATCCTATTTAGCGATAGATTATCAAAAAGTTTCGTTAACTACGAACAATCTAGTGACAAAGTTCGTAGCCAGTTCTAAATTTTTTTAATAATGCTGAGATGAGCATAAGTAAAACAACATAGTAACATAGTCAGTGAACATTCATATATTCATTTGAAATTGAGGCGTACAATTTTTCTTGCTTTTGCAAATATTTTCACTATACACGTGGGATGTCATACTTTTTGTATTCATCATAATCAAATGTCATTTTGTCATTTGGAGTAAAATGAAATTCTTAACTGGCTTTGGTGCAAAATAAGTAACTAATTTTGTCATTTCATGTCATGTGGAAAGTGCCACAGTAAAACTCAAAAGGAGATGGAGTAAATTTGTGCAGCCCACCGAAGTAGAGCAGTCAATATGGGTCGGGTCGGATTAGTCCAATTCAGTCCATGTGAGCTTTAGCAATTGACGGGCTGGGTTGGACTAGCCCATCATTTTGATGGACCTTATAATGGGGGAAGTGCACGGTTGGTCACTAATAACACAGGTATTTACTTTTAAGCCACCGTTTAAAATGTCTTTAGTCTTTAGCCACTGCTTTAATAAACTTTAACTGTTCGGACGAAAATACCCTTCTGCTCATGTCCTTAACTTCAAGACTTCAGGACTACATGTCCTTAACTTTTGAACTTGGAACTCTAAGTTCAGGACTTCAGGAGTACATGTCCTTAACTTTTGAACTTGTAACTCTAAGTTCAGGACTACATGTCCTTAACTTTTGAACTTGGAACTCTAAGTTCAGGACTTCAAGGCTACATGTCCCTTAACTTTTGAACTTGGAACTCAAACTTCAAGACCAACCGTCCTTAACTTTTGAACTTGTAAGTCAAAGTTAAGGACCTATTGTCCTTAACTTTTATTGTCCTTAACTTTTGAACTTGTAACTGTAAGTTAAGGACTGCTTGTCCTTTACTTTTGAACGTGTAACTATAAGCTAAGGACTGTCTGTCCTTAACTTTTGAACTTGTATCTGTAAGTTAAGGACCGTCTGTCCTTAACTTTAGAACTTGTAACTGTAAGTTAAGGACTGTCTGTCCTTAACTTTTGAACTTGTGTCCTTAACTATTGAACTTAATTTTAGGACTTCAAGACTACATTTTCTTAACTTTTGAACTTGTGTCTTAACTATTGAACTTAACTTTGGGACTTCAAGACTACATTTCCTTAACTTTTGAACTTGAAACTCTAAGTTCAGGACCATATTGTCCTTAACTTTTGAATTTAACTTTAGGACGTCAGGACTACATGTCCTTAACTTCTGAGAAGGAATTGCATTTCCTGTTTACTCATCACTCTTTTTCTTATTTTCACAACGTCATATCTTAATCTTTTTTTAAAATCTGGAACCTCTCCCCATTCTCCTTTTGCTTTTGTAATCGTTCCCTTATGTTCTTCATGCTTGTTTAGCTTATCAACAAGAACTATAACCAAAGGCATTTAACATTCAGTAGCATTAATAGAAGTTCGTACCATTTGGTGCTCTCGTTGACCTTCCTTACCAATGGGTGAAGGTGAGGTTCCGTATACACGATTGCGCACCTTAGATGCGGAAATGAAACAGTATAAATACACTGCACTTCCGTTTGGGAAAAGAGAAAGAAGAAAGGGTAACACAGTCTTTTCATATTAATTTTAATAAACTAGTGGCTACTATTGCTAAGCATTAAAAATGCTAGATAAAAAGTAAATACCAGCTTAAACAATGGCTACCCCACGCCATTTCTACCCTTATAATGGCTAACCCACCCCAACCTTATGTGGGCCGCGGGGCCCCATGGGCTGGCCCATCATTTTTAAAAGTAAAATTTTATATTTTTTCTTTAAGTAATAAAACTTATGAAAAGATAAATTAAAAGTTAAAATTGGAAAAATTTCTTAAAACTTAATAACTTTTTATATTATTCTATTATATCACAATGAATACTAAAAAAGTAAAAGGCGAGATTATATTTCATTTACTAAAAGTCAAAACTCAAAACAAACTATTCAAGAGAATGTCCATGATCCTTATGGGATATCCAACACATCATCTTCATCAAACACATTTGAATCCACTTGTGACAAGGTTGTTTTAACATCTTTACTTTCATCTACATCTACAATTCATATGCAATATTAATTAGTTAAATAGTAAGAGTACTTAAATTTTTAAAAACTAATAATATTCAAATTTATATAAAAAATATTATCAGTTTGAGTTTGGGAAAGCCGTGCAACCAATTTCGAGTAGTAACAAGTTGTTTGGACATTTTCATTATGGATGCAACTTTGTGCTTGGTAAGAACACACACAACAATGCTAAATGCTACAGTATTATATATTGTTTAAATTTTAAATATTTTAAATAATTTTTTTATTAAGCCCATGGGCCAGCCCAGCCAAGCCTCACGGGCCGCGGGTTTATTCGAGCTGGGCTTAAAAGCCTCTTTTTAAATGGGCTCCAAAATTGATACTAATCTAAGTACGGAATTGAAGAAATTGTAGACAAGATAGAAATTAAGAATAGACCCAATAAAGAGGTAATTGTCAAACAATTGAACTAATCAATTACCCAACAAATTACAATACTTAGTAGACCTAAACTATAGGATTACCCTTGAGAGGAATGGAATTCCTCTTGTGAATACATCTTGCAAGCGTTTGAATCAACAAGTTGGAAACACATGCTCCTCACAATTCTTCAATATTCAAAGATAAGCTAAAGTAGAAATGACCTCATCATATGTTACTTATACTAGGTCCGAATAAGGTAAGAAAGACATAAGTACCCCTAATGGGACTAACTACCATGCATACAATGGAAATCTTATAACCCAGTCTCCAATCATTGGCAAGCATGGCCTAGGTCCACATGCTTGTTTCCAAGTCATCGAGGGGCTCACATGTGCGCCTATTACCATCCATGTATGCATGACGCGGTCACCATCCAAGTCTCCATGCTCCTCCAAGATCTCCGCCCTCAAAACATTGTATACCTTCAAGGGTCTTCGACAATTGTCTTCCAATACTTCCAAGATATCCCAATGCTTGGTGAAGAGGTGAAAATCCCTTAGTTCCTTGGCTTGAGATCTTGTGAATGATCTAGATGCCATTGGTGTTCCTTGAGGTGTATCATTCTCCACTTCTTGAGAAGCATTTGTCCTCAAATGCAGATCATCATAATCACCTACAACACATGGAAGCAAGTCACTAATATTGAAAACATTATGAACTTGATACTCACTTGGCAAGTCTATCTTGTAGGCATTGTCATTGATTTTCTCTAACACTTGGTAAGGGTCTTCTCCTCTCGGCATAAGCTTTCCTTTCCTTTTGCTTGGAAATCTATCCTTCCTTAGGTGTACCCACACCCAATCATCGGGTTGAAGGATCACTTTCTTCCTTCCTTTGTTCCTTTTGCTAGTTACTTGTTGATATTTCTCCTCGAGTTGTGCCTTGACCCTTTGATGAATCATATTCATGGCATCAACTCTCTTTTGTGCATCTAAATCAATAATAACATCTTGGGAAATAGGAGTAAAATCCAAAGGAGTCAAAGGGTTAAAACCATATACAATCTCAAAAGGTGTCATGCAAGTAGAAGAATGCAAAGATCTATTATAAGCAAATTCAACCTAAGGCAATTGTTTTTCCCAAGATGTGTATTCCCTTTCACTATAGCCCTCAACACGTTACCTAACGATCTATTGACTACCTTGGTTTGACCATCCATTTGAGGGTAACAAGAAGTAGAAAACAACAAATGAATACCCAATTTTTCCCACAAACTCCTCTAAAAGTGACTCAAGAATATACAATCTCTATCACTCACTATGGTTCTTGGTACATCATGCAACTTAAGCACATTCTCAACAAACAAAGTAGTAACATGACTAGCACCATCACTCTTGTGGCAAGGAATAAAATGAGCCATCTTAGAAAACCTATCTACCACCACAAAGATGCTATCTTTACCCTTTCTAGTCCTAAGCAACCCTAACACAAAATCCATAGAAATATATATATCCAAGGTGCGCTAGAGATGGGCAAAGGTGTATACAATCTATGGGGGTATTCCTAGATTTAGCACTTACACACTCAAGGCATTGACTACAAATATTCTCTACATCATGCTTCATCTTAGGCCAATGTAAATTCTCCTTCAAAATGTCTAAGGTCTTTGCTACTCCAAAACGACCCATAAGACCTCCACTATGCGCCTCCCTAACCAACAACTCTCTCCAAGATGACTTAGGCACACACAATCTATTTCATCTAACCAAGAACCCATCAAACTTATGAAACCTCATCAATTTTTCATCCTTTAATTCATTAGGTCTCCTAAATTGTTCTACTTGATCACATCTAGCACAGGCTTCTTTAAAGTCATCATCTAGTGGGTACATTTCTTTCATACTCAAGCCCATCAACCTAGAGGTAAGGGTATTTATCAAAGAATATCTCCTAGACAAAGCATCAGCAATCGCATTATCCTTCACTTGCTTATAGTGGATAACATATGGAAAGGTCTCTATGAATTCCACACACTTAGTATGCCTCTTATTCAACTTACATTGGCTCTTAATATGTTTAAGAGACTCATGGTTGGTTCTAATCACAAACTCCTTATGCCAAAGATAGTGTTGCCAATTTCTCAAAGCTCTCACTAAAGAAAACAACTCCTTATCATATGTGGAATAGTTCAAGCTAGATCCCTTCAAATTCTCACTAAAGTATGCTATAGTTTTTTGGTCTTGCATGAGCACGGCTCCTATTCCTAACCCACTAGCATCACATTCAATCTCAAAGGTTTTGTCAAAATTAGGGAGTTGCAAAAGAGATGCGGAACTAGGCTTTTCCTTCAAAATCCTAAAAGATTCCTCTTGGTTCTCTCCCCAATAGAAGGGTTTGTCTTTCCTAATCACATCGGTCAATGGACTAGCTATGGTACTAAAACCTTTAACAAATCTCCTATAGAAACTAGCTAGACCATGAAAACTCCTAATGTCACTATGCTCTTAGGTGTTGTCCAATTTCTAATTGCCCCAACTTTACTCTCATCTACTTCCACACCATGAGCACCACCACAAATCCCAAGAAAATAACCTTATCAACACAAAATGTACATTTCTTAAGATTAGCGTATAGTTGCTCACGTCTCTAACACATCAAATAAATGAATCAAATGGTAGACATGATCATCAAAAGACTTGCTATAAACCAAAATATCATCAAAGTAGACAACAACAAACTTGTTAATGAATGGTTTAAGCACATGATTCATAAGTCTCATAAAAGTACTTGGGGCATTTGTCAAACCAAATGGCATAAAGAGCTATTCATATAGACCATACTTAGTCTAGAATGCCTTTTTCTACTCATCCTTCGATTTCATCCTAATTTGATGATAACCACTCCTCAAATCAGTTTTAGAAAATATGCATGCACCACTAAGCTCATCCAATATATCATCTAAGCGAGGAATAGGGTGGCGGTACGTTACCGTGATTTTGTTAATCGCACAACAATCTACACACATTCTCCAAGTACCATTCTTCTTTGGAACAAGAATTATCGAAACGACATAAGAACTCAAGCTTTCTTTTACCAATTCTTTGCCAAGCAATTCCTCTACTTGCCTTTGTAGCTCTTTTATTTCTTCCGGGTTACTTCTATATGCCAGCTTGTTTGGAATTTGAGAACCCGAAATGAAGTCAATTTGATGCTCTATTCCTCTCAAAGTTGGCAATCCTTTCGGAATTTCTTCTGGGAGCACATCTTCATAATTTAGCAAAAGAGAAGAAACAACACTAGGCAAAGAAGATGTTAGAGTGTTAGTTGATAAGACATAATCTTTGTGAACAATACAAATAATAGGAATATCTTCCTATAACTCTCTCATATACCCTTGACTTTTCATCATTATGCATACTTTCTTTTTTGTCTTAGCCCTTTTCCCATCATTTTTAGATGCAGTCTTTTCTTGTGTCAACTTGCTCATATCACTCAATTCTTGCTCTCCTTTTTCTTCTCTAAAGTTTCCGTTAGACACTCCCTTACTTCTCTTATTATTCTCTCTCTCATTCTCTTGTTTCTTTCTCTCTCAATCTGCTCATGATTTTATAATCTTCATTCACCTGAGAAGGAGTCAATGGAAGAAGAGTATGTTTCTTTCCCTTGTACAAGAATGAGTATTTATTTGTTCTACCATCATGAATAGCTCCCTGATCATATTGCTATGGTCTTCCCAAAAGTATGTGACATGCTTGCATCAGAGCAACATCACATAAGACCTCATATTCATATTTCCCAATGCTAAATTTGACCAAGGCTTGCTTGGTCACCTTGAGTTCACCACACTCATTCAACCATTGTTGCAACTTGTATGATCGAGCATGTTTCATAGTTCTTAGACCCAACTTCTCAACCATGATACTACTAGCAATATTGGTACAACTCCCACTATCCATAATCAATGACCCAATATATTTTCCAACTCTACATCTAGCATAGAACAAGTTTTCTCTTTGGTTAAGCTCATCCTTTTTTACGGTTGCACCTATCATTCTTCTCACAACACAATTTGGCATGTTAGGTCTTTCTTCGATCCCATCAAACACTTCTTGATCCTCTTCACTAGAAGACTCCTCATGAGAATCCTCATCATTTCCACTATTGGACGAATGGACTCCATTCTCACTAATGATAATTGCCCTGCGGTTGGGACATAGCCGTGACACTTATAATATTTTATATTACTAGTAGAAGTAGAAGAGCAAGGCTTAGCATTGTTACCTCCTTCCTTGGACTCTATTTTCGGTTTGCCCTTATCATAATATGTCTTGGCCTCTTTTTTGTACTCCCTTGGTTTGTCATCCTTGGAAGATGGATTCTAAGAGTCTTTTACTTTTCCCTATAAAGTGTTGTACCTCTTGGACTTATAGGCCTTGTCTTCCTCCAAGTCTCTTTCAACTTGACTTGCCGCTTGGAAGTCATCATTCAAAACCTCATACTTGTGAAGCTTCATAAGTGAAGATATTTCCCTATTAAGTCCCGCGATGAATCGGATCACCGTAGAATTTTTCTCTTCCTCAAAGCTGGCCCTTATGCGAACAAGCTCAAATTCATTGTGGTATAACCCAACACTCTTGTTGCCTTTCTTCAAGATATAAACTCTCTTGAGAAGCTCTTATTTGTAATACTCGGGCACAAATCTTGTTTCCACAACACTAATTAACTCTGCCCCTTCCTCAATCAATTGAATGCAAAGTCTTATCTTTCTTCTTTCTTCCGAATCCCACCAAGTAAAAGCAAAGTCTTTAGATTGAGTGACCACATATCTTACTCTTTGGGTACTAGAAACTCGGTTCGTCCGAAAGATCCTATTACTTTGAATAACCCGAGTCAAGTATTCCTCCGGGTCATTACTTTCTTTGAAGGGAGGAAGGTTGACCTTGATGGTGTTTACCCCTCTATCCGGATCATCTTGGTTCTCCCCAAAGTATTCCCCATTGTTGCCTCTATTTCGCCAGTTCCTTTGAACCCTTGGTTGGCCATAGTTCATACGTACCTGTTGGAATATCCTTTAGTTATCTCTTGCTTTACCCCCTTGGTTACCATGACCAAACCCTCCATACTCCGCCTCTTCTTCATCGTAAAGGTATTCATGGTCACCTTGAAGAACACCATGTTGAGATTGATGGTGTGGTTGTTGGATAGGGGCGGTTTGGTGTTGATGTCTAATAGGAGGAGGTGGTGGGGTAAGGGACATGTTTGCAGTGTGATTTGCCTCCTCTCCAATTTGCATAAGACGTTTCTACCCTATTATAGCAATCCTTTGTTCGTTGAGCTTCATTGAATGCTTAGTTTCTTTGAGTTCCTCGGTCAACTCTTCCATTTGTTTCATCATTTGCTCCATGAAGGACTCTTTTTGTTGAAAGACTCTTCACTAATCCATGTCATACCTACAAAATGAGCAAACAAGTTAGTGAAAATAAGAACCTTACGTCCACTTCCTCAGTGTTTCACTTTTGCTCAGTGTCACTCAATTCCCTCGTGTTTCACTCAAGATCTTTAGCTTTTTATCTCACTCAAATGTTCTCAATCACTCTTGCCTTTTACCACTCTTGGTTTTACCACAAGTTGATCTTCAACTCCAATTAAGAATATTTTCAACAAGAAGAACCTTCCACTTTGGGGTTAGAGTGGAGTTTATATTGACACGAAAGAAAGGCATAATAAAAGCAAACGGACATGAGTCAAACAATTAACAACGTAATCAATGAGAAAATCACAAAATAATTGGCACGAAATGAAGATATAGACGCAACAACTAGATTAACAGATTAGGACTAATTATTAGTGTTAACTAGATAAGAATAATCAAAGAAAACAACTAGGAATAAGAAGAACACAAAAATTGAGCCAGAGAAAATTGTGTCCCCGATTTATTTTTCGTGGCCACGGGTAGGCTGGGGTGGTGTAATTTCGTGTCCACGTGTCTATGAAATTTCTGATTTTCTAAGGTTCAAGTCAGTCCAGCTCCACGAAATTTTTTCTCGCTCCACGAATTTGGACTTCAGCTTCTTCTTCTTCTTCTTCTTCTTCTTCTTCTTCTTCACTTTAGGCTCGATTTTGAAATTTCAAATTGATCCAAATCGTATTACCTTCAAACTTCATATTTCACTTGGGAATCACCTTAAGATCAAACCCCAATGATTTTTAACATCAATTTCGTGAATCACATAAACTCAAATGGATCAAATTGTACTTTTTTTTTCATGAACCCACTTATGAAGATAATGCACTCGAAAAACAAGAAACTTTTCAAATTCACTTGTAGCCACCCAAATAACTTCAAATCAACTTCAATTGATATATTTCAATATAGAGAACAAACCCCAATCAATTTCAAACATTATTATGCATATAGATCCAAGAAATGAAAGATTCAACTCAAGAACATGAAGAACAGACTTTTTTTTTGTGATTTTCAAATAAAATCAAATACTTAGCTAGTGTATGTAGAAACAGACACTAATCCAAGCTTTGATACCAAATGATACGAATCTAAGTACGGAATTGAAGAAATTAAAGGCAAGATAGAAATTAAGAATAGACCCAACAAAGAGATAATTGTCAAATAATTGAAATAATCAATTACCCAACAAATTACAATACTTAGTAGACCTAAACTATAGGATTACCCTCGAGAGGAATGGAATTCCTCTTGTGAATACACCTTGCAAGCGTTTGAATCAACAAGTTGAAAACACATGCTCCTCACAATTCTTCAATATTCAAAGATAAGCTAAACTAGAAATGACCTAATCATATGTTACTTATACTAGATCCGAATAAGGTAATAAAGACATAAGTACCCCTAGTGGGACTAACTACCATGCCTATAAGGGAAGTCTTATAACCCAGTCTCCAATCATTGGCAAGCATGGCCTAGGTCCACATGCTTGCTTCCAAGTCATCGAGGGGGCTCACAGGTGCGCCTATTACCATCCACGTAGGCATGGTCGCGGTCACCATCCAAGTCTCCATGCTCCTCCAAGATCTCCACCCTCAAAACATTGTATACCTTCAAGGGTCTTCGACAATTGTCTTCCAATGCTTCCAAGATATCCCGATGCTTGGTGAAGTGGTGAAAATCCCTTAGTTCCTTGGCTTGAGATCTTGTGAATGACCTAAATGCCATTGGTGTTCCTTGAGGTGTATCATTTTAGTTCCTTGGCTTGAGATCTTGTGAATGACCTAGATGCCATTGGTGTCCTTTAGGTGTATCAAAAATTGTAGCCCAAACCTACTAATTACGGGCTGGGCTGGGCTGGCATAACGGGTCAAGCCCATATTGACGGTTCTATACAGGAGTAAAACAACAAAACTAGAAAATGAGGGGTCTTCGTGTAATTAATATATAGTAATGGGTCTATAACGTAAATATCATCTTCTTCATCCCTAAGCTAAATTCACACTACTTTCTCTCTCTTTCGGCCTTTGGAAGCTCCAGTACACTTCTCACGCTGCCGTATTCACTTCCCTCCGGTGAGTCTCCCCCTCCGCCGTCTCCGGCGGTGGCATCACCTCCAACATGTTTACATCTGTATCTATTTCTCATTTCTTATTATAAGAAATAACCTTCAAAAAATTATTTTTTTAATGTTTTTTTTAGTTTGTGAGTTTTTTTTTTTAAAAAAAAATTCTATCTGAATATATTTGCTTATCTATATTTAGTTTTGCTCTTATTTCTACTATGAATCGTGACAAGTCTAATTCTATTGGAGCTAAAATATCTGGTGAGGTGAGATTTAGGAATTAGGGTTTTAGGACTGGTATTTTACTAAAATTATGTGAATTTTAAGCTCTTGAAATCCGTTATGTTGATTTATTGAAGCATGTGGTTATACTTTTATCTGATTGTGAGTCAGCTTTGTTTTTGGCTTGTAATTTGTGAAGTAACTGCAGCTGAAATTGCCTTGTTTAATGATTTTCGAAATTGAAGACAATCTAATGGATGACTAGTCAACTATGCGTTAATCCTATTCCATTTTATCCGTAGCATTTTATCGGCCAATGTAATGGATTTTTGTTTATCGGCTATATTAATCCTTTATACTTTCTTTCCTTTTATCTGGGATCTGATTCATTCTCATACTAAAAACTTATCTATATGGCAAATTACGGATTATCTAAAGTTAGGGGTTATCTAAATTTTGCACTTATCCCTACACGAATATACAATAGATGACTTATGAAAAAAGAAGAAGAAGAAGATGTAGTAGGAGGAGGAAGAAAAAAAGGATGAAGCATCATCCAAATTGTTTGCTTTGTTATTATAATTAATTTTGTTTACATCATAAAAGAAATTATTTTGTATTCCTAAAGAAAAAATTTACACATTACTGTATGCAAACACTTTTTTTAAAAAAAATAAAATAAAATAGTAGTGGTGTCCAGTCCAGCTTGCGCGTTCCTAGACTATTCCATCGGATACCTGCTACCTCCCGCTAGTACAGGTACCAAGTAACTCTACCTACCAATGCTTAGGCAAATGAGAAGAAATCATCTAGTGTTTGTTGCCTCCGCTTGGACTTGATCCTAAGACCTCATGGTTCTCCGCCCATTTGATTGACCACAAGGCTAGACTCTTGGGTGCTTCTGATAATCTTCTTTTGGAATCTTTTTGCTAGACTTTGCAAATTGTAATACTGGCTTCTATGTATCAGTTGAGCATGAACTTTATGGAAGCTGTATTTGTTTTTTTAAATTCAACTGCATACTGTAAATTGAAGATGATAGGAAAGCTAGAATCTGTTGATGAGTCTCTCTCTTGCTGGGGTAGTTCACGGTGGAGTTTGTTTACTGGTTAGCAAGGTTCTACAATTTCTATGCTCCAGAATGAGAACCTATCAGATGATAGATCACCTCAAATTGTAAATGAAGAGAACAGTTCTTTCGAGTAAAAATAAGATCGCAAGAATAAAAAAGGACAAGTAATAACAATGAGGTACCTGATAGTTCTCCATCTGATGAAACAACTTTTAGTGATTAAACTACTATGTGTGTAAAACTCCATGCCTTGGGTTTGTTCGTATGTTGCCGATTGTCTGTCGCTAGTCACTGTTGCATGATTTCTTTGTTTTGTTTCCAATTCCAGACTTGAAATTACTGACATCTGAAGAAGTATCAAAGAGCAGCTAAAAAATGTCTAAAAAAGGGCTGATGGAGCAGGACCTGAGCAAGTTGGATGTAACAAAGCTGCATCCACTTTCACCAGAGGTTATTTCTCGTCAGGCTACAATAAATATTGGTAAACTAATCACTATTGAACACTTGAACCCTCTTTGCGGACGTATTTCTGTATTGGACTCTTATTAGGTTTTTATGGTTTCTTTGAGAAACACTTCTACACATTTCTAGCATCAGCCTGAATTAAGTTTCATTCCTCAGGTACAATTGGCCATGTGGCTCATGGAAAGTCAACGGTTGTAAAAGCTATATCTGGAGTGCAGGTAGGCTTTTGTTTTGCAATCTGGACCTTCACTTAAGTATGTCTTCTTTCTTATCAGTTTCACTTTAGTTATAAATCAAGCAATATGTTGATCTTTCTTATCAAAATATACCAAGATGTTGATCTTTGTAACTGTAAATACATGTCCTTATATTACTTTTGAATTTATGGATAGACCATTTTGAGATGTTTTAAATGCCTAGGCCCAGTTTACTACTATTTGTAGCTTGCACATTTTTACTTAAGTATTTCAAGGTTGGTAAAAAAAACTAAGTTTTCAAGGTTTGTCCTCTTTTTTGGGTTGAGATGGAATATAGTTAATCTAGTATGGTGACAAAGAATTCTGCGCAGCCTATATTATGGCATGAGGTTGAACCTCATGATTATGGGAAAGTTATCTGGAATAATCAGCTTTTGAGTTCATTGATAATGTATGTGTTTGTGGCTCGTTCTCAATTGATTGCCTTGATAAGTTGACCATCAAGACAGTTTTGTCTGATTATGTGGACCTATTTTGATCTCACTGCATTTGTCATGAAGAACTCATGCTATGAAAATTTTAAAAGTTAAGCACATAACTGATTGGGGCAACCTCGGAGTCTATTGTCCTCTAGAAGGAAACTAATTATCTGCCTTGCCATATTTATGCAGACTGTTCGTTTTAAAAATGAGCTAGAAAGAAACATCACAATTAAGCTTGGATATGCTAATGCTAAGATATATAAATGTGAAGAAGATCGCTGCCCTAGACCCATGTGCTACAAGTAAGTACTTGAAATTGAGATGGAACTGATTCTTGTGCTCATTTGGTTGCTTTTGTGTTGTAACAATATCCTTTTTCAGGGCATACGGAAGTGGAAAAGAAGACAGTCCAATGTGTGATGTCCCTGGTTTCGAGAACTGTAGGATGAAATTGCTGAGACATGTATCGTTTGTTGATTGTCCTGTAAGTTTCTCACCTACCATTTATGGTATATATTACAGCCATTTTTACTTCAGTATTGGGTCGCTAGAGAGGATGATATGTGTGTCTGATCTCATGCGGATATGATTATTCCAATGAAAATCTTAAGCTGCATAATTTAGGTAATACACCAAAATGAAGGTATCAAAATATCTTTAAATGGACCACTACTGTTTTATTTTCTGAAGTTCTCCATGTTCTGTCACATCTTTAGCATTCATGCTACTTGCAGTTCCGAGTAGCCCTGTCTTGGATTTAACGAAAGACTAGGAAATTTTGTTTCCCTTAGTTTCTGGCTCTTAATTTCCTCTTGGGCTTTAATCTAGTGGTAAGAGCTTAGCGCGTGATGTGTGGCTTAGGGGAACATCACGGGTTCGAGCCCTGCCACAGACAAAAGCCTGATATTTAAATGGAGAAGGGTAGAGGGGCTGACCCATTCTTGACCGAGTTCCTAACCATGTGCCACTGGTACTTGAGGGCTTCTCAGATATAAAAAAATTGCCTATACGAAAGGAGAAAGTTTCTGGCTCCTATTTAGTCTTTGTCTTCAGAACTGGAATGCCTTTTCTAGGAATGAGCAGGTTCAGTTATGTTGGTCTTTATCTAAAGAATAGTTGGTGAATCTCATATCTGCATTTATTACCTCCCTGAGAATCTGCAAATGTTTTTTTATGATCTCAGTTTTTTTTGGATGTATAAGCCTGTGAGCATGCAGTAGAGCTTTTTACCTCATTCGTTTATGTGGAGAGATTCTTTCTTAGGCAGATTACTTTCATGTTATTGTATTCGTAGGTACTTTCAATACTAAGTGAAACTACTTTGTTTTCGTAACTTCCATCACTTTTGGAAATATGGAACCGTTACAATTTTACAAAATAGACTCCAAAACCCGACTTGTCTATTGTCTGATCTGTAGGATTCTTTTTAATCCTTTACCTTTGTGGAAACTTAAAAAGATAGTATTTACATTATCCACTTATGTTCTTTTGCCAGTCTCTGCACTATTCTTTTGCAATCTATCAATCTGTAAACACTTCCCTTACATCTAGTCTTCTGCCAATTACCTAGGTTCTACTCTGATTTATGCCTGTCAAATTAAGACATTTAATTTCCTGATATAGAATGCTTTTGTATTGTGAAATTTTCTGCAGGGTCATGATATTCTCATGGCTACGATGCTTAATGGAGCTGCAATTATGGATGGAGCTTTACTTCTAATTGCTGCAAATGAGAGCTGTCCCCAACCTCAGACTTCTGAACATTTAGCTGCTGTTGAAATTATGCGCCTCCAGCACATAATAATTCTCCAAAATAAGGTTGATCTAGTTCAGGAAAATGTTGCCATTAATCAGCACGAGGCAATTCAGAAGTTTATTCAGGTTAGTGTAATTGGTTTACCTCTTCACTGTTTCTGTGCTTGATCTTAAGGCTGTTTCACTAGACCTTACTTCAAACCTTGTTCAGGGAACTGTTGCTGATGGTGCCCCAGTTGTACCAATCTCTGCGCAACTGAAGTACAACATTGATGTTGTGGCTGAATATATTGTGAAGAAAATTCCCATTCCTGAAAGGAATTTCATTTCACCACCAAATATGATAGTCATCCGATCATTTGATGTTAACAAACCTGGTTTTGAAGTTGATGATATCAGAGGTGGTGTTGCTGGTGGCAGTATACTGAAGGTATGTTCTTATATTCCATAAAGCAAACAAATGCTACAGGCACACCTTCTCTTCTTTTGCGGTTCATGTTAATTGACCAAGGGCACAAATTACTAACCCAATAGATGTTCTTTTGTTTCTACCCGATGCTTATGCTAACCTTCATATAGAGATGAAAATTTGATTGGAAGATGGATTGTCAAATGAGAAAGTAAACTTTTTTCTGCAGGGTGTCCTAAAGGTAAATCAACTCATTGAGGTTCGTCCTGGTATTGTTGTCAAGGATGAGAGTGGCAACATTAAGTGTACCCCAATATATTCAAGAATAGTGTCATTGTTTGCTGAGCAAAATGAACTACAATTTGCTGTGCCCGGAGGCCTCATTGGAGTTGGAACAACTATGGATCCAACACTGACTCGTGCTGACCGATTAGTGGGGCAGGTTCTTGGAGAGGTTGGATCACTTCCTGAAGTGTTTGTTGAGCTGGAGGTAATTTCACTTAGATAACACTTCTTAGAACAGAAAGAGCATGACTTCTATTCTTCTTCCAAATGACATCACTTTGTAATGCAGGTAAATTTCTTTTTGCTCCGCCGTCTTCTGGGAGTGAGAACAAAGGACTCAGAAAGGCAGGGTAAAGTCTCGAAGTTGGCTAAGGGAGAAATCCTCATGTTAAACATAGGGTCTATGTCAACCGGCGCTCGTGTTGTCGCTGTCAAGAATGTATTTGCAAAACTGCAATTGACATCACCAGTGTGTACCAGCAAAGGTGAGAAAATTGCTCTTAGCCGGAGAATCGAGAAGCACTGGCGTCTTATTGGTTGGGGCCAAATCCAAGCTGGTATTACTCTTGATGTTCCACCTTGCCCCGTCTGAGTACGCAACCAAATTACTACCGAGTGACAGGAAAAAACTAGTGAAACAACTCGATTTTGGGATTTAGATGTGGGAAGGCAGACAGTTGCTAGGAACTATTTTTGTCCGGCGTAGGAAAAAAGATTATTTGAAATTTCGGATACTCTATAATCTGCAATATTTCACTTTCTTATTTGTGACTTCTTTTTCTCTTTTTCTTCTCTCCCCCCCCCCCCCCCTCTTGTTCTAGTGGGTTGTACCTTGTAATTCATTAGTTATTAAGGTGGATATTCTTTTGAGTTCGTCGAAAAAATTAAGCTTGCGGCACATGTTTGAACCATTACTACAATTATCTTTGGGAATTTCTATTGCTATTCTTCATTCAAAATGTTTAAACTACGAGAGATGACGTACTTTATTTATATATTTATCTTATATTTGTTGCATATCTTCCTCATGTGCGATATAATTTTTTTTTTTTGGAAACATGTAGATATTTATATATTTATCTTATATTTGTAATTGTAGCATATCTTCCTCACGTGCGATATAATTTTTTTTTGTTGGACGAAACATGTAGAAATATTTTGTTAACGAGTGATGGTATGACTTGAACTTATAATTTTATCTGCTTTACTATTATATGAGTATTAAATTGTGTGATCACCTTATTTAAAAAATTTAAAGTATTATAATAGGACATTTATTTATTGTATGCTTTCAACAACTTTTATACATCATATGCGGGGTACACGTTAGTAGGATTTAGGGGGCGCAAGGGGTTCACCTGAACCTCCTTCACCTAAGGTAAAATCTGTTTTTTACCTTTATATATTAAGTTCTGAACCCCCTTAACACAATCCAAAAGTGTAGTTTAGTGGTCAAGGGGGCTCAAAATTACATAAGGTCATAAGTTCAATTCTCACTAGCTACAATTTTTTTTTTGAACCCCCTTCGTGAAAATCCTGCCTCCGCCACTGGGCACAAGTACGTCGTGATTACAAGAAAGGCCAAAGGCGGTAACCTTTCAATACATTAATAGCACGAGCCAAGTTAAAAAAATAGTAGCGTTTGCAAGGTTATTGAAAAATAGTCACTATTTTGCTGCAACATGGATCGGTCCAGCATAATATTGGAGATCGGCGCACCTGTATATGAATTTCCAGCATATTATGCTGGAACTCCAACACGTGGAAAGTTCCAGCATAATATACTGGAGATTGGAGCACTATGTGTATGAACTTTCAACATATTATACTAGATCAATATATTATACTGGAACTCCAATATATTATGGAGCCAAGATTTAACTATAATTTCACGTTCTTTTCAAATTACCAAAACGCTCTTCTTTTTTTGGCTTTTCTTACACGTCTTCCTCTAGGAAGTTTCTTCATATTATTCTATTACCATATTAGGAATTAAAGTATAATGCTTCTATAGAATATTGCAACGTGGATGGTTCTTGTTCAAGGATGACCAAGTGGACTCAATCATAAAATTGCCCTACACGGCTTCACCAATATTTCCACTTTTTGACTATTCATTTCTTATATAAAGCAACTTTTGGCTTGTGTTTCTCTAAAACTCGAAATATTTCACCAATACTTTTATTAGTATTAACAAGTTTTGAAATTTACTTTTAATCAAAATGGCTGGAAATATGACAGGAATACTCTCCAAAACTAGGCTTTCCTTTTGTCTCATTACCAGGTGAGTTCGATCTTCGAGTACTTATTCATATTTTCTCTATTCCAATTTACGTAGCTCTTTTCGCTTTTCAAGATTCAAATTATATGAACTTTGCTCAATATTAAGATATATTTTTAATCGTATTGATATGTGAAGAATTATAGCTTATAGTACTTTTCGTATAATTTTTGAACGTTTATATTTTAATTTTACAATATGGAGTTCATCTAATCCAATTTAGCTACAAAGATAAGTAAAATTGATTCTCAAGAAGCCACATAAGTGTCACATAAATTGGGAGTATCACACTATTATTTTAGAGATATATGAATTTTCAACTCTATATGATAATTTTTCACACTATCAAGTCACTTGAAAGTTAATTATATGTAAATTTCTATGATTGCTAACACCTAAAGATAGTAAATAACTTATCACAACCAGTAAAAGTGTAATGTTATCGAGAGGCGAATTCAGGATTTAAACTTTATGAGTTCAATCTTTAAGACTTTTAACATTGAACTCATTGTATTTTTAAAGCTATGAATTCGTCTTTACTATTTGTTGCAATTATAGTGAATTCTTACAAATTACACATAAATTTATGCTATGCGTCGAAAGTACCTGGTACCAGGGGCGGATTTAGGGGGGCGAACCCCCTTCGCCGAAAAAATACACTGTATATATAAGGCAAAATCTGTTTTTTACCTCTATATATTAAGTTTTGAACCCCCTTAACGCAATCCAAAAGTATAGTTTAGTGGTCAAGGGGGTTCAAAATCTACATAAGGTTATGAGTTCAATTCCCACAAGATACAATTTTTTTTGAACCCCCTTCGTGAAGATCCGACCTCCGCCACTGCCTGGTACTGATATGTTGCATTCGCCTATAATGTCAGTATATATAAGTTTAATTCTATATTTATGTTGGGGCAAAATTTAGAATTTTAAATCTGCAATATCTAATGCTACCAGAGACAGAGCTATAATTTGAACCTTATGGGTTCGGGATTATAATCCTTTTAAGTTACTAGGTTCTAAATTAATAATTTATACATATTCATTGGATTTCTCAATACAAATACAGGGTTTGAACAAAATCCACTAGGTTCGGCCGAACCGGCAACTAATACTATGGCTCCGCCCTTGAATGCTACTTTAACAGCCTCTTGCAGAAATGCAGGGTAAGGTTGTGTACGATAGACTCTTGTGGTGCGGCCCTTCTCCGGATCCCACGTATAACGGGAGCTTAGTGTATCGGATTATCCTTATATATCTAATGCTGCTTTGAAATTAGTAAAAATATATTGTTGAGAAATCTTGTTTTTTGTAGGAGAGGGTATGGTGCAGCAGTATCACAAGCAGAAACAGAGTCTACAAAAAGGACTTTAAAGAGTAAAGGAAAACAAGAGGAAGAGAGGGCAACTTCAGAGTCATCATCATGGGTACCAGACCCGGTCACTGGATATTACAAGCCTTCGGGTCAGACTAATGGGTCTTCGGGTCAGATTAGTGGGCCTACAGGCCCAAAACAAGAAGAGTAAACAATGGATGATACAACAATCCAAAAGAAAATTATTGCTTATTAATAATAATGAAAGAAGAAAGTGGTTGGCAATGGCCCTTTTGTCTAATAGTATTGATTATGTGTTTATATCAAATCCAAATATTTATATATATGTTTAGTATGTAAAAGATGAAAGGTGAGCCTTGGAGTAACGGTCAATTTATCTCCGTGTAATCTATAAGTTACGGGTTTGAGCGGTGGAATCAGCCACTGATGCTCGCATTAGGGTAGGCTGCCTACATCACACCCCATTAGGATGTTGCCCTTTTCCGGACCCTGCATGAACGCGAAATGCTTTGTGCACCGAGCTGCTCTCGTTAGTATGTAAAGATTGATAATTGTCACTTAGTCACCTTCAGATGCGTTTGGTTTTGTTATGTTTTGTTTTTGCCATTTTATTTTTAATTGGTGAATCGGATTTGATTTTCAGACAATTGTTTTAAGTTTGTCATTGAGAGAATTTGTCTTGATTATATTCTTTTTGGAAAAAAAAAATCATCTGTATTTTCTTTATTTTTTCTTTTTAATTCACTTATGTGATAAATATGTTATAAGTGACTATCTTTTCTATCTGAATTATTAGAAAGCTACTTTTCAGTTTGATGTTAAAAATCTCAAAAATAAATATAAGTAATTAGTAACTTATTAAGACCTTTCAAAAAGTTAATACAAGTTGGCTAACATGAATTACTCAAGTTCATCGTTTACACAACACTGGTATTAACTAATCACAATTACAAATTTTAAAATATCCAGCCACATTCTAGATCATTGGTAACATATAAGGTAATTATGTCATTAATAAGGTAATCACATAAAACATATTTGTATTGGGAAAAAACTGAGTCTGAATATTGAAGATGACGTGTCATGACACGTGGACTGATCAAAAGGTCAAAACGCAATAAATAGCCAAGAGACACGGGCGACAACAGATAGAGGGAAAAGAAAGCAACATAGGTGTGGACCGTTACTAAAATCGGTACGAGTCTCGTACCTATTCGAGTCGTTTAAAGATCAAAGATCAGAACAAGTTGAAGACACGAATCTGATGACGTAAAAGAGTCTAAATACAACATTAAATATCAAATACGTTAGAGAATCTGAATTAAATAGAAATGATTGTGTAACGCTTCTTTTAAATATCATTTATTGCTCATAATTGCCTCATTAAGATAAAGACATTATATCTTCTCCTAGAATCAACTATAAAAGGGGAAAGACTCAACATCTGTAAGGACACGAAATACTATTGAGATCTTACTGAAATACAAAACTATTTACTGCTTTACCATCATTCTCAAAAATATTTTATTTTCGTCTCCTGATTATCAGTAACCCGAATTTCTTTCTAGCTTTGACCAAAGACTCAGATTTTTGGGTAAACAAATTGGTTCTGTTACCAGGAATCTGATAATCTTTCCTTTTAAGCTACATCTTGTCCATTGTTATCACCATGTCAAACAACAACACCAACAATAACAATGAAAACACTTTGGGAAACCCTGAAAATCAAATCCATCAAAATCAAGGAGATTTACATAACATTGAAGTGGTTCCCTCCCCTCAAAATTCACCACGTCAATCTCGTGAAGGCACTCCTGAATCTCGTGCTGATCAACAAGAACAATCTAAACACTTTGAAGGTGGTACAAATGAAACTTTACAAAAGCTAAGTGATGCACAGGTCGGCAAAGCTCTTCAGGCTCTAGTTAGTCGATTGCCTGCTGCACCACCCACACCAACTCCTAATAATAATACATTGGAGAATCTCCGTTCTGGTCTTGTTAATTCTGGAAATGGAGGAACCACCAGTGAACCACAGGAAGGGGAACCAGGTAATTCAAATAATTACTATTTGCAAAATTTAGTACTAACCTTGCAGAAACAGATTAAGGAACAAAATGAACGTATTGAGCAAATCCCTGGAGTTCCGCCTGTAATAAAAGGAGTTGACATGGACAAATACTCACAACAACCTTGGAAGCCAAGTGCTACTGCCCTTCCAATTCCGAAAAAGTTCAAAATGCCTGACATCCCGAAATATGATGGTACTACAGACCCACGTGACCACGTGACTGCATTTACAACAGGTGTAAAAGGCAACGACTTGACCAAACAAGAAATTGAATCAGTACTGGTCAAGAAATTTGGAGAAACACTCACCAAGGGTGCATTAACCTGGTATTCTCTTTTATCTGAAAATTCTATAAATTCTTTTGCTGAGCTTGCAGATTCTTTTATTAAAGCACATTCGGGAGCACAAAAGGTTGAGAAAAGAATGGAAGATATTTCAAAATCAAACAAGGAGATTCAGAGTTGCTCAAAGACTTTGTTGATAGATTCCAGCGTGAAAGAATGACTCTACCCCGTGTGCCTAACAACTGGGCTGCAATAACTTTTGCAAGTAATTTAAATGATAAAAGTTACGGGTTTGAGCTGTGGAATCAGCCACTGATGCTCTCATCAGGGTAGGCTGCCTACATCACACCCTATTAGGATGTTGCCCTTTCCCGGACCTTGCATGAACGCGAAATGCTTTGTGCACCGGGTTGTCCTCGTTAGTATGTAAAGATTGATGATTGTCACTTAGTCACTTTCAGATGCGTTTGGTTTTGTTATGTTTTGTTTTTGCCATTTTATTTTTAATTGATGAATCGGATTTGATTTTCAGACAATTGTTTTAAGTTTGTCATTTAGAGAATTTGTCTTGATTATATTCTTTTTGGAAAAAAAATTCATCTGTATTTTCTTTATTTTTTCTTTTTAATTCACTTATGTGATAAATATGTTATAAGTGACTATCTTTTCTATCTGAATTATTAGAAAGCTACTTTTTAGTTTGATGTTAAAAATCTCAAAAATAAATATAAGTAATTAGTAACTTATTATTAAGACCTCAAAAAGTTAATACAAGTTGGCTAACATGAATTACTCAAGTTCATCGTTTACACAACATTGGTATTAACTAATCACAATTACAAATATAACTATATAAATTTAAAATATCCAGCCACATTCTAGATTATTGGTAACATATAAGGTAATTATGTCATTAATAAGGTAATCACATATAACATATTATGGTCATTAGTAACCTGGTAAGCAGTGGCGGATCAAGGATTTTAAAGTCGTGGGTGCTCACTGATAAAAATTCTGAAAAAAGAGGAAAAAATAGTTAAATTATGGGTGCTTACTCAATATTTATAAATATTTTTATAATTACCTATACAAATTTACTAAATTTTGTCAAAGATAATGGGTGCTTGAGCACCCAAAAACAGTATGTAGATCCGCCACTGTTGGTAAGTAAATACATTATTATAGGTTAAGCCAGAGGCAAATTCAAGATTTAAACTTTATGGATTCAACTTTTAAAGTTTTACTATTGAACCCATTATATTTTAAAAGTTATGGATTTATATCTACTATTTTTGTAATTTTAATAAATTTTTACACATAAATTTTTACTTCGCTTCGAAACTTATGGGTTCAGTTGAACCCGTCCCTAACTAACTATACATCCGCCCCGGGTTAAGCTATACCGATATTAAATACACTATTGCTATTGTCAGCTTATATAACTCAAAGTACTTTTTTGAGCAAATCTTTAATCCAAATGGTTGATAACCCTTAATTTTGGAGGTAAATGGTTTTATGGTCAGGGGCGGAGCTATAGGGTCCGAGTGGGTTCGGCCGAACCCAGTAACTTTGGTTCGAATTCTGTATTTGTCTTAAAAAATTTATTAAATATATATAAATTATTAATTTATAGAACCTAATAGCTTAAAACGACTAGAACTCCGAACTCATAAACTTAAAATTCTAGTTCCGTCTATTTTTATGGTATTAATGACTTAGCAAAAGGACATAATGATTTTGTTGCTCATTTATGCAGCAAATTTCATGCATGACAATTGACAGTATATGACTCATGCAAGAAAGACAGAAAAATCTGACACAAAAGAAAATTCAGGACATACACAAATCAAGTAGGGGAAAAAAGGGTAAAAGTTACTCTCATGAATTTCCTTCGCAATAGACAAAATTGTAACAGACATTTGCAGCCTCTCGTGAGTTATCGGCAAATTAGAGGCGGATTCATAATTTAAATTTTATGAGTTCAACTTTTAGGGTTTTAAAATTGAATCTATTATATTTTTAAAGTTATGAGTTCATATATACTATTTTTACAATTTTAACCAATTTTTACATATAAAATTTTACTCCTCATCAAAAATTATGAATTTAATTAAACCGGTCAGTATATACTAGGGCAAACGAGGTAAAGTATAAGGTCATGATAAATGGTTGCTTTTAGCTTTTGTCCACTTTAATTAATATATAAGCAAATGATAAATATGAAGTTGACATAACAAGCAGGCAGAAAGTTGGACCTTTACCCCTACCATTTTAGTTTTTTACCCGGTGCTTCCAAAAATCATGTGCACGAAAAAGGTATATATATATATATTATAAATATGAAGACCTAAGCTAAAGCTTAAAAGACCGAAATAACCTTATAAAGTTGAATGACTATAATACCCTTTAACATATTATTATTTCAAATATAATTTTGTACTAATATGTAAATATACATAATTAAAAAAGAAAATATTTAATTGAATAAAGACAAAGTTGGCAACCCTTTGATCTTCATCTTTACAAAGTAACCTCCTATTAAATGTTAAATAATTCTCCACTTATATATATATATATATATATAAAGTAATGGATTCAGTTGAACCAACAAAACTCGTCTTATATTAAGTTGTTTATGTATGGAGGTTATATACATATATATATAAAGTAATGGATTCAGTTGAACCAACATAATTCATCTTATAGTAAGTTCGTTTATGTATGGAGGTTATATATATATATAAAGTAATGGAGTCAGTTGAACCAACATAACTCGTCTTATATTAAGTTCGTTTATGTATGGAGGTTATATATATAAAAAATAATGGATTCAGTTGAACCAACAGAACTCGTCTTATATTTAGTTCATTTATGTATGGAGGCTCTGTTAAAGTTTTCAAGGTCATGCGTACGAATTTGAGATTATATCCACTTTTTCGTGTATATTACTACATACTGGTTTGTAGAATTTTTTTTGACGGACTTCGATTAGTCTGAATTTTTTTAGGTCCATAGAAAATGGCCTAGTGACCAATACTCATTGCATTGCCATATATTTCAAGTTTATTTTATAGCGTTTTGTGGTCACGCAACATAAATTTATGACTAAATTTACTTTTTCGTGTGTACATGTAGGAGGCGTAGGATATAACACATAAAAATCTGAAAATTGGGCGAAATTTCAGTTTTATGGTTCTAAAATGCTAAAAAACGAGTAACGGTCATGGCGAGGTTGTGACTATTATTTTTTAGGTCATTTTTTATGGGCTGGCAAAATTATAGACCATCGGTGTCCAAGCACCTGGGCCCATACAGAAGGCGTGGGCTATAACACAGGAAAGATTGAGACTTGGACGAAATTCCATTTTCATGACCCTAAAATGCCAAAAAACGAGTAACGATCATGGCGAGGCGGAAATTATTGTTCCTTAGGTCGTTTTTGATTGGCTGGTAAAATATTAGGAGGTTCGCCTCCGGGGTGCCCTGGTCCATACAAGAGGCATGCGCTATAGTATACGAAAATATGGGAATTGGGCGAAATTCCAATTTTATGGCCCTAAAACACCAAAAAACGAGTAACGATCATGGTGAGGCAGTGCTTATTGTTCCTTAGGTTATTTTTGATGGGCCAAAATTTTTTTTGGCGATCCGGGTACGGGCGCCTTGGCCCACGCAGGAGGCCTGGGCTATAACACATGAAAATCTGGGAATGAGACAGAATTCTAATTTTATGGACCTAAAATGCCAAAAAATGAGTAACGGTCATGGTGAGGCGGTGACTATTGTTCCTTAGGTCATTTTTGATGGTCCGAAATTTTTTTAGGTAATCCATCTCGGGCCCATGTAGTAGGCATAGACTATAGCATACGAAAATCTAGGAATAGGGCGACATTCCAGTTTTAAGGCCTAATACGCAAAAAAATGAGTAACAGTCATGGCGAAGCAGTGACTATTGTTCCTTAGGTCATTTTTGAAGGGATGAAATTTTTTTATGAGATCCGGGTCCGGACGCCCGAGCCTATGCAGGAGGCCGTGAGCAGAATTGCTATTTTAAGGCCCTAAAATGCCAAAAAACGAGTGACGGACATGGTGAGGTGGTAACTATTGTTCCTTAGGTCATTTTTTTTATAAAATCTTTTTAGGCGGTCCGGGTCGGGGCACCTGTGCTCATGCAGGAGGCGAGGCTATATCATACGGAAATTTGGGGATCGAGTGACATTCTAGTTTTATGGTCCTAAAATGCCAAAAAATGAGTAATGGTCATGGCGAGGCAGTGACTATTCTTCCTTAGGTAGTTTTTTCTAGAAAATATTTTAGGCGGTCCGAGTCCAGTAACTGTCATGGCGAGGCGGTAACTATTGTTCCTTAGATCATTTTTTCAAGGCTAAAAAATTTGAGGCAATTCGAGTCAGGGCGCCTGAGTTTATGTAGGAGGCAGGGTCTATAACATACAAAAAATTGGGAATCAGACAGAATTATAGTTTTATGGCCCTAAAACGCAAAAACAAATAACTGTGTGACGAGGCAGTGACTATTGTTCCTTAGGCCAATTTTGATGGATCAGAAAAAATTAAGGCGATCTGGGTCCGGGCGCCCGTGCCCATGCATGAGGCATGAACTATAACACACGAAAATTTAGGAATCGAGCGAAATTTTAATTTTATGGCCCTAAAACGCCAAAAACGAGTAACGTCATGGCGAGACAGTGACAATTGCTTTTTTGGTCATTTTTGATGGGTCGAAAAACTTTTAGAAGATCTGTGTTCGGGCGCTCGAGCCAATGCAAGAGGTGTATAGTACATGAAAATCTGGGAATTAGGAGGAATTTCAGTTTTAAGCACCTAAAATGCCAAAATATGAGTAACGATCATTGTGAGGCAATGACTATTAATCCTTGGGTCATTTTTGATGGGCTGAAAGTTTTTTAGGTGGTCCAGTTTCGGAAGTCCGGGTCAATGCAGGACGTATGGGCTATAACATACGAAAATCAGTAAATCGGATAGGGTTCCAATTTTATTGCCATAAAATGCCAAAAAATGAGTAACGGGCATGGCGAGACAGTGATAATTGTTTCATAGGTCATTTTTGATGGGTCGGAAAAATTTTAAGCTGTCCAGGTGCAGGCCCCCTGACCCATGCAGGAGGGTGAGCTATAGCAATCAAAAATTTTGGAATCGGACAGAATTATAGTTTTATGCCTCTAAAATGCTAAAAAACGAGTTACGGTCATAGCAAGGCGGTGACTATTGTTCCTTAGGTCATTTTTGTTGGACCGAAAAAACTTTAGACGATCCGGGTCCTGACGCCCCGGCCCGTATATGAGGCGTGGGCTAAATCACTCAAATATCAGGGAATCGGAAGGAATTCCAGTTTTATGGCCCTAAAACACCAAAAAAATAGTATCATGGCGAGGCGGTGACGAGTAACTGTCATGTCAGCCCATCAAAAACGAACTAAGGACCAATTGTCACTACATCGCCATGACCTCTACTCATTCTTTTGCGTTTTTTGTCAATAAAACTAGAATTTCACCGATTCTTAAATTTTCGTGTGCTATAGCTCACGCCTCCTGCATGGACCCGGACGTCCGATATTGTACTGCCTAAAAATTTTCGGCCCATTAAAAATGACCTAAGGAACAATATTCACCTCCTCGTCATGACCGTTACTCATTTTTTGGCGTTGTAGGGCCATAAAACTAGAATTTCGCCTGATTTCCATATTTTCGTGTGCTAGCCCACGCCTCTAGCATGAGCCCGGGCACCCAAATCGCCTAAAATTTTATTGGCCCATCAAGAATAACCTAAGGAACAATGATCAACGTCTTGCCATGACCATTACTCATTTTTGGTCCTTTTAGGGCCATAAAACTGGAATTCCGCTCGATTTATAGATTTTTATGTGCTATAGCATACGCCTCCTACATGGTCCCTGGCGCCCGGACCCAGACAACTTAAAATTTTGTTGGACCATTAAAAATGACCTATGGAATAATAGTTACCACCTCATCATGACCGTTACTCGTTTTTTGATGTTTTAGGGCCATAAAACTGAAATTACGCCTAATTCCCTGATTTTCGTATGCATAGGCTAGAGCGGCTGGACCCGAAGCACCTAAAATTTTTTTGACCCATAAAAGATGACCTAATTAACTATAATCAGCATCTCGCCTTGAGCGTTACTCATTTTTAAGCGTATTAGGGCCATAAAACTTCAATTACGCCCGATTCTTAGATTTTTGTGTGTTATAGCCCACGCCTCCTGCGTGGGCCCGAACCCGGACCCGGATCGCCCAAAAATATTTTGGCCCATAAAAAACGACCTAAGGAACAATAGTCAATGCATTGCCGTGTTCGTTACTCATTTTTCGACATTTTAGGACTATATAACTGGAATTCCACCCGATTTTTAAATTTTCATGTGCTATAGCCTACGCCTCCTGTATGGCCCCAAGGGGCCGGATCTGAATCGCCTAAAATTTTGTTGTTCCATCAAAAATACCTACGGAACAATAGTCACCATCTCTCCATGACCGTTACTCATTTTTTGGCATTTTATGGCCTTAAAACTGAAATTTTGCCCGTGTACTACAGCCTACGCCATCTGTATGGGCCCAGACAATCGGACGCGGATCGCCTAAAATTTTTACCGGTCCATCAAAACCGACCTAAGGATCAATATTCATCACCTCGCCATGATTGTTCCTCATGTGTTAGTATTTTAGGACCATAAAATTAGATCCCCCTAATACCCACATTTTTGTATGCTATAGTCTATGCCATCTGCATGGGCCCAAGCGGTCTGGCCCTGATTGCCTAAAATTTTGTCGGCCCATAAAAAATAACCTAAAAAACAATAATCATCGCTTCACCATGATCGTTCCTCGTTTTTTGGCATTTTAGGGCCATAAACTTAAATTTCGCCTGATTTCCAGATTTTCGTATACTATAGCCTAAGCTATCTGCATAAGCCCATGCGATCGGACCCAGATCGCCTAATATTTTGTTGGACTATCAAAAACGACATAAGTAACAATCATCTTTGCTTCGCCATGATAGTTCCTCGTTTTTTGGCAGTTTAGGACCATAAAACTTGAATTCTGTCCGATTATCAGATTTTCATGTGTTATAGACCACGCCATCTGCATGGGCCCGGGCGACCTGACCCGGATGGCCTAAATTTTACCGGCCTATCAAAATTACCTAAGGAACAATAGTCATTGATTTACCATAAGTGTTTATTATTTTTTGGCATTTTAGGGCCATAAAATAGGAAGTCAGTACGATTCTCAGATTTTCGTGTGATATAATCCACGCCATCTGCATGAATTCAGATGATCGGCCCCGAATCTCCTTTAATTTTACGGGCCCATAAAAAATAATCTAATGAACAATAGTCATCGCTTCGCCATGACCTTTCCTCATTTTTAGCGTTTTAGGGCCATAAAACAGGAATCTAGGACGATTTTAAATTTTTTCGTGTGCTTATATCCATGCCATCTTCATGAATTTGGGCGATGGGCTCTGAATTCCTAAAATTTTGTGGACCCATCAGAAATGACCTAATGAACAATAGTTATTACTTCCCATAGCCAAACGATTTTTTAGCATTTTAGAGCCATAAAACAAGAATTCATGATGATTTTCAATTTTTCGTGTGCATTAGTCTACGACATCTTCATAAATTTGGGCGACGAGCTCCGAATCGTCTAAAATTTTAGGGAGAATTCAAAAAATAGCCAGATTTACAAGTGGTCATTCAAAAATAACCACAATTTCAAAAGTAATCAAAATTTAGCCACTTTTCATGTAAAGATAAATCTGAACAAAAACACTATTCAAAATCCGAAAATTTTAAATCATGTAAAGAATATACTGATTTTGTATTATTTTTTAATACGGACTCCGATTGACCTGAATTCTTTTAGGTCCACAGGAAATGACGTGGTGATCAATACTCATCACTTAGTCATGACTTTCAAATTTATTTTTTGGTATTTTAGAATTATACATCACGAATTTGTTATTATATCTACTTTTTCGTATGTATTTGTAAAGCTAGAGTTTTGGAGTCGTATGCCCACTGGATTTAGACCTTTTTGCATGTGTCTCCATCTACCAAACATGTGATAGTATTTTGACTTGGAGCTTGTGACTTGAAAATGATTCTAAATCCCCCTTTTGTTTAACAATGATTAGTTGTCTCCGCCAATCTTTGCACGTGAAATAGCTAGACGATACTCTTAAAAATTATAGAAGATTATGGATTTTATAATTAATAAAGTGAGTGAATATACTAAATTTAAATCTTGAAAGGTACGACAAGACGTTAGATAATTTCTTTTCATTTACCTAATTTTTGGTTAGCAAATTTATAACAAATATCGATAAAATAGTCGTGGTACGAACAAACTAGGTCATCCACTATTATTGTAAAAGATTAGTGGTATTTTTGTAAAAACATGGGCGGACCTATGCCATACAAATAAGGGTCACCGGCACCTATAAAGTTCGGCAAAAACTTCATATAAACATGTATGCCTATATGCAAAACAGATTTTGATTGAATTTAAAAGTGTATCCACAGGCTTCAAATTCTGGGTCCGCCTCGGTGTACGGACAAGTCCTATAACTACTGCTGAAGCCATGCATAAAGTCAGGGATACTCCATCATTCTCAATCAAAATCCAACAATTTTCTATTGGAAAATACTTACAATTGTTTCAACTCATAATAAGAAGCATAAATAAATAAATAAATAATATTAACTCCTTTTAATTTGGGAATTTCTCCCTACAAAACTACAAAAAACTTGCATCCAACAACAGGAAAAATTCTCCAACCAAAGCAAATCAATTGACAGCAAAATCATCAGGACTCAACATCAACCTTACACCAGGACAAAAAAAGATAGTTCTAATAACAAAGAAATTAGTTAATATAACCTGATAAACAAACAGGGTTCTGGACAAGAAAAATGCAAATTTATGTAATAGTATCAGTAGTTACTTAGTGAAAATCAATGTTATTCGAACTCTCCAAAAATGTCGCTAGATGCATGTCGGATCCTGCAAAAGTCGTGTATTTCTGGAGGATCCGATACAAGTGCAGCAGCATTTGGAAAATCCATGTAACTCGGACTCTACGAAAATGTTGCTGGATGCGTGTTGAATCCTGCAAAGTAGTGCACTTTTAGTAGATCGGATACGAGGGCGGCAGCATTTTGGAGAGTCCATACAACATAAATAAAAGTAGTCTCTTGTGAGCATTTTGAAGGATCCGACACAGATGCGACAACATTTTAGCTGCTCACAGTCAACAAAGAAGGAATTGCAGCCAAATTAGGAGTAGCATTCTTGTTTGAATCTTCTCTTTTTCCACTTGATGATGTTTTACTAAAAGCTCTCATTGGACTTGCTAATGCCCAACCCCAATTCTTACTTCTTCCATTAGTAATATTATGAGATTTTCCATGCAAATTTTCTTCAGAAGAAACCAAATAAGATAATATTCCTCCACAATTGACTCTTTCTTTATGATTAACAGATGAAAATCTTGGTTTTCCTTCTCTTTGTGACTCAATTCTTCTTAAAGTACAATCTCCAAAACCAGTTGAGATTTTCTCAAATAAATCACCTGAAAAACTTCTGCTTCCACAACCAACAGATCTGGATCTTGCTACTTTTCTGTCAAATGTTGACTCATTAGGACTCTCATTTTCTTCCACTTCTACAATCTCTTCTTTCTTTTTCTCCCTTGATTTTATGGAACCATTCTGAGATGATCCTGTTGAAAAACATAAATAAATAAATAAATAAATAAAAGTGTAAACACTAGACCCTTGTGGTCCAGTCCTTCCCCGCACTCTGTGCAGAGCGGGAGCTTAATGCATCAAGCTGTCCTTTCTTCCTTGTAAGCTTTTAGATGAGATCAGCGCACAATTCGATATGATACCAGAACAGATAAAAGTACTAGGTTAAGTCTCACCGCCACCCTTTATTAAAATATTTCCACATCATTGGCCCATGGTAAAGAAAATCAAACCACGCCTAAGCAGCATGTTGAAGACATAATTAAAGGTATTGCTACGCAAATAGACGTTGGTTTCACTATTTACTTTTCTAGGTAGTAGATATAAATTATATACTGATGTACACATATACACTGTTTATACATGGATTATACATAAATCATATATCCACCGGCTTAGTGGCGGGGGTAGGATTATCGCGAAGAGGGTTTAAAAAAGAAAAAGTTAAAATGGTTGTGGCTAGTGGGAATAGAACCAATGACCTTACAAAAGTTTTGAACCTCCCTAACCACTAAGCTATGCTTTTGGGTCGTGTCAAGGCAATTCAAAACATAATATATACAGGTAAAACAAAATTTGCCTTATATATACAGTATAATTTTTCGGCAAAGGAAGTTCGGGTGAACACCCTTCCATCCCCCTAAATCCGCCCTTGCACCAGCTATTTTAAGTTCAAGCGGTTGGGTAGACCGCTATTTAGGTTAATTCTTCAATAAAATGCAAATAATTTCAATATATCCTTGGAGGCATACGACCTTTCAATAAAATGATCATACATTTCAATATGGTATCAGAACAAACACTCAGACGAGTCGACTGGATTCAAGTCTCACCGCCATACATTTATAAAAAAAGAAATTTTCTCATGCTTGGCCATGAAAAAAGAATAAACTCCAATGTTAAGATATGCTCAAGTAAATAAAAATTTACTGTCTCTAACATTTTTAATAGATAAGGTAGTCTTTAAACTAGGATTAAATTTCTTTACCTGAAGAATAATGCTTTGAGGAAGAGTAATGAAGAAATGACCAAAACCCTTTTCTATGAATACCATAATCTTCAGCTTCCAAGAAATGCAAATGATTTCTAGGGGTTGTAGTTGACTTACTTCTCTTAAAAACAATACCAGAATCTGAACCAGAACTTGCCATAATATTACTACTATTCTTCTTCTTCTGACTCAACAAAAACTGCATTCTTGATTTCCTCATATTATTCTCATATGGATGATAGTTAGTATTACAATCAGTAGTATTTTTGTTGTTATTTGTGGGGATTTGTAAGGCTGAAGTTGTAGTTGAAGTGACACCAAAATCAGATCTAAAAGAAGGAGTTGAAATAGGAGAAGTAGAAGAAGGGAAAATGGTAGAGGAAAAAGAAGAAGAAACAAGTTTTCCTAGTTTTTCTTGAAGGCAAAATGCACAGATTCCACCTGGTGAACTGTTTTTATAAGGATGGTTTATACATTGTATATTTCCTTCATCTACATCTTCTTGAATTCCTTCCATTACCATTTTTCACACCAAAAAATGAAGGAAGAAAACACACTTGTTATATGCTTTAATTTTAGATTGTATTTTGTTTGAGGAATGTGATGTTGAGGACAACTACTAGAGCTTAAGTTGAATGGTTTGAAAAAGAAAGATGGAGAGAAAATGGAGAAGCAGTAAGGTAGGCAAAAATGGTCAAAGGGGCAAAGGTGGTGTAAAATGAGTGCAAAAAAATAGAGAGTTTGTGGTATTGAAGTAAGGAGAAATTTGTTGTCCCCTAGGAGCACGTGGAAACCTGACTAAGCTATAAGTTTTATAATTTAAAAATGGTTTTTTTATAGGTATTTGATATTTATTGGTTAGAATAATTTGAATTTGTATCACGTAAAATTCATTAAAAAAGAAATTATGCTTCAAAACCCGTAAGAGTGACCGAGTTGGTTGAGCACGAGATCCCCAGATGGGAGGCGCAGCTTCAAACCCCTCCTCCCATGCTTTCTCGGTTGAGCTCGTCGCATGGGATTTGTCTAGTGTAGTTTACCTCTCTACTGTTGATTGCGAGCTATTCAGGGGCGGAGGCAGAGTGCGTGATGCGGGTTTGGCCGAACCCAGTAGCTTTTATTCAAACCATGAATTTGTCTTAAGAAATCTATTGAATATGTATAACTTATAACAATAACAACCCAGTAAAAATCTCACAAGTGGAGTCTGGGAGATTAGAGTACGCAAACCTTACTCCTACTCCGGGGTAGAGAGGTTGTTTCCGAAAGACTCTCGGCTCAAGAAAAAGAAAAGAAAGGATAGATGAATATGTATAATTTATTAATTGAAAACCCAATAATATTACAATCCCGAACCCATAAGGTTCAAATCCTGACTCCGCCTCTAGAATTATTGCATTGGAGCGGAGTTTACCTAAGTGATAGCGGCTGTGGATTCCCAAGTTTATAGGGGAAATGCTTTGTACCAAAAAAAAGAAAAATCAAAATTTTCAAGACACGAAACCATGATCAATAAAGTCTAATTAATGATTGAATATCACATTAATCTCATCACAATTTTTGATAGTACATATACATAATTGTGTAATTATAATTTCAGTATAGATGCATATATATGCTGTATAGAGAAAGAGAGAGAGTGTATATATTATACTTAATGGCCACACTTGTACACCTATTCTGATTTATCTCTACGAACTATATCGTAAACTAGTATTAAATTAATCCAGTTTTATGAATAATAAGTATTAATACATATTTTTACTTCTCGAGATTCAAAAGAATACATTTCTTACAAGAATGTTTAATTTCAAGTTTTAAAATGCAAACCTCAACCTATGTAGTACTTTCTTAAGTAATTTAATTTTTTAGGAAGGACATGACCTATGTCTATAATTTCAAAAGTTGGCTAAATTAAAACTTGAAAAGCTCGATATGGTTATCTTTTACAAAAATACTCCCTCCGTTCACTTTTAGTTGTCAAGTATTCTAAAAATAAATTTTCATTTTTACTTATCACTTTTCTAATATCAAGAGAAAAATAATTTATTTTTCCTATTTTTTCCTTAGCATCAAATACTCATTCCAAATCATTTTCAAATTCTTTAAGATTATGCACTAATGAATATAGGTATCATGGTAAATTATGATTTATTATTTTTTAAGGGACGTGCAAAGTCCAAAGTGAACAAGTAAAATTGAACCGAAGAAGTATGAAATTATACAAATTTTCAAATTAACCAGGGTTAGAGCTAATTAAAGCACTACATTGTCATAGACTCATAGCTATTGCTAAGAAATCACAAAGTTAACCAGGATTAAAGCAATAGCTATTAAGCTACACGAAGATAGAGAGAAATAGCATTAGCAACCAATAAATTTTGTTGCACAGATTTGTGTGCAGACCTACTTATTATCTGTGAAACTGCAGCCAGCAATATAATGGCAGATAGAAAAAAGAAAAAAGAATCTTTTACCAGAAAGTGTTCGTCCAAATGTCCAAATTCCATAGAGACACAGCTGCATGCGACTTACCCTACTCCCCTCAACTTTGGAAAAAAAATATGTATATATGTGTGTATATATATAGTAAGAAGAGAGTCTTGGCGTAAACAGTAAAGTTATTTTCAAGTGATCGTGAAATAAAGGGGTCAAGCCGTGGAAACAGCCTCTTACAAAGATGCAAAAGTAAGACTGTATATAATAGACGAAGGGGAGCCTTGTCATAACTGGTAAAGTTATTTTCATGTGACCGGGAGGTCACGAGTTTAAGCCGTGGAAACAACTTCTTACAGAAATGCAAAGGTAAGGCTGCATACAATAGATGAAGGGAAGCATTGGCGTTACTGGTAAAGTTGTTTTTATGTGACCGGGGGTCACAGGTTCAAGCCGTGGAAATAGCCTCTCACATAAATGCAAAGGTAAGGCTGCATACAATAGATGAAGGGGAGCCTTGACGTAACTGGTAAAGTTGTTTTCATGTGACCGCGAGGTGACGGGTTCAAGTCGTCGAAACAGCCTCTTGCAGAAATGTAAAGATAAGGCTGCGTGCAATCGACACTTGTGATTCGGACCTTCTCCGGACCCCGCGCATAACGTGAGCTTCGTGCATCGGCTTGCCCTTTTTTTATGTATATAAATAACAAATATGTATTTTAATTGGCATTTTAAAATTCAAATCTTAGGCAACTGCATTGGTCAATTTAGAGGGCACATCTTAATTTTTAATGCGCTCCCTGTGTTCGATCCAACTTTAGTATTTGCTCAATTTTTTATTCGATAGTGATATCTCCGCCAATTTCACAAGTATAGAAAAGACCTGACAAAGGGACATAGCAGTAAGTAGAGCATATATGTTCTTATTTTTCTCTGCAATATAATTTTTTTTTGTCAGAAAGATAACATATATTAATAATTAGGTAATGCGTACAGAGGGTTGGGGCCTAACTGGCTTCCTATCACAAACCATTGTTCTATTACAAAGTAATAAGTTGCTACTAATATTTACAGTTGTCATGATCATCCTATTGGAATTATCATCATGACAACTAATTACATACAAGGGTGGTTGATCCATATTGCTACTTTGATTTTTCCAAGCAGTTTCTTGGCCTGATTGAGGTCCTCCCAAACATGCCTTGTCTTTTTTAAAAATTTGCGCAACAAAAGTGGGAACAACTTCAAAAACACTTGGCGTATAATCAATTCCAAAATTTTGGCCTGCCTTTGCTAGTTGATCTGCTACCATGTTTTGTTCTCTGTACGCATGCTGGATTACAGGATTACCTAGCTGGTCCAGATAGTACCTCCACTTCCAGTGGCCTTATGTTGTTTTCATATGCCAATTTTAATCCTTGTGTCAATGTATAGAGTTCTGCAAAGGTGGATGATTCATGTGGTGCAGATCCTGCGAAACTCAATATTCATTCAGCTTTGGAATTTCTAATTAGTCCTCCTATCCCCGCAGTATTGGATGAATGTGCTCCATCTGTATTGAGCTTATAGAAATGTATATTTGGTGGATTCCATTTAACATTTTTAGGCATTTTCATTTTATGATCAGTCTTATGTGCAGAAGCAGCCAAGTATGTGTATTCGGCTGCTTGTTGAGTTGTGTATTTAAGAAGAATGTTATCCCTAAAGAAAGTGTATGACAAGGTTCCTAGAGAAGTTCTCTGGAGGTGCTTGGAGGCAAAAGGTGTGTCTGTCCCGTACATTATGGTGATTAAGGACATGTACCATGGGGATAAGAGTCGGGTTACGACAGTAGGAGGAGACTCTGACCATTTTTCCGATTGTAATGGGGTTACACCAAGGTTCTGCACTCAGTCCATTCTTATTCGCCTTAGTGATGGACACGTTGACGCACCATATTCAAGGGGAGGTGTCATGGTGCATGCTATTCGCCGATGACATAATTCTGATTGATGAGTCGCGAGCCAGTCTTAACGATAAGCTGGAGGTTTAGAGACATGCCCTTAAGTCTAAGGGTTTCAAGCTGAGCAGGACGAAGACGGAATACCTGGAATGTAAGTTCAGCGCTGAGCCGGGGGAAGTGGGCGTGGATGTGAGGCTTGAATCACAGGTCATCCCGAGTAGAGGCAGCTTCAAGTACCTTGGTTCGGTTATCTAGGGGGGAGGGGAGATAGACGAGGATGTCACACATCGTATTGGGGTAGGATGGATGAAGTGAAGGTTAGCGTCTGGAGTTTTGTATGATAAGAGAGTGTCACCGATTCTCAAAGGTAAGTTCTATAAAGCGATGGTTAGACCGGCAATAATATATGGGGCTGAGTGTTAGCCTGTTAAGAACTCACATATCCAGAAGATAAAAGTGACAGAAATGAGGATGTTGAGGTGGATGTGCGGGCACACTAGGATGGATAAGATTAGGAATGATGGCATTCGGGAGATGGTGCACGTAGTTCCCATTGATGACAAGATGCGTGAAGCGAGACTCAGATGGTTCGGACATATTCAGAAGAGAAGCCCAGATGCTCCGGTAAGGAGGTGTGAATGGCTAGTTGTGGAGGAAACGAGAAGAGGTAGAGGGCGGCCTAAGAAGTATTGGGGAGAGGTGATCAGACATGATATGGCGAGACTTCAGATTTTTTAGGACATGACATTTGATAGGAAGTTGTGGAGGTCGATCATTAATGTTGTAAGTTAGGAGGTAGTTGAGTCTTGACTTACTAATACCGCTGTGAGACTAGTCTGGTAGGGTTTTGTCTAGGATAGTTAGTGGCAATGTTGTGTCTTACTATTTTTCAGTGCATGACCTATTTACTAGCTATCGGTTTTGCTTTGCATCTTTCTTTCGTATTTCATGTTGTTCTTATTTTTCTTATGACTTTCTTATGATTTCTGTGGTGATATTAATATTGTCTACATTTGTCTTTTGTTCTCTTGAGTCGAGGGTCTTTCGGAAACAGCCTCTTTATCCTTTCGGGGTAGGGGTAAGGTCTACGTACTCATTATCCTCCCCAGACCCCACTAGTGAGATTTCACTGGGTTGTTGTTGTTATTGTTATTGTTACCCCTAGTCATATTATAAAGATTATTGTTTCGTGTAATCCAAATATAATACCTACACTTTTCGTTAAGCCATACTAAAAAATATACTGTTCGAAATTGTTTAATTTATAGTCCGTTCATATTCTTTCTATTAGTAAATTATTTTATATTTGTCCTTATTATTAATGAAATTCTAAGGCATTTTTCGGGGTATAGCTCTGTTAAGTATCGAAAACAAAAACAAGACTTTTTTTCGAGGGACGAGATAATATTAGACCAATAACCTAATAAAAGGCAAAAGTTTTTAATTTCAAATAGTGAAAAGGCAAATTTAAGCCTATATATGTAGTTTGAACATTGAAATACGTGGATTAAAGTACCTAATTTTTTCTTTAAATATGAAGATTGCTTTATTAAGTTTTTCAAATAAAATAAAAGTAATACGTATAACTTATAATTATTAGGATTAAAATAATTAATATTTGAAAAAATCTAGTTCAAGAAAAAATTACTACTACTATATATGTGATTCCATAAATAGCAATAGCATAAAAATATTGGAGAGAGCATATAATCAGAGGTAGGGGTGTACAAAGGAAACCGACAAACCGCACCAACCCGATAATCCGAGTCAAACCGAGAAAAAAAACCCGATTATGGTTTGGTTTGGTGTTGGAAAAAAGAACCCGACCATAATTGGTTTGGTTTGGTTTTAACTAAAGAAAGTCAAACCGAAACCAAACCAACCCGACATTACATATATAGAAATTTTAGATATATTTAATTTATAAATATACTTATTGTGATGTAAATTATAAATATGTCTTAAATTTTTTTATAATTTTGTCTTTTAAGGTATTATTTAAGGTTGAACTTAGAAATTTTGAATGTTCCAATAAGTTTTATAGCCATTAATATTAGATATTTATTTTTTATTTTACAATAATTTAGAAAAATGCATAACCTATTTTTATTTTTTCTTTAGCGTTTAGTCATGTAATTAATACTCCTTTAGTAGTCTACTTATTTTAGCATGACTTAGTACTATTAGATTATGTTTATTTTTAATTACATAATTTTATTTTCTTTATTGTTGAATATTTTAGGATAATGTCATTGACACATCTCATATTTTGTATTATTTTCTTGAAAAATACTTTATATAGTTGTATCTTACTAGGATTAAAGAAATATTTTGAGCACAAGTTATATGTTTTGTTCTATAAAGATTTTACCGGAAGAAAACCCCGAATAACCCGAAAACCAGAGAAAAACCGAGATTGAAAAACTCGAGTTTTATTGGATTGGTTTGGTCTTTAGATTTAATAACCCGACACAATTAGTTTAGTTTGGTAATTGTAAAATCCGTACCAACCCGACCTACGTACACCTCTAATTAGAGGCGGAGCTAAGATTTCAATGGGTTCTGAATTTTAGAACGAGGACTTCAAGTGTTAGTGACTGGATTCTAAATTAATATTTGTATTTATTTAATAAATTCTAAATATCAAATACACTGTTTGATAAAAAACTACTAGGTTCGGCCGAACCCAATCATTATAAAACCATAGGATCCCTCTATTATTTTTATTAATTGTCAGTCTTGTATACGTCTAAAGCGACATATCCAACATCTAGCGTTTTAGTTCACTATATGGCATAAATTGAATCGTCTTTACTCTATATTAAACTATATGAGGAAAAAAAATGTTTTGTTTTTTCATGAAATATTAAACTCTTCAATGAAAAAGAAAAGTCTAACTTCTATACCATGCAAAATATTTTTTACAATATCAACTCATATAAATAGTAATTATAAGTAATTGTCCATAAATAACAAAATTAGTGATATATATAAAATTAAAATATATTACCTGGTACAACAAATTAAAATACACTGCTGGCAGAGGCAGAGCCAGAATTTCAAGTTTATGGGTTCGGAATTCTAGTTGTATTCAACTACTGGGTTCTAAATTAATAATTTATATATGTTCAATAAATTTTTTAAAACAAATACAAGGTTCGAATCAAAGCTACCGAGTTCGGCCGAACCCGCTCGGAATACTCTAGCTCCGCCCGTGACTGTTGGATCAATTTTCTGGCCGTGTGAATACCCTCTCACCATATTCCTAGTTCAGAGTTTAATGACCTGTTTGTAATTAATTAAAATTAAGTGCATCAGCTTGGACTTAATTAGTATATTATGAAACCTAGCTAGGAAGCATGTGCTCACAGGAACATTTGGCTGCTTCAGAATGCACCACTTCTATGGACCACTTTCCCCTCTCTCTCCACGATGATTCTCACCCGCGTCGGGTATTCGTACTGGAGCCTCGACAGTTCTGACTTGCGTTGCATAAGGTCTATTAAAAATACAATTTTTATAAAAAAAATCTATTTTGATGGCTCAAACCCGAGATTCTGATTAAGCATAAAGGGATATCTTATTACAAAGCTCCATGATTTACAAAAGTTTCTTCTATCAAAAAGTGTATGTGTATATAAAGAAGAACGGTAAAATTATCTATGTACTGCCTACATTACCAGGGCGGATGTAAATGGGAGGCGGCGGGTTCACGTGAACCCATCATCCTCTCCCTAAATCATGTATAACACTAATAAATTTCAACTCAAATACTTAAATTAATACGGGTGAACCCAAGCTCAAGTGAGCACTTTAATACATCCTCTTTCTTCTTTTAAATTATATTTTAATTAATAAATAGGGTTAAATCCCCATGGCCCGCCATTTTTCTAATTAAACACACTTTTTTTGTTTCTTTTTTCCTTTTTTATTGGTTACACATCTTTATTTTTTATTTTTTATCCTTCTCTTTTTAGTCTTTATTTTGACTTTTAAAATTCCTAAACCAAAAATATATCACTTAGACATCGTCTCGGAAACTCGGGTCTCTAGCGCACGGGCGGAGCTAGAGTGCCGCCAGGTTCGGCCGAACCCAATAGTTTTGGTTCAACCCCTGTATTTGCCTTTAAAAATCCATTGAATATGTATAAATTATAAATTTGGAACCCAATAACTTAAACCGATTAGAATCCTGAACCCATAAACGTGAAATCCTGGCTCCGCCTTTGCTCTAGCGCCCATGGTGCACTTTCTGGATACGCCTTTATACCTTCCACCTCCTGCGTAAATGTGGAATACTTCGTGCACCGTACTGCTTTTTTTAAGGTATGTATATATAACCATTTTTTAATCATCTTGTTTGTCCTATATGTTTAATTACACTAGTATAATATGTACATGAATCTGACACTCAAAAACAACAGCTAGCTGTTTCATACGAGCATGGACCATCTAAATATCGTTCTTAATAGTTGGCGTGATTGCAGTATTTCGCCGGTTGTTTCCTGCACGAATCACTCTCACATGCACGTGCATACACAGTAGCGTACACGAAATTTGTGCAAGTAGTGTCGTTGTTGCCTGTTACCACAATTCGACCTGTATGTGAATTTGGTTTTAGAAAATTATCAAACTATTTTATATTTACCGTAGCTTGCTGCTGAAAAACGTTGCTAAGCTAGCGCAGCTCGCTTCGCTCTTCAAGCTCCGCCCCCTTACTCAACCTATAACTCCCCGAAGCATTTCGTTGATTACTACGCCCTTCCTCCTCTTTGGGTGCCTAGGTGTCCACCCTAAGCCTTTCCTCCTTTGAACCTCGCCCTCTCGTCATGCTTGCTGTCAACCTGCTTTCTATCCCCCGAGCACTCAGTGGAAGAAGAGGAATCAAGTCATGCAGTCGGAAATCCAATCCTTGCTCCCGTAGCATATACTTACGGTTTTAGAAAAAGAAATTAATGAAATGGTAAAAGACATCCTTTTTACCAAGCTGCCTCCGCCCCTGCACCTAGAGGCTGACTCGGGATTCAGCAATCGCGGGAGTACCATAATATTCAATATAAATTTATCACTGCTTATAAAGATTGGTAGGGGGGGTCTATGCTAATATATGACTATTGCTTGAAGACACTTGCAAGTATAAATGAAGTTTTTATCGATGTTTTTGGATACCAATGACACCTTTCCTTATAGTGTGTGTCCGTCTCTAATTGCACCCACACACGCCACGGAACCGGCTTACGACAAATCGTAGATCTGACCTTTGCATGAAACTGCATATAAGTGAGATTTCGACCCGAGGACTGTTATTGGATGGATAGGATCTATCCATCTGAGTTCGAGTTTCTGAAATGAAAAAAATCTTGGCACGGGACATATTTCCCTTTAATGAGACTAATGTAGAGCGAATCTGAATTAATTGGAGCTCCAATACGGGTACCAATGAAATTTCTATACCTTAGTTAAGTCAAGAATGCGACCTGGACTCTGTCGCAATGTTTCCACTGGACTGGGAACCAGACAGACAATTATAGAGTTGTGCAAAGTTTAGATTAATTTCAAACATGAAAATAGACGTGCAGAGACCAAAGACAGAAATATAACATTTGACTAATTGGATATATGACAGAAAAGGAACAAATGGAAGAAAGAAGAAAATT
Organism: Nicotiana sylvestris; assembly: GCF_000393655.2. NCBI lineage: Eukaryota > Viridiplantae > Streptophyta > Magnoliopsida > Solanales > Solanaceae > Nicotiana > Nicotiana sylvestris. The sequence goes on from NC_091066.1 coordinate 5,669,134, forward strand.
CTTTGCTGGCACCTGTTTGATTCCTCCTGTTGGCCATATATGCCAATTCATTTCTAAGATTTGTCTCTAAGGAAAATATCACAAGTTGGATCGCAATTTCACGAGTTTAGATCTCACTGTATGATGGTCAAAGAATCACTATTCGAATCACGATTTCTTGATTTCAGATTAGCTCTTGTTAAATAACTGAGAAAAGAAGAGTAAAATAACTTTTTATGACCATAAATTGTCTGGACTTTTTGGCAATGACGCGTTGACAACCTAGCCCAGGGTGAAATTCAAAAATAGGCAGATTTACAACTGGTCGTTCAAAAATAACTCAATTTTAAAAGTAATCGAAATTTAGCCATTTTTCATGTAAAGATAAATCTGAGCTAAAATATTGTTCAAAACCCGAAAAATACGCCAGTTTATTATGCTGAAGTTCCAGCATAAGTATACTTGAACTCCAGCATATTATAGTGGAGTTCCAGCATAAGTATACTTAAACTCCAGCATATTATAGTGGAGTTCCAGAATAAGTATGTTGGAACTCCAGCATAATATGATGGAGTTCCAGCCTAAGTACACTAGAACTCCAGCATAATATACTGGAGTTCCAGCAAGTATACCGGTCCAGCATAATATACTGGAGTTTGGAGCATCGATGCTCCAGTATATTATACTGGAGCCGGGAAAGTATACCGGTCCAGCATAATATGCTGGAGTTCATACACAAGTTCACCGAACTCCAGTATATTATATTGGACCGGTCTCTGTTGCAGCAAAATAGTGGCTATTTTTCATTGATTTGGTAAATGCTGACTACTTTGGAATGACCAATCCGAAAACTGACTATACCGTGTTATTTTTACCCTAGCCCACCCACTTAACATTTCTAGGTGAAGCTAATTTTCCCAAACATAAAGGACAAAGGACAGCGCGGTGCACTAAGCTGCCGCTATACGCGGGGTTCGAGGAAAGAAGGACTATTAGAAATTAATCTCTTTTTCTCACCTTCCAATACAAACTCACAATTATATAGAGAGACAGTAATAGCGTAAATAATGAGATTTGCTTTAACTCGAATTAGTTAATTGTAAGGCTGAGGAAGATGGCAGATAAAATTGGCATGAACAAAAGTAAATTCATGTGTTAAGAGTTTCGAACAATCTGATAATTTGTTAGCAGCAGAACAATACAAAATTAATCATTGAAACATCAAAATTCAACAGTTTCGCCCCATCGACTCATCTCTATACGGATGCAAGCATTCCAAACTTAGAATTTTCTAAAATTTTCAGGTGAGATGAGTATGGAAGTAACAAATAATAAATGTTTGACTATCATGAGAACTGCATAGACCATCAAAAGAGCCCCAGTTCAGAAGCAATACATAAACAATTTGGTTCACTATCTAAGGCATAAAGACAAACGGGGGGTGGTCTGATAATCGTCTCACAATTTCACTTTGCTCTCATTTTATTTTCAGACAACTACACTTTTACGTTACATAATAAACTAGCTCTTCATTTTCATTTCTACATTATTGACTTTTCCTTATCCACTCCGCTTTAACTGACCAGAGTAAGGAGATAACAGAGCAACAAACTCGATGAACGCCCAATAGCATTGCTGAGCTTACAAGCGCGACTTTGATGGATCCATTGTAGAACTCTGCAATAACCACAAAGAAATATCAATTGCCTGAATTTATCAGTAAAATATATTCAAGTGGTGTGAATAGGGGAAGGGCTTAAGTTAAGATAAGATGACAAGTTGTTGTTCGCTCTTTTTCTAACAAGGGTTCCCTTTTCACCCCATATTGATAAGATTTGTTTCTTTATATGGAAAACTTTGCACCCAAACCCCTACTCAGGAGCCCAACTGTCGCTTTTCCACTTTGTTATGTTATTGACCCGAACTGCCTACCTTGTGTTTATAGATGGAGGGTTTTTACTATAAGCTATCTCTCTCGTCTAATGATGAGATGTTTTTTCGTACTCCGCATTTGATGCATCTGGTTACTAACTACCAGTCACACCAATCAGGATCATCTAGTGGCAATATGTTAGTGCTTTTACGTGACTACTAATGTGACCTTGCATCGAACAGTGGAGGATGAGTGCCAATGAAATGATGGCATAAGGCTGAACTGAATTGTGCATACTGCTGAGCTGCAGATAGCAAAAGGGACACTTGTCCACTAAGCCAACAAAGGATACAAGACACATCCGTTTCAATCTCCCACAACATATGCATAAAACAAAGGGGCTGATACTTGAAGTAGTTGTGGCAAGATAAAATCGGAGATCTAATGGAAACACTATTCAAAGATAGAATCACAGAGATGTTTTACCGACATGAGATTGTCCCAAACAATTCACAACCTATATGGATACCAGATCATATAACAATAATAAAACTCAAAATACTCACCAGCGGAGCCCCCTTGGCAGCTCTTTCAGCTAGGTAGGAGCAAGGCTTGAAAAAGTCTCCATACATTCTTGACCACTCATCCAACCTTGAACAGATGTATTTGGAACCAAGAGTGTCTGCCCAGAATATGATCCCTCCCCTGGCAAAGAAAGTAAACAAATCTTTCTTATTACCAAAGAATCCTTATTTCATAGAATTTAAATCTGTTTTAGCATGTTCTTGTGATAGATCTTTGTGTGTGTGTGTGTGTGGGGGGGGGGGGGGGGTTAATCAGAAAATGTATCTGAAACGAACCTGTAAGGGGGGAAACCCATGCCCATAACAGCAGAAATGTCAAGATCGGAAGCTTTGACTGCAATGCCTTCTGCAAGCACTCTACAGGCTTCATTTACCACAGGGAAGAAAATCATCTCTATAATGTCCTTGTCCGAGAGTTTTGCCAGCTGGATCAAGTCCAAAACAGTTGAGTAAGAGCAGAATATAATTACTGAAAAAACCCTCAACAGTAGCATTCATCAACAACCGGCAGGGCCGGGGATGAGAGAGTGAGAGAGAGACCTTAGGGTCAATGGTAACACCAGACATCTCTCTTGCCTTCTCAATATATTTCTTTATTTCTGGATCTGGGCTCGCTTTACGTCTATCGTCATATACATAAAACCCTTTCCGAGTAGTTTCACCTACACAAAGTGTAACAAATGTCCATTCATAAATGTTTCAAATTGTATTTTTCACTAAATAATCTGCCCGGTGTTTCAGAATATGGGAATCATACCAGCTCTTTTATCTTCTTGCATGAGCGGTATCAACATTGATTTGTAAGTTCTCTCCGGGAAATTCATCACAAATTGCCCACCAGTGGCAATTGCAACACCAAAACCAACAAGATCACATAATCTGCATTTAGGAAACCAAACCTTTAAAATGTGGCCACCTTAACAGGTAGGCATATCTGACCCTACAGCACTGTTATCTTTTACCTGAAGGGACCCATTGGCATGCCAAATTTAGTGATGGCCTTATCGATGCGGTAGACATCTGTTCCACGTTCAACTAACAAAAGAGCGGCTTGGGTGTAAGGAAAGAACATTCTGTTGACAGCAAACCCAGTGCAGTTCCCAACTACCACAGGGGTTTTCCTTATCTTCTTGCCAACATCAAGCAAGTCTACAATTACTTGGGGCGATGTCTTCTGGGTGCGGACAATTTCCAAGAGTGGCATCACATGAGCCGGACTGCACCAGCCAATCAATCAATTTGACAGAATAACAAGAAAAATGCAATAAGACTTTTCACGGTTTCAGAAAACATTACCTGAAAAAGTGAGCTCCGATAATACGATCTTGAGATCTGGTCTTTTCCCCAATCAAATTCAAGTCAATCGTAGAAGTGTTACTTGCTAGAATGCAATGTGAAGGGCAATACTTCTCAAGATCAGCAAATATTTGCTGCTTTAAAGATACATTCTCGATGACAGCCTGTTATACATATTAAGAGCGGGGCACAGTAAGATACCAACAAGAATCACAGAATGTCCCCTATAATGAGAATACCGACCTCAATGACCATGTCCACATCCCTAAAACTTTCATAATCGAGAGAACCCTTGAGTAGGGAGAGAGTCTTTTCAAACTTCTCTGGACTCATTTTCCCTTTCTTGACGCTGCTTTGCAAATTGGCTGAGAAATTAATGTATTAGTCACTTGGCATACCAAGTATGAGTTATCATATAAAAGCAAGATGATGGCTTTACCTTTTACTCTACCCATCCCGGCCTGTAGGAATTTGTCATTAACCTCTTTCAAGATCACTGGATAGCCACTAAGCAGCAGTGCAGTTGCAATTCCAGAACCCATTAAACCACCTCCAAGAATTGCAACCTTTTTTATGCGTCGTGGTACTAATCCTAAGTCAGTCACTCCAGGTACCTGTTTGTGTGAGAAAAAAGAGTTCGCAGAATCAAGAGGTCAGGGTTTAAGAAGATGAGGATGAACAATATCACAAACTGTCTGGCATGCAAAGCGTCAGATTCATTGTTTAATGTTATAAGTATTAAATTATGCAGTAATCAATAATCATAGCCTAACATATTCGACCAACACCACAACTGTTGCACATATCATGTACTATAAGCTATGCCACTGAAAAGTCTAGTAAGCGAAAACATAGCTTCAATTAGGTTTGGTATTGCAGTCATACAACGTCATCTAGTGTTGAATAAGCTTAGCATTATCAAACATTGGGTCCATTACAGCATTACTCAGATTAGAAGTTTCTCCTCAGATCCATACGTTGCAGGAACATCCTAAATCTCTATTAATTGATTGCCCTTTCTACATTAACCAAGTGGAATACAAAAGTAATATTTACTTTTCTAAAAGATTTTAGATATCAAAGAAGTGACCCTGAATTGGTACCAATATGAACTCAACGTGAACATTCAGTTCCGTTTAAAAAGGAATACAAAAAATTAGAATTAAACCGCTATTCATAACCAGGTTGAAATATGTGCAATAATTTTAATGTAAAGAATTAACTCATTAACCTTTGTGGTTCCACGCTGAGCAAAGAAAATGTTGACCAAGGCCTTGCAAGTGTCTGAATGTAGAAGACCTTGGAATGCTTCAGCCTCCTGAAAATACCAACAAGTTTTAGATTACACAAGTTAGGTAATTAGACTGAAAGCACAAGAGAATTAGTGCCTGAACTAAACCTTCCAAAGCCCAGCACGTGGACCAGACACTATACCCTCTTCAACAACATCAATGCAGACTAATGGATGCTGGAGATTTGGAGCCTGTCTGCGCGTTTGAACTCTTGCAAATTTTAATATTTCCCTTGCCTCACCAAGAGGCTCTATCTTATCAGTTTTATGAAGACTGGCAACCCAAGGTTTTCTGCGTTCCAAAATATCAAGAGCCCACTTACGAGCAGTATCCAATAATTGGTTTGATGAAACTACAGCATCAACAAGGCCCACATTAAAAGCTTCCTCTCCTTTAACGGGCTTGGACGTCTACATTGATATATGAGAGGGAGAGGGTCAAGCAACTATAGTGCCAAAACATATGACTCATAACTTAAGGCAAATTGCAGCTTACAAGCATCATTTCGAGGGACTTAGCAAGACCCACGAGGCGTGGAAGCCGCTGAGTACCTAAAAAATAGTGCAGATAAAATGAGACAAAGGAAGAAATGTGGTGTTTGAGAAAAAAAGCACAGTGGTAGCAGTACTGCTTATGATTGCAATATATGTTTTGGATCCAAGGATAAACAATAAATGAAGAAAGAGAATTCCAAGCTGTTCCATTCAAATTTCTAGGATTTTACAAGTGTGTCTATGAGGACACATCTTGCTCTAAAGCTAGAATTATATGCACTAGGCTATGAAGAAACCACAACCATATTCTAAACCACGTACATGTGTCGTACTAGTATCTGATAAAGTATGCTTGGATAAACTGGGTATGTATTTTTAATTTCATGAAACCTTTTTTCACCAGCTTAGTTTTTTCTTGAGGGTCACCAGACGAACTTGTTTTAATGGCCACAATAAAGTTTTTGAGAGATAATTATCCAGTAATTTTGATAAGGAGAGATAAATATCCTGCCATACGAAGAAGTTTTAGAAATTAAACACTCCAAGGTGTATTCTCCAAATTCTAGTAGTGATCAAGAAGTCGAAGCTACGGCTTAGATGGTTAAATTTCTATTTATGTAATGTTAAGCTAGAGTTGGACATTAAAGTTAGGTTATGGCTTGATACCCTGAACATACTTGACTTCACAGTTACTGATTTTTTGAAAAAGAATCAAAAATTCACAGTTGTGAAACTGGAATTGGTAAAACTATAACGCTCGTGATTTTTTCAAATTTTTATAGTAATAATGATCTGTAAGTGCTTCTCGAAATATTAATTTTATTTTAGGCTATCTAAGACAGTTCTAACCGAAAAAAAGGCTGTATAACTTTGTATAGTCCCCCCCTAGTTTTATAAGAAAATAAGACTGGAAGAAGTATAAGATACAACGCACACACAGGAGCTAACTACGCGCTCGTTCACTAAAATAGAAGAAGAGTTGTACAAGCTTGATTTTAAGAAGAAGAAAAACCATAACCATATTAGCATTTATGTCACCGAAGCTGATGGCAGATTCAGGAAAAAATGAAGATAAAATAACTGCTCAAGCATAGAGTGCTTACCTCCAAATCCAGGAAGTATTCCAAGTTGAAGTTCTGGCAATCCAAGTTGTGCATTAGGAGTAGAAATACGTGCATGACAAGCCTGATATTAAAACACAAGAAGTCAGCAAATGACCAACAGAAGTTTCCGCAGAGAAATATAACTTTATATGTACCATTGCAACTTCTAGTCCTCCACCTAGAGCGAGACCATCAATTGCCGCCACGGAAGGTTTTCTTGCAGCTAACATCAAGGATAAATCAGAAAATATAAAAACAATGTATAAACTGCACCCAGTTGTTTACTTCAAGGAGGAAAATCAAAAGCCTAAGACTTACCTTCCACAGTGTCAGTGAGAATCTCCACAGATATAAAACCAGGTTTTGGTGATTCGACTGTCAGCAGACTGAAGTTAGCTTAAAAAACTCGTGCAGCACTAGAATAGAGAATAATCAAATCGGAAAGCATACCTGTTCCTCCTTGCAGTTTACCGAAGGCACTGATATCAAAACCACCAGAGAACTTGCCCTTTGCACCTGTCAAAGATAAGATATTCAAGCTTAATATATCAGCCAATCGGATATATAAAGAGACTGATTTCTTGACATTTACCTGTCACAACAATTGCTTTCACATCATCCCTTTTTAAGGCCTGCTCATAGCTCTCTTTCAAGCTGTACAGCACTGGAAAGAAATTGCAATAATATAAAGGTCAATTACTGGTTCAAACTATTGAGCATCGGATTTGGAAAACCATGAAAGTATATTTTATTTTCCTTTTTAGTAAGAAGAAAAGGAAAAGGCAAGCTTTTCATATACAGTTCTTCTGACCTCTCTTCCAAAATTTAACTCGAGAAAGAACTACTCCCTCCGTCCCAATTTATGAGGCACTGTTTGACTAGGCACGGAGTTTAAGAAAGACAAGAACACTTTTGAAATTTGTGGTCTAAAAGAAGCCTTAAATATCTGTGTGGCTAGAAATCATCTCTTTCAGGGCAAAGGGGAACTTTTATTTTTAAATTTTTTTCTAAATATAAAATGGTAACATTCTTCTGGGATAGACTAAAAAGGAAAGAGTGTCGCATAAATTGGAATGGAGGGAGTAAGTTTTATTAGCACTCTCTTAGTTACATTTATCGAATATTGTCGTTTAACAGAAAGTCAATCAACTCACTTCAATCCAAAATTAATTGGATTGGCTATAAGAATCATTTATATTCATTTCCCTCTAAAACACATACCTTATAACACAGGCATTAGATCACCACAAACCTTCAGACATGCTTGTACAAAAAGAACTTCCACAATCAACAAAAGAAGCGGCAGCGAAGCTCAAAGGAAACTACCAAGTGTGTGTGGATCGTATAGCATATATATATCTAAAAGCTCCATAAGCCTCGTAAGCTATATGCGGAGGGGCACATTTTCGTCTATGAAATAGTCATATTAGAGTCGTCAATTCCTTACTCGTTTCACTATATCACATTTCAAATATCCTACGATTCCTGCCAGACGATGGTCATTGGTTGTCCTTTACAATTCCTCCTTTTAGAAACTATAGTCCTAATTGCCCCAATTCTCTTAGTTATGTCTCTCAAAAAATCCACCAAATACATTACAGAAGTTAAAAGTGACACACTAGCTTGATCTTAAACATCGAAGTAAGATTTGCCTCAAAATATGCCAAACCAAAGCAATGGGACTGATAAGATTCGTTTGCACCGACCATTGCTCGCACTGAAATAAAAAGTAAACACCAAAAGGAAATACTAGCACACACCCCAAAGAGCACACACCAAAGACAAAGTAGTTTGCACATCAAAAAGTGAAAACCTAACAATAAGCAAACTGAATTGAGAATCTCTGTTAAGAAAAAAAATGATTTTGAAATAGAATTAGAATAAAGTCTCAAAAAAAAAAAAGTAAGAACTTTCCTACTTTAAAATGCTAATTTTTCCCGCAAAATAAAAGAAACCACACAAGTTTAAATTTTGAAATAGTTCCTGATCATATTAACCTCCGTCTATACAAGTTTTGCATAGCCTGTTATTAAAATAGTATAACAAATCCTCTAAGCCCGAATAGAAAATTATTCCTGTAACTGGCTCCAACTTTTAAAAAAAAAACACTAATAGTAATTTTTTTCCCATTTGTTTGAGCCTTGGTAGTGCTGGTGAGAGGTTATCGCGTACACGGTGCACAAATTGAGATGCGTGTACGGAAAGAAACATAACGAGAAATTATTTGTGATCATTTGAAGAAAGACGAAATTTATACAATCATTAAATAATCTATCAATTAGGCCTCAATCGCAAACAAGTTAAATTCAAATTTCATAAATCTTCTGTATTTTTTCGCTCTAGCTCAAGGAAATTAGTAAACAGAGTATTGATCAAAGTTCGACTATTTTATCAATAATTGTAAAAAAATGATAATTTTTGAATTTTTTTAAAAAAAGGCTTAGTGAGATCTATGGATTGATTTAACGTACCGTCTAAGGAAAGGGAATTGACAGGAGGATTAATAATTGTAATAACAGCAACTCCATCAGCTCCTACTTCAATTGTTGTTCTTCCCTTTGGATTGCTACTCATTTTTTGCTATGAAACTGAAAAATTCCGATGAATTTTTAACACAGAAAATCGGAGAAAGTGATCGGAGAAGATGAATGAAATTATTGAGAAGGTTTTAGTGAAGAGAGAAAGTGGTATTTATGGAAAGAGTAATGTCGTGACGGTACCGTTAACAATGACGTAAGGCTGCGTTTGGATGCAAATCCCCATAAGTAACAAAGATAAGGATTGTGACAGATAATTTTACATCAATTTTCAAAGTGATATTTCCAAGTTTGCCCCTGTGATATGGATTGCTCAATATTACACGATTCATTTATATCTTTATTATTAGCAAATTATTTAATGTTTGTCTTATCATTAACAAGCTCGAGCAACAACAACAACCCGGTAAAGAGGCTGTTTCCAAATAGACCCCCGACATCCTTCCCTCCAAAAACTTTCCACCTTGCTCTTGGGGAGACTCGAACTCACAACCTCAGACCTTACGCCTACCCTGAGGTAGAGAGGCTGTTTTCAAATAGAAACCCGACATCCTTCCCTACAAGAATTTCCCACCTTGCTCTTGGGGAGACTGGCTGTTTCCAAATAGACCCCCGGCATCCTTCCCTCCAAGAACTTTCCACCTTGCTCTTGGGGAGACTCGAACTCACGACCTCTTGGTTGGAAGTGGAAGTTGCTTACCATCAGAGCAACCCTTCTTGTCTATTAATAGACTTTACATATTAAATTTTTCGGGAAAAAAATTCTAAATTTACTCATTAACTTCAGGCAATGAGTTAAAATTATTCTCAAATTGAAGCACAATTAGGAAAAGAGACAAAAATGAGATTGTTTCGTGACAATATTTATAAAATGAGACTATAAGTTTAATGAATGACATAATTGCTCGATTTTAAATATATGACTAAATTTATCCATTTTTCATGTATTAAGACCGCCATGTATAGGGGCAGAGCTAGTATGCAGGATATGAGTTCGATTGACTCTAGTAATTTTAATTTTTTTGTTTGTCTTAGAAAATTTATTAAATAAAATTATTAATGGTGGCGCGGCAGTATATTATTGGATAATGTACTTAAAAATATTTCACTTTTGTTTTTTAGGTTTGTTATAAAAAATTTATTTTGGTCCAAGGTCCAACAAAAGAGATGAGATTAATTAGAAGATAGAGTATGGGAGTCCGCGGGCGATAGTTCCAAAGCTCACACATCCCTAGGCATTCGTAGGCCATTATAATAATTCTTGTTGGTTTTCAATCAGTATTAGTACTCGCGCGATGCGCGAATAATTCAAAAGAACGATCTACACCATAAAATTTAATATATTAGTATTAATACCATCTTTATAACCAAATATTAAAAATATTATAATAATTCCTGTTGGTTTTCAATTACATTTCGGCAAATTAGCGCTCCTACTATCAACAAGAGTTAAATATTGAGGCAGAATCTACAAAAGGAATGATGCTGGAATTTATTTATAGCCTGTTTAGTCATGCTGTTAAAAGAGGGGGATTTACGGCCGTATCCTATATTTATGTCCACTTTTTACTATATATTTTATTTTTAAAAATTATGAATTTGATAGCCAGTTGATAAAAATCCACAATAATATAACACTTACACTCTTGATAAATCGCGTAATCTACAACCTCATTCATAAAAACTACATTTAGTCATTTGTTAGAATAAATGGAGAAAGAAAAAACTTAATTTTGTATTTAGGTGAATTGCCACCCGATTTGGTATGATTGTTGGAAGCATGCTTTGTCGTAGGCTTTAAGATTTTTTCCATTCATATAGACGTTGAACTTTCTTTTTGGGAAATGAATATAGACTTTGAATTTTGTTAATGATCTCAAATTTCTAAATATTAGTAGTTTATTTATTAAAGGAGATTTAGTGTATTTGGTATCGTTCAAATAAGAAATAATTTAATAATCAAAATTTTAGTTAATTTTAAAGTATTAAAAATTAGGAAAATAACTAATTTACTGCTCTATCCAATATGAAATATACTTTTAAGAGTAAAAAAAGGCGAACGATATTTCGCTAAAGGCCTTCGTACTTTTAATATAGTATAGATTTGCGAAAACTTTAGACTAAACATGTTTATGTTTTTGTCTTGCAGTATGTAATTTTCTAATGAGTTTTTACTAATGCATATTAAAGTTATTTAGTTCATTTGCTAAAACTTCAGACTAAACATGCTTAAGTTATTTAGTTCATTTGCTAAAACTTCAGACTAAACATGCTTAAGTTATTTAGTTCATTTGCTAAAACTTCTGACTAAACATGCTTGAGTTATTTAGTTCATTTGCTAAAACTTCAGACTAAACATGCTTAAGTTATTTAGTTCATTTGCTAAAACTTCTGACTAAACATGCTTAAGTTATTTAGTTCATTTGCTAAAACTTCATGCCAAAACATGCTGAAGTTTTGTCCTGCAGTCTACAGTTTTGTCAATAGTCCTGAAGAGTAAAATCGTCTTTTTAAAACGCTTTTAACAATAAAAAAAAATGGGTACAGATGCAAACGAAAAAACAAAACGGGTATAAATTAAAAGGTGGCGACCAAATAGAGCACCCCATGCAATTTTTACTTTAAAATCAGTTTATCTTAAAACGTAAATTTTTTTAAAAATTTAAAAAATTACTTTTAGTGAAAGCATTATATGTTTGACTAATCCATTTGAAAATACTTTTAAACAGTAATTAATATTTGATCAAGTTTATAAAGTGTTTTTAAGTATATTTTCCTCAAAAATGCTTTTAAAAAAAATATTTTTGGAAGAAGCTATTTTTTTTTGCGTTTCAAAAATTACTTCTACATCTACTCAAAAGTAATTCTTTTCTTATAAATGCTTGGACAAACACTTTAATTTTGAAAAGATACTTTTGACAAAAAAAAGGGCCAAACATACTATTAGTCAGTAGTCACTATGGTCATGGGCAGATGTAGTTTTTTTGTTTTGGTAATTAAAATCTTTGTATTGACCACCCTTGTAAATATTTACAAAGCAGTAAATTACCACGACCTACTTCCATACTGGAAAAAAACTCACTTTATATCTTCCCTACCTCCTAATCTCCTTTATACATTTCTCTCTCAAGATAACTACTCAGTATTTACATTTGTTAAAAGGATACGAGTATAACCCTCAGCTCTAATATTGCACATACAGACCACTCTCCTTGCAAAGACATCCCATGTTGTTGCTTTCTTCTCAAATATCCTTATATTTCTCTCAATCCACATTGTGTGTGTATATTCTGCAAAAACTAGTTTGAGTATCCTGGCCAGTTGAGATCGCCCCTTTATTTTCTTTACAATCCACTTCTGCCATTCAGACCATGATGTTGTAAATGATTGTTGTACTTATAGCCATTGCATGAGTCTGGACCATATATTTCTACCATATGCATATTCTGCAAAAATGTGATCCCTTGTTTCTGGTGCTTGATTGTAAAAGCAGCATGTATCATCCACTTGTATTCCTCAGTTCTTCAATCTATCAGTAGTGAGCAGTCTTTCCTCTATTTGTATCCACATTGTGAAGATTGCTTTTGGTCGTACTTGATTCTGATACATTAAACCTTTCAATGGGACTTTAGGCAGCTTTCCTAATAGTTGCAAGTAAACCTGCTTGATTACATTCCTTTGGTTAGCTTGGCTATTACTGATTCCATCCATATTACCCCTTGCTCCAAATATTTTCCTTACCATCCAAGATGCCTATTTTGGTATTTCCATGATGGCAAAGATTTGATTCTTAATTTAGTAGCTATTGATCCATTTGATCCAAAGCTTATCTTTCTTGTTTGCCAATTCCCAGCATGTTTTTGTGATTGCTGCCTTATTCCATAATGCCAAGTTGATCAAGTTAAGTCCCCCTGTTGCTTTAGGTGCACACATCCTATCTCGTGCCGCTAAAGCTTTTTTAGTGATTATATTCTCCCCCGACCGCACATAGCTTCTACAATAGGTCTCTATTGCTTCAACAACTTTAACTGGTATGATGAAGATTTGTGACCAATAAACTTGAATATCAAAGATTACATGTTGCACCAATTGGATTCTGCCTGCATATGAGAGCTTCTTTGTTGTCCAAGAGGATATTCTAGCCACTGTTTTGTTAATGAGTGGCTTCCATTGCATTACAAAGAGTTTCTTTGTGTCAAGTGGTATGCCCAGATATCTGAAAGGGAGAGATCCTTGACTATAACCTTGTTTTTGATGTATGTTATGCTTCACTTCTAGGTTAACTCCTCCATAGTAAATAGAGCTTTTGGCTAGGTTAGCTTTAAGACCTGATGCTCCTGAGAAAATATTGAATCTGTCATGTAGTAATGCTACAGATGTAGCATCTCCTCTTACAAATAGTAAGAGATCATCCGCAAAACTCAAGTGAGTTAAATCCAGCCTTGAACACATGGGATGATAATGGAATGCCTTTTCGTGCTTCAAAGTCTTCAAATTTCTGCTCAAGTACTACATTGCCATAGCAAACAAAAAAGGTGACATTGGATCCCCTTGCCTTAGTCCTTTAGTTGCATCAAATGGTTTAGTTGTTTCTCCATTGATGAGTATAGTATAGTTAACAGTTTTCACACATTCCATAATCCACTTAGTAAATTTGTTTGGGAAGCCCAAACCTTCTAGCATTTGCTATAAATATCTCCAATCCACTGTATCATAAACCTTTTGGATATCCACCTTGATGAGACATCTTGGTGAAATGTTCTTCCTTGAATAAGCCTTGACCAACTCATGAGCAAGCAAGACATTATCAGCCACATTTCTACCTAGGATGAACCCTGCTTGTGTATCTGAAATTATTGAAGCAATAACTTTCTGAATTCTGTTGGCCAATACCTTGGCAATGAGTTTATATAGTACTGTGCAGCAAGATATTGGTCTGTATTCTTTGATGCTTGAAAGGTTAGGAACTTTAGGAAGAATTGTGATAGTTGTGCCGTTGATTGCTCTGTATAACTTCCCTGTTTGAAAGAATTCTTTAACTACTTGAAATTTTTTTGATTTTATAAGAGGCCAAGCTATTTTGAAGAATAAGGCATTATATCCATCTACCCCTGGTGCTTTATCATCTCAAATAGCACACAACCCTTCATATATTTTTTGGTCTGTAACTTCAGCATAGAGACTAATCTGCTGCATATGATTGAGCACTGGTCTAATTTTCATTACCTTTTGTTTACTGCAGGTAATTGGGCTGCAGCTGATCCCATCAGGGATTTATAAAAGGTAATGATATCTTCTTGGATCTGGTGATGGTCTGTTAGTCTATCTCCAAAAGCATTGACAAGTTCTGTGATGACTTTTCTTTGTCTTCTTTACTTCATAATTGTTGATAAATACTTGGAGTTTGCATATTCTAGTCTTATCCATTTAGCTCGAGATTTCTGTTGAAGAATGCTTTCTTCTATTAATGACAATTTTTCCAGATTCTCTAAGAGTTGTTTCTCTTCGGCAACTAGTTCATCTGAGTAACAGCTAAGCATTTGATCTTGTATCCTCTGCAGCTTATTTCTAGTTTGCTTCAATCTTTCTTTGATACCTCTAAACTCTGTGTCCTTTAATTGCTTCGATAATAGCCTTAGAGCCTTCAGTTTGTATCAGACATTCTTCATAGGATCTGAATTATGATGTTCTTTACATACTTCTTCTACCAATGCCAGGAAGTTTGGATAATCAATCCATACATTAAAGAATCTAAATAGAATCTTACCGCTTGGTTCTACTCTCTTCATTGTTATTACGATCAGAGCATGATCTGATATAAATGGAAGTCTGTATTCTACTTTCATGTACCCATATGTTTGCATCCAGTCATCATTTTCTATAGCTCTATCAAATTTGCTATAGACTCGATCAACACTTTGTTTCTTGTTTGATAAAGTGTAGAAATCTCCCTTCCGAGGCAACTCATTCAAGTTTAACACATGCACACAGTCTGAAAAATCTTGCACTTCATTGTTTGCAACTGGATTACCATAAAGCCTATCTTGTATTGTCAAAACTAAGATGAAGTCTCCCCAGATGATCCATAGATTAGTGTTTTGTGGTGCTAAGGCTTGTAACTATTGCCACAATGGTTTCCTCTTATCATTGGTGTTGAATCCATAGACTACTATCATGAAGCAGTTCATTGGATTCTTTCTGCCAACTATACTATAGTGCATTAATTGAGCAGATTGATCTAGCACTGTTATGTCATTAAAGTTAGGATCCTATAACATCCAAATCCTCTCATTAAGTGCATGATCATATTTTGTACCTTGTTTGCCATTCTGGTACCACTAGCTGAGCTATATGGTCAGCCTTATCCTTCTTAACTCTAGTTTCTACTAAGCCAACTAACTTTATATTATTATCTTTTATATAGGTACACAACTCTTTTTGTTTGTATCTCTTGTTGGTACCCCTTATGTTCCACGCCATTCAAGACATTAGATATGATGAGCTTGACCACCTGTGACATGTGGTTTCAAGTTAGCCATCACAGCTAAACTTGTTTGTTGTTGTGGTCCTTGTTTCCCAGGAGATAGTATTGCTTTAGCATAGGTTATTGGAACCCCATTGATCTCAACTGCAACCTTCCCTTTTTCTAATTGTCTTTGTGGGCCTTCCTCTGCTAGTTGCTTGTCCTCCAGATTCTCAGGTTACTCAGAAGTACATTCTACTTCCTTGCTTGATTCTTCCACTTGTTTTTGACTTTCCTCTGAAGTGGAAGCCATTGTTGCTTCTTTAGTTTTCCATATCCGCTTCACTGATGGTGGTCTCCTTTTCCTGGGTTGTTGATCTTGTTTAACTCCCTTTTTGAAAATTTTTGCACAGTCATGCCCAGTTTTAAGACACATTTCACAAAACTCTAGCTTCCAGTCATATTTAACAGCCTGCTCAAATATAGCGCATGAGTCATCCATAACTGATACCCATAACATTTACTTCAATAAAGATTCTAGCAAAGAAAATTCTTGATTGTTTGGCAGTGCACTTGTCTACAAACATTGGAATTCCTATGGTGATTGCAATTCTGCTCAATGAGTTGTCACTCCAATAGTTCATAGGCAGCTTAGGAAACCTTACCATAAAGGTATTTCTGTCAAGAATTCTGAGCCAAAATAAAATTGTGGGGACCAGTGTTTCATTATCAAAGATCTATTGTTCACTGTGTATGGACCAACACATATAATTTCTTTCATATCGGCCATGCTATGAAACCTGACTATGTAATAACCTTCATCATGATAGTATAATTCTGGCATAGTCACAGCGTTCCACATCTGATTAATGTATCGCTTCATATAATTGTATCCAGGTTTTCACCATTTCAAGTTTTCCTTCTCAATTTCTATTTTTTCAAGCTTAACCACTAGGTTTCCTTTTACAATTTCAGGAGTTATGTAGCTCAATGTCATACCATTAGCAACAGATCTGTTAACTGTTAGTACTTCGGCCCAAGTAGACTCTTTATGCACCTCTAGTAATGGAATAGTGACTGCTACAGGTAAAAGAGCTTTAGATACAACTTCCTGCTCCTTGCTCTTCAATAGAACTGTAGCGGCTCGAGCAGAGGGGGTGTGACACTACCCCTTAGGTCGACATGCATGGGGATTGGGATTTGACTTGCCTTTTTCTGTTGTTGACTAGCTGATCCTGAAGCATCTCCATGAGGGATTTGTGCGGGATTAACAGATCTAGCTTGCATCTTCGAAGCTCTAGAAATAGACTCTATAACCACTGTTGAGTACCTTCCTATGGTATTTAGCTTTGGAATTTTGTCATCCACCTTAATTTGTTGCTTATTAGGTCTACCTCGAGCCTTTTTTCCAGTCATGACCAAGATCGATGCACGTTAGTTTAACTTGCGCCGAGAGGACTGAAGAAGAAGAAGACGTCCAATAGTCTTTATTTTCCTTTTAAAATTTTTTATGAGGGGATGTAGTTACTATCAACAATAGTTAAATTTGTAATTGTAAGAATATTGATAGGCTAGATAATATTTCGGTTGATATTAATGAAAAAGTATTTGAACTTGAAACGGAAAATTTATGGAAATTGAATTTATGTTTCGATATCAACTTTATTTAAACACTAATTTGTGGATATTAAAAATCTGCAAGTGAAAATCTGTCACGACCCTAAATCCAGACCCGGTCATGATGTCACCTCTCGTGAAGACAAGGCCAGCCGACACATTCCCAATTCATTTTTAAGGAATTAAGTAATAAAACTAAGTCTTTAACATTATAATAAAAATCCCAAAATAGGGTAAATTAGTTACGGAAAAAGACATAGCCCGACATCGGGGTGTCACCAGTCATGAGCATCCATCATAGAAACTACAAGCCTGAAAGAGTTTACACCACTATTACATAACTAAAAATAGGAGAAAATAAGATAGAGGAAGAAGCACTGGGCTGCGAACGCCGAGTAGCTACCTAGTGAATCTCCGGGATCTGCTGGAAAGCTCTCAACCCTCGCAAGTAGGACCCGATGTGCCTGAATTTGCACACGGGGTGAAGGGAGTAAAGTGAGTACTCCAACTCAGTGAGTAATAATAATAAATGCAGACTGAGTAATAAGAAATCACGTAAAGGCACATCAACAGACTATAAAGAAGAAGTAAAAGCAATGAAACAGTGGAAGATAGGTAAAGTCACGTTAGTTTAGTTAAAACTTCTTTGGAATGCATTTTTAACAGTTAAGCAAGTAAATGGTAGGCAACTAGGAAAGATAAACACATAAAGAACCGCCCCTTGGGCACAATACCAACAGAATCAGCCATCGGGCAACATATGGAACAATACCAGCCCCTCGGGCTATATCTCACATCACAATGGGTACCCGCACTCATTGGGGTGTGCAGACTCCTAGATGGTCCCCTTACGGACCAACCGCAATATCAAGCCATCTCATGGCATAATCGTATATGCTCTTGACCTCATATCAACAAGCCACCTCGTGGTGTACAATCGCATGCCCTCGGCTTCATAATCATAAATCAGTGTATCCTCACAACACAGGCCCTCGACCTTACTTAGTCAGAATCTCATAAGCCATTCGGGCAACGCTAAAACATGATGCTCAATCCAAAATATCATTTAAAATATCATTTTAAGTGTTAAAACAGAGTAAACATGGCCGAGTTATGAAAAACAGTAGAATATACGACTGAGTACAAGTATAAAGTCAAATAGTGAGGAATATTAGTAAAAATCCCCTAAGGGTTCAAATAGTTGGCTCAAGGTCCAAATATGGCATTCAGCCCAAGCATGATGATAGCAAACAGTTTTCAGTCAAATACGCGGTAAAACAATCATTCGGGATGGACTAAGTCACAATCTCCAATAGTGCACGACCCCACGCTCGTCATCTAGCGTGTGCGTCACCTCAATATAGCACAACGATGTGCAATTCGGGGTTTCATACCCTCAGGACAACATTTACAATCATTACTCACCTCTACCCGGTCTAAATCTCTAGCTCGTGATGCCTTTGCCCCTCGAATCGGCCTCCAGATGCTCCAAATCTAACCAAAATCAGTGCAAAACCATCAAAATATGTTAAGGGAACAAAGCCCACTCAAAAGAAATCAAATTACAATACAAATCCTGAAATTGGCCAAACCCGACCCCCGGGCCCATGTCTCGAATTTCGATAAAAATTACATCAATGGACTCTTTATCACTCCCTTCATTCATACCAAAAGTATCAAAATCCAACGACAAACGACTCCTCAAATCCCAAATTCTAGGTCTCAAATTACAAGCCCTAGTTCTTCAATATTAGGCTTAAATTCCATGATTAATTAGGTAGAATTCACATTAGAATCGAGTATTAAGTCCATAAATCTTACCTCCAAGTATTTCCCCTTGAATCCTTCTTCAATCCTCTTCAAAAAGCTCCAAAATCGCTCAAAAATGGTGGAAGTTAACCCCAAAATCGCGGACCAAATGACTATTTAAACATTCTGCCCAAGCATCACATCCTTCTTTGCGAATGCAGTCAACGCCTCGCGTTCGCGAAGCACAAACTTACTTTGACCAAAATTCCTTCATCACAATCGCGAAACCCAGCTCGCGAACGCGAAGGCTTATCATCCTTACTCACTGCGAACGCGACTCCCTTTCCACAAATGCGAAGAACAATTCCACCTGAACCCCAGCTGCTCAACTTTCTCTACGCGAACGCATCTGATACCTCGCGAACGCGATGCACAAGATCCCAGCCTTTCACGAAAGCGGAGCCTCCCTCGCGAACGCAAAGGCTAAATCCTTAGCCTCGCCTGCTATCCCTCCATGAATGCAAGGGCCTACTCGCTAACGCGAAGGTCATTTGTCTGCAACACTGAACAACAGTTTTCTGCATTTTTCCAAAACATAAAATTGTCCGATTGACCACCCGAAACTCACCCGAGGCCCTCAGGACCTTAACCAAACATGCCAACATATCCCATAATATCACTCAAACTTGTTCCAACCTTCGGAACGCTCAAAACAACATCAAAATACCAAATTCGCATCGGGTTCAAGCCTAAGAATTCCAAAATCTTCTAAATTACGCTTTTGATCAAAAAGTCTACCAAACCACGTCCGAATGACCTGAAATTTTGCACACACATCCCAAATGACACAACGGAACTACTGAAACTCCCGGAATTCCATTCTGACCCCTATATCAAAATCTCACCTATCAACCGGAAAATGCCAAAAATCCAATTTAGCCAATTCAAGCCTAAATCTACTCCGGACCTCCAAAATACATTCTGATCACGCTCCCAAGTCCCAAATCACCTCCCGAAGCTATCCGAACGGAACTCATATCCGAGCCCTCTAACGCATAAGTCAACATCCGGTTGACTTTTTCAACTTAAGTTTCCTCAAAAGAGACTAAGTATCTCAAACCTTCTCAAAACCTTTCCGAACCCAAGCCAACCAACCCGATCACATATGGAACCGATATAAAAAGCAATAAGAACCAGAAATGGGGGAAAAAGAGCAGTAACTCATGAGATAATTGGTCGGGTCGTCACATCCTCCCCCTCTTAAATAAACGTTCGTCCTTAAATGAGTCAAGAAACATACCTGAAGCCTCAAACAGGTGAGGATATCTGCTCCACTTCTCCCGCTCGGTATCCCAGACAGCCTCCTCCACGGGCCGACCTCTCCACTGCACTTTTAATGAAGCTATATACTTTGATCTTAACTTTCGAACCTGATGCTCCAAAATAGCTACTGGCTCCACATCATAAGTCAAATCACCATCCAACTGAACCGTGCATAAATCCAGAACATGAGACGGATCCCCAATATTCTTTCGGAGCATAGAAACATGAAATACCATATGCACACTCGACAATCTGGGTGGCAAAGCAAGCTCATAAGCCATCTCCCCAATCCTCCGAAGCACCTCAAAAGGCCCAATGAACCGAGGACTCAATTTGCCCTTCTTCCAAAACCTCATAACACCCTTCATGGGGTGAAACTTTCAACAGAACCTTCTCACCAACCATGTAGGACACATCCCGAACCTTCCTGTCAGCATAACTCTTTTGTCTCGACTGTGCTGTACGAAGCCTCTCCTGAATTACCTTCTCCTTTTCTAAAGCATCCTGCACCAAGTCTGTCCCCAATAGCCTAGCCTCACCCGACGCAAACCAACCAACTGAGGATCTACATTGCCTCCCATACAAAGCCTCATATGGAGCCATCTAAATACTCGACTAGTAGCTGTTGTTATAAGCAAACTCTGCAAGCGGTAGAAACTGATCCCATGACCCTCTAAAATCAATAACACAAGCACGTAACATGTCTTCCAATATCTGAATAGTGCGCTCGGACTGCCTGTCTGTCTGAGGGTGGAACGCTGTTCTCAACTCAACCTGAGTACCCAACTCTCGCTGCACCGACCTCCAAAACTGTGAAGTAAAATGAGTGCCCCTATCTGAAATGATGGAAACTGGGACACCATGCAAATGAACAATCTCCCGAATATAAATCTCTGCCAATTACTCTAAAGAATAGGTAGTACACATATGAATGAAGTGCGCGAACTTGGTCAACCGATCTACAATCACCCAAATAGCATCAAACTTCTTCAAAGTCCGTGGGAGGCCAACTACAAAGTTCATGGTGATCCGCTCCCACTTCCACTCCGGAATATCCACCTGCTAAAGCAAGCCACCCGGTCTCTGATGCTCATATTTCACCTACTGATAATTGAGACACTAAGCTACAAATCCCATAATGTCTTTCTTCATTCTTCTACACCAATAATATCGTCTCAGATCCTGATACATCTTCGCGACACCAGGATGAATGGAATATCGCAAGCTATGGGCCTCCTCCAGAATTAACTCCCAAAGCCCATCTATATTGGGCACACATATCCGGTCCTGCATCCTCAACACCCCATCTTCATCAATGGTCACATCTCTGGCACCATCGTGCTGAACTCTGTCCTTAAGGACAAGCAAATGCGGATCATCATACTAGAGCTCTCTGATGCGATCATATAATGAAGACCGAGAGACCACACAAGCAAATACCCGACTAGGCTCCGAAATATCTAACCTCATGAATTGATTGGCCAAGGCCTGAACATCAACTGCAAGAGGTCTCTCCCCAACTGGAATATATGTCAAACTCCCCATACTCATCGCCTTTCGGCTCAAAGCATCATCCACCACATTAGCCTTTCCTGGGTGGTACAATATAGTAATATCATAATCCTTTAGCAACTCCAACCACCTCCGCTACCTCAAATTGAGATCCTTCTGCTTGAACAAGTATTGGAGACTACGATGATCAGTAAACACCTTACAAGATACACCATCCAAGTAATGCCTCCAAATCTTTAACGCATGAACTATGGCAGCCAACTCTAAATCATGAACGGGGTAGCGTCGAGTTGGCAGCAATCACTTTTTGGTGCCATTGCCGGGGAGCTTACGGTGTTCACTATCTGTTTATTTAGTTTTTTGTTTTGATTCTCTTTCCTTCTCGCTTACTAATTCTGTTTGTGTCGATCAATCAGGTACAAATGGCTCTTAATGCAAATGACCCTCTCGGCAATGTGATAGCGGGGGATGAGGTAGAGGATCTAGAACAAGATGATGTCTTACCTCAAGTTCCTCGGAGAGGACGAAATGACAATATAAATGCAAATGAGAACAACAATATTCTAGACCCTCCTCCGCAACCGCCGAGAGTGGCTCCCAGAGTTTTACCAAATCAAGGATATGCCAGTGCTATTGTTCCTACCCGAATCCGGCGGGGAACTTTCAAATCACAAATGTTATGTTGACCTTGCTAGAACAAAGAGGGTATTTCACGGATGCTTCCGATCAAAATGCCTACAAGCACTTGAAGAGGTTTGTGGATACATGCTGGGGTAGCAAGTAGACAAACGTGTCCGAGGATGCATTGAGATTGAGGCTTTTCACGTTCTCTCTTCGGGGTAAAATATTGGATTGGTTAGAAAGGCTCCCCAATCATTCTATTACAACATGGGATGAATTGGCGGACAAATTTATTGCCAAGTTCTTTTCTCCAAGTCATATGGCGGCTCTTCGGGATGAAATTCTAGCCTTTAAGCAAGAGCCAACGGAACCTTTGCACGAGATATGGGAAAGATATAGAACAATGGTGAAAGAGTGCCCTAATAACGACATGACTGAGGCTATGATTCAACAAACCTTTTATCGGGGCATCAACACCACGACTCAATGCATTGTGAACCAATTGGCCGGAGGGAACTTTATGAAACTTTCTTTCCAAAAGGCATGTGATGCACTTGATGAAATGGCCGACACCTCTTCGGCATGGCAAAGCCGAGCAAATGTGCCCCAAGGTGACCCCATGGTCATCCATTTGCATAAGGAATTACACGATCATGGCCAAGCTATTGCCGAGTTTACAACAACTATGAATCAACTGGAGAAGGTGCAGTTACAACAAATCCAAAGTCCATGCCAAGTCAATGCAATGAAAGGTGTCACTATGCTTAAGAGAAGGCAAAGAGGGCAACAATCTCAAGGGAATTGTGAACAATATGACAATGATGGTAGTGGGTTTTCAAATAAGTGTTATGATGACCAAAGTGAAGAGGTTCAATATGTCAACAACTATCAAGGTAATAGAAGCAACTCTTCCAACCAACAATGGCGACCTCAAGGAAATTGGGGTAATAAACAACAAGGCAAAGGAAATTGGAATAACAACAACTAACAACAAGGTGGTGGCAATTGGAAAAACAACAATCAAAACAACAATTGGGGTAATCAAGGTAGAAATCAAGGCAATTGGAACGGGAACAACAATAATTGGAGCAACAACAACAATCAAGGAGGGTGGAATAATAGCGGGAACCAAGGCAACCGGGGCAAGGCTTTCAAAGGCCCTCAATGTATCAACAACCGAGCAATCCACCCCCTTTCCTTTCTCAAGGTTCTAGTTCTTCCGGAGGTGATATGGGAAGAATTGAAAGCATGTTCGAGCAAATGATGAAAAAGAACCAAGATTCTGATGCCCAATTGGCTTCTCATAATACATCTATCCAGAACTTGGAGGTGCAATTAGGCCAAATCTCTCAAACGTTGAATACTCGTCCCAAGGGTGCTCTACCAAGTGATATGATAGTGAACCCGAAGGGTGGGAATAATAATCATGTGATGGCGGTTACAACAAAAAGTGGAAGAGGCGGTGATGTGAATGTCTCAAAGCAAAAACAAGTTGTGGATGAAGATGTTGAGTTGCGGGATGATGATGTACCTTTGATTGTTGATGATGTGGTTAATTAAAATGTGAACAATGATGTGCGGATTGATATTGATGATGAAACTGAGGTAGAGACTCAAGATGTCGTGAACCCGTCTAGGGAACACGTGATTGACATGCCCGAGCCGGTTGTACCAAAGGCTAAGGCACCTTTGCCTAGGCTACCTCAACCTTATCCTCAACGGTTAGCAAAGCAAAAGAGTGACAATCAATTCAAAAAGTTCATTGACATGATGAAGAGCCTCACAATCAATGTGCCTTTGGTGGAGGCACTTGAGCAAATGCCAGGGTATGCTAATTTCATGAAAGATTTGGTAACAAAGAATAGGTCGATGGAGTGTGAAACAATTAAAATGACTCATCAAGTGAGTGCCATAGTGCATTCAATGGCACCCAAGCTTGAGGATCCCAGAGCTTTTACTATCCCTTGTACTATCGAAAGTACGGATTTTGCCAAGGCCCTTTGTTACTTGGGGGCTAGTATAAATTTGATGTCGTACTGTAAAGCCCCAGAAAATTTTGCTTAGTAATTCAAGACTTCGTGGTGCCAAGGTAGGCTAAATATTTTATCTTGCATACAAATGAGGATTAAGGATATTATGGATATCAATTGGATATATTAATAAGTGTATAAGTCATATTAGAAGTGAATTGGGGTCTAAGGAGAGGCCTAAGTCTAAGCCAAGTTATAAAATTCATAATAAATGAAAGTTGCAAATGAGTGCGCACTAGACCTAACTTTGGACAATTATATCTCCAGTTATATAAGGATTTGTGTAATGTACAACCTATCAAATAAAAGGTCTTTAAGTCTAGTTTCCAACACTTCAAACCGTTCGTCATTCGGACATTCCTACACAAAGTTATGACCAAATTACCAAAGCAACGCAGAAATTTGAACTACCGCGGCGCCCCATGCGGCGCCCGGCCAGTAGTAATTCCAGTATGGTCCGAAATTTCATTTCCAGACACATGTTGCACCGACGCCCCGTGCCCCGCGGCGCCCTATGCGGCGCGACAGTACAAAAAAATGGGTTTTTAAGACCCGAACCCCATTTCATTTAACTCGATTGAGGTTTATTTTTGGGGAAATTTCTGGTATTCTAGAGTGAAGGGAGAGCGATTCTAGAGAGAGGAAAGGGGAAAACTAAAGATTTCACTACTCTTCCTTGAATCACACCTTGAAATCGCATCAAAGGGTTGCTAAGGCTTCAAAGAGGTAAGAATTTCTTTTTCCCAATTCTTCAACTTTGAAATCTAACTAGAAATGGGTAATTAGTAAGATGATTTTTGGATGTGAGAGTATTCATTATTCATGCATGGATAAATTAGATTTGTGGGAAGATTGTTGAATATAAACAAGTAAAGATTGGGTTGACAAATGAAGGGAATCTTGTAAAAGAGATTTGAAATCAAGATGCACAACTAGTAATTGATAAAATTCTCAAATGAGCTAGAATTATGAATATCTTCCTAATTTGTGTTCAAATTTTTTTATGTCTCAAAATAGATTGAAGTTGCTAGAATTTCCGGAATATCGTAGTAATTAAAGGAAAGATCAAGAAACGTATGTATGGCTAACTTTGACCTTTGTAAAGTCACTTTGTTTGGTGTACGAATATTTTGTATGTGATATCTACGTGGATTATTTGTGGAATTCTTGTGATTGGTATGATTTGATTGATCGTGGTTAAGTCTCCCAATATAATGGTGTACGTAATTGTCAATAAACCAAATGTGTGATTGCGAATGTGTTATGTGGTAAGAGTTGAGAAACAAATGATGGAAGGAAATCGTAAATGATGCAGTTGGAACAATTGTGGTAAGAACATATATGGCTTGTATTGGCAATTATCACGGTGACATAAAATGCATATGAGTTGTTGAATATGATGGAAATAGTATTGATGGCTATAGAAATTCTTTGAGAATTGTTGTTGTCGTTCTTTGTGAATTGTTGTTGTTGTTGTTGTTGTTGTTGTTGTTGTTGTTGTTATTGTTGTTGTGTTGTTTGTGAATTGTGATTGTTCGGTGGGATCGGGTTGCGCACCGCAACACGAAGTAATAAGGTGTGGGTTGTGGTGATAAGGGTGGCCGAGGTAATTAGGGTGGAAAAGTGATCGAAATCACTATTGAAATGAAAATATGAGAAAGTTGTGAAATCATTGATGTGAAAATGTTGAAGGGGAAATGGAGAGATTGTAACTTGTTTGGCTTGATGGTTTTCTTTCATGTGTATTTGATTGTTGGTTCCATGACTACTTGTTACTTGTGTATAGTTTGAGTTTACTTAGGGCAAGTTTGTTCATACGTACCAGTACAATTAAAATGTGTTGACGTCCCTTTTGCCGGGGGCACTACATTCGTGTTATGATTGTAGGTGGATCCATAGCGGGTACTCCAGTCCACCGACCGTAGCTCCCTTTCACTTTCCGCCAGAAGCATTGGTGAGCCCTTTTCCTCTCGGAGCCTTGTGTGGCTCATGCCGCTTTTAATTTTGGAGTCTTGTTTTGGTTTTTGGTGTAAGGTATAGCTGGAGCCTTGTTAATGGCAAGTATTGTATCACTCTTTTGTATACCTAGAGGCTCCGTAGACAGGAAATGTGGGTTATGTACTTATGTATTTTGGGCAGTATAACTTGTAAAGCACGCTAAGTAACTATGTATGCTATGTAAATCTCGTAAGAATGTGTTTAAATTTATAAATGGCTATTTCACTTGGATAATGGGAAATGGAAATGCGGGGTAACACGTGGAATAAGAAAGGCACCCAGGTCCGCTTGGCTGGGGCTGCTCGGTCTAGTGCCGGTCGCGCCCCTCGGTTTTGGGGCGTGACAAACTTGGTATCAGAGCCTAAGGTTTTAAAAGGGTCCTAGGATGTCTCAGAGCCGTTTCTAGTAGAGTCCTTCTTATAGGTGTGTTGTCGACCACATCTATAAGTTGGAGGATACATGGACATTTAGGAAATTACCTTCTTCTTTGTTACTCTATATCGTGCGGTAAAGTGCCGGTCTTGAATCTGCCTGGACCATTTATTCCAGATCCAAGTATTCTTGTTCCAGCTGCGGCAGAGGGTGCTACCATCCCTCCCGCTGATATTCCAGATCTTGATGCAGTTCCAGTTTTCGGTCCCGGGGTTTCTGATGGGGACCTTAGAGGAGCCATCCATATGTTGACCCAGTTAGTGGCCACTCAGGCCCAGAGATCCGATGATGCCCCTACGTCCTCCAGCGGACAGGGAGATTCTGCCAGCTCTAGAGTCAACCAGTTTATGCGGTTGGCCCCTCCAGAGTTCACAGGCACAGACCAAGAGGCCGATCCGCAGGATTTCCTTGATGAAATGTATAAGACCCTTCGAGTGATGAAGGCTACAGAGACGGAGGGGGTTGAGTTGGCTTCATACAGGTTGAGGGGAGCAGCGTATTCATGGTTCGAGATGTGGGAGGATTCCCGTGGGGAGGAAAGACCTCCAGCTAGATGAGATGAGTTTGTAGATGCATTCATGGATCACTTCTTGCCTGCCGAGACAATGGCGGCTCGTGCCACTGAGTTTGAGGTCCTCAAGCAGGGCAGTATGAGTGTTTGGGAGTACCACATGGAGTTTGTGAGATTGTCCAAGTATGCTCCCCAGTTAGTGTCGACCACGGGTGATCGAGTTTGGCGATTTGTTCAGGGTCTTAGGCCCTTGGTGGTGAACGAGGCTGCTACAACGGCCTTACACTCAGATATGAATTATGGGAAGATTGTGGGATTCGCTCAGGCCACAGAGGCTAGGAAGTTGAAAATACGGGCAGAAAGGGAGAGTAACAACAGGGCCCGATCAGTGGGTCACTCAGGGAGACCAGTTCAGAGAAGGGGGCATCAGGGTCATCCCAGTCATATGCTCAGTCCTCAGCGAGCGCACCGCCATCTGTGCACAGTTATCAGCAGAGCAGTCGCTTGAGACCAGGTTCAGATAGCAGGAGACCCCATCAGTCCGGTCGTCCAGGAGGGGGATCACAGCAGCAGGGGAGTTCTATGCCCCAAGGTGGGAGATTCCATACGGAGGCTTGTTATTTGGATATCCCGATGTGTTATAGATGCGGGGTGAGAGGTCATATCCAGTGGGACTGTCATGCGCCCAGACAGGGCACAGGTAGGGGATTTGCTCAGCCATCCGGTTCTTCAGCTGCTACATCATCTGCGCGCCCTCCAGCTCCAGCAGGGCATGGTGCAATTAGGGGTGGAGCTCGTGGTAGAAGTGGACCTAGCCGATTTTACGCTTTGAGTGGTCGCCAGAGTGCAGAGGCTTCTCCAAATATTGTCACAGATATCTTGTCTATTCAGGCCATTGATTGTTATGCTCTTATTGATCTGGGGTCCTCTTTGTCTTATGTCACCCCATTCATTGCTTCACGTTTTGGGGTAGAACCCGAACAGCTTCATGAGCCATTCTCTGTATCAACTCTGGTTGGTGATTCTATCACAGCCGCGTGAGTTTATAGGAATTATGTTGTCACGGTATATGGTCGTGCTACCACGACCGATCTTATTAAGCTTGGAATGGTGGATTTTGATGTGATTATGGGAATGGACTGGCTCTATTCGTGCTTTGCTAAACTTGACTGTCGAACGAGAGTCATGAGGCTTGAGTTCCCTAATGAGCCGGTTATTGAGTGGAAGGGAAATGGTGTGGTGCCGAAAGGTAGGTTTATTTCCTACCTTAAGGCTTTAAAGATGATTATGAAGGGGTGTGTCTACCATTTGGTCCGGGTGGCGGACACCACTTCAGAAGTGTCTGCCCCCGAGTCCGTGCCAGTCGTGAATGCATTTCTTGAAGTGTTTCCGGACGAGCTTCCAGGGATCCCACCAGATAGGGAGATTGATTTCGGGATTGATGTATTGCCAGATACGCAACCAATATCTATTCCACCATACAGGATGGCGCCAGTGGAGTTAAGGGAGTTAAAGGAGCAGCTGAAGGATTTATTAGAAAAGGGGTTCATACCGCCAAGTGTGTCGCCGTGGGGTACTCCGGTTCTTTTTGTTAAGAAAAAGGATGGGTCGCTCCGGATGTGTATTGATTATCGGCAGCTTAACAAGGTCACCATCAAGAATAAATATCCTTTGCCTCGGATAGATGATTTGTTCGACCAATTGCAAGGTGCAAGGTTCTTCTCCAAAATTGATCTACGGTTCGGGTATCACCAATTGAAGATCAGAGAGTAGGATATTACTAAGACCACTTTCAGAACTCGCTATGGTCACTTTGAATTCTTGGTCATGTCTTTTGGGCTAACCAACGCCCCGACAACTTTCATGGATCTTATGAATCGGGTCTTCAAGCCATTTCTAGACTCCTTTGTGATTGTTTTCATTGATGACATCCTTGTTTATTCGCGGAGCCGGGAGGATCATGCCGATCACCTCAGGGCAGTTCTGCAGACCCTTTATCAGCACCAGTTGTATGCTAAATTTTCAAAATGTGAATTTTGGTTGGAGTCCGTTACCTTTCTGGGCCATGTTGTTTCCAGTGAAGGGATTCAGGTGGATCCCCAGAAGATTGCAGCAGTAAAAGATTGGCCTAGACCCACGACCCCGATGGAGATCCGTAGCTTCTTGGGTTTAGCGGGGTATTATCGGAGGTTTGTGGAGGGATTCTCTACCCTCGCCTCCCCTTTGACTAAGTTGACGCAGAAAGCAGTTAAATTCCAATGGTCCGATGCTTGTGAAAAGAGTTTTCAAGAATTGAAATCAAGGTTGACAACAACACCGGTATTAGCCCTGCCAGAGGATACAAAGGGATTTGTGGTGTATTGCGATGCTTCGAGAGTCGGGTTTGGGTGTGTGCTGATGCAACATGGAAAGGTTATAGCCTACGCTTCTAGGCAACTCAAGAATCATGAAAAGAACTATCCAACTTATGACTTAGAGCTTGCAGCGGTGGTGTTCGCACTAAAGATTTGGCGACATTATCTATACGGGGTCCATGTAGATGTATTCACGGACCACAAGAGCCTTCAATATATTTTCAAGCAGAAGGAGTTAAATCTAAGGAAACGAATATGGCTAGAATTACTCAAAGGACTATGACATTGATATTCTCTATCACCTGGGGAAGGCTAATGTTGTGGCAGACGCTCTTAGTCGAAAATCCATGGGAAGTTTGAATCATTTGGAGGCATATCAGAGACCGTTAGCCAGGGAGGTTCACCAATTGTCCAGTTTGGGAGTTCGCCTTGCAGACTCTAATGAAGGAGGAGTAATTGTATATAATGAGGCTGAATCATCGCTCGTGGCAGAGGTGAAAGAGAAGCAATTTAACGATCCGTTGTTAGCACAACTGAAGGAGGGGATTCATAAACACAAGACCACAGCTTTTTCCGTTGGCATGAATGATGGTACCCTACGGTACCAAGACCGCCTGTGTGTTCCTGATATCGACGGTCTTCGGGAAAGGATCATGGCAGAGGCTCACACTTCCAGGTATTCCGTGCACCCAGGTTCTACAAAAATGTATCATGATCTCAAGGAAATTTATTGGTGGAACAACATGAAGAGGGATGTGGCAGATTTTGTGGCGAAATATCTGAATTGTCAACAAGTGAAGGCCAAACATCAAAGGCCCGGTGGATTGGCTCTGTGCATAGAAATTCCAATGTGGAAATAGGAGATGATTAACATGGATTTTGTGGTAGGGTTGCCGCGTACTCCGCGTAAATTCGACTGAATTTGGGTGATCGTGGATCGACTCACGAAATCAGCGCATTTCTTGCCAGTTAAATCTACCGACACAGCGGAACAGTATGCTCAGCTGTATATCAAAAAAATAGTCAGGTTGCATGGCACTCTAGTCTCAATCATTTCAGATCGTGGGGCTTAGTTTACAGCCCACTTTTGGAAGAAGTTTCATCAAGGTTTGGGTACGCAGGTAAACCTTAGCACAACTTTTCATCCACAAACCGATGGGCAAGCAGAGCAGACTATTCAGACGCTTGAAGACATGTTATGTGCTTGTACTATTGATTTCAAGGGTAGTTGGGATGACCATTTGCCGCTCATAGAATTTGCTTACAACAACAACTTCCATGCTAGTATCCAAATGGCACCGTTCGAAGCATTGTATGGTAGAAGATGTAGGTCTTCTATCGGATGGTTCGAGGTTGGAAAAGCGGAATTGATAGGGCCGGACCTCGTGTATCAGGCCATGTAGAAAGTCAAGCTTATTAAAGAAAGGTTAAAAACTGCTCAAAGTCGCCAAAAATCCTATTTGGATGTGCGTCGCAGAGATTTGGAGTTCAAAGAAGACTATTGGGTATTCTTGAAAGTTTACCCAATGAAGGGTATCATGCGATTTGGAAGGAAGGGAAAATTAAGTCCGAGGTATGTCGGACCATACAAAATCATTCAGAGAAGTGGCATACAAACTCGAGCTGCCACCCGAGATGTCATTGGTACACCCGGTCTTTCATGTGTCTATGTTAAGGAAGGTAGTAGGGGATCCGTCCACCATCGTGCCAGTCGAGACTATTGAGGTGAATGAAGAGCTATCATATGAAGAAGTCCCAGTTGCCATTCTTGATAGGCAAGTTTGAAAACTGAGAAATAAGGAAATTGCATCTGTGAAAGTATTATGGCAGAACCAGCAAGTTGAGGAAGCCACTTGGGAAGCCGAGGAAGAAATGAGAAAGAAGTACCCACATTTGTTTGAATAGTTATATAATAGCTTTCATGCATTTGGTTCCTATAAACTCTTAATCTTTTGATTTTATCTATGTTAAACTATTCCATTTTGATTATGTATATTGCCTATGCGGCCATGGTTGGTGTTGAACAAGTTATGTTATGTCTATGGAACATGTATATGCTGTTAGGATATGTATCTGGGGCCCTCTGACAGGCGGATAGTCCTAGTTACAAAGGAAACTCTGGCGAAATTTTCGGAAATTTAAGAAAATAGCCAAATTCAGGGCTGATGATATATTTCATAATGTGAAAAGCAGAAGTTACATAAGCATGACTAATGAATAAAACTTGATCCTCATTCAAGGACGAATGATCTTAAGCGGGGGAGAATGTAAAGCCCCAGAAAATTTTGCTTAGTAATTTAAGACTTCGTGGTGCCAAGGTAGGCTAAATATTTTATCTTACATACAAATGAGGATTAAGGATATTATGGATATCAATTGGATATATTAATAAGTGTATAAGTCATATTATAAGTGAATTGGGGTCTAAGGAGAGACCTAAGTCTAAGCCAAGTTATAAAATTTCATAATAGACGAAAGTTGCAAATGAGTGCGTATATGACCTCACTTTGGACAGTTATATATCCAGTTATATAAGGATTTGTGTGATGCACAGCCTATCAAATAAAAGGTCTTTGAGTCTAGTTTCCAACACTTCAAACCGTTCGTCATTCGGACATTCCTACACAAAGTTATGACCAAATTACCAAAGCAGCACAGAAATTTGAACTACCGCGGCGCCCCATGCGGCGCCCGGTGCGCCGCGCCAGTAGTAATTCCAGTATGGTCCGAAATTTCATTTCCAGACACATTTTGCACAGACGCCCCGTGCCCCGCGGCGCCCTACGCGGCGCAGCAGTACAAAAAATGGGTTTTTAAGACCCGAACCCCATTTCATATAACTCGATTGAGGTTTATTTTTGGGGAAATTTCTAGTATTCTAGAGTGAAGGGAGAGCGACTCTAGAGAGAGGAAAGGGGAAAACTAAAGATTTCACTACTCTTCCTTGAATCACACCTTGAAATCGCATCAAAGGGTTGCTAAGGCTTCAAAGAGGTAAGAATTTCTTTTTCCCAATTCTTCAACTTTGAAATCTAACTAGAAATGGGTAATTAGTAAGATGATTTTTGGATGTGAGAGTATTCATTATTCATGCATGGATAAATTAGATTTGTGGGAAGATTGTTGAATATAAACAAGTAAAGATTGGGTTGGGAAATGAAGGGAATCTTGTAAAAGAGATTTGAAATCAAGATGCACAACTAGTAATTGATAAAATTCTCAAATGAGCTAGAATTATGAATATCTTCCTAATTTGTGTTCAAATTTTGTTATGTCTCAAAATAGATTGAAGTTGCTAGAATTTCCGGAATATCGTAGTAATTAAAGGAAAGATCAAGAAAGGTATGTATGACTAACTTTGACCTTTGTAAAGTCACTTTGTTTGGTGTACGAATATTTGGTATGTGATATCTACGTGGATTATTTGTGGAATTCTTGTGATTGGTATGATTTGATTGATCGTGGTTAAGTCTCCCGATATAATGGTGTACGTAATTGGCAATAAACCAAATGTGTGATTGTGAATGTGTTATGTGGTAAGAGTTGAGAAACAAATGATGGAAGGAAATCGTAAATGATGCAGTTGGAACAACTGTGGTAAGAACATTATGGCTTGTATTGGCAATTATCGCGGTGACATAAAATGCATATGAGTTGTTGAATATGATGGAAATAGTATTGATGGCTATAGAAATTCTTTAAGAATTGTTGTTGTTGTTCTTTGTGAATTGTTGTTGTTGTTTTGTTTGTGAATTGTGATTGTTCGGTGGGATCAGGTTGTATGCCGCAACACGAAGTAATAAGGTGTGGGTTGTGGTGATAAGGGTGGCCGAGGTAATAAGGGTGGAAAAGTGATCAAAATTACTATTGAAATGAAAATATGAGAAAGTTGTGAAATCATTGATGTGAAAATGTTGAAGGGGAAATGGAGAGATTGTAACTTGTTTGGCTTGATAGTTTTCTTTCATGTGTATTTGATTGTTGGTTCCATGACTACTTGTTACTTGTGTATGGTTTGAGTTTACTTAGGGCAAGTTAGTTCATACATACCAGTACAATTAAAATGTACTGACGTCCCTTTTGCCGGGGGCGCTACATTCGTGTTATGATTGTAGATGGATCCATAGCAGGTACTCCAGTCCACCGACCGTAGATCCCCTTCACTTTCCGCCAGAAGTATTGGTGAGCCCTTTTCCTCCCGGGGCCTTGCGTGGCTCATGCCGCTTTTTATTTTGGAGACTTGTTTTGGTTTTTGGTGTAAGGTGTAGCCGGAGCCTTGTTACTGGAAAGTATTGTATCACTCTTTTGTATCCCTAGAGGCTCCATAGACAGGAAATGTGAGTTATGTACTTATGTATTTTAGGCAGTATAACTTGTAAACCACGCTATGTAAATCTCGTAAGAATGTGTTTGAATTTATAAATGGCTATTTCACTTGGTTAATGGGAAATGGAATCTCGGGATAACACGTGGAATAGGAAAGGCACCCAGGTCCGCTTGGCTGGGGCTCCCCGGTCGAGCATCGATCGCGCCCCTCGGTTTTGGGGCGTGACACGTACTCGGTCTTCAAGACTTTGGGAATTGGACAACCTCGACCTACCTCAATGAGGCTTCAAATGGTGGATCGATCGATGAAGTGACCTTTGGGCATAATTGATGATGTACTTGTTCGGGTGGATAAGTTTATATTGTTGGCCGACTTTGTCATATTGGATTATGAGGTAGACTTTGAATTGCCGATTATTCTTGGTAGACCTTTCCTAGCTACGGGGAAGGCATTGGTTGATGTTGAAGCGGGCGAGCTGACTTTCCAAGTGAGGGATGAGAAGGTGGTATTCCATGTTTGCAAATCAATGAGACAACCCAATAGCACGGAGGTGTGTTTATTTGTGGACATTGTCACAGTTGTGATAGTGGATAACACAAGTTCCATGATCCATGTTGAAGATTACCTTGAGGCCGTGCTTCTTAATATGAATGTCAATGATGATGCTAGTAGCGTGGAGTGCGTGAATGCATTGCATGGTATGGGTTCATATTCATCTGAGCCTAGGAGGCTATCTTTGGATCTTGAAAACTGCAAAACTCCACCAACAAAGCCATCGATTGAGGAGCTACCAGTGTTGGAGTTGAAGCCACTTCCTCCACACCTCAGGTATGAATTCTTGGGTTCAAATTCTACTTTACCTGTTATTCTTTCTTCTTGCCTTACTAACATGCAGGTTGAGGCCACCTTGGCGGTTCTTCAAAAGCGGAAAAGGGAAATCGGATAGACTTTAGCTGATATTCGGGGAATAAGCCCCGCATTTTGCATGCACAAAATCATCTTGGAGGAGGATGCAAAACCTTCCTTGGAGCATCAAAGAAGACTAAATGAGGCGATGCAAGAGGTGGTGAAGAAAGAGGTTATCAAGTGGCTAGATGTTGGGTAGTTTATCCTATTTCTGACAGTTCGTGGACTTCTCCGGTGCAATGTGTGCCGAAGAAGGGTGGTATGAACGTGGTGACCAATGATAACAATGAGCTCATTCCTACTAGAACGGTCACCGGGTGGAGAGTTTGTATGGATTACCGAAAGCTGAACAAGGTGACTAGAAAAGAACATTTCCCATTGTCATTCCTTGACGAAATGCTTGATCGTCTTGCGGGGCGGGCTTTCTATTGCTTTCTGGATGGTTACTTGGGGTACAATCAAATTCTAATTGCCCCGTAGGACAAAGAGAAGACCACCTTTACATGTCCTTATGGTACATTTGCTTTCTCTAGAATGCCATTTGGATTGTGTAATGCTCCGGCGACCTTCCAATGTTGCATGATGGCTATTTTCACCGACATGGTGGAAGATATCTTGGAGGTCTTCATAGATGATTCCAGCGTGGTTGGGGATTCTTTTGAGGAGTGCTTGGTAAACTTGGATAGAGTGTTGGCCCGTTGAAGACACCAACCTTGTTCTCAATTGGGAAAAATATCATTTTATGGTAGAAGAAGGTATAGTATTGGGTCACAAGATCTCGAAGCGAGGAATTGAAGTTGATAAGGCCAAGATTGAGGTTATTTAGAGGCTCCCTCCCCCTACTTCTATCAAAGGGGTGAGGAGTTTCATTGGGCACGCGGGTTTTTACCGAAGGTTCATAAAGGAGTTTTCTAAAGTTGTATACCCTTTTGTGCAAGTTGCTCGAGAAAGATGCAAAGTTCTTGTTCAATGAGAGTTGTATGCAAGGATTCGAGCTACTCAAGCTCAAGTTGACTTCTAACCCCATCATCACTGCACCAAATTGGAGCTTACCTTTTGAGCTCATGTGTGATGCTAGTGACGTTACGGTTGGGGCTGTTTTGGGCCAAAGAATCAACAAGATGTTTCATCCGGTGTACTATGCAAGCAAGACCATGAATGAGGCTCAAAGAAATATACAGTCATCGAGAAAGAATTATTGGCTATTGTGTTTGCTATGGAAAAGTTTCGACCTTACCTTATGGGGGCCAAAGTTATAGTGCACACCGATCATGCCGCCCTTAGGTATTTGATGACCAAGAAAGACTCCAAGGAGAGATTGATGAGATGGGTGTTACTTCTTCAAGAGTTTGATCTAGAAATTATTGATCGGAAAGGTAGTGAGAATCAAGTGGCAAACCACTTGTCCCGTTTGGAGGAGGAGGGGAGGCCTTGTGACGGCCTTGAGATCAATGATTCATTTCCCGACTAAAAACTCCTTGCGGTGTCAATGAAGGATATGCCATGGTTTGTCGATGTTGCCAATTACCTTGTGACCGGAATAATCCCGTGTGAGCTCTTTTCTAACCAAAGGAAGAAGCTCAAGTGGATAGTTTGGATTTCTATTGGGATGAGCCATACTTGTTTAAGATTTGCACGGATGGTGTGATTCGTAGATGTGTCCCGGAGGAAGAACAACTGAGTATCCTAGAGGCTTGCCATTCTTCACCCTATGGTGGCCACCATGGTGGGGTGAGGACCGCCTCGAAGGTTCTTACTTGTGGATTCTATTGGCCCACCTTATTCAAAGATGTAGGAAATTTGGTGAAGAGATGTGATGAGTGTCAAAGAGCGGGCGAAATTTCAAAAAGGGATGAGATGCCCCTCAATACGATTCTTGAAGTGGATATCTTTGATGTTTGGGGAATCGATTTCATGGGTCCATTTGTTAGCTCTTGTGGGAATACTTACATTCTCGTGGCGGTTGATTATGTCTCAAAGTGGGTTAAAGCCGTGGCTTTTTCTAATAATGAAGCCCGGAGTGTTGTTGCGTTTTTTAAAAAGAACATCTTCACAAGGTTTGGCACTCGTCGTGCTATCATTAGTGATGGGGGTCTCACTTTTGCAACAAGGCTTTCGACACGTTGCTTTCTAAGTACGGTGTCAATCATAAGGTTTCGACCCCCTAACATCCTCAAGATAGTGGCCAAGTGGAAGTCTCCAACAGAGAAATTAAGAGTATCTTGTCTAAAACTGTCAATGCTAATAGGACCGATTGGTCGAAAAATTTGGATGATGCTCTTTGGGATTATCGGACGGCTTACAAAACTCCAATTGGTATGTCTCCGTATCGGTTGGTGTTTGGGAAAGCTTGCCATCTTCCGATGGAATTAGAGCACAAGGCCATGTGGGCCTTGAGGAAGTTGAACTTAGAATGGGATGTTGCGGCAAATCTTCGGGTTGAACAACTTAATGAGCTCGATGAGTTTAGATTCCATGCCTACTCCAGCTCGTCCTTGTATAAGGACAAAATGAAGTACCTTCACGACAAATATGCTCGGGGTAAGGTGTTCAAGGTTGGAGATATGGTTCTCTTGTTCAATTCCCGGTTACGTCTGTTTCCGGGTAAGCTCAAGTCAAAGTGGAGTGGGCCTTTTGAAGTTGTGTTCGTGACCCCATTTGGTGCTCTTGATCTAAGGAACAAGAATGGTGAAGTATTCAGAGTCAATGGACATCGGGTCAAGCATTATCTTGGGAAATTTGATGATAGCCATGTGGTGGCACTTCTCCATCTAAAGTGATGTGCTGGTAACATGCGTCGTGCCGCGACGTTAAATCAGGCGCTGCTTGGGAGGCAACCCATGTCTTTTTCTTTTTGTTGTTTTCTGTGTTTTCTTGATAGTGTAGGTTTGATTTTTGAGCTAACTGATTGTGAGATGTTGCAGGAATTAAGTTGATGCAGTGCAAAGTAGTTTGAAAAAAGTTGAACAGTCTCTGAAGATTGCCAGTACGGCCGCATTGCACTTTGTGCGGTCCGTACTGGTGATGGTCAAAAGTGGTGCTCTCTGAAGTTTACCACCACGGTCGCATTCCATTTAGTGCGGTCCGCGGTGGGCCTCCGCGGTCATGGTCTGGTTTGTGCGGACCGTAGAGCTTGCCTACTCAAGCTTCATTTGAACAAACCCAGCACGCTCCGCGGTCGGTTGTGTACGGCCCGCACTGGTAAGTAAGACTGGGTCCCACATCATGTTCTATAAATAGAGCTCAGGGGTCACCATTTACACTTTTCAAAATTTTAACACTCAGAGACTTAAAAGCTACTGTTCATACCCTCTTGTGACCGTAATTCTTGCTTAGACTGACCAATTGCATTTCATCTTCACATCTGATAATATTTCACTCATTTCTTGTTTGTTTAATTGATTAATTTTGTTTTTATTTTATTACAATTAGCATGTAACTTCTTTTTCGTCCTATTTTCTCTATTTTTGTTAGCTTCGGTTGGTTTAAGTATTAATTCTAGGGTGCTTAATTTGCATAATGATTGGGTAATTTGAGTAGGGACAAAGTAGGTGAAACTTAAACAAAATTGCAAAAATTGGAAACCCTAACTTAGTGCCTGTGCAATATACTCTTCGCGGCCCACGGTCGCCTTTGTGTGGTCCGCGATGCCCTGACGCGGTCCGCATTGCCATTTTGCACGGACCGCGGTGCCCAAGTGACTGAAATTGAACCTATGCCCAGCCCGACCGAATTACACTTTATGCGGTCCGTGCTGGACCATCGCGGTCGCGGTGCTTTTTTGTGTGGGCCGTGATGGTTGGATTCAGAGAGGTGGTGTTACAGACCTCACCTCAGTGCAGACCGTGGTTGCTTTTATGCGGTTCGCGGTGCCCCCAATGTGGCCGCACTACTTTTTGTGCGGACCGCGGTGGGGAGAATCAGAGAGGTGTTATCCAGGGCCTTGTCCCAATGCGGACCGCGGTCGCATTTGCGTGGTCCGCAGTGCCCCCAATGCGGCCGCACTCCTGTTTGTGCGGGCCGCGGTGCCATGTTCTGCAACTGTTTCTGCAACATTTAATCTGCTGTCTGCAATTCAATTTCAACACTTGTTTCACTTCCTGTGCTGATACTAACCATGTTAGATGTGTATGCTTGCAGATAATGGTCAAACAACGAGGTAGAGGTTCCAAACAACCCGTCCGAGGTAATTCCTCCTGGGGAGGGAAGCAACGGATGGTAAAACTCACTCCCCAGGCTAGACAAAACATAAAGGATATGAGGAAAGCAATCAAAGCGGCTGATAGAGCCCTTGACAACTCGGGGAGTGAGTACAAGCCCTCCCAGGAGATCTCTTCAGATTCAGCCCTCTATACATCTTGTATCCGGAGAACGCCATACATAGAGACACTCCTCCCTCTTCCCCTGATGCTCGAGCTTCAATCAACATTTCTTTTGGGTCGTTTGAGCGCTCAGTGGTAGGTAGTGGGGATGAATACTCTACCTTTCCACAACGTCAATATCTGGAGAGGGTGCTAGAGGTGATGAGGGAGATGGGGAGTTACCGGGGTGTGGTGTGCCTCAGGTTAGGGGTGTTGACCGGACTAGAAATCCTGCTGTTTGGGAAGATAAATTCGTCAACCAGGTGGCATTCCACAAGTTTAAATAATGGTGGTCGGCACGAAAGTTGATTCTCGAAAGGAGTTTCATTGACAAAGACCTTCTACCCCTATACCCGAAT
This sequence comes from Nicotiana sylvestris, assembly GCF_000393655.2. Lineage (NCBI taxonomy): Eukaryota > Viridiplantae > Streptophyta > Magnoliopsida > Solanales > Solanaceae > Nicotiana > Nicotiana sylvestris. Next base: position 5,708,855 of record NC_091066.1, read on the forward strand.
GTACATAGACAATTTCGAGCTCGAGTGGGTTGGGAGTTCTTTAAAGATAATTGTGTGAAGGCGAATGAGCACATGGTCAAGGAGTTTTATAGCAATGTGGCCCACATCTTGAAGGGCACTAAGGTGACCAAAGTGCGAAACAAAAATGTGGTATTTACCGGGAAGGCGCTAAATGAATACCTAGGGTTCAATGATGAAGATGAGTCCTTTTACAATGAAAAGTTGGCAATGGGCGAGGAGGTTCGTCCGTGGTTAGCTTCATACCTGGCAATCCTGGGTACGGTTCCAGAGTGATTGCAAGCAAGGGCCAAAATACTTCGGAGAACCTTTAACTTTGAGGCTAGAGGGTGGTTGACTTTTGTGTGCAGTCGGCTCGACCCCACTACCCATGATCAGACTATTCCACTTGCCCGGACTATTCTTGTTGCTTCTATTATGGGGGATATCCTATCAACGTGGGCAATGTGATGTCCCACGTCATTTCTGCAGTGGGGGTTGAGCATGACCGGAACTACCCTTTTCCCAACACCCTCACTATGTATTTCCGGGACTTGGAGGTGGAGAAGAGACCTTTTGACATCAAGGTCAAACCTGTGGCTCCGTTTTCATGGTACAGTTTGAAGGGGTCAGACAACCCTAAGGACAAAAATTACAAGCCACCTGCTTCTGCCCAAACCGGCCAGTCTGAAGAGCCGGTTGCGGTAGAGCCCTCCACTGAGCCTACCTCCACAGTTGCTGACATGCCTCCCGGACCTTCCACTACTATTGGTCCCTCTACTTCAGTTGGTCTGGGGATTCCATCTTCCCGGGCCCATACTATCACCGCCTACCAGCTGAGCCAGACACTTCATAGCTTGAACAACTAGATGACGACTGCTTCATCCAAGTTGTCCACCTTGACTTCTACAATTGCGGCTCAATCGGCACCACATCTAATGTAGGTGCCCCAGTCTATCGAGGATTCACTTAAGGAGATTCTTGCCAACCAACAAAAGATCCTCGATTCTCAAGCCGCATTGGCTAAGGCAGTGGATTCACATGGCAAGGCCCTGAAGGATCTTGCCAGAGAGCACAAGAAGCTGCGCAAAACACGGGCTTCCAAGAAGTCTGTGAAGGCGCTGAGGGCGGATGTTGACAGACTGAAGGCAAATAGCTACCTTTAGACTTGTTATTTGAGGATCCAGCTACAGCAGCAGAGCCACAGCAGGAGCAGACACAACAGCTTCCAAAGAAGAAGAGGAAGCTCCTAGTGCAGATGAGGCGATCATACAGTTGGCAGACCCACCGGAGGCTTCCTCCAGCTAGCCACAGGATGTTCCTGATATTCAGCCCGTACAGGTCTAGGCCCCAGTCCCAGCAGCTGAGTAGCAGGAGACCGGGAACCAGTCTGAGGTTCCCATACATACAGAGGACCCGGGGACCACTCATGTTCCCATGTATAAAGACGAGGCTTAGGGAGCTTCTATATCCTTTCATCTTGATTTTTGATGCTTATTTGTTAAGTTGGCATTGGGGACAATGCCAGCTTTCATTTGTGGGGGTGCGCCCTACCTTTTATCTGTTTGATTGTATATATTAATTGACTTAGTTTATGTTTCTGTTGATTTTCTATTTAGTCTGTATATAACTTTACATTTAGTTACTTTTATCGCATTTTTTATCTTCTTTTTGGTCTGTATATAAAGTTACATTTTTTGATATATTCATCCCCCGTTGTATATTCTAATCCCCTATTGTAAATATTTATTCTATTTTATATTTTCGTACAAATTTTTTATTTTTAGCTTAGTAGATAGTTTCGCAGCCTTGTTGTTTCGTTTTTGGCGCTTTCGATAAGCCCTTGGTTTTCTTAATGTCACGGTTCTTTCCAAGGGTGGAGTTTTGTGTGAACCGGGTGACTCTTCCCGATGATGGATGGCGTGACAATCTTCTTAAGGGTTTGAGTCCATTTTTTATTTTTCTTATATTTTTAGTAGTTTATAGTTAAGGGTACCTCAAGCAAAGCTTCACTTGGGCCTAACACATTTTTCTTTGATCCCATGGTCAAAGACAAGTGGTTGTATTTAGGATGGTGAAAGTAGTGACCTTGAGACTCTTGTTTTGACCAAACAATCACCATGTGGTCTTTCGGGACTATTGTGTGCTCAATCATGTCTAAGGTTGTTGTGGGCCCTCGACTCTATGCCTTTAGGAATCCTTGAGTGTGTGTGGTGAGAAATCGAATTGTGAGTCCAAGTCCCGAGCCAATGGTCTAGAACTTGCCCTGAATGTTTGTTGAGGCGAAATTTTGAGTGAAATTCGACTTGAGAAGTGATTATAGGCTCTCCTTGATCCAAATAATAGTCGAACAACTCCATAGCCTACTAATGATATAATCCCTAGCTATCATTTTTGAGCCTTAAACCTTTTTCTTTCAAAAACCAATGCTACAAGCCTATACCCGTTCTAAATTATACCCTCTTTTGGCACCCAAATCGTCCCTTGAGTAATGGCAAAAGTCTAAGTTTGGGGGGGAGAGACAAGAAAGGAAACAAAGTGGTAAAAGGTACAAAAGCAAAAGGAAAGGAAGGCGATGAAAAAGAAAGAAAATAAAAAGACAAAAGGAAAGCCCAATGTGCAAAGAGTAAAATGGGATTCATGGAAAACAAAAGTAAAAAAAAGGTGTGTGGAAAAAGTAGAAAAGGGAGAAATGATTTGAATTGCATAAGAAAGAGCGACAATGTGTCTCTCTAACCCCTTGAAAAGAAGTGAAATACTCAAAGAGTCAAAGAGAATTGTGCCAAAATAAATCAAAAGAAGTGCTTAAGGGAAGATGGAACCGATATAGACCAACAACCTTTCCTACCCTGAACCAAAAGCCTTCACATTGACTCCACAAAAGCCCTATATGATCTTGAGTTGAATGACGCTCGCATTAGTGGATACTTACAAGAGGGTCAAGCATATGGTACTTAGAGCCGGACTTGTGACCTTTCCTTGAGAGAGACGGGTGAATTCCATTAACTATGGTTTGTGTGCTTATACTCTAAAAGGTGAGGTTTTGCTTAGGGAGAGTTGAGGATGTGTGAGTTTGGGTTCCACAACGACCAAAGTAATTGAGAGAGTTCTTTGATGTAATGAGTCAATTCTTGATGCTCTTGTGTCACACTTGATCCATAGTTTTTCGAAGTTTAAATTTTGTTAATGATCCATTCGTATTGAGGGCAATTGTTAGTCCAATTGATGCTTATTGAGGTTACTCTAGGACAGCTGGAATTACTTGGATTTTCCTTTAAGGGGTGGATCTTATTTTGTTTGCTTGAGGACAAGCAAAGGTTTAAGTTTGGGGGAGTTGATAAGTTAGGATTTTAACATGTTTTATGCCTCTTCTTGCCTATGCTTTGATCATATATTGTTACAAAATAGTCCTAAAAGGATCACAAGTTGTGCTTGATTGCAGGTTTGATCGACAAAGTGATGAAATTCCAAAGATCAACTCAAAAAAAGGAGTGAAACCTGCTCAAGTATCAAAAAACCAAGAAATCTAAGGAAAGAAGGCCCAGTGCAGACCGCACAAAGTTGAATGTGGCCGCACTAGGTGGTTCAGAGAGTTGGTAAATCAGTCCAGAAGAAGCGCGACCACGGTACACATCTCGCGGCCCGCGGTGAAGGCTCTGTGGCGAACTACTCGTTTGTGCGGTTCGCAGTCATGAGATTCAGAGAGATGAAAGTTTTTAAAGCCAATGTCATGCGGTCCGCGGTCGTGATTTCGCGGACCGCGCAATCTCCCTTCGCGGACGCGGAGTCCAAGTTCATAGAAGCAAAAGTCAAAGTCAAAGAGCCCAGTGCGGCCGCGATTCATTTATTGTGGCCCGCACTGACCCCACAGGGGCATTTTTGTGCAGTTTTTTCAACCTAGTATAAATAGAAACCATTTTTTAGGGGAGGAGATATATCAGACAAGGGTTGCGCTCGTGAGAATGAATTTTGTAGCCATTTTTGGCACTTTTGCTTTACATTTACAATAGATTCTTGTAGTTTAATTTTAGCAATTAATTAATATACCTTGTTCTTCATCTATTTCTTTATTTTCTTCTTCAAGCATGAGTAGCTAAACCCATTAGCTAGGGTTGTGGCTCAACCCTAGTGTGGGTAATTGTTGGGTGTTGCCATCTAATGTTAGATTGACTATGGGTGTTTGCTATTTGAGTTGATTTTATGTTTTAATCTAGAATTGGTGGTTGCAAACACTGATTCAATCTCTGTGGGTTTAACTCTTCTTGAGAAAGAGAGTCTATGACCCCAAAATTGACTCAACAAGGAATTGGGATGGACTCATGAGAAATGATAGTCTCAATTAACTGGTTAAACCTCGAGAGAGTAATTACCCTACTTGAACCCTAGTTGCTTGGTCTAATTTGCCTGCCTATTTGGTCTCGAGAGAGTCAATTGGGAAAAATCACTTTCTCTACCGAGAGGTGTGAGAGTGGGTAAAATTATGCAACGGTTATAGCATAAGCCTCAATTATGTCAATCGAACCTTAGTAATATCTACCCATCAATTAGCCACCTGGGTAGTGTCACGACCCTAGTGCCCTTCTTCCCATTAGATACAACTTAGCAATATTCTCGTAGCATAATTTAGTGTTAATCAATAGTTTTATAAAAATAGTTATAATTCGAAAACCCAAAAATGTTTGAAGTGACATTAGGAGTATAAACACATCTCTAGGCTAGACAGACAATCCAACTCCACTACTAGCTCCCTAAGAAAATCGATCCCGATCCTCATATAGGGTAAAAGCTATTGTGACCCGCTCTTCCTACCTTAGTGTAGTGTCAAGTTGGCAGCGATCAGCTATGCTGGAAATGCCACAGATTGAGTGGCGAAGTTCGACAGATTATGTCCTATTGGAGTGGTTTTATATTTCAAAGACCCAGCGGACGGCTGGAAAGGATTGCCTTCTTATTTGGGCTCTCATGATGGATGTCAATTCAAAGGCTCCTCATATGGATTCAGTTCCGGTGGTGAGGGACTTTTCCAGATGTGTTTTCTGCTGTCCAGCATATCACCGGACAGAGTTGTTGACGTCGGTATTGATATGGTACTGGGCACTTTATCGTATGGCACCAGCAGAGTTAAGGAGTTGAAGGAGCAGCTTCAGGTTTCCTTGATAAGGAGTTCGTTGGCAGGCCAATGTGGATGCGTGTTCTAACTGGAGTCGGCTTGGTTGGCTCCGAGTTGTATTGTTGAGGGATGTATTGATTCGATTGTTATTGAGCTTATTAGTAATCTAGGGAGATCTATGAGCTACCTTTCTATGTTGCGAGATGTTATGGTTTGTTGGTTATAGGCACATATGGTGTGGTTCTGTTGGGGTTTCATAGTGGAAGTCGAGCGGGAAGAGTAATTGGGTATTGCTCAGCGAATGGCGTATCGGTTATCTCCTTTCGGTTGTGTGGTGTATGTTATTGGCTTCGCCGTGGGTCGGATGATTTGCTTGGTTCGAGACATCAAATTGTGTGTGGCTGTCGACATCGAGCATAGTGACTTGAGGTGGTTCATGTGGAGTAGTGTTGGATAGGATCGTGCATCGCATCAAAGTTATATGGAGGTATGATCTTGAGGATTAGATTTGTGTGTTCTGTTCCTATGATGTGAGATGAGTTCTCAGCCTTGTGTTGTGGTGGTTTTGGTGAGCTTGAGGTACAACTCTTTCATTTGAGTCATTTTCATGATTTGAGTATGTTCGGACTATTGCCTATTGGTGCGCATATTGTGCAAGTTGTGGCTTAGGCCTGTATTGATGTGTCATTTCACCATAGTAGTGTGTTGGATTAGAGTAGATCGTTGGGATCATTAATGAATACGAACGGATTCAATTTCAGCATGTTGGAAGGATAATATCGAGCTTCGACTCAGAAAATCGCTGTGGTATTTGCCAAAGGAGAAGTGGCTTCATGAATGGTTGATCTGAGAAATAGCTATGGCTTACTGTGTGGTTTATTTATCAGTGGCAGTATATGAAAGTGTTGAAATGCGACTTTAGTTGGTAAGAGATTTTCTACCGGTATTTGGTTGTTGTGTGCAGTTGTTGTGATTAGAAGTTATCGCTACAAGTGTTTAAGGTATGTGGTATATCATGTAATTGCCCCTGAGATTGCAGGAATGGGTTACTACAACTTGTTCGGGCTTATTCATAGTATAAATGTGAGATTCTGATCGTATTGATGATTTTACAAGTGGAAATGTGGTTCTATGGTTTATGGGCTAGATTGGGTTGTGAAATTTCAATTACAATGTGTTATCGGACTTATATGAGATAGGGTGACCTGGGATCACCCCGGGTATATGCATGGTAAGGTTATTCAACAATTGGTTGGTTTTTGGAATAACTCTGGCCACGTTCGAGGACGAACGTGTGTTTAAGTGGGGGAGGATGTAACGACCCGACCGGTCGTTTTGAGCTTTTGCACTTTGATTGCCACTTCTCAGGCATGCCTTGCCCCGTGTGATGTATTATGACTTATGTAAATCGTTGGTTTTGGTTTTCAGGGTAATCGGAATGAATATGGAAGAATAGTTCTCAATTTAAAGCTTAAAAATTGGAAAGGTTTGACCAAGATTTGACTTATTTGTATATGATCTCGGATTGGGATTTTATGATTTGGTTAGATCCGTTAGGTGATTTGTGGCTTAGGAGCGTGATCGGAATGAATTTTGGAGGTTCGTAGTAGATTTAGGCTTGAATTGGTGAAGTTGATATTTTGGCGATTTTCGGTTGATAGGCGAGATTTTGATATAGGGGTTGGAATGGAATTTCGAGAGTTGCAGTAGCTTCATTATGTCATTTGGGATGTGTATGCAAAATTTCAAGTCATTCGGACGTGGTTTGGTTGGGTTTTTTATCAAAAACATATTTCGGAAGATTTTAGAAACTTAGGCTTGAATCCGATGTGTTTTGGGTGATTTGATGTTGTTTGAGGTGTTCTGATGATTGGAACAAGTTTGAATAAGGTTTTAGGATATGTTGGTGCTTTTGGTTGAGGTCCCGAGGGCCTCGGGATGATTTCGGGTGGTTAACAGAGAAATTGGAACTGTGTTGCAGCAGCTGATATTGTTGCTTCTGGTATTTTCGCACCTGCGGTTTGGGGACTGCAGGTGCGCCGCCGCATATGCGTGGGAATGGCCGCATAAGCGAACGAGGAGGAATTTGTCAGAGACCGAAAAAGTGGTCAGGATAGCCGCATCTGCGGAGTCGTAGATGCGGAGGCAACGCAGATGCAGAATCTAGTCCCTTAAGTGATTTCCGCAGAAGCGAAGGGTAGACCGCAGATGCGGTACCGCAGATGCGGTTAAAGTGTCGCAGATGCGGAAAGGCCTGGGCAGAACATATAAGTTATTTCATTTCGTAAGTTTGAGTTATTCCACCATTTTTTACTTCGACTTAAGAGCTTTTGGAAGAGAGATTTCAAGGGAACTTCGTTAAGGTAAGGATTTTGGACCTAAAACACATTTCTATGGTAGAATTTCATGGATTAAGGTTGTACTTAAAGGAATTAAAAGGTTAAAATTAGGGAAACTAGGGCTTGAGAACTTAGGCCTTTAATTGTGGATTTGAAGGACCATTTGGGGTCGGATTTGAGAACTTTTGATATGTATGAACTCGTGGGGAGATAAGAAATCTATTGATGTGAAAATTTCTGATTTTCGAGAAGTGGGCCCGGCGCTCGGATTTTGGTAATTTTGAGATTTGTGCCCTTTGTTGATTGTTTTCACTTGGGCTTTGTTCCCTTAGCATATGTTGACGTACTCATTCTAATTTTGGATAGACTCGATGCGCGCGGAGGCCGATTCGAGGGGCAAAGACGTCGCGAACTAGACATTTAACCAGTTCGAGGAGAGTAATGATTGTAAATGATGCTCTGAGTGTTTGAAACTCCGGATTGCACATCGTAGTGCTATATTGAGGTGAGGCACATGCTCGATGACTAGCGTGGGGTCGTGCACTATTGGAAATTGTGACTTGGTCCGTCCCGATTGATGATTTTACCGCGTATTTGACTGAAACCTTATTGCTATCATCATGATTTGGGTTGATTTCCATATTTGTGCTTCGTGCCAACTACTTGAACCCTTCGAGGATTTTTATTACTATTTCCTCATTGTTTTAACTTATTAGTTGAACTCAGTCATGTTATTTTTCACTGTTTTACTACTCATCCATTTTTACTCAGTTTTGAGAATTAAATGATATTTTAAATGATGTTTTGGGCTGAGGAATACTGTTTTACTATTGCCCGAGGGGCTTGTGATGATTTTCGGACTGAGTAAGGCTGAGGGCCTAGTTGTGAGGATACACTGATACTAATATGAGGCCGAGGGCCTGAGATACATATATACTCCACGAGGTGACTTGATTGATATGAGGCCGAGGGCCTAGATTTGATGCCACGAGATGGCTTGTTATTGCGCTTGGGCCGTAAGGGCCCCTTCCGGAGTCTTTACACCCCTAGTGAGCGCGAGTACCTATTGTGATATGAGATTGAGCCCGAGGGGTTGGTATTGTTCTATGTGATAGCCCGAGGGGTTGGTACTGTTTTGAGATGTTGCCCGAGGGGCGGATTATTGATACTGTACCCGAGGGGCGAGCCTTTATGTGTTTACTTTTCATAATTGACTATCAAATTTCCGGTTTAAACATTTAAAAAGGCTTTTCATGAAAATTTCATTTGAGTTAAAGGATTTTATCTATCGTTCACTGATTTACTGACTTTAAATGGTTTTGCTGCTTCATTATAGAATACTTTGTGCCTTACGTGATTTCTTACCTTCAGTCGTTATTTACATTTGTTACTCACTGAGTTGGAGTACTCACTTTACTCCCTGCACCTTGTGTGCAGATTCAGGTATTTCTACACCCGGTAGCGGGTTTTGGCTGATCGGAGGCAGTCATCGGAGCTTAGCAAGGTAGCCGACGGCGTTCGCGGCACTGCTTTTCTCCCTTTTTACTTCATTAGTCTGTGTTTTGTACACTCCAGACCTTCAGTTGTATTTAGACCTTAGTAGACGCTCGTGACTTGTGACACCCCGGTTAGGGCTGTGTCGGGTTGGATTTTTCCGCATTGTTATTATTATTTCTGCTATTCAGTATTATTAAATCATGTTTAGACTATTTTTTGTGTTGATTAACTGCTTTAAAGGATGAACTGGTTAAACCAGCTGGCCTTGTCTTCACGAAAGGCGCCATCACGACCGGGATTGGGGTTAGGGTCGTGACATTTAATTTTCTTGATGCGGCGTTCAACTTGTAAGAGATTGTATTACACGCACTGACAGCCTCCTGTCATAAGTGTTTATTATACACGATTTGAATAAGTATAAGTGTTCAATTGGACAATTGTTAAGTTTAGGGACCGACATGACGAAGTGGCACAAGTATAGGTATTTAGGTCATTCTGCCATAAATATTTCACTCTTTTATTATCCATATAATAGCCTCATTTATGCAAATTTGTTGTTATATTTTAGAAAAATTGCTCCTTAATGTACCTTTTAGTATTCCAATTTAGTGTAACCCCCTTTCACTCAATTAGTCTTTATTTAATATTTTATTATTATTTATTTCTCTTATTCATGTTAGAATAGCAATATTTAAAATTCAATATGTAAGATAGAACGTGACTAATTCTTTAATCAGGAAAAAAAATGAAAAGATAAGTGAAATGTAAAAAAAAAAAGAGAATAGGTGTCATCGTTCACTTTCGGCATGCCACTTAGTAATATATAGAGATCTAATAATATCACTGGGTACTTGAAATGAAAGAAAAATGTAACTCCATTACTCAGACAGTCACTAACTACGTGTAATTATTGAGTGAAGTCACTTTTCTTTTATTTCTAACAAGAAAGTCACTCAACTATTTCTAATGCACTCTAATGATTACTCAGCCAGATTTATTGATTTTTTCGGTAGAAAATGTTGATTTGGTAGTCCGCATATACTTTTGTACTACATAAAATAATGAGCGCCAAAATATAATATAAAATCCACCCATACACCCAATCCGTCTCGATCCGACCTATTTATAAGAATGAGCATTGTAAGACTTTTTGGTGGATTTTTATCTTTATAAACAATTCGAATCGGGTGTATGGGTGAGTTTACATACTTTGTTCGAATGTTAATTATTCTATATGGTCCAAACGTCTATGGGGACTACGAAGTCAGCATTTTTCGCTGGAAAAATTAATATATTTGATTGAGTGATCATCAAAGTGCAATACGAATAGTTGAGTGACTATCTTGTTACAAATAAAAGAAAAATAACTTTACTTCATAATTTCACATAGTTTAGTGACCATCTGAGTAAGGGACTCTTGTGAACAATAACATAAGGAATTGTAAGTCCCATTACTTCACTCTCTGAGAATTTATTTGTTCACGCAACCAATTTTTGTTAAACATGATATTCAAGTTTCTAACCATCCGGAATATTGTGTATATCGATACCATATGATTATACAAAAGAAATATTATTTTATAATGGATTGAAAAATGAATACCGATTTAGTTGAAATTACATATTGATAACCCTAAAGTAGATTAACGATCTATTGGCCGTTATAACTTCGCTTAAGTCAAGTGATTTTGTTTCTAATAAAACAGTATAATATAATATATATATATATATATATATATATATATATATATATATATATATAAATTAATAAAGTAAATATAACATATAACTTGTCATCCTTGAACAGTTTCAACAATCAAATATATATTGTTGAATAAAAGAAAGAGAAAGCTCCGCAAATCCTTAGAATAATATATTAGAGCGAGTTGTGTTAAAATAATTAATGCATTATCAGAAGTTGTGTCAACTGAAGTTTTCTACTCCATTTTAAAAAGAGAAGAAATGTAAGGATAGTAATGAAGTTATAACCACCATCAATTAATCAGAGGCGGATTCACCTCACAAATTATGGTGCCCATCCTGTTTGGAGCTATAAGCTAGAATTTCAATTTAATTTTCTGAAAATTTTGTTGTATAGTGCCGTGTGAATCCATGGTCTTACCCTTTCTTTTCATTTCTCTTTTCTCTTTGACTTCATCCAATTTGATAAATTCTCTTCATGATAAATAATTGATTAAGAATTCTGATATTAGCTATTGATTATTTTTTGTTGAAATTTGTTTTTATCTTGAACTCCTCTAACTTTGTTTTACAATAAATAATTTATGTGACTAAAAGATTAGTTACACAGTACATGATAAAACTTGCTTTCATATCTTTTTATTCCAATCAAATTTTTGAAGTTTTGTTTTCAATTTTTTGTTAGGACCGGAAAAATCAGGTGTTATGCGGAAGATAGCGAAACAAACCTTGAACGACGATAAATCAGATAACAAAAGAGAAATCTACTAAAAGAGACACAAACATTTAACGTGGTTCGGTCAACTGACCTACGTCCACAACGGAGATGAACAATCCACTATATAAAAAAGAGAGTACAAAATATCGAGAGAACAACCTCACGAAAAGGAAAATACAAGTGACTCACTAACACTTGTCAAAAGTAAAGTTCTCCCCCTAAACACGACTCTCAAGCCCCCTATGGCTACATTGTGGATATTGCTGAATGCGAAGGAAGGATCCTCAATTTATAGAACTCCAAACCTTTTTTCTACAAGAAAAGGAACTAGCCAAATATGGAAGATTTGTAATTTCCTTCTACAAGGAAAACCCAATTAAGATAAACATGTTGTCCTTTCCTCCAACAAATAGGAAAACCAAATTTTGTAAGAAAATCAGGACAACACCTAACATTTTTAAATAAGTAAAATACTTTTTTTTGGTGAGCAACTCACATACAAAGAATTAGCCACATGCTTTTAAGGCTTTTTGATATCTTTGTGTTTCTTTTTGAATTAAAACATGCAAAAGTTTACAGTTTTACGGCATTACTTTGTCATTAACATTCTATATTTAAATTAAAAGATAAAATTATGAAAATTTTTAAGAAATATTTATAAATTACATCACAATAAGTATATCTATATTATTAAATATATCTAAAAATTTTATATATGTAATGTCGGGTTGGTTTGGTTTCGTTTTGACTTTCTTTAGTTAAAACCAAACCAAACCAATTATGGTCAGGTTTTTTTTTTCCACACCAAACCAAACCATAGTCGGGTTTTTTTCTCGGTTTGACTCGGATTATCGGGTTGGTGCGGTTTGTCAGTTTCCTTTGTACACCCCTAATGACAAGTATCAACTTAGTTAAAGTTAATGGTGCACCCATGATATTAAAATCTTGGATCCGCTTCTGATCAATTCAACTCGAGCATAGATAATAAATATAGAGAGAGATAATACTCTAGCATGTGTGTGTATAGTGAAACTATTGAGCAAAAAATCACTTTTAACCCGCGGACGAAACTATTTACATTTATTTGTCACAAAATTTATATATATATATATATATATATATATATATATATATATATATATATATACAATTTTTCGTATATATATAAATATATATATACACACACACACACAAAGTAAACAAAAAAATATATTGTTTTGGCTATTATTTTAAGAACGGCTATACAGTATTATTTTTATGAAACTACTAGTCATTTTCTGGTAGAAAAAATGACATCAAGTAGTCACTCTAAAGGTTTCTATTTAGGAATTAGTCAGTGAATCATGAGTTTCAGTTTTTCAGTTCAAAATTTCAGGATACAAAAATCTTATATTTTTCTGAAGTTAAGATTTTTAGTTTAAAATTTCAGGATAAAATATATACTGGCTAATTTCTAAATAACATCCATAAGAATGGCTATCTCGCCCTTGCCGCTTATTCTGGTCTTGCGTAAAGCTATTCGTTACTGGGCTGCCAATTGAACAAATATCCCATAATTGGTGCATTTTGCTGCTCATTAATTATGTGCATAAGCTCTATCTGCCATTAGTGTAAAAGAATTTGCCATTTATGAAATAAATAAAGAGTAGTATTATTTTCTTAAATATTTTTTGAAAAGTGCTCACCTGTGTATTTTTCCCAACAATATTTGTGTCTTGGAAAAAGAATTGGGATTTTTACACAAATAGCTAGTCGGGTTTACTATTTTGTTTTCATAGCCGGTATACATAAATTATGCACAAATAATACACGATTATATACATATTATACATGAATTATATATATTATACCTCCAATGATAATTTTTAGTTTAAGCGGTTGAGTGAGCAGCTATTTCAGATTAATTACGAGTTCTACTCACAGTGCATGTCCCCAGCTTGTTAACATTAATAGTCATTTCATTCAAAATTTCATCAACTAATTTGTAGCAAAGCCTATTTTTTACGTGTTTAAAATGAAAGAACTGAGTCACTAAAAAGAACAGTAAGGGAAACATTATGTATGTGTGTAAATTTGTGTACAACAACAACAACAACGACCCAGTATAATCCCACAAGTGGGGTCTGGGGAGGGTAATATGTACGCAGACCTTACCCCTACCCCGAAGGGTAGAGAGGCTGTTTCCAGGAGACTCTCGGCTCAAAAAAACAACAGGGGCCGATATATTAGTACCATAAAAATGCATAATAAAATAACAATATAAGAGATATGAAATACAGAATACGAAATACGAAATAGATGACTGGTATAGTAAAACTAGCAGGTAAAGCCCTGCATCAATAGACGACCAATGACATTCTTAGTCTAACTCCTAACTGGCTAGTCTCACTTTATTGTGCTGTAGAAATATTCACAAGTTTCCCCTAACCTACAACCTTAATGCTCGACCTCCATAATTCTCTGTCAAGGGTCATGTCCTCAGTAATCCTAAGTCGCGTTATGTCCTGTCTGATCACCTCTCCCAAATACTTCTTAGGTCGCCCTCTACCTCTCCGCGTGCCCACTACAGCCAGTCGCTCACACCTCATCACCGGTGCATCAGTGCTCCTCCTCTGAATGTGCCCGAACCATCTGAGTCTCATGTGTGTAAATGTGTGTGTTCTTGAAAAATAACATGTATATATAGAATACTTGAAAATAATCCAAAGAAATTGAAACAAGAAAGAAGGCTTTAAAACCAACATAGTCTAGACACGTGTTACACACTTACAAGTCGAGTTATGATAGACCGACACCACTTACATAAAATGTTACATACGTCACTGCGATCTGGTAACAGTAGAGCATAAATAAAATAAAGAAACAAACGAAGCATCTGTGACCATAAGTTATTATATCCCCAAAATCAAACTTAAAATGGCTAAACTTAATTAAGTAGATGAAGAAAAGCCATGGAAAAACTCATGAATATGTTTGTTAATTACATCAGGCTTTTCTTGTTGCAGAAAATGGCCAACATTTTCCAATATAACCACTTCTTCTAGCAAAGGTACATCTTTCTTCATCCTACCTTTGTGTACATAGTCTTTGACTCCTGGGGCATTGTAAGTTAAGTCCAAATCTCCCACAATAAATTTTACTGGTACTTTCACTTTACCACCAGTCCATGCTGCTGTCAATTCCCAATTTCTGCATTTCAAAACCAAATCAACTTTTTTTATTAAAAAAAAAAAAAAAAAAAAAAAACTTTTTCCGACTATTAAATAGCTCCGAGAATTTAAAAAAATGCGAGAGAAGTTCTTGAATCTAACTCCAGTCTATCTATTTCTAGCCCCGTGGGTTAGAAATATGAATGTACTTATTATATTTAAAAATGCACTCTCAGACCTCAGTAATATGGAATGTCTAAAAGATACTATTTAGCCAAGATATGAATTAATTATACATGGCTGAAACCTGAAAATGGTTATTTTATATAAATAAAGAAGAAGAATTAACCTAAATAGCCGCCCATCCAACCAATTAAATTAAATATAATTGACGGATATATAAAATATGTATAATTCATGTATAATAAGTGTATCCGGTGCACTAAGCTCCCGCTATGCGCGGGATTCAGGGAAGAGTCGGACCACAAGGGTCTATTGTACGCAGTCTTACCCTCAGTGGCGGACCCAAGATTTTATGCAAGCGGGTTCAATTTTAGAAGTACATAACTTTAGTCGTAAAATAGTAGTTGTCAAGTGGGTTCAAATAAATTATTTATACAAAACTTACGCAGCTTTAATTATAATTTATACATATAAACAATATTATTTTTTGATGAAGCAGGTTCATCACGTGCCACCACGTGCATCCGCCATTGCTTACACTGTATTTCTGCAAGAGATTGTTTCCACGGCTCGAACCATGGCAGAAACTTTATCAATTACGCCAAGGTTCCCCTTCTATAATAAGTGTATAACTGCGTATAACCTATGTATACCGGCTAGAAAACGTTTGTATAATTCATGTATAATAAGTATGTAACGGCCTGCCCGGTGTACTAAACTCCCGCTATGCGCGGAGTCCGGGGAAGGGCCAAACCACAAGGGTTTATTGTACGCAGCTTTACCCTGTATTTCTGCAAGAGGCTGTTTTCACGGCTCAAATTCGTAACCTTCTGGTCACATGACATCAACTTTACCGGTTACGCTAAGGCTCCCCTTCTATAATAAGTATATAACTGTGTATAATCTATGTCTACCGACTCGAAAGAAGTAAACAATTCGACCGGCTATTTATGTAAAGATAAGAAGGTGGAATAACTTACAGGTCAATTGCTCTGTAATAATTCACTCCTCCAGTGAAGCCAGATTTTTCATATTTGCTAGCAATATAATCAACATCTTTTTCTGGTAGCCAAGAGGGCAAAATAACTGGATTGTCATCAAATGGCTTTCCTTTAGGCAAGTATAAAGGTCCAGGGTTACGATAACTCAAGAACTTTTCCAATACTTTTTTTGTGCCTATTTTTGCAAACTCTGCTTCTATTTCTCCAGGCTCCTAAATAAAATAAACATTAATGAATATTTAGACATTAGATTTAAGTTATATAAACTGAAATACAAAGAATTTTTACACTGTTAATGTACTTTAATGTGCCAAAGAAAAAATTAAATAGAATATCAAAACAGAGGAGGGAAGCAAAGGGATTTTTTTCCTTTTTTTTTTCTTTGCGTTGAGCTACACATGTAGCTCAACGGTCGACTAATTTGAGTTCGCGCAGAGAAAATGCATTATGGGTTTCTATGATCTCAACAACAACAGCATACCCAGTGTAATCCCACAAGTGAGGTCTGAAAAAGGTAGTATGTACGCAGACTTTACCCCTACTTTCAAAGGTTTCTATGATCTTAGATGAAACAAAATATAGTACTTGTCATTTGTGCGTCTCGACGAATATCATAGGCGGATGTTGGGTTCAACTGAACCCAATATTCTTTACACGAAGCATAGAAATATATATAAAAATCAATAAAATTTCAAAACAAAACAAAATACAGCGGGTTTAGGGATGAGAATATAAAGATTGAACCTATCAAATTATCATCTTTAGATAGATGTAGTATGCCCAGGAAGCAGACGTTCGGCAGGATTTGAAAACTTTTGGGTTCAGTATTCTAGTTCTTTTAAGTTATTGGGTTCCAAATTAATAATTTATACATATTCAATGAATTTTTTTTAGACAAATATAGGGTTTGGACCAAAGCTACTGAGTTCAGCCGAACTCGTAGCCGAAAGGTAGCTGGCTGCACCCCTGCAAGGAAGTACGTACTGATTTATTTAAATCTTGAATCTGTCTCTATATACATGTCAACAAAACATAAAATGATGAAACATCAAAAGAGAGAAGTGGTTTAAGAGAACCTGAAATCTAACAATATAATAGTCTTCTCCATAAACAGCACACAGTGTTTCAAGTGGCTTTCTCTTAGGATTTCTAAGAGAAAATGCCACACTTAAATTAACCAAAGCCTTGACTTTGTCTGGCCTAAACAAACATAGAGCCCAAGCAATAATTGCACCCCAATCATGTCCTACAACAAACACTTTCTCTTCCTTAGGTGCAATGGTATTCAAAAGTTCCACTAAATCACCCACAACTTGTAAGCTGGTGAACTTGCTCGGGTCATCTTTCGATACTTCTGTTAGAGACAGATTCAGAATTTAAATTATATAAATTCAATATTTTAAGCTCTTTCAAAATTAAGAATTGAAAATTTACTAGTAATATTTAAGGAAATGGGTAAATAGAAATACTCATACTAATATTTTATCCTCTGTTATACTTTGGATCATTCATTCCATTGCTAATAGCAAATCCTGTGTTGCCTTTGTCCTTGGTCTTAATAAACACAACTTTAACATCATAGGCAAATTCAGAATTTAAATTTTATGGGTTCAGATTGCTAAATTTACCGCATCTCATCTAATTTAGTGGGTTTAAAATTTATTAATTGTACATATTTAATATTTTTTTGTGCAAAAGCATAGGGTATGAACAAAAGCTATGAGTTCAGTTGAACCCATAACTTTTACACTGCATATGCCTCTATTCAGTATGATGGGTGGATCTCATGTGTCAAAATACTTCGGAAAAAATTGTCTTCTATCTACTTCTGATATAGTATATAATTATCCTTAATTATACTTCGGTTAGAGCTCCATTAGGCTCCAAGGACAAATATAATTCGATATAACTGCAATGATATGAATAATCCCAAAGTATAACGAAGAATAAAATTAAGATATTTCATACAACGGAAGGTTCCCTATCTACTTTTGGTATGGTTTAGAATTACACTTCCTTATACTTCAATTAGGGTCCATGTCGGAACTCCATTAATTAGGCTCAAAGACACAATACAATTCCATATGACGACAAAGATATGAATGACTCCAAAGTATAATGAAGAATAAAATTAAGATATTTCATACAACGGAAAGTCCCCTATCTACTTTTGATATGGTTTAGAATTAGCCTTCGTTATACTTCAATTAAGGTCCATGTCGGAACTCCATTAATTAGGCTCAAGATACAATACAATTCCATATGACGACAAAGATATGAATGACTCCAAAGTATAATGAAGAATAAAATTAAGATATTTCATACAACGGAAGGTCCCCTATCTACTTTTGATATGGTTTAGAATTAGCCTTTGTTATACTTCAATTAAGGTCCATGTCGGAACTCCATTAATTAGGCTCAAGATACAATACAATTCCATAGGACGACAAGGATATGAATGACTCCAAAGTATAATGAAGAATAAAATTAAGATATTTCATACAACGGAAGGTCCCCTATCTACTTTTGATATGGTTTAGAATTACTCTTCGTTATACTTCAATTAAGGTCCATGTCGGAACTCCATTAATTAGGCTCAAGATACAATACAATTCCATATGACGACAAAGATATGAATGACTCCAAAGTATAATGAAGAATAAAATTAAGATATTTCATACAACGGAAGGTCCCCTATCTACTTTTGATATGGTTTAGAATTAGCCTTCGTTATACTTCAATAAGGTCCATGTCGGAACTCCATTAATTAGGCTCAAGATACAATACAATTCCATAGGACGACAAGGATATGAATGACTCCAAAGTATAATGAAGAATAAAATTAAGATATTTCATACAACGGAAGGTCCCCTATCTACTTTTGATATGGTTTAGAATTACTCTTCGTTATACTTCAATTAAGGTCCATGTCGGAACTCCATTAATTAGGCTCAAGATACACTACAATTCCATATAAAACAAGGATATGCATAACCCAAAGTATATGAAGAGTAAAATTAAGATGCCGGACCATAAGGGTCTACTATACGCAGTCTTACCCTACACTTCTGCAAGAGACTGTTTTCACGATTCGAACCCGTAACCTACTGGTCACGTGACAACAACTTTACCGGTATGAAGAGTAAAATTAAGATATTTCGTACCAGTGGTATCTCCAAAGCCACGTAGGTCAGGAGCGACAGCGCGATAACCATGTTTAGACGCGAAAGAAATTTGGTGCCTCCATGAATACCATAATTCAGGGAAGCCATGGATGAAGAGAATTACTGGACCTTGACCTGCTTCTACAACATGCATATTTATGCCATTCACTACCACTGTTTTGTGCTCAAAACAATCCTCCATTTCTAAATTTTTCCTCGGAAAAAAGAAAGCACGAATCTATTACAATCTTTAGTAGGAATAAAAATGTTGGTTCTTCGTTCCGTCCTTGACCTATGATATGAACAAGTTGATATTTAGTGTGGAAAGAGATTTTTTGTGTTGAGAATGTTCCATATCTTTTATCTTTTGGGCTATATTTGTACACCTCATAAAGGTTAAATACCAAAGGGCGGTACATTAAGTTTCCGCTATGCGTGACAAGAGCCGAACTACAAGGGTGCATTGTAGAAAAAATGACATTGCATAGCCGCTGTAAAAATAATAGTCAAAAAAATGTATAAACTTTTTTATATTTTTTTATATATACATTTTATATATTATATACAAAAATTATACAAAATTTTATATATATTTTTTGACTATTAAATACAAATGATTTCCGGTGCGGGCTAAAAAAAAATAATACCCTTCAATTGCATTTGTGCCAAGACGCAAAGAGGTTAAATAGTACTGTTAGAAAATAGAAATATTCGTCTTAATCTGCCCATGTGAAATGGTACGATTCTATCTTCCTGATTTTCTCTATTTTCCATTGGTAGTTATAACAGTGACCATTTTTCTAGGCTTATCTTTCTATTTTGATATATTTTCAGTAATTGTACGTCAATTTAAGATCCCGTTTGGCTTAGTTAATTTAGAGTAGCTGATAAGTATTAGGTGCTGAAAAATACTTTTAAATGCTAAAGCTGATTTAAAAAATAAGCGATTATGTATTTGAATAAAAGTGCTGAAATTAATAATAAGCAACTGAAGAATTGGGTATACGAAGAGTTTTGTTTTAAAAAGAAATATTTTATGGATTGAATAGTAAATATTTTGGTCAAATCTAAAGTGCTTATAAGCTGAAATTTGATAAGTTGGGGGAGACCAACTTATGACTTTTGGCTTATTTTTGGCTTATAAGCACTTTTAATTTTATCAAACGTGTAGATAAACCAAAAAATACTTATAAACCAATTTGATCAGCTTATAACCTTAGCCAAACACCATCTAATAGCTTTTGGAGTCAAATAAGTGCTTATTATTTTATTTTTAATTTAAATATATGTATTTTAAACTTCAACTGAAAGTGTGTGTACATATATAAGTAACTTCAAAATTAATATTAGAAGGTAAATTATTTTGAAACGGAAGTAATTATAACTTTCCCATCTATGCCAAATATATCTTACCTAACCCTTTAATAGAAAGGGAGTGAAATCGAAATTATTAGACTGAGAACTTACTTTAAACAGTAGAAACATCAAGAGATATTAAAGAGGTCCCATTTTTATTTCTGTGATATATCCACCTCTGCTTTTTTGCTTTACAGTTGGGGTCGTTTGGTACGGGATATAAGAAGGTATATGGGTGGTATAAAAATTTAATACTATCTTATTATTCTGTTTGGTTAGCAAACCAGGTATAAGTTATCTCGGTATTAAAATTAACACCGGGATAACTTATATCTTATAGAGGGTGGGGTAATTAGCACCGATATAACTTATACTTTCTTCTTATAAATTATACAATTGTCATTCTTAATACAACATACCAAACAGTGAATAAACAACAATCCCGGCATAACTAATCTCAGCATAACTTATCCCAACATAACTTATACCGGCATAAGCCCTATTCCAACCAAACGACCCTTTATAGTCCTGATCGACTCGTGAAATTTCACAATAATGGCACAAGTGTTATTTATGAAGTATACGGAATTTGGACAGGTGGAACGAACCAGGGGCGGAGGTAGGGTTTGGCCGTCGGGTTTATCTAAATCCAGTACTTTCGATGCGGAGCATAAATTTATGTGTAAAAATTCATTAAAATTACAACAAATGGTAAATCTGAACTCATAACTTTAAAAATACAATGAGTTCAATACTAAAAATCTTAAATGTTGAACCCACAAATTTTAAATCTTGGTTCCGCCTCTAACCAACATGTCCAAAGTTAACAGTTAACATGATAATTCATCAGCAGCTACCAATCTTGTCTATCACTTCTTTGGAAAAGTTCAATTGCTCCAAGAAAATCAGCTAAAATTAGGGATGTGAAATTTCGCGTACAAAAACTATCCAATATTGCTAGCTTTCTAACAGCTAAGGCTGTGGGCCCGGGGTACGTGGCCTTGGGAAGCTATCCTCCAGATCGCGATTGTACGGGTCAAAATCTGATCGTAGTGGTCGACCAAGTTGGAATCCCGCCCAAGTGGCGAAATAACAAAGAACATCTCGGCCGACCTCGGGGTTAAATCATCGAAAGCATACGTCAAGTCAATACTGTGTTCGAGTAATGACGAAAAGGACAGTCGCAGGAAAGCATGTTGGTCAAAAACCATTGAATAGAAGTTCTAGAAAATATATATGGGGATAAGCACAAATAAAATGGTGACTTTACAAGAAAAGGAAGAAAAACAGACAGGGAGGAAGAACAAGAAAAATAAGAATGGGAAAGAAGAATCTCTTCGGATGAACAATTGCTTCACTTTTTCCTCTTTACTCCTTCATTTACAATTTTTTTTTGCTTCAGATGTAAGCTCATCTCTCGTGTTTGATGTAAGATTATGACATCAATAAATCTAATTTGTTCCTACCTTTCGTTATTTCTCGTTGTATATGTTTGGATCTAAAATTAATTGTGCTTGGCTAAGATTTACCTTCTTTAGTATTGATAATTGAAGTTGGCAAAAGAGTCTTAAACTTTTTGTTCAAACAATTTGGCGCCGTCTGTGGGGATTTCTTAGCCAAATTCCCTAGTTTTCTTCAGATCCAAAACCGGCGAAATGTAACCACCCACCCGAAAGAGTGGTAAGTAAACCTCACATGCTGATCAAGATTAGGCTGCTACATAAAAGCAGAAGTTACAACCAATATCCACGCAAAGCCCACAAGAGATAACGACACCTACTGCGCTATCCTGTAAGAGAATGGGCACATCCTGCCATACTCCCACATTCCCCTGTACATCGGATGATCCATGAACAAAGTATAACATGTATCCCTTGTTGTGGGTACGAATCAGACGAGATCGAACTGGGACTCGATTTCAACACTACAACAGTTAAGGCGAACCCAGCCCACGCGGAGCTAGGGCACCTCTAAAAAAAAGAGGAAGTCGAATACGGCCGCCGAATCTAAAAACCACCATTCCATCAACCATTAAAATTTCAGACAGAACAAGCAATGCTATAAGGATACCCTCATTCACCGACTCATTGGATCGAGGTAAGGAAAATCTCGTTCTGGTTTACCCTCTGTTGTTAGTTTAAACAAGAACACAAGCGCCGCACGGGCAAGCGAGTAATGGGGCATTCCAACTAGAGACAATGAAAGGAAAACTACTACAAAACAAGTGGAATGTCGCCCACCTCAAACACTTCAACTTCTGAAAATGACGCCCCTCAAGTCATACTCTCTTTCCCTCACCCGGGTTTCGTCCCAATTGGGTTTTCTCGAGGAGGTTTAACAAGGCGAGGAGGAGGACGTCTCTAAGTTCAAGGTATAATTCATCGCCCCGCCTACCGACGAGCTCTCCAGGCCAAACGATGAAGGGACTAGATACAGGAAAATTCCAATATATGCATGAAACGAACGCATACTGCACCCCCCAGTTATCGAAGCAGCAACATTTTATACTCCATGTCATCATACTCCCTAAGGCAAATAAAATTAAGCAAACTGGGACTCACCTAGGAAACGTAGAAATTAAGCAAACTGGGACACACCCAGAAAACACAAAAGTTAAGCAAAACTGGAACTCCCCCAGGGGACACCCACAATTCTCCAAAAAAAACAAGAAACAAAAGAGAAGAGTTTGACCTCTTTCGAATCATAACGGGTTAACATTTTGACATTAGCTCGAAATAACACCCCTACGACCAAGGTTCATCGCTAGAGAGAAGAGTTCGACCTTGTTCGAATCATAACGGGTTAACATTTCGACATTAGCTCAAAATAACATCCCTACGGCCAAGGTCCACCGCCAAAGATAAGAGTTCGACCTCGTTTGAATCATAACGGGTTAACATTTCGACATTAGCTCGAAATAATACCCCTACGGCCAAGGGCCATCGCCGAAGAGAATAGTTCGACCTCGTTCGAATCATAACGGGTTAACATTTTGACATTAGCTCGAAGTAACACCCCTATGGCAAAGGGCCATCGCAAAAAGGAGAGTTTGACCTCGCTCGAATTATACGGACTAACATCCTAGTCTTACTCTCAATAACGCCTTTGCAGCCATCGATCGTCGTCAGACATATTTTTTTACATACTAAGAAATTGATTTCGCTGCAAGATTCAAGTTCAACCTCGCTCGAATATATATGAAAAGAGCGACTTTTCCCAAATCAACAACAGTTCAATCCCACTCGAATGACTCAAGTCAAGACTGTCCAAAACAACGAATACGAATACAACCTCGTTTGAGTCAAGGATGAATCTACTTAAAGCGACAAGTCAAAATTCAATCTCGCCCAAATATGTGAATCCGAAGAGACTCCATTCGGACATATGCGACGAAATCCTACTCGATCCGGTTAAAATTGGTTTCCCTAAAATATCAGGAATTCACCATACAAAAATCTGAAAGTCTACGTCAAAGCAAAAAAATGTGTTAAGCAAGGGGAAGGGAGAGAAATACAAAGGACGTACAACGACGAAAACCCCTTTTATTTAGACAGTTGCGCAAATGGCCGCAGATTATACACGGCCAAAACCGGCCCAGTACAAAAAATAGAAAGAAAAGACAAGCAAAAAAAAGACTAAGGTAACAACTTTTCACTCAGCGTCATCACCGACGTCCTCCCCATCACCATCTCTAGGAAATTCCTCCTCAGCGTCAACATCTTCGTTGACCTCCGGTGTCACAAGATCGTAGCCACAGTTAACACGAGCCTCTCGTGCCTTCGCCCGAGCTCCTTCATAAGCGGCCTCAGAAACATTGCCCGCTTCCCACACAACTCTTGTATATGTCCCGCTGGCTTCGACATGGACCGAAATTTCGTGCAAATGGCGAGGAACAATGGCGGAGGTAGATTCGACTTGGGCCAATAATTGCGCCTTTTCGGCCTCAAGAACAGCGACGTGATCTCCCAAGTTTGAAGCTTCCCGGTCAATTTGCCAATGCGCTCTTCAAGCCTCGCCTCATGATCGGAACCAACCCTGCACTACTACAAAGTAGCGAGAGAGGTCGAAGCAGCTTTTACCCGAGATGGTCGGGATCGATTTCCATAGGGAGCTAGAAATGGGAATCGAGTTCCTATCTAAATTAGGGATGCATAATTGCTCTTAATTGCACTTCTAATCATAGTTGGCCTTTTGATTACTTCTAATATTATGCTAATAAGATGCTAAATTAAGCTAAGAGTAAGATACTTGAAAGGTTGTCTAAATAGTTAAGAAGGCACTAGGGAAGTGACTTTCTCCTATGTGGATACTTGACGGATTCTCGAGTCTAAGGCAAGGTTATCATGCTGGGGATTACGATATAACCAATGCACTAAACTTCTCACTCTATACCTCTCGGTAGTTTGAGTGATTTTGCCCTAATTGACTTTCTCAAGACCAATTGGGTATGATAATTTGTGCAAGCAATTTAGGTTCAAGTCGGGTATTACTATCTCTAGGTTTAACCCTTTAATTGGGGCTATCAATCTCTTGAATACACCCCAATTCCTTGTTGGACTAATTTTCCTAGACTCAAGTTCTCTTTCTCAAGAAGAACCCAAGTCAAATAGGCACAAATTAGTGTATACAACCACTAATTCAACATGGAAAACACAAATTAGTCCAAATATCAAAAACTCATAGACATTCAAGCCTTAAAACTCAAGACTCATCAAATACCCACACTAGGGTTAAGCCACAACCCTAGCTATTGGGTCTAGCGACTTATGATAATAGAAGAAAACAAAGAAATAGATGAAGAAAAACCCATAAGATTTAATTACAAGCTAATACTTAAAGATACAATGATAAAACTACTCTAAAATTACTCAAAATGGTTAAGAAACCCTGTTCACGAGCGCAACTGAACGTTAGATTACAACTGATGACCTAAAAATAGGAAAAGAAACTATTTATACTAGGCCAAATTTTTTGGACAAAAATACCCATGCGGGGGTAGTGCGGCCGCAATGAGGCTTCTTGGCTTTAAACTATGCTCCTTGAACTTGGCCACCGCAGGCCGCACAAAATGCACCGCGGCCGTGGCGGCTTTTGTTGCGGTCCGCACAAAAAGGACCGCGGACCGCATTGGCATTGATTCTCCAAAGTCCTAACTCTATACCGCACAATATCAAGTGCGGCCGCGATGAGGTCATTGCGGTCCGCACAAAATGCTTTGCGGCCATAATGCTTGATTATCCAAAATTTGCACTCTCTGAATCTCTTCATTGCGGACCGCACCAAATGGAATGCGGCCGCAGTGGACCTGTTGCACTGTGCTTGGACTTGTTCTTGGTACTTGTGCATGTTTCACTCCTTTTTTAGCTGGTTTTGACTAGTTGTCACCTTTTTTACCAAACCCTGCAAATAAGTACAACATGTAAGTCTTTGGGACTATTTTGTACACATTTTTAATCAAAACGCAAGTAAGAAAGAGTGAAAAATGAACCATAATCCCTAGTTATCAACTCCCCCTAACTTAAGCTCTTTCTTGTCCTCAAGCAAATAAAATAAGAACCACCCCTTAAGAGTAAATCCAAAAAAAATTAGCTGACCTAAAGTGACCTCATCTAGCATCAATTGGGACTAACAATTGCACTCAATTCAAATGAATCATTAACAACCTTCACTCTTTTAAGTACCATGGTTTTAGTGCGACACAAGAGCATCAAGAATTGACTCAACTCATCAAGGAAAACTCTTTCTACTACTTTGTTCATTGTAGAACCCAAACTCACACATCCTCAACTTTCCCTAAGCCAACCTCACCTTTAAGATTGTAGCACTCAGAACGGGGATAGTGGAAACACACTCATCTCTCTCAAAAAGAAAGGTTACAAGTCTGGCTCTAAGTACCATAAGTTTGCCCCTTATGTGAGTTACCACTAATATAAGCTTCATTCAACTCAAGATCATATAGGGCTTTTGTAGAGATATAGTGAAGGCTTTTGGTTCAAGGTAGGAAATATTTGGTCTAAGTAGGTTTCATCTTCCCTTTAGCACTTCTTTTGCTTCATTTTGTCACATATTCTCTTGACTTTTTAAGACATTTAACTTCTTTCTAAGGGGGTAGAGAGACTCACTGTCACTCTTTCTTATTCAATTCAAACCTTTTTCTCCTTTCTCAACTTTCCACACTTTTCATCTCTTTACTTTTATTAAATCCCTTCATTCTTTTCTACATTGATCATTCTTTTTGTCTTTTTGATTTTCTTTTTTTTATTGCCTTTCCTTTTCTTCATTTTATACCTTTTACCACTTTGTTGTGTTCCTCGTATCTCCTCCCGAACTTATATTTTTGCCTTGTGCTAAGGAAAGATCGGGTGTCAAGAGAGGGTATTTTTAGAACTGGAAAGGCTTGTATCGTGGTTTTTAAAAGAAAAAGTCTATGGCTCAAAAAGGTTGACTAGGAATATTATCATTGGTAGGCTATAGAAGTGTTCAAGATATCATTCAGATCAAGGAGAGCTTATAATCACATCTCAAGTCAAATTACACTTAGGATTTCGCCTAGACAAACATTCAGGGCAAGTTCTAGACTAATGGCTCGGGACTTGGACTTGCAGTTCAAATTCTCACCACACAAGCTTTGGGATTGCTAAAAAGACAGAGTTGGGGGTCCACAACAACCTTAGCTAAGATTTGAGCAACACAATGGTCCCGAAAAATCACTTGATGATTATCGACCAATACAAGAGTCTCAAAGTCACCACTTTCACCAGCCTATATATAACAATTTGTTTTTGACCATAGGATCAAAGGCAAATGTGTTAGGCCCAAGTGAAGCTTTGCTTGAGGCACCCTTACCAACTAGCTACTATTTACACTAAAAGCAAAAAGAAAACAGACTCAAATCCTTAAGAAGGTTGTCATGTCATCCATCATCGGGAAGAGCCACCCGGTTCACACAAATTCCACCTTTGGAAAGAATCGTGGCATTAATAAAATCGAAGGCTTATTGCACGCAAAAACTCAAAACAAGAAGCTACGAAAATAAAATAAGAAGTTATGAAAGGAAAAATGTGGAAAGTAAAATGAATATACATAAGGGAGAATGAATATATACATTAGAACGTAACTTTATATACAGACCCAAAAGGTAAAAGTACGAAAAGTGTAATAAAATGATAAAATTATTTACATACCAAAGGTCAAAAGAAAGCATAAAGAAAAAAAAGTAATGTCATATATACAGTCATCCAAATAGGGCTACCCCCTCAAACAAAAGCTAGCATTATCCTCAATGCTAACTAACCAAAATAAGCACAAGAAAGGAAAGAGAGGAAAAAGAAACTCCCTATTGGCCCTCTATCTGCATAGGATCCTGAGTCTGGGTCCCTGGGTCCTCGGTCTGCTCGGAAACCTGTGACCGGCTCCCTGTCATCTGTGTATCCATTGGGACCTGGGCCTGGACTAAGTCCTGGGCCTGTACTGGAATCTGGGACTGGCTAGAGGAACCTCCCTGTGGGTCCTCCAACTCTATAACAACATCATCAGTACCGAGAATCACCCTCTTCCTCTTGGGTGGCCTCTCTGTCTCCTGCTCTGGCTGGGGCCGGGCTGCTGAAGCCGGGTCATGCAATAAAAGATCCAGAGGCAAGTGATCAGCCTTCAACCTCTCTACCTCTACCCTTAACTCCTTCACTGACTCCTTTGAAGCACGAGTCTTTCTCATTTTCTTTGCCTCCTTAGCAAGCTCCTTCAATGTTTTTCCATGAGAATCAACAACATCCATGATCAATTTCTGGTTCTCTAGGAGCTTCTTCTGGTTGTCCAGAAGCTCCTTGAGAGTGTCCTCCACTGACTGTAGGACCTGTGGCGAAGGAGGTGCAGAATGGGCTGCCACTGAAGTAGAAAATACAGACGGTTTGGAAGTGGTTGTCTGCATCCAGTTGTTGATACTGGCAAGGGTCTGGCTCAGGTGGTGGGTAGTCAAAGAATATGCTACGGATGATAGGATCTCCGGAACTGTAGAAGTGGAGGGTCCTGGGGCCATTCTGGAGTGGCAGAGGGAGGCTGAGTAAGAGCCACTACTACTACTGGCTCTTCAGACTGGCCAGTTGAAGTAGTGGCTTTGCCCTGAGGATCCTTGGTGTTGTACCAGGAGAACGGTACCTTTGCTTTCACTTTCACATCAAATCTTCGCTTCTCCACATCTAGGTCCTCAATGTACATGGTCAGGAAATTGGGGAAGGGGTAGGACTTATCACCTTCATTCACGACCCGTGTAATTACCCTGGACATAAAATTCCCGATGTTGATCGGGTACCCCGCCATGATCGATGCCACCAATATAGCCCGGGAGATCGGAAGTGAGTTGTCGTGAGTGGTGGGGTCTAGCCTGCTACAAATAAATGTTTCCCACCCCTTTACTTCAAAGTTAAGGGTCTGCCTCAGAATTTTTACCTCTGTTGTTAACCATGCTAGGGTGGTACCTGGGATTGCCAAGTACTCAGCTAGCCACGAACGGGCATCCTTCGCCAAAGCTACCTTGTCTAAGTATAAGGTCTCATCCTCCTCCGGGAAGCCCAGGTAATCATTTATCATTTTTCCATCAAACTTTACCTTCAGATTTTGCACCTTAGTCATTGTGGTACCCTTTTTTATGTGGGCAACATTGGTGTAGAATTCCTTGACTAAGTGCTCATTGGCATCCTCCACGTGGCCTATGAAGTAGTCCCAGCCTGATCTCTCTCTGAACTGCCTCAACGCATTGGGGTTATGAGGCAAAAGATCCCATGTGATAAATTTCCGCTCAGGTATTAACTTTCTCTCAGGCCACCATTCTTTGAACTTGTGGTAGGACACCTCACGAACCTGTCTTGTCATGCCTCCGGTTCTTAGTTCTCTCCACCCCTCCTACTTGGGGCTTACCCCCTCCTACGTCTTCTCCTTCTTCTTCTACGGAACCCTCCCCGGATAGTGAAGCTGTAGGTGAGGTGTAATATTCATTGTCACTACCTGCAGCTGAGCCCTCAGACGACTCAGAAGATATGTGCACTAATGCTTGGGCAGTAGGAGAGCCCGGAGGTGTATCCCTCAATTTATTCCTTTCCAGCCAATCAGGAACATATTCTGGCACGGAGTCTGAGTCGGACGCCTCCCGGGAGGGCTCATACTCACTTCCCAATTGGTCAATAACTCTATCAGCAGCCTTTATTATTCTTCTGGTATTTTTGATGTTTTGTCGGGCTTGTGGGGTCAATCTAATCATGCCTTGTCCCCTAACCTGGGAGGACTCTCCTTTCCCTTTCTGTTTATCGCCTTTGCCTCGTGATTTCACTATGATCTGCAAAGAGGACACATTCTATTCTTGTTAATATCCCAATAACATATGAAACAATGTAGAAAAGAAAAATTGCAGACAGTCATAATTGCTGACTGTGGACCGCAGAAAATGAAGTGAGGCCGCAAAGAAGCTACTGCAGACCGCACAAAATGCACCGTGGTCCGCACTGAGGTGGGGATCAGACTACCCACTCTCCGATTCTAGGCACCGCGGATCGCACAAAATGTATTGCAGTTCGTATTGAGGCACTGCGGACCGCACAAAATCCATCACGGTCGCAGTCCTCAATTGTCAGCTTTCAGAAACTTCATCACTACGGTCCGCAAAAAATAGCATTGCGGATCACACAGAAGCACCGCGGACCGCACAAAATCCATCACGGTCCATGGTAAACACCCAACAGCAATACCAACTTAGGGTTCAATTTTTTCTTAATTTTAGGTCTAATTTTCACCTCTTATTTTTCACCTAGGTGTTGAATCAGTATTTTTACCCAATTAACCCTAATCTAAACAACTAATGAAACCCTAAGCTAAAAATTAAAGAAAAATGGGAGAAGAACTGAAGAACTAATCAATTTAAAAGAAAATAAACACATTTAAAAGCTAAGTAAGGATTAAAAATACCAGAAGTGAGATATAATGTAGCTTAATGAGATTCAGCAGTTGAATTCGTGTAGTTAGATGAGATGAACAGTGATTTTTTTAGCTTTTGAATGCAAAGGGTCGAAAAGTTTGAAATGAGGGTCTCAGGTCCTATTTATAGAAAAAGGATCTGGGGCCTAACTCACCTACCCACCGTGGTCCGCGGTACTCAGAAATAAGTGGCACTGGGGAGATGACCACTGCGGACCGCAAGAAATGCAATGCGGCCGCAGTGGTCCACCGCAGACCGCACAAAATGCATTGTGGCCGCACCGACCCCGCAGGGGCATTTTTGTCCAGGTTTTCCAACTTAGTATAAATAGAACATTTTTCCATTTTTAGGGTATCAACTATTTTCTGAACAGAACTGTGCTCGTGAGAAGACCATTTGTAGCCATTTTGGGCATTTTTACTTAGTTTTTATCATTGAATCTTTGTATTTACTTTAGCTTTTAATTAATATATCTTGTTCTTCAACTATTTCTCTATTTCCTTCTTCAAGCATGAGTAGCTAAACCCATTAGCTAGGGTTGTGGCTCAACTCTAGTGTGGGTAATTGATGGGTGATGCTAGCTAGGGTTAGATTGACTATGGGTGTTTGCTATTTGGGATAATTTTATGGTTTAATCTATGAATTGGTGGTTGCAAACACTGGTTTGTGCTAAGTTGACTTGGCTCTTCTTCAGAAAGAGAGCCCAAGTCTCCAAAATTGACCCAACAAGGAATAGGGATGGATTCAAGAGAATTGATAGTCTCAATTAAAGGGTTAAACCTCGAGAGAGTAATTACCCAACTTGAACCCTAGTTGCTTGAGCTAATTTGCCTACCCACTTGGTCTCGAGAGAGTCAACTGGGTAAAATCACTCTCCCTACCGAGAGGTGTGAAAGTGGGTAAAATTGTGCAACGGTTATAGAATATTTCCCTAATCATGTCAATTGAACCTTAGAAGCATTTACCCGTCAATTAGCCACCTAGGTGAAAGTCACTACCATACAACTCTAGCAATTTTCTCATTAGCATAATTTAGTTCTAATTTAGCTGATAATATTAGTTTGTTAAAGAAAAAAATCAAAAGATGTTTGGAAGTGACATTTGGAACAATTACACGATTCTAGTCTAGATAGATACTCAACTCCCTTCCTAACTCCCTGAGGAAGTCGATCCCGGCCCTCATATCGGGTAAAAGCTATTGCTACCCTCTCTTCCTACTTTGTGGTAGTGCGGTTGGTAGTGATCAACTTTTTGGCGCTATTGCTAGGGAGCTAACGGTTTTGGCTATCTATTTAGTTAGTTTTGTGTATTATTCTTCTTTCCTTTTTTGTTACTTACTTGTTTGTGCCATTACTCAGGTACCAACATGGCTTTAAACAAAGCTAATGACCCTCTTGGAAACGTGATAGCGGGGGAGGAGGTAGATGATATTGAGCAAGATGAGGTGCCTTTTGCACCTCAAGGTCAACGGAGAGGCCGGAATGCCAATGCTAATCCAAATGACAATATTCTAGACACTTCCCCGGTTCCTCCAAGAGTGGCTCCCAGATTATTACCGAACCTGAGCTATGCAAGTGCTATTGTCCCACCCCGAATCCGGGCGGGAAACTTTCATATAACCAATGTGATGTTGACCTTACTGAGCGGCGTGGGTACTTCACGGGCGCTACAAATCAAAATGCCTACAAACATCTCAAGGGGTTCGTAGATACATGCTGGGGGAGCAAACAGACGATTGTGTCTGAGGATGCATTGAGATTGAGACTTTTCCCGTTCTCACTTTGGGGTAAGGCATTAGACTGGCTCGAGAGACTTCCCAAACATTCCATCACAACTTGGGATGAGTTGGCAGATAAGTTTATTGTCAAATTCTTCTCTCCTAGTCATATGGCGACACTTCGAGATGAAATATTAGCCTTCAAGCAAGAGCCAACGGAACCTTTGCATGAGATTTGGGAGCGGTATAGGACGATGGTGAAGGAATGCCCAAATAATGATATGACCGAAGCCATGATCCAACAAACCTTCTACCGAGGCATAAATACTACAAATTAATGCATTGTGAACCAATTGGCCAAGGGCAATTTTATGAATCTTTCTTATGATGAGGCATGTGATGTACTTGATGAAATGGCGGACACTTCTTCAGCATGACAGAGTAGAGCAAATGTGCCTCAAGGTGACCCTACGGTTATTCATTTGCACAAGGAATTACATGATCACGGGCTAGTGATAGTTGAGCTTACTACTACGATGAACCAATTAGCTAAGGCACAGTTGCAACAAGTTCAGAATCCTCGCCAAGTGAATGCCATGGAGGGTGTTAATATGCTTGTTAATAAGAGAAGGCAAAGGAGGCAACAAAATCAAGGAAATTCTGAGCAATTTGTTGATGAATATGATGGGTGTCAAAATGATGGTTATGATGACCAAAGTGAAGAGGTACAATATGTCAACAACTATCAATGCAATAGAGGCAACTCTTCAAACCAACAATGGCGACCCCAAGGAAATTAAAGCAACCAACAACAAAGTGGTGGCAATTGGAACAACAACAACCAAAACAATAATTGGGGTAATCAAAACGGCAACCAAGGCAATTGGAATGAAAATAACAACAATTGGGGCAACAACAACAATCAAGGTGGGTGGAACAACAATGGAAACCAAGGCAACCGAGGGCAAGGCTTTTAAAGGACCCCAATGTACCAACAATCGAACAATCCACCCCCTTTCCCTTCTCAAGGCCCTAGTTCTTCTGGTAATGATATGAGCAGAATTGAGATGATGTTCGACCAGATGATGAAGAGGAATGCGGATTCGTATGCACAGTTAGCTTCTCACAACACCTCTATCCGAAACTTGGAGGTGCAATTAGGCCAGATCTCTCATTCATTGAATACTCGCCCGAAGGGTGCTCTACCAAGTGATACGGTAGTGAACCCAAAGGGTGGGAACAATCATGTTATGGAGGTCACAACAAGAAGTGGGAGAGGCAGTGATGTGAATGCCTCTAAGCAAAAACAAGTCGTGGATGATGATGTTGAGTTGCACAATGATGAAGTCCCATGCTATTAAATTTTGATGTCAATGCGGATGCAAGTAGAGTAGAGTGCGTGAATGCATTACATGGGATGGGCTCTTATTCTTATGAGCCTAGGAAATTGTCTTTGGATCTTGAAAACCAGAAAACTCCACCAACAAAGCCATCAATTGAGGAGCCACCGGTGTTGGAGTTGAAACCACTTCTTCCACACCTCGGGCATGAATTCTTGGGCACAAATTCTACTTTACCGGTTATTCTTTCTTCTTGCCTTACTAACATGCAGGTTGAGGCCACTTTGGCGATTCTTCAAAAGCGGAAAAGGGCAATTGGATGGACTCTAGATGACATTCGGGGAATAAGCCCTGCATTTTGCATGCACAAAATTATCTTGGAGGATGATGCAAAGCCTTCCTTGGAGCATCAAAGAAGATTGAATGAGGCTATGCAAGAAGTGGTGAAGAAAGAGGTGATCAAATGGTTGGATGCCAGGGTTGTGTACCCCATTTCTGATAGCTCATGGACTTCTCTGGTGAAATGTGTACCGAAGAAGGGTATGACTGTGGTGACCAATGACAACAATGAACTTATTCCTACTCGGACAGTCACAGGTTGGAGGGTTGCATGGACTACCGGAAGCTAAACAAGGTGACCCGAAAGGACTATTTCACATTGTCATTCCTTGACCAAATGCTTGATCGTCTTGCGGGGTGTGTTTTTATTGCTTTTTGGATGGATACTCGGGGTATAATCAAATCTTGATTGCTCCGGAAGATCAGGAAAAGACCACATTCACTTGTCCGTATGGCACATTTGCTTTCTCTAGGATGTCGTTCGGGTTGTGTAATGCTCCAGTGACTTTCCAATGATGCATGATGGCTATTTTCACTGACATGGTGAAAGATATTTTGGAGGTCTTTATGGATTATTTCAGCGTGGTTGGAGATTCATTTGAAGAATGTTTGAGAAATTTGGATAGAGTATTGGCCCGATGTGAAGATACAAATCTCGTACTCAATTGGGAAAAATACCACTTTATGGTGGAGGAAGGCATAGTGTTGGGTCACAAGATTTCAAAGCGTGGGATTGAAGTTGACAAAGCCAAGATAGAGGTGATTTTGAGGCTTCCTCTCCCCATTTCCGTCAAAGGGGTGAGGAATTTTCTTGGGCACGCGGGGTTCTACCGGAGATTCATCAAAGACTTTTCGAAGGTAGTGAACCCCTTGTGCAAGTTGTTGGAGAAAGATGCTAAGTTCGTATTTGATGACAAGTGTATGCAAGCCTTTGAACTTCTCAAGCATAAGTTGACTACCACTCATATCATTACCGCACCTATTGGAGCTTGCCCTTTGAGCTCATGTGTGATGCTAGCGATATTGCGGTTGGGGCAGTTTTGGGTCAACGAGTGAACAAAATGTTTTATCCGGTATACTATGCGAGCAAGATAATGAATAATGCTCAAGTGAACTACACGGTGACCGAGAAGGAACTTTTGGCTATAGTGTTTGCAATGGAAAAATTTTGATCGTATTTATGGGGGCCAAAGTTATAGTGCACACCGATCATGCCGCCCTTAGGTATTTGATGACAAAGAAAAACTCCAAGGCATGATTGATGAGATGGGTGTTACTACTTCAAGAGTTTGATCTAGAAATTATGGACCAAAAAGGTAGTGAGAATCAAGTGGCGGACCACTTGTCCTGTTTGGAGGAGGAGGGGAGGCCTTGTGATGACCTTGAGATCAATGATTCATTTCCCGACGAACAACTCCTTGCGGTGTCAATGAATGATATGCCATGGTTTGCCGACGTTGCCAATTACCTTGTGACTGGAGTAATCTCATGTAAGCTCTCTTCTAACCAAAGAAAGAAGCTCAAGCGGGATAGTTTGGATTTCTATTGGGATGGGCCATACTTGTTCAAGATTTGCACGAATGGTGTGATTCGTAGATGTGTCCCGGAGGAAGAACAATTGAGTATCTTAGAGGCTTGCCATTCTTCACCCTATGGTGGTCATCATGGTGGGGTGATGACCGCCTCGAAAGTTCTTAGTTGTGGTTTCTATTGGCCCACCTTGTTCAAAGATGCGGGTGATTTTGCAAAGAGGTGTGACGATTGCCAAAGAGCGGGCAGAATTTCAAAAAGGGATGAGATGCCTCTTAATATCATTCTTAAAGTGGATATCTTTGATGTTTGGGGCATCGATTTCATGGGTCCATTTGTTAGCTCTTGTGGGAATACTTACATTCTCGTGGCAGTTGACTATGTCTCAAAATGGGTTGAAGTCGTGGCTTTGCCTAACAATGAAGCCCGGAGTGTTGTTGCATTTCTTAAAAAGAGCATCTTCACAAAGTTTGGCACTCCTCGTGCGATTATTAGTGATGGGGGATCTCACTTTTGCAATAAAGCTTTCGACACATTGCTTTTCAAGTACAATGTCAATCATAAAGTTTCGACCCCTTATCATCCTCAATCTAGTGGCCAAGTGGAAGTCTCCAACAGAGAAATCAAAAGTATCTTGTCAAAGACGGTCAATGCAAATAGGACCGATTGGTCGAAGAAGTTGGATGACGCTTTATGGGCTTATCGAACGGCTTACAAAACCCCGATTGATATGTCTCCATATCGTTTGGTGTTTGGGAAAGTATGCCATCTTCCGGTTGAGTTAGAGCACAAGGCCATGTGGGCTTTGAGGAAGTTGAACCTTGAATGGGATGTTGCAGCTAATCTTCGTGTTGAACAACTCAATGAACTCGATGAATTTAGATTCCATGTCTACTCCAGTTCGTCCTTGTATAAGGACAAGATGAAGTACCTTCATGACAAATATGCTCGTGGAAAGGAGTTCAACGTAGGTGATTTGGTTCTCTTGTTCAACTCCCGGTTACGTCTGTTTCCGGGAAAGCTCAAATCCAAATGGAGTGGACCGTTTGAAGTTGTGTTTGTGACCCCTTTTGGTGCTCTTGATTTGAAAAACAAAAATGGTGAAGTCTTCAGACTTAATGGCATCGGGTCAAGCATTATCTTGAAAAGTTTGATGACAGCCACATGGTGGCGCTCCTTCATCTCAAGTGATGTGGTGGTAACATGCGTCGTGTCGCGATGTTAAATCAGGCACTTCTTGGGAGGCAACCCGTGTCTTTTTTTTCTTGTTTTCTTTGATTTTCTTTGAAGTGTAGGATTGATTTTTGTGCTAATTAATTGTGAGATGTTGCAGGGCTATGTTGATGCAGTGTAAAACATGATGGAAAAGTTGAGCAAATCTCTGAAGCTGCCAGTGCGGACGTACTACACTTTGTACGGTCTGCACTGGTGTGATCAATGTGAGGACTCTCTGAAGTTTGCCACCGCGGCCG
This sequence comes from Nicotiana sylvestris, assembly GCF_000393655.2. Taxonomy (NCBI): domain Eukaryota; kingdom Viridiplantae; phylum Streptophyta; class Magnoliopsida; order Solanales; family Solanaceae; genus Nicotiana; species Nicotiana sylvestris. The sequence continues at coordinate 5,745,432 of NC_091066.1, forward strand.
TGTTGCATTTTGTGCGCATCGCGGTAGACCTCTGCGGCCGCGGTCTGTTTTGTGCGGACTGTAGAGTTTGCCTTCTCAAACTTCTTCTAAACATACCCAGCGTGGACCGCGGTCCATTTTTTCCGGCCGCACTGGTAGGTGAGTATGGGTCCCAGTGGTTGTTCTATAAATAGACCTCAGGGACCCCTGATTACCCTTTTTCGTAAATTTTACACTCAGAAGAGACTAATCATTATTCATCCTTCTTCCTTGCTCGTAATTACTCATTTGCTTTGTGTTGATTCTTTCCTGCTCAATATCTGGTAACATTTCACCCAACTCTTCTTGGTTTAATTGTTTAATTTCATTTTAGTTTCATTTCTATTAGCTGGTAGTTTTTCTCCTCCCGTATTTCTCTAGTTTTTAGGTTAGTTAGTTTAAATGTTAATTTATGAGTGCTTGATGAGTATAATGAATTGGGTAATTGAGTAGGGACTTTAATTAGGTGAAATTTTGAATGAATAGATCAATAATTAGGAACCCTAACTCAGTGCCATATCTGGGCACCCTTCGCGGACCGCGGTCAATTTTGTGCGGTTCACGGTGCCTTAGTGTGGTCCGCAGTACCACTTTGCGCGAACTGCGGTGATGAACTTATGCAAGGTGACCTTCAGCCTGTGCGGCCGTAATGCATTTTTTACGGTCCGCACTGGCCCACCGCAGCCGCGGTACCATTTTGTGCAGTCCGCGGTGGTCAGATTCAGAAGGTGGGTATTCTGCACCCCACCATTGTGCGGACCGCGGTGGTTTTTGTGCAGTCCGTAGAGGTCCCAGTGCGGCCACACTCCTTTTTGTGTGGTCTGCACTGCAACTGTCTGTTTCTGTTCTGTAATTCTTATTGCACTAATGTCTCACTGTCTCTGCTGATACTAACAATGTTAGATGTTTGTTCTTGTAGACAATGGTTAAACAACGAGGCAAAATCTCAAAACAACCCGGCCGAGGTGATTCTTCCCAGGGAAGCAAGGGCAAGAATATGATCTGACGCACTCCCCAAGTGAGAGAAAGTATTAAAAAGATGCGGAAAGCAATTAAAGCTGCTGATAGAGATTGTGACCAGTCGGGGAGTGAGTACATGCCTTCCCAGGATATGTCCTCTGATTCTATGCCCCAATATGTCCATGACTGGCCCGAAAGAAGGAGATTGACTGATGATACTCCTCCACCCACACCCACTGCCCAAGCAGCAGATCATGTCTCCACTGAGTCGTCTGAGGGCTCAGCAGCCAGCAGTGGCGAGTACTCCACCTCCCCTACAGCTTCATTATCCGGGGAGGGTACAGGCAGAGGTGATGAGGGAGATGAGGAGGTACCTGAGGGTGGTGAGCCTCAGGTTGGGGGAATTGCCCATACTAGGAAACCCGAAGTCTGGGAGGATAGGTTTGTAAGCCAAGTAGTATACCACAAATTCAAGGAGTGGTGGCCGATGAAAAAATTGATACCGGAGCGGAGTTTCGGGGATAGAGATCTTCTACCCCTAAACCTCGATGTGCATAGACAGTTTAGAACAAGAGTGGGGTGGGATCACTTTATAGATGACTGCGGGGAGGCAAATGAACACTTGGTCAAGGAGTTTTACTGTAATGTGGCCCACATCGTCAAGGGCTCCAAAGTGGATAAGGTTCGAAACAAAAAGGTGTTGTTCAACGGGAAGTCTCTGAATGAATATTTGGGCTTCAATAAGGAAGATAAATCTCTTTATATGGCAAAGCTGGAGATAGGCGAGGAGGTCCGTACATGGTTAGCTCAGTACTTGGCAATCTCAGGTACCGTTCCGGAGTAGTTGACTGTTGTGGTCAAAATATTATGGAGGACCCTAAACTTTGAGGCGAGGGGCTGGGAGACATTTGTGTGCAGCCGGCTAGACCCTACTACCCATGACCAGACACTACCTCTCCACCGGGATGTCCTAGTTGCTTCCATCATGGCAGGGTATCCCATCAATGTGGGGAATGTGATGTCCCGCATTATCTCTATAGTGGGTGTCGAGAATGATCGGAACTATCCTTTCCCCAACACCCTCACTATGTACTTCCGGGACCTAGAAGTGGACAAGAAGCCATATGACATCAAGATCAAGGCGACAGCCCCATTCTCCTGGTACAGCTTGAAGGGGAATGACAACCCCAAGGATAAGAACTACAAAGCCCCTGCTTCTACCTCAACTGGCCAATCTGAAGAGCCAGTTGTGGTAGAGACCCCAGCTAGCCTGCTTCCACTCATACTGAAATGCCTCCCGGACCCTCCACTTCAGATATTCCTCCAGGCCTTTCCACATCAGCGGGACCAGAAATTCCATCTACTCGGGCACATCCTATCACTGCCCACCAGCTGAGCTAGATGCTTCAAAGCTTAAACAACTGGATGTATATTGCATCATCTAAGTTATCTACCTTGACCTCCACTATTGCAGCTCAGTCGTCCCCTCAACCAGCACAGGTCCCACAGTCTATAGAGGATGCCTTGAAGAAGATAATTGAAAATCAGGAGAAGATCCTCAGTACCCAGGCTGATTTTGCAAAGGCAGTGGATTCACATGGCAAGGCTCTGAAGGAGCTTAACAAGGAGCACAAGAAGTTGTGCAAGATACGGGCTTCCAAAGAGTCCGTGAAAGAGCTGAGGGCAGATGTTGATAGACTGAAGGCAGACCAGCTGCCTTTAGACTTATTGTTTGAGGACCCAGCTCCAGCAGCAGAGCCACAGCAGGAGCAGGAGCAGCAACCTCCGAAGAGGAGGAGGATGATCCCGAGCGCAGATGATGTCGTTATCCAGTTGGAGGACCTACCGGAGGCTTCCTCCAGTCAGCCATATGATGCATCTGATACACAGCCTGTCTAGGTCCAGGTCCCATCAACTGAGCATCAGGATACAAGGAACCAGTCTGAGGTTTCCGAGCATACAGAGGGCCCAGGGACTGCCCATGATCCGATGTAGACGGACACGGCTTAGGGAGTCTTCATATCCTTCCTCTATTTTATTTTTGGTGCTTATTTGATTTAGTTGGCATTGGGGACAATGCCAACTTTTATTTGAGGGGGTGCGCCCTTTATCTTTGGAAGACTGTACATATATACTGATTTAGTTTATGCCTTTTTTTGATTTTCATTTGGGTCTGTATATAACTTTACATTTAGTTACTTTTATTGCATTTTTTACCTTTCATTTGGTCTGTATATAAAATTACATCATTGTATATATTCATTCCCTGTTGTATATTCAAATCCCCTATTGTATATATTTTTTCTATTTTCGTAAAAATTTTCGTTTTTAGCTTCTTAATTATATTCGTAGCTTTTTATTTCGTTGTTGATGCTTTCAATAAGCCTTTGGTTTTCTTAATGCCACGGTTCTTTCCAAAGGTGGAGTATTGTGTGAACCGGGTGGCTCTTCCCGATGATAGATGGCGCGGCAACCTTCTTAAGGGTTTGAGTCCGTTTTTGTTTTTGTTTTTAGTAGTTTATAGTTAAGGGTACCTCAAGCAAAGCTTCACTTGGTCCTAGCACATTTGCCTTTGATCTCATGGTCAAAGACAAAATGTTGTGTTTAGGATGGTGAAAGTCGTGACCTTGAGACTCTTGTGTTAACCAACAATCATCAAATGGTCTTTCGGCACCATTGTGTGTTCAAATCGTATCTAAGGTTGTTGTGGGCCCCTGACTATATGTCTTTAACAATCCTTTAGCTCGTGTGGTGAGAAATCGAATTGCGAGTCCAAGTCCTAAGTTATTGATCTAGAACTTGCCCTAAATGTTTGTTGAGGCAAAATCTTAGGTGAAATTTGACTTAAGAAGTGATTATAGGCTCTCTTTGATCCAAATGATAGTTGAACAATTCCATAGTCTACCAATGATATGATCCCTAGTAAATCCTTTTGAGCCTTATACCTTTTTCTTTCAGAAACCATGATACAAGCCTATACCCGTTCTAAAAGATACCCTCTCTTGGCACTCGTTCTTTCCTTGAGCACATGGCAAAAGTATAAGTTGGGGGAGAGACGAGGAAGGGAACAAAGTGGTAAAAGGTACAAAAGCGAAGAAAAGGAAAGGCAATGAAGAAAGAAAAGAAAAAGACAAAAAGAAAGCCCAGTGTGAAAAAGAATAAAAAAGGATTCAAGAAAAGCAAAAGAGAAAAAGGTGTGGAAAATTGAAAAAGGAGAAATATTTTGAATTGCTTGAGAAAGAGTGACAGTGTGTATCTCTAACCCCTTAGAAAGAAGTAAGATGACTCAAAGAGTCAAGAGAATTGTGTCAAATGAATCAAAAGAAGTGTTGGAGGGAAGATGGAACCCACTTAGATCTAAACATGTCCCACCCTGAATCAAAAGCCTTCACAATGACTCCACAAAAGCCCTATATGATCTTGAGTTGAATGAAGCTTGCATTAGTGGATACTTACATGAGGGGAAAACATATGGTACTTAGAGCAGGACTTGTGACCTTTCCTTGAGAGAGATGAGTGAATTCCCATTGACCTCAGTTTGTGTGCTAATACTCTAAAAAGGTGAGGTTTGCTTAGGGTGAGTTGAGGATATGTGAGTTTGGGTTCCACAATGACCGAAGTAATTGAGAGAGTTCTTTGATGTAATGAGTCAACTCTTGATGCTCTTGTGTCACACTTGATCCATGGTTTATCAAAGGTTAAATGTTGTTAATGATTCATTTGCATTGAGGGCAATTGTTAGTCCCAATTGATGCTTGTTGAGGTTACTTTAGGATAGCTGAAAATACTTGGATTTTCCCTTAAGGGGTGGGTCTTATTTTGTTTGCTCGAGGACAAGCAAAAGCTTATGTTTGGGGGAGTTGATAACTAGGAATTTTGACGTGTTTTATGCTCCTTCCAGCTTACGCTTTGATTATAAATTCTTACAAAATAGTCCCAGAAGGCTCATAAATTGTGCTTGATTGCAGGTTTAATCGACAAAGTGACGAAATGTCAAAGATCGGCTCAAAATGAGTGAAACCTGCTCAAGTACCAAAAACAAGGCAAACTCAGGACAAAAAGGCTTAGTGCGGCCGCACTACACTTTGTGCGGTCCACACTAGGGGATTCAGAGAGCTGGCAAATTGAGCTTCAAGGCAGTGCGACCGCATTCGATCTTGCACGGTCCGCACTGAAGGCTCTGCGACCGCGGTCCATTCTGCGCGGCTCGCGGAGGAGAAGATCATAGAGATGTCCAGTGCCAACTTCAAACCCATGCGGTCCGCGGTCATATTTGTGTGGACTGCGCTAGTTGCCTCCGTGGCCGCGGTCCATTCTGCGCGGTTCCCGGTGCCTGAGATCTGAGAACCAAGACTTCAAGTCCAAGAGCCTAGTGTGGTCGCGGTCCATTTTGTGCGGTCCGTACTGACCCCGCAAGGGAATTTTTGTCCAGTTTTTCCAGCTTAGTATAAATAGAATATTTTTCCATTTTTAGGGTATCAACTATTTTCTGAACAGAGTTGCGCTCGTGAGAAGACCATCTGTAGCCATTTTGGGCATTTTTACTTAATTTTTATCATTGAATCTTTGTATTTACTTTAGCTTTTAATTAATATGTCTTGTTCTTCAACTATTTCTCTATTTCCTTCTTCAAGCATGAGTAGTTAAACCTATTCGCTAGGGTTGTGACTCAACTCTAGTGTGGGTAATTGATGGGTGATGCCAGCTAGGGTTAGATTGACTATGGGTGTTTGCTATTTGGGACAATTCTTTGGTTTAATCTATGAATTGATGGTTGCAAACACTGGTTTGTGCTAAGTTGACTTGGCTCTTCTTCAGAAAGAGAGCCTAAGTCTCCAAAATTGACCCAACAAGGAATTAGGATGGATTCAAGAGAATTGATAGTCCCAATTAAAGGGTTAAACCTCGAGAGAGTAATTACCTGACTTGAACCCTAGTTGCTTGAGCTAATTTGCCTACCCACGGGGTCTCGAGTTAGTCAATTGGGTAAAATCACTCTCTCTACCGAGAGGTGTGATAGTGGGTAAAATTGTGCAACGGTTATAGAATATTTTCCCAATCATGTCAATTGAACCTTAGAAGCATTTACCCGTCAATTAGCCACCTAGGCGAAAGTCACTACCCTAGTGTCATTCTACCCACTAGATACAACTCTAACAATTTTCTCATTAGCATAATTTAATTCTAATTAGTAGCCGATAATATTAGTTTGTTAAAGAAAAAAATCAAAAGATGTTTGGAAGTGACATTTGGAACAATTACACGATTCTAGTCTAGATAGATACTCAATTCCCTTCCTAGCTCCCTGAGGAATTCGATCCCGACCCTCATATCGGGTAAAAGCTATTGCGACCCTCTCTTCCTACTTTGTAGTAGTGCAGAGTTGGCAGTGATCATGCGGCCGTAGTGCAAACTTCAGAGAGTGTGCATTTTTCCAACTTAGTCATGCACTGCGTCAAAACAATCCTACAACAACTCACAACCAGTTAGCCCAAGAGCAAATCATATACTACAAAGAAAATCAAAGAAAAATAAAAAGAAAGACACATGGGTTGCCTCCCAAGAAGTGCCTGATTTAACGTCGTGGCACGATGCAAGTTACCATCAAATCACTTTAGATGGAGTAGTGTCATTACGTGGATGTCATCAATCTTGCCCAGGTAGTACTTGACCCTGTGCCCATTAACTCTGAAAACCTTCCCATTTTTGTTCTTCAAGTCAAGTGCACCAAATAGAGTCACAAATACCATTTCAAAAGGTCCACTCCATTTCGACTTAAGCTTCCCCAGAAACAGACGTAACCGAGAGTTGAACAAAAGAACCAAATCACCCACTTTGAACTCCTTGCCACGAGCATATTTATCATGAAGGTACTTCATTTTGTCCTTGTACAAGGACGAACTGGAGTAGGCATGGAATCGAAATTCATCAAGTTCATTAAGCTGCTCCACACGAAGATTTGTTGCCACAGCCTATTCAAGATTTAGCTTCCTCAAAGCCTACATGGCCTTGTGCTCTAACTCAACCGGTATATGGAAAGCTTTCCCAAACACCAACCGATACGGAGACATACCAATCGGAGTCTTGTAAGCAGTCCTATAAGCCCATAGAGCATCATCCAACTTCTTTGACCAATCGGTCCTATTTGCATTGACCGTTTTTGACAATATACTTTTGATTTCCCTGTTTGATACTTCAACTTGGCCACTCACCTGAGGATGATAAGGAGTAGAAACTTTGTAATTGACACCATACTTTGCAAGCAAAGTGTCAAAAGCTCTATTACAGAAATGAGACCCCCCATCACTTATGATTGCACGAGGAGTGCCAAACCTTGTAAAAATGCTCTTCTTGAGAAACGCAACAACACTTCGGACCTCATTGTTGGGTAAAGCCATGGCTTCAACCCACTTTGAAACATAGTCAACCGCCACAAGAATGTATGTGTTCCCACACGAGCTAACAAACGGCCCATAAAATCAATGCCCCATACATCAAAAATATCAACTTCAAGAATGGTATTGAGAGGCATCTCATCTTTCTTCGAAATTCCACCCGCTCTTTGACATTCATCACACCTCTTCACAAGTTCACTTGCATATTTGTACAAAGTTGGTCAATAAAACCCGCAACTAAGAACTTTTGAAGTCGTCCTCGCCCCGCCATGATGGCCACCATAGGGAGAGGAATGATAAGCCTCTAAGATACTCAATTGCTCCTCATCCAGGACATACACCATCCGTGTAAATCTTGAACAAGTACGGCTCATCCCAACAGAAGTCCAAATTGTTCCGTTTAAGCTTCTTCCTTTGGTTAGAAGAGAGCTCACATGGGATTATACCAGTCACAAGAAAATTAGCAACGTCCTCAAACCATGGCATACCATTCACCGATACCGAAAGGAGTTGTTCGTCGAGAAATGAATCATTGATCTCTAGTCCATCAAGAGTCCTCCCCTCCTCCTCCAAGCGGGACAAGTGATCAGCCACTTGGTTTTCACTACCCTTCCGGTCCACAATCTCCAAATCAAATTCTTGAAGTAACAAGACCCATCGCATCAGTCTAGCTTTGGAATCCTTCTTCGTCATCAAGTACCGGAGTGCGGCATGATCGATATGAACTATGACCTTGGCACCCATGAGATATGGCCGAAATTTCTCCATCGCGAACACAATAGCCAAAAGCTCTTTTTCAGTCACCGTGTAGTTCACTTGAGCATCATTCATTGTCTTGCTCGTATAGTACACCGGATGAAATATTTTGTTCACTCTTTGACCCAAAACTGCCCCAACCGCAACATCGCTCACATCACACATGAGCTCAAAAGGCAAGCTCCAATTGGGTGCGATAATAATAGGAGTGGTGGTCAACTTGTACTTGAGAAGTTCAAAGGCTTGCATACATCTCTCACTGAACACAAACTTGGCATCTTTTTCCAATAACTTACATAGGGGATTCACTACCTTCGAAAAGTCTTTGATAAATCTCCGGTAGAACCGCGCATGCCCAAGAAAACTTCTAACACCCTTGACAGAGGTAGGAGGAGGGAGCCCTGAAATCACATCAATTTTTGCTTTGTCCACTTTTATACCATGCTTTGAAATTTTATGCCCAATAACTATGCCCTCTTCCACCATGAAGTGGCATTTCTCCCAATTAAGAATAAGATTGGTTTATTCACAACGGGCCAACACCCTATCAAGATTTTTCAAACATTCATCAAACGAATCACCTACAACACTAAAGTCGTCCATGAACACCTCCAAAATATCTTCCACCATGTCGGTGAAAATGGCCATCATACACCGCTGGAATGTAGCCGGTGCATTGCACAACCCGAAAGGCATCCTAGAAAATGCAAAGGTGCCATATGGACAAGTGAATGTGGTATTCTCCTAATCTTTCAGAGCAATCAAGATTTGGTTGTATCCAAAATACCCATCCAAGAAACAGTAGAAGGCATGCCTAGCAAGTCGATCTAACATCTGATCAAGAAAAGACAATGGAAAGTGATCCTTGCGGGTCATTTTATTCAACTTGCGGTAGTCTATGTATACCCTCCACCTGGTGACGGTCCTGGTAGGAATCAACTCATTTTGCGAATTTGCAACCACGGTCATGCCACCCTTCTTCGGCACGCATTGTACCGGCGAAGTCCAGGAGCTATCAGAGATGGGGTACACAACCTCGGCATCCAACCACTTGATCACCTCCTTTTTCACAACTTCTTGCATTGCCTCATTCAACCTCCTTTGATGTTCCAAAGAGGGCTTTGCATCATCTTCCAGAATAATCTTGTGCATACAAAATGCGGGGCTTATCCCCCGAATATTAGCTAAGGTCCATCCAATTGTCTTCTTCCGCTTTTGAAGCACCGCCAATGTGGCATCAACCTGCATGTTAGTAAGACAAGAAAAAAGAATAACAGGCAAAGTTGAACTAGGGCCTAAGAACTTATACCTGAGGTGTGGAGGCAACGGTTTCAACTCCAACACCGGAGGTTCCTAGATTGAAGGTTTTCTTGGTGGAGCCTTCCTGTTTTCAAGATCCAAAGAGAGTTTCATAGGATCATAAGAGTAAGAGCCCATTCCATGTAAAGCATTCACGCACTCCACTCTGCCTTCATCCTCATTTACATCAAGATTCAACAATACTGCCTCTAAAGGATCCTCCACATTGATCATTGCACTGGTATCATCAACTATTATTGTCGTGACAAGGTCCACAAAAGAGCACACCTCAGAACTGTTAGGCTGCTTCATTGACTTGCACACATGAAAGACCACTTTTTCATCACCCACCCGGAAGGTGAGTTCCCCTACTTCCACATCAACTAAGGCCTTCCCAGTAGCAAGGAAAGGTCGTCCCAATATGATTGGAACTTCATAATCTACCTCACAATCCAAGTTCACAAAATCAGCTGGCAAGATAAATTTGTCCACCCGGACAAGAACATCATCAATAATACCCAATGGTCTCTTCATAGTTCTATCCGTCATTTGCAATTTCATGGAAGTCGGCCTCGGTTGCCCAATACCCAAAGTCTTGAAAACTGAGTAGGGAATCAAGTTGATACTTGCCCCCAAATCACATAGAGCTTTTGCAAAGTCCGCACTCCCAATGGTGCAAGGAATAGTGAAAACATCGGGATCTTCTAGCTTCGGGGTCATCGAATGTACTATTGCACTAACTTGGTGGGTCATCTTGATAGTTTCGCAAAACATAGATCTTTTCTTTGTCACCAAGTCGTTCATGAATTTAGCATAGCCCGAAATTTACTCTAGAGCCTCCACCAAAGGCACATTAATGGATAAGCTCTGCATCATGTCAATAAACTTTTTGAACTGATTCTTATTTTCTGCTTCGCGAGCCTTTGAGGATAAGGTGGAGGTGGCCTTGGCAAAGGAGCCTTGGCTTTAGGCACAATCATTTCCGGCATGTATATTACGTGTTCCCTAGACGGGTTCACGTCATTCTGAGTCTCCACCTCGGCATCTTGAATATCAATCCTCACTTCCTCATTCACGTTCTCATGAATCACATTTTCAACCACCAAAAGAATCTCATCTTCTTGCAACTTAACTTCATCACTCAAAATTTATTTTTATTTAGAGGCATTCACATCACCGCCTTGTCCACTTCTTGTAGTTACCGTCAAAACATGATTGTTCCCACCCTTCGGGTTAACTACCGTATCACTTGGTAGAGCCCTCTTACGGCGAGTATTCAAGAATTGTGAGATTTGGCCTAATTGAACCTCCAAGTTCCTGATTGAAGTATTGTAGGAAGCCAACTGAGCATCAGAGTCCGCATTCTTTTTCATCATCTGTTCAAACATCATTTCAATTCTCCCTATTTCATTGTTGGAAGAACTAGGACCTTGTGATGGAAATCGGGGTGGATTGTTCGGTTGTTGATATATTGGGGGCCTTTGAAAGCCTTGCCCCCGATTTCCCTGATTGTCATTGTTCCAACCTCCCTGATTGTTGTTACCACCCCAATTGTTGTTGTTGTCATTCCAATTACCCTGATTGTTTTGATTATTGTTGTCCCAATTGGAATTTTGGTTGTTGTTCCCCCAATTACTATTCCCTTGTTGTTGTTGATTGCCCCAATTGCCCTGGGGTCTCCATTGTTGTTGGTTGGAAGAATCGCCCCTTTGGCCCTGATAATTATTCACATATTGCACTTCTTCATTCTGCCCATCATAACCATCATCTTGGAATCCACTACAATCATTGTCAAATTGATCCGAACTCCCTTGGTTCTGTTGACCTCTTTGTCTTCTTTTGTTCACTAGCATATTGACACCATCCATAGCATTTACTTGGTGCGGATTTTGAACCTGTTGTAATTGTGCCTTTGCTAGTTGGTTCATTGTTGTTGCCAGCTCTGCTATAGCCTGCCCATGGTCATGTAGCTCTTTGGGCAAGTGAGTGACCGTGGGGTCACCCTGGGGCACATTGGCTCTACTTTGCCAAGTGGAGGACGTGTCAGCCATCTCATCAAGAATGTCACAAGCCTCATCATAAGACAGCTTCATGAAATTACCCCTAGCAAGTTGGTTCACTATACATTAATTTGTTGTGTTAATGCCCCAGTAGAAAGTCTGTTGGATCATTGCCTCAGTCATATCATTGTTGGGACATTCCTTTACCATGGTTCTACATCGCTCCCAAATCTCATGTAATGGTTCGGTGGACTCCAGCTTGAAAGCTAAGATCTCATCTCTCAATGCTGCCATGTGCCCCGGTAAGAAAAACTTTACAATGAACTTATCCGCCAATTCATCCCAAGTAGTGATGGAATGGTTGAGAAGTCTCTCAAGCTAATCCAATGCCTTCCCTCTAAGTGAGAAAGGGAATAGTCTCAACCGAAGTGCATCCTCCGACACATTAGTTTGTTTGCTCCCCCAAAAAGTATCCACAAAATCCTTGAGATGTTTGTAAGCATTCTGATTAGCAGCAGCTGTGAAATACCCACGCTGCTCCAGCAATGTCAACATCACATTTGTAATTTGAAAATTTCCCGCCCAGATCCGGGGTGGGACAACTGCACTAGCATATCCTTGGTTGGGAAGCACTCGAGGAGCCACTCTTGGAGGTTGCGAGGGAAGGTCTGGAATATTATCACTGGCCTGGCAGCCTCTCCTTTGTCCTTGAGGTACAATAGGAACCTCATCATCAATGTTGTCATCTACCTCCTCCCCCGGCGGATGATCTCCAATAGGTGCGTTGTTTGCTGCTATCTTTCTATCTGAAGTTGTGACACCCACAAATTAGTAAAACAGAAGGAAAGAAGAACAATACACAAAACTATTTAGATAGATAGCCAAAACCGTTAGCTCCCCGGCAACGGCGCCAAAAAGTGATCGGAGCCAACCCTGCACCACTACAAAGTAGCGAAAGTGGTCTAAGTAGCTTTTACCAGAATGGTCGGGATCGATTTCCACAGGGAGCTAGAAATGGGAATTGGGTTCCTATCTAAATTAGGGATGCATAATTTCTCTTAATTGCACTTCTAATCATAGTTGGTCTTTTGATTACTTCTAATATTATGCTAATAAGATTCTAAATTAAGCTAACAGTAAGATACTTGAAAGGTTGTTTAAATAGTTAAGAAGGCACTAGGGAAGTGACTTTCTCCTAAGTGGATACTTGACGGGTTCTCGAGTCTAAGGCAAGGTTGTCATGTTGGGATTACGATATAACCAATGCACTAAACTTCTCACTCTATACCTCTCGGTAGTTTGAGTGATTTTTCCCTAATTAACTTTCTCAAGACCAATTGGGTATGATAATTTGTGCAAGCAATTTAGGTTCAAGTCGGGTATTACTGTCTCTAGGTTTAACCCTTTAATTGGGGCTATCAATCTCTTGAATACACCCAAATTCCTTGTTGGACTAATTTTCCTAGACTCAAGTTCTCTTTCTCAAGAAGAACCCAAGTCAAATAGGCACAAATTAGTGTTTGCAACCACTAATTCAACATGGAAAACACAAATTAGTCCAAATATCAAACACCCATAGACATTCAAGCCTTAAAACTTAAGACCCATCAAATACCCACACTAGGTTGAGTCACAACCCTAGCTAATGGGTCTAGCTACTCACGATAATAGAAGAAAATATGGAAATAGATGAAGAAAAACCCATAAGATTTAATTGCAAGCTAATACTTGAAGACTCAATGATAAAAACTACTCTAAAATTACTCAAAATGGTTAAGAAACCTTGTTCACAAGCGCAGCTGAACGTTAGATTACAACCGATGACCGAAAAATGGAAAAAGAAACTATTTATACTTGGCCGAATTTTCTGGACAAAAATACCCCTGCGGGGATAGTGCGGTCCGCAAAAAATCGAGTGCGGCCGCAGTGAGGCTTCTTGGCTTTAAACTTTACTCTCTAAACTTGGCCACCACGGGCCGCAAAAAATGCACCGCGACCGCGGTGGCTTCTGTTGTGATCCGCACAAAAAGGACCATGGACCACATTGGCATTGATTGTCCAAAGTCCCAACTCTCTTAACTCCTTCTTTGAGTATTGCACAATATTGAGTGCGGCCGCAGTAAGGCCATTGCGTTCCGCACAAAATGCTTTGAGGCTGCAATGCTTGATTTTCCAAAATTTACACTCTCAGAATCTCTTCACTGCGGACCACACCAAATGGAATGCGGCCGCAGTGGACCTGTTGCACTGTGCTTGGACTTGTTCTTGGTACTTGTGCATGTTTCACTCCTTTTTTAGCTGGTTTTGACTAGTTGTCACCTTTTTTACCAAATCCTGCAAACAAGTACAACATGTAAGCCTTTGGAACTATTTTGTACACATTTTTAATCAAAACGCAAGTAAGAAGGAGTGTAAAATGAACCATAATCCCTAGTTATCACCTCCCTCAGCATAGCCGTCGCCCTCTCAGACTCCTTCTCAGATTGAAGGACGCATAGTGTCCTCCAACGCCACAACTCTCGTTGAAGCCGACACCCAAGCACTCTCGGCACTCTCCAACTTGGAGACCTTCCTCTCCAGCTCCGTTAATTTCCCCATCCACTCTACACTCAAAGCATCAACACTGATGGCATTTTGATCCAACTCGGACTGCAACGACAGCACCTTCGCCTGAAGATGCTCACACTTTGCGGTGACCCCTTTTCCCAACTCAAGTTCTTCGTTCTTTACACGAAGAGCTCCTAGAGCTCGATATTCCTGCGAATAGAATGCATCAGCTCCTAATCCCTCTTCTCCAGTTCCTCCTCGAGAGATTGACTACCGGCATTCTCCCTGAGCCGTTTGTGCATTTCATGGGACTTGTTGTGGTAGCGCTGATACTTCGCCAACATCATTAGAAAAAATTTGGCTCGAGTGTCGGCCCTGCGAGCACTTTCAATCTCCAGCATGTACGACTGAAAGCCCAAAAAGGAAGAAAAGAGTCGGTAAAGTCCAAGGTCACCAAAAACAAAAGGAACACGAAAGAAAGAAGAGGAGAAACTTACCATCAAGCCTATAGCGGCCACTTCATGCATCAAATCAATGTCAAGGACGTCCCAAAGAGCCTCACACTCTACGGCAGAGCACAAAAAGTCAAACTGCGGTACCAAGTCTTCTGTGTCCCACAAAAGGTTAATCTCCGACGGAATCTCAAGTATACGGGACGGACCTCCCGCTCTTACCACCGTGCGGGTAAGGCCCTTCTCGAACACTCTAACATCATTAGAATCAAGATCGGATTCTGACTCGTAGTCGTCTACCACGACACCCTTTCCCCTCTCTGCGGCTGACGACTCGATCCGGAAGACGAAGGCCCGCCCAAATTGGCAACAGCGGCCTAGGGACCCCGACTTCCCGTCACAGTAGCCTGTTGATAAATCACAGCAATTGAAGCCTCTACCGTCGGGTTGGTCTCGATCGCTGGGTTTACCTCTGCGGCAGAGTTAGCATCACCACCCATTCCAAACACTGTTAGGTGAAGGTTGCCCTCTGAATATACTGCGGCTGTAGAAGCCATTTCGGACTCCACTCGCCATCTCTTCGACGGACCCTCCCCTTCCTCAGCACGGGAAGACTCACCCGTTGAGTGGACAGTAGGAGCCAGAGTCTCATATTGGGGAACAGTTTCTATGCACACGGCTCCGGTCGTAGGTTCAACTTGAGTAGCCCTCGCTATAGGTCGGGCAGCAGACCTCGGTACAGGCCGAGCAGAAGACATCGGTTGACAGAATGCAAGCGAAGGAGCCCTCGTCCTTCGCACTCTCCCTGTTAACGGTAATGGTTGTGTAAGCAACGAGGTCAAATTGCAAGGCGAAAAATAGAGAAGTTGCGGCAAGTCGACTTACCAGTAAGAGGCTTACACCTGTATTTATCATAAAAGGACGCCTATTCGCAAACCCCCACCGTATGGGGAAGAATGGCATTCATCCATTCGCAGATATCGCCAACAGGCGTAAGAGGTATTCTCTCGGCTGCAAAAGTAAAAACGATTTAACAATACTACCCAAAGAAAAACGGTAGACCAACACTTCGACAGGAGATACAAAAACTTACGTGTGAAGTTTCACCTCTCAGGGAACCCTGCCAAGTTCGTGACAAGGTGCTCGGTCCGCACATAAAAGTAGCTTTCCCAGAAATGACGATTGGCTCTATCGTCCATCTTCACCACCAAACTTTTCGTTCCTCGATGGTGCATGTGGATCATCGTGCCTCGAATAAGTTGAGGGGCAAAAATGTTGAGCATATGCCCCCGAGTGATCTCCCGACCAGCAAGCTCCGCGAACTTGAGCAGTATGAGGAATAGCTTGTATACGTACGGCGAAAGTTGAGTCGGGCATACTTTGTTGAAACGGCAGAAAACTACCACCAAGGAAGGGAGAGGAAGCGTATACTCGACAATAAAAGGGTATGCGTAGAACGCACAATATCCTGGGCGGTCAAAATGTACAATATCATCTCCCACCGCCGGCAACATCTCAACATAGTGCGGAATCACCCATTTGGTCTTAAGCTCCGCAATCGCCGCTTCATCCATAATAGAGGGAACAGGCTCCGGTTCCTCTCCGACAGGGCTATTAAAATTGGTCCATGTCTTCTCCAGATGGGGTAATATTTCGGTCGTTGTTGGAACCCCCTCATCCTCTGCCACCTCCACTTCTCCGAGAGCAAGAGCATCGTTTTTCGGCACTGGAACTTCGGCAAGTCTGTCAGCGCGGGAAGAAGTACCAGCCATTTATCTCGATTGAACAGAGTGAATGAGCAGGGAGAAGTAAGAGGGAAGACGGTGACGTCAATTTCCGACTAACAGGAGAGTGAATTAAAAATCTGAAGTATCGGAGAAGGTAAAGACTCGCAAAACTCCTTTGATAGATCGAAGAGTGTGGCAATAGAATGGTGTTTTCCCCTATAGGAACATAAATGCCCCGAGCAGGAAACCAGAAAGTCGCCAATCAAAACTGATAGGACATAAGAAACAGTTCAATCCACAGGGAACGTGTGTCATAATGACAATGACTACAAACGACGATTTGAATCAGCACAACAGTTCAACACCGAATGGATGTGATGGTCCAAAGGTATCATTGAAGTGTCACGCCATCGCCTTGATTTAAAAACCTCGCTCAAGGAGTAAACACTCATATTTCTCCTAACTTTCGAATCGATAGAGTTCGCCCGTCGAACCCGCTAAGAGACGACTTCGACGGGTGACTAACTGTATGGGTCAAAATCTTACCGTAGTGGTAGACCAAGCTAGGATCCCGACCAGGTGGCGAAATAGCAAAGAACACCTCGGTCGACCTCGGGGTCAAATCATCGAAAGCATATGTCAAGTCAATATTGTGTTCGAGTGATGACGAAAGGGACAGCCGCAGGAAAGCATGTTGGTCAAAGACCATTGAATAGAAGTTCTAGGAACTATATATATGTGTGTGGGTAAGCACAAATAAAAGGGGGACTTTTCAAGAAAAGGAAGAAAAACAGACAGGGGAGGAAGAACAAGAAAATAAGAAGGGGAAAAAGAATCTCTCGCGGATGAACAGTTACTTCACTTTTTCCTCGTTACTCCTTCATTTACAATTCTCTTTGGCTTCAGATGTAAGCTCTTCTCTCGTGTTTGATGTAAGAACAGTTATTTCTCGTTGTATATGTTGGATCTAAAATTAATTGTGATTGGCTAAGATTTACCTTCTTTAGTATTGATAATTGAAGTTGGCAAAAGAGTCTTAAACTTTTTGTTCAAACAGCGACCCAAACAGCCGATACGTTTTTCAGCTCAAAGGAGCACGGCTATCTATTTGTTGGTAATGCCGGTTATTCACCTTTAGTTATAAGCAGAAGTAGAGGGCGTCGTTTGCCCCACTTGAAAAAAAGTATTAAAAAAATTGGATGAAGTAAAGCAAAAAAGTACATAAGAAGTTAGAAAGAAAAACATAGTTACAAGAATCGAAGGTTATGTCAAATTTAATGGGCCTAGAGGGCCGTGTTAGGGGGGCTTTAAGTGGGTTTAGTGGGTTGCCAACACAGGTCTGAGGGGCCTGCAAGTGTCCTCTAATGGGCCGGTAAGCTATTGTCTTACCAACTAGCTAATTAGACATGAGTTCAGAGGTGGATCCAAGATTTATACTCTATGGGTTCAATTTTTTAGATTTTTAGCATTAAACATATTATATTTTTTAAGTTATGGGTTCATATCTACTATTTATAACAATTTTAATAAATTTTTACATACAAATTTATACAAAGCATTGAAAGTACCGGGTTCAAATGAACCTTGTACTAATTAGTTGCATCCGCCCCTGCACGTGTCCCGCCTCAAGCGGATTCCTCCTTTTGCTCCTGAGCCTATGGGGTATTTGCAATTGTTTCCTTTCCAAGGATAGGTAGTTATGCGTTACTCACCGTCCACCACCACTGAAAACGTCACTTCTCCTCCAACTTACATGTGTTAAGCAATTGCACCAGCCCGTCTGACTTCCCCGTTCATCTTGAGCCAGGATCGAACTATTCGGGCCGATCCACTAGGACCGCCCACCCATGCATGAGCGCGCCTTCCCTTTAACGATCATGTATCGATTTAGTCTCGTCTCGGTCTCAAATTGGGTCAGGCCAGTTTCGGGCCAACCCGACCCATAAGACAGCCCTACTAACAGCAAGAGCAATACGAATAACACCATCACTCCTCACCGCTTATTGCTTTGGATCCTTGCGGCCACTAGCAATTGTTTGACATCAACTTTATTTCGGTAATAAACATAATACGAAGGAGAAATGAATCCTATCATCATACTAACATTTTTTTTGTTTGTCTTTATTTGGAGTCTGGTTCTGCTGGAGTATTCACTGGAAAATAAAAAATAAAAATAAAAATAAAAATTGGTTGATTACAAAATATCGTCAATCTTCTCTTACTTAATATTGTCAAGCAAACATTATCGCAAACGAGTTTCAAAAGAAATAATAGTAAACGTCACATTTACTTCAAAATCGAGCGTCAAATTTAAAACAAAAGTGAACTTCATAATGCCTTTACAACAACAAACCCAATGTAATTCCAAAAGTAAGGTCTGGAAAAGATAACATCTCCTACCTTGTGCAGGTAGAGAGGCTGTTTTCGACAGACCATGACAACTTTATAATGCCTTTCTTTCTTTGAAATCAAAAGATCATCTAACATCCAATTTGAGAGCTAATTTATTTGGTTATATTAAAGCTTGAAATTGACCACAAAATCTTCAGTTGCTGTTTCACATTATAATTTTCAATTACACAATCTTCAAGATGTGAACCTTACCATGTCAAAAACAAACTAACTGTCAAAGCCTAGCTACATTTACTAGTTTAATGTAGTAGCTCAACAAACAAATATATACACTTGAAACACTAAAGGCAGTCATTTATTAACATGTTTGTCTACAGAAGAGACTAATGAAGAGTAAGCTCTGCCTATGTCAAAATATTGTTACATCCTCCTTGCTAAGTACTACACTAAGTCCTAATTAAGTTAAGAATAAACACATCTTACAAATTTCTGCAGCCAACAGGTTGTTGGTTTCTGATAAGAATTACAGTGGTTGTGGTGGGGTTAATCTTCTGTTTTACTACATTTAAATAGAACTACTACCTCGAGTCTCTCACATACAATGGGCATAGTGAGTGCAAATAGTGAGAGAGGAGAGGCTTACTTGTTAACTAGAGCAAAATGTATATCACAATGCAGTACGTATATCTGGTGGTACGACTAATCTGGATTTCCTTCTTTTCTTACCTTCAGGCGTGCAACGAGTTCCATTAACCTTTCCCAGCTTCAGGGCAAATCCGCAAGCTGAATTGGGTTCTGAAGGTGAGGAACCAAAAGCAGCCTGAATTTCTTTACCTTTGTTTTTTTCCTTTCTAAAGCCCTGATTTGGTATTGGAGATTTTGCTCTCTTTTTTGATGATCGAATTTGAATTTTCTCCCTACCATTATCATTCTTAAGGAGTCGGACATAGAAGGGATTTGCAGCTGTGTAACAAGTGGACTCACGTATTCCACCTCTTTCCAAACCAACATCTCCGTTGTTTACCTATTGTTTTAACAAAGGGAAACAGAGAGGTGAGTACTGCTTTGCTCGTAGATAAAATTTCAACGGAAAAGAAAGAATCATAGTACTTCTATCTTCCAAGGTAGGTAACAATGTCACTAAAACTCATATAGATAGGGTTTTTACCAATTGCAGAAGCGCAGAAAATGTTCGAGCAATATCATGCTTCTCTTGACCCGTAACAACATCAGAAAAAGACTTGGTGCTTTGACCATTTTCTTCCAGGGATAACTTGCACAAAATCCTAGCCCCATATTCATGAATGTCAAAGGGGGGATGTGAGTCCTGTGGGTAAACACTAGCACGATAAAAAATCTAAACTTGACAGGTAACAAAAGGAAAAAAGAGAGGAGATATTAGGAATTGCAAACGAACTTGTTCCTCCAAGTTAAGCTCAATTCTCTGTTTCCACGTTGAAACCCGAGCAGCCAATTCACTCTGCTTTTCACTTTCAGCAAAGCTAGCAAGAAGAGAATCCTATAAATAGAAAAAAGGTCACCAAAACAATCGTGGAAGACTAACAAAATCTAAGCAACAGATAAGTTTGCCGAGAGTCCACGTTAGAGAAACCCCTTCTAATGCCATTTAGGAAAGAAAAAAAGGCCAGTGCCAGTTCATGAGCATGAATAAAACATCCCCGACATATACCAAAATCCATAACTGTATGAAGAATGAAGATTATGATTTATATTCTTACCAAGTGGGAGCGACAAAGATCTTCAAGGTTGGCATGAGCATTCGAATCTTCATGAGCTTCACTGTCAAAAAATGGACTACATTTATCATGCTGCAAAAACAAAATATATTAGCATTGTAACTCGCCCAAGCCAGATTGAACCAGCTTCAGAGAAACATAATCATTAATGTAAGGGAAAACATCCATATCTAGTTTACCAACCTTTTCACCAAATGGAGTTGCATCGCTGTTCATGTCTGCATTTTCTGGCATGTCAAAGCCAGAAGGCCCAAAATCGTGATCTGCACTATCATAGTAATCATTTTCATTTTTTTCCGTTGGACTATTCAAAACATCATAATCGTTGTTCTCCCCATGAAGAAGTGATTCCCGTAGCTGCAAACAGAAGCTTCACACAATGAAACAATTCAGACACACAAAAGAAGGTACAATAAACTATCAATAAATAAAACCTTCTCATATGGTGGAGGAGATTGCGAGTCGCCTTGTTTTTTCATGGCACAACATTTTCTTTCCCACAGGTCGTTGAGGTCTGCGCCAGTGGTACCATGTAATCTCGCAACTGGAAATTCTGTAGCCAAAGATGAACCTTTTTTGGATAACGCACCCTGCCTTCTATTAGATTTAACTGCTTGAAAGCATGAAATCTACATTAGATAATAAAAATGCTAGCATACAGAAGGAATAAAGAGAAGGAAGGTTAAGAAACCTTTTTTGTATGGTTTTACTTTCAAAGTGCCAGGTTCATGCGGGTTCAACGGATTCCATGGGTCTTCATCATCTGAGTCGTCTGAATCTCTAGGTTCCGAATATCCATCTTCAAATCGATGTGCATCATCAATGTTATCAGGCATATCAGATGCGAAGTGATCATTGTTAAAATTGCCTGGACCAAACTCATGAAACACTGGAGACTGATATAAATTAGCATCCTGATTCTTTTGAGCTGAAGACTTATTGCCAGTTCCCTCAAAACGTCTTGTGGGAGAGGAAAAGCTCTTGTGGCACTTGGAGTCCAAAGAACGGCCCTCTGCAATGCAGCTATTGTTCAGCCCCTTTCCAGCTATATTCTCATTATTCATAAACTCATCCACTGTTACGGCATCGCATGCGTCCAACAGAATAAAATCTCGGTAAAGATCACACGTGGCTAGCTGCAAGTATTAATAGAACTAATCAAAATAACTGCAAACATACTGAAATTGAACACAAAAAAAACATTAACATACCAGGTAAGACTCTAGTTCTCCAGCATCTCCAGTAACATCCAAGCAGTCAGCCTCGCGCACGACCAGATTTGCAGGGGCCTTCACAAACTGGGTAAATGAAGAATCCCTGCATGTCGAATTATCCAACATGTTCTTTGTTTCCACTGCAAAAAGAACAATATAAATCAGGTTATTTGAAGTCTAGGAAACTTACAAAATTAACAGACGCGTAAGGATGCTACCTGAGGTTTCCTCTGAAACCCAGTATGGATCATTCTCTTCATTATCGGCAGCAGGCAACCCGTTTTCATCTGCTTGGGCTGATACACTTGCTGGTAGATCTGGTTCACTGATTTGACAGGAAATGGAGAATCTCAGTATGTAACATTATTGGGTTATGATGATTAGCAATAGTAAGAACTGAATTAGTATTATTTGGTGCACTGCAATATTGATAGCAATGAAAAATGTATCAACAGCCAGTTAATATGAATTACTTACTTCCATTCGTCAGAACAAGCAAATACGCAATGTTAGTAAAAGGCTTGATTGCAGAAGAAATAAGAATCTATCCTTTATAAGTAGCTACATAATAAGAATCTCATGACCGATATAATATTCATGAGAAGATTTTTGTTGGATAAAATGAGAAAAATAACTTTTAAATTGGCAAAGATTAGTACTCAGGGTCAGGGAGTATACCTTGTTTAACCTTCATTCCAAATAACATATGTTTAATAAATATGCCAACTAGACTCTTTCCAATAATCCCTCTCCCTTTCATCTCAAGCAAATACAGCACCTTCAACAGTAGAAATAGTCAAGGCACAAATTTGTGTGACACCTACTAGACTCATTTAGCTCCAGTACATTGTGGAACGAAAATAAGAAAGTGTGAAGCAGAGCACCATACTCTACAGTATGTTAACCAAGGTATTAAATCATTGCTTGAAGCAGCGATCACCCACCTTAACCATAAGGCCGCGATGACACGACCAAACAAGTTGCTTTTCAAAAAGAAAGAGGATAACTACCTCCCTACTAAATCCCCTGGTCAATCAGAAATCATTGACAGTGTAAAGGCCCTTGCTCACCATGCTTATATAGCTAAAATTTACAAGTAGTATTTAACTTTGAAAAGGCAGTTCAATATCAATGGATAAAGGGATTCAGTGTTGGCAAAAGGACAGGGGACGTAATCACAGTGTCACATATTCTTTTTGCTGATGACACTTTGGTCTTCAGTGGTGCTGAGGGTAGGCAGCTGAGATATCCCAAGTTGCTACTTATTATATTTGAGACTATTTCTGGACTGCACATTAATCTTCATAAATCAGTTATGTATCCAGTCAATACAGTGGATAACATGCAAGGTATAGCATACGTTTTGGGTTGCAACATAGGCTCGCTCCCTACTACATATCTTGGGTTGCATCTGGGTACCAGATATAAGAACACTACAATGTGGCAGTGAGTAGCTGAAAATTTGAGAAGAGGCTAGATACCTGGCAGACACAATACCTATCTCGTGGGGGAGAGTTACATTGATTAATAGTGTGTTGGATAGTATTCCAACATATTTTATGTCTCTATTCCCTATTCCAGGCAAGGTGTTGTCACAGTTGGATTTAGAAAAGGAGAAGATTTTTGTGGGAGGGCAACAGTGATCAGCATAAATTTCACTTGGTGAGTCACTATGCCTAAGGAAATGGGAGGAATGGGCATCAGCAATTTACAGATACATAATAAAAGTCTATTGATGAAGTGGTTGTGGAGGTACAACAATGAGGAGAGGGCTTTATGGAGAAGAGTTGTAAAAGTTAAGCTTGGAGCAGATACACATTGGCACCCGCACTTTAGAATAACTTCTACTACTCATGCAATAGGGTCTTGGAAACACATCAGTAAAATATGGCAGAAATTCAAGGAAAACACTCAGATACCGGTTGGCAATGGAGAGCATGCTATCTTTTGGCTTCATAAGTGGACTGGAAATAGGTCCTTAAAGGAGGAATTCCCAAATGTCTTCAGCTTTGTTAATAACCCTAAAGCTACTGTGGAACAGCTTAGGGAAAATGACACCTGGAATGTCACTTTCAGAAGACAATGCCATGATTGGGAAATTGAAGAGATGCTGGAATTTTGGGCAAGACTGCAAGAACTTAAGGTGCAAATACAGGAAAAGGACAGTATGATATGGGGGAGTAGAGGTAATAAGAAGTTTACAGTTAAAGATTGCTACGTAGAGATGATAGGCAGAGGCAGCATCATTGAGAATGGCCTTGGAAGCATGTATGGAGGACAAAAATACCTACTAAAGTGGCCTGCTTTAGCTGGTTGGCAGTATTAGGTGCAATTTTAACACAAGATGGTTTTCAGAAGAAAGGATTTCCTCTATGCAACAGATGTTATATGTGTGAACGAAATACTGAGAGTGTAGATCACCTGTTTGTGCATTGTACAGTGGCTAGAAATATATGGGTTTTATTAGCAATAATTTGGTTTAAGGGCGAGAAGCTTAAAGGAATTTTGTCATTTGGAGCAGTTTACAGTTAAGTCTATCAGAAGCACTTGGAAGATATAATCTGGACCTTCTGGACGGAGAGGAATCAGAGATGCTTTGAAGGAAGATCAACTCCCAAATATACACTAAAAGCTAGGTGTTTACTAAATCTTTTTGCTTGGAGTAACCATTTTGATGTAAATAGCTCATTAGATCTCTTAGATTTTGTAAGCTCCCTGAGCAGTTAGGAGGGTTTTGCTTATCAGGAGACTTGACTTTTTGGTAATCAATTACATCCTCTGGATGATTGATTTAACGAAATGTTTCCAGGACATTGTCAACATCCACATGTCATTGTGGACACTATCAGTACAACATGTTCCAATGGATTATCTTCCAGTTCGGGAGTCAAATCCAACTAACCAGAGGTGTTCCTAGTGGTCAATTAAGTGGTTTGAAAACCATAAGATCTCAGGTTCAAATCCCACCGAAGGCAAAAACACTAGGTGGTTTCTTCCCATTTGTTCAAGTCTTGATGGACAGAGTTACTCGGTACTATATGCTGGTCAGTGGTGAGATGTGGCAGATATCTCATGGAATTAGTCAAGGTGCGCAAGCTAGCTTGGACACCGTGGTTATGAAAAAAGTATTAATCTCCAACATATGTTAGCTCTAACTGTTATTGTCAGAATAGTGTTCACATCATTACAGTTCTATCATTTAATTAGGGTGAAGACAAAGACAAGCAGGGGCCAGATAGTACAAACAACTGCTTGTTAATTTATACAAACTCATTCAACAAAGTGCAACAGCAAACAACCACTAGATACAAGCTTTCATCTAACAGTAAGCTGCAGAATTTCTCTAACTTAGCTGCATCATTTCCGTAGAGGGCCAAAAGTTCACAAAACCCATCTTCACAGGTAGAGGTGGCAAAATGGTTTTAAAAAACCAGTTATCCACCCATATTATCCATTAAAAAATGGGTTGGATAACGAACTTTTTAAAAACGGGTCGAATATGGATAAGAACCATATTATCCACTTAGAAAATGGTCAACCAAATGGATAACTGATGTGTTTAACTATTACATTTGTAAAGCCTCAAATTGGGGGTTACTCAAGTTTGGGAGACTAGGAATTCTCCTAAAAGTGATCATATTCAAGAAGCCATAGATAATATGGACATCCATATTATCCGTCGGATAACCTGTTTTTTGAATTACTTGGTTTCGACCTGCTCATATCTGACCCACCCACCCCACCCCCCGTTTGCCACCTCTACTCACAAGCTAGTGCACTGAACAAATTTAGAGTTAAACCAACAACACAAAAAAGAACAAAACTTTTGCAAGACAAGAGAGAAGCTTTAGAAGTAGTTTCCAGGCAAAAGAATCTATGCAAACCTTGCACTATGGCTCGTGTCAAATTTGCAATATTAGGACATCCTTGTCTAATTTCAGGCTTCTTACGCGTTACTCAAAGGTGAAGGCCTAAAATGTACAGCTACTATACCTTAATACTGCTGAACGCAAGCAGAGATACTATTACTAAACACCAGACATAGTTTCAACCATCTACAGAACAAGAGAAAGTTGAATAAGTAGTAATCTAGCGTCTGATTATGTAAACACTTAAATTTTATCCAATTGGAGAAAACTATACAATCTACTCAAGGAATCAACTAAAATAAAGACAAAAAAATCAAATAGCAAAAGTTGTAAAGCACCTCTTCTTGGTAATGAATTCCAAACAATGCAATACCAGAGAATAAAGATATTCCACCTTCCTGCTGTACACCTGAACTGACCCCTGAAGCAGCAATGCAGCTACAAATCCCGAAACATATCATTAAAAGAATTACAAAAATACCCTTTTCAGAACAGTAAAAACCCAACGCATCCTTTTTCAAAAATCAAGACTATCTGGCACATAGGAAAATATTTTCCATAAAAATGTTTTCATGAAAAATATTTTACTAAAAGACATTTTCAGTTACTTTCCAGTGTTTTGCCGTGTATAAAGTAGGTGACACAAGATCTGAGGCGGGCCCAAGATTTGAACTTTATGGTTCATGTTCAAAATTCTACCACAACCCATTTAATTTACTGAGTTCAAAATCTATTATCTGTACTTAATTTAGTATATTTATTAACACATCTACAGGGTTTAAGCCAAAATTACTACGACCAAATTAACTCGTAACTTGTATACTAGGTACGCCCCTACACAAGATTATATACAAATAGAGCATAGAGTATAAAGATAGTGAATACATGAGAAAATAATCGGTAAATCATTTTTCGGGTAAAATATGAGCATTTTACCGAAGTGGAGGATAATGTACAAGGACAGTGTTGTAGCAGACAAAAAAAGATAAAAACTTTTCATGGAAATGTTTAATTTTCTGCTCCAAACACACACTAAAGCTGAAAATGTTACAAACCTTCAGCAAAATTCACATGACCGTCATCATAATTATCTCTAGTAATTTCACCAGAGCAAATTTTGAGCAAATATTCTTCAAGATTTTTGGCTAAATCAACACCCCAATTTGATTCTAAATCCCTAAGTGGCTGTACAACACTGTGAAATTTTACATTTTCCTCATCTGCTGCGCCGCGGCCGCTCACATTTTCTTTACTGTTTATCATCTTGTGGGGCTACAAATCCCACCTTCCATTAGTGAAAAAAGAACCCTAAAATCTACAATTTGGGAATTTTTCAATTGAATTTACAAAGCCCCAAATTTTGGGGAAAGGGTAGATGAAAGTGACGTCGTTTAGTTGCTGTTTCTGGAGGAGCGGAGATTTTTTAAATTTTTGGAGTAATGTTTTTCCCGCTCCGAGGTGTATATATATGTGTGATTTTATGTCGGAAAATCGAGATGGGCCGAGAGAGCCCATTAAAGTTTATTGGATCTTGTTATTAGCCCAAACTCTTTGAGAAACCCAAGGTTAGGGAATCTACAAAGAAATTGAGCAATGTATATTTTTAGTCGCTTTAGAAAATAATAGCCGACAAAAAGTACATTTTTTATTTGTATGTATGTGTGGGGGGGAAATGCGCGCTAGCAAATGCAATTAATTTTGGTGACCAGCCAATTTTGTATTTTGCTTAAAAAAATGATAATTAAAAAATTGATAATTTTTTTTTTATGGAATAAAACATAACAGCTTGTTTGGATTATTGTTTCATGTCGTTTCATAATGTATCGTATTGTATTATTTAATGAATATAATATTTGGATAGATTGTATTGTTTGTCGTCGTTTCATAATGTCACGCACCAAAAATATGAAGAATAAAACTTGCAATATTACTAAGAAAAAATAGGATACGAAGTAGAATCATTATATAAAAAAATAGGGTAAAGGATAAAATATGTTTATTTAATGATAAATAATGGCAAAATGAGAAAAAAAAAATAAGGTAACGACGCCACCACACCAAATCCGTCGTTACATAAAGTGGCACTTTTCGTCGTTACATAACGACGGATTTAACGATATGATACAATAAAATTTAAGTAACAATCAAAACAAACATTGTATCTAAAGTAACAATATGATACAATACAATAGGTAACAACCATCAAAACAAGCTGTAAATTGCACTTGAAAAAGAGTCTACAAAAGTTTATTGCACACTCTAACTTAGCGAGTGTCTTTTTACCTCATATTTTTGTTTCGAGTGAGTCTAATACTCCCTCGAAATACAAAATCAATCTTCTTGTAAGAATTCGAGGAATATTTTACACGTGTTGCCACAATAGATGCCATAGCGGAATGACGAAATCAAGGCATAGAAGATCTTAGGGTTCTGCCCTCAATTAAGGGTGTATTGTGGGTCGGGCTCAGCACGGGACCGGTTCGGGGCCGTGGGCCAAACGGGCTGGTTCAAATGGGCAAGTCTCTAGCGGTCCAAAAGCCCACAATGGGTCGGTCCTTGCCAAAAAGCCCGCGAGCCTCGGACCGTTTAGCCCGGGACCGGTAGGCCGGCCTGGGCCGGTTCAACCGAGCCCAATGGCTAATTTTTTTATAAAATATATTATTTTTTTTAAAAGGGCCAACGGTCAGGATTTAAAATGTAGCCGTTGGACTGCATTTTTAGTCGTTTGGCACTTTCAAAAATAGCCATTTGGCCCCCAAACTTTTTATAATTACACTTTTTCCTTATTCTCAATTATAAATACCCTCTCATTCTTTCATTTTTACTCACAAATTCCTCAATCTCTCTCTAATTTTCTTCTATAATTGCTTACTTTATTATTGCAATTTCGTGAAAAATTGTGAAGTTGGTGAATTGAAGTATTCAAGTCTTCAAGTCTTCAACGATATTCAATTTTCAAGAAGTTGTTCGTCAATTCGGTAAACTTGTTCCAACTCTTAAGTTTTAATATTATAGTTTTGTGTGTTTTATTTAGTATAATTATAATTAATATGGATTTTTCTTTGAAAAAAATATTTGGGGGTAAGGGTAAGGGAAAATCTAAAATTGGTGAATCTGGTCGCCAAGCTACTACTCTTCCCCCGGCTCCCCGACCCAGACCTGTTACCCGTCCTCCTCCACCTGCTATTCTTGATAGTGATAACCTTTGTTTTCAATTTTTCGATAGTCAATTTTGCCATGATGTTGCACCAGGTCAACAATTAAATGAGGAAGTTATGAATGCTCTTTATCCTAATCAAACTATCAAATTGATGATTTAGATGAAACACAACCGGATTTAGATGATACACCTACTAGTCCTATTAATAACCCAACTGATTCCCTGCCTGCCCCTCATGTAGTAACCCTACTTTTAATAGAAAACCTTCTAAACGGCCCAAAACATCTCTTGTTTAGCATTTTTTTTTTACTCAACTAAGAGAACAAAATAAGGCTAAGTGTAAAACTTGTGGGTTTTTGATGGCTCATAAATTTACTGGAGATCGTAGCGGTACGGGTAGTTTGACTAGACACATAAAGACACACCATAGAGATAAAGCTAGATATTTACAAATGAAAGCTGCGCAAGAGGGGACAAGTGTAGATAGTACGGTTAACCCTAGTACATGGTCAAATTTAGTTCAACCGGGAATTAACATTGTTACCGGTGGTATTTTATATTATGATACAAATAAAGATCGTGAAGAATTGGCAAAAATGGTTACTGTTATGTGCTTACCATATAGTTTTCCTTCTAACCCTCATTTTGTGCATTATATTAGAAGAGTTTTTAATCCTACTTATAAAGGGTGGTCTCGCACAACCGTAAAGAGCGATATTTATAAATACAAACATGAATATCAATAATATTTGCGCTATTTATTTACTCATATAGATTGTCACATTGCTATTACAACTGATATTGGTAGAAGTGGTAATGACTGTGATTATCTAACTGTTACAAGTCATTGGATAAATGAGGACTGGATAATGCAAAAGCGCATTATTGCTTATAGAATAGTTAATTCACGCCACACAGGTAAGTTTATTGCTAACACAATTGCAGATATTTGTAGATATTTTTGCATTAGAGATAAAATTATGTCGGTTTCAATGGATAATGCTTCTAGTAACACTAATGCTATAGGCTTGCTTACAACTACACTAAATCCTGCATTTAGTAATATTTTTCATGTTAGATGTATTTGTCATATTTACCATTTAATCGTCGGTGCTGGTATGAAAGTTTTAAATGTAGAAATTGAAAAGGTTAAAATGGCTCTTAATTGGCTTTTTTATTCAAACCGTAGAAGTAGACTTAGAGACTATTTTAAAAAATGTGATGAATTTGGCCTTAGAGAAAGAAAGGTTCCTAAACCTTGTCCGACTAGATGGAATTACATGTATGAAAGTTTAGTTGTTGCATATGAATATAGGAACCAAATAAGCGCAACACATAATGCTCGTGTAGGTGATGATGATGATGATGAGCACCTTACAAATCAAGATTGGACTAATGTTAAAATGCTTGTAGACTTTTTAGAACAATTTCATGTTGCTACAAATGAATTATCTGGGCAATATTATCCTACTATTTCTAACAGTTTAGTTTATATTGCAGCACTTGCAGATTTGTTTACTCAATTTTCAGAGGGTGGGGTAATTTATCAACTTGCTATTGATTCTGTGAAAGCTAATTTTATAAAATATTTTTTCCCTATCCCCCTATTTTTGGCGTTGCTGCAGTGTTAAATCCTACAATGAAATTAGGAGGTCCTCACTTTTGGTATTCAAAAATTTATAACGCGTTATCACTTTCAGTTGAGGAATTTGCTACACTTTGAGATGCAAAAGCCTCAATTAAAATAAATGCTCAAACAATTTATAATGGTTATCAACTTGCCTTAGATCATGCTAGACCAAATGTTCCAACTCCTACTTCGTCTAGTTCGCAATCATCTAAAAGAACTGCGTGCCTAAAAGCCCTTAGTTCTTGGACGGAGTTCAGTGGTTCTCAAGGTGATAATATTGATAGTTCACAATTAAATGAGCTTCAAGTTTATTTGTCACATGGACTTGAATCAGAGAATCCCCACGACTCCTTCGATGTTTTGGAATGGTAGAAGGACAAACAAAAACACTATCCGGTTCTTTCAAGGATGGCTTGAGATATTTTAAGTATTCAAGCTTCAATAGTGACATCGGAGAGCGCTTTCAGTCAAGCGAGACTTCAAATCGGTGATCATAGAGCGTCTATGAGGTAGAGCTTGGAAAAATCAGTATTCTTTAGAGATTGGATCCGTTCGGAAAGAAGAAATTTTGGACTTGCAGATTCACAACCGGAGATAGACGAAGCTTATGAAGAAATGCTAGCGGAACTTGCGCAGGATGCTGCTTCGCCCGGAAGCGGTGATGAACAAGCTTCTTTTCCACCACCACCAACGGAAATTCCTCCGGACCTTGAAGGATTTATGAGATTTGTTAGAGATAATACATAGACTAATATCTTGTATTTTGGCATATCTTCCTTAGTTTTTTTTTTTCCTTTTAATGGTGGTATTAGTACCTTGTTGTGCTCATTCCATTGTGGGGAGGAAGACTAAGAAAGATATTGCCATTTTTTGTTAATGTCGTAATAATAAAAATTATAAGACATTCTCTTGAATATTTCTTTGCAATTTATTTTGTGTTTAAATTTTATATAGTATATATATTATATATCTAATACATATAAACTATAAATATATATATATAAACTATATATATATATAAGGCAATATATAATTATATATACATGCTATATATACTATATATAAATATATAGCTACATATAAGCAATTTATATTAGTATATACATATATAGTTTACAAGAAATTGTCTTAGATAAAAAAAATTCAAAAAAAAAATAGCCCGGAACGAAAAAGCCCGTTTAGGCCCGTGGGTCCGCCCATTTAGCCCGAGACCATGTGGGCTTAGGACCACAGTGGCCGGTCCCATCCATTTGGACCGTTAGGCCCGGGACCGCCAAAGCACGGGCCCGTTTGGCCCGATCCGTTTAATCCCGGGCCCGGACCACAATACAGTCTTACCCTCAATCAACGGAAAAGGCCTAAAAATGCCACTCAACTTCAGAAATGGTCTATCCATGCCGTCCGTTAAAAAAATGCTCATTTCATGCCACTGCCATTAAAGAAATGCCCCATCCATTCCATTATTGACTAACGATAGTGGCATGGATAGGCCAAATAAAAATTGAGTTGTTAGTCAATAATGGCATGGATGAGTCATTTCTTTAACGATAGTGGCATGGAAATAACAATTTTTTAACGGATGGCATGGATGAGTCATTTCTTTAACGATAGTGGCATGGAAATAACAATTTTTTAACCATTTCTAAAAGTTGAGTGGCATTTTTAGGCTTTTTCTGCTCAATCAATAAGCCTACGTGGTTGTGCTACATTACAAGTTTTACCATTGATTTGTTGTTTTGGATAATTTTGCTCTCAGTTAGAGGTACTATTTTAAGTAGAAAGATGATGATTTTCATAGAACATTATTTTAGTAATTCACTAAAATTTCAAATTGAAGAAAGTTTTAAATTGTTCATAACGATCTAAAAATATATTGTCAATTAATAGAAGTATGTCTCGTTCATTAACATCTCGATATTTTTTATTTTTTTGCCATAGTTAGGATAGCCAATCCAACTCGTCCTACGAATTCCGTGTATTTATTCATTCATCTCACCAAAAATTATGATCACTTTTGATTCTGTATTTTACGTTTTTCTTCAAAAAGCTACTTTAAAGAAGTATCGATTCAACCAAATACCTTTTTTTTTAATTTTACATGCTCGAAAGGTAATCGCGAGAGACATAAAATAAAATAGAAAAAAAAAATATTTTTTTAAAATTTATTGAAGATAACAACTTATTACAAAGTTATCATCAAAAAATTTACACCTTCATCATCCCTGGTTCATATGGGACACCAGTTTTAGTAACCCAAGTATCAGTATTATCACCACCTTTAAGCACAACTCCAGGAGTAAATTTAGCAATAACATCTGGTGTTGGATTCTTGATATAATTCTTCCAATTCACTCTCTTATCTGTATTTGCACCTGGACCTCTATTTTGATATTCAACAAAATATAGAGTGTCAAGGGCAAAAGTACCAGCCCATGGTGTCCATCCTTCAGGATCAATGAATCCATCAATCTGAGATTGCATGATTATTGTCCTTGAGTACAACTTCCATGGACGTCCGAGGTATGCCTTGTTACGTGGCGGGTTGATAGCGAGCAGAGCTGGCTCAGCAGTGATCGTGCAGTTCTGTATAATGATCGCACCTGTTCCAGTGGCGAAGTCAGAAATTCTAACAAGAAAATTTAAACATAAGGGTGCACTTTTACATGTTTGAAGGTCGGGGGTGCACTTTTATATTCAACCAAAATCTGTTTTGTATATAAGGTGTGCATTACTGATATATCACTATTTTCTAAAGACTTATACATGTATAGATGGAGTTTTTGCTAAACTTTACAGATGCCGGTGACCCCTTTCAATATAGAATAGGTCTGTCTCTGAATGCAAGAATGCTATATCTAAGATTCAAACTCGTGACATATTTACCATTGTCTTAAAAATTTATATTCTTGTCGTTTCAGCTTATATAGCAGAATTTGATTAGGCACGAAATAAAGAATGTCAATTGAAACTTTAGTGTCCAATGTGAGTAATATTTCTGTGTCTATAAGACTTTTAAAATTTATGAGTTTATACGTATATAAACATTTGTGTACCTGCAAAAACTTGTCTTTAGAGGCACATTTGGGATGTTCAAGTTGAATTGGTTCAAAATTTAGAAATGCATCATTTCTTTTTAAACTAAAGGAGCATATATATATAAGAAAATTTGTTACTATTATTTTTCTTGCATGATCAACGAAGAGTATTCAACTGAACCACTGACCTGTTCCAAATTGCTGGTTCCTTCCCTGAGCCGCGATAGTGATAGCCTGCGTCTGCATCTCCTCGGGTTTTCTCGCAATCAATTTGCAGTTCTGGAACACAGCTACCGCGTCTCCGAAGATGAAATCGATGGTTCCGGTGATGGTGCAGTCGCGGTAGAATTGCCTACCAACATGAGTCATAAGAGTGTATTGGTAGCCATCAATTTGACAGTTTTGAAACACTGCCATTTCAGCTGAAACACGGAGTGCAACAGCTTGATGTTTTAATGGTCCTGCTGAGTTCTCGAATCCGATATCCTTCGCCACGAATCCTTGTCCCGAGATGGCTACATAATATCGATATTTAAAGAAGTGAACAGATGAACAAAATTCATAATAAAATATTATTCTTTTGCAGTTTTAACCTGATCATGAGCTAAATTTTGGGGTTTAATTAATTCCGATCGATAATCATTTCCTTAGCTAGCGTTTGCAAAAATAGATTACCAAATTTGTTTTAAAAAATTTGCTTTGGATTAAGTTTGGTTTGAAGATGAAAATCTGTTTGGACATAATTTTTCAACATATTTCACTTTTTTTTTTTTTGAAAAAATATGAAATGTGACTTATACACATAAGTTTTAAAAACTATCAAAGAAGAAAAAATTCATACAAAACAAGAGAAACAAATCTCAAGAAAATTCATACAAAACAAGCGAAACAAATCTATAGAGAAGAGCAAAACCGCGTGAATGAGGAAAAAGTAGGT
Source organism: Nicotiana sylvestris (assembly GCF_000393655.2). Taxonomy (NCBI): domain Eukaryota; kingdom Viridiplantae; phylum Streptophyta; class Magnoliopsida; order Solanales; family Solanaceae; genus Nicotiana; species Nicotiana sylvestris. The sequence goes on from NC_091066.1 coordinate 5,779,540, forward strand.
AGATATGGATTAATTGGGTCTTAATAACAAAAGGTGGTTTTTTTATAAAATACAAAAGTTTTGGACAATTTTTGAAATTTTTTAAAAAACCAAACGATAATATTTTGGGCCAAAAACACCTCTTGAGCTGATTTTAGGATTCGAAAATTTACCAAAAAATGATTAAAATCTATATACAAACATATATTTGCCAAAAGAAATTTAGAAAAAAATTTGGCAAAATCTATGGTCAGACGGGACTTAATAACTTAGAATAAGAGGTTGGTAGTATTTGCAATGTGGTATGTAATGACAGAAATCTGTACTTACCAACAGTGGCAGTACTAAAAACTGGGAGACCATCAAGGTAATTTTTGTTGCCAGTTATCTTAGTCTTGTTTGGGCCTTCACCAATAAATACAACATTGGTCATTGTATTTGCAACTTGAACATACTCATTGTAAATACCAGCCTTAATAAAAATGACATAGGGTTGTGCATTATTTGGGGGCACAGTTTTAAGAGCCTCATTGATTGATTTGTGTTGTCCACTTCCATCTTGTGCAACGACGACGTTTGGCTTGAGGGGTGCCACTTGAAGAAGCCTACGGTTACCTGTAGATGTAGATCCAGAATTTAAATATAACAGGTTAAAAAAAGATAGCTTAGTGTATAAAATATTCCGTGTTCAGGCAGGATTTAGGGAAGGGCCGCACCCCAAGGGGTTGTGATGTAGGCAGCCTATCCCGACGCAAACATTAGTGGTTGATTCCATGGTTCGAACTCGTGACTTATAGGTCATACAGAGACAACCTAAGCATTGCTTTAAGGCTCCCATTCTTAGTGCCCGTTTGGACATAAAATTTGATGGAAGATTTTTCCAAAAAAAAAAAAATCGAAATCAACGTTTGTTCATAAAATTTCCAATTTTCACTTGAAGATACATTTTGGAAATTTTCGAAAATTTGAGAAACCGCAAAAAACTGTTTTTCAAAATTTTCACTCAAATCACTCACAAAACTTCAAAAACAACCCAAATTGAAATTCATGTCCAAACACAACACTAAATTTCAAATACTATTTTTACTTGAAATTTTTTTTAATCATTTTTTCGAATTTTACAATTCTTATGTCCTAACGCCTACATAAACTTGACGAGTTCAACTTTTAAAGGAACGTATGAGTTACCTGCTTCAACGGTTAACAATCGCCGGTTGTTAATGCCTAAGATTTGCAAATCTTCCACCTGTTTCTCGAAGCTACTAACAATATCAAGGGCATTAGTGGAAAGTTCATGAGCATTTTTCAAGAGGTTCTTCATTTTTTCACCGGTATCACCGGTCGTATTCGCGAACGCGTCAATACAAGTTGTCTCAAAAGTAACAGCAGAGCTAAGCCATGACCTAAGATCATAAATATAATCCTTGACCAAGCTTTTAACGTCGGAACTATCAAATTTATTAAAAGACCTCTTGATTTCTTCGATTGAACGATCAAGTACCTCATCACAAACTTTTAATGCATCTTTAGTCCTTGGATCATTTGCAGCTTCTTTAAATGGAGCAGAATTCTTGATTGAACTAGCAATTTCATTAATAGTACTATCAAATGCTGTTTTAATTAATTCTTTTGGATCACTTGTATTTTTGGCTGAAGAAAGACTTTTTTCACAAGTTTCTTTATATTGTGTTGGTTGACACATGGCTTGTACATTTTTGGTAGAGGTTGAAACTTGAGAATTTGATGAATCATCATTTCCTTTTTTGGTAAGTGTAACAGCAGCACCAACAATACATGCTACTAAAAGAATTGAAGAAATTCCAGCAATTGCTATTTTCTTTTTTCCAGCATCCGCCATATTTATTTATTTTTTGGGGGGATTTTCTTGACGAATGGATAATTGTTTCTTCAATTATAATTTTGGTTATTTTTATTGCAGAGCATTTGGGGATTTTTGACAATTTTTTTTGCTTCCCCTGGGCTCTGCCAGTATACAGAAATTAAACTCGTTTGAAAAAATGGAGTAAGTATTTATGCATGTGGAGATGGAAGAAATAAGGGAATTATTAGTTGGTTCTGTTAAGAAATTTGTGGAGAATATTTTGTTAGTTTATTTGGTTGTGATACAATTCAGGTTTACCATTGATTTATGAGTGAAATTCTTATGTTCAGTTTTTCAACTAATTGCTTTTTCTTGCTCCATTCATTTTCCTTTTTCTTTTATACACCACAAAACATATTAATAATTACTAGTAATAATGTATTTATTTATATTGTCCCCTTTTTTTCTTCTTGTGGATTACTTTGTTATTTACTTCTGTTTGTTTCTAACTAGTGATTACTGTTAGGGATATAGTAGATATGCCCTAGATTCAATATTATATTTGATGATTTGAACATATTTTTGTGAACGTTATTTGATATAAAAATATATGACATTTGATATTCTTTTATCATAGTTATTATTAATTGTTTGATTAATTTGATAACGTCCTTAATTAAATTTTGAGATTTGTCATAGTGATAGAGATCATGATAATGAGAGCAAAATCTCTTATAGTTTAATCTAAATTTGTTCTTGATAGTAGGGTTATTAATTTGGACATTAGTAATCCGGTTAGATCAATATTTATGTGATTGTCTTTATTGGATAAATATTAGTTGATCTCATTAACTAAATCACATAGATAGATGATGCATATATAGATATGATCATTAACCGACTCATTGAATAATTCCTAACGGTTAGAATTACCATAACTGTCAATAGGATATTCTCTTGAAGAATGTGATGTAAAAATTTCCTTTGACCTGAGATCGTCATAGTAATTGACAAGTTATTTATTGTGCTTTGATACCAGACACCTATGGCCCTAAGACGATAGTTAAAAGGATATTGGGTATGATTAAATGCTTATAGAATTAGTGATTGATCAAGATGGAATCTGTCAACTCTTGGTAATGAGTTTAAGCTTCATGTTGTCATGAATTATAAACGACCAAACTAAGACCTTAGCCAGGGCAATTGAATGAAAGAATAAAAGAGTTTCTTAGGTCATTCAATAGTCGATTATATTTGACATGAACACATAGTTGGTTGCCTATTAGGATTTGACAGTTGAATCATATCCTAGTGTGATCCAGAACTATAAGGACATAAGGAATTACTACATTATTCTTCTACTGGTTCTTGAGAGTAAATTGTATACTCCATTCTATCTGGTCGTTAAGGAGTGTTGCTAGACGTCACCCTTGATTAGTATATTGATGTGATCAATTTACTACAGGTTTAGTATTGAACCTATGGAGTCGCACACTAATGAGTGTTCTGATCTTTGTTAAAGGATTGATTAACTTATTATTTGATAATTGAATTAATGAATTTAATTAGTCAAATAAATTTAGTTATTAGTCCAAATAAAATATTATTATATTCTTTGCTAACACAAAAGATGTAATTAATATTGTGAACGAATTTAAATTATCTATTTGGAATAGAAAACTAAATTATATCTCTTGGTTGAAATATATGTGTGATATATATAATTAATATTTATTTGCACAAAGTGTGCATATAATATATTAATAAAAAGTTATTTGGAAATCCAATTTAGAATTGGAATGGATAACAAAGTCTAAAAGTGGACATGAGATTAGCTCAAACCCATTAAGAATGGGATTGACATTTTTTAATATAAAATATTAGTTAATTTTCACAATCCAATCCAATTTGGAATTGAATTGGAACGTCCAATCTGACGGAGGCGTGAAAGTCCAATTGGACTTGGCATAAAATACCTTCAGTCACGTTACCCTTGGGGACGTGATTCGATTTCTTCCGTAAAGTTTATTTTTGAATTAAATTTTCACCCTAAGTAAATCATTACCTCAACCAAATAGGAAAAAGATTTATAAGTAATGATATATAAAGGGTGATGGAAGAAAATTTGCTATTTTTTTTTTTTGAAGAAAACACTTTGTGAAAGTGAGAGAACAACACAAGTCAAGAGAGAAAATACAATTACAAGAAAAGCGTTTCTTGTTCTTCTAACATTGAGTTGAGATTTTTGAGAAAAATTTCAACCCAATATTTTTCGTTCAATTTGTTTGCAGGTTTCATTAATCAAAGAGTTAATAGCAAAGATCGGTCTTGGTGTGGATACGCATAGAGCCTTCGCACTATCGAAGAAATTTTGAAACGAGACTCTCTTCACCAGGTACGTCTTAGATCAGATCTTTGACATGTAAATAAAGTTTAAACACGAAAAGATTTATCTAGGATTGTTATTGTCTTCCGCTGCGTGTTACGAACACCTATACACAATCCTTCAATTATAATTTTTTTCCTTTTTCTCATTTCAATCTTATTATAAAAAGACATTTCTTAATCATATTTTGGATTAAAGAATATATCAACCAAATAAACATAGTTTTAAGAACAAACTATATCTAGTGAAAATCACATAATACATCAAAGAGCATATCTTCTTATATGGAAAATTACTGCTGGAAAAAGTAATGTCTATATATATACTTATAATTTAATAACACTGAAAATAAGTAAGAAAATAACTTATTTTTCTGAAAAATATTTTCTAGGAAAAACATGTCGATCAAATCCTAGTGTACTTTTAGTGATGAATATCATTGGAGATCATTCATTCAAGCTAAAGACTTTACCACTTTTCGTTGACCATATATTCTTATACAGGTAGAGACGAAGCTAGAATTTCAATGTTATATATATATATATCGATTGCAGTCAGTTAACTATATTAATTTTCAGGTAACCAACACATGTTGAAGTTACTTATTGTTGGTTCATTCAAATAACTTGATATTATAAAATTGTATTTGTGCATAAAATTTAGCAAACGTGAAAAAGATGTAGTGTAGTAGTAATTAAGTTTCAGTGAGTCAGATCATTTTTTTTAAATCACCACGGATCGTAATGAAACAGATAAGGTTTCTTCATTCTTAATATAATATCTCTGAATTCGAGTCCTGAGAATTTTTTAAAAATCTTAATAGAGAGCGATTCCTCATTTAATAGGCATTTCATGACATGAAAATTATTTGTTTCTTTATTTTCCGAATCCTTGCCTACCTGCCTCCACCCAACCAGTCAAGTCTTCTCTCAAATCTTCACGTTTTTTTTGTGTGATTGTACCTTTCTCGTCTTTCTTTTCTTTCAAGTTGTGGCTCGCGTTCCACGTTTATAGATGATCTTTTCAATTATTAGCTAAAAAAATGCTTATGTAAATAAAATTTAGTAATATCCAAAGTAACGTCATATTATTAATTCAATTTACATAATGGATTTACTTAGAGCAGCCAAAAAAGCGTGCACTAGTAGAGGTGATAGTAAGAAAACTTCCAAAAGATCAAGATGTGGTGTTGGTTCTTCTAGTAGCTTTACACATATTTCTGAAAGTTTATCTGAAAATTTAAATGTAGATTATGAGCGAATTTAAGAAAATTATGGTATAGATGATGATTTAGATATATTTTAGATGATATTAATCACCCGATAATCTTGAAATACCACCAGCTACACCTGGTAAAACTAATCAAACTCAAAATATTAGGGGTGGAACAAGTAAGCCTTCCCTCCCTATTAAGAAGAATCGAAGATTAAGAAGTAAGTGTTGGAATTTTTTTGAGAGAATAGAAGAACAAAAAAATTATAAAATGTAGAATTTGTAATGAAGTATATAAACATGAGCTCGGTAAGGAAGGAGGAACGGGTCAACTTCGTAGGCATATGGTAGAGCTCCACCCTCTTGATTGGGAAATAGATGAGGAAGATGGGCAACAAAAACTTAACCCAGGTACTGGGGGGGTTAATGGGCAAATACGATATTAAGAAAGATCGGGAAGAATTAGCTAAAATGATTGTTTTAGGTTGTTTACCTTTTAGTTTTACTTCTTCACTATATCTTGTTACTTATATTCAAAGAATTTATAACTCTTTGTTTAAAGGTATTCCTAGAAGTACTTGTAAAGCTGATATCTTTAGGCTTTTTGGACAATATCAGACATATATACGTTATTTGTTCGCCAATATTTCTTGTAGAGTTTCTCTTACTTCTGATATTGGTCGTGTTGTAAATGGAAATGATTATTTGGCTGTTACATGCCATTGGATAGATGATAATTTTTGTATACAAAAAACGTATTATTGCTTTTAAATATGATGAAGATCAAAGTCATACTGGTGCATTTATAAGTAATACTATCCATGAAGTTGCTATATTTTATAATCTTGCAGAAATTTTTTGTGTATGCCATTTGATAATGCTTCTAACAATAATGCTGCTATTACAATATTAAAATTTCATCTACACCCACCACTTTCTGAAATATTTCATGTTAGATGTGCATGCCATATTTATAACTTGATTGTGATGAGTGACCTTGAATTATTTAGAGATGAAATCACTTTAGTTAGAAGAGTTGTTGGTGTAATTCAAGGAAATAATAGAATTGCTAGATTAAATGCATTTAAGGAAAAATGTGTGCACTATAGACTAAAACCAAGACTCAAGAAATTAGTTACTAGGTGGAATTATACTTATTTATTCTTAAGATGTTGTTATAAATATTGAATGCCTATAACTGAAGTTGCTAATTCTCATTGTACCGATCCTAGCCGTTTGTTAACATCTAGAACTTGGGATGCCATTGAAGATGTTGTACAATTTTTACAAAAAATTTATGTGGTTGCACTTGAGTTTTCTGGAGCTTATTATCCTACTATTGTAAATGGTTTAGTTCATATTGCTGAAATTTCTCTTTTACTACATAATTTGAAGAAGAAAGAAGGATATACTTCTGTTGTTGAATCTATACTAGATAAGTTTAAAAAATATTTCTACCCAATTCTCTATATCTACCTAATTGGTGCTATTTTAAACCCTACTATCAAAATAATAAAGTGTCGCCAATTAATCAATGCTTTATGTACTTATATGGATATTGGACCAATTGAAACTCCTGATATTGACTCTAATTGGAAGTTCCTATAATAAATTGATAACTTTTGGAAAAGGAAGAAGGCGCTATTTCAATATTCTTTGATTTCAAAGGAACATTTTCAACCATCTAAAAAATGGAATAAAAAAAGAATAGGGAAAAGCCGGCTATCGGACACAAACATTTACAAACTTTATATAATTATTATGCTAACATTATTGATGCTTCTTCGGTTGTAGATGCAAATAATCCTTCAAGTAATACTTCAACATCTGGAACAACTTTGAATGATGATGATGGTATTCAAGATTATTTGATTTTCTACACTAGGATAGCATCAACAAACCAGTAGCAGGAATATTGATGAACTCCAATTCTACTTGCAAAAGTCACCAAAGCCCCTCACTAAGGATTTTCTACCGCTGGGTTGGTAGAAGAGCAACTCAAATCAATTTCATGTTCTTTCAGCCATGGCTCGAGACGTGCTAAATGTACCGAATTCAACAGTCGCATCAGAGAGCGCATTTAGCCAAGCAAGGCAACAGCTAGAAGATACTTGTCATTCATTGGGCAGCAACACTTTGGAAATTCTAGTATGTTTCAGAGATTAGATAAGATCAGAACGGCAAAATCAAGGGCGTGCCGAGGTAGACGAAGGGGAGGACCAAGAAATTGGAGATATAATGGTTTGTGGTTCCAATTCAACCAATGTCAGAAACCAAGAACCTCGTGTTGACATGGAAGAACTTACAAAAATGATGCAAAGCATGTGATGTACTATTTCTTATTTTTTATAATTGTTATAAACTTTTAATTTGCAAGTTCAAAAATAAAAAAATAAAAAAGAACTTGCAAATTAATTTGAAGTATTATATATTATTCAATAAAAATATTAAATGAAAGCCTTCGGAGTTTGATTCTTACATATTGCCTATTGGTCTTATTAAATAATTTTTTGTAGCCACTTACTTTCAAATTTCAATTTTAAAATTCAAATTTCAAATTAAAAACTTTAAAGTTTAAACTTCAAAGTTTAATTTTAAGCCTTAATTCTAGCCTTAAAAGTTTGCAAAAGCTTAAGTATCAATAACATTGAATAAGAAAAATAAAATTTAATTTTTAAAAAAAGTATTAGCCCGTTAAGCCCGAACCCGGACGGGCCCAAAAAAATCCAAAAATAACCAACCCGCTACCAGCCCATTATCCCAGCCCGCTAACTAACCCGGACCGTTAACGGACGGGCTAGTTTTTTTTTGTTCAGCCCATCCCAACCCGCCCGTTAAACACCTATAAAGTAAATACATCATCTGTTTGAAAAATACATGAACAGAGTTTTATAATTCTAAAGCTACCATGAACAAGAGACAACTACCATAGGGACGCAGGTACGCCTTCAAATCCGGCAACCATCGAACGCAGCAACATCAACATCCGGGATCTGCACGCAATGTGCAGGAAGTGCAGTATAAGTACAACCGACCACATGTACTCAATAAGTAACAAACCTAAATTTAGGTTGAAAGTAGTGACGAGTTGAAACATAGGTCGGATCCAACACCAATAACCAATAGCAGTTCATACCAATGTAAAGTAAATAAATAAAGAAATAGCTCAGAGATAAAGCGCTCAACCTTTTCATAGTTTTCCGAAAACAGTTCCACTTTTCAAGTATACCAATGAAAGCCTAAATCCTTTACCGAAATCATCAATAATATGAGTAAATTTGAAAATTGTAACTTTTTCCCAAAAATCCTTTCAACAATAATATGATGTTTCATTTTTCCTTCCAGATAGCATGTGTGAAATACCTCTCCATAACCACATATCAATGTGTGTGATAAGTCATGAATGACGTAATACCGTACGACATGAGAAAAAATGCATCTTTATGCCTATATGTCATGTGCATGTCAAATATGATGCAACTCATTAATAAAACCATATGCATACTCTCAGAGTATCAATTCACTCAATCCTCTCAGTCACTTAGTCCTCACAGTCACTCAGTCCTCACAATCACTCGGCACTCGCACTCAGTAGGTACCTGCACTCACTGGGGGTGTGCAAACTCTAGAGGGGCTCCTTCAGCCCAAGCGCTATAACAAGTCAATCATGGCATAAATCAATCAGTCACTCGGCCTCACTCATTCATAAATCAATAAAACATGCTGCAACTTGCAGCCCGATCCCATAAATACCCTCATAATCAGGCTCTCAGCCTCATTCAGTCATAAATCAATAAAATATGATGCGGCGTGCAGCCCAGTCCCATAAATATCCTCACACTCAGACCCTCGGCATCACTCAGTCATCAATCTCTCCAGTCTCTCGGGCTCTCAATGTAATGAAACTGGCCCGACAATAATAATATGATGTATCAATAAATAAAAACTGAGACTGAGATATAATATGAATGTATGAATATGATTGAGTATGAAATATCAATGAAATCAATGAGATGACAGCAAGAAACGACCACTATGGGCCCCAACAATATCAACATAAAACCTAAACAGGATATCTAGCATGATGTACAGCTCAATTACTTTATCACATGATGAAAACACATATATCAACAAAGTAGGGCCACTATATAGTGCCCTAAAGACAACGAAGTCACAATTCACATGGTGCACGTCCATGCGCTTGTCACCTAGCATGTGCGTTACCTCAACATCAATCATATAGCACGTAATTTGGGGTTTTATACCTTCAGCACTATGTTTAGAAGAGTTACGTATATTAAATAAGCCAATTCTAACACTGATCAGCCAATTGATGCTCCAAGAATGCAATCACCCGCGTTTCGACCTCCGAACGGCTCAAAACTAGCAAAAAGCAACTCAAATACATCAGATAATGCCCAAGGAAGCAATTACAAATGATAAAGATCAAATCCTAAGTCAAATCCCAAATCTGGCCAAAAAAATCACACCCGGGCCCATGTCCCGAAACTCGGCAAAACTCAAAAAAATCGGTAACCCATTCAATTACGAGTCCAACCATACTAGTTTCACTCAAATCCGATGTCACGACCCTAAACCCGAACCCACTCGTGATGGCGCCTCTCGTGAAGACAAGGCCAACCAAGTAAACCCAATTCACTTTTTAAACAGTTAAATAACATAAAAGCAATCTAAAACATGATATAGCAATACTAAGTAGCGGATAATGTCAATAAAGTGCAGAAGTACAACCCAACACAGCCTTCACCGGGTGTCACTAGTCATGAGCGTCTATAAAACCTAATACAAGTCTGAAAGGTCTACAACTAGTACAAAAGTCTGATATGAGATAGAAATGATAAAGAGGGAGAAACATGGGTCTGCGGATGTCAAGCAGCTACCTCGTGAACTCTGAATGTCCACCGGGAGCTCTCAACTCGCACTGGCAGGATCAGAAATGCCTGAATTTGCACACAGGGGTGTAAGGAGTAAAGTGAGTACTCCAACTATGAGTAACAAATGTAAATAATGACTAAAAAGTAAGAAAACACGTAAGGCACAAGACATTCTATAATGAAGTAGTACAATAGTGGAAAGTCAAGTAAAATCCTCTTTCAACAAATAAACAAGTAATCGACAGGTAATTAAGGTAAAGTAACAAATAGAAGTTTGCCCCCCGGGCACAGTATCACCACATCCGCTCCTCGGGCAATATCTCATAACAACAACAGCCCCTCGGGCTCAATCTCACATCACAATGGGTACCCACGCTCACTGGGGGCGTGCAGACTCCGGGAGGGGCCCCTTACGGCCCAAGCGCAATAACAAGCCATCTCGTGGCATCAAACTAGGCCCTCGGCCTCATATCAATCAAGCCACCTCGTGGCGTACATATCTCAGGCCCTCGGCCTCATATCAGTATCAATGTTTCCTCACAACGTAGGTCCTCGACCTTACTCAGTCAAAAATCATCACAAGCCTCCCGGGCAATAGTAAAACAGTGTTTTTTAGCCCAAACATCATTTAAAATATCATTTAAGTATTAGAAATGAGTAAACATGGCTGAGTAGTAAAACATTGGAAAATAACATGACTGAGTTCAAGTATAAAGTCAAAACAGTGAGGAAATATCAATAAAAATTCCCGAAGGGTTCAAATAGTTGGCACTAGGCCCAAATATGGCATGCAGCCCAAGTAATGATGATAGCAAATAGTTTTCAATCAAATATGCGGAAAAATCATCAATCGGGACGGACCAAGTCACAATTCCCAATAGTGCACGACCTCACGCTTGTCATCAAGCGTGTGCCTCACCTCAATATAGCACTACGATGTGCAAATTCAGGATTTCAAACACTCAGAACATCATTTACAACCATTACTCACCTTGAACCGGCTAAATCTCTAGCTCGCGAACCTTTGCCTTTCGAATCGGCCTCCACGCGCGTTGAATCTATCCAAAATTAGAACGAGTACGTCAACATATGCTAAGGGAACAAAGCCCAAGCGAAAACAATCAACAAAACTCTCAAGCCAAAGTCAAAAATGGTGAAATAACTCAATTTCGCAAAATGGAATAACTTATATGTTCTGCCAGACATTTTCGCATCTGCGACTCTCCAACCGCTTATGCGGTACCGCATCTGCGGTCATACCTCCGCTTCTGTGGAAATCACTTAACCAGCCAAACCCGCTTCTGCAATCATCCTTCCGCATCTGCGACATCGTAGATGCGGTCCAACTCGCCGCTTCTGCGGTCCCTGACTCCCTCAGTCTTTCCGCATTTGCGACCTCCCTCATCGCATATGTGGCGCCGCACCTGCGCTCCCCAATCCGCAGGTGTGAAAATACCAGAAGCAGCAATATCAACTGCTGCAACAAAATTCCAACCTCTCCGTCAATCATCCAAAATCACCCCGAGGCCCCCGGGACCTCAACCAACATCACAAACATATCCCAATACCTTATTCAAACTTGTTCCAATAATCAAAACACCTCAAACAACATTAAATCGCCCAAAACACATCAGATTCAAGCCAAACTTTCTAAAATCATCCAAATTACGCTTTCGATCAAAAACCAAACCAAACCATGCCCGAATGACCTGAAATTTTGCAAGCTTAACAGAACTACTGCAACTCTCGGAATTCCATTCCGACCCCTATATCAAAATCTCGCCTATCGACTGAAAATCGCCAAAATATCAACTCCTCCAATTCAAGCCTAATTCTACTCCGAACCTCCAAAACTCATTCCGATCACACTCCTAAGCCATAAATCAACTCCCGAAGCAAACCAAACCATCGAAACTCGCATCCGAGCCCTCTAACACATAAGTCAATATCCGGTTAACTTTTCCAACTCAAACTCCCTTAAAAGAGACTAAGTGTCTCAAACCTTACCAAAATCATTCCGGATTCGATCCGACCAACCCGATACCATACAACACGGATAACGAAGTATAAAGAAGTAGAAATGGGAGAAACAGAGTGGTAACTCATGAGACGACTGGTTGGGTCGTCGCATCCGACTCCGAATCGGTATTTAAAACTCAAAAATTCCTATTATAAAACTTAGGCCAAAACCCTCAATTTTCTTTTTAAATTTACCAACCAATTACTAAAAATGAAGATGGATTCATGAGATATAATCAAAACTGAGTAGAGAACGCTTACCGCAATCCTTACAATGAAATTTGCTCCAAAAATTGCCTCAATCCGAGTCCCACATCTCAAAATATGAAGAAAGAACAAAACCCTCGATTTTTACAACACTGCCCAGTTATTCCGCATTTGTGGTCAAAATGTCGCATATGTGACCTCCGCTTCTGTGGATCATGCCCTGCATCTGCGAAACCCATGGAGATTGGCCCTTCTGCATATGCGGACATCCCTCGGTTTTGTGCAGGCGCAAGTGCACTACAAAATCCACTTCTACGATCTTTCTCACCCAGCCTCTTCTCGCTTCTGCGACCATCACATCTATACAAACCAGCCACAGGTGCGGTCACACCAGAACCATCAGTAATAAACCTTATCCAAAATTTCCAAAATACTCCGAAATCAATCCGAAACACGTCTGAGTCCCTCGGGACCACGTCCAAACATACCAACAAGTCCAATAACATAACACAAACCTACTCGAGGCCTTCAATCACGCATAACAACATCGAAATGACGAATCACACCTTAATTCGAATTCATTGAACTTTGCAACTTCAACTTTCACAACCGATGCCGAAACCAATCAAATCACGTCCGATTGACCTCAAATTTTGCACACAAGTCACATCTGACATTACGAATCCAACTTTCAGAATCGGAATCCGACCCCGATATCAAAAAGTCCACCCTCAGTCAAACTTTTCAAATTTAAAGCTTCAAGCTGAGAATCATTCTTCCAAATTAATTCCGAATAGCCTGAAAACCGAAACCGACAATTCACATAAGTCATAATACATCATACGGAGCTACTCATGCCATCTAACAACCGAGCGAAGTGCAAATGCTCCAAATGACTGGTTGGGTCGTTACACCAATGGTTTGTTCCTAGAGTAAGATCAACTAACTCCCAAGTATGGTTATTTAATATGAATTTTATCTCACTATTGAATGCTTCTTTCCGAGGAATACATAACTTCTTTTAAAGTTTGAAGTTCATTTTCCAACAAGGATGTCAAAAAATCTGATCCAAAGGAAGTAGTTGTCTTTTGACGTTTACTATATATTGGATTTTCCTCATTAAAGGTACTTTCCTTTGTTTATTTCCGAAGTCGCTTAAATTTTTTACTAGACGACTCATATTCTTTTTTATACGGATAAATATTCTCAAAAAATTCAGCATTATCTGATTTGATTACCGTATTAATATGATTGCCGAGAGTTTCTGATTTATGAACCAGAAAATGATATGCCTTACTATGTATTGCATATCATATGAAAACACAACAAATAGTTTCTGGTCCGATCTTTATCCTTTTAGGTTTAAGACTTGCACTTTAGCTAAGCACCCCATACTTTAAAATATTTAAGTTGGGTTTCCTTAAATTTCATTTTTCATATGAAATAGATTGCGTCTTGCTATGGGGAACTCGACAAAGTATTCGGTTATCTGTAAGAATAGCTTTCCCCCAACAAGTTCTGGATTAGAACTTATCAAAAAGGCATTCATCATCTCTTTTAACGTTCTATTCTTTGTTTCTGCAATTCTATTAGATTGTGGTGACTAAGGGGCTGTCGTTTGATGAATAATACCATATTCTAGACATATTTCTTCAAAAGGAGATTCACATTCACCGCCCATATTACTTTATAGAGCCAACCACATGAATTGTTGTTTGTGTCATGACAAAGCCAGAATTAATAAACGGTGAAGTTTTTAATCGTCAAACCGAGTATTATTTGACACAATCAGATCTAATAAACGGTGAAGTTTTTAATCTTTCAATCGAGTAATATTTGACGCAACCAAAATTAATAAAACGACGAAGTTTTAACTCTTCAAACCGAGTAAAAAGTCGGAGTAGGAAATCACTTAGATTTTAATATCTGAAGGGAGTAAAAAGTTACTCTAACTTTAATCTCCGAAAATAAACAGAACGTCACGACGATTTTAATCTCAAAGATTGAGTGAAAAATCATGAAAATTTAATCTCGAAGCCGGAGTAGAAAATCACGAAGATTTTAGTCTCCAAAACGGGAGTAGAAAATCACGAGGATTTTAATTTTCTCCAAAACAGGGGTAGAAAATCACAAGTATTTTGATTTTTCTTTCAAATGGCTTCACAACTAAACCATTATAACCCGTAAGCATTTCAACATTTGATATAATTTCTTATCAAACAAACATATATAATATCTTATATATATATTATATTCATGATCTTAAAAATACATTCAAGTATTAGTGTAAGCCTAATTATGTCTTACAATCCTGAAAATAATTTTTCATATATTTTCACGCATACTACCAAATAATGTACCAATTAATAAAATATTAATTTTTGAGATCGTCACATAATAAGCATCTTACCCTACTATGTGTAAAACACATAGGGTAGGAAATTAAAAATAAGCAGAGCAAGAAAACAAAACCCGATTTTGTGCCAACTTATATGTATACGTTGCGGGCTGCAATCGTCACTGCATTGACATAAGGGCTGCTAAATTTATATAGAATCTAATGATCCATCAAAATAAACCTTGATGATCAGGCGCACCGTATTGTCAAATTCGGAGAAAATAAATTTCTCGCATTTGAACATTGGCTATATCTTTAGTGCCAAATCCAGATTGTGACACCGCTTTTAGTGCCTTACACTCAAGTTGTTTGTGTGTTCTTAACGAATTTAATCCCCTCACTGTTACCCAAAGTTATGGATTACTTCCTTCCAGGATAGAACGGAAAAACTATTCTGTAAGCTGCATTTCAATTTATAGAACTTTAGCGAACACAACAAGCGGAGCAAATTACACTTTACACATTATTTTTGAAAAAATTATGTAATAATGTAGAAAAGAGGGGACAAATTTTTAGATTTTCCATATATAAAAAATGAGGCCAAGTCTCTAAATTTATAAACAATAAAAGGGTGAGAGTAAGAGGTACAATCCAAAATGTGCATCTTCCATTTCCCATTCACATTCTTTAAAAAAGAACTCAATAGATACTGAGTTCAATCAAACTGTACTCTAGCTTCTAGCTCCGCCCCGAGGTTGCTGTAATAAAGAAGGGCCAAGAACTGGGATTATAGAGTACATCCAGCAAACTTGTGGACAGTATTGTCTTAACAGTCTATTAAAGATGTTTGCAGAAATTTTAAAAAAAGATTTTGTTGAATATTTTCTGAAAATTAAAAACGTGCTACTATATGTAAAAATTTATTTATATATATATATCGATTGCTGTCCGTTAATTACACTACTTTTCATGTAACCGATACATTAGTTTATTCAAATAACTTAGATGTTATAAAATTGTATTTGTGCATAAAATTTAGCAAACGTGAAAAATATGTGGTATAATACTCCCTCCGTTCACTTTTAGTTGACAAGTATTCTAAAAATAAAATTTTATTTTTATTTGTATATCAAAAGAAAAATAATTTATTTTTTATGTTTTGCCCTTAACACTAATTATTCATTCCAAATCATTTTTCAAATCCATGGTAAATTATGCACTTTATTTTTTATTTTTTAAGGGGCATGTAGAGTCCAAAATGAACAACTAAAAGTGAACGAATGGAGTAGTAATTAAGTTTCAGAATGTCAGAACATTTTTTCTTAAATCACCTCGGATTGTGATGAAACAGATAAGATTTCTCCACTCTTAATTGGATATTTCTAAATTTAGGTCCCGAGTATTAAAAAAAATCTTGATAGGGAGCGCGCTTCCACGTTTAATAGGCATTCGTGGTGTGAATTGGAATTAGTCGTGACATTACGAATACCAAACACAAGGTGAAAACTATTTGTTTCTCTATTTTCCTAGTCCTTGCCTACCTGCCTCTACCCAACTAGTCTAATAAGTCTTCTCTCAATTTTCACGTTTATGTATGATGATTGTACCTTTCTCATCTTTGTTTTTGTTTCAAGTTGTGGCTTTCTTTCCACGTTTATAGATGATCTATTTAATTAATAGTTAAAAGTTTGCTTATGTAAATAAAATTAAGTAGTAAATAAAATTTGTTTAATGATAAAAAATAGTGATACGCTCTAAATTAGTGAATGAGAAGCTTCCATCCTAGGAGTGATAGCTTCTAGTAGGGGCAAAGCTATACTCTCGCAAGGATGGTCAATTGACTATCGTTTGTCAGAAAATTACATTGCGTATATAAGTAAAATATTAGGTTTTAAAGGTATATAACATATAATTGAACACCCTTTATCGGAAATTTTATTTACTTCTTTCAAGTTTGAAAACCCTTAGAGAATTAATATCCTGGCTTCGCTACTGACTTCGCGCCTCTTTTGGGGTGTGAAGTTCCCGTCCCCTTTCTAAAATGCTTGAGTGATTGCTTAACAAATTTACAAAGTGAACTGCAGTTTAACTGATCTTCTACTTTTTGTTCGGATTGGGTGAAACCATTAAAGAATCGTCTATAATACTTGATCAAAACCGACTAACTTTAAAAGCGAAACACAAACCTATTATACTATTTTATGAGCTATATACTTGCTAAACAAGATAAACAATTATTTACTATGTGAGATTTTTTCTCATTATAATTATCTTAATTCATGTGTTGTTAGTATTTGTATGTTTATTTCATAGTGTAGTCTAGATAAATAATAGATAAGTTTTTTAATTCTTTAATTGTTTGGTTCACCTCTGGAATATTCCATGAAATTATAATTCTGGATATCTTATGAAATTATTTATCTCACGTGTGATAGCTAATACCACCATGTTAATATAAAATTTATACCATTATTGGTTAAAACCCATAACCAAATAAGAAATAAGTATAATTCAAAATTTTATCCATAATCAATATTCTTATCCCCGTAACTAAATGACCCCTAAGGTAACGTTTGGTTGGAAGTAGTAGAAACACGGAAAAGAATAATATTCAGATTAAATTACTTATGAAAAAGGAATCCAACAACTAATAAATTTTGAAGCCATTTCGAATGAATTATTCGAGGAAAACATAAAGCTAAAATATAAATTTCCCCCCCTTTTCGTTGGAAAATTATTTTTCAACAAAAATATTTTTTATATTGACCAAAATAAATATAGTTTCGAGCCGTAAAATCAGTATATTACCTACATCACATTCTTTGTGGTGCGACCCTTACATGGATTGTGCGTGATTACGAATGTTTGCGTCAGCCTGTCCTCTTAGGGGTCGTTGGGTCGTTTGGTTGGGAAATAAATTATTCCATGATTAATTATTTCGGGATTAGTTATTCCACCCTCGCATAGGGATAAAAAAAAAATACTACAATCCCGAAATAATTAATTTCGGAATTAGTTATACCACAATTTTATCTTAACCAAACATGATATAAATTCATCTCAAATTTAATCCTAAAATTAATTATCTCTCATCATCGTACCAAGCGAGCCGTTAAATCGACCAAAATGACTTATTGTTGGTAGGGGTGTTTGTCGGTCGGCACAGTACGATACAGTATTTAGATATTTCGGTTTGATATTTTCGGTATTCAGTTTCTTAAAATGTTATACCAATACCGTACCTAATTAAATTCGGTATGGATCGGTTTTTCTCCTTGCAATTTCGGTTTATTTGGTTCGGTAACTTTGCTTTATTCAGTTTGAATATTAACTAGTGCATAAAGTCATAGACTGTAATATTTTTAATTAAAGTACTCAAAAATACAAAACTAAAAACCTTTGTTGACAAAAGTTTTGTCAAAAACCATCAAATATCAACTCAGAGAGAGAAAACGGTACATAAAGGAATAAATTTGATCATTAGAAATATCTTGTTACTTGCTTAGAGTTAATTGATAAACTTAGAGAATAAAGGAAAGTAAAATTTTAAATTTCTTATATTTATGTTATAATTAATAATATGTGTATTATGTAATATAATATATATTTTGGTACAATATTAAGATTTCGATATTTTATTTTAAAATATTAAATACCATACCTAATATAACTAAATATGTACCGAATACTAAATACCAAAATTTTCGATTTTGATATAGTAATTGAGGATTAACCAAATTATGCACCGCCCTAGTTGGTGGTGTAGGTGTGCGTCTCTTTCCCAATCAACAGAATCAAATTCCTCCACCCAAACAAACAGAGAGTCATCTTTCTCACACCCTTCACGTGTTACACATGACCATTTACACCTACACTCCTCCTGTAGTAGGCGTAGGACCTCCATTTCTGCCACTTGTTCGTGTTCCCACGCGCTTACGACCTACTTATTATGCCTTCGCTACCTCCGCCGCTGCTTCTTCTCCTCATTCACTCAATTTCTCTTTTCTTCGCCGGAGATATTTTTTCCCGCCAAAATCTACCATGCCTGCCGCCGCTGCTGCTGCCGCCGATGATGAAATGAAGTTTCCTATCGAACTAATTGATGAGTTCGATTTTGATCGAATCGTCTCCTCCGATGGACTTATCTCCATTTGCGGCTTCGGTTCTCTCCTCTCAGGTTGATATATTCATATTTCCTCTAATCCTAAACAGTAAAATTTTTGGCAATTTTGATTTAGAAATTAAACATGTGATCTTTGACTAATATTTATAGAAAGTTATAATTTTATGATTTTCGATACTTTTTATGTACTTCCTGTATATTATTAATTTTCTCCGAATGTGGCTTTGGTTCTCTCCTTCAGGGTAATCATAGATTTAACTTTGATTTTGGAGAATATTTTAGTACTTGTGATTATGGCGATATTTAAACTAACGGAACTTTGATCAATATTTTAACATGTATTTTTTTCAACACTTTCACATAACAGACTTGCTATATTGATCAATATTTTAACATACTTTTTTGTGTACTTCTTGA
Source organism: Nicotiana sylvestris (assembly GCF_000393655.2). NCBI lineage: Eukaryota > Viridiplantae > Streptophyta > Magnoliopsida > Solanales > Solanaceae > Nicotiana > Nicotiana sylvestris. The sequence continues at coordinate 5,798,938 of NC_091066.1, forward strand.
ATGGCTAAATTTAAACATGTACTTTGCTTATTTATAAATGTCTTCAGCATTTAATGTTTGTCAGCTACTTTTAATCAGCTAACCCAAAGCGAGAGAAAAAAAGAAGTGATTTATCTCCACATAGTGGTGTATAGTGTCTCTATGGCATTTTGACCTTGTTGTGTTGTTGGTAGGACAGAGAGGAGTGCTCGGAGTACATTTCCAGATCTGATCAATTTCAGAGTGGCGAAATTGAGTGGATTTCGGAGGGTATTTGCTCATGTGGCGCCTATTTTCTTCGAGCGTGGCATTGCTAATCCTAATACCAAGGTGCCATACATTCACTAAGAATATATCTTTTATAATGTTTGGTTTTGCTCAGAAAGTGCAAAGAATAAAAGAACAAAGCAAAAAGATGGCTATTCTATAGTTATCTCTTGATATATCAATTGGATATTAGAAAGGAGAAAGAAAATTAAAATTAAAACAGAATTGCTCCACAACAATTTTGTGTAAAAGTTACATTTTTTGCTTGGTTCTTCATAAATATTTATCAGTAGAACTTTTCCGGCTTTGAAAGGGTGAAACGAATTGGAAATCAGAAAATGGCTTTTAAGTCGTTTTTTCTGGAATTGGGAAGGAGGACAATGCTTCTGGAAATTTGGAAGGAGAGAAAACTGGAAATGAAAGAATGATATAAGCCTAGCAGACGAAGTGGAATAGTGGATTAGTCGAGGTGCGAGTAAGTTGGTTGGGACTCCAAGCTTATCAAATGACAATGAAAGAAATCCCAGCCTAATTCTCTGTTTAAATTGAGAAAGTATCAGTCCCTGGTTGTCTTTTTGTCGAAAATCTTAGCAAATTTTATCTGCATGAATGAGTTAGATTAGCTTCATCTTCGATTTTGTACATTTGTGGTATCAGGAAAACCATCATTGTGTATAAGCTATTGCTACTTCTCTAATTACTCTCACAGACTGAAGAAATTTGTTTAGGACTGACTTCTATTGTGTGGAATGTTTCTATATTTCCAGGAAATATCAAGCTTGAGTGTGGAGCCCTGTGAAGGGGAAACTCTTATGGTTACTATCTTTGAAATTCAGAGATCCGAGGTAATGTCTTAGTAATAATCCATCTTAATTTGACATGATTACTTCTGATCTCTAACTTCTTCTCTGTAAAGGCCAGATTCCAGCATTTATTGAAAGGGAGCACGAATTCCGGTTTTTAGCTGTGAGACCTTCGATAATCCTTCCTTCTCTTTCCTTTCTCTAACTATATAAATCGAAGTGTAACTTCAATTCAAGTAATTAATATCAGTATCCCTTTTTGTTTAGGTTATCCCAGAAACATTAAATGGATTGTTTTACATCAACCCATCAGTAAGTACTAAGCACCCTGAGACTGCTTATCCTTTTCTACCTCTATTGGACCAATAATTTGTATTCCTGATCCAATTCTTTGTATTATCTCTTAATGCAGATAATTTGTGCCCGTTATAGTGATGAGGAGTATCTGAAAACTAGATGCAAAGGTAGTTTTCCTATCATTAGGAATGGTAGTGAGTCACTGATACAAAGATGTCCAGAATTGAGAAGGATGAAATTTTTTGATTCTTCAACATGAGTATGCGCAACATGGGATATTTGCACACTGTTTGCGAGTCTTAACTGCTGTAATTTTGCATACCTCCTTATCTAGGTTACAACCTCATGGGTGAATTTTTACAATATAACATGTCATAAGTATGACATGATGAGATAAGAGTGTAGTCACTTAAAATTTTGTGGTTAGATAGGTAGATGCATCTTATTGTAATGCTTGTTAGTTTGAGAATTTATCTGTATTTTATTTTCTTATTAAAATATATTTATTTTGTTCTGAAACAAAAGGATAAGCTGACCCTAACTTGTTTGGAACTAAGGTTGTGAAACTAAAGGAAAAGCCAACTTTGTCATATGGTAGAGTGTGTACCAAAGAGCTATCTTGCTGACACTAATGATAAGAAAATGGGAAATGCTTCCTCCAGATTGGAGAATTAGCTGCCAGTTCTGGAATTGATGATTCAATCTTATGTTTATCTTTGTAGGGCAATTTTGTTTCTCTCTCCTAAGTTGCTAGTGTCCTATCTAAGGCTTCTTTTTAGATGTTGCAGTTTGATGTGTTATCTCTTATTTTATCATTAGGTGATAAAGGAATCTTCTTCCAGCAGTATGGACGGTATAATATTGACAAGATTTGGAGGGACGATATATTACCTTGCCGTGTCTATCTCCGCCATTGGTTAGTTCTATCCAGTTCTTGTTAGTGCAAACCACGTTCTTATTCGAAACTTGCTTCCTTAAAACTTTAACTCTGAGATTATTTGGATTTCATTCCATGATTGGACAGAATTGTTCTTTTTTCTTGATGGCACTACCTAACATTAACTTTGCTTTTTGCTTAGATTGAAACTTATACCTTATACTTGTAAACCTTTAACTGATTGTTTGTCAAGATTTATTTCAAACCTAACACAAGAAGTAAAATGACCATCCTAGTTTAATAAATGATTTAAGATTCCCATTTTGCAGTGTTCTGGCAGCTCAAAATCTTGGTGATATAGCTTACAACAATTTTCTTGATCATACCTTCCTTGGTGATCGTAGAACAACAATACGTGAGTACTTGGCAACTACTGGTTCTGGAATCATGGAAGAGGAGCCTCCAGAGTTGTTAAAATACCGATATGGCGGTTAGTTATTCCATTCGAAGTCCATTGAATGAGTGAAGTTTGGGTTCATCATTACAACAAAAACACTAGGTTTCAGATCTCTCCATTAAGTCGCTGGAATTATTAAGTAGCTTTGCTGAACTACTCCATAATTAGGTATCAGCAAAGGTAAGAACATGTTCGTGGCTGGCATCACAAATAGACTGCATATCGTATGTTGAAATTTGACTTTTGATCTGTCTACATTGTACTGTATAAGCAGTAATGCAATTAGACTTGTAGATGTAAATCTGCTTCTTTCTTTTCTTCCCTTGTAGTCATTTCCCTCTAGAATATGGAGCATTGACAGATAGTTGAACTGAAACTCAACGTATATTGTGACTATTATGCTTTAGTGGAGTCCATTTCGTTGAAACTAATGTTGTTTACTTCCAATTTTTCTTGTTAATTTTGTAATTTACGACTCAATATCTAGTAGACACCCAAAGGATGAATTTTGCTAACTTTATCCCGTAGACATTAGTAGTGCATATACAATGGAAATGACATAAGGTAGAATTAACACTTTGCTCAATATAATGGGATGTATATTTAATATGCATGTTTGTGTAAAATAGATATGGACCTCATTTATATGATGTGTATGTAAAATAAAAATAACACTAATAGTGCACATAAAATAGAACTGAACATTAGGTAGAAGCAACATTGCTCAATATAATTGTTTAACCAAAAATCTGAGTCTTTGGTCAAAGCTAGAAAGAAATTCGGGTTACTGATAATCAGGAGACGAAAATAAAATATTTTTGAGAATGATGGTAAAACAGTAAATAGTTTTGTATTTCAGTAAGATCTCAATAGTATTTCGTGTCCTTACAGATGTTGAATCTTTCCCCTTTTATAGTTGATTGTAGGAGAAGATATAATGCATTTGTCTTAATGAGGCAATTATGAGCAATAAATGATATTTAAAAGAAACGTTACACAATCATTTCTATTTAATTCAGATTCTCTAACGTATTTGACATTTAATGTTGTATTTAGACTCTTTTACGTCATCAAATTTGTATCTTCAACTTCTTCTGATCTTTGATCTTTAAACGACTCGAATAGGTACGAGACTCGTACCTATTTTAGTAACGGTCCACACCTATGTTGCTTTCTTTTCCCCCTATCTGTTGTCGCCCATGCCTCTTGGCTATTTATTGCGTTTTGACCTTTTGACCAGTCCACGTGTCATGACACGTCATCTTCAATATTTAGACTCAGTTTTTCCCAATACCGATAGTCCCCCCACTTTCCATTTATTTATCCATTAAATATTTGGGAAGTTGACCTTCACAAAAAAGGGAATTTTTTGCTGTAATCAATGCTATGACAGTATTGACGCCCCAGTTGTCTTTTCTATTTAATGCTCTGCACATGTGTCACCTTCCGATTGGTTTTGTAATTCTGCAGCCTTTTTCCAAGGTTTATTCATCCCTTATATTCACGAAGCGATAGTTGCCTTTATTATAGGCTTTCCATCATTACACTTCTTTGCTTGACGGTTGCTATTATATACATATATATCCTTTTTCCCTTTGTCCTTTTCTTCATAAACCCTTAACAAATCCTTTACTCTTTATTTCTATTCCTTTCTCCTTGAGTTTATCCTTTTCTCTGCAATGACATCTTCGAATCCTAACCCTAAAAGAATCCCAATTCTTGATAGCTTCCCCAATGCCCCTGTAAGACATAGAAGAGGAAGAGGTGGCAGGCTTCGTAGCCTAGGATCCGTTCGTGGTGGTGCATCTGGTTCTGTCATGCCTTCTTCTAGCTCCGGTACTATTTTCAGAGGTTCTATTACTAAGAAATCTTCCTCTAACGGTAAAGAACTTCCTGGGCTTTTTCAAGAGCCTTTAGTTGAGGAAATAGTACCCAACGACCTATCTTTTGAGAATGATAGGAAATCTCTTCGTGAGCAAGTTGTCAATTTAGAGAAAGCTGACACTTTCCCTTCTTTAATCACTGAACCTTTGGTTTCTATTGTTCGAAAAGATTGCAACTGGAGAAGTGATTTTCGTATAGTAATCCCTAATCCAAATCAAAGAATATCTTCTTTTAGGATTGGATTTTCTTTTGTTTATACTTACCCCTTCACTTTGGGATTTATTCCTGCTATTGACCCAGTCATACTTGATTTCTGTCGTTTTTTCAAAATTTGTTTGGGACAAATTGGTCCCCTTGTATGGAGAACAATGGCTTGTTTGAGGTATTTATCTGTTAAAGCCGGTGTTGATTTTTCCTTTCCCCACCTTATTCATCTTTACTACCCCAAGTTATTTCGCAATGGAGTTTTTACTCTAACTGCAAGAAGTAAAAGGGTCTTAGTAAGCCCTGAAGATGACAAGGACCGCGGGTGGTACACTCGTTATGTTGCGGTACGCACAGTTGATTGGTGGGTGAAACAAATATCCCCTTCCCTGAGAAGTAGAACTTTGCACGTAAGTTTTTTTTTACTTACCGTTCTTATCTCTTAAGAATTTCAACTTCTTTTCTAATTTCATCCTTCTTTGCTTTTCTATAGCAACCATGGGAGATGTGGAACCCGTTCCTAATTTCCGTGGTTGGGTAGATTTAATCATGAAAGTCGTGCCTATGGAGGCGAGAACGTGGAAATCCATTTCCAATTTACATGGTTGGAGAGTGAAAACTCACGGTATGCGTCTCTTTATCATTTTTCGTATGACAAGTCCTTCTTTTTTTAAAAAAAAATCCTTCTTTTTGTCAGGATTTGCTATTCGAGGAATGACAACCGAAGTGGCTACTGCCCTTCGAGCCTCTTCTGGTACTTCTCTTTCTGTGGAGAGAACTCAAGCTAGGCTGTCAAAGAGGAAAGTTGTAGAAGAAGATTCTGAGGACGATGAAGACGAAGACACCTCTTTGATAGCTAGACCAAGAGCCAGGAGACGCATAGTTTCCGAGAATGAAGCTGAAGTTATCCCTGTCTGTGCCTCTCTTACTGAACCTGTTCACATTCCCTCTGAAGATGAAACCACTCCGAGGGACACCAACGAATCTATTCATCGTCTCTTCGTTGGTGGTTTTGAAAGTGGAGAACTAGGTCCAGTTTTAGATGAAGTTCCTCTTTCTTCCTCTGTTCCCATTCCTTCTTTTCCTGCTTCTTTACCTACTTCTGCTCCCTTACCTGCTTCGAGTCCTATGACTCCTGTTATTTTCACTTCTTCTACCACTCTTCCTTCTATAGTTCCCCCTTCCTCTGTTCAATATGCAGAGGAGGGTTCTAGTAGCAGAAGCTTGGCTATGAGGAGCGTTACCCTTGAAGTTCCTGCTAACAACAGCCTTTTAAGGAAGTCTGGTGGAGCAGATGACTGGCTTAGGCCTTTGATTGGAGATATTGAGAAGAAGAAGAAGATGGACAGCCACAGCTGCTTAACTTTGATGAATGACATTGTTCATTCTACTTTGAAGGTATTCTTCCTTCACTTACTAACAAGTTTCTTTTTAAAAAATAAAAACCTTATTTCTATGAATTGTCACTGCAAGCTAACCTCATTGGTACAGAATTGATGGGAAGAATTTCCCTTCTAGAAAAGAAAGCGCGTGAGTCTGAAAAGTCTATCCACAAGGCTGAGGAAATAGCCAGGGGAGCACAGCTAGAAGCAGCCAATTGGAAAGAGCAGTTTGAGAATGCTCAGGGAACTATAGAAGAATTGATAGAGAGTAGAAATCTCCTGGAGCAACAAAAGCGAGGTATGACTTCTGAGCTAGCAGTTGCCAAGGCTTCTTCAAGCCAATTTGAGAAAGATAAGGAGCGCCTTGAGTGTTCATTTTCAGAACAACTATCAAATTGTAGTGAAGAGATCAGAGAACTTAAGGTACTCTTGGCCAAGAAAGAAGAGTATGCAGGGGAGTTAGTGCAAAGCTTGACTCAAGCTCAAGCTGATTTAAAAATCTCTTCTGATAAGGTACGTACCTTAGAGAGTTCTTATGCCTCCCTTGAAGCATCCTTTGAATCCTCTTTAGCTGAAAATCAAGTGTTAAAGAATGATCTTGCTACGTGGGAAAGGGAGTATGAACTTCTTGAGGAGAATTTTAACATAGAGGTGAGTTGGGCTTTTCTAAACTCTCGTCGTGATACTTTAATAGAGGCCAGTCAAGAAAACTTTGATTTAAACTCAGAGTTGGCCAAAGTTTTAGAGACCATTGAGAGAACCCAACAACCATTTGACTTTCCCTCTCCATCAATTAAAGCTCCCGTGGCTGAAGAACCTTTAAATGAAGAAGCCGTTGCTATGGCAGTTGAAGTTGAAAATGTTGCAATTGCAGCTTCAGAGGGTGAAACTTCTATGACTCAGTCTGTGGAAGTTGAAGCTTCTGTGACTCTTGCTTCCCTCGTTGATACTAACATTTCAAGCTCAGCTGAAACCGTTCCTGTTGCTGCTTCTTCAGAAGTTGCCACCGTGCCTGTGGCTGAAAGTAAAATTAATATTGCAACTTCTGATGTGCTAACCCCTTCAATTGGATGATGGTTTTATCCCTTAGTTTTTAAGGGATTTTTTGGTGAAAGTCCCCAGTTATCATAATGGGGCACTTGTATAAACTTTTATTGACTAAGTTTCTACTTAGTCTTTTTAATTATATTAAGAAGTTTTGTTAGTACTTCAATGTGTTCTATTCTTGCCTTTTCCTTACTTATTTAGGACTTATAGAATAGTTTAGCATTTTTATCCTTTGAAAATGCTTTATGATTCTTCTCATGACTTATTAACATGAGGCTTATAAAAGAGGGCCCTTTTATTTTATCGACACTTAATGAAGAAGACGTCTCAACTTCATAATGGTGTTATAATACGATGAAAGAAATAGGAATACACATGTTTTGTATGAAACAACTTTGACAAGTTTTTATTCATGAAATTTAACAAGTTTTTTGACTATTACATGTATTAAAATACATCTATAACTTTCTCGTAACTGTTTTTCTTGTAACATATTTTTTTCATAACATAAAATAAACAAGGTTTTTCTTCATAACCTGTTTCAGTACATAGTCATGACCTTATCTTTATATATTAGGAAGGGTTTGAGAGGTGACTTCGTTTATGAGCTTGAGAGATGACTTTGCTGTTCTCATGGGAAAAACATTATGATGCATGTCTTGTGTTTGTTGAACACGATGATGAAGAATGTCTTGTTCTCATGAATGCTGAAGACTTCGTAACTTTTTCTCAACACTTGTCTCTTTGTGGCCGACTTTTGTTCGATATCCGTATCTGTTTTTCTACACATATCTGTGTATAATATGTAGTCCCCCAAGTGTTTGAGCGGTGAAGTAGGAAGCCTCAAGCACTTGTTTATTTCTTTCAATTTGGTCCTTTTCCTAAAACAAAAAAATATACGGGACTCGGAGGTGCGATTATAGATGAAGACTGCCTAACTCGTGTGTATTTCCATTAGATTAATTGTAACCCTGGGCTGGGAATTTTAGAATACTCCATTTTGCCTTGCAGGTCGTGACTCATCATTTGGCACGAGTTAGGGTTTTTGCCTAGCATCTAAAATCGTTAGTAAAACATTAATAACTCAAAAGAATTTTTTTTTTAACATGACGATACCTGACCGTAGGTACTTTCTCAGAAGTAATACCTCTTTAAATGGACGGCATTCCAATGTGAGGGTAAAACTTTGTCGTCCATTGTCTCCAACTCGTATGCTCCTTTTCCCGCAATGTCACGAACTTTGTATGGTCCTTCCCACGTTGGACTTAGCTTTCCTGAATTAGCAGCCTTTGCAGATTGGAACACCTTTTTAAGCACGAAGTCCCCAATTTTGAAAAATCTGAGGCGTGCTTTCCTATTGTAATATCGTTCAATTACTTGCTTTTGTGCTGCCATTCTTATCAATGCAGCTTCTCTTCTTCCTTCAAGCAAATCAAGGTTGACCCGCATCTCTTCATTATTAGATTCCTTCGTTGCCCGAACGTACCGTGTGCTTGGTTCACCTATTTCAACTGGAATTAAGGCTTCCGCACCATAAACCATTGAAAATGGTGTTTCTCCAGTGCTTGTTTTTGTCGTTGTACGATAATCCCATAATACTCCAGGTAATACCTCAGGCCAATTACCTTTTGAATCCTGTAACCTCTTCTTCAAGTTGTTGATAATGACTTTGTTAGTGGATTCCGCTTGTCCATTACCCACTGGATGGTATGGCGTAGACGTTATCCTTTTAATCTGGCCAACTTTGAAGAAATTCTGTGATTTGAGCTCCTATGAATTGTGGTCCATTGTCACACACGATCTCCTTTGGTGCTCCAAAGCGGCATATTATATTTCGCCATATGAAGTCTTTAACTTCCTTCTCTCGTACCTGTTTAAATGCTCCTGCTTCTACCCATTTAGTGAAATAATCTGTGAGTACAAGTAGAAACTTTACCTGACCTTTTGCTTGTGGAAATGGACCTACGATATCCATTCCCCATTTCATAAAGGGCCACGAGGCTATAACAGGGTGTAGTAACTCAGCTGGTCTGTGCATATTATTGCCGTATCTTTGACATTTATCACATTTGGACACGAAACTGTTTGCCTCTTCTTCCATCTTAGGCCAATAATATCCTACTCGAATCAACGTTCTTACTAGCGACCTTCCCCCTGCGTGATTTCCACAATGCCCTTCGTGCACTTCTCTCATCACATATTCTGTTTGAGAGGGTCCGAGACACCGTGCTAGTGGTCCACCGAACATCTTTCGATAAAGATTTCCTTGATAAAAACAATATCAAGCGGCTTTTTTGTGAAGCGCGTGAGCCTTCCCTTTGTCAACAGGCACGGTTCCGTGTTGTAAAAAAGCAATAATTTCGTTTCTCCAATCCCATGTTAGATGATTAAAATTTACCTCATTCTTATCAGGTTCGAGAACGGAATGAAATAAATGTATGACTGAAGCATTTGCGCCGTTTGCTACGTCAGCTGCAGATGCGAGATTAGCTAAAGCATCTACCTCCACATTCTCATCTCGTGGGATCTGCATTACCTTCCAAGTTTGGAATTGCTTAATTAGTTCCCGTACCTTTTCGAGATATTCTTGCATTCGAGTTTCCCTGGCTGTATAAGTCCCCAGCATTTGATTAACCACGAGTTAAGAATCACTCTTGATTATAATTTGTGTTATGCCGAGTTCTCTTGCCAATTCCAAACCTGCAATTACAGCTTCATACTCTGCTTCATTGTTAGTTATAGAATGACATTTTATAGCTTGCTAATAATTTCACCCGTATGTGGTATGAGAACTATACCTAGACCTGCTCCTTTTATATTAGATGAACCATCAGCGAATAAAACCCAAGTCCCCGGGTTTGCACCATTAAAAACTTGTAATTCTTTTTCTGCTTCTAAATGCATCCCCTGACTAAATTCAGCCACAAAATCAGCTATTACTTGAGATTTTATAGAGGTCCTGGGTTGATAAATGATTTCGTATTCACTTAGTTCTATAGCCCATTTTGCTAATCTTCCTGATAGTTCGTGTTTATGCAAAATATTTCGAAGCGGAAAAGCAGTAACTACAATAATGGGATGACATTGAAAATAAGGTCTTAATTTTCTAGATGCCATGATCAAAGCTAATGCTAACTTTTCTAGTTGTGGGTATCGTGTCTCAGCATCTAATAAGGACTTACTTACATAATAAATAGGAGATTGTTTACCTTGGTCCTCACGGACTAAAGCAGCACTTACCACAACTTCAGATACAACCAGATAGATGAGAAGCTTTTCTCCCACCTTTGGTTTTGCCAATAACGATGGTTTTGACAAATAAGCTTTCAAATTTCTAAGGGCTTGTTGACAATCTTCATTCCATTCAAAATGATCTTGCTTTTTGAGTGCAGAGAAAAACTTAAAACACTTTTATGAGGATTTGGAAATAAATCTCCCCAAAGCTGCAATTCTTCCCGTTAATCTTTGAACTTCCTTTTTATTAGTAAGGATATCAGGGATTTCTTCTATTGCTTTGATCTGAGAAGGATTTACCTCAATACCACGGTTAGAAACAAGAAAACCCAAAAACTTACCTGATGCAACTCCAAATGCACATTTTTCTGGGTTGAGTTTCATATTAAATTTTCGCAAAATTTCAAATGTAACAGATAGATGAGAAATATGATCATGAGACTGTTGGGTTTTGACGAGCATATCGTCTATATATACCTCCATTGTTTTCCCTAAATGTTCTTGGAACATTTTGGTGACCAACCTTTGATAGGTTGCCCCAGCATTTTTGAGACCAAAGGGCATTACTTTATAACAATAAGTCCCCCTGTCTGTGATGAAAGAAGTTTTTTCTTCATCACTAGGGTCCATTTTAATTTGGTTGTACCCTGAATATGCATCTAAAAAACTTAAAAGTTCATGTCCTGCAGTTGCATCAATTAATTGATCTATATGTGGTAAAGGAAAAGAATCTTTTGGACAAGCTTTATTAAGATCTGTATAATCTACACAGACTCGCCACTTACCATTTTTCTTAGGTACAACAACTGTGTTGGCTAACCAATTAGGGTACTTTACCTCGCGGATTGACCCAATTTTTAATAGCTTTTGGACCTCATCTTGAATCACCTGGTTTTTGAAAGCCCCTTGCTTCCTTTTCTTTTGCTTTATTGGTGTAAAGGATGAGTCTTCGTTTAATTTCTGAGTTAACACATCCGGTGGTATCCCTGTCATGTCAGCATGGGACCAAGCAAAACAGTCCACGTTAGATTTTAGAAATTCAATTAACATACCTCGCATGTTTGAGTTTAAATTAGCTCCAACATAAACTTTCCGTTCAGGCCAATGCTCAAATAATATCACAGCCTCGAGTTCTTCGATGGTTGTTTTGATATTTTCATTCTCCTCAGGTTCTTGAATGGTATTAGGTCTCGAGTCTAAATCTGTTTTCTCTTACTCAGTTGAGGTTTGATTGCTGGCACCTTCAACTGTTTCCTGTAATTGCTATTTTTCTTTGTTTACGGTGCTCGTATCTGTTCCAGCGTTGATACTCCTGGTTGTTTGCTGATCCCTTCGAATTTGACAAATCCCCCACGGTGATGGAAATTTAATAACTTGATGTAGAGTTGATGGAACAACATCCATACCATGGATCCAAGGCCTCCCCATGATCATATTGTAGGCCATTTCCATATCAACTACCTGAAATTTAGTTTCTTTAACAACACCTGCATCAAAAGTTGTTAGAATTACCTCTCCTTTTGTTACCACACTTGAATTGTCGAAGCCTGACAAGGTGTGCACCTTGGGTATCATTTTTTCTTCAACTTGCATTTCACGTAATACCCTTAGTAGTATAATATTTACAGAACTCCCTGGATCAATCAAAACTCGTTTTACATTAGTATCATGTACAAGTAAAGATATTACCAGAGCGTCACTATGTGGAGTTATCACTCCTTCGGTATCTGCATCATCGAATGAAATACTTTCATTTTCTAAAACCTGTCGTACCCGTTTCCCGTGTGTAATTGTTACCTTAGAAACCTTGTTGGAGGCTGTGTAGGTTATGCCGTGAATATCTTCTCCCCCACTTATCACATTTACTGTTCTCTTGGGTGAAGGAAGCTTTGGTGGCTCTTGCCTATTTTTCATATAGACTTGTTTACCTTTTTCACTAAATAACTCAGTGAGGTACCTTTGCTTCAATAGATTATCCACTTCACTCTGCAAGAATCTACATTCTGAAGTTTTGTGCCCGTGATCATTGTGGAATTCGCACCAATGATATGGATTGCGTCTATTTGGATTTGACCGCATCTCTTTTGGCCACCGTACCTTATCTCCCATGCTTCTCAAAACAGCCACGAGCTCGGAGGTAGTGACATTAAAGTTATATCTGCCAAACCGTGCCTTTAAACTTCTATCATCATCTCGTGAGTCTTGCCTGTTCCGATCATTTATGAATTTCGAAGAAGAACCAGAGTCCCTGTTCCTCGATTTTTGATCATATTGCTGGTTATCTTGTTTTGACCGTGGGTCTTTTTCTGCAGGTCCCATATATGAATCGTACCTGTTTTTACCTGATCTTTTTTCGGTTTCTGATCTTCTGGAACCACCCCTTTCTTCATGATGAAACTTAGGTACGATATCTTCTTCAATTCGCAGCTTCGTACTATACCTGTTGTAAACATCATTCCACGCGGTTGCAGGGAATTCTCGAAGGCTTTCTTTGAGTCTTCTCGTGGCTTCAGAACTTTTGTCATTTAAATTACTTGCAAAAGCTATTGCAGCCCAGTTGTCAGGCACACGGGGTAGAGTCATTCTTTCACGTTGGAATCTATCAACAAAATCTCTAAGCAACTCTGAATCTCCTTGTTTGATTTTGAAAATATCTTCCATTCTTTTCTCAACCTTATGTGCTCCCGAATGTGCTTTAATAAAAGAATCTGCAAGCTCAGCAAAAGAATTTATAGAATTTTCAGATAAAAGAGAATACCAGGTTAATGCACCCTTGGTGAGTGTTTCTCCAAATTTCTTGACCAGTACTGATTCAATTTCTTGTTTGGTCAAGTCGTTGCCTTTCACGCCTGTTGTAAATGCAGTCACGTGGTCACGTGGGTCTGTAGTACCATCATATTTCGGGATGTCAGGCATTTTGAACTTTTTCGGAATTGGAAGGGGAGCAACACTTGACTTCCAAGGTTGTTGTGAGTATTTGTCCATGTCAACCCCCTTTATTACAGGCGGAACTCCAGGGATTTACTCAATACGCTCATTTTGTTCCTTAATCTGTTTCTGCAAGGTTAGTACTAAATTTTGCAAATAGGAATTATCTGAATTACCTGGTCCCCCTCCCTGTGGTTCACTGGTGGTTCCTCCATTTCCAGAATTAACAAGACCAGAACGGGGATTCTCCAATGTATTATTATTAGGAGTTGGTGTGGGTGGTGCAGCAGGCAATCGACTAACTAGAGGCTGAAGAGCTTTGCCGACCTGTGCATCAATTAGCTTTTGTAAAACTTCATTTGTACCTCCTTCAAAGTGTTCAGATTGTTCTTGTTGATCAGCACGGGATTCAGTAACAGGAGTGCCTTCACGAGATTGACGTGGTGAATCTGGAGGGGAGGGAACCACGTCACCTTGATTTTGATGGATTTGATTTTCATGGTGTCCCAATGTGTTATTACTGTTATTGTCGGTGTTGTTGTTTGACATGGTGATAACAATGGACAAGATGTAGCTTAAAAGAAAAGATTATTAGATTCCCGTTAACGGAACCAATTTGTTTAACCAAAAATCTGAGTCTTTGGTCAAAGCTAGAAAGAAATTCGGGTTACTAATAATCAGGAGACGAAAATAAAATATTTTTGAGAATGATGGTAAAGCAGTAAATAGTTTTGTATTTCAGTAAGATCTCAATAGTATTTCGTGTCCTTACAGATGTTGAATCTTTTCCCTTTATAGTTGATTCTAGGAGAAGATATAATGTCTTTGTCTTAATGAGGCAATTATGAGCAATTAATGATATTTAAAAGAAACGTTACACAATCATTTCTATTTAATTCAGATTCTCTAACGTATTTCACATTTAATGCTGCATTTAGACTCTTTTACGTCATCAGATTCGTATCTTCAACTTCTTCTGATCTTTGATCTTTAAACGACTCGAATAGGTACGAGACTCGTACCTATTTTAGTAACGGTCCACACCTATGTTGCTTTCTTTTCCCCTATCTGTTGTCGCCCGTGCCTCTTGGCTATTTATTGCGTTTTGACCTTTTGACCAGTCCACGTGTCATGACACGTCATCTTCAATATTCAGACTCAATTTTTTCCCAATACAATAATGGTATTGGACTGATCATTTGAACGGAATTGATGGGGCAAGTGCACATATAGCATTCTCAAAGATGTTATTTAGAGATTAACTAGTATTTATTTTCTCCTGAAATTTTAAACTAAGAATCTTAACTTCAGGACTATTTAAGACAATTTTGTCCTGAAAAATTGAAATTCAGTACGTACTGGCTAATTCCTAAATAGCAGCCCTTTAGAGTGGCTACCTAGTGTCATTTGAATGGAATTTATAGAACGTGAACCTCATTAATATGCTTGTTTAAAATAAACATTAAATTATAAGTCAAGCATATAAAATAAAATCGAAGAAAAACCTCAATACAATTTGATAGTACTCTTGTGCCTTGTGGTGTAGAAATGCATTTTCACACCAAACACAAGTTTTATTAACCAACAAAAGTAGTAAATTAAACAAAGGAGAAACAAAGTGAATACTAGACAGCTAGTATTCAAACCGGAGCATACATCAACAACAACAATTACGACGCCTCAGACCTCAGTTCCAAACAAGTCAGGGTCGGCTAATTAAACCTATTCATTCGGGTTTGCCAAGAGATAGGCCTCAACAGCCTTGACAATCTCATCAGACATCTCTTTGCCTGCCTTAATTTCCTCTTCTTTAATCTCAACACCAGGTTTTGTATTGAATTTGCTAGTGTTTTTGCCTTTACATCCTCCATCAGGCATGGATTCAAGTTTCAGCTCATATGAAATTGACTCAACCTTGTCCATCAAAGTATCACCTTCTATCAATGTGGAAGCATAGGTCATTTTTTCCTTGTCAATTGCATCAACCCTATGCTTCACAAACTTGATTTCCGTACCTGCATGCATGGGACATCAATTTAATTTAGAGTGCATTTGGTACGAAGGAAGTTATTTATCCAAGAAAATATGAAATATATTTTCCTGAAAATATTTTTTTGAAAATAATATATGGCAAATGGTCAAATATATCCATGTATTATGAAAAAAATTTAAATATACTCTTTGTTATTCGTTATACTTTAGGTCCAAATATACCCCTACCGTAATACTATTGGTTTAAATGTTAGTGGCGCTGAGGTGCCAAGCCATGTGGCATCCACCTTATCAAATGTTAGTGTCCCGTAGGATTGGATGTCCACTTTGGACAAACTTAACGAAAAAGGGGTATATTTAATCCAATAGTATAACGACAAGGATATTTTTGGACCTAAAGTATAACGAGGGGCACATTTAAACATTTTCTGATAGTATAGGAGTATATTTGACCCTTTTCCGAAAAATATCTACTCCCTCCATTTCAATTTATGTGAACCCATTTGACTGGGCAGGAGTTTAAGAAAAGAGATAAGACTTTTGAACTTGCGTTGTAAAATGAGGCACATATATTTTGTGTGGCTATAAATCATTGCATAAAGGTAAATTGTTTCCAAATAAGGAAAGAGGGCATTCTTTTTGGCACGAACCAAAAAGGAAATAGGTTCACATAAATTGAAACGGAGACGGAAGTAGTATTAAAGACCAATAATTATATTAGCAAATAGAAAAGTGTTTTGATGAAATTTTTAATAGTAAAGAGTGGATTTGTTTTTGCACAGCTCGAGACTAATAATAATGTCTAAGTGTTAGTTGAAGGAACATTTTATGATATCAAAATAACTTCCTCACGAAAATATTTTCCTAAAAAATAACTTACGCCATACCAAGCACATCCCTGCCAAGATCGATGAAAATACTCGAGAGAAGTGTGGTTTTATAATAATAATAATAATAATAATAATAATAATAATAATAATAATAATAATAATAATAAGAGAAAAAGAAGAAATATATTGCCTTCAGCAAAGTTGAATTGCTTGATGGTTCCAGGGCCTCCATCTCCATGGATTATCTCAATACTTTTGAAAACTTGAGGTGCAATTTTAGGAAGAAGATTCTCTCCATCAAGAATGAAAGACTTGAACATTCTTGGGGCTGAAATTGGGGTAGTGAACTCATAAGTAGTTGTGAGAATTCCCATTTTTTTTTTCCTCTAAAAAAACTTGGAGTGTATTGTAATATAAATTGTGTTGTTTCATGATGGTATTTATAGCTTGAGAAATGAAGTTAATTTTAACGCTTAAGCTTTCTTGTTTATTAAAGTGTACCATACAACCTACCACGAGGCACCAAGGTTGTATTGGAGCGGTAAGTACTCTCCTCTATCTTTAATCAGAGATTTCAGTTTCGAGCCTTGGGTATGGAGTCGCCTATGGTAGCAGAGGCGAATCTAGAATTTCTAGATCATAGGTGCACCATTGAAAAAGCCAGAAAAAAGAAGTGCTAAGCTAGAATCTATCCATGTTCCTTTGGATGAATAACTTAGAATTCAACCAGGTGCACTATTCAACTTTTTTGGAGCATGGGGCTCAAGAGATAATATTAGATCAATTTTATGAAATATATACATAAAATACCTATTTGGCGGAAAAACCATGGGTACATGTGCACCATACGGCCTAAATCCGCCCTTGTTTGGTAGGGAGAGCTTTACACTCCAAAATTGAATTTTCCACCACGAATCCAAATTAATCAAACTCCAAAGAGGATACCGGACACAAAGTGGGAAACCAAAAAAAATATGAATAATTAATCCAAATAGCCGCTCACTTAACCACTCAAAACTAAAAATATCCGGTTGAGGTATAATATATACATGATTTATATAATATATGTGTATAATCATATATAATCAATGTATGATCTATGTATATGGCTAGAAAAAGTAAACAGTAAATATGATCGGCTATTTTACGTAAAGATCCCAAAAAATATAGTAGCATACAATCTTTTAATGAAGGGCGGCGTTTACATGCATGCATTCCCTACTAACCAAATTTTTCAGCTAGCCAGGACCAAACTTTTTATTACTATGAATACGATCTTGAATGTGCCACAGAAAATAACAGTACAAGTTTTTTTTCAACTAAACATGCCGACATTTTCCTTTTCCACCTGTCATCTTTTTTATTGAGTTGAAATCTCTTAAATACAAGTGAAGTTACGGATTAAAGCGTGGTCTAACGGTTAATAAAGTAAGATGAAAATTATGAAACATTTAAAAAGATAGGTGATTTTTTCATATGCTTAAATATGATGGGGAGAATTATTCGGTACATATAATATTTATAGGAGGTAGCTATCTTGTGGAATAATCTACGACAAAAATTATTTATTACTTGTGTCGATGAAAAATAGCAGGTATCTAACGAAATAGTAAAGATAACAAGCAAGTTAATCTTGACATTAACAACAACAACAACAATTCAATGTAATCTCATAAGTGAGGTTTGGGGAGGGTATGATGTACGCAACCTTACTTTCCCTTGAAAAGGCATAAAGACTGTTTCCGATAGACCCTCGGCATCCGATAAAGAAAAAATAAATTGCTTTTCCTAATTTCTATTGAAATGATGATTTTACCACGGGGTATATTTTGTCAAGCTATATTATCTATCTATACGGTTTATGAAGTTTTGACTCTTTAAAGTAAACTTTGGTCTGATCATTTCCCTTTTCAGTAGGTTGATGTTGCATTAAATGAGACTGCTGTGTACTCTCTTCTAGAAGTGATTAGTAGCTCAAGAGGAGATTTTAGTTGACCAACTTAGGCGAATCCAGACTTTGAAGTTTATGGATTTCTATAATGATCGGGCTCAAGTTAGTAATTGGGTTGACAATCAAATATTTATAGAGATTTAATAAATTTTTTAATATATATACAAGGACTGTGCAATCCGGGAACTCGCACATTGCCCTCTAGATCCACCACTGCTCATAGGGAATTTACTCGGTCTGTGTGAGCTCCCTCATATTATTACATGCTAACAAAGGAGGAGTTGTGGTAAATTGGCAAGCGTAAAACTAGTTAATTTTAAAAATAGCCAGATTTACAACTGATAATTGAAGAATAGCCATAGTTTTAAAGTAATCAAAATTTAGTCATTTTTTCATGTAACGATATAATCTGAACAAAAACACTATTAAAAATTCGGAAAAATTCCAACATAATATACTGGGGTTCGAATTTTTTACATATAAGATTCAAGTATAATATGCTAGAATTTCATAATATGCTGGAGTTCCAAATAATATGCGAGAAGTTTAAATGGAGGAGCTCTATAATCCAGCATATTATGCTGAAACTTTCCGTGTTGCAGCAAAACAATGACTATTTTACAATGACTTTGCAAATACTGATAATCTTTCGATTACCAATCCGAAAACTAACTAAACCGTGCTATTTTCACTACAAAACTCATAGGGACAAACTCACTTGTTACTGGCAGCTAGCAAGTGAGCTGACCGTCTAACTATCTATGTCATGCCTTGACAG
Organism: Nicotiana sylvestris; assembly: GCF_000393655.2. Classification (NCBI taxonomy): domain Eukaryota; kingdom Viridiplantae; phylum Streptophyta; class Magnoliopsida; order Solanales; family Solanaceae; genus Nicotiana; species Nicotiana sylvestris. The sequence continues at coordinate 5,817,848 of NC_091066.1, forward strand.
GTGATATGTGAAAGGCTGCATCTAAATATAACTTTCAAATTAAATCCTGAATTTGTTGATACACTTAGCTATTGAGTCGCATCTAAATATAACTTTCAAATTAAGATCCGAATTTATGGATACAACTTGGTTATTGAGCCCCAAAGCTTATGTTTTGATGTGATCGTAGCACAAAAAGAAAGTCTGAATTTTCTAGAGGAGTTTGGTTTCAAATCCCGGTTCGAAGAGGAGTACGCCATGCTAATATGCCTTGGATGATCCACATCTCAGGGTCAGGCACCGATGAGCACATTGAACTATCCATGTGGCTGAGAGCCCTCACATCCCAGGCACAACGACGCAATTATCAGGAGCGCGCTCTACCACTGAGCTAATAACCTGTCGTGCGAGCCTCCCACTTGGGGCCGCTATGCCAAAAGCGAGAGAAACCTCATCCCTCTCTTTCCTTTTTTCGCCCCATGTCGCCACACGGGGGAACATGGGAACATGAAAAAGAGGGTCCTATCAACTTGTTCCGACCTAAGATTATAAGCTCATGAGCTTGGTCTTACTTCGAAAGGAGAGAAGACTATATTTTGGTTATTAATCTGAAGTGCATTTTCCACTGGAGAAGAAACCAAGGCCAAGCAACAGGGTCACAGTAATGTTTAAGCAGACCTTGCTATACTATTAGGTGAGTTTTACTCTTAAATTAGAAATATATTGCATACTGTCGAACGTGGAAAAGTAATAGTCTTTATTATATACATACATAACTACATACACGAGGACTACTTTCAGAGTTCATCTTGACCTAACTACTACAGAATGGCAGCATCTCTTTCTTTCACCGAGCTACATTACAAGTTATTATATAATAGCTACGACATGCAAATCCTCTATTAAATTAGAAGTCGTCTTCAAGAAAAGTCGATAGCAAAAGCCCTTGCACAAACTTACTTTTTCTAGCCTTCTCTTCTTGATCTTCCTCAGATAGTGGAGATGGCTGAAGATTTCTGTTCAGAATAACACTAAGATCAATGATCTCAGACATAGTCAATAGAAAACACCAAAACGAGCATCATACTCATCGCTAGATATTGTCAAGTGTATTTACAACGTTCAATAACGAACACGAAACTCATGACTAATGCCTTTTCTAAACATAGGCCAGTACTCTACAGGAGTATCTACGACTATTGAGAAATGATAAATAGAGCATACAGGATGGGAAGGCATACTAAACATACAAAGGTATATATTTTTATCATAAATTAGGAGTAACCAAAAAAAAATAAAAAAAATTAGGTGTAACGAATTTGCTTAAAATGACTTTCCATTAAGAAAATAATGGTAGTAGTAAAACTATGTTTCAACCACGACAAGGAAAATGAGAAGTTATGTGCAACTCAACCACGCGTTTGAACATTACCAGACACGCGAAGAAAAGAAATCCAGTGAATTATGGTCAGAGAAACATGAAAATCCAACTATGGTTGTGCACATGTTCATAGAAGCATTACATTATTAAGTCATGTTGGCACTCTCTCCAAAATGCTGCTACACCCGTGTCGGATCCTCAAAAAATACTCTACTTTTGAAGGATTGGACATGCACCCGCCGAAATTTTCGGAGAGGCCGAGCAACATAGTTATTAAGGACTTCGTTCCCCTTTTACCGCACTTTCTCATCACTTCCCAGCATCAAATGCAATAATAATGGAGACATAACTAAAGTGTAAAAAATGCTGCCATACCTGTCAGACAAATTATCAACAGTGCTTTCTTGTGTTGAGTATGCTTTAGCAGGGGACAGAGGTTGAACTTCGGGAGGTTCATCGACCAAAGCCGAACTGTTAATGAACGAAGATAACAAGGGATCAGGATCTGTAGTGGAGGAAGAAACCAAGTGTGAGGATCCCCTGAGGATGGATTGTAGACTTCCTTCTCTTAGCTCTTTTCTTAAAATAGAAAGAGTTGAATTAGATCCACCCCTTCGAAATCGTCTCTTGCGCTGCACCTGTTACAGTCAACGCAACATACAAACTTTACGTAGCCCAGCAGTAAAATCAAGACAGAAGTGAAATGCGTTATAGTTCTAACAAGACTTCTTATACATTGCCTACAGTAATATTAAAAGGAGATACAGAAAGGGCTTCATATTCAAATCCCAGTTAAGTCAACTATGAAAAACAGAAGGATACCTTTAGAATATTTCCATGTTGCTGAGTAATATGCCCAACCAAATTCACCCCGACCCTTTTTGCACAAACAGGGCATATCTGCATTTACAGATATGTTATCTAACTCATCGATTAACTCAGATATATGAACCAGCATACACATTTTCAACTGACATTTAAAAGTCAGAGTGCCAGAGGATCAATTTTGGTCATGTTTATTGGCATTTACAGATATCAACATTTTACTTTGACACACAGTTCACAATAAGAGGTCTACAATCTTAAGTAGATTTAAACATTATAATGATGGACAATAAACTTCTGTTAGTTTGGTCACTATCTGACTTTGGTTCGCGTCATTAAAACAAAAGCTTTGTCCTAATTGTTAGTATCTTTTTCTGGGAAAAAGGCATGTGAAGGTGATGTCTGTCAATACAAAATGTAATACAAATGCTACAACTAAAAACACAAAATAACCCTAGCTACTTTCTTTTTCTGCTGTTTTTTTTTGTGTGGTGGTTGTGTGTGTGTGTGGGGGGGGGGGGGGGAGGAGACAAATCAGCAAAGAATGAACATATCTCCTCCTTTGTCTCATCAATTCCGCACAGAACTCTGAGACTGCGTCAGCTCTTACTTCACATTCCCAAGCCAAAATTTAGAAGTTAAAGTAAAGTACCAAGTAGAAAGAAATGAGCTACCCTCGTTAAGGAATCTTTGACTCCCATGATGGACAAGTCCAGATCATCATTCTCAATACCCCAAATTATGAGGGGCTAGCCTTTCTGTATCAGACGTGCTTCCCAGGATTTCCAGTTTATATATCTCTAGCTAGTGGAGTTGCACAAGGGTGTTACCTTGTTAATAATTTATCTTGGTCAAATGTGACCAAAGCTCACACAAATAGAAATCAAGAAGCTTAATATTCCTGTGTGCATCTCCTAACAAAGCTAGGCCCTAGAATCAGGTTGCACTTCTAAGTCTATTCACTATGAGAGTGACAATTAAATCATAGTTGACTTTCTTTCTCTTAATATAGCACGCCCAACAGCCAAACTCTCTTATCAAGAGTCAACAGTGGTCCATTACCGATTTTCCCCCTTGTTGACTCGAATACTCAACCTTAGGGTAGGAGGTGGAGGAGCCTTTCCACTAGGCTAAAGACAAATCCTTTTTAAACTTGTATAAGGGAAACTAGAAACTGGTATCCTGAAGCTCTGAATTTGTGAAGTTCGAAGCCTCTAAAATAGACATACTGAATGAAAAGGATCATTTCATGTAGCTAAAGGTCAACATTTTCACATTGCAACCCATCTCGACCCCCCCCCCCCCAAAAAAAAGCACAAGAAATAGAGAAAAGAAAAATAAGCTAAACCACACTAGAGAAAGTCAAATGCAGCAGTAGAATTAGAAGGTTAATAAAGTCCCAAACTTCAACGTGCACATAAGACAGTCCTAGGTGCTAAAAACTTTACAATCCACATATGATAGTTCAATTAATTCAGCTATGCCTCAACTTAATATGATATTCGAACAAAAGGGGGGAAAAAGCAAGAAAATTAAGAGTTGTAGAGATATTGTACCCCATTCTTAGCCTCAAAAGCATGCTCGTCGTCGATATGACAGCAAAGGCCAACAATATCAAAATCCTCACCACAGAACGGGCATAGAAACTCCGGCCTTGACTCCTCTTCACCCTCATACTCTTCTCCTATATTATAGAAGTCTGCATAATACACAAAATACACCCCAACTTCAATTACAAAAACCATAAACAATCTTTCCGACAATCCAACAAACCATAATGCAAAAACAAAAAGACCAGCAATACAACAACTACGCCTCAATTCCAAACAAGTAGGGGTCGGCCGTATGAATCCTTACTGATTATCTTTCCTCATTTAAATTCAGGCCAACATTATACAAAATAAAAATAAAAATAAAAAGAAAAAAGAAAAGTAATAAAAGCTCTCTATATTTCCTACTGGCATAAAATTCTCAGTTCTAACAGGGATAAAAGACTCCTAAAGAGTATAGGACCTTACGAAACATAATAACATGACTCAAACATATTCCCCGCAGTACAAATGTAAAATTTCCTTTGCATTATTTCTTTCTATCGGGTAAACATATCGAATTTCACCTCATCTCACAAACTAACTACTCCTTCCTGAATAAAATAGTATTATTACAGAATTTTTGAAAAAACTGTGAATTAAACGAAATAAACAATCAATGCCCAAAATCACCAAAAATTAGATGCATGGACTTCGTATTCTGAACCCGCTATTTTGGGCAAGCTTAAACAGGAAATAAATGGTGTAATTAAGCAAATGGGAGAAAAATACAAATGTAAGTTTCCTTTCAATTTGTTCATTTTCTTGCAAACCATCTTCCGCTTAACCTTAGCTCACAAACTATCTCTTCATCCAAATAGCCAAAAAGAAAACACTATTATTATTTGGGAGTTCGCTTTTCAGTGCAGGACCTATTTACTAGCTATCGCTTTTGCTTGGCATCTTTCTTCTAGATTTCATGTTGTTCCTATTTTTCTTATGATTTCTGTGGTGATACTAATATTGTCTCCTTTTGTCTTTTTTGTTTTCTTGAGGCGAGGGTCTTTTGGAAACAGACTCTCTACTTCTTCGGGGTAGGGGAAAGGTCTGCGTATACACTACCTTCCCCAGACCCCATTAGTGGTATTTTACTGGATAGTTGTTGTTGTATTACTATTTGGGAGCCGAAACAATCCTAGGAGCAACGGTAAAATTATCTCCCATAGGTCATGGGTTTGAGCCATGTAATCAGCCAATGACCCTTGTGGTAAGTTGCCTGCACCACACTCCCTTGGACACAGCACTTTCACGGGCCCTACGTGAACTCGGATGCTTCGTTCATTGGGTTGCCCTTTTACTACATGAGAGTCGAACTATGTTCCTTTTACGAGTAATATTTGTAAAACATCTTTACAATAAAAAGAAATCATTTTAAGTACTTCAAAACGAAAATGAGCTACTTTTGACACTCATACTTCAGAACACATATTTTTCAGAAATTGTACTGAGCATGCCTAAAGAGGAAAGTAAGTGAGAAAATACTATAAACCCTAAATAACAGAAACTAACACCCAGCATTGCAAACGTATAGTTTCCTTCTCCATTCGTTCATTTTCTAGCAAAACATAATCCACTTAACCTCAGCTCACAAACTAAAACCACCCTTCATCCCAAAAATTATTATTCTTCAAACAAATAATTAGATACTTTACTCTAGTACTCTTTCTATCTCAATTTATGTGATATTATTTTAAAAAAACTAATTTTTAAAATTATGATCCAAAATAAATATAAACATTTGTGTAGTTATAAATCATTATATTAAGGATAAAATCAGAATTTAAATTTAGATTATTTATATATATATATATATATATATATATATATATATATATATATATATATATATATATATATGTAACATTATATTGAACAAACTTGAAAGGAAAGTGACGCCTAAATGAGATGTGGAGTACTAATTAAACTTAAAGAGGAAAGTAAGTGAGATAACACTGACCTGAACGAGATTGATTACGTCGTGAAGAAGTAGAGAGACGAATCCAAGAATCAGAATCCATTTATATTATCCTTTAAATTAAACAAATTTTAAGTTAAAATCCTCAGAAAATTTTGAAGAAATTGTGCATTTCCTGATACTGAAATTGCTCAAAGATCAGAACTTTATGGTACCAAAATGGAAATTGATCAAAACCCTAAGGAGAAAATGGGAAAAAATTTCGCGAAGTTTCGTGGAAATGGGAGGAGAATTAGCTAAGAGAGACTAGGAAATGCTGGGGAATTATATAGAGTTTGGGTTATGAATAAAGGCTTGAACTTGGATTTAATTGCGAAATTACCACTGTCCACTTGGCAGAGAAGAATTGAGTCATTGACTCATCATGATGTGTATATTCTTGGAAATTATGGAAGCTTGTTACCTAAGTTTGGGCATTGGTCTATCCTGTTTTTCTTTTTTCTTTTAAAAAAAATTCATGACTCGGACTCGAGATCTCTTACAGTTGTTTTTGTGTAACCTATAAATCACGGTTTGGAGCCGTAAAAACAGCTATAGCAACAATAACAACCCAGTGGTACTTGTATTAAATTAGGCTGTCTACACCATATACCCTTTAGTTGCGGGGCCTTCCACGGACACTATGTGAACGCAAGATACTTTGTGCATCGGGCTCCTCTGTTCTTTATTTTTATTTTTTTTACTCGAAACTTCGCAAGAGGAAAGGCATTCTACCTATCTATTCCCCTTTAATAAGTCATTCGCGATATGCATTCGGATTAGTCGGAGTTCTAATACAAATATCAGATACTTAATTATCGAATTTTTAAAAAGAACTTGTTGACCCCGACCTCCCACCCCAACTAAAAGGAGTTTCTAAAAAATATCATAGGAATTTTGTTTTGGAAGAAACACTTTTCTTTGAAATAGTTATATTTGGAGGCAATGTTATTCAACAAAAAATAAATTTAAGAAAATTGTAGTTATAATATGTTATTACTTACTTTGTAAGACTGTCCTTGGAAATTGCGTATCAGTAAGTCAAATAAACATATTAGGGAAATATTTTCAAAGCAACATGCATTTACTGATGGTAGGTTGTTACAACAATAACGACCCAATATAATCTCAGTAGTGGGGTCTCGGGAGGATAGTGTGTACGCAAACTTTATCCCTACCCTGGGGTAGAGAGTCTGTTTCCAATAGAAACTCGGCATTCTTCCCTCCAAGAACTCTCTATCTTGCTCTTGGGATGACTTGAACTCACAACCTCTTAGTTAGAAGTGGAAGTTGTTTACCATCACGAATTGGATTTGAACAAATATCTCTTGGTGACTTTCCTTTTAATCGATCGTGAGGGGGGTTTCTACTTTATTACTCGGGTAGAGTGAAATGGCTAGGCTCCCCTATCACCTTTCCTTTCGGTGATATATTTTGCCTTAGCACTTACGAAGTAGACGTCATTTATTGAGTTGAAGTGAAGTCTTTCCGTTCCCGATTCAATTACAGCTGTTCTCGCTAAAGCCCGATCTGATCCCGCTTGAGCGGCAGGGAGAAATCCTGATCTTCCAATTGCGTCAATACAATAAGATAGATGCCTGACTAATGGAGTATATTTTTTGTGCATAAAAGGTTAAAAAAATATCTCCAGCTTAGGTAAGTTTACTCCTTGTAATTCAATGTGAACATTATGGATGTTATTATATACTTGTATATGTCTAATTTATAATAAATCCTGAACTATTATGACATAAGGCTCTCGTAGCTCAGTTGGTTAGAGCACCCGTTTAGTAAGCGGGAGGTCTTGAGTTCAACTCTCAACGAGAGCATTTTTGAAATTAAACTCTATTTTTATTTTTATTTTTATTTTTATTTTTATTTTTATTTTTATTTTTATTTTTATTTTTATTTTTATTTTTATTTTTATTTTTATTTTTATTTTTATTTTTATTTTTATTTTTATTTTTATTTTCATTGTCATTGTCATTGTCATTGTCATTCGTTTTGTAGTTATAAAATCTTTCACAACCTTATCAGATATCTCAGCCGGGAATTGGGCAATTTTAATTACACGTCATTAGAAACACAGTTATAGTAGTAAATAAATTTTTATTCTATTTAAAAAGTAAACGCATATTTTAAATTATTCATTAAATACTAACTTGTAATATATAAAACTAAACAATCCTTATATTACAAATTTATATAACTAATATTTGCGTGATGCTTAAGGACATTTTAAAAATTACATTTATTAAAGTTATTAGTGAACTTTTATGATCGTTTGAAAATTCAAATATCAAGTGTTGGAATCATAAAAAAAGAAGAGTATTATTGACTTAGCTTAATAATCCTCAAATTAATTAGATTGTATCCTGAATAAGTGTTTTAAATTGAAAAATTAATGAAAATGGTACAAAACGTTCCTTATATATACCAATCAACTTCAAACTTCCAAGTCTATTTATATACGCCAAATTAGACACTAAAAAAACAGAGGGAAAAACTCCTTAGATTAGAATAAACATTATTAATAAATAGAATAAACTAGGCATTAATAAATAGAAAGAGGGGTATTAATAAATGAGCAAAAATTAGCACGCGACCAAAAATATTTACATATTTTTGTATATAACATACAAAAATGTGTATATATACCAAAAAAAATATAGCATATTTTTTTGGCTATTATTTTGAGAGCGACTATACAATATTATTTTTCTCATTAATAAATAAAATAAACTAGATATTCAGATTAGTCCCATTAGACGAGCCTCAGAAGGAGCACTATTAATCGGGCCTCAATGAGAGCACTACGTAGCAATGGGAACCAAAAAAGGGAAACCAAGATGCTTAATAAGTGCCACTACGAAGGTATTCAATATTCTACTCTAAAGTTTTCATGTAATATTTGTATAAAGTTCAAGTCTTATTATTTTCATTTTGAGTCGAGTTTTAGGCAGAAAATTAAAATAATAAATGTGTTTTAAGGAAATTAATTTAGTTAAAAAAAATTCACACAATTTTAGTATATCTTAAACATATCTCTAGCTGAAAGTAATATTTTAAAACATATCTCTAGCAAAACAATAAGAAATAATCTTTATATTATAAATTTATATAACTAATCTGTACGAAGATCCTTAAGGACATTTAAAAAATTACATTTAGTAAAGTCATTAATGAACTTTTATGATCACTTAAATGAAATATAAAAATAAAATTTAAAATTTCGGATCATAAAAAAGAGTTTTAGTCAAACTAGTAAATCAGAATATTGACTTAGCTTAATAATCCTCAAATTAATTAGATTTAATCCTGAATAAGTGTTTTAAATTGAAAAAATAATGGAACTACTACTACTACTTCTTCTAAATCTTTGTTGGTTTCCCACCCGGTGTCCGGTATCTGTATTGGAGTCCGACTATATTCGGATTCGCGCCGCGTAGGGCCCCATTCGGGGGAAAACGCTCTCTACCAAGGATTTTTCTATACCCAGAACTTAACTCGAGACCTATGGTTAATGGAAAAGCAGTTTCATCCACTGCACCACATCTTTTGGCGATGGAACTACTACTTCTAGTATATGATGCAGCCGCAATGGTACAGTAAAACAAAGGCAAAAGATAAACGAAAAAGCAATGAAATTAGGGTAAAGACATATTCTCTTGATTGATCCCTTCAGCTGCAGAGGTACAGAAATATATATATATATATCCCACTATCACTACAAGACAAAACTAGATAATCACTATAAGGAACCCAAAGTCCTACTAAGGTCTAATTACAGGGGCCTAATTGTAACCTTTGAAAGTATGAAATAAACTATAGCGAGGACTTAAGTGTCACTACCCAAAACATATAAATTCTCGTCTAATTAACTGACTCCAACAGTTAGGTACTATCGCGCAAACACTACGTACATCTCCACCAAGCTTCTTCATTTAACTGTGTATCAGTATAACACGTTCGCGATATATAGCAATCAACTCCAAATTTCCAAGCCTATCCATATACTCTAAATTAAACACTAAAAAAACAGTGGAAAAAAAAAAACTTGTTAGATTAGAATAAACGTCGGTATTAATAGATATAATAAATTAGGCATTAATAAATGGTAATCCCAAAAATATATAAAGTTTATATATTTTTTTTGTATATAAATAAATATATATTTTTTGACTATTATTTAAGAGAGCGGCTATGCTGACATTTTTACCTACTCGGATTAGTCCCATTAGTCGGGCCTGGCCTCAGAGTGGGGTCTCAACTATATCGCGCCGGGAAACCAAAAATCCCTCTATGCCTATAGTGTTGTAGTGACAACTTTCCATGTAAGTTTCTTGAAAATTATTGAAGGAACCCATGTCCTCCATCAAGTTTCCGACTTTACGATTACTGGTTGTAGATGATGATCCTACTTGTCTCAAAATCTTGGAAAATATGCTTAAGAAGTGCCACTACGAAGGTATTCAATGTTCTGTTCTAAAGTTTTCATGCAATATTTGTATAAAGTTCAAGTCTTTATTCATTTTATTTTCATTTTGAGTCTGAGTTTTAGGGAGAAAAATAATGAATGCGTTATCTACTTAGTATGTTTGGTTTTACCACGAAAGGACGTGGTGCAGTGGATGGGACTGCTCCTCCTTAACCAGACTCCTTAACCAGAGGTCTCGAGTTATGGAAAAATCCTTGGTAGGGAGCGCTTCCCCCCGAATGGGGCCTTATGCGGCGCGAATCCGGATATACTCGGGCTCCAATGCGGATACCGGACATGGTGGGAAACCAAAATATTTTTTTTTGGTTTTATTAGGAATCCTGAATCTTGTTGAATTAAGGAATTTGAAGGAGGGGATAAGCCATTAAAGAGCACAAGTTGGGTAATAAGACCTCCTGTTATTTGTTGCAAATTTTGATGATTTTTTACACATAAATTTATGTTCCGCGTTGGAAGTACAGGGTTCAGATGAACGCGGCGACCAAACTGTACATTCGCTCATACCTTCATCCTTAACTAGAGGTTACGGGTTCAAGCCATGGAAATAGAGTTGTCTTTGGTAGGAAACGTTGTATCTCCAAAGTCGAAACCGGATTAGTGGAGCCCAAAATTGGGACCCTGTGTGGAAGTGAAAAAAAAAGAGGGGAACTACCACGATGCCCCAATTCCAAACTAGTAAATAGTAGGCAGAGGACATTCTGGATTGAAATTTGATGGATTCAGCCTTTAGGTTTTACCACTTAACTATATTACACTTTAGAAGTTATGATTTCAAAATAACTTTCTGACAATTTTGTGATTACTTACTTTGTGACTAAAATATTGGGTTCAGTTGAATCGGTCTTATGTATGCTCCATCCGCCATTAATTGTAGGATTCATCAAAAGTTAACCAGCTTTGTGCTAGCCGTCAACCTACTGCAATTTATCAAGATTTGAGACCGGCAATGTGAAGAACCTCACAAGAAGGCAGAATTAAACCATTAAAAAGTAGGAGTAGTAAGTTTCTGAAAATTCGATTTTTAGGTGATTTAGGAAATAGTTATGTTGAGAATTCATGCTGGAAAAAGACTTTGGCCAGGATTTGTTTTTTCATGTTTCTACAGACCCTTGAAGTTTACCAAGTTGTAATTTTTAATGTTAATCTGAGTCTTAAATCAAAAGGAAAAAATACAAGGAACATGTATAGGTTGGTTGATATGTTGATCCTGAACTGAAGAACTTGTTCTTTTCTTATCTTCTCCTTGCAATTCATTTCAATTTAATGGTTTCTTCCAGTGACCACGTGTAATCGAGCAGAGGTTGCATTGTCATTGCTACGCGAAAACAAAAACGAATTTCACTTGGTTATAAGTGATGTCCACATGCCAGACATGGATGGTTTTAAGCTTCTTGAGCACATTGGTTTGGAGATGGACCTGCCTGTTATAAGTGAGTATCTTGTTTTCGTGTATTACAAACTGTGTTGTTGTTCCTAAGTTTAGAAACTGCTGACTTTTGTACTAATCAATGGACTTTAAACTTCCATTTGTTATTGAATAGTGATGTCCGCGGATGATAGTAAAAATGTGGTTATGAAAGGTGTGATTCATGGTGCACATGATTATCTGATCAAACCAGTACGCATTGAGGCGCTGAAGAACATTTGGCAGCACGTGGTTCGAAAAAATAAGGACGAGTGGAAGGGCAAGGTTTTTGATCAATCAGAAAGTGTAGAAGATGGAGAATGGCCACAGGAACCACCAGAAGATGTTGAGCACTCATCTTCAGCTAATGAAGGGAACTTGAAAAGGTCGAAGAAAAGAAAGGAGGAAGATGAAACTGAAGAAAGGGATGATATGGTCGCGTTGAAGAAAGCACGTGTTCTTTGGTCAGCGGAGCTTCATGAAAAATTTCTACAAGCTGTTAATCAACTCGGAATGGACAGTATGAGCCATTTACCTTTCTTTTAGATATTTATTTAGATTCATATCTTGTTAATGTGATTCTATGTTGTTCCAAATATCTGGTCATTTTGCGCGAAGTGAAGCGTGTGTTATCTGTCACCTTCAGACCTAGTAAAAGTGTTCTTAGGAGCTGACCTAACCCCTCAGTTCAATTGCTGACTATAGTGTCTTCCTTTTTTTCTCAGTTTCTGAGTTGGTCGTCGAATATGTTTGAATCAGAGATCAAAGTCCTTCGCATGAGTCTTCTGTCACGACCCAAGCTCATGGTATGTATTGTCCGCTTTGGAGTTAGGCCCGCACGGATTTGTCTTGTTGGGCTACGCCACCTCGAGCCCCAAAAGCGCGCGTACCATGTGAATTTGTGTCATGCCTTATATAGCTCTTCACTTTCTTCTCCCATTTCGATGTGGGATTTGCCTAAGGTGACATGTGCACCCCTTCTTCGTAAGCTTGCCAACCTAGAAGCATGTCAGTCCTGCTTGACCCGCCCTCCGTCATGGGCATCACATTCACCCTCCCCCCAGGAATGCAACATCCTCGCTGAGGTTTGCCCCACCATCGTACTGAGGGAGATTTGGCTCTGATATCTTCATCATCACATCTTGCTTCTCATAACTTGTATTCTCTGCTTCTTTCAATCTATACCAAATGTGTAGTCTTTTCCTTTTTTGGATTTTATTTATGCATTTACATGCATCTTTCTCCATTTAATATGTTAAACACATTTCCCTTTTTGTGATATGTGGCATCCCGTTGGTTTCTTTATAAGAGGAATTTACTTATACACTTACCAATGAAACAATATTTCCCTGTTATGCAGTTTTACATGGTTGTTTTCTACTTGGAGAAGTGGGTAGAAATCTGTTACCTTTACCTGATATAGAAAGAGTTCTTACCAGTTGTAACATTTAGTATAAAAACTAAGTTGCTGTCTTATCTTATGTCTTCTCTCTTCTTCCCCGTTTTGTTGCTAGTCTCCGAGTTAGTGACCTCATTTTTAGTCATTCCTCTTCAACAGTGTGTCCTTTACCTGATTTTCTGCTTCTTTTACTTTGTACATTATAACCTGTTTGGCCAAGCTTTTTTTTGGCCAAAAGCACTTTTGGCCAAAAAGTGAGGTGTTTGGCCAAGCTTTTGGAAGGAAAAAAAGTGATTTTGAGGAGAACAGTTTTGGAGAAGCAGAAAAAAGTAGCTTCTCTCCAAAAGCACTTTTTTGAAAAGCTCTTTTGAGAAAAATACACTTAGAAGCAGTTTTTTAAAGCTTGGCCAAACACTAATTGCTGCTCAGAAGTGCTTCTCAAATTAATTAGCCAAGCACAAACTACGTCTCACCAAAAGTACTTTTGAGAAAAGCACTTTTGAAAAAAAGCACTTCTCAAAATAAGCTAATTTTTGCAGCTTGGCCAAACGGGCTATTAATCTAGTCTCGCTCGATTCCACTGACTGTAATGGTCGATATTCCTTAAGTGAGGCTTTAGTTCAAAACTTGTAGCTCCTCTCAGTCGTTGCATACCTTAAATTTGTTGTGGAGACTTCCACTATGCAATTAATTAACAGTCAATATTATCTTCATGTATATATGTATATCTCGTCTCAGCTCTGTCTATGAATGCAGGGGCTGTTCCCAAGAAAATTCTGGAACTGATGAATGTTCCTTGGCTAAAAAGAGAACATGTTGCTAGCCATCTTCAGGTACTGCAAATCTTTAATTTTTACTCCTTCAAAGGATATAGTAACATACATAAGAAGTTTCATTGGTGCACGGCCTCATGTCGTGCAACATGTAAGTCAATTGAGTTGTTCCCTGATATCTTCTCTAGTTAGCAAGTCGAAATGATGGTGATTATAGCGCTAAAGGTGACTAGGAAAACCTAAAGACCACATGAAAATAAGTTTCCTCAAACAATGTACATTCTTTAGGAATAACCGCGAAAATAACTAGAATAGAACACAGCGAGAGTAAATGGTTCTTAATAGACGACACCAGTTAGTTGTATTAATGTTCAGTCATTGATGTTACACTTGTATTAAGTTGGGATATGCATGGGTGTGAGAGTTAGACCACTTTTAGTTTAAACTACTTGTTACTGGTGTGGTCGATTGATAGATTAAATACTTATTTAGCACCAATCATTTGCTGCAGAAATATCGGCTGTTACTAAAGAAGTCGATGGGTGTACCACAACATCCGAGTGGACTGAATTATTCTTTCATCGGACACTCAGAAGCAACCTTTGGGACACCGCTTAACGGTCAACTTCCTGCACAAAGTCTTGCTACCCTCTGGGGAGCGGCATTGGGTCAGTCTGCAACAAAATCGTCCTTACATGTTCCCCTGGTAGACCAAGGAAACCATTTTAGCTTTGAAAATCCCAAGTTGAGATTTCAAACTCAGCAACAGCTGAACAATAGCAATAAGCAAGTTAACTTGCTTTACGGAATCCCAACAACCGTGGAACCAAAGCAGTCCTTACGGAATGGTATTGTGGACAATGCACGAGGTGATATATACAATCAGGCTTCACAGGCATATTCAGCAGTAGATTTCTCATTGAACCAAAACATGCAGTTGCGAGGAAGCAGCTTTCCCGCGAGTGGCAATTCAGCAATGTCCACTCTGGCAACAAAAGGGATGCTTAAGGAAGAGGTTAACACTGACATTAGAGGATCTAGAGGGTTCTCTCCTAACGACGATAGTTTCAGCGGATTGTATCAGCAAACGAAACAGGACTGGTGTCTACAGAATGTTGGATCAACCTTTGATACCTCTTATCATTCTAGTATACAACATCGGATTTCTTCAATGGACAAGAGTGGACAGAACACAAATGCTCCTATTGCGGAAGCAGTTCTCTCTAGCGGGCAAGAAACTGGACACGTTAATCTTATGGGCGGATCGCAACTTAACTCACTTCTTGAAGGTGAGCCATTTGGACAGGAGGACCTCATGAGTGCCTTTTTCGAGCAGGTTAGTCTTAATTTGTTATCTTCAACGACATACCCAGCATATTACCACAATTGGGTTCTGGGGAGGGTAGTATGTACGCAGTCCTTACCCCTACTTTGTGATGATAGAGAGGTTGTTCCTGGAAGACCCTCGAAAATAGTTTGTTATCTTCACCTTGCTTTAAAAAGATCAATATTTTTTAAAGTTGAAAAGTACAAAGAAGCAACAAGGTCCAGGGGTATATAAGCGAAAAGCTAGAAGTGAAGCGCACGAGTTAAGGAAATTAAAAGACATTAAACAAATATGAATTTGGTATCATGATAATCAAATTCCTCGTGTTCTCAATTTTTAGATCGATACTATTACTTGATGTTTCCTTTGCTTCGTTTTTATAGTTTATGGTTGTTACTATTTCGTTTTCGGTAGCTCTTTGTCATAAATGCTATGATTTTGCTTTGTTGAGCCGAGGGTCTTCCGGAAACAGCCTCTCTACCTTCACAAGGTAGGGGTAAGGACTGCGTAGATTCTACCCTTTTCAGATCCTACTTGTGGGAATATACTGAATATATTGTTGTTGTTGTTGATAATCAAATTGCAATTAATAATAACTGATATTATCGCCCAATTTATAATGATGTCGATATTAATCCAACTCCTCAAATTTAAAATTCAAAGAATCAACTCCTTCTCATTAGGATCACTTTGCACGTCATTGTTTGAAGTGCACACTTCTCTGAAGTACATGGCTTCAGATATAAAGCGCAATCTCTCAATTCACATATCTTTATTGCTTTAAGCGACAAAGTGATGGTTTTTAAATACACAGGCTTCAATATTTTCAATGTCTAAGCTAATAGCTGCTGCCTTTTCACTGATTTTGATTAATTTGCTGTACTACCAACAGCAACAAAGCATTGGACCAGTTGAAACTGCGTTTGGCGATGATGACGATCCATTAGACAATCTTCTAATGTAAAATGTGAACAAGGTGCTGCTACATGGTTTTGCCAATGCATGCATGCAAAGTTTTGAATGCTATAGCGCTCAAGCAACGTAGCATTTTTTTTTTTTTTTTTTTTGTAAAGATACCAAATTTCTAACTAAAATAATTCTCATTTTTTGGTTCACTTTCAGATTGATCTTAGTGTACAGATTTGCATTTCAATTGCTACAAAGCACAAGTCTCCAGTACTTCCTTAGTTGCTCATTTATCTAATCATTGGTGTCATTTTTTTTTTGTGTGTGTTTTATTTTAGATGAGCAGATTCACAACTTGAGATGTATATATTATAATATATGTTCTGCTCTTTAGCTATTTTTGTACAGCACTGAGGACATTGGGAAGGATGCCGGGGGTCTATTTGGAAACAGCCTCTCTACCCCAGGGTAGGGGTAAGGTCTGCGTACACACTACCCTCCCCAGACCCCACTAAGTGGGATTATACTGGGTGGTTGTTGTTGTTGCTGTTGTTGTTGTTGTAAGTCCTTAGTTCTAAGTTTGATTTAGCTAAGAAAACACAAATGTCTATGTTTTTATTATTCACTCGATATTTGGTACCCACATTAAATTCTCGACTAGTTTAAATGTGTATCACATAAACCTATTAAAGGAGAAAACGCTTTCTACCGCTATTTTGTTTAATTTCTAGGGCTCGAAATTGAGACTTCTGATTTAGGGTGGAGGGGTTCCAATATATCCTAACTACCATAATCTTTTTTGGTGTTCAAAGTTCATTTTTTTCTTTTTTGGTTTTCCATCCGGTGTCTGGTACCCGCATTGGAGCTCGACTATATTCGGATTCGCGCCGCATAGGGCCCCATTTGGGGGGGAGGGAGGAGCGCTCCCTACCATGGACTTTTCCATATCCGAGGCTCGAATTCGAAACATTTGGTTAAGGGAAGAGCGACCTCATCCGTTGCACCACATCCTTTGATGGTTCAAAGTTCATATTAAAGGCTCATTTGGTAGGAGGGATAAGGAATAATTAATATCGGGATTAAATTTGAGATGAGTTAATCTTATGTTTGGTCAGGATAAAATCGTGGTATAACTAATCCCGAGATTGTAATGTTTTTTATCCCTATGAAAATGTGTGATAACTTTTTTCCCAACCAAACGACCCATGAGTGTGAACAAAGTGTTCCCTATATATCTCTCTCTTCTTTCTTTATACTTTTTTCAAAGTTTTATTCGTAATAAAAAATAAGAAATAGGAAATCACAAAATAATTTTCAACAATGAGCTGGAAATTTAGTGTGCGTCAGCAGAGTACAAAAAGAGAAATGACAAACTAGAAATAGAAAGGGAATATGCTACTCTCGCTGGCTTTAAACACGTGACGAATGCATCCAAAATAAGACAAATTTTACTATGCAACTCACATGTAAATGTCTTTTGCAATGCTATAATAAAGGTAAAAATACAAATTTAACCCTCTATTACACAAAATATTTTAAATTTACCTTTTATTCCATTGTGGAAAAAATTAGTCTTGTTTGTTAGCAAAGATTTCACGTGTCTAGAATTATAATCTACAGTATTAAACTTTAGGTTAAAGTTTTCATTAGGATCTAGAGCGAATACAAAACGATTTGCTAACTAACAGGTGTAGCTAGGGCTGTTCATTTAGATCGGATATCTGAAATCCAAATCGAACCGAATCGATCCGTTCAATTTCGGATTGTGTTTATTAACAGTCTCTGATGGTAAGCAACCCCCACTTCCAACCGAGAGGTTGCGAGTTCGACTCTCCCCAAGAGCAAGGTGGGAAGTTCTTGGAGGGAAGGATGTCGGGGGTCTATTTGGAAACAGTCTCTCTACTCTAAGGTAGGTGTAAGGTCTGCGTACACACTACCCTCCCCAGACCCCACTAAGTGGGATTATACTGGGTTGTTGTTGTTGTTGTTGTTGTTTATTAAAATTTTGGATTTCGGATCGGATTCGGATTGGTATAATTTTAATATGATTTGATCCGATCCGAAATCCAAAATTATTAGGACTTGTGTAAATACTAAACTTTAATTTCGGATAGTTAGTACTTCCTTTACATTTTTCTCCAAGTTATTACCTTTACAATTGATGGATTTAATTATATTGGCACCATAGTACTCTCATAATTGCAGAAACATGATTTTTTTTCTTAGAAAGAATTACAAGAAAATACACATGACTTCACACCATAACAAAAAATGACCCATATTTTTAAGTTTTACCCTACCTAGCCCATATTGTACATGAAAGCATTAGCAAATTCAAAATATGTGTTCTTATAACCATTGCTTCTAAAAGCTATAGAATTAAATCTCACAACCTTTGCTTTCTCTCTCTCTTCTTCTTACATCTTCTACATATGTTTCAAGGGGTCGTGTATTTTCTCCTTCTCCCCCTGTTTACAATGTCAGAAAATTGAAGAGTAGAAGTCTATCATTGGAGGCCATTCAAAGCTATGCTTTCGAAAATAAGATTTTTTGAGTTTGTTAGTTGTTGGGATTGGGCGTTGTTTCAATTGATTGAAAATATCAAAGGGAGTTCAAATTTTAAATTTGAAGTGATTTGGAGTAGATTTGAGCAAGATTTGAGTTAAATTTCAGCGAAAACGCAAGGTAGAAGACGAAGTCAGTTTTTTATATAATTTTGTATAATCTTGTATAATAGTGTATATGAATGTATAAACATATCTTATACACCTTTATACAAACGACTGTAGACTAACTTCTTCCACGATTTTCAGTTACAATTCTTGTTCAAAACCAATCCAAATCTCCGACTTCAAATTTTATATACAACCTCCTTATACTATTTCTAACAAGTCTAAATAATACCCACTCTAAATTTCTTACAAAATCAAATTCGAAATTTAAATTCACATATTTTAGCTTGTTAAAAATCTAATTTTCACCACCCAAATAGATTTGGTTTGTTGAACTAATATTTGAGTCACAGTTACTGATTCAAAAATTAACTTAAAAGCATGAGCAATCTTTTTTAAAAATTAAATAGTAATTTCGAGAATCCGTTGGAGTTGAATGTTGGGTATTAGCCGATTATTTTTGGGCTAGTTGGTTGTAATTTAAAATATGAGTTATAAAGTTGAAAAGTAGAGAGCTAGTTGTTCTTATGTGAATTTTTCCTTTTTTCTTGCTGTATTACCTCTTTTACAAAGAAAATATACATATGAGTTTGCAACTTTGATGCATAATAATTCGATCCAAGATCCGAAAAACCGATCCGATCCAATATTAGTTCGAATCGGATTCAGATTGCATTTTCTAGAATCCGAAATTCGAAATCCAATCCGAAATGTGCTAAATCTGATCCATGCACAGCCCTAGGTGTAGCATAATCAATTGTATTATTCTTATTAGATTTAAGTAATTATGATTAAATACAAATAGGTGAAGATCAAAGATTAAGGTAATAAGTTAATAAATAATCAAACATACTTCTTTTTCAAATTTGTATTTCTTTTCTATACCATTAGTACTATGTTACTCTCGTATTTCCTATTATTAGGTTTTTATTATTATCTATTATTTTTTTTACTTCAATTATTATTCTACTTTTTTTTTCTTCTAATTATGCATTCCTTTGATTTACCAAAAATAACTTCTCTACCGTTAATATGAAAAGAACAAGATTTATGTACATATTATCACCTTAAATCCTACTAAAATAACCCTAAGTATATTATTATTATTCATTAAATGCAAATGTATGCACGCAAACTAGCATTTATTGGTTAATAATATGATCAGCAAACTTCCTTCAATACTAACAAAGTAGGCATAACCAATAACTCTAACTAGGTTCAAATAAATTTAATTAAATTAAACATAGGCCAATTCACAACCCTACATTCTTGAGAGCTATCAACTTGATTAAGCTCTTTTTTTATCATTTTAAGATTCTACTCATGTACCTACCTTCTTGCTCAACCAACCCAAAAAGGCTAAAAGGTACTACAATCATTGCCATTAGTACAACTTTTTTTCCTTAATTATTTTCTTCATTTTCTAAGCATAAACATTCTACTCATGCACCTACCTTCTTGCTCAACCAGCCCAAAAAGGCTAAAAGGTACTACAATCATTCCCAAGAGTACAACTTTTTTCCTTAATTATTTTCTTCATTCTAAGCATAAACAGAACCACAAGAAAGAGCCATTAACAAAAATGCTGCTTGTTCTTCTTCTCCCAATTTCCTCCTGTGTTGTGTAGAGCTTGATCTTGGTCTTTGTAAGGCTACTTCTCTACCAAAATGCAACAATCTCTTTTTAAATGGAATGCATTTATTGTTCTTTACTGCATTACTGGTTGTACTTTCCTCACTGCTGCTTGTACTGCTATTACTACTCTGATTGTTCTGATTATGATGTTGGCTAGCACTTTTATTTGAAGATCCCATTGATTTTTTTGGTTTCTTGTCTTCTTTGTTCAATCCCAAAAGTGCCCTTCTCTTTTTCCTGCTCCTTATTCCACATGCATTACACAATGACTGCATTCAACATGATCAAATCATCAGACTCAACAAAATTAATTGAAAAATGGGATTTTTACACAAATACAACCACCCAATGAGTTCACAAGGGTAAAGTGTACACAAACCTTACCCTACCACGGAGAGTAGGGAGATTGTTTCCAAAAGACTCAGCTTAAGAAGATGAAAAAAGACAATATATGCGTACCATCGATAGAACTATAGGAAAAATAGCCATCTTCTTAGCCGGTATACACTAATTATATATTGATTATACATACATCATACATCCATTGGTTATTTTTAACTTAAATGGTTGAGTGGGCGCAACTATTTAGGTTAATTATTCTAAAGTTAATACCTCATTTAAAATTTATAACACATATTCACCCTAGATATGTTACAAAAATACTGATATAAATACACTAATAACATCACATTTACAACTTGCAAGAACTCAAATTATTTTTATTTTTTCTCTAGTGGTGTTCAAGCCAACTTACACAAACAATACCTAATTTACCAAATAACTATCTCCTACTAATACAAGTAACAAATAACTCATAACCACAAAAGTTTAGTCAAATAGGGAAAAATTCCGCCCAATATTCAAGCCAACTTACTCGCACATTAGCTAATTAACCATATATCTATTACCTACCACCACTATACTACTAGTACAACAACAACAACATACCCAACATATGTGGGGCTGAAAAGGATAGTGTATACGCAAAAATTACAAAAAATAATTACCTAGTAATTTTTTTTAATTCATACCTCATTGATCACTATTGCAACTTGGGTACTTAATTTATTTATTACTAATTTTTTACAAAAATTAAATCATAATCCAATAATATCCTTAATATCTTTGTCAAATTAAATTCTACTAATACAATACACAAGTTAAATTAATATTTTAACTATGTTTAATCAAACACTATCATATGAAGGGATTCAAAATTAGTAACAAAAAAAATTGAAAGTGATAATAAAACAAAATAAAAATTAAATAAATGAGTTAATAACTGACCTTAGGTCCAGCCGGTCCACCTCTCCAAAGAGGAGTTTTAGTTGTACCACAATCAACACAAGTCTTTAACTGGCTTTCACTATTCTCTGATAAAACTCTTTCTGGGGTTTGATTTTGCCCCTTCATCTCTTCATTTTCTGCAACCTAAAAATCAAAACCAATTTAATCAAAATCATTAATCCACATATATAAAATAAATAAAGAGAAAAAGTTATGATCAAAAGTAAAAAAATAAAAACAACAAGTACCTCGTGATCACTGACTTTATCACTAAAATCCACCATTTTTGGACAGCTAAGCTCTAACTCTGATCACTGGCCTCAGCTCAGAGATCACAAATGAGAAGGTTTTAACAAAAACTAAGCAAGACCCAGATGAAGAAATGCTAAATAAAACTCAAAACCAGCTGAATCTTGAATTTTATCCTATAGAAAAGCGAACAAAACAGTGGAATTCTTCAATTTCTGCTAAATAAACGTACGGTGGAGGTTTTTTTAAAAGGAAAAATGAAGAAATTAAGGGTTAGATAGGGTTTGGGAAAAATAGGATAGTGATGAACCGACTGATAAAGCTACAGAACCACAGAGAAAGATAACGAAGAACCGACTTATGAAAATGAGACGTAGCCGATTTGGGGAAAAATCGGAGGTTTATAAAGGGGAATAATATACGAAAACCCTAGTCGCGCGGGGATAGTGAAAGGACGAAAATGTCCTTGTTATGAAAATTTTGATTGGTTTTGTATACCCGCCAAAAAGAGTTGGGTTATAATTGAAAACGGCGCCATTTAATTTTGGTTTTTTTCTTTTTTGGAATTTGGGAATATTTTGACAAATTCATTTTGTATTTGCCGTTATTGCCGCTCTACTTGAAAACTAGGGTTTTCGTACTTGCATCTACCCGCCTAAGCGATTTCATTAAGTTAGTTAAATTAAATATTTTCTCGAGCTATGTATACATAGGCGGATTTAGGATTTGAATATTTTGTGTGTTCAAGTTCTGAGTTCTACCACAGCTTATTTGATGTACTAGTTCTATTTATAATCCTGAAACAATTGTGTATATATTTCACATAAACATGAAATCAAAGTTGGCGATAAAGTAGTTGAACGACATGGAAATAAAGGTTTTATTTTCAAAATTTTGCCTAGACTAGATATGCCTTATTTATAAGATGGATGCTTTGTTGATATGGGCTTTAACCGAGAAGTTTTATTTTGTGTCTTATACAACTTACACTGGTTGTATGAGACTCTTTTTTGTCTCACAAATTTGTGGACCCCAATCTTATACTTCTGGGTCCACAAAACTGTGAGACAAAAGAATTACCTCATACAACTAATGTCAGTTGTATGAGACACAAAATAAAATTTTCCGTTTTAACCCATTAGAAGTACCTTCACAAACGAATGTAAGACAAGTATTTAAATGTTCACTAGGGTTAGCAGTGAGTCTGCTAGATAGTCCTTATCGAATATTTTTGATGAGAGATATGAACAAGAATTTTTGAAAAACTAATAATTTTTTTAATTATATGAAGCTTGTGAATCCATGGTTCATGAATTTTTAATATATAAACATGACTGGAGCTGAAACTATTAGGTTCCGGATATACTTATAAATTCACAATACATGTGCCCAATTGTGCGAATAGGTGTAATCTTTATGATAGTGAAATTAAAAATGGAAAAAAAAAAAAAAACTTTGATTTTCGATATTTAGCGCCCATTGATAATAATATGGTTGATGTGATCGTAAACTGAAATTTGATGATATTTATAGAGTGGATCTTTAGTATTTGAACATTTTGTATGTTTAGGTTCGAGTTCTATCACTGCTTATTTGATTTACTGGTGATTCTATTTATAATCCTGAAACGATTGTGTATATATTTCACATAAACGTGAAACTAAATTAGGCGATAACCCACTTGGAGTACCTTCACGAACGAATTATACAAGAAACATTATCGAATAATACCTTTTGATCAGAGATATGAACAAGAAACTTCAAGAAACTAATGTTTTTTGAATTATATAAAGTCAGTAAGCAAATACTGGATCCATAATTTGTTCTTGTTACGTGAAAATTTTAATACGTAAACATGGTTCGAACTGAAACTATTAGGTTCAGATAACCTCATAAGTTCACAATACATGTGCCTAATTCCTTGTTTATGCTCTTCGTATCCACGCCCCTTTTGGTATTCGTTACCTGATTCCATTTGAACTGCTAGTTTTTTTTTTGTATTTTTTTATTTTCTACTTAGAAGGGTGATGCAGAAGAAATAATTGTGCCGGTCATATGTGGTCTCTATCGCCGGTGATGGCAAACTTTTCCAGTGTGTTCTTTGCCATTGATGATTCGGAAGTTTCAACTAGCCAGCGATGATTTTTCGACAGGCTCCGATGAAATTCCTATTCTTCTTGATGTTGTTGGATGAAGTTCCTTTTGCAAATCATGGGTTCTTAGCTGATCTTGTCGGTTGATTCATCTTTTGTCATTTTCTGTAGAATTATTGTAATCACGCTCTTATTGTGCGTGTATACTAAGTATTTTATCCACCTCAGACTTGCCTATGCCACATAAATTAGGTCAACCGTCAGAGGGGTGTAAGATAGTGTATTTTAACAATTATAAGTGTCTAGATGAAACTTTATAAAGTATAGGGATCGGAATAACAAGTCGAAACAAGTACAATGATCTACTAGGCTATTCTTCCAAAGAAAAATTAAATAAGAAAAAAATAGGGTAGGTGACAACCAATATTAAAAAGGTGTAAATGCATGTTTCCAAATTCCTGCAAACATGTTGGCGGCTGGGGTCAACACACCCATTTCATACTGTTTGTCTATTAGCAATACTGTTATTATCCGCACCTTTAATGAGAATCTAGCCAACTCACCCAAAAGAATGTGGTGTAGTGGATGAGGCTGCTCCTCCCTTAATTAGAGGTCTCGAGTTCGAACTCTGTGTATGGAAAAACTCTCGGTAGGGAGTGCTATTCGCCGCGAATCCGGATATAGTCAGACTCTAATGCGGGTACCGGATACTGGGTGGGAGAAAAAACGGAAAAGGGTCAAATATGTCCTTATACTATTAAAAATGTCTAATATTACCCTCTGTTATGCTATCGGTCCAAATATATCCCTAATATCATACTTTCGGTCCAAATATATGTCTGACATCATGAAAGTGGTACAAACCTACCCATCCTCCGTTAACTGCCTCCCCTATGAACACATTTTATTGCTACCTCACTATTTCACCTTGTTTGCAGCTATTAAGTTCAATTACTTTAAAGTTCTATCATTATTTTGAAGACTTCACTGCCTCTACTTCCTCTTGCTTTTCAAAATACATGTTGCTTCTCCGGCCGATCCTGGAATTGTACGTACATTTCACTTGAACTTACAATTTTGTATTTTATTTTGCATTTCCTTGTGTTGCCGCTGAATTTGTAAGACCTATTTAGGGAAAATTTAGTAGCACTTTTATTTTAACATAAAACGTAAAGAGAGAAAAAATGGTAGTCTTCCAAAATGTGGTTGAAGAGAGAGAAACAAAAAAAAAAAAACTCTCGTGTCTAGGTTATTTTTCTTTCTCACCATGGTCGATTGTGAAACCTTAAACTAGTTTGCATGTAGCTTTGCTTATTTTTTTGTATAAAAAAAAATGTATTTTCGTTCGTATAAGCATGAATTTTGAATAGCAAAATTAGAATTTTCTCGGTTCACGTTGTTTAATATTATCTTTAGTTGTTAGCATTTCTTTTGATATAGTTTGTTTGTATATCTATGATCTGTGATTTTCTTCAAATGAAAGGGAAAGAATGGTTGTGGGGAAGGGATGAAAATGAGAGTATAATGGTGAGGTAGCAATGAAATGTTTGTCATAAGGAGACAGTTAACGGAGGAAGGGTAAGTTGTATTACTTTTATGATATCAGGAATATATTTGGACCGATACTATAACGTAAGGGATATATTTGGACTGATAGTATAACGGAGAGAAATATTAGACCTTTTTCAATAGTACAAGGACATATTTGACTCTTTCCCCAAAAAAAATAAGAAGAGAGAATCTAGCCAACTCTCCATTCCCATTTTTGTAAGACTTAGTTAAATATTATTTAATCAGTCTTAATTTATCTGGCACTTCACATTTATTTAGAGAAAAAATGGCAAACATGGCAGAATAGTTAAAATACCTTATTTTAATGTAGTACGTAGGAGTATTATTTTAGAAAGCATAGCCCGCAATATTTGATATGAAGAAAAATTATATCTATGCTTCTAATTAGAAAGTACATATTTCCTAATTGTTTATTATAATTAGGTTTTCCTTTTTTTCCTTTCTGTTTATGAAAATGGGTAGGTGCCAATATACGTTACATGGAGTCATTTACGAATTACAAGAATGAAGAATGTATATATGTCGGACGCAAGAGTATCTTATACACACAAATAGTATATGATTTTTTGTTAATTCTTTGTGTATTTCGAAGGATTTGTTAGAAGTATGAACCCACAGTCATATCACACTGATTTGACACAAATTCATCAAGACAAAATGAATGATTTATTGAATATATAAGTGGAGGATCAACGGTGCGACTTATGGGTCACTGGCTAAATCCGTGAAATCAGCAAGTCGCGGAGCCACATGCATTCAAGTGGTGTCAACCGATATCTCTTTATCAGAAAATTACACTGTATAGTTAAGTAATTTTTTTAAAAAAATATGTGTATATATATTATGTATTAACACTCCTTGACTTCTTGATGAGTTTATTTCTTTATATTTTGATCCCCTTAATGAAAATCCTGATTCCTCCACTGAAATCAACAACTGATAGTTATATTATATTAGGTTGTCCACATTACACTTTCTTGAGATGCGACCTTTTATCAGACCCTGCATAAACGCGAGATACTTTAACTTGTGTATCGGGTTGCCGTTTAACGTGCAGAGGCTCAACCATGGAAGTTCAAACTAATGAAAAATAAAAGAGCAAGATGAACAGGCTATTTAAACAAAACAAAGATTGACAATTTACCTAACATAAATGTACTAAAATAATGTATGTTATTGAAGACAATCTAAATGCATTAATGCAACACTTTTCTCCCCTTTTTTCCCGAAAATCTTTTTTTTCAGACTGAACCAAAAAAACAAAAACAAAAGCTAATGAGCAGTGGCGAAGCCAATAAAATCAATAAGGATGTTCAAATTTTGAACACGCTTTGTTAGTGGGCTATGCAAGGGTGTTCAACGTCTATTTTTAATCAATAACAAGTAATATTTTACCTTATACATAGTATAATTTTTTGGCGAAGGATGGTCAGTTGACCACTCTTGGACCAACATAGCTTCGCCCCTGCTAATCATGAGAGCTATGATAATTTATATTCTTTCAAATACACTAGGTATAATGGAAGCAGTGGCGGATCTACATGTTATTTTGGGTGCTCAAGCACTCATTATTTTTGACAAGATTTAGTAAATTTGTATATGTAATTATAAAAATATTTAGATAAATATTGAGTGAGCACTCATAATTAAACTCTTTTTTCCTCTTC
The DNA here is from genome assembly GCF_000393655.2 of Nicotiana sylvestris. NCBI lineage: Eukaryota > Viridiplantae > Streptophyta > Magnoliopsida > Solanales > Solanaceae > Nicotiana > Nicotiana sylvestris. Next base: position 5,845,059 of record NC_091066.1, read on the forward strand.
TTTTAGAAGTTTTGTGAGCACTCACGACTTTAAAATTCTGGATCCGCCGTTGAACGGAAGGTAATGTAAATCTAGTGATCGAAATACGTATTTATATATAATTTTGTTAAGTTCCTCGGGTATCTTTTTATCTAAAGTGAAAAGAAAAAAGAAGAAAGGCATTTATTTAAAGTAAAAGAAAAAAAGGAAAGGTATCTACTAAAGTGTCTTTTTTTTTTTGGGGGGGGGGGGGTAACTAAAGTGTCAACTCTGTGGTATTTGAAATGAACAAAGCAGAAAAGAACAAAATAAAATAAATATATGAGGAAATTAAGAAAAAAATTCCATAATGTAATATCTTGTAGTCGTAAATTTCTCAATAAAGATAATTATTTATCCCTCCATTTTTTCACAGCCATTTGTGTAATTTATATGCAGGCAATACATATTCTAAGCGAAAATTTGCAGCGAGTTCAGTGCAAAGCTTTACACTTGCTTTTATTATTGATGATATGATGAAATAACTTTTAAAAATTAAAAGAATTAAAAAATTGTGGCACTCTTGCATGAGAATCCAAGGAATTATCAAAAAAAAAAAAAGGAATGATAAGGAGCAATATTAGTTATGATGAGTAGAAAAAGAAAAAAAAAAAGCAACTGACTTTTTGGTTCGACCTTTGTCAAATGTAAAGATAAGGAGACTAATCTGGGAGGTGGGACCTATGTTGCGCCGGCTCTTCAAAATATTATCGCATTCGTGTTAGATCTTTTAAAAATATAGTATTACTTTTGAAGAACTCGACATGTACCTAGTGATATTTTCGGAAAGTCAGGGCATCATAGGATGGGACTGTAAAGTCCATAGTTGACCATTGAATTAATCCTTTCAACGGAAAAAAATAAAGTTGGGCCGAATGAATAAATGGATAGGGTTGCGGTTTCAATTAAATTATAGGGAAAGAAAAAGCAACGAGCTTTAGTTCTTAATTTTAATGATTCCCCGTCTAATTAGAAATTAAAAATTTATTAGTGCCTGATGTCGGAAGGGTTTTTTGTCCCTTGTGTGATTCTCGATTTTAAAATTAGATTAAATGTCTAAAGTCGAATCTTCAAAATTTACCTATGTAAACATTTATACAATTGATATTTTAGTTAGTCCGACCAGTGAGTTTCGAATATCAAATGGGCTTGTCAGACAAAATTGAACATAAAGATATGTCTTAATTAAGAGATGGAGTGGATTGAATTATCCCAAGTATCTCATTGCTTAACCACACCATTTTTGAGATAAGCTTTTATCCTAAACACCTTCAATTCATTCGCCAGAAATCACAAGGATGACACATAACAATAGGATTATCCAAATAATGCAAATATTAAATTTTTTAATTTACACATCGTCCGACAAGGCGATAACAATGATTGTGGGTTCACGTACCCCATATACTAGGCTATAAATCCGCCCATGACCTTACCCCTCTACAAATTTCCACAGATTGAGGGGAGATCATACAAGTGATAGGAAATGGTCACTTGTATTATAATAACCTGTTTGACCAAGTTTTTTTTTAGCCAAAAATATTTTTTTTGGCCAAAAGTTGAGGTGTTTGGCAAAAGCTTTTGGAAGAAAAAAAAAATGTTTTTGAGGAGAAGCATAAAAAAGTAGTTTCTCTTCAAAAACACTTTTCTAAGAATCACTTTTGAGAAAAAAATACACTTAAAATAAGTTTTCAAAAGTTTGGCCAAACACTAATTACCGCTCAAAAGTGTTTTTCAAATTATTAGCCATACACAAACAACTCCTCACCAAAAATACTTTTTAAAAAAGTACTTTTGAGAAAAACACTTCTCAAAATAAGTTGATTTTAGAAGCTTGACCAAACGGGCTATAATTCTATTATTATTGAATGCAGGTCACGGATGACTAGGCTGGGCTGTCGAGCGCTTAGGCACAACTATTGAGAGCAGAACGAGGTGGCAGATCTTCGGGAGAAATTCAAAAATAGCCAGATTTATAACTGGTCGTTCAAAAATAGCCCAGTTTCAAAAGTAATAAAAATTTAGCCACTTTTCATGCATGTAAAGATAAATCTGAGCGAAAACACTGTTCATAACCCGGAAAATACGCCAGTATATTATACTGGAGTTCCAACATAAGTATGCTTGAATTCCAGCATATTATACTGGAGTTCCAGGATAAGTATGCTGGAACTCCAGCATAATATGATGGAGTTCCAGCATAAGTACACTAGAACTCCAGCATAATATACTGGAGTTCCAGCAAATATAATTGTCCAGTATAATATACTGGAGTTTGGAGCACCGGTGCTCCAGTCTCCAGTATATTATACTGGAGTCAGCAAAGTATATCGGTCCAGCATAATATGCTGGAGTTCATACACAGGTGCACCGAACTCCAGTATATTATGCTGGACCGGTTTCTGTTGCAGCAAAATAGTGGCTATTTTTCATTGACTTCGTAAACGTTGACTATTTTTAAATGACCAGTCCGAAAACTGGCTATACCGTACTATTTTTACCAGATCTTCTAGCACAGAAAGGGGCGAATAAGAAGCTTTATAATAGGCCCATCTTTTTGGTCACTTGTATGTATGAACAGATATCCTAAGAATTATATTTAATTGACAAATTACAACATGTAACATTAATAATCATGGACACCTCACGAACTATGCTTGATATATATATATATATATATCAATCAAATTAACCAAACAAAAAACAATCTTGAAATCTCGAGGCACAAGAAGTTTTAACACGAGATTGTGAGCCTGTTTGGCCATGACATTTTTTTTTATACTTTATTTTTGAAAATTTTTCATTTTTTTTTAAATCAGTGTTTGACCATAAAATTTTCAATTTTTACTTGAAAATGAATTTTGAAATTTTTTGAAAATTTGAAAAACTCCCAAAAACTATTTTTCAAATTTTTTTCACTCAGATCACTCACAAAAATTCAAAAACAACCCAAAATTATATCCATGCCACTCTAATTTTCAAACACTATTTTCACTTGATTTTTTTTTTTAACTTTTTTTTTCGTAATTACGATTCTTATGTCCAAACACCCACTGTAAAGAGACAAATATTTGAAAAATCCCGATGGGACTTAAGATTACTTTGTTGGTTACAAAATGAATTCACTTTTTGGGTTGATTTGTCAAATGCAAAGAAAAGAGAGACACATGAGGGAGTGGGGTTGGGGTAATGAGATGTAAGAGTCAAAAATTCACATGAAGTGATTGCTTAATTAAGGGATATGGTGGCAGAGGATATATATTACCCTATATTTCATACCTTAACTATATACATTATTTCCAGACAATGTTCTATCATTAATGTACATCATTTGCTAGAAAATTCACAAGAAAACATAAACAAATGATTGTTTGACTCAAAAGATATCAGAACCTTTTTTAACAAATCAATCAAAGAAGATGAAGGGATAAATCCTAGTTAAGGATAATTAACTCTAGATCCGAGATGAATAATATGAATAGAAAAATATAGCCGGGTATAAATATTGACAGTGATTATGGCCAGATTTAATAGCATAAAGAAAGATGCATTAAGTAACATTAAGTGACAATAAAATGTAAAAAAATGAAAAGATTCACCCAATCTTCAGTGAGACGGATCTTCTTTCATTTGATAAAGATGAATGATAGACAAACACAAGAACCTTGGGACCCTTTTTGGATCCGATGAAGGTATGGGATCACAGATCCTCCAGAGAGGTGTGTTTACATATTTTCTAGACAGAGGGAGAGGGAGAGAGAGACCCCTTTTTTGGGAAGTTCTCCCTTCCTATTTATAAGGGTATTCCTAGAAAAAACCCTAAAAGAAAAGGTACAATTAGAGGGAATATTTAGTAGAATATTTCTTTTGAGGATTCTAAAGCAAACTAGTTGTTTCATCCCTGTCCGACCTCGGCCTTACTGATGACTGTCCGACCTCGGCCTTACTGATGATTGTCCGACCTCGACCTTACTGATGTCTGTCCGACCTCGATCTTACTGATGATTGTCCAACCTCGGCCTTACTGATGACTGTCCAAATTCCTCTGATCTAATTTTGACCCATACAAGGATTAGTCCCATTGGTGTTATCACCTAATCTTATTAACGAAGAAAGGATAAGAGTAAGAGCGATCAGCCGAATGACTGTTATGATCATTTTTTTAAAATTTAAAATAAATATATGTATTTTAATATATTTTTTGCTAACTATAAAATATGTTCATTTTGAAGGTAATAGGTTAATATTTGTAGTCGCTACAAATATTTTCCTTTTCCATAATTAGCTCAAGTATCTACTCCCTCCGTCTCATATTAATAGTTGTGGTTATTAAAAATAGTTGTCTCAAATTATTTATTATTTTAGAAGTTCAAGACAATTTTTTTTTCTTTTTTACCCTTCGTAATAATTGTTCTTGAAGATGGAGATAACACATAAATAGAATAAATATCCAATGAAGAGAGATTATATATTAAGACATAAATAAGAGTATAATAGTTCAATCCCTTTCCTAATTAATAATTCTTAAGGGGCGTGTAAAAGAGAAACACGATACATAATATGAGACAGAGGGAGTAATACCTTAAACACATTATTTTTCACATAGCTTTTATCCTAAACACCTTCACTTCATTTGCCAAAATGGTGGGGAAAAATCAGATTTTAGGAAGATGCATGGTTGAGTCGCACCCCACCAGGGTTGTACGCGCACCTATCTGTAACGACTCGACTGGTCGTTTTGAGCATTTACACTTTTCTTAGTAGCTTGAGGGTACCAGTATCTCCACATGATGTATTATGACTTGTGTGAATCATTGGTTTTGGTTTTCAGGTTTTTCGGAATTGATTTAGAAGAATGAATTTCATTGTTGAAGTTTTAGGTTAGAAAAGTTGACCAAGTTGGACTTTTTAGTATTTCACCTCAGATTGTAATTTTGATGGTTCCATTAGGTCCGGATGGTGGTTTTAGACTCAGGCATATGCGCGGATTTGCATTTGGATATTTCTAGAAGGTTTCGGCACAAATTGGCGAAAGTTGGAAATTTGAATGTTTGGAAAGTTCATAAGTTTGACCGGGAGTTGACAATGATGATATCATATTCGGATTGTGGTTCCGGAAAATGGAATAACTTCGTTATATCATTTGGGACTTGTGTGCAAAATTTGGGTTCATTCCGGGTTGATTTGCTATGTTTCAGCTCTAATTTTGGGAGTTGAAAAGTTTAAAGTTCATTAAGTTCGGTTTGAAGTATGATTTATCGTTTCAATATTGTTATGTGTGATTTGAGGCCTTGAGTAGGTCCGTATTATGTTATAGACTTGTTGGAATGTTCGGACGTGGTCCCGAGGGGCTCTGGCGTGTTTCAGATCGATTTCGGACAATTTCTTCTTCATATTGCACTTCTGGTTCTGCTAATGTCTGGTGTGCCCAGTGTTCTTTGCGATTCCGGATTGAGGGATGCGATTGCGTAGAGGGGAAAAATTGGAGCTGAGTATTTCTTCTTCGCGTTTGCGTAGGTTGCTGTTTGTGCACCGCGTTCGCACAAGTACTCTCGCGTTCGCATAGTAGTATGGACTAAGCTGGGCAGTGGCTTTTTCTTCTTCTTTGTGTTCGCATTGTGTTTGTTGCGATCACATAACTCTGATGAAGGTAATTGTCGTGTTCGCATGGTCTATTACGTGATCACATAAGGTATTTTGTGAGGCTACTGAGCTTGTTCTTCGCGATCGCAAAGAGTGTCCCGCGTTCGCGTAAGGTATTATTGTCCAATGAAAATAAAGTACTATATTTCGGGGGTTTCGGCCATTTTTACATATTTGGAGCTTTGGAGCTCGGATTGAGGAGATTCTTGAAGCAATTTTCACCATGTGGATTGGCGTAAGTGTTCTCTACTTATTTTTGATTTTATATCATGAATCTATCTTTGTTTTCGGCATTTGATGGAGGGTTCCATAAGGGAAATTGAGGGTTTTAGCCTAAAGTTTCATAGAGTGAGTTTTCGAGTTTTGAACATCGATTCGAAGTCGGGTTTGAGTGAAAGTAGTATGGTTGGACTCGTAATTGAATTGAGTTATCAGATTTTATGAGTTTTGTCGGGTTCCGAGGCGCGGGCCTGAGTTTGACTTTTTGGTTGACTTTAAGTAAATGTGTAAAGATTCAACCTTTATCAATTAGGTTTGGTTCCTTTAGCATTATTTGATGTATTTGGGTTGCTTTGACTAGTTTCGAGCCGTTCGGAGGATGATTTGAGCGGGATGACGCTTCTAGTGTATCGATTTGGCTTGTTTGAGGTAAGTGTCTTGCCTAACCTTGTTGAGGAAATTTTTCCTACTATTTGACACTATTTGCTACATACGGCGGTGATACATATATAAGGTGACGAACATATATGCATGTGCTAGGATTAATCATGCTCGAGGGTAGATTATGCTATAAATTGTACTTAGTAGAATTACGTGACTTTCTTGCTTCATGTCTTACTTGACTTCTAGATCACTAAAATATGGAATTAAATGTTAAAAACCAAGATTTAGTTTATTATAACTTGATTAAAATTTGATAGAATGTGGGGAAATACTTAGGTGTCTAATTCAATCATTATTATGCTTAATCACTAATACATTGCTACGAGCGTTATTCTTGGGATATTAGATTCTATATTTGAGTTGCAGGTTAATTTGAGATTTGTTGAAATACTTGCACAATAAGGTTCTTGAGGGTTTATTGAACTATTGTTGGCTTGAAAGTTGTGATTGATGTTCATTCGAAATATTCATTTGACCACTCTCCTTGACGTTATTTATGCTTCCTACCTTGTTGTCATTAATATACATATGCTTGGTGAGGAAAAGTGTAAAGCACGAAGCGTGATGCCGTGCCATTGTATATATATTATCATGTGAGGGAGAGTGTAAAGCACGAAGGGTGATATCGTACCATTTCATTTGAGAGTGTAAAATCACGAAGGATGATGCCGTGTCATTTCATTTGAGAGTAAAAGTACGAAGGGTGATGCCATACCATTTCATTTGAGAGTGTAAAAGCACGAAGGATGATGTCGTGTCATTTCATTTGAGAGTAAAAGTACGAAGGGTGATGCCATACCATTTCATTTGAGAGTGTAAAAGCACGAAGGATGATGTCGTGTCATTTCATTTGAGAGTAAAAGTACAAAGGGTGATGCCGTGACATTTCATTTGAGAGTAAAAGCATGAAGAGTGATGCCTTGCTAATTCATTTATATTATCTTGATCTCATTTACATAATCATGTGAGGATGAGAATAATAGCACGAAGGGTGATACCATGCCATTTCGTTTATATTATCATGAGTTCATGGCACGAAGGGTGTTTCCGTGCAGGCGAGGACGAGGGACATGCATTATGTCGTGATATCTTTCCCTTGTGTATACGTCCATGCCCTTACCTTGAGCTGTTACTGTTGTACATATGTTTCCTATTTGACTTATCGGTATTGTTCTATCTTTGTTCTCTATCTCAATTGTTGTTGTGTTGCCCATGCCTTCTACTTATTAATTTGCAATATCATGCCTCCTTTCTTGCTGATATATTTACATCCATATCATTTTTGTTTTGTTGCACTTTAGAATAAGTCTCCTACCATGTTAGTCATTTATGCCTTCTATTTGTTAACTCATAAAGTTCATGTTTTTCCCTCTTATTTGCTATATCTATAGTTATGCCTTCTACCATGCTAGTTAGGTGAAATAATGTTCTTCTTTCCTAATTGATGCCATCACTCTTATGCCTCTTACCTAGTCTATTACTGTTGTCCATATGTACTGCATTGTTCATCATTGCTACTTGTGTATTTCCTGCCTTGTTATTACTGTTAGCGACATTTATTGCACCTGGTTGATACTGTTATACGTATATTTGGTGAGGATGAGATAAATACATGCCATTTGATTTGACATCTTGAGTACGTTCCTCACACTATGAAAGTTATGGAGTTACTATCATGGTTTGTTGGTTATCGCTCTAAGGCAAGGATTGGTCGAGATATTGGGAAATGTTAAATTGTGATCTCTTCTAGTGCTCAGTTATGTTTCACATATTCCTTTCGTGTACTTTTTTATGTTGTAGTGTTGTATTGTTCTATTGCTAATTTACGGTATATGTTATATCAACGAGTATCTTTTAACTAAAAAGCCCCGTTACTACTTCACCGAGGTTAGTCAAGATACTTACTGAGTACATGTGGTCGATTGTACTCATACTACACTTCTGCACTATAATGGACCGGTCATTTTGAGTTATAGTGCATCATTGGCAGTTTGAGGCCAGGAGCAGCTTCACTTCAGGTATTATGGCTTGTACGCATGGTCGGAATGGAATTTTCGGAAGTTCGGAGTTGATTTGGAAAGAGAATTCTCATTTCGGAAGCTTTAAGTTGAAAGAATTGACTAAGATTGTATTTTTGGGTAACAGACCTCGGAGTTGGGATTTGAAAGTTCCAACAGGTTCGTATGATGATTTCAAACTTGGGCATACGTCCGGATCGGGTTTTGGAAGACCCGGGAATGTTTTGGCACCCATTGTGGAGGTTAGAACTTTTGGGGGAATTTCATAAGTTTGGGTTGAAGTGCATTTCAATGTTATCGATTCCCGTTTGGGATTTCGAGAATGTGAATAGCTCCGTACGATAATTCTGGTATTGGGAGCGCGATCGAAAGTGAATTTGGAGGTCCGTAGGTCATTTTGGAGTCATTTGGCTAAAATAGAAATTTGAAGATTTTTGAGAAGTTTGACCGGAAGTGGACTTTTTGATATCGGGGTCAGACTCTGATTCCGGAAGTTGGAGTAGGTCCGTAATGTCGAATATGACTTGTGTGCAAAATCTGAGGTCAATCGGAGGTGATTTGATAAGTTTCGGCATCGAATGTAGAAGTTTGAAGTTCTAAAGTTCATAAAGCTCAAATTGGGGTGTTAATGAGTTTCCAATGTCTTTGCCTTATGCTTCTTATGTTTTGATGATCTAACAACTTATTGAAGAACCAGATAGAGAACCTGACCATGCGGTATACATTTCAAATGAATAATATCCAGTCTGGTCTCCAGCAAATGAATGAACAACCACAAGGAGGAATACAACAGGGACCTGGTGATCTGGTCCCTTAGGATTATACGACAGAAGTACAAGTCAGTGACTGTCCGCAATTATTATAAAGAGGAACACAACAGGGACATGGTCCCTTAGGGTTCTCTGATAGAAGTACAAGTCAACTGTACAACTGGAACGTAGCAGTAGAAATTGACTATCTCGCAACTGTTACAAAAGAGGAACACAACTAGGACCTGGTCCCTTAGTGCTATCTGACAGAAGTACAAGTCAACTATACAAATGGAACGCAACTACACAGAAGTGACTGTGCAGACAATGCAACAGTCACTTCTCATTGGGAAGAAACGTGTACCAAGAATTGACATCACTATATATTGTGATGTCTTTTGTGATATAACAACCTGGTGCAAGGCACAACATCTTTGTGCATTCAGTGATATTCTCTCAAGCATAACAGTGTTCATCCGACATTGAAGTCACTGGTGTGTCAAGAACAAGAAGACAACTCTACTAAGGATCAGTTTCACAATGAGCTTATGTATATCCGTAGTTGAGTTGTAATCTTGTTATTTGTTCTTCATTGTATTTCCTATTTTGCTTTCTTAGAAGCTTTGTCTTAGGAAAAACCAAAAAATCCGTAAACTTCCGAGTTTATGTTGTGACTAAGATTAATCATAAGTTTAAAGCCTTTGTAACTAGGAGAGTTATAAATTGGCTTGTGGTGAGAGCATCACAAGTTAGTTGAAGTCTTTGTAATAGGGTTATTGCAAAATGGCTTGTAATAGTGAGATTGCATGTTAGTGAAGTTAAAAGCCTACAAGTGTAGGTCGTGGTTTTTTGATTCCCTTGTGTGGGATTTTTCCACGTAAAAATCCCTTGTCTTCTTTACTTTCAATTTTATTAGCATTATCTCATAGAGGACTAGGTACTCTATAGTTTGGTGGACTCATACAAACTAACATGTGTGATTCATGAACTCTAGCATGCCATTTGATTTGACATCTTAAGTACGTTCCTCACACTATGAAAGTTATGGAGTTACTATCATGGTTTGTTGGTTATCGCTCTAAGGCAAGAATTGGTCGAGATATTGGGAAATGTTAAATTGTGATCTCTTCTAGTGGTCAGTTCTTGTTTCACATATTCCTTTCGTGTACTTTTTTATGTTGTATTGTTCTATTGCTACATGTTATATCAGTGAGTATCTTTTAACTAAAAATCCTCGTTACTACCTCACCGAGGTTAGTCAAGATACTTACTGAGTACATAGAGTTGATTGTACTCATACTACTCTTCGACACTTGTCACACCTCCTTTTTTACTACCTACACCCCGTAAATGATGTAGATTCAAGGGAGTTTTTCCACTTAAAGGACAATCGGAACGGGATTTAATTATTAATGATTCAGAGTCGCCACTTGAGAGATTAATGGTGTCCCAAGTCACCGGTTGAATCCCGAACCGAGGAAATTTATGACTCTGTTAACAGTCCGCGTACCAGAAATCCGAGTAAGAAATTCTGTTAACCAGGGAGAAGGTGTTAGGCATTCCCAGGTTCCGTGGTTCCAGCACGGTCGCTTAATTGTTGTATTTGATTTTATCTGATTTTAATACATGCTAGCTTATGTGCTTTTTAATTTTACACAGCTTTTATTATTATTATTATTATTATTATATTTTTTAATAAGAATTGCGACGTCGTGAAAACGCGTTTCGAACCACGTCACATCAATGCACCCGTGATTGTTGACACATTTCGACTTCGTCGAGATTTGGATTTGAGTCGCATCTATGCGCACCCAAGTTTAAGAAGGTCATTTAATTAAAATCGCGCCTAAAGATTCTAACGTATTATTATTTTTAAGGAAGGTGGTGAAATTTACTAAATAACCTTTCCAAATCTAAACAGTGAGATAATTATGCTATTAATTACTTAAGGATCCTAATTGGTTAAGGCCAGTACTTTGTCGAATTTGAATTTGAATATCCAGGAAGAAATGCTGAGAAAATGGGCTCTGAGCCCATAAGGTCCAAATCATGCAATTGCACATGCTGCAGGCGCAAACTCCTAGAGCTCTAAGCATCGGGCCTAACGCAGACCAAAATTTTAACTTATTGACAGGCATTTGTACAGCCCATGGATCGAGCCCTTGGGGCACCTTTTGATTTAACTAATTTCTTAAGCTTTAATGCACCTAGGCCCCAATTCAATTTATCACCTAACCAAAAAATCTGGGCTACCTATTAATACGCCAGGCCCAAAAACTGGCCCAGTACGAAGCTATTGAATGTACAATTCATATTAAACCAAAATTAAAAGCAGTCACGTGTATTGAACTCAAAATCAATTACAACTTTGCAAATTTAACTTCAGCAGATTGTGGAACTTAAGCAAAACTGAAAACTACAATTACATAAACATGAAATGCACAGTCTGAACAGTTTAGATATGGTCTGAATTAATAAAACTCAATCCCAACGAATCAAATACATATAGTTATTTATCAATCAGCTGATTACAGCTATATGCATCCCACGAACACAGATTGACCAAAGTGATTGCATTTCATCCCACATTGCGATTACATCAAGGGGTTTTTGAAAATGTACCTGGAAATTGGAATGTAAATAGAGAAGAGGAGATTAGCAGCAGTAACAGTTCAGCAGCTCAGAAACTAAGGTAATATCCCAGTCACAGTTAGTGAAGGAGCATTTCAGTCCACCCAGATTCAGTCAATTTAGCAGAAATGAGTTGAAATGCAGGGCAAACTCAATGAATCAACCCAAAACACATTCAGGCATATCAACCATTTAAAATCCTAGCTAAATGATTCCCAGTTTTACTTGTTTGATTTTCAAAACCCACTCGACATTGAATCAGGAAAGTGCTGTGACTCCACTAATGGAACTTCAGATCTGGAGACTGCAGAATATGTTTTTGTGGAATTTTTAGGATGAAAGTTCAAGTCCCCTTCTTCAAGGCACTTGATGCCCCTTTTATAGGTGATACAAGAGAGTCAATCAGATTTTGGGTTTTCTTTTTAGTCCCTCCCCTATTTTCAATTTGGTCCCTCTATTCTTAACTTGCTAAACAAGTAAATGCATCACAATTATTAAAATCTACACTTGTACCCCATTCTAGAAGGCCCTAGGGTATTCTTCTACCCATACAATACCTATATTGCCCTTTCATATGCTTTGAAATTACTATTCCTATCAGACTACCCCTGAAAGCTCCTCAAAGTTACTGAACCTACCCTCATCCTTAACAGCTATAACCAATCCCCTAAGTTAATCTAAAACTAACTGAAATTGATTAATTAGTACTCAGAAATCAACTAATCAAACTGACCAACTCAATTGCTCAATTATACCAACTCAGTCAAACCAAGGGAACCCAGAAACCAGGATCGATCAAAGCAAAGCTTAAGCTAACATGATCAACTAATTCTTAACCCATAAACTCACAATCATTCAAACAAATATCAACTCAGAATTAACAGCAATTGACAAAATTATACTGATACACAAAATAAATCATAAATTTAACAGAACACTTAATGAAACCAAAATTGTAACTAGAACTTCAAACATGCGAGTAAAAAGAAACAGGAAAACTCACAGAGGCACGAGGAACTCCGGCCAGTCATTAACGTCTGAATCCTTTCAGATTTTTGACGCGTAACATCCCTAACCGTGTGTTCTTACAAGAGAACACATGGTTAAGGATACTACGGTTCGAAATCACAAAGATTTTGGTTTAGGGTTTTGGCCAAAAATTCTTAGATCTAAGATTCGAGCCGTTTCACAGTGATTTGAAGGAAAATAAACATGGATTAGTATTGAGGGAAGGCCGGGGATTGTGTGGTGTGATTTTCGGCTGGTTTGAATAAACCTTCGATTTGACCGGAAACTTCAAACGAAGATTCGATGAGCTCCGGCAACATTCAAGAAAAACTAATAACGGGAATGGAAAGAGGGATTCATGGGGGATCTGTAGTGTTAATCTGGGTTTGAACGGGGTAGGTGGCGTTCACCGTCGGCGAGGGGTTTGATGGCGGCGCGGATTAGGGTTTGTTGAAGATGGGTAGGGTGAGGACGATGAAGCAAATGGGGTAGGGGGGGGGAAGATTTCAGACATTTATATACAAACAACCTAGTTAGATCCGGACCGTTGGATTGATGAGATCCAACGGTCGTGATTGGGGCTGGGGAAAACGACGTCGTTTCAACACCTAAGAGGAGGACCGGGTTGGAGACTTGGGCTGGGCTGATTTGGAACGAATTTAAAGCATTTGGGCCTGAAAATTTCTTTTAATTTGGCCCAAAATTGGCCAGCCCTTTGCCTCTCACTCGATTTCCTTCCTTGTTTTTTTATTTTTTTTATTTTTTATTTCATTTTATCTATTTATTTTCCACTTTGTAATTTTGTAATTATTTTTTCTGGTTTTATAAAATTGCAACAACTAAAATAAAATCCTAATATACTTCAAAAACTAAAACTGACTAATGTCTAAAATTGTTTAAAAACTATTTCATGACAAATTCATAATAAAAATCATTAACATGCAAAAGTGAGCTAATTTTTGTGATTTTTCATGCTTTGTTCTAAACTAATTATCCCTTAATTGATACTAAATATAAAAATTAAAACCTAAATGCAAATGCATATTCTTTGTATTTTATAAGAATTAACATGCGCAAATAGAATGCAACAATCATCAGAAAATGACACCAAAATGCAAAACAATTGTAAAAATAAAGAAAAATTATTTTGTTTGGGATTTTGGGAATAATCATATTTAGGGCAAAAATCACGTGCTCACAGCTGCCCCTCTTTGCTCGAAAACACGAAAGGTTTTCGGGCAAAGATAAGTGAGCAAATACGAGCGATTTTTGCCCGTTTGAAAATTCCGTGTGAAGCATCTTTGAAAAGTTTGACCGCGTCCTACTTCAGAGGTTCCCTACATATCCTGGGCTAAACAGGAATCAGGTCAGTGTAGTTCGAGAATGCCTGGTAGCTGGGACTATCAGGAACTGTGATTTCACTGCGATTGTTGTTGTTGCTGCTTGCTGACTTCCCTTATTACACCGTGTCAAAGATAAAAGGAGCTAAACTAACTATGCTCTATGAATTACAAAAAATCCTATCTAAATTCTTCAAACTTGCTCTTGTACTACCTCGCTGCCTTGTTGTCTTGTGTCTCCTTGTTGCCTCATTATCTTGTTCTTTCTCGATAAAATTCCCTGTTGCTATTCCCTTGGGCGGACTCCCAACTTCTGAAACTTGAACTGTATGTATTCCTCTGTTATCCAGGCGGGATCCTAACTTCACAACACAAATACAACAACGAAAACTTTCTGCCCCAGTTTGAAAACTGAGCACATGTTACTGGCTGAGATTTTAAAGCTAAAACTTGAATTATAATACCTCTATTCTCCAGGCGGATTCCTGATCTCCGAAACTTGAATTGCATGCCTCTATTCTTCAGGCGGGCTCCTGACTTCAAACTAGACAAAGAGATTGATTGAAAACTAAAATTAAATTGTATGTCTCTATTCTCCAGGCGGACTCCTGATTGCTAAAATTAAATTGTATGTCTCTATTCTCCAGGCGGACTCCTGATTGCTAAAATTAAATTGTATGTCTCTATTCTCCAGGCGGACTCCTGATTGCTAAAATTAAATTGTATGTCTCTATTCTCCAGGCGGACTCCTGATTGCTAAAATTAAATTGTATGTCTCTATTCTCCAGGCGGACTCCTGATTGCTAAAATTAAATTGTATGTCTCTATTCTCCAGGCGGACTCCTGATTGCTAAAATTAAATTGTATGTCTCTATTCTCCAGGCGGACTCCTGATTGCTAAAATTAAATTGTATGTCTCTATTCTCCAGGCGGACTCCTGATTGCTAAAATTAAATTGTATGTCTCTATTCTCCAGGCGGACTCCTGATTGCTAAAATTAAATTGTATGTCTCTATTCTCCAGGCGGACTCCTGATTGCTAAAATTAAATTGTATGTCTCTATTCTCCAGGCGGACTCCTGATTGCTAAAATTAAATTGTATGTCTCTATTCTCCAGGCGGACTCCTGATTGCTAAAATTAAATTGTATGTCTCTATTCTCCAGGCGGACTCCTGATTGCTAAAATTAAATTGTATGTCTCTATTCTCCAGGCGGACTCCTGATTGCTAAAATTAAATTGTATGTCTCTATTCTCCAGGCGGACTCCTGATTGCTAAAATTAAATTGTATGTCTCTATTCCATTCCCCTTATGCATTTCAAGATTATCTTGTATTTAATCAAACCACACTTTGCGATCAAACCTGATTACTGCTTGTTTTTCCTTCTTGGAGAATTCCTTCTCAACGGCTAACTTTCTGCCCCTGTTACAATCAAAGAAAATTTCGTCAGTTTAAAATGGTAGTTAGTTGATGGCTTTCTTGCTGAAAAATCCTTCCACTGGCTTGCTTTGTGTTGACTGCCTTCCACGCACTGTCCCTGAACCGCTTGACTTTCTGACCAACTTTTAAATTTCCCAACATCCGGCGACCTAAATGTTTTACACCCACGCTGTTATTTCATTTTTATGACCCTTTTGTTTAAGCTTTTGCCTTTCCCACGACATTCCCCAATCATTTCTCCAATGAAACTTCCGTTAACTCCCTGTATTCCACTTGGCATCAAGTTGTTTTTGACATGCTCTGACCACGTTGTGCTTTACAATTCCAGAAGCCGGTAGTGAGCTTTGAAGTCCTTTCTGCTTGCATTGACCAAGACTAGTACTGAAACATCTCAACTAGATAAAACCCTCAAAAGAAAATGAAATGCGATGGTTTTTTTTAGTCAAGGATAAGAAGAATCCAAAACCAGATGGCTGTTTTAAAAAGAGAAGGAAAAGACACTTATCTGATCGAGACGGCTGGTACCAATGGTTATGACATGCATTTTGGATTGATCGGCCCAATCTGTCCGAATAACCAACTTTCAATTGCCATACTTTGTTGCCCAGAACTTCCATCAATGGTTTGAATTACCTAGACCTTAACCTTGTTTTCCTGCAATACCACGCAACGGTTTCCATCAACGGACTTTTCTCAGTTTGCCATCCCTCAACTCACTTTCGCCTTGAGGTGCCCGTGAAGGTTTTCACCACTAAGACTCTCTCATCTTATTTTCTCTCAGCTCCCGTCGCCTTACGGTGCCCGTGAAGGTTTTCACCAATAAGACTCTCTCATTTTTACTTTTGTTCTTTCTTGTTTGAACCAGAGCGTTGCCACTGATACGAATTACCGCTACCTGTTCGACCTGACATTTCTTAGAAATTGATCAAAAGGTCTTTCTTTGGACCGTAATGTAGGCTTTTGGATTGGGTTAGAAAGAAAGGTATAAAAGGCTCAAAACAATTCGAATGGGTTTAAATTACAACTTTCGGAATCCAATTTTTCACAAAAATCACAACTTCTGCCCCAGTTTCTTGCTTGAGGATTTTTGGATTTCTATTTTGGTATGACTGAACCTCGGAGTAAGGTTGCCTACGTACCCTTTCGGGATCAAGTCAAACGTAGTTCACTGTATTTAACTTTTGTTGTTGTGTTTTTCTTTCTTCCTTTTCTTTCTCTTTCTTTTTCCTTTTCCTTTTCTTCTTTTCCTTTTCCTTTGTTTTTTTTCTCTTTTTCTTTTCTTTTGCCTTTCTTTATTTTCCTTTTCCTTTGTTTTTCTTTTTCTTTTCTTTCTTTTCTTTTCCTTTGTTTTTCTCTTCTTTCTTTCCTTTTTGTTTTTCTCTTCTTTCTTTTATGTTCGGCACCTGTGTTCCCTGATAGTGCCGTTGATTCCGAAAGAGGGGTATGAAAAATAAGCAAGGCTCAAAGGGGATAACAAGGGATAAAAGTGTTTGGATAGCAGGACAAAACGCCTTCATCATTTCAATCTTTAAGATATGCCAAATACAAACAAATACATTCAGAAAATAAAGAAATCATACATAATATCTCTTGACCGCATCGGAATTGATGGCCATTTCTATACATTTTCCTTCCACATCTGTCAAATACAATGCTCCGTTAGACAACACTCTGGTTATTACAAATGGTCCTTGCCAGTTTGGGGCAAACTTTCCTTTTGCTTCAGCCCAATGAGGCAAAATCCGCCTCAGTACTAATTGTCCGACTTCAAATTTCCTTGGACGTACTTTCTTGTTGTATGCTCTTGCCATTCTTCGTTGTTACAGTTGGCCATGACACACTGATGCCAATCTCTTTTCGTCAATCAAACTCAGCTGCTCAAGACAGCTTTTCACCCATTCATCATCATCGATCTCAGCCTCTGCAATGATTCGCAGAGACGAGATTTCCACCTCTGCGGGTATTACTGCCTCGGTGCCATATACCAATGAATAAGGAGTTGCCCCCACCGAGGTACGAACGGTGGTACGATATCCTAACAATGCAAAAGATAATTTCTCATGCCACTGTCTAGATCCTTCAACCATCTTCCGGAGTATTTTCTTTATATTCTTATTGGCTGCTTCAACCGCACCATTTGACTAGGGACGGTATGGAGTAGAATGCCTATGGGTAATCTTACACTGCTCACATGTCTCCTTCATCAAATGACTATTAAGATTAGCCCCATTATCTGTGATGATTACCTTTGGGATCCCAAACCGACATATGATATTTGCATGCACGAAGTCAACTACAGCCTTCTTGGTCACAGACTTGAATGTCTTCGCTTCCACCCATTTGGTAAAATAATCTATAGCTACCAAGATAAATCTGTGCCCATTTGATGCTGCTGGATCAATTGGCCCAATAACATCCATGCCCCATGCAACAAAAGGCCATGGCGCGGACATCGTATGTAATTCTGATGGTGGAGCATGAATCAAATCTCCATGTATTTGGCATTGATGACACTTACGCACAAAACTTATACAATCTCGCTCCATCGTGAGCCAATAATAACCTGCTCGAAGAATTTTCTTTGCTAGAACATACCCACTCATATGCGGTCCGCAAACTCCGGAATGCACCTCAGTCATGATAGTTGTGGCCTGCCGTGCATCTATACATCTCAACAAACCGAGCTCTGGCGTTCTTTTGTACAGTACTCCTCCACTAAGGAAAAACCCACTTGCCAACCGTCGAATTGTTCTTTTCTGATCACCGGTGGCCTGCGTTGGATACACTCCCGCTTTGATGTACTCTTTGATATCATGGAACCATGGCTCTCCATCGATTTCCTCTTCTATCACATTGCAGTAAGCATGCTGATCACGGACTTGAATCTGCAATGGATCAACATAGGCCTTATCTGGATGGTGCAACATTGACGCCAAAGTAGCCAAAGCGTCAGCAACCTCATTATGAATCCTTGGAATGTGTCTGAATTCTATGGCCTGAAAACGCTGGCAAAGCTCATGCAGACACTGCCGATACGGTATAAGCTTCAAGTCCCGTGTTTCCCATTCCCCTTGAATCTGGTGTACCAGTAAGTCCGAGTCACCCATGACCAAGACTTCCCGTACACCCATATCCACAGCTAATCTCAATCCCAATATACACGCCTCATATTCTGCCATGTTGTTTGTACAGTAGAAACGAAGCCGAGCTGTAACAGGGTAATGCTGACCTGTTTCCGAAATAAGTACCGCTCCTATTCCCACGTATTTCATATTTGCAGCCCCATCAAAGAAAAGTTTCCATCCCGACTTCTCATCTTGTTCCAATTCATCAATGTGAATCACCTCTTCATTAGGGAAATAGGTTTTCAAAGGCTCATAATCTTCATCGACGGGGTTCTCAGCCAAATGATCGACTAATGCCTGTGCTTTCATGGCAGTACATGTCACATAGATAATGTCGAACTCTGTAAGCAAGATCTGCCACTTTGCAAGCCTCCCTGTGGGCATGGGTTTCTGAAAAATATACTTCAATGGGTCCAAGCGAGATATAAGGTAAGTAGTGTAAGATGACAAATAATGTTTCAACTTCTGTGCCACCCAAGTTAAGGCGCAACATGTCCTTTCCAGATGAGTATACTTAACCTCGTAAGATGTGAACTTCTTGCTGAGATAGTAGATAGCCTGCTCCCTTCTGCCCGTAACATCGTGCTGCCCCAGTACACAACATAATGAACTATTCACAACTGTCAGATATAGAATCAAAGGCCTCCCTGGTTCTGGCGGAACCAACACGGGTGGGTTCGACTAATATCCCTTTATCTTATTAAAAGCCTCCTGACATTCATCAGTCCATTTGACCGCGACATCTTTCTTTAACAACTTGAAAATTGGTTCACAAGTTGCCGTGAACTAAGCAATGAACCTGCTGATATAGTTCAATCTTCCCAACAAACTCATCACCTCGGTTTTGTTTCTTGGAGGTGGCAACTCCTGAATGGCTTTGATCTTCGACGGGTCTAATTCAATACCTCGCCGGCTGACTATAAACCCCAGCAACTTCCCAGATGGCACCCCGAAAGCACACTTTGCAGGATTGAGCTTAAGATTGTACCTGCGAAGCCTTTGAAAGAACTTTCTCAAATCTCTGACATGGTCGGATTGCTGTCTAGACTTCACGATCACATCATCCACGTATACCTCGATTTCCTTATGTATCATATCATGGAAGATGGTTGTCATGGCCCTCATATAAGTTCCCCCAGCATTTTTCAAACCAAACGGCATGACCCGATAACAATATGTTCCCCACGGCGTGATGAATGCCGTCTTTTCTGCATCTCCCTCGTCCATTAGAATCTGATGATAGCCCGCGTAACAATCCACAAAAGATCCAATATCATGTTTGGCACAATTGTCAATCAGTATATGGATGTTGGGCAGTGGGAAATTATCTTTTGGACTTGCCTTGTTAAGGTCTCGATAATCGACGCACACCCTGGTCTTGCCATCTTTCTTCGGCACAGGCACGACATTAGCTAACCAAGTGGGGTATCGTGTAACCTGAATGACCTTTGCCTCAAACTGCTTGGTGATCTCCTCTTTGATATTCACACTTATGTCCGTTTTGAACTTTCTCAACTTCTGCTTGACAGGGAGGAGTGCCGGATCAGTGGGTAATTTATGAACCACCAAATCGGTGCTTAGACCTGACATATCATCATATGACCATGAAAAAACATCTTTGTAATCATGCAATACTTTAATTATCCCCTCTTTGAGTTGTGGCTCCAGATGAACACTTACTTTAGTTTCCCGCACATTGCCTTGGTCCCCTAGATTAACTGCTTCTGTGTCATTTAGTTTAGGTTTGGGTTTTTCTTCAAAATGACTTAATTCTTTACTAATTTCCTCATAAGCTTTATCATTGTTACAATCCACCCCATCATCACACTAGATTTCTTGTATCATTACTTCCGAGCTAGATTGGCTTTTAAAACTGGGCCGAAGATTCCTCATGCATGTCATATCATTGATATCATCATAAAAAGAACTGTACAAAAAGAAAAGAAAATAAAATGGAAAGAAAATTAGGGACGAAGAAAATTGCATTTCATTAAATGTAAAGATAACAAGGTTTTAACTCATCCAAACGGACGGAACATAGCAACTGGATTACAAACCCTGGAATAATCCAGGTGTCAAAAGGAAAACAAAACCCACTACCACGACTCCCTTCGAATTGGAAGAGGAGTAGCTTCCCTATTGTTGATGTTAGCATGTGGTCCGATGTACTGTATATCTGCTCCGCTTGACCCTTCCCCGGCCTCAACCATGTTTACTTCAGCAAATACTCTCTCGAACACCTTATCCAAATTCCCCTCTGCCCCAATCAACGAACCTGACATCTTTGCCAATGACTGTTTCTTGCTACCCGACCTGACGAAGGACCTGGACAAACGTGGAATAGGCTTAGGAAGAACCCAAGCTTTCTTTTTCCATTTACGGGCCCTTCTAACATCTGCCGCTGTTGGTTTGAAACCTAATCCGAAGGTGTCCAGATTTTTGGGCAGGGACACAGGTTGAATAATGCCCTGAAGTTTAGCCCCCAGACCTTTCCCTGGCACGAACCCATTAATTAGCATTTCTGATACTACCATGACGGTCGCAGCTGCCACCCTGGGACATGGAATGCTTTTACCCTCGGGCACTCTGCTCACCGGGACCGTGTCGAAGACCTGATAAACCCATGGTCCCTTATCATCTTCAGTTTCTATAAAGGGCACAATGGCATCATTCATGGCGCATGTGGGATCTTCCCCATGTAACACAATTTCTTGTCTGTCCCACTCGAACTTGACCATTTGATGCAGCGTGGAAGGCACGACTTTGGCCGTGTGAATCCATGGTCGACCCAACAAAAGATTATAGGATACTGCAACATCCAACACCTGAAATTCCATGGTGAACTCGACTGGGCCAATGGTCAATTCGAGTACAATGTCCCCTACTATGTTTGTTCCCCCTCCGTCGAACCCTCGAATACAAATGCTATTTTTGCGGATTCTATCCTCATCGATCTTCAACTTGTTCAATGTGGACAACGTGCAAATATTAGCACTCGACCCGTTATCGATCAGTGCCCGAGTAACCATTGAACCTTCACATTTGACCGTCAAATAGAGAGCTTTGTTGTGTTCTATGCCTTCTACAGGCAATTCATCATCAGAAAATGCTACCCTGTTCACTTCAAAGATCTTGTTGGCAATTGTCTCCAGATGGTTCACTGAAATTTTGTCAGGCACATGAGCCTCATTCAATATCTTCATCAAAGCTCGGCAATGCTCGTCAGAATGAATCAATAACGACAACAACGAAATTTGGGCCGGTGTTTTTCTCAGTTGTTCAATAATGGAATAATCTTGTACTTTCATCTTTTTCAGAAACTCTTCTGCCTCTTCTTTCGTCACAGCTTTTTTGACTGGCACTGGATTGTCTTTAGCGCCCTTAGCCTTTCTCAACTCTTCGGGGGCAAAACAACGTCCCGACCGAGTTAGTCCTTGTGCTTCACAACTCTCTTCCTCAATTTCCTTTCCTTTGTATGTCACCACTACCTTGTCATATCTCCACGGTACGGCTTTGCTATCAACCATGGGTAACTGGACTACCGGTCTTATGACAACCGGTTCTACATAGGCTCCTTTCACAACCACCACGGGTGCATATGATGACCCTGGTACCACTAACTTGACTGGCTCCGGCTTTTTTGCAACCACAGATGGTCCCTTTCCCATTACCAACACTGGCTTGTCTTTTATTGCTTTTAACTGAACTACTGGCCTTGCACCCACTGTCTTTTCTTTGGCTTCCGTAGAACGAATCACCATAACCACTTGCGAAGGTTTTTTAGGCTCTGTCCCCTTATGTATCAGTTCGATCATATTGGCCTCATAATGCGCTGGTAACGGATTTTGGTTAATGTTTGGGGCCTCTGGAGCCTTACTTCAATACGGCGATTATCAATGAGCTCTTGTATCGCGTTTTTCAACTTCCAACATTTTTCAGTATCATGCCCCGGCATCCCTGAGCAATACTCGCAGCTAACAGAATGGTCCAGGTTTCTGGGAAGGGGGTTTGGAACTGTTTCAATCTATGGAAGAGAGTAGTGTAAGATTCTCCCAGCGGAGTAAATGTTTTTCTGTTTGGGGCCTTCTCACTTCTAAAAGCTTGGTTTGGGCGAAAGTTGGTTCCTGGTCTGTTTGACCTGGGAGATGGATAGGTGTTTTATGGGAGTGGATGTGTGTTTTGGGAATTCGGTGTATGCCATTGCGAGTGCACCGAGGGCTGAGTGTAGGTCTGGGCGTGGTGGATAGAAAAGTGTGGTTCTGGTGGTGGATAATAGTGTTGCGGTAGGCCATATGGGGTATATTGGTAGTTTGGGTGGTGGGATCTGGGTTGGTTGTAGTAGAGTGGAGGGTTATTGGGCCTGGACCAAGCACTAGCTTCAACTGTAGCAACTTCTTCCTTCTTCTTCTTTCCAAGCACACCACCAGTACCGCTTTGGATGGCCTGGGTGGTTGCTTTCAATGCCGAGTAGCTCAAGATCTTGTTAGATTTCAATCCTTCTTCAATCATGGCTCCCATCTTTACCACTTCATTAAACGACTTTCCGACAGATGTCACTAGATGACCAAAATAGGTAGGTTCCAATGTTTGCAAGAAGTAATCTATCATCTCACTCTCCCTCATGGGAGGATCAACCCTTGCATCTTGTTCCCTCCAGCGGAAACCAAACTCTCTAAAACTTTCCTCAGGCTTCTTTTCCAGTTTCAACAATGACAAACGGTCGGGGACTATCTCAAGGTTATATTGAAAATGGCCAATGAATGCTTGTGCCAAATCATCCCATGTATACCATCGGCCAGGGTCCTGTCTCGTGTACCATTCTAGCGCTGACCCGCTCAAGCTTTGACCGAAATATGCTATCAACAGTTTATCCTTTCCCCCAGCACCTCTCATTTTGCTACAAAAGCCACGCAGATGGGCTACTGGGTCACCGTGCCCCTCATACAAGGCAAACTTCGGCATTTTAAATCCCCCAGGCAGCTGAACATCAGGGAAAGGGCACAAATCTTTGTATGCGACGCTGACTTGGTTACCTAAACCATGCATGTTCCTGAAGGATTGCTCCAGGCTTTTGACTTTACGAATCACTTCCTCCTGTTCTGTATTCTTAACCGGTTTCTCAACCTCTCCAGGGATTTCAAAGTGGGGAGAATAGGTATATGGCTCAGGTGCTTTGAAAGTGGGTTCGGGAGGGAAATATTGGGTGTCGTGAGCTTGGAATAGCGTCTCATTGGACGATCTATGTAGTGGGGCTGGGGGAGGTGCCACAAAGACAGGAACCATGGGTGGTGGAGGGTTCTGCTTAGGGGGTGGAACTGGAGGAGCGTATGAAGTGGTACCATAACCCTGGGCATGATAGGGGAAAGCTGAAGATGCGTAGGGAGTGGTGGGCTCTTTAGCTTGGGCCAAGGGTGGGATGTAAGATGGATTAGCGGGATATAGTGGTGCCGGATGTCCCTGAGACCATGCCCGATGCATTTCAGCCATTTGTGCTTTTAACTTCCTCATTTCTTCTTTCATAGCACCCACATCTGTTACCTCAACCTCATTTGAAGGGTCTATGATGCTGATTTCCGAATCCTGCCCTGTCATTTTTACTTGATCTTTCGACCTGGTGTTGTATGGGTGAGTTGCCAGAATTGCCAATCAACTAACCACCTGCCTGGACTCACACATTTAGACAACCACTTTGTTAGCGATTAAGTCTTAACAGATTTAACAACCGCACGTTGGCATGAATGCACTTATACAGTTAATCATTTCTATTATGCGTTTGCTCGATTGCATGCGTTATCCCGACACTTCGTTCCTTGTTTATTTTTACCCTTCTTTCAAATTTCTTCACTTCATCCCTCTCTTGTGCTTTTCTTTCTCTTTTTGTTTTTCCGATATTTTCTTTCTTTCACTCTTTCTCAGTTTTCCTTCTATTTTCTTCTTTTTCTTCTTTCTATTTTTCTTACGATTATGGTCGAATCCTATGGAGATTGCCTAAGTATCGTGACCCCACACGAATCAGACCAAGCGTAGTTCGTGAAAATAAATGCGAAAATAAAGGGTGGAAATAAAATTTTCAACTTTCAATACTAAAACAAACTATTACAAACTCAACACTTTTCGGAATGAAACTAACGGACGCAAATTAAAAGCAAATACACACTCTAAGACTGCGAACATACTTGACCCGGAAAGATAACGGACATACGAAAGACTGACTCAAAATGGTAGAAAATTACAGACACGGACTATGCATATTCTAGTGTTTCAAACTTAGGTGTCCGCGGGGCGTCGTTCGGCCTTGCCGCGGGCCTAGGATCCAAATCCCTTTCAAGCTGCTCTAACTCATTCATGGTTCGCTTCACATAGATCATCACCGCTGAGACAAAAGTAGTATGGGTCATGTCTTCACAAACCCGGCATCTCCTGAAAATGGCATGAGCAATGGCTCTAATCCTGTCTTTTGTTTGCTTCTTTTCTATGAGCAAGCGTCTTATCTGATCGCTGCATGTCTTTAAAGCTCGAGAGTCCTGCAGGTGTTGGTCTTGCAGCCGCTGCACTTCTACCTCCATTCGGGCCAACAAGTCGTAACAATGTCCATTTTCAATTTCAAAATTTCTAGCTTGCCTAACCACTTTACCCTCAAGGGCAACCACTTTTCTCTTTAAATTGGCAACAATTTTCTCATGGTCCCTTTTCAACTGATTCAAGTATTGGTGACGCTCCTCTGTTCGTGCAGCCCACTGTGCTTTAAGTTCTGCCATGACATTCTCAGATTTTTCTAATTCATCCCGCCATTCCCTGACTTCGTTTTCCAATCTTTTTATCAATTGTTCATCGGATCGGCTCCTCGGTTGCTTATCGATGGTTATCTTCAACTGCCGGATTTGGGCCCTAAGTGCTTCATTTTCTCGAGCCAGTCTATTCTTTTCACCTTGATCCGCGGCAACCTGTACACTGTTCTCGAATTTCAGACTCTCAACTTGCTCCTTTAGTTTACCAATCTCAACTCGATTGCCTTCTTCCTTTGCTAACCATTCCCACTGCTCTTGGGACGACTTGGCGAAATCTTCGAGATGAGGTCTTTTAGCCGGTCTCCCACATGCCACGTCACCTCTAAACCAATCGTAATACCCTGGGGCAACTTCACCTTTGACCCTATCTGACACACAAGTGTTTGCCATCAGATGTTGACACTCACTCCATATTTGGCGAACCTCTTCCTCGGGGAACCGACCGTCAGGACTAATTTCGACCACCTGGGTACTCAAATCTTCATCTCTCGGTACTACTTGATACCTCCCGAGTTGCCTCAGAACCCGATATGGTGCATAGGGCTGGATGCTTTTGAGTCCCATCAACAAAAAATGCGGCCGGGCTGCTGGCATATATATGACTTCTTCGACAGGCAACCATCCAAGCACCCACTGTATCTGGCTGACATTGAGGTTCCGAAATAATAATGCCCAGGTCGTGACTCCTTCAGGTAGACTAGCCCCTTTGATTCTTGTGTAAAATTCACCTATACAAGTTTTCTCAACCTAACCATAACTTAATAACTGAGAGCGAGGGCACAAATGCTCAGTCATCCACATTTGTAACAGCAGGTTACATCCCTCGAAAAATTTGCCCCCAGCTTTGCACGCAATGAGAGCTCGGAAAATGTTAGCCACAATCATAGGTGCTAAAGTGCTTTTCCCCATGGTTTTCAAGGTACTGACGACCCCTGCTATCTTCAAATCGATATTATCATCTTTCCTTGGGAATATTATGAGGCCCAAAAAGGCTATCATAAAAGCCACCCGTCTGTTTTCCTCCCATTTTTGTCGGTTACTTCTACTGCATAGCTTAAAGTCTGGATTATTGAACCCGCCCACGTAGCCATATCTATCATACATGAAGCGAAAACTGCAGAAACCCTTTGTAAAATCTGGATGATGAACTGTTCGGGGTATTTTCAAGGAATCCAAGAATCGGTGTATGGTAATGGCCCTAGGAGCAATCAAGTATTTGAACCTCAATGGAGCTTGATCACTTCCAATATACCCCGCTATTTCTTCCAATGTAGGGGTGAGCTCAAAGTCTGAGAAATGAAATACATTATGTGCCGAATCCCAATGGGCAACCAATGCCCTGATAATATCCCCCCGAGGGTGAATGTTTAATAAATCCGGAAGGTCTTTCAAGTATTTTTTTTTACTTCGTCTTGCCCTTCTTTGCCTAAATCATTACACCATAATTGCAGCTCAAAAGGGATTTTGGTCATTATTGAAAAGGGCTCATTTACCATCGTGCTCATCCCGCACATTTATTAAAGCGTTTAAGCAAAAAAGAAAAACTTTTATTTAACTCCAAAAAAACTATCTATATTATCGACTCAAAATTACCCCTATATTTTCAAATGAAGAACTCAATTCTCAAACGCGGCCTTTCAGCCATTCGGGAACAAAGATTTTAAAACCGCAGAAGTCAACCGGTTAAAAAATCAAAAATTGACCAAGATGGCCGTTTTGCAAAGTCGGCCTTCCAGCGTTCCTTTTGGGGACATTCGACTATTTATGACAAGACGGCCCTACTTGACTTATTTACGACTCTCTACTTGTTTTTTTTTCAAATTAAGATAAAAGACCCGGTATTGCAACACGGCCTTTCAACGCCTCGAGGACGAAAACTTAAGGCTGTGAGGGTCAAAAAAAATGAAAACATGACCAAAGGTGGCTATTTGTGCAAGGTCAGCCTTCCTGCTTTCCGTTTGGGAACATTTGGCTATTTTGACAAAAACGGCATCATCTGGTTTATTTATGACAAAAATTAATATTTTGATATTTTTTTGTTATTTTTGCAAAAGGGAGGTTGGACCCGATGAGGGTTGCCTACGTATCTCACGCCCCGTGAGAATCAAACCATGCGTAGTTCGGGCAAATTAACCGAACTATTTTAAAACATGACACTTTTCCATTTTTATTTTCATGGCAAGACAAACTGTTTTCCTTTCTATTTTTGAAAACAAGACAAAATAACGATTTTTCATTTTCAACAAACAATAAAACAATCTATTTTTTCCGAACTAAAATAAAGACTTTTTTTTTCAACAAACGATAAAACGACCTATTTTTCCAAACTAAAAATAAAAGGCTCTGTTCCTATTTCTTTTTCAACAAACAATAAAACAACCTATTTTCCAAACTAAAACAAAGACTTCTTTTTTTTTCCTTTTTTGAGTAACACAAACTATTTAAAACTAAAATAATTTCTCATTTTCTCAAAATTTCGGCAGAGTTTCGGCAGTATTTGGGCATTGGGTTTTTTTTTTCTAAAAAAAAATAGGCAATTAGCTTTCTACACTATTATTTCTCTCTTTTTCTCTTTTTCTCAATTTTTCGATATTCAAAAACCGGTCAGCATGCAAGTCTGAAGCAAATAAATGCAGAAAACAAGTAGGATGCATCATGATGGTCTTTTTCATTTCAGGTTGCTAGTCCTAGACGGACCCAACCCCTGTGTTGAGTCCCCTAAGTCAAATGCAACATGATGCAAATAATCGTTCCTACTAGGGATCCATCATGAAGTCATGTTATTCTATGTTCAAAACCTGGGTCGGTATTCTAGACTGTGTACCCGAGCGGACAACTCGAGTCGAGGAGGGGGCAACTTACCGGGAACCAAAAGGCCATCCGGCTTCGTAACTTGTCCGGCCTCTTTCTTATTTCAAGGTATGACACTAACAGAATAGGGAGTCTCAACCAGTAAGCACATCCTTGGAGGTGAAGAGAGAAAGGTGTCAGCACAGTTTATATACAGTTCAGATAATATCAAAGCGGTAACATTTAGCACATTCAGCACCAAAAATGTTGGAAAATCAGATATAATTAAATACAACAATTTATCTAAGCTCAAATTCTGAACCCTGAACCAGAGATTCTGGGTTCGAGTCCCCAGCAGAGTCGCCAGAGCTATCACACCTCCTTTTTTACTACCTACACCCCGTAAAGGATGTAGATTCAAGGGAGTTTTTCCACTTAAAGGACAATCGGAACGGGATTTAATTATTAATGATTCAGAGTCGCCACTTGAGAGATTAATGGTGTCCCAAGTCACCGGTTGAATCCCGAACCGAGGAAATTTATGACTCTGTTAACAGTCCGCGTACCAGAAATCCGAGTAAGGAATTCTGTTAACCAGGGAGAAGGTGTTAGGCATTCCCAGGTTTCGTGGTTCCAACACGGTCGCTTAACTGTTGTATTTAATTTTATCTGATTTTAATTATATGCTAGCTTAAGTGCTTTTTAATTTTACACCGCTTTTATTATTATTATATTTTTTAATAAGAACTGCGACATCGTGAAAATGCGTTTCGAACCACATCACATCAATGCACTCGTGATTGTTGACACATTTCGACTTCGTCGAGATTTGGATTTGAGTCGCATCTATGCGCACCCGAGTTTAAGAAGGTCATTTAATTAAAATCGCGCCTAAAGATTCTAACGTATTGTTATTTTTGAGGAAGGTGGTGAAATTTACTAAATAACCTTTCCAAATCTAAACACTGAGATAATTATGCTATTAATTACTTAAGGATCCTGAGTGGTTAAGGCCAGTACTTTGTCGAATTTGAATTTGAATATCCAGGAAGAAATGCTGAGAAAATGGGCTCTGAGCCCATAAGGTCCAAATCATGCAGTTGCACATGCTGCAGGCGCAGACTCCTAGAGCTCTAAGCATCGGGCCTAACGCAGGCCAGAATTTTAAATTATTGACATGCATTTGTACAGCCCAGGGATCGAGCCCTTGGGGCACCTTTTGATTTAACTAATTTCTTAAGCTTTAATGCACCTAGGCCCCAATTCAATTTATCACCTAACCAAAAAATCTGGGCTACCTATTAATACGCCAGGCCCAAAAACTGGCCCAGTACGAAGCTATTGAATGTACAATTCATATTAAACCAAAATTAAAAGCAGTCACGTGTATTGAACTCAAAATCAATTACAACTTTGCAAATTTAACTTCAGCAGATTGTGGAACTTAAGCAAAACTGAAAACTACAATTACATAAACATGAAATGCACAGTCTGAACAGTTTAGATATGGTCTGAATTAATAAAACTCAATCCCAACGAATCAAATACATATAGTTATTTATCAATCAGCTGATTACAGCTATATGCATCCCACGAACACAGATTGACCAAAGTGATTGCATTTCATCCCACATTGCGATTACATCAAGGGGTTTTTGAAAATGTACCTGGAAATTGGAATGTAAATAGAGAAGAGGAGATTAGCAGCAGTAACAGTTCAGCAGCTCAGAAACTAAGGTAATATCCCAGTCACAGTTAGTGAAGGAGCATGTCAGTCCACCCAGATTCAGTCAATTTAGCAGAAATGAGTTGAAATGCAGGGCAAACTCAATGAATCAACCCAAAACACATTCAGGCATATCAACCATTTAAAATCCTAGCTAAATGATTCCCAGTTTTACTTGTTTGATTTTCAAAACCCACTCGACATTGAATTAGGAAAGTGCTGTGACTCCACTAATGGAACTTCAGATCTGGAGACTGCAGAATATGTTTTTGTGGAATTTTTAGGATGAAAGTTCAAGTCCCCTTCCTCAAGGCACTTGATGCCCCTTTTATAGGTGATACAAGAGAGTCAATCAGATTTTGGGTTTTCTTTTTAGTCCCTCCCCTATTTTCAGTTTGGTTCCTCTATTCTTAACTTGCTAAACAAGTAAATGCATCACAATTATTAAAATCTACACTTGTACCCCATTCTAGAAGGCCCTAGGGTATTGTTCTACCCATACAATACCTATACTACCCTTTCATATGCTTTGAAATTACTATTCCTATCAGACTACCCTTTTCCATACCCAGACTACCCCTGAAAACTCCTCAAAGTTACTGAACCTACCCTCATCATTAACAACTATAACCAATCCCCTAAGTTAATCTAAAACTAACTGAAATTGATTAATTAGTACTCAAAAATCAACTAATCAAACTGACCAACTCAATTGCTCAATTATACCAACTCAGTCAAACTAAGGGAAACCAGAAACCAGGATCGATCAAAGCAAAGCTTAAGCTAACATGATCAACTAATTCTTAACCCATAAACTCACAATCATTCAAACAAATATCAACTCAGAATTAACAGCAATTGACAAAATTATACTGATACACAAGATAAATCATAAATTTAACAGAACACTTAATGAAACCAAAATTGTAACTAGAACTTCAAACATGCGAGTAAAAAGAAACAGGAAAACTCACAGAGGCACGAGGAAATCCAGCCAGTCATTAATGTCTGAATCCTTTCAGATTTTTGACGCGTAGCATCCTTAACCGTGTGTTCTTACAAGAGAACACATGGTTAAGGATACTACGGTTCGAAATCACAAAGATTTTGGTTTAGGGTTTTGGCCAGAAATTCTTAGATCTAAGATTCAAGCCGTTTCACAGTGATTTGAAGGAAAATAAACATGGATTAGTGTTGAGGGAAGGCCGGGGATTGTGTGGTGTGATTTTGGGCTGGTTTGGATAAACCTTCGATTTGACCGGAAACTTCAAACGAAGATTCGACGAGCTCCGGCAACATTCGAGAAAAACTAATAATGGGAATGGAAAGAGGGATTCATGGGGGATCTGTGGTGTTAATCTGGGTTTGAACGGGGTAGGTGGCGTTCACCGCCGGCGAGGGGTTTGATGGCGGCGCGGATTAGGGTTTGTTGAGATGGGTAGGGTGAGGACGATGAAGCAAATGTGGTATGGGGGGGGGGGGAAGATTTCGGACATTTATATACAAATAACCTAGTTAGATCCAGACCGTTGGATTGATGAGATCCAACGATCGTGATTGGGGCTGGGGAAACGACGTCGTTTCAACACCTGAGAGGAGGACTGGGTTGGGGACTTGGGATGGGCTGATTTGGAACGAATTTAAAGCATTTGGGCCTGAAAATTTCTTTTAATTTGGCCCAAAATTGGCCAGCCCTTTGCCTCTCACTCGATTTCCTTCCTTGTTTTTTTTATTTCATTTTATCTATTTATTTTCCACTTTGTAATTATTTTTATGGTTTTATAAAATTGCAACAATTAAAATAAATTCCTAATATACTTCAAAAACTAAAACTGACTAATGTCTAAAATTGTTTAAAAACTATTTCATGACAAATTCATAATAAAAATCATTAACATGCAAAAGTGAGCTATTTTTTGTGATTTTTCATGCTTTGTTCTAAACTAATTATCCCTTAATTGATACTAAATATAAAATTTAAAATCTAAATGCAAATGCATATTCTTTGTATTTTATAAGAATTAACATGCGCAAATAGAATGCAACAATCATCAGAAAATGACACCAAAATGCAAAACAATTGTAAAAATAAAGAAAAATTATTTTGTTTGGGATTTTGGAAATAATCATATTTAGGGCAAAAATCACGTGCTCACAGCACTATAACGACTCGACCGGTCGTTTTGAGCTCTAGTGCATCATTTGGCAGTTTGAGGCTAGGAGCAGCTTCACTTCAGGTATTATGGCTTGTACGCATGATCGGAATGGAATTTTGGGAAGTTCGGAGTTGATTTGGAAAGAGAATTCTCATTTCGGAAGCTTTAAGTTGAAAGAATTGACTAAGATTGTATTTTTGGGTAACAGACCTTGGAGTCAGGATTTGAAGGTTCCAACAGACCTGGGCATACGTCCAGATCGGGTTTTGGAAAACCCGGGTATGTTTTGGCACCAATTGTGGAGGTTAGCACTTTTGGGGGAATTTCATAAGTTTGGGTTGAAGTGCATTTCAACGTTATCGATGCCCGTTTGGGATTTCGAGAATATGAATAGCTCTGTACGATGATTTTGGTATTAGGAGCGCAATCGAAAGTGAATTTAGAGGTCCGTAGGTCATTTTGGAGTCATTTGGCTAAAATAGAATTTTGAAGGTTTTTGAGAAGTTTGACCGGAAGTGGACTTTTTGATATCGAGGTCGGACTCTCATTCCGGAAGTTGGAGTAGGTCCGTAATGTCGAATATGACTTGTGTGCAAAATCTGAGGTCAATCGGAGGTGATTTGATAAGTTTCGGCATCGAATGTAGAAGTTTGAAGTTCTAAAGTTCATAAAGCTCGAATTGGGGTGTTGATGAGTTTTCAATGTCTTTGCATTATGCTTCTTATGTTTTGATGATCTAACAAACTTATTGAAGAACCAAATAAAGAACCTGACCACGCGGTATACATTTCAAATGAATAATATCTAGTCTGGTCTCCAGCAAATGAATGAACAACCACAAGGAGGAATACAATAGGGACCTGGTGATCTGGTCCCTTAGGATTCTACGACAGAAGTACAAGTCAGTGATTGTCCGCAATTATTATAAAGAGGAACACAACAGGGACGTGGTCCCTTAGGGTTCTCTGATAGAAGTACAAGTCAACTGTACAACTAGAACGTAGCAGCAGAAATTGACTATCTCGCAACTGTTACAAAAGAGGAACACAACTAGGACCTGGTCCCTTAGTGCTCTCTGACAGAAGTACAAGTCAACTATACAAATAGAATGCAACTACACAGAAGTGACTGTGCAGACAATGCAACAGTCACTTCTCATTGGGAAGAAGCGTGTACCAAGAATTGACATCACTATCTATTGTGATGTCTTTTGTGATATAACAACCTGGTGCAAGGCACAACATCTTTGTGCATTCAGTGATATTCTCTCAAGCATAACAGTGTTCATCCGGCATTGAAGTCACTGGTGTGTCAAGAACAAGAAGACAACTCCACTAAGGATCAATTTCACAATGAGCTTATGTATATCCGTAGTTGAGTTGTAATCTTGTTATTTGTTCTTCATTGTATTTCCTATTTTGCTTTCTTAGAAGCTTTGTCTTAGGAAAAACCAAAAAATCCGTAAACTTCTGAGTTTATGTTGTGACTAAGATTAGTCATAAGTTTAAAGCCTTTGTAACTAGGAGAGTTATAAAGTGGCTTGTGGTGAGAGCATCACAAGTTAGTTGAAGTCTTTGTAATAGGGTTATTGCAAAATGGCTTGTAATAGTGAGATTGCAAGTTAGTGAAGTTAAAAGCCTACAAGTGTAGGTCGTGTTTTTTTGATTCCCTTGTGTGGGATTTTTCCACGTAAAAATCCCTTGTCTTCTTTACTTTCAATTTTATTAGCATTCTCAACATTATCTCATAGAGGATCAGGTACTCTACAGTTTGGTGGACTCATACAAACTAACAAATGTGATTCATGATTTCGGTGTTGTTTGATATGATTTGAGGCCTTGAGCATGTCTGCATTATAGTTTGGGATTGGTTGGTATGATTGGTCGGGGTCTCAAGGGCCTCGGGTGGATCGGGCAGCTAACGGATCGAATTGGAGTTGGGAGGAAGAGGTGAAGCCTGCTATCATCTGGTGTAACTGCACCTGCGAGGTCTTGGCCGCAGATGCAGAGCCGTAGAAGCAAGAGTGGCTGGGCTAGGCTGGGACCGCAGATGCGGTCATCTTGCCGCAGAAGCGGGACCGCACCTGCGGAAGGAAGGGCACAGATGCGGAAGTTGAGGGCCTGGAGGTGGACTGCAGAAGCGGATTGTGGGTCGCACCTGCGAAACCGCAGAAGCGGTCAAGTGAACGCAGGTGTGGAAATGCTGGAGGCAGTGAGGTTCTTTTAAATCGGGGGTTGGGTTCTTTTCAACCCCATTTCTTCAATTGGAGTTGATTTTGGAGCAATTTTGAGGTGCCATTTTCACCACCAATCATGAGGTAAGTGGTTTATGCTAGTTTTGAATTAACTACATGATTGTATATGGATTTGAGCATGAAAATTTGTGGAAAACTTGAGGTTTGAGGGAAAACCTAGAAAATTGGCATTCTTGGATTTTGACCAAGATTTTGGGCATGAAATTAAAAGTAAATTACATATTTGAGTTCATGAGGTTATGGGCAAAATTTATCTTCGAAAATTTTAGGAATCCGGGCACGTGGGCCCTTGGGCGATTTTGTCAACTTTAAGATCAGGGTTAGTAATTGTTATAAATTGGATTATAATGAGTAATTGAACATATATTAATGGGTTTACATAATTATTGGCTAGTTTTGGAGCGTTGTGCGTCAATTTACATCTTCAGAAGGGCGTGGAACGCCGGTGATGGAACTTCTGAGCGAGGTGAGTCTCTTTTCTAACCTTGTAAGTGGGAATTGTCCCCATAGGTGAATTAATTGGATTTGTTCTTCTATTTGTGGGGGTTACGTACGCACGAGGTGACGAGAGTCCGTACGTAGCTACTATTATGTTTAAGTTCGTGTAGTCTAGGACCAAAAACATGTTATACCTGAAATATTTGTAATGTTATTGACAATCTAAATTGCTTAAATCATATCGAATTAGTAAATGAATTTTCTAAAAGGTTTAACCTCATTTTCTTAACTGATAAAAGAGAAATTTCAATTTGCTTGGATAATTATACCCTGATGACTTCTTGATTGACTGTCTGTGTGTGTTTAACTTTAAAACGGGCCGAATGCTTTAGCAAATTAAATAGATGCATCTATTGTTCACGCCATTCGACCCTCTGGCAGTGCACAATTTAAATATCTGTTGGATCGGGTCTTACGACCTCGGCATAACTTGCACATGCTTGTAATGATTGCTTGAGATTTATAAATTGATATTGCCTCCCTGGTCTGAGATAAATTGATAAATAATAGATTATGAATTTGGAGACTTCTTAATATAAAAAGAAATGTTTACTTGTTTCTTAACTTACTTTAATTTACTGTCATTTTTAATAAATCCATGATTATTCGCATTATTAATATATTACTATTGGACCACTAGTAAGTGTCGAAGTCGGCCTCTCATCTCTACTTCTTCGAGATTAGACGGTATACTCACTGGGTATATGTTATTTTCGTACTCATACTACACTTGTTGTGCATTTTTGTTGCATAGGCACATGTAAGTCTAGTGGCCTAGTTTGGCGCAGCGGCATAGTTGATACGGGGACTTAAGCGAGCTACACCTCTCGAGACGATCCGCAACCAGCAGAGTTTCTTTCAGAGTATTGTACTGTATTGTCTTTTCTGTCCAATTGCATTCCGGACATTTGTTGTATAACCTTATTTCCTAGAAATTGCTCATGCACTTGTGACACCGGGTTTTGGGATGATTATGGGGTATTTTGTATTAACTTCTAAATATTCTTTTATTTGTTTTGTAATAATTATCTTTTACTAGCCAAATTGACGGAAAATCATAATTTTCACAATTATTTAAACGAGAATTTAATTAAGTATATATGATTGGCTTGCCTGACAGCGGTGTCCGCCGCCATCACGATCCTTAGTGGATTTTGGGTCATGACAATATGGTATCAGAGCACTAGGTCCCCTTGGGTTTCACGAGTTATGAGCAAGTCTAGTAGAGTCTTGCGGATCGGTATTGAGACATTTGTACTTATATTCAAGAGGCTACAGGGCTGTTAGGATCACTTCCCTTCTTGATTCCTCATCGTGCGATTTGATTCTTTTTAGACTTATGACCTTGTTTCCTTCATACTCAATCTTATACGACGCAAATCGCTTATTATAAATCGAGAATTAAAGAATTATAACGGTACTACAGATGTGGTGCGGGATGTTTCTCCCGGCATAGTTGGTGGGGCTATTGTCATCACCTTGCAGAAGGATATTTTGTCATTTCAACTCGGTAGCTGCACTTTAAGAGCTTCGAGGCTACACGCATGTTGCAATGATGCTCGCGAACGATTATCGCACAATATTGACGTAATGGTAAGGTACTTGCCTATGTGTTGGGGCAGTGACTGACTTGAAATGAGGTCTACTTAGTGCATGATTCTGAGATTCAGTATTTCATTTCCGGTGGAGAAAAGCAATTGGCCTATGAATGTCCAGATTTGGATCGATGGAGTAGCGAGACTTGGTGTTTTCAAGTGTGGTGGAATTTTTATCTGCGATATGGTGTCGTCGTCCTCGATGGAATATGTTAAGTTCGTCGGTGTTATAGTTTACTTCAATTCGCCTTTGGACAGGGTATTGTGAAATGATATTGGAGAAGCGACTGTCAGAGATCGCGGTGGTTCAGGATTGAATCGGTGTTTCTAATATTGACGGCTCGAGAAGGATGACCTTCGAAAAAGGTTTAAAGTTAGTGACGAGCTATTGGAACAAATGTACAGAGATAGATATTAATTTAAGGCAACAATTGGGAAACAAAGGATGAGGAATGACATGTGGGAGGTGCCAGACAGTGGTCAAATTCCTAGAAGGCCAGGTGTAAGGAGAGAAGGTCGAGTAGTTGCTTAAAGGAGTAAGTTTGGCCAAAGTGGAAGAGTGGCAAAGCATCACGTGGATTCAGTGGTAGGATAACTACACCCTTGAGGAAAGCTTGGAGTGATTTGGGAATTTTGGTGGATGGTGATAGGGTCTACGAGGTTAATTTGAAATATTGGCTAGCATACGGCGGGAGATTTGATATGACGGAAAGGAGTTGCTTGATATGAAGAAGGATATACCATAATTTTGAATTGATAGATATTGTCGCACATTCAGTTGATGTCCACGGGGAGTGAATGGACCTGTGCAGCTAGCAGATGAGCACGAGCTCAAGTGGGTTATCTCCTATAAGAAGTT
The DNA here is from genome assembly GCF_000393655.2 of Nicotiana sylvestris. Classification (NCBI taxonomy): domain Eukaryota; kingdom Viridiplantae; phylum Streptophyta; class Magnoliopsida; order Solanales; family Solanaceae; genus Nicotiana; species Nicotiana sylvestris. The sequence continues at coordinate 5,882,360 of NC_091066.1, forward strand.
CAGCGGTTGTGTGGTTGGCGAAGCTTCTGCGAAGGATTTTGCTTACTATCCAGTAGGAGGTTGAGTATGCGAATGTTGCTAGAGATTCAGAGCGTTCATGAAATACTAACGGAAGGATTTCGAGGAATTTGGCGGTTTGATCGAGCATCATGTCAATAATAGATAAAGAATCCTGGTAGGATCTAGAGTGGTGTAACAGTGGCGTCAAGCTAAGTGGAAGAGTCCCACCGCCTATGATTGGATCACGTTGTCGTCTATTTGTGAGATCTCGGGTTATCGGTGCGTTGGCGAGTTATTACAGCTAAGGGAAAAAATATAAGTGGTCATTTGAGGTAAGGTATTTGATGAAAATGTGCTACGGTTGGCCTTATTTGATTGTGTTCAGGCTTTGGGGGAGGTTCAGGATTTATGCCCTGTATAGTTGCAGGTTTCAAGGAAAGTGATTCGGCCGGGTGCTTCGTCGAGAGGGTGTTCATGTGCTAGAAGATTCTTGGAGTTGACTATATTCGAGACCAATTCAGAGTGGGCGGCTCTCAACAACAGTCCTAGTAGAGTCAAAAGTTAAAATGTGGTGCTTAATGATTTTGAGCCTATAAGTATGGTTAAGAATCGAGCTTTTGCAGCAGATTATGAAAGGAGGCTTTGAATGTTCTATGATATCTTCGGCTTGTAGTATATCTTTTGGAGGAATAAGAGAGAATTACTTCAGATTCGTAAAGGGACTTTTAGAATGGGTTTATCACATGAAGATATAAATATACGCATAAGGAAGGTATGGGACGGTCTGTGGGATTTGAGACCGCATGGTCTCGTGATACAAAGCCACTCGGGAGGAGTGCAGATTGAGTTCATTATATGTTGAATGGAGTTATTATTATTTCCGAGGTGATTAAGGATAAATTAGAAGAATGTGAGATTTGTTAGCCATCGTTGAATTGGTATACTAATGGCAGTGATCAGTTCTTTCAGCATAATTAAATTATGCAAGTGATTTGTGACGGCACATGTGAGGCTTGTTGACCGTCGTAATTGATTTTTATTTGGAAGTATTCTAGTGTTATGTCATGGTAGGTGTAGGCGGATCCCGGAAGGGCTATAGTGGCTTAGACCACTATTTGAAGATTTGCATATTCTACGGTTATGAGAATTCACTCGCATGTTGCTATGGTTTCCCTGAAAATAAGTTAAGTAAAAACTTTCTATATGGTAAAGTATTAACCTATTAGTGGTCCAGGAGTTAAGAAAAAATTCTGGTGCTATCGCATATTGGCATGTTAGATGCAGTGAGTGGTATAGAATTTGAAAATGAGGATCAAGGTTACGGTTCAGTGTGGGCAAGGACGTCACGAGCTCGAATGAGCAGGAAAGGAGTTTGGATGTTTAAAGTAGGTTGGTATTATCCTCAGCGTCACCTGGGATCAATGCCTTGTGCAAAAGGCTTCGTGTATTGGTTTGCGGATTCATGATTTACTTTACAGGGTTAGTGCGGCTGGTGGTATGTATGTGCAGACTTGTTATCTGTTATGGAAGGTCGTGAGAGCGTGCCCTACGGGAAGATTGTATAAGTGTGTCAAGTAGTTACTTGATTGATTGAAGGAGTAAACAAAGTATGAAGATTGCGGTGATATCGCTAATTTGAGAATTCATGCCTGAAGGGCACTCAGTTTATTGGGTTGTGGACTGTGGAGGATTGCTCCGGTTATGATGGTTGTTTTTGTGTGTTATGGGGAAAAGGGGGTTATTATGGACCCAGGAAAGACTATTGGCCTAGTTCGGTACGATCAGAATCGACTTGAGATTTGTGGATGGATTTAAATATGAAGGTGGGCTCTATATCAGGCAAGATATGTTCATTTCAGTAATGCGCTCCTCATGGAGGATCAAACGTTGGGTGTTATTTCATCGTCAGCTATTCGTGTGATGCTATATTGTGTCGTGTGAGTTGCGAGATGGATCGATAAATTCCTTATATGTTGAGGTTCCGCGTAGCGATGGTGTTATGAGAGTAGGATGGCTCTTGAGATTAAGGTCATATAATGCACTTCAGTTGTGCTTGAGTTTTGTAGCTAATAACGCTATATGTCTCCCCAGATATGGTATTATGCACTTAGTGTGCTTGTGGCCGATATTCGGTATTTTGTAGTAATGAGCAATTTAGCTTGGTATGTATCTTCTTATGTGAATTTTATGTGTGGATCAGGTGGCCCACCGCCACGAGTATATTGTTTGGATCGGGTTGCACGCCGCAAACAGTGTGATGTTGAGTACAGTTCCCTATATCTGTTTTTATGTGTTTTGTTTCCCATTTTCTAAGGGAGGTTCATATTAGTTGCGTGAGTTGAGTAGTTCCTTCTAGAGTTCGTTTTCCTTAGGTATTACGTTCGAGATTGTAGCCTGTTGGCACGTTGTGGCATCATATGAGACTTTTGATAATGATTGTAGTGGCTTATTGCTGGAGCATTTCGTACTGGGTGAGAAGAGATTATTGGATCTAGGACCAGTGCGGTCAGATTATGTGAAGTATATTAAAAAGCAAAGATCATTATTTGGTTAAAGAAGAGGTAATGGTTCTTATCAAGGGTATAGACCCGATGATTTGTTGATTCAGCAGTTGGTTACGAATTTCTATGCACATCTTCTGTCATGGTGGTACTGTGAGATTATGGCAAGTCCTATGTATGTCATGAGGTGCAATGGGAGCATCGAAATCGTGGGAATGTCGGCTATTATGATCAGAGAATGTTATTATGGTCCCGTGAATTATGTGGTGCATGGTGTGAATTCAGCAAAGAAATGCAGTCATGTTTGGGTACATCGTGTGGCGATTGATACAACGTTTATATGTTGTAAATAGGCCTGGCAGTGAATTCGGGATGTTGGAATTGGTCTCTAAGCTTATTTGCTTCAATGAAAGAGAATATCTTCAGATGTGCTCGAGCTAATGTGCTCAATTGAGTTGTGGTAGTATGGGTAGGTGCTCGAGGTGTTAAACAATAATTTCGGACAACTCCAGTGCAATTCTTAGCACGTTCGAGAATGAACGTATATTTAAGTGGGAGAGAATGTAACGATCCGACCGAACGTTTTGAGCTCTAGCGCGTCGTTCGACAGTTTGAGGCAAGGAGCAACTTCACTTAAGGTATTATGGCTTGTACGCATGGTCAGAATGGAATTTTGAGAAGTTCGGAGTTGATTTGGAAAGGGAATTCTCATTTTGAAAGCTTTAAGTTAAAAGAATTAACTAAGATTGGATTTTTGGGTAACAGACCTCAGAGTCGGGATTTGAAGGTTCCAACAGGTTCGTATGATGATTTCGAACTTGCACGTACGTCCAGATCGGGTTTTGGAAGACCCGGGAATGTTTTGGCACCCATTGTAGAGGTTAGCACTTTTGCGGAATTTCATAAGTTTGGGTTGAAGTGCATTTCAATGTTATCGATGCCCGTTTGGGATTCCGAGACTGTGAATAGATCCGTACGGTGATTCTAATATTGGGAGCACGATCGGAAGTGAATTTGGAGGTCCGTAGGCCATTTTGGAGTCATTTGGCTAAAATAGAAATTTGAAGGTTTTTGAGAAGTTTGGCCGAAAGTGGAATTTTGATATCGGGGTCGGACTCCGATTTAGGAAGTTGGAGTAGGTTCGTAATGTCAAATATGACTTATGTGCAAAATTTGAGGTCGGTCGGAGGTGATTTGATAGGTTTCGGCATCGAATGTAGAAGTTTGAAGTTCGAATGTTCAAAAAAAATTAAATTGGGGTGTGATTCATGATTTCGGCATTGTTTGATATGATTTGAGGCCTCGAGCAGGTTTGCATTATAGTTTGGGACTGGTTGGTATTACTGGTCGGGTCCCGGGGGCCTCAGGTGGATTCCGGGTAGCTAACGAATCGAATTGGAGTTGGGAGGAAGAGCTGAAGCGTGATGTCATCTGGTGTAACCGGACCTGCGAGGTCTTGGACGCAGATGCGGTGCCGCAGAAGCAAGAGTGGCTGGGCTAGACTGGGACCACAAATGCGGTCATCTTGCCGCAGAAGCGGAACCGCACCTGAGGAAGGAACGATGCAGATGCGGAAGTTGAGGGCGTGGAGGAGGACCGCAGAAGCGGATGGTGGGTCGCACCTGCGGAACCGCAAAAGCGCTCAAGTGACCACAGGTGCAGAAATGCTGGAGGCAGTGAGGTTTTTTTAAATCGGGGGTTGGGTTAATTTCAACCCTATTTCTTCCATTGGAGCCTAGGTGTCATTTTCACCACCAAGCATGAGGTAAGTGGTTTATGCTAGTTTTGAGTTAACTACATGATTGTATATGGATTTGAGCATGAAAATTTGTGGAAAACTTGAGGTTTGAGGGAAAACCTAGAAAATTGGTATTCTTGGATTTTGATCACAATTTTGGGCATGAAATTAAGAGTAAATTATATATATGAGTTCGTGAGGTTATGGGTAAATTTTATCTTCGAAAAATTTCAGAATCCTGACACGTGGATCCGAGGGAAATTTTGTAACCTTTAAGATCGGGGTTAGGAATTGTTATAAATTAGATTATAATGATTAATTGAACATATATTAATGGGTTTACATAATTATTGGCTAGTTTTGGAGTGTTGTGTGTCAATTTGAGTCTTCGGAAGGGCATGGAACGCTGGTGATGGAACTTCAGAGCGAGGTAAGTCTCTTTTATAACCTTGTAAGAGGGAATTGTCCTCATAGGTGAATTAATTGGATTTGTGCTTCTATTTGTGGGGGCTACGTACGCACGAGGTGATGAGAGTCCATACACATCTACTATTATGTTTAAGTCCGGGTAGTCTAGGACCCAAAAGTGTGCTATACCTGAAATATTTGTAATCTTATTGACAATCTAAATTGCTTAAATCATATCGAATAAGTAAATGAATTTTCTAAAAGGTTTAACCTCATTTTCTTAATTGATAAAAGAGAAATTTCAATTTTCCCGGATAATTGTTCCCCAATGACTTCTCGATTGACTGTCTATGTGTGTTTAATTTTGGAACGGGTTGAACGCCTCGGCAGATTAAATAGATGCATCTATGGTTCGCGCCATTCGACCCTCTGGCAGTGCACAATTTAAATATCTATTGGATCGGGCCGTAGGACTTCGGCATGACTTGCACATGCTTGTAATGCTTGCTTGAGATTTATAAATTGACATTGCCTCCCTGGTCTGAGATAAATTGATAAATAATAGATTATGAATTTGGAGACTTCTTAATATAAAAAGAAATGTTTACTTATTTCTTGACTTACTTTGATTTACTGCCATTTTTAATAAATCCATGATTATTCACATTATTAATATATTACTATTGGACCACTAGTAAGTGTCGAAGTCGACCTCTCGTCTCTACTTCTTTGAGATTAGACCGGATACTCACTGGGTACACGTTGTTTTTGTACTCATACTACACTTGTTGTGCATTATGTTGCACAGGCGCATGTAATCCTAGTGGCCTAGTTTGGCGCAGCGGCATGGTTGATACGGGGACTTAGGCGAGCTGCACCTCTCGAGACGATCCACAGCCAGCAGAGTCTCTTTCAGAGTATTGCACTCTATTTTGTTTTCTGTCCAATTGTATTCTGGACAGTTCTTGTACTACCTTATTTCTTAGAAATTGCTCATGCACTTGTGACATCGGGTTTTGGGATGATTATGGTGTATTCTGTATTAACTTCTAAACATTTATTTATTTATTTTGTAAAGATTATCTTTTACTAGCCAAATTGAAGGAAAACCATAGTTTTCACAATTATTTAAACGAGAATTTAATTAAGTATATATGATTGGCTTGTCTGAAAGCGGTGTTCGGCGCCATCACGACCCTTATTGGATTTTGGGTCGTGACATGCACCTTGCGTGCATATTTCAGAGTGGAGCTGCGGGTGATGCTGAGAGCTGACTCTAAAGATGTTCGTGCATTGGATATATCTGCCACTTGTCCTTAGTAGCTTTAGATTTATGCTAATTTGTTTATGTAACTTTCAAACAGATCGTGTATTTATTTGTACCAGCTTTGTAAATTCCAAGTCTTAGAAGCTCATGAGTCGTACTACCAGTCTTTGGATTAATATATGAATGTTCCGATAATTCTTCAGTGTTTTCCTATAAATCTCATTTGGATTGTTTGGACTGTCAGGTGGTTTACCTAGCGGGTCGAGTTAGGTGTCATCACGACTAACGAATTTTGGGTCGTGATACTATCCTTCATATTGAAGATTTTTTTTTAGAAATAGCCTGATTTACAGCCGAAAAACAATCACAATTTCAAAAGCAATCGAAATTTAGCCACTCTTTCATGTAAAGATAAAATCTGAACAAAATCACCCTTAAAAATTCAGAAAAATTCTAGCATAATATGATGGAGTTCAATTTATCTACATATGAAATTCCAGCATAATATGTTGGAGTTTTATAATGTGTCGGAGTTCCAACATAATATGCTGGAAGTTTACATATGAGACCTCTATATAATCAAGCATATTATGCTAGAACTTTTCGTATGCTGGAGTTCCCACATAATGTGCTGGAAGTTTATATGCAGGAGCTCCATATTCCAATATATTATGCTGGAACATTTTGTGTTTCAGCAGAACAATGATTTTTTAATGACTTTACAAATACTGGCTATTTTTTAATTACTAGTCCGAGAAATGGCTAGCCCGTACTATTTTCACTTGATACTGTTATCTATAATAGTCTTTACGTGGAATTGTAGATGAGTGGCTAAAGCCTCCTTCAAACCAATGGTCAGAGATAGGAGTAGCAAACAGGCGGATCGAGTCAGATATGGTTCGGGTAAAAAATGGATAATAAAAAAATGGATAAATTATCTGGCCCGACCCATATTTAATACAGATAAAAAATGGGTTAACAGACGGATAATATGGGTAACCATATTATCCATGACTTCTCGCATATGATCACTTTTAGGAGAATTCTTAATCTCCTTAACTTGAGAAAACCCAGATTTGAGGCTTTACAAATTTAAAAGTTAGAGCCACTGGTTATCTATTAGTTACCCATTAGTTATCCATTTTCTAAATGGATAATATGGTTCTTATCCATATTTAACCCGTTTTAAAAAAGTTCATAATCCAACCCATATTTTAGTGGATAATATGGGTGATTAACTGTTTTCTTTTAATTATTTTGCCGCCCCTAGTGAGAGATATGGTTAATGAGTGCCTTTTTAGAAACTAAAGTTCCATTTATATCATGTGAAAGCTTCTTTAATGGAATCGGATTTAGGAGATCTAATTTTGAAAGGGAGAAATTGAAAAATAGCTAAATTTACAAGTGGTCATTTAAAAATAGTCACAGTTTCAAAAGTAATCGAAATTTAGCCACTTTTTATGTAAAGATAAATCTGAACGAAAATACTGTTCAAAATCCGAAAAATACGAAAAAATACTCCAGCATAATATACTGGAGTTCCAGTATAATGCACATGTCCAACATAATATACTCGAACTTTTCGTGTGTTGGAATTCCAGCATAATATGCTGGAAGTTCATACATAGTTGCACCGATCTCCAGTATATTATGCTGGAACTTTCCGTGTTGCAACAAAATAGTGGCTATTTTTCAATTACTTTGCAACCGCTGGCTATTTTGAATGACCAGTCAGAAAGTGGCTAGCCCGTGCTATTTTTACATTTTTATAAAATAGTGGCTATTTTTCAATCCCATATTGGATTCTATGCGAGGCAAACACAATTACTTCTAGTTTAAGATTCTCTAATTACAAAGTTGTTCTTTTTAATATATACAAAATCCAAACTCTCGAGAATGTTTTTTTTTCGGCATTTTATGCAAGTCATAACCCGATAAATAGAAAAAATTTAATGGATTTTTGTAGGGCTTTTTTTACTTTTAACCCGTGCTAGAAATTATTTATATTCGGTAGCCGAGAAAAGTATACAAAATTTATATATTTTTTGTATATAACATACAAAATGTATATATATATATATATACATTTTTCGACTATTATTTTGAGAGCAGCTACACATTGTCATGTTTCATTTTTTGTGTGAATGTGCTATGGCGTGCCAGGAAAAAAAATGTAAGTACTAGGCATGGGTGGATTTAGCTTATGTTATGGGTTCATATAAATTGAGTATTAAAAAGTTTATTATATATTTATACATTTTTAAATGAATTATTGATAATTCACCAGATCATAAATATAAAAATATATTCAGAACCACATTTTCTAAGCGAACCAAAGTCAAACCGAATTGAACTTGTACAAGATCTTTGTGTTACTAAAGGCCAATTTTAGGCCACTATTGATACTTGGATTCAACAAAATGTTGTTTTCTGTCCTTAGTGAAATTAAAGTTGAAAGTAATTTTTTCAAGTTAAAATTGTATTTGGTCATGACATATAACAAATATTTTATAAAATTTGAAGATTTGTAAACTAAAATCGATAATTAAACATTTCACTTCAGGTTCAAATAATATTTTACCCGAGACCCAAAATTCCATGGATAAACTAACATTGATGGAACGGCAAAAGCTTGTCGAAGTAGAAATGTTTATTGAATAGGAAGTTGTGTTATTACGATCTATCTGGCCGTGAATATCTTTAAATTTCTTCGATTTGAAATTCGACTTGAACCAACGATAGGAAGATTTTGAGGGGAGCAAATACAAGGAGAAATTCAAAAATAGTCAGATTTACAACTGGTCGTTCAAAAATAGCCCAGTTTTAAAAGTAATCGAAATTTAGCCACTTTTCATGTAAAGATAAATCTAAGCGAAAAAACTGTTCAAAATCCGAAAAATACGCAAGTATATTATACTGGAGTTTCAGCATAAGTATGCTTGAACTCCAGCATATTATACTGGAGTTCCAGGATAAGTATGCTAGAACTCCAGCATAATATGATGGAGTTCCAGCATAAGTGCACTAGAACTCCAACATAATATACTGGAGTTCCAGCAAGTATAATTGTCCAGTATAATACACTGAAGTTTGGAGCACCGGTGCTCCAGTCTCCAGTATATTATACTGGAGTCAGCAAAGTATATCGGTCCAATATAATATGGTGGAGTTCATACACAGGTGCACCAAACTCCAGTATATTATGCTGGACCGGTCTCTGTTGCAGCAAAATAGTGGCTATTTTTCATTGACTTCGTAAATGCTGACTATTTTTAAATGATCGATCCGAAAACTGGTTATACCGTGCTATTTTTACGCAAATACATGCAGCTCCTCACACTTTTGAGCAACATACATTAGAGAGTTACATTTACACACTATGAAAATTGGAGCGAAGTAATTATAATAATGTTGAAATTCTCAAACAAATGGTAGAAAGTAACACCATTTCATAATTAGTGAAACTTTTCACATGAGTTATTTATAATTACTTACATATAACCCCATAATATTTCTGATTATTTTATTGACGAGATTTTCAATAAAAGCTAACATGTCAAGACGTGCACGCAGGTCTTCGAGGAGGTAGTTGTTGATGCGGCGTTCTCTGTTACAATTCAAATGGAATATTCATTACATTTTTAATTTTACATACTTAGTAGCAAATTAATATATTACTATAATTATTGCTAAAATACTTAAGAAAACATAATCTCTAGAATGTTAGAGCAATTACCTGCAACTTTGGGCTCAATGTCTCTATAGCTACTGTTGAATTTTGACTAACTCCTGCACCTTGCTGTTATATATAGTGAAATAATTGGTAGTATGAAAAATACAAGTTAGATAATCAACAATCTCAAGAAAATCGCTTTTATTAAACACTAATTCAATTGATCGTATTCTGTATTTCATATCTCCAATATTGCTGTTATTTTATTATGCATTTTTATGGTACTAATATATCGTCTCCTGTTGCTTTTTTGAGCCGAGGGTCTCCTGGAAACAGCTTCTCTACCCTTCGGGGTAGGGGTAAGGTTTGCGTACATATTACCCTCCCCAGACCCCACTTGTGAGATTATACTAGGTGGTTGTTGTTGTTGTTGTAATTCAATTAATCAACAGTACAAGATTAATTAATTCCAGGATTGCTAATCTCTAATTCAAAATTTAACCAAATGCGGGATAAAATAATAACACATTAAGTCCCGCGATTATTATCCCTTATCTCACATACCAAACGATCCCTTAAGTATTAGGCAACAACAACAACAACAACAACAATAACAACCCAGGAAAATCCCACAAGTGGGGTCTGGGGAGGGTAGTATGTACGCAGACCTTACCCCTACTCCAAAGGGGTAGAGAGGCTGTTTCCGAAAGACCCTCGGCTCAAGATAATAAGAAAAACAAGAACAACAAAAGGGGAGAATATTAGTTTCACCATAGAGATTATAGGAAAAATAGGAACCTAAAATGCATAAGAAAAATACAAGACAGAAATGATGGAACCTTAAGTATTAGGCATGAGCTGAAAACCCTTCACATATATAAAGTGTTTACATAATTATATAAACACTTTCCATAATTATATAAAGTGAATAGATGCATCATGCATGACATGTATTTGCACATGTACGTTTTCACTCTTAATCATGGTTAATTAGCATACATTATCACCTCATCAAATCACTTAACCACGGTAAATTAATACAATTTGATAGTAACACCACGTGTAGATAAATTTTTGTCCCCCCCCCCCCCAAACTCCCTCATCCAAAACATCCTTTTCATTTTGAATTTAACTTATATATATTGACAATATAAATGCTTTATTTTTTTTTTACAGAATTAATGTAAGTAATTATTATAGCAAGTTATTTGGTTTATTTTTCATAAACTCTTTCTTCTTATTGTATATGGCAGTATAATTTTATTTAGGTAACCAGATAGTCCGAATTTATAGACTTTAAGAAGTATGAGATTGAGGTTAATATTATATTACCTTGCACAAGGCCCAGTCTGCGGAATCAAAAAATGCACGTTTATGGTCCTGCACGCAGACCATACATTATAAATAACTTATAATGACGTTGTCAAATTCTTATACTGACGACGTATATAACTTAAACACTTAAAAAAAACTCGCCTTTAAAATTAAAGGCTTTTTCTTTGGCACAAGTTCTCCATATCTTTTACCTGAAGCAACGGCCTATAACAATTCACAAATGAACAGATTAGGCTTGGTTAAAGTCATTAAAGCTCATTAAATTTATGAATAAAAACTAAATGTTTTTTTGCCAACAGATTTTAAGTAATAATGTGCTAAAACTAAATGCTTTGAGCTATGAGTGGCTGAAATATACACAAAATATTCACTCATGTTTAGGGCCACATATTGTAGACCCATATTAACCCTCAAAACATATATATTATTTATGACATTTATTCAAAATTTCTCATGATATTTTCTTGGACCACATCAAGAAAAATACAAAGAAAATCATGTGGGAATCAGGAATAAATCTACTGATATCTTGCATACTATAGCCTATAGATGCATATATATGGTTCACAACCTCACAAATTATATAAGGCGGTCCACATCACATCCGAGGCCGGAGCTAGGTGGACAAAAGGGGTTCAGTCGAAAGGTTAATCTCTCTCTCTCTCTCTCTCTCTCTCTCTCTCTATATATATATATATATATATATATATATATATATATATATATCCCCTTAGCTTATTTGCATGTATATATTTTATTATTTTTGAATCTATGTGGTGAAAATCATGCTTTTGCCACTGATCACATCTCTTAGAATATGTCCTTCCTCGAACCCTACTTTGTGCACCGTGCTGCCCTGTATACTCTTCCCAAGTCTCCCAATATACCCATAAACTTAATTTTTTTTTAAAAAAAACATACACACACATACATAGAAAAAGAATCTCGTAATTAATGACACATTATTCAAACTAGAAGAAGCTAAGTGTTCCTACATCAAACTTATATATGAAGATATAATCCATTATTTTATTATGAACAAGATGATTATTTACATGTAAGAAAAGTTATTCTACATCTTATTTAAACGAATATATGAAGGGAGTTTTAACTTATGTAATGGTGTTTAGTTTAAAGGTAAAAAACAATTAAGAATTTAAGTTATATACACTAACAAATTAAAGAATTATATCAACTCCATCATTACTATCTTTAAACTTATCATGTTAAGTTGTTATGAAGAGTTACCTTTTTTTTTATTTTTAAATATAGGTTAATTTAAACGGATACTATAATAATTTATACATCGTTAATACACATAACTAATTACACTCAACAAATAAAAATTATTATATATATTCTTCCAATTTTACTTGAAGATAAAAGAGAATGAAATATTTGGAATTAAACAAGAGATAAGATTGCCAAAAAGGCACAAGAGGTGTGCAACAAAGCAATCTTCAATTCACAAATTTCACATGCTATTGGTGGTAGTTAAAGCTACTTATCTATTACGTGAAGTTTTGTCCAACAAGTAACTTAATCAATTAAATATATTTGAAAAAAAACAAATAACTTAATAAACAGTTTTTTTTACACTTTCAGGTTATTTAAAAGCCAATTACGAATAATTATAGAACTTCACACGTTGTTTGATAATTTGAAAAATATACAAGTAACATGATACAACATGTTAGCATAAAGATGTATATAATAAAATCCATTTGATAAATAAAAGTATAGCAAAATAGCATTTGGTTGGACAAGTGATGAAGTATTTTTTCATTTTTACATAAGTACTTTGAAAAACAAAAGTTCAAATAACACTGGTGGGAAAGGAGAAATAGTTCTTTTTCCAACATATAATTATCCCTTACTGCTTGTTTGGACGGTGGTTACCTATCGTTTTATAATGTATCGTATCGTACTGTATTGTATTGTACTGTATCGTTTGATAAATATAATATTTGGATAGATTGTATCGTTTGTCATTGTTTCATGATACCAGGCACCAGCAATATGAAGAATAAACTTGCAATATTATAAAGAAAAACTACGATACAGGGTAAAATTAATATATAAAAAGGTATGGTAAATAGTAAAATAAAATTATTTAATAATAATGAAGGGTGAGATTGAGAGAAAAAGACAAGGTAACGACACGAGCACACCAAATCGGTCGTTACATAAAGTGACACATTTCATTGTTACGTAAGGACGGATTTAACGATACGATACAATAAAATTTAAGTAACAATCAAAACAAACATCGTATTTAACATAACAATACAATACAATACAATGTGTAACAACCATCCAAACAAGCTGTTACACGACGCGAATCCGAATAGTTGGGATACCAAAACAAAAACCAAACACCATATGAGAAACAAAAGAATAAAATCACCGAAAAGAAAAAGATTTCCTTTTGTAGAGAAAAAAAGAAAAGAATGTAAAAGAAAACAGACCTTACCCTATATTATGAAGATAGAAATAACTATTTTCAATAAATTCTCGGTTCAAGAAAATAATAACAACAACAACAACAACAAACACAGTGTAATCTCACAAGGTAAGGTCTCGAAAGGTTAGTGTATATACAAATCTCACCCCTACCTTGTGAAGTAGAAAGACGATTTTGAATAGACTCTCTGCTCAAGAAAATATTAACGGATGTAGAAGGAAAAATAGAAGAAGATAATTAAACACAAGAACCAACTTCTAGTATTATAATTTGTGTGTAAAAATTGAGAAAGAGTACCTCATGATTTTGAGAGCAGACAGAAAATTCTTCACTTCTATTAGAATCTGCCATCTCTATATTATAGAAGCAAACAAAGGCAAGAAAAATTTATTTATATAGAAAGAGAAAGTGGAAAAAGGTTGGTGTTAGGAGAAAAAAGGGTGATTGAGTATATGAGTAAAAGACAATAACTATAATATCGCTACTTTATTTTAACCTACACGTATTAAAGACATTCAATAGAAGATATTTCATAGGGTAGGTAATTATCTATATTTGTGCTGGTTGGAGGAATATAAAATTTTTAATAAGAAGATTAAAAAAATACAATAAAGGCAAATCTAGTATTAGAACTTAAAGCAATTTCTTGAATATCTTTGTCACTATATTGAAATTTTCTCTTATGTTAAAGGAAATTCAAAAATTCAAAAGTTTATTTTTTTTTAATCTTATTTTTGCAGTATAATTTTTCGAGAATAGGATTCAATTAAACTTCCTTCATTACGAGTAGTTTTGCCACTTTTTGATAGAGTACGCGTGCACAAATTGATCCAAATATCACCGTTGTAACAAAAGAAAAAGATATTACAAAGAATATGAAAAAATTAAAAAGAAGGATGACTACGTATAGGTACATAAAAAGTAGGGAAAACTACATAATATAGTCATTCTAAAAAAATAATAGTCGATATATATATATTTGACTAGCGAATATAATTATTTTTGGCCGACCGACAAATGTGTATCTTGCCCTAGAGAAGTAGAAAACATCGGAGTTGCGCTGTTACCACATCAACATCAATTGGACTCTTTAGGCTTAGCCCCACCAACAGGCCCAATAGTCACACTAGCTTGCATTTATATCTATACCCGTTTATTGTGTCACGTTTTAATTTATATTTGTTTTGCAAAAAAAATTGCAAGTGTACCCGCTTTTTGACATAACTTCATTATACGGGGCTGAAGTAGCAAAGACAATCACGCAAAACTTCAGCATTCTAGTAGCCGGGCCTGAAGTTTAGCTCTAAAGCTGAAGTTTTTGTTTTGTAACTGACGAAATTTTTATTTTTGTAACTGACGAACTTCAGCTTTAGAGCTGAATTTTTTATTTTTGTAACTAGCGAAGAACTGAAGTTTTTATTTTCGTAGCTTATCCATCTTCTTTTAAACTTTTTGTTTTTCTGAGAAAGAGCTGTTAAATGTTCATGGCGATGCTGAGGAACAATTCAAAAAGAGCAGTGAGCAGCAAATAGCAAGGTCTTATGGCTGACAACACTATTTCATTTCCAATATCTCCCACAAAAGATCATACAAACCCACCCATTTCGCCAAGAATTTTCAGTGGATTTCTCACCAGAAGCTTATCTGATGTAGTTGAAGCTGGAATTAATAGCCCAAAATCCATTCTTGACGGCAAACAAATGTTCACTTTTGGCAACCCTTTTGGCTATGATAGAAACTGCGGAAATCCAATCACTTGTATGGACAGAAAGTAGTCAACTTTATTAGTAGATGATAAGTTGGAATCAGAAGGTATTAATCTTGCTCTTCTTTTGAGTGAGGAAATGGTTCTGTTTGGAACAGAGCCTAAAGTTCAAAGTCCTGCTTCCCCTACTGATTTTGGTATCAAGACTCGGGATTTTGGTATTAGCTCTTAGCTTCTACATTAAAAGAAATAGAAAACGAAGGAGGAGAAGGAGGAGGAGAAAGGGGCTGACGTTATTTAAAAAGTGTGTACAAGTTAAATTTTTTTAAAAAAATGGGTATAAGTTAAATGAGAGCGACCAAATAGATTGCCCCATGCAATTTTTACTCCATAACTCCTAATTATGCATTTCGGCGCTGCAAAAATTTGTAGTAATTTAATACTATAAATTAAAAAATGTGTATATAAAAAGTACAATTAAGTTATCAATATTTATTTAACTAAAATATTTTCATTCATTTATTATTTCTTCACAAAAGTGAGGAATAGAAATACTAAAACCTTTTTTAAAATCTTTTTTGTTTGTAATAAAAATATACAGACTTCATCTTTTTCTTGCCTAAACCAATACAACACCAAATTCAACCAAAAGTAGAAAATATAGTTTGTCTAATTGTCATTAATGGAATATTGTTTGAGAGAAAAAGCTCATACGTGCAAGTAATATTTCCTTCATCTTTAGGCGCAACTTATACAATTTAACACAATGATATCTTAATATTATTATATCATATACAAGTAGAACTAACTACTGTTAGAATTTTAGTGCAAGTAAATCAACTCCCATTCAAAAACAATTACTTTCCTTATTTCATTTTATATGATACTATTTTCTTATTAGTTATTTCTGTAATGAATGAAACGCTATCATATTTGTAAACAATTTAATTTTAGACTTCTCATTTAATAGCAACAAAATATTATAGCAAGTTTAAGCTTAATATTTTCCTGACTGACTACCTTATTAGACAAAAATGTCTTAAACGTGTCTAAATAAATGCTAGATTTTTCCTGGACCAGATTCACAGACTCAAGAAAGTTAACAGAGGGCAAATATGAGGTATGAAGTGAGCTGCATGTTTACAACATTGCCCAATATCATTATATCAATATCTTTTATGAAAAGGATATCATTATATCAATATCTTACAGTTGGGGTAAAAAAGAATGTGACTATGAGGGTGTTTGAATTGGCTTTAAGCTGGTCAAATCAGCTTTTAAACTCTTTTAAGTTTTTTTCGGTAGTTGGCAAAAGTTAAAAAGTGCTTAAAATAAGATAAAAACTGCTTAAAACAAGCCAAAAACAATAAGCTGGGCAGCTCCAACTTATTTTTTGGCTTAAAAGCTATTTTTGCGGAAACGCCATTTTTTTATGCCAATCCAAACGGGCTCTATATATATGTAGGTTGGTGTAACTTCCATATTTCAGGCTGATGAATGATCCATATTGTCTAATTACTCACTGGATTAGTGATATCTATCCAAGAACTTCTCAATCAGGACTGAAAATGTAGCAAAGCCAGCACAACCTGCACATGCAGCTTTTGGGCCACCTGAAACAAATGGGATTGTACTATAAATATAAAAGAAATAATAATTTGGAATAGCACAGTCCAATTACTTGCTTCATCAGTGATAGAAAAGCTGTAATTTAAACAGCCCGATACAGGCTTCATTCTACAAGCAAGTTTAGATCAAATGTCAAAAGCCAGAAGAAGAACTCTTTTCCCTTATATCCTTGGAAAGCAGCCCAACAACCCACCCCCCTTTCTTCACCACACTCATAAATAATGAATTAAGTCAAGAATAAGAAACTGGTTTTTGACATTGTCACATAGCAGCACTACACACACACACACACATATATATATAGGGCTCAGGTAAAGCCCCCATGAATTTCTGTATCTTACTTTAGTACTCATGTCAACAACAATGACTACTATGAGAAGATGTATCACTCCATCCGTATTTAATGTTAAAAGATATCTGTCTCCCACTAATACCAAAATACAATCCTATTCCACAGCGAAAAGAAATCCTACTGCAATCCTAATTGTCCCAAGTCCATATGTTACAAAACATAATATTCATGTAGGTCTCAAAAATAATCTACTGAGGTAAGCTAATATTTCATTCAAGTAAGAAGAAATTAGCAGGACGAGCATATGTAACAAAATCGAGGAAGAAATGCAACAACACCAACGTGAACGCCTTCTTTTAAGAGAAAGGTACATTAACATCAAACACCTTAATCCCAAGCTAGTTGTGATTGGCTACAACTGTTTCAACCAACACATTGTTCTCAAATCTTTGGATCGCTTTAAGTTGCTAATACCTCTTTGGGGAAAATTTACGTTATAACATTTGATTTTGTCTTTCTTCTTGTACGTGTGAGTTACATTCCAATGACATGAAAGGGAGCCCGGTGCACTAAGCTCCCACTATGCGCGAGATCTGGGGAAGGGCTGAACCATAAGGGTCTATTGTACGCAACCTTACCCTGCATTTTTGCAAGAGGCTGTTTCCACGGCTCGAACCCCTGACCTCCTGGTCACATAACAACAACTTTACCAGTTACATTCCAATGACATGACCCTCAAATTTGTTCTTTTGCTTTTCAATGTGAAACTATTATCCTGCTCGTTTCTATATGAATCTCACTATCCATGTAGCTCTATCTAGAATTCTAGACCAAAAATATATGAATCAAGTAACATATGCAAGATATGAAAATATATCTACTGAAGATTCCTTTTGTATAGATTTTGCATTGTCAAAGCAACAAATGTTACCTCTAGCTGATAATGTGCCTCCTGTTACGCACCCTGCTACTGCTGTATTTGTCATGTCATGCTTTGCCCGTGCCTTTTAACATAATAGAAAATAATTACTTATGACATTTGAGCTTCAGAATATTTGGAAAGTACCGAACTCTAATTGTAAGAATGATTTCCCAACTTCTTATCCCTTTTTTAAAAAATTAACAAGAAAATTGTAAAACAAGAGCTGTAGAACCCCATATAGTTACCATCGCTAAGATCAAAAGTACCTTCTCAACGACACATTCAGCAGCAGAGAAAACCAAACCCATAACAGCAAAAGTTTTGCAGGAACTCCAACTCCTCCGACCCATCTGCTTTGCTTGGTATACAAGTTGTTGCCTCGTTGTCATTTCCTCTTGCATTATTGGGTTATCCAGTGCCCCTAGAAACAGACCCATGAACAACCCTAGTCCCCCTCCTACAAAACGGAAATAATGCGTCAACAAATGAACCCACAAAGTAACCTCACAGCACAGTCCATAAGCATCCACTGAGATATTCCATTTAAGTTACCGGAAAGAATTATCAAATTAGATACAACGAGAAGCTCTGGAACCAGATTTTGTTCACAAAACAACAACAGTTGATAGAGCTTGTAAGCTAACTGGAATGAAGCTCTCTACAAGAGAATAACAGTCATTGCAACAGGATTAAGATTAAAGACTCTTGCATTACTTCGGCACTCGTAACATAATTATGACATAAAACATAGAAATAGTGTCATCCAATTTTTCCGGCATAAGACAAGCATTGTCATCCATTATGTTAATGTATTGCAAGAATGATAATTTGAACTATCCATTTAAAATAACAATGAACAATAAACAAAAATAACAACTAATACGTTTCAGTCCCAAAGAAGTTGGATTCAGCTATATGAATCCTTGTCGACTACGTTATTCCATTTAAACTCATCTCACGCCAATATTATACAAGTATTCTAAACGTATAAATCTCTAAAAGGCTAAACCACTCCTAGAACATATTCTCAACTAATATGTATGCATGGGCGGAGCTAGAACCCTAGAAGCCACATGGTTTTAGCCGAACCTAGTAGCTTTAGTCCAAACTTTGTATTTATATTAAAAAAATCACTAAATATATACAAAATTAAATTCAGAATCCAGTTACTAACACGTTATGCTGCTATCCTAGAATTTAAACACCATAAAGTTTAAATCTTAGCTCCACCGCTGTATTTCTTCTAGTGTGCCCTATGTTTTGCTAAGTCTGCATGTATCCTAGAAATTGTAGGTCAGACAACTTCATTCCATCTGATTTTAGTTCTATCTCGTACTCTTTTAACACCATCACTAGCCATGGTTTTACAACAACATACCGGTGCATCCAAGGGCAAAGCTACATTTTCGAAGTTTCGTCACTGCGTATATAGGTAAAATATTAGGTTTTAGATACATACAACTTATTTTGAACATTTTTTACTTCTTTTAAGTTTGAACACACTTGAAAAAATTCCTGGCTTCCCACTAGGTGCATCTGGTGGTCGATGCAGGACATGACCAAAAAACTGAACAATATGACACAAAAATTAAATCAAACTAGGAGTGTAATTAAAACATACCCATGACTCCACTAACAACACTACGAACAGCACAGTTGTTCCAAATGTCTTGTCCCCTTATTTCCTCCACAGTAGGCATCCGAATAGGCTCAATCTGAGGCTTCTGAGCTTCTTCTGAGCTTGACTGTGCCTCATTTGATTCAGTTGCTCGATCACTCATTGCAGCTCAGGAAAAATGAAACTGCAATTAATTTAAGATAAATAGATTGGAAAAAAGAAAATATTGCATTGAAAAGTTTGAAAATGATCTTAGGTAAAGAGGAGGCTTGCGGTTGGGCGGCAACCGGCGGCTTTTGTAGGTTTAGTTTCATCATTTATGGCGGGTTACTTTACACTGGTCAGATTCAAAATGGGTTCACGGGTTTGGAGTCATAACCCGAATATAAATGGGCTTCAAGTCGCTTGTGGAAAAATCACAAATAGCCACTTTTCGGCTGATTTGCACAAATGTCCATTTTAAGGATACTGTTTAGATTTTGTCCCCATTATAAGATTTTGTGCACATATATCCTTTGAAAAATTACCCTTTCGGACAATAGTAAATTCAGGTCTAATGTTTGCTCATATAACTTATAGTTTGTTCATAAAATATTAAACTATGATCTAAATTTTATAATACCATGCAAAATTTTAGATTGTGGTCCAATATTTTCTCGTAAGATTTTAAGCTTGCTAAAAAGGATCTTGGTGAATTAAAAGGTTCATCGTTGGCAGAAAAATAAAAGTGATTCGTTTACGAAACAATTGATACAAAGAGGGACAATCGGTAAAAACTTCACCCACTTTTCTGCCTTTAAAATTGAAAAATAGCTATTGTCCGGAGAATTCAAATTCCCCGAGTGTCTCCTAGAGTTTCACTTGTGGAATTTGAATTACTAAGATAGTGGCTATTTTTCAAAAATATGGACGAAAAATGGCCAGCGGGCTATTTCTACCTTGGTTATATGAACGATTACCAAACTAAATGCAAATAGATGATGTAATGTGTCGCAGGCCATGTATCATTCTGAGTTTTGGTGATGAACGTGTACTCTATAGCTAATTTCTTATCAATGAACGCGATTTATAAGGTTACTTTTTAAAAAATTAACCAAAAATCAACAACGTTTTGAAATTATAAAGTGGTTATTACTATGTTTTATCCTAAAAAAAAGAGCAACCGGTGCACTAAGCTCCCGCTATGGGCAGGGTCCGGAAAAGGGCCAAACCACAATGGCTTACCCGCAAGAGGCTATTTCCACAACTCGAACCCGTGACCTCCTGGTCACATGACAACAACTTTTTCTGGTTACGCCAAGGCTCCCGTCAAGTATGTTTCATCCTACAAATTATAATAAGTAATTTGCCTAGTAGAGAGGACATTAACAAAGAAAAGTTTTTGTTTCACATACTAAGAAATATAAGAAAGGTTCAGTTAATACGTAAGACTTACTTATGTACAGTAAAGACCAAAGATAGATAGAGATATGTCGACCCTAAGCTACAAAGACAAACTCAAAGTTGCCTTTGTATTATTTTTCTTGATCAAAGTAGTATAATTTTATTGATAATGACTAATGAGAAAACATGCTTCTGTATTATTTAGCTGCAGACCATTATAATTACAATCTACTCTTCTTCACTGGTCCCATCTCCTTTGCCTTTGTCCTCAACAAGTGCTTTTGTATTTTCCCAGTAGCAGTCTTTGGCAATGGTCCAAACACAACTGACTTTGGAACCCAGTACTTAGGCATTTTCGATCGACTAAAGTTCATAATATCTTCTGCCAACTGTTGTTGGTCTGTTTTCTTCACATCAGCCTTTAATGTCACGAATGCACAAGGCGACTCGCCCCACTGCTCATCCGGCCTTGCCACTACAGATACCTCTAGTATTGCTGGATGTAGATATAGGATATTCTCGACCTCGACACTACTTATGTTTTCACCACCGGAAATGATGATGTCCTTTGATCTGTCTTTGATTTCTATATATCCGTCCGGATGCTTAACTGCAAGATCACCCGAGTGATACCAGCCTCCAGCAAAAGCGTCCTCGTTAGCTTTAGGATTCTTCAGGTACCCTTTCATTACAACATTACCTCTGAATACAATCTCTCCTATTGTTTTTCCGTCTGCTGGGACAGGTTTCATGTCTTTCGTGGTAACAACATCTAATCGCTCCAAACCAACATATCTCACACCTTGGCGTGCATGCAGACGTGCCTGGACATCCGGGGGAAGTAAATCCCACTCGGGCTTCCACGTGCATACAGTGGAGGGGCCATAGGTTTCAGAAAGGCCATAAGTGTGTAAGACACGGAAGCCACGTTGTGACATTGCTGCAAGAACAGAAGGAGGAGGAGAAGCACCGGCTGTGCTGACGTGCACAAGACGAGGCAAAGGAAGGATGGTCTCCTCTTTTGGGGCATTAACTATGGTATTGAGAACCACAGGTGCAGCAGAAAAATGAGTCACACCAAGATGGGCTATAGCCGAGTAAACAGCCTTTGCGGTTACCTGCATGCCGAAAACGGGAACAGAAGGCAAGCTTGTAAAGAACCAGAAACAAAGCAGATATAAGGAGCAGTGTGTTCAAAAACCAACTCAAAAGGCATTTTCTTTTTACCTCCTCCAATTTAGAAATAGATCTTAAGAGCCAAGTGCTTCCATTTCAATAACTA
The DNA here is from genome assembly GCF_000393655.2 of Nicotiana sylvestris. Classification (NCBI taxonomy): domain Eukaryota; kingdom Viridiplantae; phylum Streptophyta; class Magnoliopsida; order Solanales; family Solanaceae; genus Nicotiana; species Nicotiana sylvestris. Next base: position 5,904,577 of record NC_091066.1, read on the forward strand.
TTGAGATAATTAAGTTTTACACTGCAAACCAACCAAGCGAAATGGAAAACAATTCAACCAAACTCGGAACTCCAAAAAGGGAAGAAAAGAAATGGAGTTGCGTGCTACCTAGCCAAACTCCTGTCATGTCCTCCCTCTAATTTTTAAATTCCCGCCTTAGTGTCCAATTTCATAATATACCCAAACGCTATTGTCCATTCTATATAGTTTGAATTTTCTCTAAATGTCAGCACTAGGAGATATGGTGCAAAATAAACAATTATGACTGCAGTCGTCCATCTTACTCAATTAGGATTTGGTAATCCAATACTTCGTAGGTCAAAGCATACTATAGCTGAAATCTATTTTTTCATGTGCCAATTAGTTTGGCATACCTATGACCAAGCAGATTACGCACTGCTCTCTATTAAGTTGCAAATAAGGCATGAGAATTCCGTGTGCAGAAAAAAGAACAACGGAATTACCTGTCTAAGGCATATGTTAGTCCCACAAATTGCAGCAATTGTCCAAGCGAAACACCAACCATTACAGTGAAACAGTGGTAGAGTCCACAGATAAACAGCTCCCTCTTGCATGCTCCAAATCACAGCATTACTCAGCGCCATAAGATAAGCCCCACGATGGTGCAGCACCACTCCTTTAGGACTAGCTGTTGTGCCGGAAGTATAGCCCAAAGCAATAGTTTGCCACTCATCCTCTGGTGGCATCCATTGAAAGTCTGGATCGCCAGTTTCTAGGAATTTCTCGTATTCAATTGCCCCTTTCTCAAGAGCATATTGGACCGGTGTTGGATCACAGTTTTTATCAGCAATTACAATCAGAACTGGAGCCTTAAATTTTCCTTTACTGTTATTTTCCCATACTTTTAAAGCTTCCTCGGCCAAGGGAAAATACTCTTGGTCCACCATGACAACAGCAGCCAAGCTATGGCCCAAAAGAAAAGCAATCGTTTGTGCATTTAGACGGACATTGACAGCGTTTAAAACAGCTCCAGCCATTGGAATTCCAAAATGAGCTTCATACAAAGCGGGGACGTTTGGGGCAATAACTGCAACCTGCCAATGAAGTGGACAAAACAAGGATAACTAGGCGCATCCACAGGGATACAGGAAATGCATTTCATCAAGAGGACAACAATATTGATGTCCACAACAAACTAATTCAAAGTTTTGGCATTTTTGTTCATTTAATATGGAGAGACAAAGTGCAACAGGCAACAGAACAAATAAAAGTTGGTGTACATAATACTTAATCGCCTCTTCTTAAATTGATGATCCAAAAACCCAATATGTAAATTTTAGCTTCTTCTTTCATCCAACTATCTTTACTCATCTTTTTCTAATCTTAAAAGCCATTAAATAGATTAAAACATGTAGGATGAGAAGCAGAACCATGCATTATTATATCCTACTATGACGCCATGAATGAAATTGGCAAGCCCATTACAAGAGGAAAAATATGGGAAAGGTCAACTTACAGCAAAGAATGAAACTTTTGGGGATTGAGAGGCAGAAAAACTAACATTCTACATATTTATATTGAGAAAACAAAGATCCTCTAGTAAACTCAAAGTTAATATCATTTCTGCTGTCTGATTTGTCAACAGATAGCAGGAATGTTTTCGATGTATACATAGTTTATGTTGTATAATACCAGTAGATGAAAAGCTGTGAACCTATCCTTGCTAGCTTAGTTTATTATAGTATATAACATACTAATATCTAATTGTCACTTCCTACTTATATGGAGCCCAATTACGTTCTCTCTTCTTCTACCCCTCATGTTCACTCTCTCTCAGGCTCGCATACATGCAAGCATGCATGCACACCATGTTTCACACTTTCAACCAAGAATCAGACTGAGCCTATTATATATTAGATTCATCTTTCTTTATTCCTTGTTATTGCAGAATCTGCTTGTGGATGACAGCGTAATGGATTGCCTCATGAGAATAGCACAGATCTTACCTATATATACAAAATCTACTCTACTTTGATGGTTAGTTCAAGTTATCTTTTGCAGAAAAAGCAAAGAGATTTATAACTGAAGATTTTCATGGGACAGCATGTATAAAACCACTCTGGTTAAGAGTTCACTGAAATACCAAAATGACATGCCTTATATGGTTAAGAGTTCACTGAAACTCTAACACAAGCCTTATATGGTTCTAAGGCTAACCGAACAACAATTGCACCAGTAAAAGAGCTAAAGAGCAGATGAAGCCAAAACTAGTTTGAAGAAAACAAAGATAATGCAGTGCTACAGTGAGATCAACTGATCAAGTGCCGTGGTGCTCTCTCGAATACCAATGCATAATCACTTTAAGGCTCATATTGCATCTCTGAGAGACTGAGACTTGCATCAAAGAAATGTAATTTCTTCAGCTAGATTTCCGTTAAAATATAGGTTACCAAGCACTACTTTTTGTAATAGATCTCATAAAATGCAATAACACTTGGAAACAGGACAGTGAGATTAAATAAAGTTGGATTATTTCTAAAAGGAAATGACTTCCACCCGTGACAAAAGTCAATTTCCCCATTTTGGCGAAAAACATTTTTTTGGAGAAAAAGATTTTCCAATAATCAAGGTAACCAAAAAAATTTGCCGCCATACCAAACACGCTAAGGAAATAAAACAGCTGGTGCCTTTACAAGGATCGGATAGTTGACATTAGTTCTTCAAAAGATCAGACTATAACTTGCGGGAAACAAATTCAAAATCAACCAAATTTCAGCAGAAATCACTTTCAGGTTCACTTAGTCAATAGCTTGTACAAAATAAATAGAGTAGCAATTAGTTCAAGAATAGAAAAGAGAAAGCACAATAATAGCACCTAAGTAATAGCAGGTCTTCAACAAAAATAGAAGATGAAAATGTTACACCAGTCCAAAGATAACAAGCGCTGCACACGCAGAGGATAAATAACAGAAACATCAACTAAAAATCCATTCTTGGATTTGGAATGGACATACCAAACCAGAGTAATCAGAGTATTCTGCAGACAAATGGACGAATTTCCATAATTCAATGACTCAAAAAATGAGCTTAATTGAGAAAAATAAGAAAGCGGACCAATACATAGAATACTAAAGACACTACAAAGGGGAGAAATGAAACTTCCGATGCATCAATCAACTATGTCTCAATAACAAACCAGTTGGAGACAGCTATATCAATCCTGTATATCCATTTTGCTTTGTTCAAGCCCAAAAAAATAATATTGATAAAAAGAACATAAATAATAAATAAATGGACTAAGAAACAGATATAGAGGCTGATCTTTTTCTTCTTATTTTTCTTTTTCGAAAAAATTTGACGAGTAAAATGCTGATTAGTAGATATTCAACATGTTCTCCATATCTAGAAAGGTAATACTGAAGAAGATGCTAATAACAACAATGTCAAGTATATGTCTTCCACTTGGGCTTGGCTATATAACTAATCCCTCTTAGCTCAGTTCAGGTCAGATGGAACTATACAGCAACAACGACAACAATAATAGTAATAATAATGATGACGACTGCTACAACAACAACTTTTAAAGGGGCGATCCCCGGACAAGGGAAAATCTGATCTTTTTCTTTTGTCTGTTTTAGTTGACGAGCAAACAACAAAACGCTTAATTTAGACCAAATATGCTATATTTTCCATATTCTAGAGCAATAGCAATAACAATAGTAGTAGTAATAATGATGATGATTACAACAGGGTAAGGTTACGTACAAAGGGTAAGGTTACGTACAATAAACCCTTGTGGTTCAGCCCTTCCCTTGACCCCCGCATTGCTGGAGCCTAGTGCCCCGGGCTGCCCCTTTTTTTTTTCTTAATTAATTGACGAGCAAACAATAAAATGCTGGATTTAGTACAACTTTTCTATATTTTCCATATTCTAGAAACTAGAAAGGTGATATATACGGAGGATTACAATTATTTTTAATGTGCGCAAGTTGATCCAAACACTATCCTTATATAGAAAATGAAATCTCAATGATCCTAATAATTTTTAATGCGTGCAAGTTGATCCAAACACTATCGTTATATAAAAAAACAAATCTCGATGATCCTACTAACAATAACGGCACATGTATAAATACCGTGCAGAACTCGGAAGACAGAGAACTTAATTACCGTGCTACCAAAGGTGACGGACCGTTTGGTAAGAGCAGAGGCCAATTGACGGCAACGGCGATAAGTCTGGTGCCACGTGTACTCAACGGAGCCATGAATTAACGACTTGCGATTTGGATACACCGTCGCTGCTCTATCTAAAAACCATAACGGAGTTAACGCGGTGTAGTTCGCTGAATTCTTTGGAAGATCATCTATGTCTCTTTCCGCCATATTCTCCCTCTCTTCTCTCTCTCTCAAAAACACACGCACACACACACTCGAAAATGCTATTTATGTACAAATGGCTGTAGACTTGGATCATGAATTACACGTCACAGAACTGAAATTAGGTAGTAGTAGTAGTCAAGTAGAATTCAATTATTGCTCCATGATAAATGATACGGTATGGAATTTATTACTATAGCATATAAAAAACTATATAAGAAATTACATTTAGTATAATCATTAGTAGTTTTTAAGGGTATTAATTACACTTTTAATTTAATGGTATCGTATATTCCTTCTAATACCACTCCCACACGCTTCTCTCTCCAATTTCCACACCTTCACCCACGTTTCCCTCCCACACCCACTATTTCTGTATCAAAATCCCATTATTTCTTTCATAGCTAAGGCTTTGAATTAGAATTTGGGTTTTCAAAAGACATTATTTATTTGGATTGGATGTTGTTACAAAAAAATGAGAATTCTGTCTACGTCTCTCTATCTCGCAATCCCAAATTTCAGTAATATAAGAGAAAAGGAAAAGAGAGCAGCAATTCCATCATTGATAGCCATTAAAAAGCTTTGAAGCTTTAAATTCTAATTTGGGTTTTCAAAATCATTATTTGTTTGGATTGGTGTTGTTGTAAATAATTGGGAATATGGTTTGGAGTTTATATCTCAATTTTGAGGGGTTTTGGTGAAGATTAGACTAAATTTCAGATTGAAACTCGAAGAAGAAGAAGACATGACATACATTATATTGGAAAAATTGTAGACTGTTGTTTATTTATTTTTGAGCTTTGTGTTTTTGTGTTAAAAGTTTTGATGGGAGCTTGTTATTCCACTTCTTCTATTTTGGAGCTAACTTGTGGAGAAGAGAAGATGTTTTTTAAGTTATACATATTGCTATACCTTTAAATTCAAGAAAGTATGGTTGTATTGTACTTAAAGAGGTGCGAATTTGTAGAATAGGTTGAATGTGAGGAATAAGTCAAATAAGACTCACAATGGCTTATTTTCTATATTTAATATACAACAAAACTACATATCATTTGAAAAATTAATATGAAAATACAGAATTTCAATGTTTCTATAAATTATCTACAAAATTTCTCAGGAAGATCTACCCCTCATCATGTTTTTTTGGATTCCATATTTAGCACTGCAGTTTCATAAAGAGTAACAAGAGCATATAGGAGAATCACAAAATTGTAGCATAATCGGGATTTTCGACATAATTGCGTTTTTTGCAGAAGATTTGTAGAAGTTTGAGTCATTTTTGATTTGTGAAAACAGAAAACAAAGCATCTATAAAATCAGAATACAAATAATCTACAATTTATCTACAAAATATCTACAAACTGGGTACATTGTATTTTAATATCCCAATTCCCATTCAATTGTAGCATAATTGGGATTTTCGACATAATTGCGTTTTTTGCAAAAGATTTGCAGAAGTTTTAGTCGTTCTTGATTTGTGAAAACAGAAAACAAAGCATATATAATCAGAATACAAATAATCCATAGTTTATCTACAAAATATCTACAAATTGGGTACATTGAATTTTAATATCCCAATTCCCATTCAATTGTAGCATAATTGGGATTTTTGACATAATTGCATTTTTTCAGAAGATTTGTAGAAGTTTTAGTCATTTTTTATTTGTGAAAACAGAAAATAAAGCATCTACAATCAGAATACAAATAATCTACAATTTATCTACAAAATATCTACAAACTGGGTACGTATTTGGACTCGACATGCTTCCCCTGAAATGTATGTTTCACATTTTTGATACATATTTTTGTCCAAAATAGTACTAAATCATCCACTTAAATATAATTTTTATACAATGTTGTTCAACTTTCATACAATAAGTAAATGAATAAAAGAAAAATAAATAAACAACTGTCTATAATTTTTTTACAATTTATTTATAATTTTTCTACAATTTCTGCAATATAATGTATGCTTCTTCTTCTTCTTCTTCTTCTTCTTCTTCTTCTTCTTCTTCTTCTTCTTCTTCTTCTTCTTCTTCTTCTTCTTCTTCGAGTTTCAATTTAAAATTCAGTCAAAACCAAGTCTAATCTTCACTAAAACCCCTCAAAATTGAGATATAAACTCCAAACAATATTCCCAATTATTTTCAACGACACCCAATCCAAACAAATAATGATTTTTGAAAACCCAAATTTGAATTCAAAGCTTCAAAGATTTTTAATGACTATCAATGGTGGAATTGCTGCTCTTTTTTCCTTTGTTTTGTATTTTTGCCATAATTACTTTTGTTGCAGAAGAATTGTAGAAGATTTTGTCGATTTTGATTTGTGAAATCAGAGAAAATGTTGAAATCTAGTTTAGTGCAAAAAACAGAGTACGAAAATTTTGTAACGAAGTCGACGATAGTGATTACTATCACGCCCCGAACCTGGGCCTGGACGTAACACAACACTCGGTGCCTGACTACATGTGACCGAGCGAACCAACTGGCTGGCTGAATCAACATGTGGTATCATAACATACTGAATGTGGAAGATAAACTAACACATGCTGATATATTGAAAGTCTGGATGATATAAATCAAATTGCGGAAATACTAATACAATTCTAAAACATATTTGTAGCCAACATAGCTTAATATAAAAAGCCCGTGACTTTGTCTAACTGTTACTCTAGTCTATGAAGCCTCTAAAAAGTACTGAAAACACTAACTGTAACAAAAAAAATACTGAAACTGTAAGGTAATGAAAATGCCCCGAAAGAACTAGGATCACCAAATAGCTGGTACGAGAATCCTAGCGCTCGGAATCATCAACCTGTAAATCATTACCTGCATTGTGAAATGCAGGCCCCGGGCAAAAGGGACGTCCGTACATTTGAATTGTATTGGTATGTAAAGCAACTGAAAGAAAGAATTATAAATGCTGAAACTGAAATTAAGCTGATAACTGAGATTTGATAATTGATAACTGAAATGGTAACTATTGAAACTGAAACTGAAATGATAACTGATAACTGAACTGATATTTGATAGCTGAACTGGTAACTGATAACTGATAGCTGAACTGATAACTGATAACTAAACTGATAACTGGCAACTAAAACGGTAACTAATAATTGAACTAAACAAAGGAAGTAAGGATATGAATACTCCCTCTCCTGAATGATGAACAACCTGTTTATCTGAATAATAAACTGCGGCCTCAGGCCCAATATATATATATATATATATATATATATATATATATATATATATATATATGTGCACAAACTGCGGCCTCGGGCCCAAGTATACGTATACATAACTGCGACCTCAGATCCAAAATGCATAAAGCATAAACTGCGGCCTCAGGCCCAAAGATGCATAAATCATAAACTGCGGCCTCAGGCCCAAAGATGCATAAAGTATTGACTGCGGCCTCAGGCCCAAATACAGGTGTTCAACATTCAGGGATTTTAAAATCAGGAACTGAGAATCATACTGCAATACATAATAGTGAAATACTGAATCACGCTGAGTTACATGATACTGGAATACTGGGTCATACTGAGTACATAATACTGGAATACTGAATCATACTGAGCTATATAATACTGGAATACTGAATAGGACTAGAATGAGATATGTATTCTTGAACTGATTATGAACACCGAAACTTCAACTGTTTATGACATGTTGAGTAAGCCATACTGAGACTTAGGGACATCAAACCCAAGTCTATATTGAATACGAACTGAGCTCACAGCGTTCGGAATGAAAGTCATGAACGAGTTATGAAGCTAGAGAATAGAAGCTCTACAACTATTCAAGGAACTAGGCTTAACTATATTTCTGAGGCAATTGATACGTCGTAAAAGAAACGTAGTGTAGGGAGGATCATTAACATTCCCAAACATAGAGAGTTAGCCTCACATACCTCAATGTCGCCCCTTAGTGATACTACAATGATCCACAACACTAAGAACCTTCAATCTACAATAGCAATATCCAATGGAACCAATATTAGTAACAAATTCCATAACTTAAGCCATTTAGGCATATTATCAAACACCTTGTAGGCATAAACCTCTACATCTCATCACCATATAATTAGTTCATCTAATTACCACCATTCATCAACAATTTATCCTACCATCATGATTAACCAATTTATAACTTTCAACATCACGTATATGACCATCCATTCACACCCAACCAACAAATCCTATCAAATAATCACCCTTAAATCCCTACCATGATCATGTATTTAAATTGAAAATTTATGGCTTCCAATCACCATACCATAAGTTGTAATACTTGATTTATACTCATGATTCCATAATAACACCATATATGTAAGTCTAAGGGTGTAGGATTACCTCTTGTAGACCAAATCTTGAAAGACAACTTTTGGGGTGTTCTTGAGATTTTGAAGAAATCCTATGAAACCCAATCAAAATCATGTTGTAACTAGTGATTGAGAAGTGAAATCACCATGAAAACACACTTAAAAACTCACCTTAGGTGTGCAATTGGATGCCTTGGTCGAGTTGGGGTGTAGAGGAAACCCTAAGCTGGAGAAGTGACTCAATTTCTATTATTTTCGGCCTTTAAAGTATTTAAAACCTTCCAGACGCGCTTGTTCGCGCGCGAGGCAGAATACTCAGCAAAAACGCGCGACTTCGCGCTAGTGACACCTGCCCAGTAAAATGGTCATAACTTTGTGTATACACCTCCAAATGACAAACGGTTTGTTGAGTTGGAAATTAGACTTAAAGGGCTTTAATTTTATAGGTTATAAATCACACAACTCGTTATAGAACCGGAGATATGATCGTTCAAAGTGAGGTCATGTGCGTATTCATTCACAGCTTTAGTCCATTTTGAAATTTTCCAACTTGGCTTAGACTTAGGCCTCTCCTTAGACCCAATTCACCTCTAACATAACTTATACACTTATTAACATAACCACCCAATTACTATCACGCTAATACTCGTTTAATGCATCCACAACCGATTCAAATTATGGGGTATTACATAAATAGTCCTTGTCCGTACACAACTGATTCATATTTACGGAGTATTACTACCCATACTCATATTGATAGGGCTTCACATGTCTAAAAGATCACATTAATAGTCATCTAACACATCCACAACTAATCCGGATTTTTGGGGTGTTACATTATCTCCCCCTTGGGATCATTCGTCCTCGAATGATTATTCTGGTCGTATCTTAGGATAACTCTGGACCATAAATGGGTCTAGTGGGAACATGAACTTTCCTTAACACGTGCATACTAAACTGAATGAATACACGATCACTGAACTGATGAGGTACTGAATTGAATAGGTACTAGACTGAATGGCTACTAAACTTACTAAACACTGAAAGACATGGAGATTTTAATATAAGGCCTGAATGAGAAGGTTAGATAACTTCGACATTTCTCCAAAATACCTACCAGCTAACCGAGCATAACACTAGCTCCATAGGGCTTAATAATATGCATAACATGAAACATATACATGAATACTAAACTGACACGAATAATCGAGTGCTGAACTGACGTGAATATCTACTCACTGAACTCACATCAACACCTGAGTATTAAGCTGTCATGAATATCTGAGTATTGGACTGACATGAGTATCTGAGTACTGAACTGACTTGAATGTTCTAACGTGAGATCTGAATACTGAAAACATAAATGTCGTGACATGAGATTTGAATACTTCGAAACTTGAATATTATAACATGAAACGTGAAATACTGGTGTACAACCGCTAATTATGGTAGAAATTCTAACTCATAAGCTACTTACCCGATCCTTCATAGGATCCTATATGGGCTGATGTATCTGGGATTGAGCTTTCCTTTCTTTCCAAATCTTATAACACCTTTCATAGGCGAAACTTTTAGAAACACCCAATCATCAACTTGAAACTCTAGGTCTCTATGTTGCATATTCAAATAGGACCTTTGACAACTCTGAGCTGTCTACAAATGCTATTGAATCAACTTGACTTTCTCCATAGACAGATATACCAAATCTGGTCCCCGCAACTCTACTTCGCCAACTTCGAACCAACTAATTGGCAATCTACACCTTCGCCCATAAAAATCATACTTTCAAAATGAGCGAGATAATCCTATTATAAGGTCCATATTTACCATCTCCACTAATGGATGTGTGTATTCTGAACTTGGTTTTCTATTGCTCGACTTTCACTTGCTGACAATTTAAACACTTGGCCATAAGGTCTGCAACTTTCTTTTTCATGTCGTTCCACCAATAAATCTTCTTAAGATCATGATACATCTTTGGGAAGCCTAGGTGGATAGAATACCTGAAATTTTGGGCTTATAACATCTTCCTCCCTCGCTAAGTCCATCTGTGGTTGGAACACACAATTTATCCTGGTACCTCAAAGTACCATCATCTCCCCCTTGTTCAAAAACCATCATCTTAAGCATGTGAATCCTCTATTTCAACTACAATAAGTAGGGATCATCAAACCATTTCTACTTCACTTCGGCTACTAAGGAGGAATAGGTCATGTTCTAGACAATAACTCCACTATCTTTGGTGTCTGAAAGTCGAACTCCTACCTTGGCTAAGCAGTGAACTTCTTTCAACATAGTTCTCTTGTCTACCTTATTCTTTAGCTTTACTTCCCACACTTGATTATATTCTTAAGAACTTCCTGAAAACACTTATAGAATTGTTGTGAGCTAAGTCTATACTCCGAAAATTAGAGTCTCATGCGATGGCACTACCCTCGTGATACATAACTGGGCATGATTTTTTTATAGCCTTTCTGTGATCACTTTATCATCAATAACTAAGCTCGGTAATCATTCTACTCACTTTGTGTTTTTTACACATACTAGACATAATTCTTGTGGTAATTATACAATTTTCCCTCATTATCGAACTGATTTTCTTTTTCATATCCCATGCTAACTATTCGAGTTTCAGATCTCCAACTGGACTTACTGAAAATTTTCACATCACCCCTTAGACCACATGTCTTATACTTGTGGATCCTTCTCTTTTTGTTGGGATCCAAATAACTTTCCTTATTTTCTGCAATTCTTTGCACTCTACGTCAATGACGACTCATCTTCCAACTTACTTCTGAAAAATATTTCTTACTAGGAAAAACTAAATATTCACTTAACGGAAAGCTAATGTATTCACAACTATCATATACAATCTTAATAATTTAACTCTGCTCACACTGTCAATCCTGGAGAAACCACATTACAATAATTCCTAAAGGCTATTCTTCTATAGTTTGTGCTCTCACTGCTAGCTAATATTTTTTTCTCACTGCTGTTTTACTTCGAGTTTAACTTAAACTCTTTGGGTTCTAACACACGTTCGGTATTTCAAACTGTCATCCACTCACTAGAGTAAACCTGGCTAAGTGAATCAAATTGTACCCCTACTAGCTCTGCTGAAAGTGCTAATTCACTGTATCAACTCAAAACTTACTTACTATTCTTTTACTAACCACCTGCTAGCATCATATTTTTTTCTCCTGCTTTGAATAACTAAAGTGAAGCATAAGGTTACTCCTAAATTCCCTCATCATCTGACCATATTCTTTTGCCGCATACTATCATTCTTTTCGAACTATGTACATAGATCACACTTAGGGAAATTCATCTGTCTTAAACAAAATTAGAATATGTAATCCCAAACTTTCTATATAATATAAAATCATATCATACTATAAACATCCCGGGTAATCACTTAGTCACATAACTTAAGGGGAATTGTCATATCCTTTATCTCACAATAATAGCTGCTTCTTATAGCAATTCACTAATGTGGTACTTTCTAATTCTGATTTGAATAAATTTAAACAACTTAAAATCATTCCCTGAAATTCACTATTGGCTGCTCTTAGTTCTCATTGCATACATCATATCTTATAGTCATTTGCATGAGTTGTACGAAATCACATCTTTGGTAATAACAAACGTTTCTGACTCCTAGGTATTTTACCCTTAGACTCTTTTCTGTCCAAAACTATAGTGACCAATGTTGGGGTCTAACATCCAAACTATCATCATCCAACTTGTGGCTCCATTTCCAAGAATTAAAAGAAATTGTTCTCTAAGGTAAAACGCATACGAATACACTACCATGCACAAACTTATCCTTCAAAGTATACCATCATTTGATAAATCACTTCTTGCACCATCCGGTGAGTCTTGGTCTTAATCCAGACCTAAAGTATGCAAAGGTTTCGCTATAATCACTATTACTTATATTTTCTTTGAGCATCCATATGCATCACCGTATACTCACAAGTCTCCAGAAATTTTGATACACTGAAAATTGGATATTTGGTAAACATATAACTGAATACTAGCATACTGAATAACCATAAATTTGCTAACTGAAAGACTGTATAACTGGTAACTGAGGTAAACTAATAGCCATGAGACATGATAACTGCTTTGGTACTTTCTGATAAGGTTATGCTATAATCTGTACTTCTATCCATTGCATCCCACTTTCAACATCTCCTCAAATCTCATTTGTTACCTACATGTATTCCATAGTAATACCACAATAGGCAAATCATCCTTTCTAGAACCTTATACCTTTCTTGCGCGTCGCTTGGGTATAATACGTTTGGAATTCGATAGGAAAAGAAGGTTAACTATTGCTTTAAGCTTCATGGCACGATCTAGAGTAGAAAGAGATGAGACAATCCTGAATGTCTTGGTAGTTAACCATTTATATGAGTGACCGGCACACACATATAAAGGAAACTCCACTAGACATGGCTTCATAGACTCCCTAGGACACTTGAACCTAGTGATCTGATACCAAGCTTTGTCACGCCCAGAACCTGGGACTGGACGTAACACGGCACTCGGTGCCTGACTACATGTGATCGAGCGAACCAACTAGCTGGCTGAATCAACATGTGGTATCATAACATACTGAATGCGGAAGATAAACTAACACATGCTGATATATTGGAAGTCTGGATGATATAAATCAAAGTGCGGAAATACTAATACAATTCTAAAACATATTTGTAGCCAACATAGCTTAATATGAAAAGCCCGTGACTTTGTCTAACTATTACTCTAGTCTATGAAGCCTCTAAAAAGTACTTTTTTTTTTTCAATCCGCTAGGCAAACGCCTAGGGTTAGTTTTATTTATAACATGATAAAAGACAAAATACAATGTCATGATATCCTACGAAATGAAAGAAATAAAGTTTGAATTTAATAAATAGCCTATTATCAAAATTGAATGTTGCACTCAACATTGATATCACATTAATGCTATTAAACTTTGAAATGCAAGTCTGCATCCAAGAATGTGCATGTGAAAGGCTTTTACAGTGCACAATGCAACGTTCCTTCTATTAAAAATTCCAGTTGTTTGTATCAATTCCAGCTTTTTTCGACACTTGTTTTCTATTTTGTTTCAAACACGCTTCCTTGCATGCTCTCCTCAATTTACTCTTAGCGTGCAATTCCATTTTGGGATTGCCGAGCCTCCTTGTTCGATCACGCCCTAGCTGCCAGTAACCTTTCGTCAAGATGGACAGCATTAAGCGTGCATGTCTTGTGTGCGTGATCTGCAGCTTCTGTCCTTGCTGCACTCCTTTTTATTCCTTGAGGTGATCAATGGAGACAGCTTTGTGCTGTGTAATCCAGAAGCACGTGAACTCGATTTACTCTTGGCATGCAATTCCATATTCGACAGCCTTTGTTCGATTTACTCTTGCCGACCCTCCTTGTTCGATAAGCTGCCAGCATGCAATCGAGCCTCCCAGCTGCCTCCCTGTTCGATCACGCACAGAACGCACAAAGCCTTCCTGTTCGAGCCTCCCAGCTGCCAGCATCCGTTTGATAAAGTTGGACAGCAGAAAGCGTGCATGTCATCTGGTTCTGTGCGTATCACGCAACTTCTGTCCTTGCTTCGCTCCTTTTGATTCCTTGAGCTGATCAATGAAGACAACATTGTGCTTGGTAAAGAATCACGTGAGCTCCATATACAGCTGAAGCATAAAGAATTATATCCCATAGTACCATCATCCTAGAGTATTGCATTCTTTTATGTATCCTAGATAACTTTCCATGTGTAATACACTTTTCCATGTGATTCCTTTGCTTGACAGCCTTTGTTGTCTGCCATGCCTTCCACATTAAACCATGTGTGCACATTAAAAGATTTTTAAGAAAACGTTTCCACAATGCACCCTTAAAAAATTCTTAAAAATACATGCTCAGCTTATTTCCCATGTTATTGCATTACTTCCCTTTGATGTGAGATATATTGTGAAAGTGAGTAAGCCCATCTTTAATGAAAGCATATGTATCTTATGTTTCCAACTCACATTTTTTATTGATTTCTTTCAGTCCTTTGCTCAGATCCTTTTTATGCCGTTGCACACTCCAATTCATTTGGCTTCTGATAATGTTCAAAATCTTCTTAAACAATACATGCTCAGCTTATTTCCCATGCTATTGCATTACTTCCCTTTGATGTGAGATATATTGTGAAATTGCGTAAACCCAGCTTTAATGTCCTCCCAATGGATTGAAAGCAATGCATTCCTACCACCATTTCAGATTCTACTATAAGATTAGGCTTTAGCTTCGATGAAATACCTGCAAAAAAGTGAAAAGAGTTATTCGAAAAATTGCTATCCAAACTCTCCTCCAGAATGATTTGAGTGTGATAACAAAAAGAATCCTCTTTTCCTCCTAATTCCTTGCAACTTTCACTCTTATGTAAGGACATTGCATCTTATCTTCGTTAATAATCCTCCTTCTTTTTGAGTCCAGATCCCAGAAACCATGGTACTCAGTATTTCCTTCATCGAGGGCGTAATTGGCAAGATGGTCTGCTAATGTATTCCCTTCTCTGAAAATGTGTGTGACCTTGACGTTACTTTGTTCCTTCAATCTTAAAATCTCCTCTACATGTTCAGTAATATACCATGGAGGCTTCCATGATTCCTCTATAATGTTCTTTAATAGCAGAGAATCTGTCTGCAGCCATATCCGGCCATAATTAAAATTTTTGCACATCTTCAAAGCCTCCACAATAGCTACCGCTTCTGATTCATTGTTGGTTCCTTCAGAAATCTCTCTTCCTTTTGCATATATCAAATCACCTGCCTCATCCCTTATGCAGAAACCAATTGAACTCCTCCCTGGGTTCCCTCTACATGCTCCATCCGTATTCACTTTGATCCATCCTCTTGAAGGAAATTCCCATAACACTTTATCATATTTCAGTCGAGGTGTGTATTGCTCCATCATTGTCAGTAAGTATAGCCACTTGTGAGGCACATATAGTCCTGGCTTTTTCATTTCGACCAGCGCTTGCAAAGTAGATGACACGTGGTAAATAACTCTGCTCACTAACACTGCTTCTCCATATTTCAAACTGTTTCTTCTCTTCCAAAGTTCCCATACAATGCATGCAGGTAAAGCTTGTAAAACTGGCTTTAATCTTGGTACTACTGGTGTTGTCCAACACTTTGTAATTGCTTGATGTAATGACAACCTATCTAATGCAATTCTTGCTCTCCTCAGGAAGTAACTCCAAACACTTCTAGCTGCATTTGATGTCAAAAACAAATGTACTAAAGACTCCTCCTTAGGATCAGCACAACACCAACATTTAGATGGCATGGAGTATCCTATTTTACGCAAGAAATTATCAAGTGGCAGTTTTGCTTTCCACACCTTCCACAGGAAAAATGATATCTTGAAAGGTAAACCTTTTACCCATATCATCTTGTAAGCTAATTTTGGGTTGTCTCTTCTTCTCAGGTAATCCCATGCAGATTTTACTGTAAAATGTCCCATTGTTTCAAGCATCCAGAAAGGAGTATCTAACTGTGAACTTTCAGTTGGTGGTCTAATATTCTGCACAACGTGGTTTGCCAAATCTTCAGGTAAGCTCTCAAAAATTTTATCCACATTCCACATACCATTTTCAACCAGATCGTTGACATTATGAATATCCTCATCGATACCAAACTCTGCAGCCACCTGAAAATATAAGGTTCCCATCTCAGTCCAATTATCGAACTAGAATTGAGCTGATCCCATTCTCAGTTTCCAGTAGATTTGATGCTCAATCAAATCCCTACATTCTAGCATTTTTCTCTACACTCGTGATCCACGTTTCTAAGGTACAATTACTGCATTTAGTTTCTTGCAGTACTTTTGACAAATAAATGCACTCCATAAAGTGGGCTTAGTCCTGAAATTCTACCACAATTTGCAGAAAAGAGCCTTCGATATGTCATGCAGGGACCTGAAACCTATGCCTCCCTCGTCAAAAGGCATACACAGGTTAGTCCAAGACGCCCAGTGTCTAGTGCTGCCTCCGACATTGCTGCTCCAGAAAAAGTTGGCAAAAATGCTATGTAATTTGTTGATCACATAATTTGGAGGATTGACTGATGACAACATATGAATTGGGATACTCTGTAGGACATTTGCGATTAAAACAGCTCTGTCTCCTACAGACAGAAGTTTGCCTTTCCATGACTGAAGTTTGTCCATAACCTTGGTGATTAATCCCTGGTAATAGTCTCCCCTTCTTCTTGCATAAAAATAGGACATCCAAGATAGGTCATAGGGAAACCTTGTCTTTGTATACCTGTAATCCTTTCTACCTTGTTAATCACCTCATTATCCGTTAAATGATGCAGGTATGTGGCTGACTTGGTTTTGTTCACCAGTTGACCAGATGATGATTCATAAGCTTGCAGAACCTCCATGACAAGTCTCAACGATGTTTCATCAGATGAGCAAAAAATGATTGTATCATCAGCATATGATAGATGATTTATTTTTGGGCTCCATTTTGGCATTCCAAATCCACAGAAATACAGGTTAGTGTGTAGAGAATTCAAACCCCGAGAAAGTGCTTCTGCTGCTAGAATAAATAGAGTTGGTGACAAAGGGTCACCCTGTTTAAATCCCCACTAAAAAGTACTGAAAACACTGACTGTAACAAAAAAAATACTGAAGACTGTAAGGTAATGAAAATGCCCCGAAAGAACTGGGATCAACAAATAGCTGGTATGAGAATCCTAGCGCTCGGAATCATCAACCTGTAAATCATTACCTGCATTGAGAAATGCAGGCCCCGAGCAAAAGGGACGTCAGTACATTTGAACTGTACTGGTATGTAAAGCAACTGAAAGAAAGAATTATAAATGCTGAAACTGAAATTAAGCTGATAACTGAGATTTGATAATTGATAACTGAAATGATAACTATTGAAACTGAAACTGAAATGATAACTGATAACTGAACTGATATCTGATAGCTGAACTGGTAACTGATAGCTGATAGTTGAACTGATAACTGGCAACTAAAATGATAACTAATAATTGAACTGAACAAAGGAAGTAAGGATATGAATACTCCCTCTCCTAAGTGATGAACAACCTATTTATCTGAATAATAAACTGCGGCCTCATGCCCAATATATATATATATATATATATATATATGTGCACAAACTGCGGCCTCGGGCCCAAGTATACGTATACATAACTGCGACCTCAGGTCCAAAATGCATAAAGCATAAACTGCGGCTGCAGGCCCAAAGATGCATAAATCATAAACTGCGGCCTCAGGCCGAAAGATGCATAAAGCATTGACTGCGGCCTCAGGCCCAAATACAGGTGTTCAACATTCAGGGATTTTAAAATCAGGAACTGAGAATCATACTGCAATACATAATAGTGAAATACTGAATCACGCTGAGTTACATGATACTGGAATACTGGGTCATACTGAGTACATAATACTGGAATACTGAATCATACTGAACTACATAATACTGGAATACTGAATAGGACTAGAATGAGATATGTATTCTTGAACTGATTATGAACACCGAAACTTCAACTGTTTATGGCATGTTGAGTAAGCCATACTGAGACTTAGGGACATCAAACCCAAGTCTATATTGAATACGAACTGAGCTCACAGCGTTCGGAATGAAAGTCATGAACGAGTTATGAAGCTAGAGAATAGAAGCTCTACAACTATTCAAGGAACTAGGCTTAACTATATTTCTGAGGCAATTGATACGTCGTAAAAGAAACGTAGTGTAGGGAGGATCATTAACATTCTCAAACATAGAGAGTTAGCCTCACATACCTCAATGTCGCCCCTTAGTGATACTACAATGATCCACAACAATAAGAACCTTCAATCTACAATAGCAATATCCAATGGAACCAATATTAGTAACAAATTCCATAACTTAAGCCATTTAGGCATATTATCAAACACCTTGTAGGCATAAACCTCTACATCTCATCACCATATAATTAGTTCATCTAATTACCACCATTCATCAACAATTTATCCTACCATCATGATTAACCAATTTATAACTTTCAACATCACGTATATGACCATCCATTCACACCCAACCAACAAATCCTATCAAATAATCACCCTTAAATCCCTACCATGATCTTGTATTTAAATTGGAAATTTATGGCTTCCAATCACCATACCATAAGTTGTAATACTTGATTTATACTCATGATTCCATAATAACATCACATATATAAGTCTAAGGGTGTAGGATTACCTCTTGTAGACCAAATCTTGAAAGACAACTTTTGGAGTGTTCTTGAGATTTTGAAGAAATCCTATGAAACCTAATCAAAATCATGTTGTAACTAGTGATTGAGAAGTAAAATCACCATGAAAACACACTTAAAAACTCACCTTAGGTGTGCAATTGAATGCCTTGGTCGAGTTGGGGTGTAGATGAAACCCTAAGCTGGAGAAGTGACTCAATTTCTAATATTTCCGGCCTTTAAAGTATTTAAAACCTTCCAGACGCGCGAGTTCGCGCGCGAGGCAGAATACTCAGCAAAAACGCGCGACCTTGCGCTAGTGACACCTGCCCAGTAAAATTGTCATAACATTCTGTATACACCTCCAAATGACAAACAGTTTGTTGCGTTGGAAACTAGACTCAAAGGGCTTTAATTTGATAGGTTATGAATCATACAACTAGTTATAGAACCGGAGATATGATTGTTCAAAGTGAGATCATGTGCGTATTCATTCACAACTTTAGTCCATTTTGAAATTTTCCAACTTGGCTTAGACTTAGGCCTCTCTTTAGACCCCAATTCACCTCTAACATAACTTATACACTTATTAACATAACCACTCAATTACCATCACGCTAATACTCGTTTAATGCACCCACAACCGATTCAAATTACGGGGTATTACATAAATAGTCCTTGTCCGTACACAGCTGGTTCATATTTACGGAGTATTACATTACCCATACTCATCTTGATAGGGCTTCACATGTCTAAAAGATCACATTAATAGTCATCTAATACATCCACAACTAATCCGGATTTATGGGGTGTTACAATTACTGTGCATGATTTGCATTGGAAGATCTGGAAAATATTTAATTCCCCTTTTTTATCGCGCCTAAATAAGGAATCCTATAGCTATAATGATTTCTTATCTAATGCATTGCATATATTATGTAGAAATACTATTAGTATGAAGGGTAATATGCAAACTATGAACATATTTGGTTATATAGTTTCCTATATGGTATAGGAACGAAAATTTCCCTAAATGATATGTACATGTATTCTTTTTTTCTTTCATATATACATTTCATTTGGAAAATGCATAGTTACAAAATCATATTCTTTTTTTCTTTCATATATACATTTCATTTGGAAAATGCATAGTTACAAAATCATAGTAAAATGAAAATACGTTTGGTTAAGTGATAAACATATACTTAGGAAAAAGTTACTATATATTTTTATTTTGTTTCAGTGTTCGTTATCGGCTTTGAGACTTGGATTAATTTGGATTCGCCCTAAAAAATCTCATAGATTAAAGCAAGAATACTTTGTGGGAAAATACCAGCTATGCCCATTTATAAGTGGCTTATTACGAAAATTGGTCAATTCATAAAATATTACATATTAATATTAGTCAATTAACTATTTGTAGCTAAAAAAAAAGTCAAAATTTTGCTTTCTTTTGAGTGAGTGTTATTAGAATAGATTGAGTATACTTTAAGGAGCTTTAATCTTTTGGTGGAGTTTTGAGATGATTTTAATTTAAAATTCGAAGTAGAAGATGAACATGAAAAAAAAATATGATATGTGTATCACATTGTGTATCTTTTGTGTATCAAATATGTATTACATGTATATCCATGTATATCTGTGTATGAGATACATGTGTGCCACATGTGTCGCAGAAGATTTTTTTGAACTTGATTTTAACTACAAAATTTGATACCAAATCAGTCCAGATCACCTCAAATCTTCCTCAAATTTTGTGTACTGACTCGTTTATGTGTTTTCAATGAGTTTCAACCATACCCATTGAAAAAGTTCCTTTCTTGCTTAGATTTTTGGAATCTTGTATATAATTTTTTTTTTTTGTATTTCGCCTTATTTGCTACCTCATCCATGAAATTTTCTTTTCGTCTTGCATCTAATATTGTAGATCACGCGTAAAAATATAGAATGAGATCTTTGCGTGTGATTCTTGGAGAGAAAGAACTTTATTTATTTAGGTTTTCAATTTTTGTATGTATTTGGCTAGTTTTGGTAAGTCTATGGTTAATAGCTAGAGGCAGTGACGAAGTTACCAAGGATGTTCAGATTTAAAAGCAGTGAAATTTTTTTCCGATAAAGGGTATTCAGTATATGTTATATACTTCTATAATATAATATTTTACCTATGTATACGGTGTAATTTTTCGACGAAGGGTGATCACTTGGCCACCCTTATGACCACATGGCTTTGCCATTGGCTAGAGGTTGGTATGTTGGAACTTATTTAGGACATTTCCGTAAAATTTCCAAAGTTTATTAGTTTTTGCAAAAAATTGGAACTTTTCTCAAATCGTAATAGGTTCTAAATTTTTTCGAGGAAATTGGAAAAGAGTTTTTCGGAATTTTCTTTTAATAATTTTTAAAACAAACACTAGGCAACTAAGAAATTCTGAAATAAATAATTATTAGCGTATGACTTGTATTGATGGCATGCTACTAAAAAGAAAGAAAGTAATAATAATACTAATATATTATTGCATGACTAATAAAATAGTTTTTTACTTTTTAATAAAGTTAATGATGATGTAGCCATTCAAATGTTAGGTCTCCGGTTAAGGTAAGATTTTTCCTTATTTGTTTTAGAGGTGCATTTCATCTAAATTTATATCGTTAAGGATGGCCTTATATGTTTTTATCAATAAACACATTTTTTTTTTACCTTTTATTTCACATAAAATAATATTTAGATTCAACATAAATTATTTAAGATATTATCTAATAACGTCAAACTTATAGAATTTACCATAATCTCCTACCAACCAAAATTTCATAAATTATGCACCAATTATTATTTCTAATATCTCTAACTAGAATCTTTTGTTTTCAATGATTCCAATAAAAACTATTAAGAGAGGGTATTCTTGTATTGATATTTACGTCAAACTATAAACTTATCATGATTAAGTGATTTAATGTAGTGAAATATAAGTAAGTGAAAGAAATATATGTATTTATTTGTTTGATAAATAATCAAACAACATAACAACAACATACCCAGTATTATCCCACATCGTAGGGTCTAGAGATGGTAGTGTGTACGCAAATCTTACCCCTATCTTGCGAGCATAGATAGACAGTTTTCAATAGACACTCGGCTCAGGAAGGCATAAGCACCACATTAATAAAAATATAGACAAGAAGGGACAGTACCAAAAAGTCACATAAAAGCAGAATAAAATAACAAGATAGTAAGGTAATCAACAATGAAAGAAAACAACGGTTAGTCATAAAAACCTACTGCCAACAGAAAGTGAGACTGTGTGTCAATACTACTGTTATGAATACTCTACACTACCAACTCTACTACCTTAATCTCCTCGATCTCCATATCTTCCTATCAATGGTCATGTCTTCGGTCAGCTGAAGGTGCGTTATGCCTTGCCTAATCACCTCTCCCCCTTTTTTTTGGCCTACCTCTACCTCTCTGTAGGCCCTCCAATGTCAACCTCTCATACCTCATCACCGGGGCATCTGTGCTCCTCCTCACATGACCAAACCACCTAAGCCATGCTTTCCGCATCTTGCCCTCAATAGGGGCAACACCCACCTTGTCGCGAATAACCTCATTTATGATCCTATCTAACCTAGTGTGCCCGCACATCCATCTCAACATCCTCATCAACAATCTCCTCTTCTCCATTTCATCCATCCCGTCATGCCCCAATACAATGTGTGACATCTTCATCAATCTCCCCTTCTCCTGAATAATACACTCAATGTACTTAAAACTTCCTTTCCTAGGGATGACCTGCTAGTCCAGTCTCACCTCCCCTTCCCCTCCTAAAGCATCGCCACTGAAATTACACTTCAAGTATTCTGTCTTGGTCCTGCTCAACTTAAAATAAATAATCATTGTGAATAAAATCTTGAACTGAATGTAAACAAGATTTAATAAGGACTAGTCAAACTGAAATCAACAACTATTCCAAAGTTAAAGATATAATATAGGAGTTTGAAACTTACTTTAGGATTTAAATTATCATTTTCTTATAAATTTTATAGGTTTATTAGATAGCTTCTCTTTGATATCATCAATTTTTAATAGATTCGGAGATTTCAATTTGATGATTTATATGTTTTCCATTTATAATTGATTAGAGAGTTCATAATATTTGAGTTTGCTTCTTCAATGTTATTGTTCAATTTTAGTTAATATTTTAAATTAAATGCTAAAATTTGTATAAAAAATCCAACCCTCATATTTTAACTGACCGGGTTAAGTTTATGTCACAACCCCAAATCCACTAGTTGTGATGACACCTAACCCAACCTGCTAGTTAAACCAACAAATAACTATCCAATTCCAATAATGTTAACAAGACAATTAAACGAAAGCAATTTACTAAATCTTATACATCTCCCAAGGACTCGTAGTACAAATCATGAGCTTCTAAGAATATAATTTATAAAGCAGAAATGAAATAAATACATCGTCTGTTTGAAAGGTACATAAACAAAGTTTTATAGATCTAAAGCTACCATGAACAAGGGGCAGCTACAACCGGGACACATGTACATCTTCAATCCATCTCCCATCGAATACAACAACATCAACATCCAATATCTACACGCAAGGTGCAGAAGTATAGTATGAGTACAACTGACCCCATGTACTCAATAACTAACAAACCTAACTTTAGGTTGAAAACAGTGACGAGCTAATACAGGGTCGAGTCCAATACCAACATCCCACAACAGTTCATAACAACATAATACAAGTAATAAAAAAGGTATCTCAGAAGTAAAATTTGCTCAGCTCGTTCACAGTTCCAGAAAATAATCATGTTTTTCAAGTATCTCAGTGAAAACCTAATTTTTTAACCGAAAATGGCAAAAGTACGGGTAAGTTTGAAAACTGTAATTTTTCTAAATATCCTTTCCCCAATAAATAAGATGTTTCATTTTTTTTCCAGATAGTAAGTATAAAATACCTCTCTATGCCTACATATCAATGTGTGTAAAAAGTCATGAATATTGTGATACCGTACAATATAAGGAAAAATGCATCTCTATGCACTCTATGCATGTATGTCATGTGTGCATGCCAATGCCATGTATCTCAGAGATGAACAATGTGCTCACACTCTCAGAGTACTCAATCTCACTGTCTCACACTTTGCACTCAGCATGCTCAACCACTGGTACTGTATATGGCCCATACGGCCCAGGGAAGATCTTTTCGGGAATATATACATCACCGACCATCAGTCACTCAGTACCGAGAAAGGTCAATCCGGCCCTTATCTCCAGGTATATAAATGCTTCGAACAAGATCCATGTCAAGGGAAGATTCATCCCTCACTATAATCAACTGCGCTAACTGGAGGTATGTATAGACTTCGGAGGGGCTCCTACAGCCCAAGCGCTATTATAAGACAGATCCAGGCATAAATCAATATAACACGTTGCGGCGTGCAACCCGATCCCATAACTGTCACTCATAATCAGGCTCTTAGCCTTACTCAATCATCAATCTCTCTGATCTCACTCACGGGCTCACAATGTTATAAAACTAGCTCGATAACAATGATATGATGTATCAATAAACAATAACTGAGACTGAGTTATGATATGAATGAGTAAATATGACTGAGTATGAAAATCAATGAAATCAGTGAGATGACAGTAAGAAACGAACACTATGGGTCCTAACAATATCGACATAAAGCCCGAACATGATATTTAGCATGATTGATAGCTCACTTACTTTATCACATGATGAAAACACAAATATCAATAAAATAGGGCCACTATACAGTGCCATGGAAACAACGGAGTCATAATTCACAGCCCACAAGCCCGTCACCTAGCATGTGTGTCACCTTAATACCAATCACATAACACGTATTACAGGGTTTCATACCCTCAACGCTAAGTTTAGAAGAGTTACTTACCTCGAACGAGCCAATACCAATGCCGAGCAAGCGAAGCGACGCTTCGAAGATTCCATCAAGCGCATAGCGACCCCCGAACGACTCAAAACTAGTCAAAAGCAACTCAAATACATCAAATAAGGCCCAAGAAAATAATTCCAGATAATAAAGATCGAATCCTTAATCAAAACCCAAAATCGGCCAACAATCACACCAAGGCCCGTGCCTCGAAACCCAACAAATCTCACAAAATCCGGCAACCCATTCAATTACGAGTCCGTCCATACTAGTTTCACTCAAATCTGACTCCAAATCAATGTTCAAAACTCAAAAATTCATATTATGAAACTTTAGGCCAAAACCCCTTAAATTTCTCTTTAAATTCATCAACCAATTGCTTCTAGTAGGAAGTCGTTCATGGTAACATTTCCAAATCAAAAATTTTATTTTTGGAGGACAGTTCATTTTCCAAATCCAATCAAAATTCCTATTTTCCTCAGATTGGGTGCCTAGGAGACTGTAGCAGGTCTTGCTACTAAAGTGATCATTTGTAGTAAGTGACCAAATGGGAGTATCCCAATTTGTAGGGTTTGGAGTGGTGGAATTGATTTTGTTGATCAAGAGAGGTTGGAGCTCGAAGGATATTTGAGATAAATCCCACATCCACCCATATATTCTTGATGGTCATTCTTTCATTATGGGATGTTAAGGGGCCATAAATACAATTGTTAAGGGGAGGTGTTTGGTGAATTCATGCATTGTTCCAAACACTTAGGTTAGATGATTGTGAGAGAGCCATTTAATCCCTTTGCTACAAATATCCCAGCCTTGAATGATGCTATGCCAGATAAAGAAGAGTTCTTAATATTTTTCCTAGTACTATGGAGTTCATAGATTGTTTTTGCCTAAGGGTAGTAAGAATTTGTGATGAGCCTCCAAGAGAGGTTAGCTAAGTTCACTAAGTTCTTGCTCTTGGCATAATGGATCCCTAAACCACCTTTCTTTTGTCTTTGGTGATGGTATCCTATTTTATGAGATGAAGTTTTTTGGAGGTGGTATTTGTACCCCACAAAAAGTTACGTTAGATTTTATCAATATTTTTGAGAGTCTTCGAGGGAAGGAGTGTATATTGCATAATGTGGGTTGGGAGTGAATTTAGGCAGGAGGTAGCAAGAGTGCATCGGCCTACCATAGAAAGGCAACTTGTTTTCCAAGAGGCTAGTCTTGATAGCATTTTATCAATAACGTATTGAAAATCACTCGCTTTGGTTATAGAATTTGTAATGGGAAAACCAAGGTATTTTTCAAATGTGTAGCTAATATTTATATTGAGCAGATTTGAAATGTTGTTACTGATACTCTTTGGGTAGTGTTTAGAGATAATGATTTTTGATTTTGCCCTATTAATGATCTGCCCGGACAAAAAATAAAATATATCAAGGTAATGCTTAATCATGCTTACAAATTTATTAGTAATCCTAGACATAAGGGCGAGATCATCTGCGAAGAACAAGTGCGATAATTGATAATTATTCTTTCATATAGTTATTGGATCTCAACAACCAGTATCCACTTTGTGATTGATAAGGGTGGAAAGAAGTTCCATGCATAGGATAAAAAGATATAGAGATATCAGATCTCCTTGCCTAGTACCCCTTGATGGAGCAAAGTATTCAGCTCCAGAGCCATTAACTAAGATAGTAATATTAATTGATGAGATACAATTCACAATAAGTTTCGTAATGTTTGGGGGAAACTTAAAGTAGATGAGGGCTATATGGATGAAGGACCATTCAAGACTATCAAAAGTTTTTTCAAAGTTGATTTTTTAAAACATATTATGGTTCTTCCCACGGTACCTATGTAGCTTAAGCATGAGTTCTTAGAATAATAATATCATTAATCACAAGCTTTCCTATTTTTCATAAAACTAGATTGGTAGGGGCTAATGAGACTATTCAAGAAGGGCTTTAAACACTTTGAAATAATTTTTGTTATGATTTTGTAGATAGTGTTACAAAGCCCAATTGGCCTAAGTTTTTTAAAATTATTTGCATTTGAAATTTTTGGGATGAGGCATAGAAGGGTGTCATTTATGCCATTAGGCAGTTTCCTACTGATAAAATCATCTTGACAAAGGTCGATTACTGTTTTGCCCACAATGTGCCAGTATTTGTGAAAGAAAAAAGGATGAAGGCCATCCGGGCCTAGGGATTTAAAAGGTTTGAAAGAGAAGCATGCCTTAGTAATCTCCTCCTTTGTGAGTGGGTTATCTAGTGGGGATAAATCAATATTATTAAAGCTTTTAGGATCATTTTTCATTGCATTCCAATCACTAGAGGTATGTGTAGTTGTAAAGATTTTACTAAAGTATTCTCTAGTATGATTGAGGATAGACCCCGACTCAACAATCCAGTTGTTATTATCATCCTTAAAGAAAATAATTTTATTTTTTCTTTTCCTATTAGTAGCCATAATGTGGTAAAACTTGGTGTTTGCATCCTCCTCGTTTAACCAATTAATTCTAGAGCGTAATTTCTAGTAGTCTTCCTCTATTTTTAGGATATTATTGAATTCTAATGTTAAGGAAGCTTCTAAGTTGTGAAGGAAAGTTACTGGAGTAGTAGGCAGGAGATTTTTGTATACCATTAAGCCTGACTAATAATTGCTTCTCCTGCTTAAAAATATTTCCAAAGGTGTTGTGTTTCCAAGTTGTAACATTATCCTTAAAGATCGATGAAGCCCTGGTGTATTGGTTATCAGTCCAGGTAGTAGCTACTAGGACCTTAAAATGAGGGTGCTTACACCAAAAAGGTTCTAGTCGGAAAGGTTTAGGAAAATTTGTGCACTGCTTAGGAATAATGTTTATAAGATTTGGATTGTGATCCAAATAAGCTTTTGGAAGACGAGTTATAGAAGCATTAGGGAATGTTTGGATCCAATTATCATTTCCAAAAACTCTGTCTAGACACTCCATAATAAGGCTGTTATTACTAAACCTATTATTTAACCAAGTATACTTACTACCTTTATAACCAAGATCGAATAACTTGCAATGGTTAAGGCTAGACAATAATTTTAGAATGCGGCTATGTTTCAATGGTCTACCACCTACCTTTTCATTTGTTCTAATAACATCATTAAAGTCCCCCTAATAAGCCAAGCCCCATGAAAATTATTAGATATATGTTCCAAGTTTTTCCACATTTGATCTCTAATTAACATATTATTGCTGGCATAAATAGATGAGAATAACCATAAGGATCTAGTGGGACGTACCTCAATAGTAGCATGTATTTCATGGTTCCTACGAACAAAATTATGAACAATGACCTTGGCTTGGTCCCATAGAACCATCATGCCACCTGACTGACCAACCACTGGAACTTCGATCATATCAGAAAAATCAAATTCATTAAGAAGTGAACCATGGGAAAACATCCTGGTCTCCAAAAGAGTGACTACACATGGCTTGTGTTGCATCATAAGCTCTCTAAATTTTCTTCTAGAGTCATCATTGTTCCCCCCTTAAAGTTCCATATAATAAAATTAGTAGGACTGATCATGTTAAACTCTTGTGCATGTAGATGACCATTTTCCATCAACACCCTAGGGGTAGTTGAGTTCCTCCTTAAGGAGGGAACTAGGATCATTGCCCTGTTCCCCACTGTTGGGTTGTATGGGGGATGAGTGTCCATTGAGAATTTGATTAGGTTTCGAGGGCATGCAAGAATATGCCCCTTCTCGTGGGTTTCCTGGAATAGGAATACTTTTACCTCGTCTATGTTTGATAATTCCACCACCGATTCTCCTACTAAGTCTATTTCTTCGTTCATCTCATCTTCTACTGGATTTTCTACATTTGGTATTATTGGGGGATTGGGATCCATTTCCCCATATGCATTTGTATGTTTGGGTTATGTGCTTGAGTAGATGGTATTTGGTGAGGAGCTTCCCTCTGCATCAAAATGAGGTTGATGGCAATTAAGGCTTTCGGTGGGAAGAAAAGGAGGTTCAAGCCTAGATTTTGTGGGAGAATGGGGACTGGATTGAAGTGAGGGGTTAGATTCTATTGGGCTCTCATTTCTTGCACTAGCTTTGTATTAAGTTGTGGAGCTAATAGTTGTAGGATGTTGTTTACCCAAACATGATTCAAGTAATTGTTCATTGTCAAGTGAAGTCCCTCAACCACTAATTGTGCTAAGTAGCATGGATTTTGAATTAGGATCACACTTTCTTGGCTATTGATTGTGACATTGAATACTAGACCGCTTCTATTAGCCCTATCTCTAGCCAAGACATTGGATGATGGTCTTGTGGTGGTGGTGGTTGAACAAATATTAGTGGAGGATTTTGGAGTTATGCGGGGAGAGGAGGGAGATTGTCCATGTTTGAAGGACGTTGATGATGAAGAATTTGGATTAGTCGTTATCTTCTCCGACTGTTTATGGGAAACCTTGGCATTTTCAGAGCGAATGTTGATAGTTAAAATAGGAGGGATTGGGGTGAAGGGAATGATTGCATCTAGATGCATGCAATCAGAATGGTTTAGCGTAGGGGATATTATGGAAAATTTTGCATTCAATGCAATTAACACGTGTTGACACTTTTCCAACATTTGGTTATTGGATAGAGGGGTTGCTAACATCTGGTCTCTTCTATTGGGTGAATTTGTAATGTTTGTAGTAGGAATTGTAGAACTAATTATGTCATTAGCAATTGGGGGGGGGGGAGTTAGCTATGTTGAGTACTTGATTTGTCTTGACAGGTAGATTAACATTTTTATTACCATGCGTGACAAAAGGGTTTAGTTGTATGTGTAGGGTCTACCTTGTTTGACGTGTCCCAATCCCTACAAATTCTATACATGTTATAATCTAAGGTAAAAACCGATTTATTAGTATTTGAGTAGTTTGGCAAAATTATGGTCTCATAGTTTAAGCTAGAGAAGCAGTTTTCTACTTGAAAACCAATAGCTTGATCTTGTTTAGAGATTAAAGTGGTATTTTGTACTTGAGGGGATTTTTTACTGCCTTTAGAGGATGAAGCACTATCTTTGCTAACACATTTTAATTTTTAAGTGTTAATATACTTACCCGTAGCAGCATTGAATAACTTAACGTTTATACCTGTTGCCTGTGGTGATTCTGAGTCTTCCATTAATACTTTCTTCTGTAATCTCCTTAATCTATGGAAAGACACTGTGTGCCAGTCATTTTCCTTTTGATGCAAGTGAGCCTTTTGGGCCTCCTGATGATTGGTAATTGCTTTCCCAGTGATGGATTTTACTGGCAGAGAATTTATTATGCATGGACATTGATTACTTGTGTGGCCTAGCATTTCACATTTCTTGCAAAGCATTTTCTCACCCTCATATTCTATTAATTGTTTATAGTCTTCTATATAGATATATTTTGCAACTGGCTGATATATGGGTAATTCCACACATATTCTGGCATACCGGCCCCTTAATATTGCTGATGTACATGCATCAACTATTAACAATTTGTCTATTGAATTTTTAATTTTTTTGGAGAATATATCCATCATAAAATGTCGTAGGAAGGTTTGGTAGACGAAGCCATATTACAGTAAAAGATTGTTTTGCCTCGAATTCAATAAAATTTGGTTTCCATTTTTGACATGATAAAAAGTGACCAAATATAAACCATGGACCATTTTCAAGAATAGCCGCCATACTGTCTTTATTTTGAAATTTAGCAATATAATAATCAGCTCCTAGGTCGATTAGAGGGAAATTTTTTTTCACTTTCCACAATTCCTGGACCTTCCTCCTAAGGATTTGATGTAACAAACATTTGCCTTGAAGCTTGATGATTAAGGCATATTGCCATGTCAGATACATGCGGGTTTTATCTTCTTGGGATAGGGAGTTTTATTTTCCTTAGAAGTTAGAGGGTTCTTTTATGGCTCTTCAAAAATAGAGAATGACATAGTATTGGAAAAAGAGTCAGAATCAATGCTAATGTCTATGCCTATCTCTCCCTTAGTTAATTTGTCTTTGTAGGAGATAGCTGGATTAATGAAAATTGAGTTTCTTTCACATCATTAAGGATGTCGGGTGATTTTGGAGGGATAGTAGACGTATCCAGTTCTATGGCGGTGTCATCAGTGTTCATGGTGATAATTTGGTTGGAGCTAGAGAGAATTGTAATAATTTCTAGTGAGAAGTCAGAGCTTCTCTCTTTCCTGTCTTGGAAATCATAAATTCAAATAGCTCAAGTCGAGCATCTCATGTAAAACGTATATATTGCAAGTTCTCTTTCATTCAATGGCCTTAAACATTAAACAAGATGCATGTAATCTCAGAAATTTGATTTGAAAGCATTAGACAACTATTGATGGCACAAACACTCTTTAACAATATACACACACATGATATTAAACTACACCTGTATCAATTTGTTTATTGTCCCTGTCTTTTTATTTCAATTTCAATAATTATTGAATCTTCAATAATTTTTCTTCCACTCCGCTAACTGAAGCCTATCTTTAAATATCTAGGTAAATATATTTTTCAAAAAAAAAAAAAAAACTTCATTACTGACAGAATTAAGCTGTCTATATTTTTTAATTTTTTTTTTTTTAAGCTGTCCATACTTACTATGAGCCTAACGGTGCATAGGCAAAAGAACATTGAGCGACTTTAACTTTTGCCTATGTTCCAAGGTGACAATGAAGTTAGAAGGTGACAATGAAGTTTGTCTCTTTGAGACGGAATTCAATTTTGTAACCATTAAAGAATTGCTAGAGAAGTTTTAGTTGATCTCAAATTCTAAAATATTACTCATAAACTAATTTTTTTTCGCTTAAGAAATTGCCTAGGAGACAACGGAAAAAGAAGACCCAACAATTAATGTCACCTTAGTTTTAGGATTCTTTTTACCAAAATTGTTCTTCTACAAAACTAAAAGAAACCATTAATATTTTGTCTTCTTTATCTCTTGATACAGTAGTTTTTGTTTACTTTCCTTAAAAAAAGAGTAAAATTATTAATGTCAACCCTAAATATTAGGATAATAATTAAGTTATTATCCCTAAACATTAGAAAAATAATTAAATGATATGTCTAAATATTAGGAAAATAATCAAATGGCTATTTTGTCTAGTGAAAACTTTATTTTAGAAGGGTAAAAAAGACGAACGACATTTCGCTAAGGGCATTCGTGCTTTTAATATAGTATAGAAGATATAGATAGATTTGTTGTATTCTTTATTTTGGAATTAAAAAGAGGAGTAACGTTTTATTTACCGTGAAAATGGCAATAACAATTAAATTTGATTATGAGACTCTAAAAATACGTGATCTATTTTTATGCCAATTGTTAAGCAGTTGATGCTATGTGTGAGACTTAGAAACGAGATAATAATTAGGAATAAGGTGATAACCAAACCGATAGGTTAACAATCTGGGCCTCGAGCTTGTCGATTTGGGGGCCTCGAGGTCGATTACGGGGCTCGGTTGGGAGCTATCGAAGGTGGTCGAAGTATGGCTAACAGTTACAGTAAGATCAACAAAGGCTCTTTATGGCCAATGATAAGCAATAAATGATGAACAATAATGAAGATAGTAAATGAAAGCAATAATATCAAGAGAACATGTTAGAGAGCAAAGAGAATGTTCTTGTATATTTCGTGTGGAGCAACTGAAGCAACAATCGACCTTTACAAAATAATAAGGATCCCCTTTATATAGGAGGGGAATCCCAACATAGTACAAAATACATTAATAACAAAGAAGTGGAGATGGGACAACTAGATGACACCCTGATTCAGGGTTAGGGTAGTTCATTAGGCTTTGTCAGTCCTAGCCATGTGCCTTGGGAACTCCCCATTTCTACCATAGCCGCGGTCAACATTGTCCCAAGGTCGGGCGTCGACGAACCTCGAGGGAGGAAACTCGATCGTAGCCTTGTAGCCTCGAGCCTTCGAGACGATCATCTGAAGTGCCTCGATGACGGGGAATTGGACCCTCTGATTTTACCATATACAGATAGTCCCCGCGTTTCTTAGAGAGGAGCAATAAGAAACGATTTTGACATCCGACTCTTCGGACTTCCCGCAATGACGTCATACCGATGACGCGAGCCTCCGTGATAACCGAAACGTCCCGTCATTTCAGTTCTCATTCTTCAAAGCTCCCATATCTCATTATTCAAAGCTATAATGTCGCCGCCGGTTCAGCTCCCAAAGACGTATTAAATGCGCCTGCCGTTACATTTTTCGAGGGCAATAATGGCCCCGTCGGTTACGTTGCCTCTCTTTCTATAAATGGGAGCCTCATGGGATCAACCTTTCACCCAAGTGTTTTCCCATATCTATCCATCATTCTCTTCTCGCCATCCTTACCCGTTGTCGTTCATCGTGTTTAAGGCACAGAGCCTCAAGATCATACGATGGCGTTTCTATCAGCCATGCCATGGCCTATCACTGGCCTTTCTTTTATCGAGCGAGACTACACTGCTTTGTTATTGTTGTTATTATTGTCATAATTGGCTCGGGACGATGAAGCAGGGGGCCGATTTCTTCTAACTCAGGAAAATATTTGGACTCTACACCGCTGCTCACGAGGGAGCATGGACTATACACTGCTGCTCACCTCCCCTGATTACCTGGTGAGACGCCTCACTCTCTTTGCTTTTCGTGGAGTGAGGTGGTACTATCTACTAACTATTGCATCCCGTACCGGGGCAACGTCCCAAGAAGTGGCTTTACAATAGTAGCACTAGCGAAATCCATACTAGCCAGATTTTTCACCCAGCCACTTCTTTGTTCCTTTCTGCCTCTTCTGCTTCACTTTGTTCTTCTCCATCGCTTTCCTCTTCTTCATCTTCCCTTTTGAAGATGTCATTCTGGAGGATCGAGATAAGACTCCCGAATAGGTGGTGTTCGAAAATGCTACTGCCGAGGATGAACCTTTGAGAAAGGATTAGGCTCTTGTCTTTTGCTATATGTGTACTTTTTCTCTTCTTTGTTTCAGTGTAAAGACCCCTTGTAGGCGTTTGTAATCGTATGTAAGGACCCCTCGTGGGATTTTGTAATCAAATTTTTATGAATGTGAAGATGTTTCTTCAATTTTGTCTTTGATGTTTGCTATATTTCCTATTATTTACGTTTATGGAGACTCTAAATGCATGCTTCTATCGGCTGCTGCCAACATCGAGCCCAGGTATGAGTATTTCTCCTGACCTTTGATTGACTAATACGGCTTCCTGCAGAACCCTTTGCGGTCCTTTAGATCGAGCATGGATTGGCCAATAAACTCGGGTCATCGGGACCCTTACTTCGAGTTGAAGGAAAGTAATGTTTTGAGCCTTGAGACCGTGATTTATCATTTAGACCTCACGGTAATCTTTGAAGGGAAATTTGCTCGGAGGTTCGAGGATAGGGACTTCCTTTAAGCTTTCGAGAGTAGTCCCCGAGTAGGGGTTCGTTCAAACTCGGCCACCTGGAAACTCGCTTTGAACCTAGCGTAGATAGCCTGAAGGTGCTGTAGATAGATCTTGGAAGAGGGTTTGCCCGAACTCAGACGGTACCCTGGGGCCAAGCCTATGTGGGTGGATCTTAAATGCTTATTTCTTTGGATCATAACTCTTTTTTGACGAAAGTCCCCGAGATTGGGTACCACCTCGAGACTTGTAACGATGTCATTGGCTTCTTAGAGCCTAACTTCTTTTTTATGGAGGTCCTCGAGGTCGGGTACCACCTTAGGATTGGCGATAATGTCGTTGGCCTTTGAGATCCTAACTTCTTTTTAATGGAGGTCCTCGAGGTTAGGTACCACCTCGAGACTAGCGATGATGTTGTTGGCCTTTTAGAGCCTAACTTCTTTTTGATGGAGGTCCTCGAGGTCGGATACCACCTCCGCACTGGCGATAATGTCGTTGGCCTTTTAGAGCCTAACTTCTTTTTGATGGAGGTTCTCGAGGTCGGGTACCACCTCGGGACTGGCGATGATGCCGTTGGCCTTTTAGAGCCTAACTTCTTTTTGATGGAGGTCCTCGAGGTCAGGTACCACCTCGGGACTAGCGATGATACCGTTGGCCTTTTAGAGCCTAACTTCTTTTTTATGGAGGTCCTCGAGGTCGGGTACCACCTCGAGACTGGCGATGATGGCGTTGGCCTTTTAGGCAAGCGGATCGTCTCCATTTTTTTCCATATATATGGTCGTTTTTTAAGTAGCTACCCTTCTTTTTCAGTTTTGTCTATGGCGAAAACTGGTTTCGTAACTGTGCCTTCTTTTATTTTTCTACAGCAATTTCATGGGCGCCAGGCGACGTTCCTGATTTGTCGGATTGGGTTCGGAAGTTGGCGACCCACCCGACTAGTGATGAGCGCAAGTGGCGAGTTTTGTCCTGGTGCAAATGGGAAGCAAAACATCATGGTGTGTGTTGTGCTATTTTTTCCTTTCCCTTCCTTCATTTGGAGAGGCATTTTCCCTTTCCACATATTAATCTTGCTGTTGTAGGCATCAGAGAGCCTTCCGAGATAAGGCCGCGCTCCTCTGGAGAGGGGGAAGGGTTGCCAGCTTCCAGGTTAAAGAAAGACAACAATAAATGGGAGATGTTTTTACGGGGCAATGACGCTCAAAGCAAGGCAAAACGGGACCTGGGCTTCGGAGAGGAAACATCGTCTGAGCCTGCCTCGTCGTGGTTCCTGGTTCAAGAAAGATGGTTTCTCCATTGTTGTCGCCTTCTTTTTTCGTCGATAGTACTTCGAGGGATACTAGAAACCCGGGTTGCATATATCGAGTGACCATGCCTCGATCGGAGTCGATCCTTTCAGAGCTGAGGGAACTAGGTTGGCAGATGTATGTTCAGCCTTCGAGGAAGCCCAGCGGCTTTACTTCGTGGTGAGTTTTGGCACAGGCCTTTCGAGCTTTGCGCCCTCCCTTCCTTATTGGGTTTTCCTTTGCAGGCCTTCGACAAGCTTAAGTCTGGGCTGCTTCGTCGTGAGGCCAGGCTGCGGAAAGCTCTAGATGAAGAAAGATCCCTTAGGCTCCTTTATGATGAAAGGGAAGTCGAGTTGTTACACTTGTGGTATGAGGCGAGCCGGAGCTTGAATTATGAGAACTATTTGAAAGAGCAGGTAATTTTCTGTCTTGGGTTAGCTTGCATTTTGCCTTCTAGCTTCTGAGGCTAATGCTTTGCTTATTTCAGTTGCAGAAAAAGACGGAGGCCCTGGAGCACCTTCGAGATGAAGCTGGCCAAGCCAGGTGTGAGCATGATGAGCTAAAAGCTCGGGCGGAGGCTCAGGCTTTAGAGGGGAAGGGTGCTCCGGCTAAAGTTCTCGCTTTTGAGGCTCAACTTTGCTTAGCTCGTGATAACGCTTTGGTTCAAATAGATATGATTACGAAGCTCGAATCAAAGCTTTCAAAGGTCAGGGGTGAGATCATTGATGCCCGGGCTAAAGCCGTAATAATCCGAACTAAGGCTGACCAGGAGATGGCGATCTATTTAAAGGACGCTACCGATGCTCAAGCTGAGATGAGAAGGATCCTCGACCACGAAAAGAGGATTGAAGAATATGCTCATTGCAAGTCTCAAAGAAAGACCCTCGAGGAGATCCGTGTTAGGGGTTTCACCCTCTCGGAAGAGTTGGCGCGAGCGAGGGCGGACGAACGTGATGCTCGGTTACTTCTGTCCGACGAAGAAGAAAGTGAAGATGAGGCAGGCAGGCCATAGCTCCCAGGGGGCGTAGAATTCTTCATCTGTATATAGCATTTTCAAAGCATGTTTGTAGATGT
Source organism: Nicotiana sylvestris (assembly GCF_000393655.2). Classification (NCBI taxonomy): domain Eukaryota; kingdom Viridiplantae; phylum Streptophyta; class Magnoliopsida; order Solanales; family Solanaceae; genus Nicotiana; species Nicotiana sylvestris. The sequence continues at coordinate 5,941,192 of NC_091066.1, forward strand.
AGATTGCATTTTTCGTATATGTGTATAAAAGAAAACCTTGCGGCTTTATTTCTTCTGTATCTCTTTCTATCTCGAATTTGGCCAGGTGAACTGGTCTTTGAGTTGGTAGGAATCCTTAGATTCGTGATATGGCTCTGGGGCTCATTAGTCTGTCCCGTAGGCTCTTACGTATTTGGTCGATGCGACCTTTTTAGTTAACTATTTTGGGTTCAATCTTTGAGTCGGGTTTCGACTCGAGCTCATTCGACCCTCAAGTTTTGGATTTGTGTGGGCTGGAGAAAATGGCTCTTACACCTTGGGTCGAAGCGACCTTTTATGTGTGTGGCCCTGAGGCTCATGAGGCTGGCGACAATGGCTCTTACGCTTTACCCTTAGGCATATTTAGTTAACTATTTTGGCTTCAGTCTCCGAATCGGGTTTCGACTCGAGCTCGTTCGACCATCAAGTTTTGTATTTGTGCGGGCTGGCGACAATGGCTCTTATGCCTTGGGTCTAAGCAAACTTTGATGTGTGTGGACCTGAGGCTCATAAGGCTGGCCCGTAGGCTCTTACACATTTGGTTGATGCGACCATTTTAGTTAACTATTTGGGTTCAGTATCCGAATCGGGTTTCGACTCGAGCTCATTCGACCCTCAAGTTTTGGATTTGTGTGGGCTGACAACAATGGCTCTTACGCCTTGGGTCGAAGCGACCTTTTATGTGGGCTGGCGACTATGGCTCTTACGCCTTGGGCTGATGGGGCCTTTTATGCGAGCTGGTGACAATGGCTCTTACGCCTTGGGTCAAAGAGACCCTTTATTGGCTTTATTTTTCCCTCATTAATGACAAATAAGCGGAGATGGGACAACTAGATGACACCCTTATTCAGGGTTAGGGTAGTCCATTAGGCTCTGTCAGTCCTATCCATGTGCCTTGGGAACTCCTCATTTCTACCATTGCCGCGGTCAACATTGTCCCAAGGTCGGGCGTCGACGAACCTCGAGGGAGGAAACTCGATAATAGCCTTGTAGCCTCGAGCCTTCGAGACGATCATCTGAAGTGCCTCGATGACAGGGAATTGGACCCTCCGATTTTATCATATACACGTTTCTTTGCGTAGGACAAAAATTAAACTACCTATATTAGAATAGCATCGAAAAAATGTTTAGATAAAGTAAAATCAAGAAATTTGCTAATAACATTAGGAAATCAAACGTCTAATCCCAGTGCAACAAACGTCTACAAATGGAAGCCTAATAAAAGGGGATCTTTACATAAACAACCGTTCATATTTATTGTTTATTTTTTCTAGCCATATACATAGAATATCAATAATTATACATATATAATACATAAATTCTGTATTTATTGTAAGCACGTAATTTTTGACCCGCGCAACTTTTAAAAGTAGTATTTTTAAAAATATTTATTTATTTTTATTTCAATAGGATTTCAGTCAAATTTTAGTTTTAATTTTGAAACATAAGTTTAAAAACATTAAAATAGTTTTATAACATTTTTTAGCTTATTATTATTTTATAATATTTATAACATTTAAAAATTACCAAAAATATTTTTATTTTTAATATATAGTTCGCTTTAATAGTTTATTCTTATTAACTAAGATTAATTACTATATTTTGGTAGTATTTTTTTATTTTTATTTTTTAGTCAATAAAAAAGAATTAAATTTGGGCCAATTGGGAGCATTTTTGGATTTTAGTGGCCCGCCAAGACAAATGTCCATTCTTCCTAATCCATTAGCCAACTCTCCCTTTAAAATGCAAAAATTAATCTTAGCCATCCATTCTTATTCAGTGGCCATCATCCCTTCCCACCTCCGTATAAAATATCCATAGTTAGAAACCCTAACCTAATTTTTTAAGCTAGAAGAGACGAACTACCTAGAGCTGAGAACGACACCCCCTTGATTTTTTGATTTCTCTTTCTCAATTGAAAGAAGACAAAGAAAGGAACCAAAATTTAATCTCCTAAGAGACACACAACAGGGACTCGATCAAAGCAAAAAAAAAGAGAACGGAAAAAAGCCAAAATACCAAAGTTGAGAAACGAAATGAAATGAAAAGTTGTTTTGGTTTAATTCAAGTTTTTCGACGAGTTCCGAGTTCGTCGAAGGTCGTAGTTTGAGGTTTCTGGGTAGATTCGGGGTTCCGTTCGAGTTGACCGCTGCTTCAAATTTTGATCGAAGTTGTGGTTTTCTTCTGTTCGTGTAATTTGTCGGAATCTCTTTATTAATCGATAATTTGCTTTTCTCAGGTTCGTTTCTGGTTCTTTTGCTCTGTTTTTGGTGTGATAAAAAGCATGATGAGGGCTTTAGGTTAAAATGAGTTGTAGGATATGAAATTGATCTAAGTTTATTAAAGAGAATAAATGTCTACTTTTATTCCATGGTCAAATGCATCTAAATTTTATCACTAATGAATGAAGTTTGAAGGTTTTGATTGTGAAAGTGTTTGGCTGAAACATAAAGTTTGATATTTTGATTTGAATGGTCTGTTTGGTATTGTTTTGACTGATTTTTCTCAGTTTTAGTGTGAAACTGTATTTGTATTATTAGGCTCTTTTTCATGTTCAACATTCGTGTGCCCTATGTTGAGATACACGACCCAAGCTTTAGTTTGCCTTAATTGATTTCTATTTATTAATTTTGTTAGGCTTGTTTTGACCGTCAATCTCGTGTTAAACTTTGTGCATACTACGTTAGAATTCATGAATCAAGGTCTTAGTTGATTTCAAGTGTCTGTTATTATAGAAGTCTTCATTAGGCATGTGAATCTGTGACGACCCGGCCAGTCATCAGTTACCGCTCTGTTTCTCCCATTTCTGCTTCTTTATGCCTTGTTATCCGTGTTTTATGGTATCGAGTTGGTCAGATCTAATCTGGAATGATTTTGGTAAGGTATGAGATACTTAGTCTCTTTTAAGGAAGTCTAAGTTGGAAAAATCAACCGGACGTTGACTGATGTGTTAGAGGAATCGGATGTGAGTTATGGTGGTTCGGTTAGCTTCAGGAGGTGCTTTGGGACTTAGGAGTGTGATAGGAATGAGTTTTGGAGGTTCGAAATAGATTTAGGCTTGAATTGGCGAAGTTGAGTGTGACGACCCGACCCGTCGTCTCCTGTAATTCCGTTCCGTATTCCCCGTTATATGCTTATTCATGCTTCAATATGTGTACTTGGTGAATTTGAGTCAATTCGGATCGAGTTTGGTAGAAATTGGGACAAATAGTCTCTTTAATGAAGAATTAGTTTGGAAAAGTCAATCGGAAGTTGACTTGTGAGGTAGGAGTCTCGGAATTTATTTCCGATAATTCGGTTAGTTTCGGGGGATGACTTAAGGATTGGTAGCGCTATCGGAAGTGAATTCGGATGTCTGGAGGTCATTTTGAAGTCATTTGGCTAAATATAGAAATTTGAAGGTTTTTGAGAAAAATTCGACCGGAAGGGAAAATTTTGATATCGGAGTCGGAATGCGAATCCGAAAGTTGGGGCAAGTCCGCAATGTCGAATGTGACTTGTGTGCAAAATTTGAAGTCATTCCGGAATGATTGTGGTAAGATTTGAGACACTTAGTCTCTTTTAAGGAAGCTTAAGTTGGAAAAGTCAACCGAATATTGACTTATGTGTTAGAGAGCTCGAAATGCGAATTTTATGGTTCGGATAGCTTCGTTAGGTGATTTGGGACTTAGGAGTGTGTCCGGAATATTTTTGTGATGACCGGTGTAGAATTAAGCTTGAATTGGCAAAGTTAGTATTTTGGCGAATTCCGGTTGATAGGTGAGATTTTGATCCGAAAGTTGGAATAGAATTCCGAGAGTTGATGTAGCTTCGTTATGTTATTTTGGACTTGTCTTCAAAATTTGAGGTCATTCGAACGTGGTTTGGTTGGGTTTTTGATCAAAAATGGAATTTGGAAGTTCGTGAGATTCATAGGCTTGAATCCGATGACGATTTGATGTTATTTTGGGTGTTTCGAAGGTTGGGACAAGTTTGAATGATATTGTGGGACATGTTGATATAATTGGTTAAGGTCACGAGGGACTCGGGTGGATTTCGGAAGGTTAACAGAATGAAATTCGGACCAAAAAGAAAAGAAAAAGCTGCAGAAATTTCTGCTGCAATTTTCTGCAGAAGGTCTTTGGACTGCAATCGTGGAGCGTATTTCGGAGGCCTATATCTTTTGATTTACAAGGAATGTTGAGAAGGTTCAAAAACGAAAGTTGTAGCCCTTCATGTCTAGTTTCCAGAAAGCTAAATAAATCGTAATTTGGACATCTGTAGAGAATGTTACGGTCGATTGAATATTACTGGTGGAGCTCGTTCTCCAGAATTTTCTGATTCGGGGAGCCTACTTTAGAAGCTCATATTTCGGGATATATAAAGAGTTATATGGTGTAGAACCTATCAAATTAAAGATCTTCGAGTCTAGTTTCTAAATCTTCAAACCGTTTGTCATTTGGATACTTATACAATACGTTATGGATGTTTAAACAGAAGGTATCCGACAAGGAAATTTTTAATAGGATGTACAACTTGTATAACACAAGTGCAAGGTACAACTCGACGAAGCACGGGCAGATTCTTTTAAACACGGATTTGGCTTATTTCTTTCATTTCTTTCATTTGGCTTGGATTATTTTGGAGAGAATTTCAAGGGGGATTTCATCAAGCATCAAAGGTGAGTTGTTTTTACTTATTTCCAAGTTAAATACATGGATTAGAGCTGAAAACTCAAGTAAATTATGGACAAAAATGATGGTTTAGGGCTTGAAACTTAAGAGAATTAAATGGTGATTTGAGGGGTCAAATGAACTCCGATTTTTATGAATTTGGTATGTTAGACTCGTGGCGAGATAAGGGTCGTATTGATGTAAAAATTTCTGAATTTCGAGACGTGGGCCCAGGGCTCGGGTTTTGCTAATTTCGGGATTTTTGACATTTTTTGAGTCTTTTCGATTGGGTTATATTCCCTTAGCCTATTGTAACGTATTCGTTGTGGTTTTGACTAGATTCGACACGCGAAGAGGTCGATTCAAGAGGAAAGGGCATTGCGGACTAGTCTATGGCCGGTTAGAGGTGAGTAATAGATGTAACGCTATATTGAGGCGTGAAACCCCGGACTTTTACATCGTAACGCTATATTGAGGCGTGACACGCACTCTATTGGGGATTGTGACTTGGTCCATCCCGTGTGATGTTTATACTATACTGGTGATTGATACACATACTTCATTGATATTACTGGGCTTGATGCCATGTTTGGGGCCTTGTGCCGATTTGTAAAATCCTTCGAGGATTGATATTACTGCTTAGCATGATTTGCATATCATTTAATTTCAGTCCAAGGTTTTAAATGTTGTTTTGCAAACTCAGCCATAATTCTAAGTGTTGAAAACTTAAATGATATTTTTAAATGTATTCCGGGCTGGGAACTTCTGTTTTGTAAATGCCCAAGGGGCTTATTATATTATTTTCTGGACTGATTATAAAGTGACTTGAAACAGTGGTAACAATGACACTGTGTGATATACTTGAAACAGTGGTAACAATGACACTGTGTGATATACTTGAAATAGTGGTAACAATGACACTGGATGATATACTTGAACAGTGGTAACAATGGCACTGTATGATATAAATTGGTCAGGTAACAATGGCTGACCGGTCAGGTAACAATGACTGACCAAGATATTGCGCTTGGGCTGTAGGAGCCCCTCCGGAGTCTGTACACACCCCCAGTGAGCGCCGTCGACGATAAATAAATATGGATGGCTCGGGCTGCACGCCGCAGTGGGTACTGGAATGTACCATCATATGCATTGCATTGCATTCATGTATTTGTATTTATACTGGTGTTTAGCTGCTCAGTTCCATATGTTGCTGTATATTTGGATTTTAGCTTACTTTGTGTATTTACTGGATTTTCTTATCTTCGGACTGTAGTTACTTTTATTACTCACTGGGTCGGAGTACTCACTTTACTCCCTGCACCTTGTGTGCAGATCCAGGGCAGTCTCAGGCTCAGTAGATCCAGTTGATCAGCAGATCCAGCCTCTGGGAGTATCGAGGTAGCTGCACGGCGTTCGCAGCCATTGATCTTCTCCCTCCTATCCTATCTCTTTATTTCCGCATTATCGGACTTTGGATATACCGTGTATTAGGATGATATTCTGTATTCTAGAGGCTCAGATTCGTGACACCGGGTCCTAGTGAGATTATATTGTGTATTTTGTTAAAATCTTCAGTACTTGATCATGAATTAATTGATATTTCCATCCGCTATTTTTGACAAATTGGGTTAAGTGTGACTAATAGTCGGGCTTGCCTAGTAGTGTGTTGGGCGCCATCACAACCGGAATTTGGGTCGTGACAAGTTGGTATCAGAGCCTAGGTTACTTGGTCTCACGAGTCATGAGCCGGTTTAGTAGAGTCTCGCGGATCGGTACGGAGACGTCTGTATTTATCCTCGAGAGGCTACAGAACCTTTAGGAAAACTTCATATTCTTGAAATTCTTGTCGTGCAACTTTGTTGATCCGAACACTAAAAATTTCTATCATTCTATTCTCTCGCAGATGGCGAGGACTCGTGCTACTGGACGAGGTGGACGACCACAAGTGCCACCCACTGATGCCACCAGAGGCCGTGGACGCGGTCGTGGGCGTGGCAGAGGTAGAGTAGCGCGGGCAGCACCTGTTAATCCACCAGCTGCCCCAGTTCCAGATCAGGCTCCAGCAGTTGTATCAGTTTAGGCACCAGCTATGCCTATTGTGATTCCGGGTCTGCAAGAGACCTTGGCTTAGATTTTGACAGTTTGCACTGGCCTAGCTCAGGCGGTCTCAACCACTACAGCCGCAGCTACTTCACAGGCCAGGGAAGGCACCCAGACTCCTGTTAATCGCACAGCTGAGCAGGTTGTGCAGGGATTGCAGACACCGGAAGCTGTTCCAGCTCAGCTAGTTGCACCAGTTCAGAACATTGTGGTCCCAGCTATGCCAGACGATGAGCAGTGTCATCTTGAGAGATTCAGCAGACTTGCACCTCCTTCTTTCAGTGGTGCTCAGGGCGAGGATGCCCAAGGTTTTCTTGACAAGTGTAGACGCATGCTGTGGACAGTAGGGATCTCGGAGACTAGCGGTGTATCCTTTACTACTTTTCAGTTCTCAGGTGCAGCCTTCACTTGGTGGGAGGCATATGAGCGGCTTAGGCCGGTAGGTTCAACGCCCTTGTCATGGCAGGAGTTCTCCACTCTCTTTCTGGAGAAGAGTGTACCGCTATCTCAGAGAGAGGAGCAGCGCAGGCAATTTGAGTATCTTCGTCAGGGAGATATGACCATATCTCAGTACGAGGTGAGGTTTTCAGAGTTATCTCGTTATGCTCCATGGATGGTCCCGACTGATCGGGAAAGGATTAGGAGGTTCATGGATGGGCTCATTTATCTCATCCGTATCCTGATGGCTCGAGAGAGGATTTTGAGCCATACTTTTGAGGATGCAGTCGATATTGCCCGAGATATTGAGGCAGATCGTTGTCAGGAGAGAGAGGAGCGGGAGGCCAAGAGGCCTCGTAGATCAAGTAGTTTTAGTGGTGCTCCGTCTAGGAGCCAGTTTCAGCAGAGCAGGGGTCGTTCTTATAGGCCTCATCAGTAGGCTCGTCCCGAGTATCGAGGGGCATCTTCAGGTCGTGGTCATCAGGGATTTCAGCAGGGTCAGTCTTCTTTGGGTGCCCTTCCAGCACAGAGTTCATCACATGCTCCTTCAGTCTAAGGTTCTTCGGCGCCGAGTGCATCAGCTAGTCACTCTGGTGCGAGGGGTTCCCATCAGTTCCCTTATCCAGCATCGGGTAGTTGTTACGAGTGTGGAGAGTTTGGTCACATGAAGAGGCATTGTCCTCGGCTTCGTGGCAGTCAGTCTCAGCAGAGGGGCCAGTCCTCATCTTCTGTGCCATTTACTTCAGCACCCACCCAGTCAGCTAGGGGTGAGGGTCAGGCAGCTAGAGGTCGCTCCAGAGGGGGAGGTCGATCGGGCGGTGGTCAGGCTCGGTTTTATGCTATCCCAGACAGGACATATGCTCTTACGTCAGATGCTGTTATCACAGGTATTATCTCAGTCTGCCACACAGATGCCTCTGTCTTATTTGATCCCGGATCCACCTATTCTTATGTGTCTTCATATTTTGCTTGTCATTTGAGTATGCCCCGGGAGTCTCTTGCTTTACCTGTTCATGTGTCTACCCCGGTGGGCGATACTGTTATTATGGATCGTGTGTATCGGTAGTGTATTGTGACTATTGGGGGTCTGGAGACCCGAGTTGATCTATTGCTGTTGAGAATGGTAGATTTTGATATTATTTTGGGCATGGACTAGCTATCTCCGTGTCATGCTATTCTGGACTGTCATGCTAAGACAGTTACTTTGGCTATTCCGGGTGTTCCGAGGATCGAGTGGCGTGGTATGACTGATTATGTTCCTAGCAGAGTAATTTCTTTCTTGAAAGCCCAACGTATGGTTGGGAAGGGCTGTTTATCATATTTGGCCTTCGTGCGTGATGTGGGAGTTGAGACTTCCAGTATTGATTCTGTCCCAGTTGTGAGGGACTTTCCTAATGTATTTCCTGCAGACCTGCCGGGCATGCCGCCAGACCGGGATATTGATTTTGGTATTGACCTGGTGCCGGGCACTAAGCCCATTTCTATTCCGCCATACCGCATGGCACCAGCGGAGCTAAAAGAATTGAAAGAGCAGCTTCAGGAACTCCTAGAAAAGGGGTTTATTCGGCCTAGTGTGTCCCCGTGGGGTGCACCTGTGTTATTTGTGAGAAAGAAAGATGGCACAATGAGAATGTTCATTGATTATAGGCAGTTGAACAAGGTAACAGTGAAAAACAAGTATCATTTGCCTCGCATTGATGACTTATTTGATCAGCTTCAGGGAGCGAGGGTGTTTTCTAAGATCGACCTTCGTTCGGGTTATCACCAGTTGAAGATCAGGGATTCAGATATTCCTAAGACTGCCTTCAGGACTAGATATGACCACTATGAGTTTCTAGTCATGTCTTTTGGGCTGACCAATGCCCCAGCAGCGTTCATGCATCTAATGAACAGTGTATTTCGACCGTATCTAGATTCTTTTGTCATTGTATTCATTGATGATATTCTGGTATACTCGCGTAGCCAGGAAGAGAACGCCCGACATTTGCGTGTAGTGTTACAGAGATTGAAGGAGGAGAAACTTTATGCTAAATTCTCCAAGTGTGAGTTTTGGCTAAGTTCTGTGGCATTCTTGGGACACATAGTGTCCAGCGAGGGTATTTAGGTTGATCCAAGGAAGATAGAGGTAGTGTAGAGTTGGTCTAGACGTCCTCAGCCACAAAGATCCGGAGTTTTCTTGGGCTGGCAGGCTATTATCGCCGGTTTGTTCAGGGATTTTCATCCATCGTATTGCCCTTGACCAAGTTGACTCAGAAAGGTGCTCCATTTGTATGGTCAGACGAGTGCGAGGAGAGCTTTCAGAAGCTCAAGTCACTTTTGACCACAGCTCCAGTGTTGGTGTTACCATCAACTGCAGGTTCATACACGGTATATTGCAATGCTTCCAGAGTTGGGATTGGTTGTGTGCTAATGCAGGAGGGTAGAGTTATCGCTTATGCTTCTCGTCAGTTGAAGCCCCATGAGAAGAACTATCTTGTTCATGATTTAGAGTTGGCTGCTATAGTTCATGCCTTGAAGATTTGGAGGCACTATTTGTATGGCGTATCTTGTGAGGTATTCACTGATCATCGCAGTTTTCAGCATTTATTTAAGCAAAAAGATCTTAATTTGAGGCAGCGGAGATGGCTTGAGTTGCTTAAAGACTATGATATTACTATTCTGTATCATCCGGGTAAGACCAATGTAGTGGCCGATGCTTTGAGCTGAAAGGCAATCAGTATGGGGAGTTTGGCTTACATTCCAGTTGGGGAGAGACCTCTTGCAGTTGATGTTCAGGCTTTGGCCAATCAGATGGTGCAGCTAGATATTTCTGAGCCTAGCCGAGTGTTGGCGAGTGTGATTTCTCGATCTTCCTTATATGATCGCATCATAGAGCACCAGTATGATGATCCACATTTGCTTGACCTTAGAGATCGGGTTCAGCTAGGTGATGCCAGAGATGTGGCTATAGGTGATTATGGTGTATTGAGGATGCAGGGCCGTATTTGTGTGCCCGATATTGATGGGCTTAGAGATTTGATTCTTGAGGAGGCCCACAGTTCGCGGTATTCCATCCATCCGGGTGCCGCGAAGATGTATCAGGACTTGAGACAGCATTACTGGTGGAGGAGAATGAAGAAAGACATTGTGGGATATGTGGCTCGGTGTCTCAACTGTCAGCAGGTGAAATATGATCATCAGAGACCGGGCGGTTTGCTACAGCAGATGGTTATTCCTGAGTGGAAATGGGAGAGAGTTACTATGGACTTCGTGACTGGTCTTCCTCGGACTTTGAAGAAGTTTTATTCGATTTGGATCGTTGTGGATCGACTGACTAAGTCAGTGCATTTCATTCCAGTATGTACTACATACTCTTCGGAGCGGCTGGCGAGAATCTTTATTCAGGAGATTGTGCGGTTGCATGGTGTTCCAATTTCCATCGTTTCGGATAGAGGTACTCAGTTCACTTCTTAGTTTTGGAGGACTTTTCATCACGAGTTGGGTACACAGGTGGAGCTAAGTTCAGCATTTCATCCTCAGACAGACGGACAGTCCGAGCGTACTATTCAGATATTGGAGGATATGTTGCATGCTTGTGTAATTGATTTTGGAGGTTCTTGGGTTGAATTTTTACCACTTGTAGAGTTTACCTACAACAACAGATATCAGTCCAGTATTCAGATGGCACCGTATGAGGCCTTATATGGGAGGCAGTGTAGATCTCCAGTTGGGTTGGTTTGAGCCCGGTGAGGCTAGGTTGTTGGGGACAGATTTGGTCCAGGATGCCTTAGAAAAGGTGAAGGTGATTCAGGAAAGACTTCGCACAGCTCAGTCGCGTCAGAAGAGTTATGCGGACCGGAAGGTCCGGGATGTGTCATTCATGGCGGGTGAGAAGGTTTTGCTGAAGGTTTCACCCATGAAGGGTGTTATGAGATTTGGAAAGAAAGGAAAGCTAAGTCCGCGATTTATTGGACCTTTTGAAATACTTAGGAAGGTTGGAGAGGTGGCCTATATGCTTGCCTTGCCACCTAGTTTGTCGGGTGTTCACTCGGTATTCCATGTTTCTATGCTCCGAAAGTATGTTGGGGACCCATTTCATATTTTGGATTTCAGTACAGTACAGCTAGAGGAAGATTTAACTTATGATGTGGAGCCAGTGTCTATTTTGGGTCGACAGGTTCGAAAATTGAGGTCGAAAGATATAGCATCAGTGAAAGTACAGTGGAGAGATCGGCCCGTAGAGGAGGGTACTTGGGAGACCGAGCAAGAGATGCGGAGCAGATAGCCACACCTATTTGAAACTCCAGGTATGTTTCTTAACTCGCTCGAGGACGAGCGTTTGTTTTAGTTGGGGAGAATGTGACGACCCGACCCGTCGTCTTCTGTAATTCCGTCCTGTATTCCCCGTTACATGCTTATTCATGCTTCAATATGTGTACTTGGTGAATTTGAGTCAATTCGGATTGAGTTTGGTAGAAATTGGGACAAATAGTCTCTTTAATGAAGAATTAGTTTGGAAAAGTCAACCGGAAGTTGACTTGTGAGTTAGGAGTCTCGGAATTTATTTCCGATAATTTGGTTAGTTTCGGGGGATGACTTAAGGATTGGTAGCGCTATCGGAAGTGAATTCGGATGTCCGGAGGTCATTTTGAAGTCATTTGGCTAAGTATAGAAATTTGAAGATTTTTGAGAAAAATTCGACCGGAAGGGAAAATTTTGATATCGGAGTCGGAATGCGAATCCGAAAGTTGGGGCAAGTCCGTAATGTCGAATGTGACTTGTGTGCAAAATTTGAAGTCATTCCGGAATGATTGTGGTAAGGTTTGAGACACTTAGTCTCTTTTAAGGAAGCTTAAGTTGGAAAAGTCAACCGAATATTGACTTATGTGTTTGAGAGCTCGAAATGCGAATTTTATGGTTCAGATAGCTTCGTTAGGTTATTTGGGACTTAGGAGTGTGTCCGGAATATTTTTGTGATGACCGGTGTAGAATTAAGCTTGAATTGGCAAAGTTAGTATTTTGGCGAATTCCGGTTGATAGGTGAGATTTTGATCCGAAAGTCGGAATGGAATTCCGAGAGTTGCTGTAGCTTCGTTATGTTATTTTGGACTTGTCTTCAAAATTTGAGGTCGTTCGGACGTGGTTTGGTTGGGTTTTTGATCAAAAATGGAATTTGGAAGTTCGTGAGATTCATAGGCTTGAATCCGATGATGATTTGATGTTTTGATGTTATTTTGGGTGTTTCGAAGGTTGGGACAAGTTTGAATGATATTGTGGGACATGTTGATATAATTGGTTAAGGTCCCGAGGGCCTCGGGTGGATTTCGGAAGGTTAACGGAATGAAATTCGGACCAAAAAGAAAAGAAAAAGCTGCAGAAATTTCTGCTGCAATTTTCTGCAGAAGGTCTTTGGACTGCAATCGTGGAGCGTACTTCGGAGGCCTACAAGGAATTTTGAGATGGTTCAAAAACAAAAGTTGTAGCCCTTCATGTCTAGTTTCCAGAAAGCTAAAGAAATCGTAATTTGGACATCTGTAGAGAATGTTACGGTCGATTGAATATTACTGGTGGAGCTCGTTCTCCAGAATTTTCTGATTCGGGGAGCCTACTTTAGAAGCTCATATCTCGGGATATATAAAGAGTTATATGGTGTAGAACCTATCCAATTAAGGATCTTCGAGTCTAGTTTCTAAATCTTCAAACCGTTTATCATTTGGATACTTATACAAGACGTTATGGGTGTTTAAACAGAAGGTGTCCGACAAGGAAAAATTTTAATAGGATGTACAACTTGTATAGCACAAGTGCAAGGTACAACTCGACGAAGCACGGGCAGATTCTTTTAAACACAGATTTGGCCTATTTCTTTTATTTCTTTCATTTGGCTTGGATTATTTTAGAGATAATTTCAAGGGGGATTTCATCAAGCATCAAAGGTGAGTTGTTTTTACTTATTTCCAAGTTAAATACATGGATTAGAACTGAAAACTCAAGTAAATTATGTACAGACTCCGGAGGGGCTCCTACAGCCCAAGCGCAATATCTCCGGATGGAAATATCAATTAATCCCCCTTGATACAAGGTGAGTACTCTGACCCAGTGAGTAATAAAAGTAACTACAGTCGGACTGTAGTTACTTTTATTACTCACTGGGTCAGAGTACTCACTTTACTCCCTGCACCTTGTGTGCAGATCCAGGGCAGTCTCAGGCACAGTAGATCCAGTTGATCAACGGATTCCAGCATTTCGGGAGTATCAAGGTAGCTGCACAGCATTCGCAGCATTGATTTTTTCCCTCCTATCCTACCCTTTTTATTTCTGCATTATCAGACTTTGTATACACTATGTATTTGGGTGATATTTTGTATTCTATAGGCTCATATTCGTGACACCGGGTCCTAGTGAGATCATGTCGTGTATTTTGTTAAACTCTTCAGTACTTGATCGTGAATTAATTAATATTTCCATCCGCTATTTTTGACAAATTGGGTTAAGTGTGACTAATAGTCGGGCTTGCCTAGTAGCGTGTTGGGCGCCATCACGACCGGGATTTGGGTCGTGACATTGAGATTTTGGCGATTTCCGGTTGGTAGGCGAGATTTTGATATAGGGGTCAGAATGGTATTCCGAGAGTTACAGTAGTTCCGTTGGGTAATTTGGGATGTGTGTGCAAATTTTCTGGTCATTCGGATGTGGTTTGGTTGGGCTTTTGATCAAAAGCGGAATTTGGAAGATTTTAGAAAGTTTGGCTTGAATCCAATGTGGTTTGGGTGATTTAATGTTGTTTGAGGTGTTTTGGTGATTGGAACAAGTTTGAATAAGGTATTAGGATATGTTTGTGCTTTTGGTTGAGGTCCCGGGGGCCTCGGGGTGATTTCGGATGGTTATCGGGAAATTTGGATTTTTGTTGCAGCTACTGAATTGCTGCTTCTGGTATATTCGAACCTGCATATTAAGGACCGCAAGTGCGGAGCTGCACGTGCGAGAGATCGATCGCAGAAGCGAAAAAGGGTCAGGCGAGCAGAGACCGCAGAAGCGGTTAGGATGACCACATCTGCGATGTCACAGATGCAATTTTTTGCTGTATAAGCGATTTCCGCAGAAGCAGATGATGAACCGCAAATGCGGTACCGTAGAAGCAGGTTTTAGGCCGCAGATGCGAAAAGTTCTGGGCAAAAAGTATAAATTGTGGCCTTCGCGAATTTTGAGCTATTTCACCATTTTTATCTCGACTTTGGAGCTTTTTGGACGATTTGAGAGAGGTATTTCAAGGGAACTTCATTGAGGTAAGGAATTTAGACCTAAAACTCATTCCTATGCTATTATTTCATGGATTAGGGCTAGAAATTATGGAAATTTAGGGTGAAAATTGAGGAAACTAGGGCTTGGGAACTTAGGCCTTTAATTGAGGATTTGATGGATCAATTGAGGTTGGATTTATGAACTTTTGATATGTATGAACTCGTGGGGAGATAAGAAATCAATTGGTGTAAAAATTATCGAGTTCCGAGACGTGGGACCGGGGGTCGGATTTTGGTAATTTTGGGATTTGTGCCATTTATTGATTGTTTTCGCTTGGGCTTCGTTCCCTTAGCATATTTTGACGCCCTCATTCTGATTTTGGATAGATTCGACACGAGTGAAAGCCGATTCGAGGAGTGAAGGCATTGTGAGTTAGAGATTTGATCGGTTCGAGGTGAGTAATGATTGTAAATGATGTTCTGAGGTTTTGAAACCCCAGATTGCACAACGTAGTGCTATATTGAGGTAATGATGACGAGCGTGGGGTCGTTCACTATTGGGGATTGTGACTTGGTCCGTCCTGATTGATGATTTTTACCGCGTATTTGACTGAAATCTATTTACTATCATCATTATCTAGGCTGAATTTCATATTTGGGCTTCGTGCCAGCTATTTGAACTCTTCGGGGATTTTTTATTAATATTTTCTCACTGTTTTGACTTTATACTAGTACTAAGTCATGTTATTTTTCACTATTTTCATACTCAGTCATGTTTACTCAGTTTTAATACTTAAATAATATTTTAAATGATGTTTGGGCTGAGAAACACTGTTTTACTATTGCCCGAGTGGCTTGTAAGGATTTTTGACTGAGTAAGGCCGATGGCCTATATCATGAGGAAACACTGAAATTGATTTGAGGCCGAGGGCCAGAGATATGTACGCCACGAGGTGGCTTGATTGATATGAGGCCAAGGGCCTAGTGTTGATGCCACGAGATAGCTTGTTATTGCGCTTGGCACGTAAGGGGCCCCTTCAGGATTATGCACACCCCTAGTGAGCGCGGGTACCTATTTTGATGTGAGATTGAACCTAAGAGGCTGGTATTGTTCTGAAATGTTGCCCGAGGGGCGGTTTTGTTGATACAATGCCCGATGGGTGAACTTTTTACGTTTTTATTTCCCCTTAATTGTCTGTCAATTATATGTTTACTTGTTGAAAAAGGATTTTTCTTATCTTTTAACTGGTTTACTGTTTTAAAAAGGTTTTACTGCTTCATTATAGAATGTCTTGTGCCTTACGTGTTTTCTCTCTTTCAATCTTTATTATTTACATTTGTTGCTCACTGAGTTGGAGTACTCACTTTACTCCTTGCACCCTGTGTGCAGATTCAGGCGTAGCTAGTCCCGTTCCCGAGTGCTGATCCTTCCAGCTTCAAGCGGACATTCGGAGTTCACGAGGTAGTTGCTTGGCATCCGCAGCCCCGTGTTTCTCCTCCTTTATCATTCTATCCCTTTTCAGACAATTGTATTAGTTTATAGACTTAGCGGATTTTTATTATCATTTATAGATGCTCATGACTAGTGACACCCCGGTTAGGGCTGTGTTGGGTTGTACTTCCGCATTTATATGATATATCTGCTGCTTAGTATTATTAAATCATGTTTTAGACTGCTTTCTTGTTGTTTAACTGTTTAACATCAAATTGGGAATAGTTTGCTGGCCTTGTCTTCACGAGAGGCGCCATCATGATCGGGTTCGGGTTTAGGATCATGACAAGTTGGTATTAGAGCCTAGATTACATAGGTCTTACGAGTCATGAGCAGGTTTAGTAGAGTCTCGCGGATCGGTACAGAGACATCTATATTTATCCTCGAGAGGTTGTAGAACCTTTAGGAAAAACTTCATATTCTTGAAATTCTTGTCGTGCGAATTTGTTGATCAGATTACTAAACTTCTATTATTTTATTCTCTCACAGATGGTGAGGACACGCGCTACTGATCAGGATGGACGACCACCAGTGCCACCAGCTGTGGCCACCAAAGGCCGAGGACGCGGTCGTGGTCGTGGTAGGGGCAGAGCAGCTAAGGCAGCACCTGCATATCCACCAACTGCCCCGGTTTAGGATCAGGTCCCAGTTATGGACGCTCCAGCAGCAACAACTCAGGGACCTGTTCTGCCCATCGTGATTCCGGGTCTTTAGGAGGCCTTGGCTCAGATCGTTTATACTGGCCTGGCTCAGGCGGTTTCAGCCACTACAGTCGCAGCTACTTCTCAGGCCGGGGGAGGCAATCAGACTCCCGCCGATCGCACACTTGAGCAGGTTGTGCAGGGACTTCAGACGCGGGGGCGCATCTAGTCCAGCCGATTGTAGTTGCTCAGGACTATGTAGTTCCTGTCATGCTGAAGGATGATCAGTGTAGGTTGGAGAGGTTTGGTAGATTGCAGCCTCAGACCTTCAGTGGTGCAGAGGGCGAGGATGCCTAGGGCTTTTTGGATAAGTGATAGCGGATGCTTTATACATCGGGTATTCTGGAGACCAGCGAGGTCTCTTTCACCACTTATCAGTTTTCAGGAGCTGATTTCACTTGGTAAGAGGATTTTGAGAGGCGTAGGCCTATTGGTGCAGCACCCCTTACCTAGCAGCAGTTCTCCGTTCTCTTCCTGGAGAAGTATGTGTCGCAGTCTCACAGAGAGGAGCTGCCGCAGGCAGTTTGAGTGGTTGTTCAGTGGGAGATGACTGTGTCGCAGTATGAGTTGAGGTTCTTTGAGTTGGCTCATCACGCCATCTGGTTGGTCCCGACTGATAGAGAGAGGATTAGGAGGTTTGTTGATGGTCTTACTTATCAGCTTTGTATTCTCATGACCAGGGAGAGGGTTAATGGTGCTACTTCCGAGGAGGTTGTGGATATTGCCCAAGAGATTGAGTCTGTTCGTCACCAGGAACGAGAGGATAGGGAGGCAAAAAGGCCTTGAGGATCTGGTAGCTATAGTGGTGCTCCTTCGAGGGGTTAGTTTCAGCACGACAGAGGCTGCCCATTTAGGTCTGCTCATCCAGCTTGCCCAGGTTATCGTGGGGCATTATCGGGTCATGGTCCTCACAGTTTTCATTAGGGCCAGTCACCACTTAGTGCCCTTCCAGCTCAGAGTTCATCCCGTGCTCCATCAGTTCAGGGCTCTTCTATGCCGAGTGCATCTGCTAGTCACTTTGGTGCGAGGGGTTCCCTTCAGTCCCCTTCTCCAGCACCTAAAAGTTGTTAAGAGTGTGGAGAGATGGGTCACATGTGGAGGCAGTGTCCTCGTCGTCTTGATAGTTCATCTCAGCAGAGGGGTCAGTCATCGGCTTCAGATCCAATTGCTTTATCACCACCCGCCCAGCCAGCTAGGGGTGGGGGTCAGTTAGCTAGAGGCTGTCCTAGAGAGGGAGGTCGATCGAGGGGCAATCAGGTCCATTTTTATGCACTTCCAGGTAGACCTGATGCTATTGCTTCAGATGTTGTCATCACAGGTATTGTTCAGTCTTCCATAGAGATGTCTCTGTATTATTTGATCCTAATTCTACCTTTTCTTATGTGTCCTCATATTTTGCTCGTTATTTGGGTATGCCCCCGTGAGTTTCTTGCTTTACTTCGTCATGTATCCATCCCAGTGGGCGATACTGTTGTTGTAGACCGTGTGTACCGGTCGTGTGCGGTGACTATTGGGGGTCTAGAGACCCGAGTGGATCTATTATTGTTGAGCATGGTGGATTTCGATGTCATTTTGGTCATGGATTGGTTATCTCCGTGTTGTGCTATTCTGGACTGTCATGCTAAGATAGTTACTTTGGCTATGCCGGGTGTGCCACAGATCGAGTGGCGAGGTATGACTGATTATGTTCCTAGTAGAGCGATCTCTTTCTTGAAGGCCCAATGTATGGTTGGGAAGGGTTGTCTTTCATATCTAGACTTTGTGAGGGATGTCGGAGCTGAGACTCCCTATATTGATTCGGTTCCAGTTGTGAGGAATTTTCCAGATGTGTTTCCTGCAGACCTACCGGGAATGCCACCGGATAGGGATATTAATTTTGGTATTGACCTGGTGCCGGGCACTCAACCCATTTCTATTCTGCCATATCGCATGGCACCAGCGGAGTTGAAGGAGTTAAAGGAGCAACTTCAGGAACTCCTTGATAAGGGGTTCATTCGGCCTAGTATGTCACCTTGGGGTGCACCGGTTCTGTTTGTGAAGAAGAAGGATGGCACAATGAGAATGTGCATTGATTATAGGCAATTGAACAAGGTAACAATTAAGAACAAGTATCTTTTGCCTCGCATCAATGATCTATTCGACCAGCTTCAGGGAGCGAGAATATTCTCAAAAATTGATCTCCGTTAAAGTTATCACCAGTTGAAGATCAGGGATTCAAATATTCTTAAGACAACTTTTAGGACCTGATATGGCCATTATGAGTTCTTGGTGATGTCTTTTGGGCTGACCAATGGCCCAACATCGTTTATGCATTTAATGAACAATGTGTTTTGGTCTTATCTTGATTCATTTGTCATAGTCTTCATTGATGATATTCTGGTGTACTCGCGTAGTCAGGAGGAGCACGCGAAGCATTTGAAAGTTGTGTTGCAGAGATTGAGGGAGAAGAAGATTTATGCAAAATTCTCCAAGTGTGAGTTTTAGATCAATTCAGTGGCTTTCTTGGGGCACGTGGTGTCCAACGAGGGTATTCAGGTTGATCTGAAGAAGATAAAGATGGTTCAAAGTTGGCCCAGACCATCCTTAGCCACAGTGATTCGTAGCTTTCTTGGTTTGGCAGGCTATTATTGCTGGTTTGTTTAGGGATTCATATCTGTCGCACGCCCTTGACCAAGTTGACTCAGAAGGTTACTTCATTTGTATGGTCGGACGAGTGTGAGGAGAGATTTCAGAAGCTCAAGACAGCCTTGACCACAGCTCCAGTGTTGGTTTTGCCATCATCTTCAGGTTCATATACCGTGTATTGCGATGCTTCGAGAGTCGGGATTGGTTGTGTATTGATGTAGGAGGGTAGAGTTATTTTTTATGCTTCTCATCAGTTGAAGCCCCATGAGAAGAACTTCCCCATTCATAATTTGGGGTTGTCTATCATAGTTCACGCATTGAAGATTTGGAGGCATTACATGTATGGCGTATCTTGTGAGGTGTTCACTGATCATCGTAGCCACCAGCACTTGTTCAAGTAGAAGGATCTCAATTTGAGGTAGCGGAGATGGTTGGAGTTGCTTAAGGATTATGATATCACTATATTGTACCATCCGGGGAAGGCCAATGTGGTTGCCTATGCTTTGAGCCGAAAGGTAGTGAGTATGAGGAGTTTGGCATATATTCTAGTTGGAAAGAGACCTCTTGCAGTTGATGTTCAGGCCTTGGCCAATCGGTTCGTGAGGTTAAATATTTTGGAGCCCAGTCAGGTATTGGCTTGTGTGGTTTCTCGGTCTTCCTTATATGATCGCATCAGAGAGCGTCAGTATGATGATCCGCATTTGCTTGTCCTTAAGGACAGTGTTCAGCATGATGATGCCAGAGATATGACCATTGGTGATGATGGGTTGTTGAGGATGTAGGGCCGGATTTGTGCGCCCAATGTGGATGGGCTTCGGGAGTTGATTCTGGAGGAGGCCCATAACTCGCGGTATTCCATTCATTTGGGTACCGCGAAGATGTATCAGGATTTTAGGCAACATTATTGGTAGAGAAGAATGAAGAATAACATTTTGGGATTTGTAGCCTGATATCTCAACTGTTAGCAAGTGAAATATGAGTATCAGAGACCGAGTGGCTTGCTTTAGCGGATGGATATTCCAGAGTGGAAGTGGTAGAGGATCACTATGGACTTTGTAGTTGGACTTCCACGGACTTTGAGGAAGTTCGATGATATTTGGGTGATTGTGGATCGGCTGACCAAGTCCGCACACTTCATTCCTGTGTGTACTACCTATTCTTCAGAGCGGTTGGCAGAGATCTATATCTGGGATATTGTTCGTTTGCATGATGTCCCAGTTTCCATCATTTCAGATAGGGGCACTCAGTTTACATCACAGTTTTGGAGGTCTGTGCAGCGAGACTTAGGTACTCAGGTTGAGTTGAGCACAACTTTTCACCCTCAGACGGACGGGCAGTCCGAGCACACTATTCAGATATTAAAGGACATTTTGCGCCTGTGTCATTGATTTCGGAGGGTCATGGGATCAGTTTCTACCCCTTGCAGAGTTTGCTTATAAAAATATCTGCCAGTCGAGTATTCAGATGGCTCCATATGAGGCTTTGTATAGGAGGCGATGTAGATCTCCAGTTAGTTGGTTCGAGTCCGGTGAGGCTAGGCTATTGGGGACTGATTTGGTGCAGGATGCTTTGGAGAAGGTGAAGGTGATTCAGGAGAGGCTTCGTACAGCGGAGTCGAGGCAAAAGAGTTATGCTGATTTGAAGGTTCGAGATGTGTCCTACATGGATGGTGAGAAGGTTCTGTTGAAGGTTTCACCCATGAAGAGTGTTATGAGATTTGGGAAGAAAGGTAAATTGAGTCTGCGGTTCATCGGGCCTTTTGAGATGCTTCGGAGGATTGGGGAGGTGGTTTATGAGTTTGCTTTGCCACCCAGCTTGTCGAGTGTGCATCCGGTATTTCATGTTTCTATGCTCCGGAAGTATATTGGGGAACCGTCCCATGTTCTGGATTTCAGCACGGTTCAGTTGGATGATGATCTGACCTGTGATGTGGAGCCAATAGCTATTTTGGGTCGTCAAGTTCGGAAGTTGAGGTCAAAGGATATAGCGTCAGTAAAGGTGCAGTGGAGAGGTCGGCCAGTGGAGGAGGCTACCTGGGAGACCGAGCGAGAGATGCGGAGCAGATATCCTCACCTGTTTGAGGCTTCAGGTATGTTTCTTGACTCGTTCGAGGACGAACGTTTGATTAAGTTGGGGAAGATGTGAAGACCCGGCCAGTTATCTCATGAGTTACCGCTTGGTTTCCCCTATTTCTGCTTCTTTATGCCTTGTTATACGTGTTTTGTGGTATCGGGTTGGTTGGATCGAATCCGGAATGATTTTGGTAAGGTTTGAGACACTTGGTTTCTTTTAAGGAAGTCTAAATTGGAAAAGTCAACCGGATGTTGAATTATATATTAGAGGGCTCGGATGTGAGTTTCGGTGGTTTGGTTAGCTTCGGGAGGTGATTTGGGACTTAGGAGTGTGATCGGAATGAGTTTTGGAGTAGATTTAGGCTTGAATTGGCGAAGTTGAGATTTTGGTGATTTCCGGTTGGTAGGCGAGATTTTGATATAGGGGTCGGAATGAAATTCCGAGAGTTGTAGTAGTTCCGTTGGGTCATTTGGGATATGTGTGCAAATTTTTAGCTCATTCAGATATGGTTTGGTTGGGTTTTTGATCAAAAGCGGAATTTGGGAGATTTTAGAAAGTTTGGCTTGAATCTGATGTGTTTTGGGTATTTAATGTTGTTTTAGGTGTTTTGGTGATTGGAACAAGTTTGAATAAGGTATTAGGATATGTTTGTGCTTTTGGTTGAGGTCCCGGGGGCCTCGGGGTGATTTCGGATGGTTATCGGGAAGTTTGGATTTTTGTTGCAGCTGATGCTTCTGTTATTTTCGCGCCTGCAGATTGGGGACCGTAGGTGCGGCACTACACGTGCGAGAGATCGATCACAGAAGCGAAAAAGGGTCAGGCGAGTAGAGACCGCAGAAGCGGTTAGAGTGAACACATCTGCAATGTTGCAGATGCAGAAGTGTAATCGCAGATGCAATTTTTGGCTGGATAAGTGATTTTCGCAGAAGCGGATAATGAACCACAAATGCGGTACCGCATAAGCAAAAAGTTTTGGGCAGAAAGTATAAATTGTGTCTTTCGCGAATTTTGAGCTATTTCACCAATTTTATCTCAGCTTTGGAGCTTTTTGAGTGATTTGAGAGAGGGATTTCAAGGGAACTTCATTGACGTAAGGAATTTGGACCTAAAACTCATTCCTATGCTATTATTTCATGGATTAGGGCTAGAAATTATGGAAATTTAGGGTGAAAATTAAGGAAACTAGGGCTTGGAAACTTAGGCCTTTAATTGAGAATTTGATGGACCATTTAAGGTCGAATTTCTGAACTTTTGATTTGTATGAACTCGTGATGAGATAAGGAATCAATTGGTATAAAAATTATCGAATTCCGAGACATGGGCCCGGGGGTCGATTATTGGTAATTTCGGAATTTGTGTCATTTATTGATTGTTTTCACTTGGGCTTCGTCCCTTTAGCATATTTTGACGTCTTCATTCTGATTTTGGATAGATTTAACACGAGTGGAGGCGGATTCGAGGGGCGAAGGCGTCGCGAGTTAGAGATTTGACCGGTTCGAGATGAGTAATGATTGTAAATGATGTTCTGAGGATTTGAAACCCCGGATTGCACAACGAGTGCTATATTAAGGTGAGACACACTCTTGATGACAAGCGTGAGGTCGTGCACTATTGGGGATTGTGACTTGGTCCGCCCCGATTGATGATTTTTACCGCGTATTTGACTGAAATCTATTTGCTATCATCAGTTGGGATGAATGCCATATTTGGGCTTCGTGCCAACGATTTGAACCCTTCGGGGATTTTTTATTAATTTTTTCCTCACTGTTTTGACTTTATACTTGTACTCAGTCATGTTATTTTTTACTATTTTCATACTCAGCCATATTTACTCTGTTTTAATACTTAAATGATATTTTAAATGATGTTTGGGTTGAAAAACACTGTTTTACTATTGCCCGAGTGGCTTGTGAGGATTTTTGACTGAGTAAGGCCGAGGGCCTGAGATATGTACGCCACAAGGTGGCTTGATTGATATGAGGCTGAGGGTGTATTGTTGATGCCACGATATGGCTTGTTATTGCACTTGGGACGTAAGGGGCCCCTCCAGGAGTCTGCACACCCCCAGTAAGCGCGGGTACCCATTGTGATGTGAGATTGAGCCCCAGGGGCTGGTATTATTCTGAGATGTTGCCTGAGGGGCAATTTTATTAATACAGTGCTCGAGGGGTGAACTTTTTACGTGTTTATTTCTCCTTAATTGTCTGTCAATTATTTGTTTACTTGTTGAAAAAGGATCTTTCTTGTCTTTTAACTGGTTTACTGTTTTAAAAAGGTTTTACTGCTTCATTATAGAATGTCTTGTGCCTTACGTGTTTTCTCTCTTTCAATCTTTATTATTTACATTTGTTGCTCACTGAGTTGGAGTACTCACTTTACTCCCTGCACCCTATGTGCAGATTCAGGCGTAGCTGGTCCCGCTCCCGAGTGCTGATCCTTCCAACTTCAGGCGGACATTTGGAGTTCACGAGGTAACTGTTTGGCATCCGCAGCCCCGTGTTTCTCCTGCTTTATCATTCTATCCCTTTTCAGACACTTGTATCAGTTTATAGACTTATCGGATTTGTATTATTACATATAGCTGCTCAAGACTAGTGACACCCCGGTTAGGGCTGTGTTGGGTTATACTTCCGTATTTTTATGATATTATCTGCTGCTTAGTATTATTAAATCATGTTTTATACTTTTTTCTTGTTGTTTAACTATTTAACATTGAATTGAGAATAGTTGGTTGGCCTTGTCTTCATGAGAGGCGCTATCACAACCGGGTCCGGATTTAGGGTCGTGACAGAATCTTTGTGAAACTAATCTTAAAGTTTAGATAATTATTGATTCCATTTTTGACATATTCTTTCATCGTCATTTGTGTTATTTTGGAACATCCTAATTGTTTAAGTGCATGCCAATTATTGGAGACATTAAGTTAAAATTAGATATTTGTTTGAATCAGTTAGATGGTGGTACGTATATAACGCCGTAGCCATTTCCCATATCCCATATACATATATTTACATATATACGCGTATATAACTCCATATGGTCATGGGTCAATGCACATGTATAAAATGCATGAAAAATACGTAATAATCTCAATATTCCTTCCGGATAAATTTTTTCAACTGTGTATTATTCTGAGACCCATGAACAGGAAATAACAAATATTTTTCATGGGGAATCAAGAATATAGACACCCCTAATAATTCTATGAATAGAGCAATTTATGAAAACTGTGTATTTGCTCGTTTCTTCAATATAATTTGGACTATGCCAAAAAAAAGGGATAACCTTAACATACCTGGACCGATTTTCTTTTACGGAAACACGTAACGGCGGATCCTGTAGCATTTCTCTGTTCTGATTAATCTTTATGATCTTAGTAGACTCAGCTTCACTGGTTTATAAACTTTTCTGAAATAGCCAAGTCACTGTTGTCTTCTGTGAAAGGTAATTCGTGGTACCATATTTTGTTTAATTTGGACCTCTTATTTTAGTTGTGAAGGAATGACCTTCAATTACTATCTTAATGTCAAAATTGGCAAAATAGAGATTTTTCTCCACGATTTGGATGTTTTTTGATTGTTTGCATACGGTTTGCTTACTGATAACAAAAGCAAAATTTTGATAGTTATTCAAAAGACTTTGTAGATAGCATGCGGTATGCATTTTTCCAATAAAGTGACCGGGTAATTTTTATGTGAGAGACCAAGCAATATTTACGTGTAAACAGGTCATTACTTTGTCTAGTGACTCACTTTGTGTAATTTGCCACCTTGGCTAAGCTTATGCCACGTGGCAATTCCAAAAAGACTCTTATCCACTTAATACCCTAATTATCTTCACCATTAATCAATTAACTAGGTAATGTCTCATTATCCAATAATTAAACATTATCTCAACTTACTTAAAATACTACTCTCTTTTAACATACCTTATACATCTTATGGTCATATAGTACCTTGTATGATACTAGACTATAAATACCGAGTATTTTAGCTCGGACCGTATTTTACCCCAAAATGTCAAACTTTGACGAAAATTCATTTTCTTTGACTTGCTTCCCCTTTCACCTTCACAAATTTACTCATCACTTGTAAAATAGCATAATCCTTATAATCTCCAAATAATCTTTTGCTTGGATTGATGTCAATTACCTTACGACAAATTCAACGTACAATACTACAGAGTGCAACATCATCGTAACTTAATACTGCAAAGCGTAACATCGCCGTAATGTAATACTGCAAGGCGTAACATAGTCATAATATTGCGGGGTGTAACATCATTCCCCCCTTTGGAACATTCGTCCTCGAATGTTGACTGATGCTCTTATCATTTTCATAACTTATAGTTCACGTGAATACCTTAATACTCTCCTTGCCATTTAAGTAGTTGCTCTATGAATAAATCCAAAGTCTAGGGTATTCCCAATGTTAGTCTTTTTGCTCATATCATAACTTATGGTCGAAAGCTTTCTAATCTCGCAACTGCTGCTACCTCCTGTCATGCAACCTGTATGACCCTGGCTTTGTAAGTGCGCTTAGACGATTTATTTTTCCTTTTTCCTTTTAGCTTTTAGTTAATTTCTAGGCCTTACTTTGTCAATATATACAAGGCTTAATAGGATGCTTCTCTAGGCATCTATATGTATATTGAAGGTCTTTGCTTGGTACAGTGTAGAACTTGCGAGTATGGCCATATCTTATTTCATAGATCTAGTTATCCATTTGTATGGCTTTACTATTATACCATAATTTTTACTTTAATTTATCGTTATTGGGGTATGCTTACCAAACTCCAGTTACCTTTTTTTGCCTATCCTTTAGGTATAAATCTCAGTTCTTTAATGCTCCTTCATTATCGTTCGCCTTAAGAAGGATGGTGTAATCTCATGTCATACTTTGTAACTTGTGTCTGTCCATTGTTGATTCGCCTCAATGTTGATCTACAATCCTCCACTTGAAGACTGGAAACTTTTTACGTAATACATTGTTTCTAGGGCTTACGTCGCATTGAGGAATATTTGAAATGATTTCCATAATCGTATTTCATAGTATCTCAATGTGATTTACCTTATGGGGGGTATCCTAATCAAGTGCCGTCAGTGAAATCTTTTCTCCTTCTCTTCTTTTTTTTTTCTTTTTCAAATCATTATTCAAACAAAGGCCCAAACGTCATCCTTTATCTGTCACAATTATACCCTTATTTTATCGCCAGGTCAGCATTTCATTCTTTCTAAATGCTATTAATCTTAGACTCATTTGAGTTCATTCAGGCTATACTAAACTTTCAATAACTTAGAGAAACCATTATCTCTCTTGTTTTCTTAAAACTTTGTTGTTCTACCATACTTTAGCTTGCGACATATACATATCCATTTATACTACTCGCAACTTTCCTTCAACTTGTTTGCACCATAGATTTCCTTATGTTATTGTGGAATGTCAAGCGAGACATCACATTGTCTCTAACTCTTTTTTACTATCTTTATTAGCCTCCTTGATACCTAGAAACCATAGGCTATGATACATGTCACTGACGATGCCGCTATCATTCCTGGATATTGAATCCCCGCGCTTCTAGCCTTCTATCCGAAGTATGGACTATTCACAACTTTATGCATTTGAGTATCTCGTATATTGTTCACCTTTACCTTACTTACTTAAAATCTCGCATCATATCTTATATCTCCTTCATAACCTCTCTTCCACATAGGTATGATTCACACCACAACTTAAAGCTCTATTATAATACCGAACCTCTGGTACATACACAATCCAGTGGGAGCTTCGTACTGACTTCTTATGAGGATGGTGCTTCTTCTAACTAGCTTTCTTGTAGAGCCATGATAGATTATGGTTGTTGAGTTATTTCTCTTGAACATCTGATTTTAAGAGTGATTCTATCATGTTCTCAAGCACAACTGCTATAATTTGTCTAGGTCCAATAATCAGACTCCTGATTTACTTGGGTGATGTAATTTTTTTAGTTTCCTCTTCCTTCTGATCAGCCTTTACGTAGGCTTAAGATATCTTCCGATCTGTGGCTCATAGTATCAGTTATTACCTTAGCCTTTCATTGGCGTTATGGAATATTCATGAGACAATCTTCTAATAATTCAATCCTTTGTCTATGAATTAGGCTCAATTCTTTATTTTAACTTATGCCTGAGTCTTCTATGGATGTATGATTGTCAACAAATATGCTTCCTGGATAATGCTCCAAAATCTTGAGTGTATCCATAACGTACTAATTCTGGATCATTGATCGAATAATTCTTTCGTTCCATCTCAGCTTTCTTTAAACGTATGCAATTACTTTTCCTGGTCTTTCTGCCCCTTGTTGCGTGCATACTTAACTCATCCTAGTTCCCATACATACTAGAATTTTTGTGCAACTCATATAGTCTCGATTATTACCTTCAATATTTCTCCCCGTTCATTATCCACGGTAGGTGCCACTTTCTTTTGGAGGGCATACAATTTTTGTTGTGAAACTGTTGCTACACGACCATTTCCTCTTTAGGTCATTGTGCTTAGGTTGAAGCCTTCTTTCTTATCTCCTCAGCTAGTCTTTCGTTGTAGTATTTAGGGAGAACCCTTGACTCTCATAAAGTTGTGAGCTTATTATGGACTTTTTTTTATGTCCTTACTTGCCTATAATCATCTGTAGTTGCTTACTTCCATGTCCTTGTGCTTGTATGGTTGCTTCTGAACTGATATCTTGACTGCCTTCCCAGTGGAACATTCTTTTATCCCCGTAACACTCATACGGTACCTTTAACTATCCCGACTCTTGTTTGAATATATCTCAATATTATAATGATATTCTTTGAGGTTGAATTCTCCATGTTGGGTTCTACTATGTTTATCTTACACAATCTGAAGACTCGTCTGTAACTTCCTGTTTAACCATAACTGATATCTTCCTGACCAATTACTAACTACTCATTGGCCCATTCTCATATCGATATTTCTTGTAATCTTTCTTGGGTTATTTCCTTTGTCTTAACTTACATCTCACACTGGCTCCTTATTTATCAAAAATATCCCGGGTAGGAACCCTTACTTTCTTTTCTTGATGTCGTGCTTACATAATATTCTGGAATCATAGCATATCTGTAACATTTGAATAAGTACAATTTCATGCCTTTCTCATTCTTATCGCGTTCTTCCTTTATCATTCCATAGTCAATAGAACCACTTAATTCTGACTTAATGTCACATCACTCCATATTCCCCCTTTAGGGTTGTACTAAAAGTTGAAGCCACGAGCATCTACGTATAGATGTTTTACCTCTTCATTTTTGGCGTCGTTTCTCAACATCAATGATCCTTACTCGCTTTGCGGTAATCCTTCTGTACCAAGGATGATAAATTCCCTTACTCGCGAGGGTGACACTTAGCGTAACTGGCACATACAGTCTCTTAAGCTTAACTTTGCTCACATTGCTTGCTCTAGGAAAGCATCTCCCTGAATGACCATTCTGTGAATTCATCGTGAATCTTCTTATGTAGTCCATTCTATTACTGCCGGAACAGAATCTAAAATTACCATGATGTTGAGTATTTTCCAATCATTCAGTCCCTAATTCATATTTAGTTTATCTTATTTACCAGTCCATATTGATCTCTGTTACTCTGAGGATTAACTCTCCCCTATGGTAGTCGTGTTGGAGTCGCGAACTTATTTCTCGAAATGAGGATATAACCTTATGGTCTATACTCTTTTGGTATCTTAAGGCCCATCATCTTTCGTCTCTTCCTTCATTTGACTATAGGTTCTGTAACACTCTATTGTTTTCATCCATGTATCACACCTTATTCATAATGCTTCTTTAACTCTCTTCTTATCTTCCACTAATTATCTATGTCTACTGCTTTATTCTAAAAACTCAAACAAAACATTCTTTTGCCTTTGGCTCCCCTTGCTCCATCCCTTGGCTCTTTCAATTGCCTAACATTCTTTCTTTACTAGGGCGGGAGCCACACTAATGTAATATTTATTCCTTCAAGGCTTCCAATGCTCTTATCTAACTTTAATATCTTAGGGTGCACTATCTAGGTGTCTCACGAGGAGATAGCACACTTGCAATATCTTTTGGAAATGTCATCTAACACAAACAATCCATTCACCATAGGGTCCTGATTTTCCTTCCTTTTCTTAAACTACACTTGTTAGCCCTCCCCAGGGCACAACGAAGGTGGGTATGGCCAATTGTACATATCTATGTTACTGTTGAGGATAACTCTTAATGCTTATATTTTTCTATTGGAACTGTAATACCGTTAATCTTCATTAACTGGGTGCATCGTACCCTTTTTCACCTTGTTTCTTTTGCTTTTTAAAAGCATTGTCTTTTACCATAAAGGTGAATAAATATTCTTGCCTTAAGGTCCTTTATCAAGAGGCTTACACCTTTAAATACATCTATGATTTGCTAAAGATCTCACTTTTACTTATCATAAGCAAGATGCAAAATCGAGTTCCTCTAAATCAATAATCCCACAGCTGTTGTGAGCACGTGATTTTTGCCCTATGAGAACTACTCCTAAAAAATTTAAAAAAATAAAATGGTGTTGTGTTATTTGTGATTTATTTGTATTTTGTCTGTGCATGTTTATTTCTACTTTAATTAAGAAAAATACAAAAAATATATGTTGCATGCACATTTAAGATTTAATTGTGCACTTAGGAATTAATTGAACCATGTTTTGTTTTTAAGAGAAAGAAAATCACAAAATAATGTATTTTTGCATTTTTAGCATTTCATGTCCAAGTTATGTGATTTTATTTGATTGTGTGTGTTAATTGTTATTAAAAGTTAGTTAGTACTTTTATAAATTAATCTAGTCCTATAAGTTAATTTAGGATTTTTGGAATTTTTAGTTTTATTAGTTTAAGAAAAGAAAGGCAAAATAAAAGAGTGTTAAGTCATATTTAGGCCAAATCAATTTAAAGTCCATCATCCCAAATAATTTTTCCTCCCCTTTGAAATTGAAACTCAGATACCCAGCTCATACCCCATCCCCGACCCGGTCTGCCCCATAGCCCAAACGACCACCCCCCCTTCTTCCATTTTTCATTTCTTATTTCCAACCCCTAACAACAAACCCTAAACCACCCGCCCCCTCTCCTCTTCATCTTCTCCAAACAGCTCATCCAGCTCCCATGACCACGTCCATGGCTGCCCTCCGTCTTCTTCTTCTCCAAACGACCCCTCCAGCTCCCACGACCACCCCCATGGCTGCCCTCTTCTCTTCATCTTCTCCAAACGACCCCTCCAGCTCCAAACGACCTCCATGGCTGCCCTCCTTCTTCTTTTTCTAACCAACGACCCCTCCTTCTCCCTCGACATCCATGGCAGCCTTCTCCATCAGCTCGTTCGACCACCTGAAATAGCCCGCCTCACCTTCTCCATAGCCACCCTGCAGTCCAAAACGAGACCAACCATCCGAGGTCGTGCTCAGTCGTACGTCGAGGCAGTGCGTTGAGGTTCCGTTCGGGTCCGTGTTTGTTAGTCAAGCGTCGAAACAGGGTTGTGAACGAAGCTGTGTTTCATCGGAAGTTTAGCATTGTTCGACGTCGGATCGTTAGCATAAAGGTCAGCCATAGCTCGTTCACGGATTTTTGCTTTTTCTTTGGAGTTTCGTTTTCACTGTGCGTAACGGAGCAAGAAAGTGCAGTAGTAAAGGTCATATCTCTTACCTCGAATCTATGTTATTCACGGATCTATTTGTGGTTTCGTTTTAATGTGGGTTCATTTTGATAAAGTTTTCGCATGAAGTATCCTACTGCATATTCGTTGAAATTATATGTGTATGCGTTTTGACGACTTTCCTACTGTTTTGAGTTCAATTGATGATTGTGTTTAGTGATTTGGATATACTTGTTTGTTCTGTTAAGTTTGTTCTGATATGAATCTGGCCTTGTTGAATTGTCCTAATGTTGTTGATTGGGAGTTAGTTTCATGTGTTTAATTAGTCAATTGTTAGGATTTCTCAATTAAGATTGGTTATAGCTGCTATAGTTTGGTTAATTGATTAGGAGGATTGGATATAGCTGATGGGGTAGAATGGTAATTTCGATAGTTTCAGGGGTATTTTGGGATTTAAAGTTTTAAAAATGATTAATTTGAGTGCTCTGTCCACTAAGTACTAATAATATTAAAATAAGGCATTGTTTAATACATATTAGGGGACAAGACATTTGCTAGTGGGGAACAAGACATTTGCTAGTGGGGAACAAGGCATGCAAGTGTGGGGAACAAGGCATGCAAGTGTGGGGAACAAAACATAATGGTATGAAAAGCTTAAAAAGGATTGATTAAAATATGTTGCCCATACCTGTTTTTGGGTTATAAAGAGGGTCATTTCAAGACAGAAAGGGGGTTGGTTTTTGGAAGGAAAAAGGATAGTTCTCTTTCAGTCTTTTTTCAGAGAGTTTAGGCTGGATTTTTAACATTTAAAAGTTCAATAATTTGAGAGTAAAAAACAGGCTGGTTTTTAATCCTAAAAGGTTTAGTGTTTGGAGAGCTAAGAAACTGAAAAGTGAGTCTTTTCTTTTACTGCTGAATATCAGAACTAGTACTGTTGTTGTTTCATTGGTGTTGTTGTTTGGTATTTCTTGGGTTTCAATTGATTCTTCATGAGTTTGATATTGGTTATTGGCTACTGTTTTCATTGGGTGTTGATGGAATTCTGTTGGTTCCTTCCTTTTTAATCTGTCACAGGGTTATTTTGTCACTGCGTTGCTGTGTTATTACTGTTGCTGACTGCTCCTTCATCTTCTTGTATTTCCGTTATCCAGGTACACGTTCTAAAGCTCTCAAATTTAAGGGAAAGAAAGTAAAGAGTTGTTGGAATGGGTTCTGAATTTCCCCTGTTTTTTTGTGTTTAATTTGATGTATAAGCAGTAGTTCACTTGATATTTCATAGTATGTATTGGAATGACTTTGGAATACATAAAATGGACTGATTGAATCTATTTCTACAAACATGGAATATCAATTGTAATTAATCTTAGTTGGTGATTACTAGTTATGAAATATACTGTATTTAATTCTTTTTTCAGTAGTTGTGAAATAGTTTCAAATAGTTTATGTCACAAAACAGGTTCAAATAGTTTATGGAAATCAGCATGTTGGTTTAATAGGTCTAATTCTGAAATTGTGAGTTCACTTGAGTAAATAACATCATTTTAAATAGCAACGTAAATAATGTTAGTAACTAATGTTAGTTCTCAAATGTTAGTGATTAATGTTAGCTTGATGACAGTTTTTAAGCATTGATGCATTTTTCAGCAAATCGTAAAAAGAGCTCAAAAAATGGCTTTGTATTCCACATAGTTAATTCCAATAGTCCAATTCATATAATAAAGCTAAAGTTGAACTGAATCGAAATGGTAACTAGTTTGTCAATATTTACAACGGCAGGCGGCGGATCTTAAGTTAGGTAGCGGGTTTAAACTAGAAGGTGTTTCCTTTTGTTTGGACCCGAACTTGAACTTGAAGCCCGAACTTTTAATGCTAATTGATTAGGATTTTTCTTTATTCTTAGAGACAAATAAATAGAAAATCATAGTCGTTTTAGGATATCCTTGAATAAAAATGAGATGAGCCTCGCCGAATAAAAAATACAAAATTATGGGGCCCTCAATAAATATTTGTTTTAAAATACTTAGATTTAGGGACGGGCCGTTTAGCGAATTTCACGGCCTTCCCCAAAAGATAATAACGTGCAAGTCACTTCCGGCGCGCTTTTAATAATTTACTTTCTTAAACTCGGGTGCACATTTATGTGACCCAAATCCAAATTTCAACAGAGTTGAAATGTGTCAATAACCACGGGTGCATTGATGTGACGTGGTTCAAGGTGTATTTTCACGACGTTGCAATTCTCGTTAAAAATAATAATAATAAAAGCGGTAAACAGTTAAAATTTGCACATATGTTCAACATGTATTAAAATCAGATAAATAAACTGAATATGACAGTTGAGCGACCGTGCTAGAACCACGGAACTCGGGAATGCCTAACACCTTCTCCCGGGTTAACAGAATTTCTTACTCGGATTTCTGGTTCACGGACTGTAATACAGAGTCAATCTTTTCCTTGATTCGGGATTCAACCGGTGACTTGGGACACCATAAATCTCCCAAGTGGCGACTCTGAATTAAAAAATAAATTCCGTTTCGATTGTCCTTTAATTGGAAAAACTCCCTCTGCACCCTTGCGGGTGTAGGTGAAAAAGGAGGTGTGATAGCTGTATCTCTTTATCAGTCGTCTTTCTGAATATAGATCGTATTATTAGGAATAGAAGTTCGGGACTCGAATTCTTATAAGTGAGATCTACCACATGATCTAGAGTAAGAAGAAAGAGTGACAGTCCTAAATGCCCTATAGCCTCCTGCTTATAAGTGTGGTGCATGACACACCCATAAACAAGACTCTACTAGACACGACTTATAGACTCCCTAGGACAGAACTGCTCTGATACCACTTTTGTCACGATCCAAACTGATGGACCGCGATGGGCACCCGGTACCTTACTCAACCGAGTACTAACGTAATGTATATTTCTTATTACATCATCATATACACGTGACATACGGGCCTAATAAGCCAACATAATCATTTATAAACTCAAAACATAGGCCGACAAGGTCGTACAATCTTTCACGTACACGACATATGTCTACAAGCCTCTAAGTATACATAAATATCATAAAGGTCGAAACAGAGTCTCGTCATACCAAACAATATACGTCTAACTCATACTAACCAAACAAGCAACCCCGAAGCAAATGGAGCGCACCAACATCTTCCGCTAAGCTGATAGCCTACTTGGAGGGCTCTCGACCTGTCTATCGGGACCTGCAGGCATGAAACGCAATGTTCCCAGGCAAAAGGGACGTCAGTACGAATAATGTATCGAGTATGTAAGGAACATAAATAAATACATAAGAGACATGGAAGACATATAGAGCACATGACTCAACCTGTAAGTCTAAATAACTTTGTAACTCATAAATTACTTTTAGTGCCATGCATATGCGTATGAATGTCATGTCGTGTATAGGTACATATTTCATAACATCATCAGCCTCTGAGGGTCCCATCATATCATATCGGCCACTATGGGTAAAATCATCATCATATACCAGCTGATCAGGTGGTGGTGCATATATAACGCCATAACCTTTCTCATATCCCATATACATATATATATACATACATATATACGCGTATATAACGTCGTTTGAATCATATTTACATATATACGTGTATATAATGTCGTTTGAATCATATTTCAGCCATTGTGGGCAATATCATCATCATATACCAGCTGATCAGGTGGTGGTGTGTATATAACGCCGTAACCTTTTCCATATCTCATATACATATATTTACATATATACGTATATATAACGTCATCTGGTCATGGGTCAATGCACATGTATGAAATGCATGAAAAATATGTAATAATCTCAATATTCCTTCCGGATAAATTTTTTCAATTGCGTATTATTCTGAGACCCATGAATAGGAAATAATAATATTTTTCATGGGGAATCAAGAAAATAAACACCCCTAATAATTCTATGAATAGAGCAATTTATGAAAACTGTGTATTTGCTCGTTTCTTCAATATAATTTGGACTATGCCAAAAAAAAGGGATAACCTTAACATACCTGGACCGATTTTCTTTTACGGAAACACGTAACGGCGGATCCTGTAGCATTTCTCTGTTCTGATTAATCTTTATGATCTTAGTAGACTCAGCTTCACTGGTTTATAAACTTTTCTGAAATAGCCAAGTCACTGTTGTCTTCTGTGAAAGGTAATTCGTGGTACCATATTTTGTTTAATTTGGACCTCTTATTTTAGTTGTGAAGGAATGACCTTCAATTACTATCTTAATGTCAAAATTGGCAAAATAGAGATTTTTCTCCACGATTTGGATGTTTTTTGATTGTTTGCATACGGTTTGCTTACTGATAACAAAAGCAAAATTTTGATAGTTATTCAAAAGACTTTGTAGATAGCATGCGGTATGCATTTTTCCAATAAAGTGACCGGGTAATTTTTATGTGAGAGACCAAGCAATATTTACGTGTAAACAGGTCATTACTTTGTCTAGTGACTCACTTTGTGTAATTTGCCACCTTGGCTAAGCTTATGCCATGTGGCAATTCCAAAAAGACTCTTATCCACTTAATACCCTAATTATCTTCACCATTAATCAATTAACTAGATAATGTCCCATTATCCAATAATTAAATATTATTTCAACTTACTTAAAATACTACTCTCTTTTAACATACCTTATACACCTTATGGTCATATAGTACCTTGTATGACACTAGACCATAAATACCGGGTATTTTAGCTTGGGCCGTATTTTACCCCAAAATGCCAAACTTTGACGAAAATTCATTTTCTTTGACTTGCTTCCCCTTTCACCTTCACGACTTTACTCATCACTTGTAAAATAGCATAATCCTTATAATCTCCAAATAATCTTTTACTTGGACTAGTGTCAATTACCTTACGATAAATTCAACGTACAATACTATATGGTGCAACATCGTCGTAATTTAATACTGCTAAGCGTAACATCACCATAATGTAATACTGCAAGGCATAACATCGTCGTAATATTGCGGGATGTAACAGTGTTAGAGTTTGAAATCACCATGAACTGTTCTACGATAGAAGAGTAGTAGTTAAATCCCAGTCAAACTCTAATTACTAACATATTAAATGTCAGTGTTGTTCTCTTTTACGAGTAATGCACATAAGCAGAAGTTAAACTTAAATTGAGAGCAAAAGAGCAAGGCGATTTTGCAAGCAATTTAGGTGTGATTTGAGTGTGCAATCCTGAAGCTACTTGAACGAGATAGAAGAACCAGTTCCATGTGTCTATCTTTTATTCTAGTTCAACTATAGTAGGTGATTTTACATTGTACCTTTCAGCTTTCATAGAAACAATTGTATTAAGTACCTAGAGTGTTCAAGTTAGAGTTAACTTGAAGTTGTCGCAACAATTGAGGCTGTGTGCCACAACGGGATTAGAGTTAATCCTTAGGTTTACAAAGAGTTTTGTAAATGCTGTTTTGGCTAAGTGATTTTAGTGGAAGTTTGGAAAAATCCTACTGAGTAGTAGGTCGTGGTTTTTTCACCTTTAAGCCAAGTGTTTTTCACGTAAAAATCTTTGTGTTCTTTATTTTCTGTATTTATTATTCCGCAAACAGTAGTAGTTGGAACACCTAGAAGAACTAGGTTTTTCTATAGTTAAGTTAAGCGAAAATTGGCTACCACACAAATCACCCTCCTCCCCTCTTGTGTGGTATTGACGCTTAAAACATCAATTGGTATCAGAGCGGGTTATCCTTGAAGAGGTTAACACCTTAGGAAAAGATCAAGATGAGTGCACCACCTAGAAACTGGGAAGGGAAATCCACTACTAGACCTCCACTCTTTAATGGTCAGTATTATTCTTGGTGGAAGAACAGGATGAGAGATCACATTATAGGAGAAGACTGTGAACTCTGGGACATAGTCACTGATGGTCCCCTAGCGACTACAAAGAAAAATGTTGGACGTGCCAAAGACAAGAGCTGACTGCATTGCTGAAGACTTGAAGAAATGGGAGAATAATTCCAAAGCCAAGAAATGGCTTGTGTGTGGACTGGGTCCAGGCGAGTACAACAAGATTCAAAGTTGTACCACTGCCAAGGAGATATGGGACACCTTACAAGTGGCTCATGAAGGAACTCCTCAAGTAAAGAGATCAACAAGAACACTATTATATTCTCAATATGAGAATTTCACTATGAAGGAAGGAGAAACTATCCAGGAGATGTACACAAGGTTCACAATACTAACAAATGAACTTAAATCTCTTGGGAGAATTACCCTTGAAGAAGACTAGGTTGAGAAAATCTTGACAAGAGTCTTACCGGTGACTTGGGAAAGAAAAATCACTGCTATTCAGGAATCAAAGAACATTGCTACTCTCAAGCTGGATGAACTAAAGGTGTTTAACGGGCCGGGTTGACCCGTAACCGGACTGGCCCAGACCGGTTAAAACCGGAACCGGACCGGCCCGGTACATAGGGGGCCGGGTGGGCTGGGTAGGAGGGGTAGAAGGGGTTGGTTCGTTTAAATTTTGGTAACGGTTAACCGGACCGGTCAAACCCGATCCACGTGAACAGTACCGTGTACAGGTTAAACCGGCCCGGCCCGGCCCGGTACAATTTTTTTTTTTTAAATTTTTTGAATTAAGTGGGGCCCACTAACCGTTGGCAACGGTAAGACCTGGCAGGGATCCGTTGCCCAACGGGTTAATTGCATTAATAGCCTCTTTTTCTTTAAAATTTAACATTTTTTCAATTTACAAAATTAATCTTCTCTAAAACTATAAATACACCCCCTCTTCTTCATTTCTTCACTCAACTCTCATTTCTCAATCTCAATTTCTCTCATTCTCCAATTTTCAAGATTTCAAGACTCAATCTCAAATTCTCAATTCTCAAATCTCAATTCAATTTAAATCATGCCTCGTACTTCTAGAGTGCGCTCATATGTTTGGCAACACTTTGAGGTGGTAGAAGAAAATGAAGAAGGTCAGAAAGTAAAGTGCAAGAACTGTGGTCAAGTCTTAAATTTTCGTTCAAAGTCTGGCACAGGCAGTTTAAGGAGGCATATCAAGTATTGTCTTGAGCGTCCTCCGGAAATTCGTATTTAAGATTTTAAGATAATTTGTGTTATTTTAAAATTATTAGACGTATTTATGCTTAATGTTTTAGTTTGTTAGATTAATTTAAAGTATTGTTAATTTATTATGCATGAAAATTTTGTTTTACTATTTTTTGTTAATTTACTTTTTAAATGCAAACTTTAATTTTGAATTTTAAAATAAATGTAGCACTTGCAATTTATATTAATACTTTTGTATTAATATAACTTGTAATCTTTTAATTAATACAAAGTATTAATATAACTTATAATAGTTATACAAAATACAAAAAAAATAAAAAATACACTAAATCCGGCCCGGCCCGGCCCCCTCAACCCGTAACCCGTACGGTTCAATTTTTATCCGGATGAACCCGAACCCGTTAAACCCGTTAATCCCCAACTCGTAACCGGCCCGGACCGTAACCCGTACGGGTCCAAAAAAATAGCAACCCAGCCCGGCCCGGCCCGGCCCACCCGTTTAACACCTTTAGGATGAACTGATTAGAAACCTCACTGCATATGAACTGAGAAGGCAAACCATGAAAATGGATGCACCCAAAAAGGAAAGGAGTTTGGCTCTCAAAATAGCTGAAAGTTGATCACACACATCTCACCTTAGAAGAAAACTTAGGAAAAATGAAGGATGAGTTATACAGGAAAGATGAGTAGATAAGAGTCTTAAAAGAAGACCTAGGGAAGGTAAAGCATGAACTAGACAGAACTTGCAAATGGAATAAGGCTTCTGATGCACTTTTCTGGCTTCAAGAACATCACAGTAGCAACAAGAGAGGACTTGGCTATAGGGCTCAAGCACCTAAGTGGGACCCTAAAAGCAAGTACCTCACTCTTCCTGACGAAATTTGCACACACTGTGGCAAGACTAGTCATTACAAAAATGAATGTAATGCAAAAGAAAAGGTCAGTTAAAAGAACAAAGCCTTTGTTCAAGAGAAAAAAAGGTTGCTTGGGTGGGATAAAAGGAATTTGATTTACCCCTTTGCCTATAGAAAGGGATCCAAACTAGTCCGGGTTCCTAAGACTAACCCCTGATTTCTTTTTGCAGGTCTAAGTGAAAGAAAGTAGCCAAATATGGTACATGGATAGTGGTTGCTCAAAACATATGACTGGAAGCAAGAACCAGTTCATTTCACTTGAGGACTTGAAAGGAGGTAATGTCTCTTTTGGAAATGGGAAGAAATGTGAAATTATTGGGGTTGGAAAGGTAGGTAAGACAGACTCACACTCCATTGAGAATGTCTACTTGATAGATGGCTTTAAATATAGTCTAATCGGTGTATCACAACTTTGTGATAGAGGTAACCTTGTAGCATTTACCTATACCAAATGCTTTGTGATTAATCTTACCACTGACAAGATTGTTTTGCAGGGAAAAAGAGTTAACAATATTTACATTGTAGATTTGTCTACTCTTTCAGAAAACGAACTCACTTGCTTGAGTGTGTTAGTCAATGATCCCCTCCTGTAGCACAACAGACTTGGTCATGCAAGTCTGAATCAACTCAACAAATTAGTCTCCAAGGACTTGGTGATAGGGTTACCTAACATCAATTTCAAGGAAGACAAAGTTTGTGAGGCTTGTGCAAGGGGGAAGCAGGTAAAATCATCTTTCAAAAGCAAGAAAATGGTAAGCACAACCAGGACGTTGGAACTGGTTTATATGGATATTTGTGGTCCAATAAGAACATTGAGCAGAGGTGGTAAGAAATATGTGATGGTACTTGTTGATGATTATTCTAGGTTTACCTGGGTACTATTCTTAACATCCAAGGATGAAGCTTTTGACATGTTTATTGCCTTTGTTAGAAAGACTCAAAAACAACTAGGTAATCAACTTGCATCCATCAGGTCTGATCATGGAACTGAATTTGAAAATGCTAAGTTTACTAAATTTTGTGATGAGCATGGTATAGATCATAACTTCTCTGCCCCTAGGACTCCTCAACAAAATAGAGTAATTGAAAGAAAGAACATGACTCTTGAATATATGGCTAGGACTATGTTTCTTTCTAGTAAACTGCCCCACAGCTTCTGGGCAGAGGCTGTAAACACTGCATGTTATATCATAAATAGATGCATGACTAGACCTATTGTAGAGAAGACTCCCTATGAGTTACTTAATGGGAGAAAGCCAAATATATCTCATCTTAGGGAATTTGGATACAAGTGCTTTGTGTACAGTAATGGTAAGGACTCCCTAGGTAAGTTTGATCCCAGAAGTGATAAGGGAGTATTCTTGGGATATTCTTCACATAGCAAAGCATATAAAGTGCTCAATAAAAGAAATTTATGTGTAGAAGAAAGTATGCATGTAGTGTTTGATGAAACTAACATTCTTTTTGAGATACAGGAACATGAAGATGAATCTATTGGGCTGGTAAAAGATTTGACTGAAGTCTCAGCTCAAGCTAAAGTGGCACCAAAAGAAGGAACAAGTGATGGAACATGTTCTTCTATCCAGGGCAACCTAACAGGGGGAACTAATCAAAGAGGAACTGAAACCAATCCTCTAAAGGAACCTGTTCATAACCCTATTCCTCACAACAGAACATGGGAGAAACATCAAGCAGAAATTAGTTGGTTGTGAAACCTCACAAGTATCAAAGTTCTCATCCTATTGATAACATAAGTACTGATCCAACCTCTGGAGTCAAAACTAGATCATAATTAAAGAATATGTATGCCTTTGATGGTTTCTTATCTCTTATTGAACCTAAAAATGTTATTGAGGCTTTGCAGGATGCAAATTGGGTAAATGCAATGCAAGATAAACTCAATCAGTTTGAGAGAAGTCAAGTTTGACATCTAGTTCCAAGACCCAAGGACAAATCAGTAATTGGAACAAAATGGGTCTTCAGAAACAAACTTGATGAAGATGGAACAGTTACAAGAAACAAGGCAAGATTGGTGGTCCAAGGTTACAGCCAAGAGGAGGGTATAGATTATGATGAGACTTTTGCTTCAGTTGCAAGACTAGAGGCAATAAGACTCCTCATAGCCTTTGCAACACACATTCATTAAATGGATGTCAAAAGTGCCTTCCTGAATGGCTACCTAAAAGAAGAAGTGTTTGTGAAATAACCTCCAGGGTTTGAGAGCAAGGAATGCCCTGAGCATGTGTGCAAATTAGACAAGGCTCTCTATGGACTCAAGCAGGCTCCTAGAGCATGGTATGAACGATTGTCCAAATTCCTGCTTGAAAATGGCTACGAAAGAGGTAAAATTGACAGTACTCTATTCTTGAGGGAAAAAAGTAAGGATCTTCTTGTGGTACAAATATATGTTGATGACATAATTTTTGGGGCCACCACTGACAAACTAAGTAAGGACTTTGCCAAATTAATGAGGAGTGAGTATGATGGGTGAGCTTAACTTTTTCTTAGGCTTACAAATCAAACAAATCCCAAATGGAACCATGATCCATCAGCAGAAATATGCAAAGGAGTTGATCAAAAAGTTTAAAATGGATGAATCAAAGGAAATAGACACCCCCATTGCAACTGCCATTAAATTAAACATAGATGAACATGGTTCATCTGTTGATCAGAAGTTGTATAGGGGTATGATTGGTTCGCTTTGGTATCTTACTGCCAGCAGACTTGACATAGTTTTTAGTGTAGGGCTTTGTGCTCGCTTTCAAGCTAATCCAAAAGAATATCACTTGATTATTGTCAATAGGATACTGAGATAATTGAAAGGCACTACTGATCTGTGTCTTTGTTACCCTAAAGGTAGTAATTTCAATCTAGTAGGATATGTTGATTATGCAGGTTTCCTTGTGGATAGGAAAAACACCTCCAGTATGGCTCATTTTCTTGGTTCATGTCTTGTATCATGGGCCACTAAAAAAGCAAAATTCAGTGGCCTTATCCATTGGTAAGGTTGACTATGTTGTTGCTGCCTCTTGTTGTGCTCAATTGCTATGGATCAAACAGCAGCTGGTAGATTTTGGCATTGAAGTTAATTGCATTCCTATATTATGTGATAACACTAGTGCTATAAGTATGACAAAGAACCTTGTTCATCATAAAAGGACTAAGCACATAGATGTTAGGCACCTCTTCTTAAGAGATAACTATGAGAAAGGATTGATCTTCATAGAATTGTGTGCTACTAATAACCAAATTGCTGACATCTTCACTAAAACACTGAGTAGAGAAAACTTTGAGAGGAACATGTTGGAATTAGGGATGATTAAGATCGCTTAATAGGTTCAGCTCAGAATACACAATGAAAAAAAAATATGAAAAAAAATTGGCTAGGAAATCTGAACTTGTGTAAATATCTAGATTAATTTTTACTCAGCTTCATAATATAATTAGTATACTCCTGTGACATGTGTTAATATGACTCACTGATCTCTTACAAAAAAATTCTCTATTATGGTAAATTGAGGCATGTTCAAGAGAATTCTAAATGAAGAACCTGGTTCATCAGTATGGGTTCATCTGAAAGCCAAGATATGTTTTTTATACTCTGCACAATTAGAAATATAAATATTTAAACCATGAGCATAAGTCCTACAATTGTTT
Source organism: Nicotiana sylvestris (assembly GCF_000393655.2). Classification (NCBI taxonomy): domain Eukaryota; kingdom Viridiplantae; phylum Streptophyta; class Magnoliopsida; order Solanales; family Solanaceae; genus Nicotiana; species Nicotiana sylvestris. The sequence goes on from NC_091066.1 coordinate 5,983,803, forward strand.
AATTCCTTAGAAAATTCTATATGTTAGCTTTGAACCAGTTCTGGCAGCCTTAGAACTCTAAACCACAAAAATTGCCTAAAATCTCGGGAAGCTTAAACAATCATTCAAACATGCAATTTCAGGTTGATTAGACCTCTAATTGACCACTGCTAAAGCTGTCGTTACACATTAAATGTGTATTTCTCTTTAAATACACATCATTCCTTCAGCCATCTCCATAATTCCAAACCGTCAAAAATTCCTCTTCACTTTCACTTGCCCTCTTCTCCAAAATTCTAACTCACAAATTCTCTCAAGAAACCAACGATCGTGACCAACCCACAAGACAATCCTGGAACTCCTCCACCACCCACTCCCTCTAATTCATCTACACCTCCTTCACCTAATACATCTCCCAAACCCAGGCTAAGAAGGGTGAAAATGCTTGCTCGAAAAATAGTAGCATCTGAGGCTCTGAGGAAGAAATTAAATGAGAAATTAAAGGCAAGCCAGGCCCAAGACTCGGACTCCAACTCTGATTCTGAGTCATACAAATCCTCTAGTGAGGGGAAGGACCTGGGTATTCTGACTCTGAAAAAGATCGAGAATCCCCTTCTAAGGTAAGTTCTTCTGTGTCTGAAAATCTAGAAACTAGGTTTGTTCTGGTTGGGCCTGTTAAGGATGTAGAATTACCCGAGTTACGAAGGAGTGAAGGTAAAAAGAATTCTGAAAAAGAAAAAGAGAGAGAGGGTGCATGTGGTGAAGATAGGGGAAATGGGAAAAGAATGGTTGATCATTCACCCACTGTTGATTTGCCTATGCCTGTTATATGTGGGGTTGAACAAGAAAGGGTAGAAGAGAGTGGAAAGAAGTCTGGCGAAAGTGGTTCTGGTGAAGCTGCTGAGGGACTGATTAATCTAAGCACACAGGGAGATGAACCTGGTTCATCTACTGAAGAGACCCTAACAGACCTGTTGAAAAAGGTTGGAGCAAGTTATGACCCTAAGAAACTAAGAACTCCCACACTAAAAGCCCCCAGTGTTCCTAAACCTTACAAATAAAGAAAGGCTTCATCCCCAACAACTACTGAATTTTCATTGCCAAAGGGTAGAGCTACAAGAAGCAGGGTGAAGCAGAGTGAGAGTGATCTCCAAAAGGCTTTTGCTGAGAGTAAGAAGAAAAAGCATGTTAAAGGAAAAATGAAGGTTATAGAGTCCTCCGAGGCTGTGGAGTTGAGGAGATGGAACAGGTCCATCAGGAGGAAGTTCAACCAGTGGAAGTTCAGAACCCCAAGCCCAAAATGTCCAAGACTTCTTCCAAGAAGTCTTCCTCTGTGTCTGAGGCTGCTAAAACTTCACTAGCCAAGAGGACAAGGTCTGTAGTGAAAAGTAAATAAGTGAAAATTTCTGAAGATGAGGAATAGAGTGGAGAAGAAGCAGAAGATGATTCTGATGGTGAACAAGACAAGCTTGCCATGTTTGGCAAACGAAAGATTTTGAAGGGTAGACTACTGAAAGACCTGGTAGAGCCAGGAATGATGAGACTGTGGATGCCTTAGCTGCTCAGGGGTGGAAGTACATGGTCCTTCAGATGGATGGTAGGCTATCCAGGAATGAGATAATTGAGTTTATAGCAAATGCAGAGGTTAAGGATGACAAGGTTAGCAGCCTGGTGAAATGAGTTCAAGTGTCCTTTGATGCAGAAAAACTGGGAGAGATCCTTGATATACCCTCTGAAGGGTTTGATGACTATACTAGACAAATGTGGCCTTGTCTGGACTCCCTTCCTACTGCCCTTGAAATTACCAGGAGGATTTGTGATGCTGAAGATGTGAATGAAGTCAGGGCTGTTCAGAAAAGTGAAATGAGGCCTCAGCACAAGGTCTTATTTGAATTTGTCAATAAGTGCCTATTGCCCAGACAGGAGAGAAGACATATTACCAATTATATGGACCTGGTTCTTATGGAGTGCCTGGAAAATGGAAGGCAATTTAATTGGCATGCCTTCATCATTAAGCTGCTGGACAAAGTCATAAATGGTTCCAAGGCACATGCTATCCCTTATGGCTTTATTCTGACTACGATTTTGGATAGATGCAATGTGCCTCTTAAAAAATGGGATATGGACTCAAGCAAGGATCATTTTGGCATTAACACTCTGATTGCTTGTGACTACTTAGCCATTGTCATCCCAAATGAACCTGGTTCATCCAAGAAGACTCATATCAAAAGCAAAGTCAGAGCTCTAGTTCAGGAATGTGAAGCCAAGGATGCTGAGATAGCTAGGCTCAAGACTCGTGTGGCAGAGGTGGAATCTGAAATGGATGCTCTCAGAACTGAGTTTACCAACGAAAAGGAGAAGAATGATGGAATTCTTCATAATATACTGAATCTTCTCCAAGCCCAAAACCAACCCTCTAGCTCCCCCAAGCCTTAGGAATCCTAGTTTTTGTCTCCTGAACTTGTCTAATACCTTTAGTGGCCCAGATTAGGGATTTTTTCTATCTTTTTGCTCATGTTTTAAATGTTTTTTGATTTCTGGTTGTGGATTATGATAGCAACATATCTCTATCAATGATATCTACTGTTTTTGCTTTTGTTCAATGTTAATATTTCCTTGATAGTTTAAATATGTTTGCTTGACTACTGATGATTAAATTATGATTGCACTTGCAGTTACCCTAGTGGCCATGAGTACTTATTAAAATCTGGGACTCACACTTTGTATGCAACTTTTCGATGATGCCAAAAGGAGGAAGAGATATTGTGCTTTATACATTATGAATAAGTGATATTTATAACCTAATGGACCTGGTCCTTGATGATAAGTGAATTTTCTAAAATTTGTATTGATGGTTAAGCTTAGTTCTTATAGGATCCAAGTAAGTAAAAAGCACAGAGTTTGTCATCATCAAAAAGGGGGAATTTATTGGCCCAAGAACATGTGAAGTTTTGAAGATTGACAAAAGAACTCAGACATGGACCAGGTCCATCTTGTGAAGCACAGTCATGATCAACCTATACATGTAAGATGCACGTGAAGGAGATAAATCTAACTGATCAAGAAGCAATATCTCCTAATCTGATCGAAAAAGTTGCACATTGGATAAGGAGAGAAAGACTCCTTACATGAAGAGAACATAGTTTAGGATGAAGATAGTGTTAGAGTTTGAGATCACCATGAACTCTTTTACGATAGAAGAGTAGCAGTTAAATCCCACTCAAACTCTGATTACTAACCTATTAAATGTCAGTGTTGTTCTCTTTTACAGGTAATGCACATAAGCAGAAGTTAAACTAAAATTAAGAGCAAAAGAGCAACGCCATTTTGCAAGCAATTTATGTGTGATTTGAGTGTGCAATCCTGAAGCTACTTGAACGAGATAGAAGAACCAGTTCCATGTGTCTATCTTTTATTCTAGTTCAATTATAGTAGGTGGTTTTACATTGTACCTTTTAGCTTTCACAGAAGCAATTGTATTAGGTACCTAGAGTGTTCAAGTTAGAGTTAACTTGAAGTTGTCGTAACAGTTGAGGTTGTGTACCACAACATGATTAGAGTTAATCCTTAGGTTTACAAAGAGTTTTGTAAATGCTATTTTGGCTCAGTGATTTTAGTGGAAGTTTGAGAAAATCCTACTGAGTAGTAGGTCGTGGTTTTTTCACCTTTGAGCCAGGTGTTTTCCACGTAAAAATCTCTGTGTGCTTTATTTTCTGTATTTATTATTCCGTAAACAGTAGTAGTTGGAACACCTAGAAGAACCAGGTTCTTCTATAGTTCAGTTAAGCAAAAATTGGGTACCACACAAATCACCCCCCCCCCCTTGTGTGGTATTGACGCTTAAAACATCATATAATACCTGTCGATACCATAGAAACTAAATAAGGTTTGACTTATGAACATGTACCTATAGAAATTCTCGATAGGCAAGTAAGAAATTTGAGAACAAAAGATATAGCATCGGTAAAAATTTTGTGGAGTAATCATAATTTAAAAGAGGCTACGTGGGAGGTCGAGGAAGATATGAGAGAGAAATATCCATATTTATTTGAGGAAAAATGTATGTGAACCTAAGTTTGGTTTGACATTTATATTTCATTTATTAAATACAAGTTAGCAAGTGTTTATATCCTTCCTAGATTATACTTAGTTGTTGTAGTAACTTAGTTAATTCCGTAGTATATTTAATTCATTAAAGTGATTTACTTGTGCTAAAGTTGTTGTACTTTAGATTCTTGTTAGTTGTTGTGGTACCTCCTTGCCGGAGTGTGAGTAATTAATTTATGAGTTATGTATGGTGCATATGAATGGCGTGTTATGATATATTTGGTTGTTGTTCATGTAGTTGTGGTATTTGTAACAGGGATACTTTTTTTAGACACTCCAATTTACAAGGAAAACTTTGCCGAAATTTTTAAAATTTTAGAGAGTTAGCCAAAATTTTGAGTCCCTTGCAAGAGTGAGTAGTGCTAAGAAAACTTAAGAGGTTCAAGGACCTAAGAAATGATTGTTAGCTTAAGAATAAGACCCTAGCAACATTCGAGGACGAATGTTTTTAAGGAGGGAAGATTGTAACACTCCTTAAATTTATATAAATTTCAAGACTCGCTAAATATAGAATTTAAATTTTTTCTCCTTAAATTATACTTTTATTACGGATTTAAAACCTTGTGAGTGATTTTGAGTTACATCTATATTTATAAATAAGTGGCTATACAATTAGGGAATATTAATAATTTTAATATTATTAATTATTAAAAGTGGGTATCATTAATTATTAGTTTAGTTATAAAAAATAAAAACTAAAAATACAAACAAAAAAAGGGGACAAAATAACCAAAGCCCTTAAGCCCATAAAAGCTGTTGAAAAGCGTAAGCAGGCTTAAAGCCTTATGCCTTCGAACGAAAAAGAAACTCCAAGCAGACTTCTGCGTATAAGAAATAGACGAACGTCCCAGCGAAAGTACTTACGCAAGCAACGGAAAATTCTAGGGTTCTTACCAATCACTAATTCTTGATCTCAGGTATGTGAAATTCCCTACTGTCAATTACCCTATAGTAGTAATAGGTAAGAATTGAATAATTAATTCCTTTCTTTCTTTGTATCAACATCAAATTTCATGTTTAGATGTGAAGCTTTAAAATCAAATAAAACGCACTGGTTGTTGTAGAATCAATTATTTGACGGGTATAAATTGGTATGGGGTCTATGTATTGGCTCGAGAAGTTTTGAGGTGAGTTGATATAACCCTTTGTTAAAGTGGTTTAACTCACAAAAGCACGTATGTAAGGTGTTTGATAAATTGCTTAAAAGAGTTTATATTTACTTAATTGGAGCGAGCGAGTACCTATTAACTTAGAATTGTTCTAGCAAAAGTTTATATGATTTATTATGATATATGTGTGTAAATTTTCAGATTTTTGTGTTATTTTTATATGCTATTTTCATGTTGAAAATTTATGAAGAAGCAAGAATCTTTAGAAATACTTTTACATGTTTATTTCATTCTTATGCCATGCTTTATATTTAAGGATACCAGCATGAGCATGTACATGATGTTCTACAAAGAAAAGATTTAGACTTGAAAAGTCATAAGAAGAAGTTTTAGAAAGAAAAGATTTTTGGGAGTATCCTTTATTCTGAGAAGGGGTCATCGTCCAGGCCGAGGGTCCTGACCAAGGCGTTGACTTCCTGAAACTACTTGTGCCAAAGTAGGGAGTACACGAGCCGAGGGTCTTGTTGCTGAGAATTTACTTAGCCAGGCTGAGGTATGATACATGAGCGTTGAGAACCATGAAGCGAGTGACACCTCGTGGATTGTGCCTATTCGATCAGGTTGGGATCGAACCCGTGCCGATCACACGGTGACTGAGACGGAATTAAGTCATGATAGTTGGAACTTACAAAGTATAAGGTGAAGAATTTTTTTATAAGAAAGAAAAAGAAAAGAATTTCTTTTAGAATATTTATAAACTGCTATTATGCAATTATTTATAATTATTCTTATAAGCTTTATGTTTTACATGCATTTAGAACCTTTGCTCATAATGTATATGTTATTAAAGTTTTCCCCCCTGTTGTTGAGATTGACTGAGTATAATGGATGGTACTGACGTTCTCTTTTGGGAACCTACGTTGGTCTGCGGTACAACGTAGGAACCGGTTTTGCAGGCGAGAAGGCTACGGGTTAGAACTTTCTTCTCTTCCAGTGCTAGTGGTGAGCTCCGCTTTTGTTCATGAAGTATTCCTTAGAGTCATCTTTATTTAGTTATTTCTTTGTTTACTTAGAGAACTGGCCAGGAAATCTCATGTCCTGAGTAGTGCGTTAGTTTATCAGTAGAGGCTTCATAGACATAGTCGTTGGGTTAAGATTCATATGTTTTTGATAATAACTTAGCAGTAATTCAGTAGTTACTATGAATAAAGTTTTGGAGTTGATTTATTTAAATATTTAAAATTAATCAAAAGTATTTGGTTAGAGCATTGCTTTGTTACATATAAGGTTTGGAGTTATAATAGATTTGATAAGCAGAGATGGTTCGCTCGGTCATGTTTAGTGATCGAGTGCCAGTCCCGGCTTGTTCAGAAAATGGGTCATGACAGATACTCTAAGTCTCCCACCTGGCAATGCATCCTCAAGGGCTGTGATACTTGCAGGAAGGCAATCACATGGGTGGTCCACAAGGGAAACAATGTTAGCTTTCTGAGTGATGCTTGGATCCCCAATCAGCTAGCCATTAGGGACATGATAGAAGACCCCCTTACTCAGAATGATGAAATTTCCAAAGTAGACACTATCTACAATTTAGGGGTTTGGGTTCTCTCCACCATCTCTATGGATCTGCCCTCAAGTATTTCTAACATGATCAATTCTCTCTTCATCCCTCCAAACCCTACCAAGGATGACAAGCTAATCTGGAGACTGACTCATAGTGGGTCCTTCACCAACAGCTCTGCCTACTATTTCCTTAGCAAAACCAAAAACAATGTCGAAATAGACGAGGAAGAGAATTTTAATTGGATTTGGAAATTACACACACCTAACAAAATCAAAAACTTCATCTGGTTTCTTACCTACAAAGGGTTACCTACTGGAGGTTACCTCCACAGAATTGGGGTTAACTATAACTCACAATGTTGTTTCTGCCACAGTCTTAAATAAACAAGTGACCACATCTTCTTTGAATGCATTAATGCAGCCTAGTTCTGGCAAGACTTACTATCCAAGGCCTCAATTGAGAGTAGGCAATATAACCCCATCTTTTCATCCCAACAATGACCCTTCACTTGGAACAAGCTTAGGAACACACCTTTTAATGATCGCATTCCTTGGAAAACATCATTCCTTTTTGTTTCTGGCATATATGGCTATGCAGAAACCACAACTTGTTCAACAATGAAAAAGATAGAATCAGCATCGCCAACACTATCTCTAAAGCAACTGAATACTTTATGTTGGTAAAACATACAACCATAAAAAAAAATCCAAATCACTGTAAAATGGGAGCCCCCAAGAAGAAGTTTCTTTAAGCTGAACACTGATGTGGCAGCAATGGGTAACCCATGCATAGGAGGAATAGGTGGAGTATTCAGGAATCACAATGGGGATTGGATTATTGGGGTATATGGAGAATATACCACATACAACCAACACTTTAGATGAATTGAAAGCTCTCCTAAAAGACTGCAACTTGCTGAACAAAATGATTGGATCCCGTTAGACATCAACATTGACTCGGTAGAATTAATATAAATGCTAATTACATGTAACCTAACATATGAGCCTATGACTTGTGAATGCAGGTTGTTAATACAAAGGATGGTGAGGGTCGTGGTAAAGCACACATATAAGGAGCCGAATAGAGTGGCAGACGCAATGGCAAAAGAAGCAGCAAAGACAACATTTTTTGGGTAGATTTAGCTTACTAGCAGTTCCTCTGATGTTTGCAAATGATGTATTTTGGGCAGACATCCTAGGAACTGAAGTTGTTAGAGATTTTCTGGCATGTAATATTGACTTTATATCTCATAACATCGCACTGTTGGGGGAACTACAGTACCCCAGCAATGACAATACTGTGTAACGTATTTTTGGTCAGTAGTTATATAAATATCCGCCCTTTAACAAAAAAAAGAGAGATATTAAAGGTTAATATGATCAATTTTATTGATAATTAATGTTAAAAGATGAATTGCTTAATATGTGTGAAAACAGTAAAAAAATCACGTATTGTGGACCAGAGGGAGTAATATTTACGTCAAACTATACAAAATTATTATGATTAAGTGATTTAATGCAGTTAAATATAAAGTGAAAGAAGTATAAATACATATTATGTATTTATTTGCTTATTAAAAATAACCCTTGTAAATGATTTAAAAAAAAATAGAGTAGGTGAAATAAAGATTCCCCTCCCTAAACAGCAGTGGCATACTCCGGTATTTTCATGTAAATGAAGGGCAATAAAGGATTTTAATAACTAACCAATGTACTGCTTCTGTGTTCCAAAGGTCGGGCCACGGAAAAACACTTCAGATAAACGAGAGAATAAAAACGAAAGAGAGAAGAGAGAGAAAGAAGAGAGAGAGAGAAGCATAGAAGATTCAATTCACTGAGCAAAATAATTTCAATGGCGGTTAGGGTTTTGAATTGATTCCCCAATTTTTCTATACCTCAAAAAAACCTCAAATACTTCCTCTTCTACCTTTTTTTCTCTCCCCTTTTTGTGCCCACTCAAAAACCCTAATTGTCGTTCCTCGCTATCTAATCTACACTACTGGCGCAGTGAATTTTGAGTTCTAGAAGTTTCCATGGGTGCTCAAGAGAAGTCTACGGGAACTAATAATCCGATGCAGGTTAGCTTCGTTTCTTAAATTCACTCCAAAAAATCGCACCTTTGCATTAACCCTAGCACTAATTTCACAGTGATTGGTTTTTCTTTTTTTATTTGGAATTAATATATTACACAATTGATTAAGTGTTTATCCCGAACTAGTTGGGATTGAATATTCACTATATTTTGACTATATTAACTATTTGCTGAGCTAAAAAAATGGATATTTACTGGGAATTCTGCGCACTGTATGTCCGAGTATTTATATTTCGGTTCAGTTTCCTTGTAGACAGAGGCGGAGTCAGGATTTGAAGCTTTTGGGTTCGGGATTCTAGTATTTTTAAGCTATTGGGTTCTAAATTAATATGTAATTTGTATATATCCAATAGAGTTCTTAAGACAAATACAGTGTTTGTAACTAAACCACTGGGTTTGGCTGAATCCATAACCGAAGAGCTAGCTATGCCCCTGCTTTTAGAAGGTACTTTGTAGTGTTAGGTGGCACAATATGTGTTCTACGTTCTTGGTGGGCCTTACCCGGTATATGTGTTAGGGAGAGGTAGCAGATACCCGGTGGAATAGCTGAGGTGTGCGGGAGTTTGCCCGAACACCGCGTCATAAAAAAAAGTCTTCTATACTTGCTTTGTTATACTGTTAAATTCTTATGGGTTTTGTAATTTATGCTCTGGTTATCCAGCCTTCTACAGTTTATATTAGACTAATTTATGTCTTCTGGTTACTGATCAATCTTAACTGAAGCTAGACCTGTATTAAAAAATCAGCCTCTTTCGGTTGGCGCCAAGGGTAACTTATGATTTGTATATCTAATTGGAAGAGCTCTTGCTTGATAGTTGTTTCTGGTACTTAGTTGTTTTTGCTTCCTCTTTTGTGTAACCTGTGTAGGCCGTAGGGTAAGGCAGCCACTTGTCATTATGTTGATGAATTTTTCAATTTTTTATTTTTTAATAGATTGAGTACCAGTTGTTTCTGGCACTCATCTTTTGGATTTTTTTTTGGAGAAAATCATTTACTTAATTGTTTTCCTAAATTGCAGCTTTTGCACTTTTTTTGTAGAAGGAGGAAAAATAGAGCAAATATCAGTAAATATTTTAGCCCCTTTGGGACGGGAAACATATGCATGTGCCTGGAAATGTCATATGCCCCAAAGAAAAATAAGATTTCTCCAAAAAGCATTCAGGTGAAACAGAGCTGGTTTGATTTGAGTGAACTTGTTTCACCTCTTCTTGTTCTTAGGGTGTCTAAGAATGTCCTCTTTAAGTTATAAAAGTCTTAAGCACAAGTTTCAAAATTAGTCTGCAATTAGATTTTTCCTGTTATTTGGAAAGTGAAATGGATATTTCGTACTGATGGATAAAACTTGCTCTTGAGATAAGGAAATGGGATATGGAAAATATAAGAGAGACCTAATCTATCTTCGGATGATGTTGAAGTATGATTTTACAAAATTTTGAGTGACCTAAGATTTGCTACAATGTGATACACAAGCTTCTAACTTAGCTACAAGTTTGAATTGGTGGTTTTTTTAAAACCCCTCCCAATTTAGGTGGATCTATAGTGTTTCCACACTTCCCCTCCAGCGTGACTCGAGCCCAGGACCTAACGGTCATGGGTGGAGGTGCTTTTACCAACTGAGCAAGCCTCACTTGTCATTTGAGTTGGCATTGATGGTTAGTTTTGTTTCTCAATGGATCTGATATGGAAAGAGTTGGAAAACTTGTGAACAGTCGCATCACGAATCTTGCTAGATTACTGAGGGCACAGGCAAGCAAACTTAATATGAAAAAGCACAAAGCTACTTTTGTCTTAATATTGACACACAATATTCAGTATACTATACCTTTTGTCTATGAGATTAAATAGTGTTAGGGGCTGAAAGAGGGCGTAAATTGAACAAGTTTGGCTTGCTAGTGTTGAGTATTTGTGTAGATGTGCTATTGTTGCTTCAACAGACCTTTTGAAGTTAGTTTGATATTAGATTAATGTTAAATTAGTGGGTAGTCAGCCGAAAGTTGGAACTGAGAGAAGCACTTTACTATGTGAGGATTTTAGGGTAAGTAGAATAAGATACTATTTTTTCTGAAGTGCGTTTCTATCATCAAAAACCATCTAGCAGATGCAAAGGTTACGAAATTGAGATTGAGTCAGCCCAAATATAAAGGAGAGACCAATAAGATTAAGGAGCTGACAAAATCCAAAAATTGATCAGTGTTATTTACAGGGGAAAGGTTAATCCAGTTAAATTGATTAAGCACAGCTAACCCTTCAGGGAGTAGCTTGAAGTTGAGATTCCATCAAAACATATACCTAAAAATACTTGCAGGCACCATTGTCCAGATCTTCTTGTATTTCAGTTTTCATAGGCATCTCTAACACTTAAAGACATAACCCATTTTAGTCCGAAAATAGTGAAAAACATGCTCCATAAGTCTGCTGCAACTTCACAGTGGAGGAATATATAAATTAATACTTTTTGATTTGGATTGACAAATACATCACCTGTTAGCTAGCGGAAAGCTATTCTGATGAGGTTGTTTTGTGTTAAACAAGCTCCATCTAAAAACTATCCAACGAAAAAGTAAGACCCAAAAAAATATATCTAGTACAAGTTTAATTCCAATCAGAAAAATGATTGTGAAGTGAGATTATTTAGGATTGTTAGTGCTTAAATGCAGACGACCTAAATATGTGGACTCAGTTTTCCTGAAGAATAGTATGATGGATCATAGATGAAGATGTAGCACATTGAATTAGAATAAGATGGTTGAAATGGAGGAGTACTACAAGACCACTATATGGCAAAAAAATATCTAACTACATGAAATGCAAGTTTGTAAAACGTTTGTGAGACCAGCAATGTTGCATGAGAGTAAATGTTGGACCTCCAAGGCCCAATATATCCACAAGATTAATGTCATAAATGTGCAGATGTTAAGATCTGTATTTTTATAAAGGGGCCTCCTATTATGTAATGTCCACCATTAGCTTATTGCTCGTATGTTTACATTAATAAAATTTTACCTACTTATCAAAACAGAAAAAGAAGATAGGTGTGCAATGGTACAAGTCCGTACAATATTAGATATGATCCTTTATCGACAACGAGAAGTTTTGTGTTGTCTTCTTATTTATCAACAAAGAATATTAAAATGTACGCTATTAGTAGAGGATGCTAAGAGCGAATACATAGGAAAACATCGGATAAGGTCACTCGAGATTGTTTGGTCATATCTTGCATAGATTTCCATATCCATTGGTTGGTACTTGGTAGTTATAGAAGAATATGATGGTTGAAGGTAAAAAGGAGATGTGTTTTCGTTACTTATTAAAAAAGGTAATAAATGGAGACAAAGAAAACCTAAGGTCACACATTGTAATTGTCTCAGAAGGCCTAAAATCTCTCGGAATTAATGCAAACTTAGCTTAGAGTAGAATACCATTTATTAAAGAATCTATATAGGTGATACCAAGTAGTTGAGATTGATTTAGAGGGCCAACTTTTCTTAAATTTCTTAAAAGGAGTTTTATGTAGTATTGGGATGAGCCAATGAATATAGACGATCTACATAGCTTACTCTAACTGATTGGTACACAACATCATTGGTTTGTCAATCAACATATTGGATAGTACGAGCGAAGTTTAGTATAGCATTTGCAGATTGGTAATGGATTGCATCAGTCGAGATTCCATTGGAGGTGACGTTATGCCAATGTAGGATAGTATCTTGGCATTGCTGCGGTAGTTCTTTGGAAAAGTAGATGTTACTGCACTTCCTATTCTTATTACCAAGTGACTTTACCATCTGATATTTGTCGCATAGCAAGTAATCTTATTCTTTTGGATGTGATATTGGGTTATAAACTGCAATTACATTTTCTAAAATAAAAAATAAAAGATATTGGTATTAAACTCTGTCCAGTTTATTTTGATGAAGCAATTGATTTCATTGCTGGCATCAAGAAGATGCTTAATAGTTACAACAGAGTTATAGCAAAAAAGGAATAATGCTAGCTCCAATACAAATGTTGAGGCTAATACTAAGGAGCTAACAAAGTTCAAATAACTATTAAGGGGAATCTACGGTGGGAAACTCTGTCCAGTTTTGTGCAGAAATGAAAAGATCTATCACATTTTTTTCATTTAGAAAGATGTATTAAAGTTGATTAAGGCGCTAATTGGTTGCATGAGTGGAACTGTGTTTGTTTTGCTGTTACCAGCTGAAACTTCGTCTGCAATTCCGGTGTGCAGGAGGTTTTGGAATACTTGTGCGGTTTGTAGCATCTTGTGTTCTGTGCGCTTTTCTGTACTCAATGTAGATTTTCTTTTACATTCTTGTATCTTTATCTCTGTATTTTTTATGAGAATTACCTTGCCTCCCACCTTCCACAAAACAAAAAAGTGAAAAACAAAGAACCTTCCTGCCCTTTCCCAACTATGATTTCGTTACAGGCTGATGAACAATCCTAAGCAGCTTTGACTACTAATATATTTGGCCTTGCAGTTGGTCTTTCTTACTTTCCCATATTAATTTAATTTTGTAAGATTAACCTTTGTCCCATCTATGTTGCAGCGTGTAAAGGTCTACCGTCTTAATGACGATGGGAAATGGGATGATCAAGGGACAGGGCATGTAACTGTGGATTATATAGAGGTGAGTTTTAGTAGAATGTTTGATGTTCAGTTTATACCATTTTGCTTGTGTTGTCAAAAATGATTTATACGAACCAATTGAGAGGGGTTAATTTTATTGCTTGTGATTGTGGATGCTGATGTAGAGATCGGAAGAACTAGGATTGCTTGTACTTGATGAAGATGATAACGAGACTTTGCTTCTGCACCGTATTAGTGCAGAGGATATCTATCGGAAGCAAGAAGGTATCCTCAAGCTCCATAGTTTTGTCCCCTTTCTCCCCTTCTATGACTTCTATTATGTTGTTATTCAGTTTCAGAATAATATAGTCTTCTTTCAGATACAATTATTTCTTGGAGGGATCCGGAGTATTCAACTGAACTAGCTCTTAGCTTTCAAGAGACTACTGGTTGCTCCTATATATGGTAAGTTTTTGGAAAATAAATTTTTACATTTATTTCCTTTTTTCTTGGTTATACTTCCCTCCTTGTTTTTTTAAAAGCTGTTGTAAACATCAGCAAATAACATCTTATGTCATTTTTTTCCTTTGTAGGGACAATATATGTAGTGTGCAAAGGAATATGCACTTCAGCAGTCTTAACAGTAAGTCTTTAACGTAATACCTTTTATACTCTTGAAAAACAGAACATTGTTGAGTTCCCATGATTCTGATTTTTTAAAATTTTGGCTGCAATTATGATATACTCGCATGGGGATAGTCGTATTTCTGGCCCCATGTAGATATATGGAGTATGTACATCGAAAAATTTCGGTCTAATTTTCCCAATTAATTGAGTTGGAAATGGAATTTTATCTTCTTGGTTTAGCATAGATTGCTAAGTCTTTTGGTCCCCAACTCAATTGTCAAACTGGAAATGTGAAAGTCAATTGCAATTTGTTGTCACTTAGTATAAAATTTTTCCCCGACGAATACTTTTGAGTTGCTATTGTTAAACACTTCAATTGCTGTTGTTATGATTGCGAGTCAATTATTCTGTTGGGAACAATTATTAGTTTATGTGAGGCGCATTGTTGATGATTTTGAGATGAGTGTATGTGAGACATGTTATTGACGATATATGATCCACTGGCTGAGTTGGGAGATGGCATGAGAGATACTCTTGAATCAGAATGATTTATTAAAAAAAGTGGATATTGTTGTCTGACTGGTGGAGCTCTTTCTTTAACCTTATTTTCTTTGTGAAGTGTTCATTTTGACGAGGATTACTTTGAACATATAGATGTATTGCTACTACTGTATTCCCTCTTAACTAAATATTTGTAAAAATTAGCTTCCACAGATATTTATTACCAAATTTGTTTCTCATGTTCATATTTCATTTTTTTTTTAAAATTAATTGATTAACTTGGATTTACGAATAGCATTTGTACCATCTTGGTATCTCTTTTATTTAATAAAGTTTTACCTTATCAAGAAATAACTTGGATGTACGAATCGATAATCTTGACCTCATAAAGCTGGGCTATCACGTGAAACGGGATTGAGGCTGTATGTTCTGCTGTCCACCTATATCAGAGATCCTCCAATGGATAGTCTGGGGTTCATGATATTGTAGTCTGGGGTTCATGATATTGTAGTCTTGATTGTTTCTGGAAAAAAGAGAGTAAAACTATAAGTATGATGTCAAAGGAAATAGTAAATTGATGCATTACAGAAAAAGGTTCACATAGTTTCACTCCTACTTCTAGGACACCTGTCATTGGGCGGGCTCTCTTTACAAATTATTGTTGGTTTCTATTGGCTCATTTTTTGTACCTAGCGGAAAAAGGTTTTATGTATTTTACTTATTTATTTCTTTTTTCTTCCTAACTATTTTCAGATGAAACATTTCATAGTGTCAACAGTGACCTGAGGGAGTTGCCCCCGGTTGAGCTTTCTACGCTTTCCCAGATGCTAAAGGTATATCTGAATGTCCACCTTCCAGTTTTTCCTATCTTCTTAAATAGTTCAAATGCCTTTTTCTTATATTGCCCTGATGATCACCTATTCTCAAAGTTGCACCCAAGGGTTTGGCTAGTGGTCAATAAAGTTTTGTGTTTTTTTTTTTCTTGGAGACCTGAGTAGGTGATTTCTTCCCATCTGCTAAGCCTTGGTGGCTAAGTTATTCAGTACCTATAAATAACTGAGGTGTGCGCAAGCTCGCCCAACATTATTGAAAAAATTAGTTGTTCTCAAAGTTCCAATGTCTATTAGGTTTGTGGTTAGTTGCAACCTCGAGGCCTTTAACACTCTCCTTGGTACCTTCCACATCCCAACCAAATAAAAAAGCCTGTAAAAGTAAAAGGTTTAGGGCCAATATCATTATAAGGGATGCAACATAGGAAAAACTCTCTTTTATTTTTTGCGAAGGCAATACTCTTTCGAGTGCTGTAAATCTTTTCATACTGTTTGCTGATTTCTGAAAATTTGTTGTTTATTGTTTGTTTTGCAGACAGTTGTGGAGAGTGGCATTGCTGATCAGTTGCGTGTTACAGAACTAATATTGCATGATGTGAGATTCATGAATCTCTCAGCTCTCTAAGCTTGATTTCTTTTCAGACAATAAATCTTCATTAAAATGAGGGTTGTGTGACCTCATATTAGCATCAGTAATATCTCCCTCGTAGCAAAGAAGCCAAGAGTGGCAATGGTTGTGAAACTGCTTCGAGCTTGTCAGCTTAGGAATTGTTCGCTATCATATTCATCACCTATCTTGAAAATGCAGATGTTGGGTCTTCCCTTTTTAGAAGCAGTTATTGATTACACTAACAATAACGGGATGAGAACTATATTATCTGTTATAGATAAGTTGGAAAAATGGAAACTGAACCATGAGTGGATGTTACCTTTGTTTTCATATATTAGGTATAAAATTTTTGTTGAGTCTCGCACATCGACTTAGGAATGGTTGATCTCTTTATATGGCTTGGGCAATCCTCACCTCACGAGCTAGCTTTTGAGGTTGAGTTAGGCCCAGTGTCCATTTCTTATCAATTTTGATAGGTGTGGTAAACTTTTCAGTGCCTTTAAAATTGTGGTTGTATGTACAGTTTAGTCTTTCGTACTGCCAGGGCCCCTTCGTCAACCACTCTTCACCCCCTGATTTTTCCCACTTTAGCCCTCTTCCCCATCAAACTGTATTCAATCTGGGCCCTGGTAGCTTAACAGAGACCCATAACTCCTTTGGGATCTGCACAGAATTTTCCGTCGCCGGCGAAACTCCGGCGTAATCTCTAGTGATCCCTCAGTTTCCCTCCCTGCCTCTTTCATCCTTATACCAGTCTTGGAATAGCTGGAGGCCTTTGAATCCTTTGTGCTGTTTGTGATATCCTTTATGCAAAGTGCAGTACTCTATTCAAGTTTTTGGTGCACTCTCCAAGGAGTTTCTGATCTATGTAAGGCGAGAGAAAATGCCCCCCCTCCCCCCCACCCTCACCAAAAAAAGAAAAGAAAAGAAGTGTTTCGCACTTTTTATTGATCTTGGATCATCCTAAAATTTGCTTGTTTATTCATTTGTTTTCTGGGTCATGGGTGAATCACTCTGAGTTGGATTTTTTCTTCTGCAGCAAGATTTTTTCCGTAAGCTGATGGATTTATTTAGCATCTCTGAAGATTTGGAGAACATTGAGAATCTTCACATTCTTTTCAAAATAGTGAGAGGAATCAGTTAGTATTGTCTATTTGTCACCCGTTTTTCTTTTGCGAATACTTCTGCTTGTTTTTGTGGGTGTTAACTAATCAGCATGAAGTGGGTTTTTGCAGTTATGCTCAATAGCTCTCAGATCTTTGAAAAAATATTTGGTGATGAGCTGATAATAGATATTATTGGGTGTCTTGAATGTAAGTTTTTTTATCTTATTACTTTCAGTTTTTAGTTAAAATGACTTCTTTTGATCCCAATGGAACTCTATCTTAATAGGATTGCTTGAAGACCTGTAGTGGATGCGCTCCTTTCTTCTATCTTAATTATATTTGCATTTTAGTTGCGGTATATGGTAACCAATTTTGCTTCTTTTACGCATGAGCGTTAGCCGCTAGCTCTATGATTAGAATTTCAGCTTGATATGGTTCATTTTAATTTCCTTATCTACAACAACAACTACGCCTCAGTCCCAAACAAAGTTGGGGTCGGCGATATGAATCCTCACTTCTTTCCTTAAGCTCAACTCATATCATAATCATACCAAAATAAAATAAGAGTAGTACTGAAATTAAGTTTTTTTAATATATATATGTATGTATGATAATAATAATAATAAAATAATATGAAAAGTTGTCTTAACAAATTTAAAGCCTATTCCTAACTAGTAAATATCAATGTATGTTTTGGCAATTCAGTGGAAAGTTTAATTTGCAGATGTGAAAGGTAAATGTATGTTTTGGCAACTGAGTTGCAAATTTTTTATGCATTATGCTGTTAGTTGTTTTATTTGATTTAAAGAGCAGTTTTTTTTTTTTTGTGTGTGTGTGTGTGTGTGTGTGTGTGTGTGTGGGTGGGGGGGTTGATAATTGGATGACAGTAGAAGAGAAAAGGTAGAATATATGCGCAAGGTAAACTAGTGTTTGATTATATTATCTCCTCTACTTGAGAAACTGAGTCACTTATCCGCAAAAAGGGGTGACTGAGTCTTTCATTTGGTGCTCTTTAGATATGCTGCTAATCCTCCTGTTTCGGGGTTTGACCTTGCTTTCTCTTCTGGTATGTGCTTGTTGAAAACTGAAAACTTTTACTAGACCAAGTGCTTAGGTACAATCCTTGTTTATTTACGTCATACTTTAGAATGTTGAACTCAATCTCTATTGTTGTTGAAGTTGGAAACTTTAGGGCTTTTCATTGTTATTGGCGAAGTTTTTTGAGTTGTATATAACAAGGACATTCTTGATGCGCGTATAGCACTGTGGATTGTGAATTTGGGTTTCTTGTATGTGGATAACAATAATCTGTTTGATGAGTTAATATTATTTTCCATTTTCAAGCTTTCATTGCTTACTTGTTGATCTTATTTTGGAACGGCCTGATGCATATTTTGGTCAACAGATGATCCAGATGCTCCTCATGTTCATCATCGCAATTTTCTGAAAGAGCATGTGGTCTTTAAGGAGGTATGTTATGTTTCTTTTCTACTCCATACCTCCTACTGACTTCCGAGGAATGTTTGCTGAAGTGTCTTGTTTCCCTTGTGGGTGTGGTAGGCTATAGCTATTAAAGATCCAATAGTCCTTTCAAAGATACATCAAACATACCGAGTTGGCTATCTGAAGGTGATACTTTTTTTTTTCTTTTATTAGCTTTTAGACCGCATGCTGTACTACCAATGAAACTTATAGTTTGTGGGACTAACATTCAGGATGTCATTTTGCCTCGAATGTTGGATGACGCAACAGTTGCAAACCTTAATTCCATAATCCATTCAAACAATGCAGTTGTAAGATTTGCTCCTGTAGTTAAAATGTTCTATCTTGTGGTTATTATGGTCTCCTGATTATTTGGTTTTGATATAGGTTGTATCTCTGTTAAAAGATGATAGCACCTTCATTCAGGATTTGTTTGGAAAGTTGAAGTCGCCTTCTACATCTGCAGAGTCAAAGAAAAATTTGGTAAAGAAAATTGTTGTTTCCTCTCTTGCATTGCAGCTATTAATTGATTTCTTTGTTCTTTTCTCAGAAGACATTTAATTGTTCACTATCTTGTCAGCTTCTGATAATTGCTTGTCCTTGTAGTCTTTGGATTCTTATCTTTTTTTTTTGTTGTATCATCATTCTTTTATATTCCTTTTGCTTGCTGTTTTGTCAGTAATTGAATTGGTCAAACATAAGATTTGAGGGCAATCTTTTCCCTCTTTATACTCGTTGATAATGATAATAGAGTAATTTCTTGTTAACGATATGGGGAAACACTGCAATCAAGATAGAATACCACGTAAAGAACCTTACAAACAAACATGGTTCTCTACAAAGAGCACCCAAATCTTAAGTACCAACCTTAATCTTAAAGGTGCTCCAAAAATATATAAAAAGCAAAAATATTCCTATAATCTGTTCAAAAGGAATTTCAATCTTTAATGCATTCTCGTTCCTTTCCCTCCATAATGTCCACATGACCGCTAGGGGTGCTACTTTCTGCTTTTATTCTACTTCTCTCCCTGACGACTCCAAATATATTCCACACCATACACCATAACTTGTGTGCAATAGGACAATGACGTAACAAATTGTTGACACCGTCTCCTGCTATCTTTCACATAAAGCACCACCTTGTGTGTATCTTCCTCCTCTGCCTCTATTAGCACCTTGTTGGTGCTTTAGTAACCACATTCTATTAAATACAAAAAAAATACACAAATTGCATCCTAAAGTTTTCCTAAAAAGTCATTTTCACAATCCAACTTTACTTTCATCCTTTTTTTTTTTTAATGTAATGGTGGTGTTCGAGCCAGCTTGCGCGTATCTCGACTATTTCACGGGGTACCTGCTATCTCTCACCAGCGTAGGGTAAATTTGTCTACCAAGGCTTAGGTCAATGGGCAAAATAACCTAGTATTTTTTTGTCTCGGTTGGTGAGAATTACATGCATTCCACCCTCTCCTCCTGGAATTGATTGTGTCGAGCGCCTCTTCCCTCTTATTACCCTTGGCTTATCACCGACCCTCTCCCCATTCTTGATATGGGTCATTTATTAACTGATGAATCCCAATGGTCTTCCATATATTAGATCAATTCAGGATCTCATGATTTCTCCCGACTCATGTCTAGGTTACTAATCTTGAGCGGAGTGGGAGTGGGAATATCAGCTTGCATATAATAAATAACCCAATCCAGAGATTGTAAATACTCAATGTTAAGTTGCAAAAGACAATTTCACTACATTGGACTTTGTGAATCATTCAATGGAAGCCATGCGTGATGTCATTTCTCTTTATATTAAAGACGTTTCAGTAGTTGCATCTTTTTCCTTTTTGGTGGGAGGGGGGTGGTAAGGGTCATTTTTCCAGAATTTTTTGGGTTTATTTATAAACAGCAAGCTGAGGGATTTCTTTTTAGTTAGTTAATTTCCATTCGAATTGTTTAAAGCAAGTGGAATACGAAACTCTTGGTATCCTGGCCATATAAAAGAAAATATTTTCAATCAATTTCTCATCAGGGCTAGATCTTCCTTTTCCCTTTTAAGCCTAGAAAGAGTGTGCTGGTTAGATATAGAAGTTGCCTGGCGCAAATGTAGGAAAATTTCGAACTCAGGTGGGAGTAGAATTTGCAGAATTATATATCGTAGTGTCTGTCTAACATTAGTTCCAAAATTTACTTTTTATGCTATTCACCTGTAGTGAGATTGCAAAGAGTAGTTGAGCTTGTTGGATGACAGGCTAGAAAATTATTGTCTTTTCTTCCACCAC
Source organism: Nicotiana sylvestris (assembly GCF_000393655.2). Taxonomy (NCBI): domain Eukaryota; kingdom Viridiplantae; phylum Streptophyta; class Magnoliopsida; order Solanales; family Solanaceae; genus Nicotiana; species Nicotiana sylvestris. Next base: position 6,004,658 of record NC_091066.1, read on the forward strand.
AAATCCAAAAAATCTGGAATGCACAGGTTGGAGTCAAGCCTAACTCCTCCATCACTATGATGGACTTTTGATTTAAAAAAAATCCAAAAATCTGTCCCTGGCAGCTCATAATATATCCTTTATTGAGCTATGATAATAATAGGTAAATCATGTACTTATTCCTCTTTCAGCCATCCCTAAAATGTATGGTAGTAACTTTACGTCTTGACCTAATACTTTTCTGTTCCTTATTCTTATATTTGGCGGGAGACCTTGATAGGGTACTTGTAGTCTCATCATTGTTGCACTGAATGTTTCCTTTTCTTGGATTTGGGTAGGTGCACTTCTTGCATGAGTTTTGTACTTTGAGTAAGAGCTTGCAAGTGGTCCAGCAACATCGGCTATTTAGGTATGCATCACACATGAATGTCTTTAGTATGAAATATCAGTCCAAATTATCTTATGTTGGAAGGAGGAGCGAAACAATCAACCTATTGATATTGGAAGAATCCGTTACTTGGAGCAATGGTCAAGTTGTCTCCGTGTGACCTATAGGTCACGGGTTCGAGCCGTGGAATCAGCCACTGATGCTTGCATCAGGGTAGGCTGCCTACATCACACCTTTGTGAGGGTGCGACCCTTCCCCGGACCCTGCATGAACACGAGATGCTTTATGCACTGGCCTGCCCTTTTATTTATTTATCTTATGTTGCTTTTATAGCAAATGAGGTGATAGAACTACAAATACTATTATGGTTGCAGGGATCTTGTTAATGAAGGGATATTCGATATCATAGCTGATGTTTTGCAGAGCCAAGACAAAAAGCTAGTTCTGACGGGGTAATGGACCATATCGTTATATTTTAGCAAGTAGACTCTTTTTCTTTTCCTTTTCCTTTTGTCTTTGCATATCATTGTGGTTGTCGCTTCCCTGAAGTTCTTATCCGAAATGATTCTAACTGATGCAGGACAGACATCCTCATTCTATTCTTAAATCAAGATCCAAATCTTCTGCGATCTTATGTAATTCGTCAGGAAGGCCTTGCTTTGTTTGGACTTCTGGTGAGCAAAGATTAGGTTTTTCTTCTTTTCTTGTTCCATAGGTTATTAAAATCAGTGTGACTCTAGCTGTTAGTTACCTGCTCCTAAAATGCATTCTTTCATGTAACATTTATTCAACTGTTGGGATGTGCTTCAATATACGGATTTTGTTATCTTATGCCTATCCCCTTCAACATGTTAAGTTGTGAGGCGTCTGCTGTCGTGTGAGAATGTTCAGTTATTCTATGCTGTGAATGTGGTATGTGATTCATGAGATAAATAATTGGAGAAGGTGGTTTGTCTTTCCTCCATTTCTCATTTTGATGTTTCCTGTTTCCATATGCTGGATATTTTCCTAATAGCAGCACTAAGACGTGTCCTTTTTTTTCCGGCTTAGACGATACTTGTTAATTTTACCTCTCACATTTTTTTCCCTTGGCTTTACATTCCTCTCAAATGGAGGGTAGCCGTGCTTGTTGCCATGCAAGGTACTAGAAGTAAATAATAGCATGGTTTCAAATTTGCAGGTCAAAGGTATGCTAACAGATTTTGGGGATGACATGCATTGCCAGTTTCTTGAAATTCTGCGCAGTCTCTTGGATTCATATGCATCAGGAACCCAGGTGCTTTTCCCATAACTTTTCTGATTTTTCCATAATAGTTTTAATTTTCTGTTAAAATTTAGTATCTTGTCCAAAAAATTCAGGTTAGTCAAGTTAATGACAGGATTGGCTTTTAAAACATGGATATATACAATGTCCTTTTTTCTCCTACAGATCTAGAATTTTGTTTCTTATGTCTTCTCAAGTATTGTGATGGTGAGTGGAACATCTTACGCAATTCTATTTTTGACTGATAATGTCTGACCTTTCTAAGCGGGGAAACTGCATTTCAATATTCTGACCATCTGTAACTAGGGGAAGGGAAGGGTAAGGAAGAAACTGTAGAGGAAGAGGAAACACAGTTAAAAACTAGAGGGAGTAGAAAAACCATTATCCTGGCACCATATTTTTTCTCCTTCCTGAAGTTCTAAGGATAAATCTTTGCACGATTTGGGCTAGCAAATGAGTTTTAAACGAACGAGGCTGGGAGGACCTATAGGAAAATGGATAAATAATGATAACAGTATTTGGATAAGGTTGTTCTCTCTAGTCAACAGCTAATTTTGACTTTTATTTGCTTCAAGCTCTTGATTATCTTCCTTAAATTTGTTCCAGAGAGAGGCCATTGTTGAAATTTTCTACGAGAAGCACCTAAGTCAACTCATTGATGCTATAACATCATCCTGCCCGGCAGACGGTGCTGCAGAAACTGTCCGTAACTCGGAGTGCTCTGATGGAGGAACTGAAAAGCAAAGCAGCGTCAAGCCTGAAATACTACTAAATATTTGTGATCTCCTATGTTTTTGTATCGTGCACCATCCTTATAGAATAAAGTAATCTTCTCATCTTGGTATGCTTTTACTTGGTTCCTAAATGCTAAATTTGATTCTTTGGTTTAATGTTGATTCTCTTCTGTGTCGCAGGTGCAACTTTCTTCTAAATAATGTGATAGATAAAGTTCTCTTTCTGACACGAAGAAAAGAAAAGTACCTGGTAGTTGCCGCTGTTAGATTTATGAGAACTCTTATTTCGCGCAATGTGAGTTGTTTACTTCTCTTAAGCAAGAGAACGTTGTCTGTGGACATGACTTAATTGACTCAAGTTTTGATTTATTTCTCCTCTATGGTCAATGTGTTACCCTGTGAAATGAGCTTAGATGTTTTGAGAAGCAGCCCCCAAGGCTTCGGACCAACAGTAAAGGAATTAAAATGCGGGATATGTGGTAGGAGCACGTCACGACTTTGAACCATACCTAGGACTAAATCCTGGTCTTTTAGTGGTTGGAGGGTAGAGGGTGGGTCTGTACTCTCCTGAGTTTTGAACTTGTCCACCACCTGTGGTTGGGCCAGCTAATCCACAGGGGATCTGTGGACCATTTGGAAAAGATATGTTTTTGCATAGTACTGTAGATGGGCATGTAATGTTTCTTTTAATGATCCCCCATTTTCTGTTTTGTTCTGTTAGTCTTATGGTGATTCATGAGTCTGTGAAGGCCCAATAGACTTGGCAAACGTCGAATGAAACTGGTTGGGATCTTATGTAGGTTTTTATCTGATAATAACTAGGTAAAACTGCCAAGACATTAGAGTTGGCCTAAAATTGTATGTAGAGTCAACAGAGAGGTAGAATAGGGCGGAATCAGAATTTAAGAACAATTCTTGTAAAATAGGTCTAGGTTCTACTTGTTACATCCATGTATGCACACACTGAGAGCCGATTTTTGTAAAATATTAAGTAAGATTTTCTGCTAAAAAGTTTAATATTACGATTTTTGAAGCTCTTTTTTCAGCACTTGACAGATAATTTTTCACCCTCTAGTTAGCTAATGTCTTATCCTGCGACTTTTACTTGCGTCAGTGAATAAGTATACTGTATGCATGTTTTACCACGCTCTAGTAACCACAACTAATGAGATAGATTAGTAGGTTTGAGGTAATGTCACTCTGATTGAGTTAAAGATAATCTGTTGAAACATTGAGCTTCTTTGAATTTGTAGAGGATTGTACTGTAGTAGTTGTAATGTCACTCTGATTGAGTTAAAGATAATCTGTTGAAACATTGAGCTTCTTTGAATTTGTAGATGATTGTACTGTAGTAGTTGTAATTGCTTACTAAAATGACATGGAAGATTGTAGGTTTTGTAGGTACTATTCAGAATTGAAGCATTATCTTCTTTTTTGGGTTCGTTAGTGTAAAGTAACTTTCTAAGAATGGTTTCAAAATTTTGGACCAGAATATTATAAGTTATGATTCTTTTTTTTTTTCCTTTTCTTTTGTTCATAAAAGTAAATTATACTGAACGGTCTGATTTAGTGTATGGCTGCGAAGAAACCATACTCTATCCTTTGGGGATAAGAGCTAAATAGTGCCTTCTTTTTGGTTGTACTGCTTAAATGTCCTTCAAGTCGGTTGAAGTTTCTTGAAAGAAGAGAATAATAATAAGAATATTGTGTATAATATTCTTAATAATTATTCTCATAAATTAGAGACACCCAAGACCTTCGAAATTTTCCTTATCTCACATAACCTAAACTCCTATATAGTGAGTCAACTTCTATAACCAACCAATTTCATTAAGAGTTTTTCTCTATTCTTCATATATCTTTTCACATGGCAGTAGAGCTTTTACAAATTTGGCAGAAACTAAGGTGTAATATTATGTTCATTATTTCCGAGTGTTTCCCTTCTGTGTATTTGTGAATATATTCAAATTCTTCTAAGTACGATCAGCAGGATGAGCATTTGATGAATTACATAGCGAAGCACAATCTCTTAAAACCAGTGGTTGATGCTTTTGTTGCTAATGGAGACCGCTACAATCTTCTAAACTCAGCTGTTCTTGAGCTTTTTGAGCATATTCGTAAGGTAGCATCTTATTTCCTTCACCTGCTTAGACTGTGTAAAAGTAAGTGTGACATGGCTTCTCTTATTTCTTAGGCTCTGACATGACTTAATGCAGGATAACTTGAAGATATTGCTCAAGTATTTAGTGGACTCATTCTGGGATGAACTGGTCAAGTTTGAAAAGTTGACATCTATTCACTCTTTGAAAATTAAATATGAGCAGGTATTGTCCATTCCTGCGCGTATTTTTCACCATCGCTCTCTTGAAAGTGATGCTTTGCTCATAATCGGTTATTTGGGTCTAGTCCCTAGATTGTTCAGGAACCAGAAGTGTTGGCGATCTGTTAGACGACCCTAGGAAAAGAGTTAATGAGCGTGGTTTAGAGAAAGAAGAAGAAGAATATTTCAATGAAGACAGGTATGCCTTTTTACTTCTTTGCATGTAAAACTTTATATGGTAGCCACTGAATATGTATTCCTTCAGTGATGAGGAAGATTCTGCGTCTGCCTCTGTGGCCAATGCAAGTAGGGCGCAGGCTCAGCCAGCCTTGCCTAATGGGTCTGCTCCAAGCCCCTCATCTGTGAGGTAAGTAGCTGTTACTGCTGGAATCTAGATTTATTAAATTGAGAGAACATATTGTGAGACACTCATTGTTGCTTTAGATCTGGGGCACTTGTTGATTATGATGATGATGAGGATGAAGAAGATTATAAGCCACCACCTAGGAAGCAATCTGATAATTCTGATGAAGATGCGGAGTCTTTTCCGTTGAAACGAAAGCTATCTCCGAAAGAAGAGCCTGAGCCAAAAAGGTTGCAGCGGATTGCTAAAGGCTCAAAGTCTCGAGACGGTGTTTTCGCTGCTTTGTGCTCAACCTTAAGTCAAGCAGTTTTGCCCTCTAAAAAGACAGTAAGTACAGCACAAGATGGTCCATACTCAGATGTAGACAAGAAGTCTGTGGAGTCCAACCATGAGGAGAAGGGGAATTCTACTGATAATGGGAGTGCTGATTTGGATAATCATGACGACCAAGAACCAACTTGTCCTAAAAGTTTTTCTGAAAGCATGCACAGTTCTCCAGATAATAGGCAGAGGGGAGATGAGCATCCGTTAATACCGCCAAAATCATCTCCTGAAATGGCTGTAAATGGATCATAACTCCTCTTCTGAGACCATCATGCCATTTTGACTCCCAAGTCCTACCGTGGTCTACAAGAATAGCTTAGGCATGTGCTTGCTTCAAATCAGCTCTCTGCACAACTTCAACATGAGGAACGAGCCAACAGGCAATTCCATTGTCGAGTTTCTTAAGTATTGGTGGAGGGGAGTCTGTACAGTGCCGTTGCAAGCGCGGGAAGAGATTAGTATCCCTCTTGGCTTCTCTTTTGTTTAGCATTTCCTATTGGTCCTGTAAAACATTCCATAGCTATAGAGTTTTGCTTTCTCCAATTCTTTGTTTTATCCCTACCCCATCTCCATTCTAACTTTCCTTAATATACAATGCATAGGGCACCAGCTTTTGCCCTTGAAAGGTTATTCTTCGATTTCGTGGGCGTAGTGACCCAGTGTTGCGTTAGAGAGGTCAGTATTGCTTGAGGCCAAGTTTTTTTATTTCAATGTTGTCTAATTTATACGGAATTGTATATTATAATTGTGGACAATCAACTTTGGCTGCAAATATGTACATTAGAGCTGCTCCTTTTTAAAAATATGAATGATCAAACATTCTATATCTCAAGTTATTTTTTGTGAATATGCCTTTCTGGTACTTTTAGAGATATCTCTTCATATATAAGAAATCAAACATGTCGTGATAAATGTTGTCTAATTTAGGTTGTCTTTTACCTATGAAACACTTTCGCGGGATGGAAGCAAAACTCTTGCTCAATCAAATACGGTGTTGATTAGTTTGTTCATCTAGGGTGTGTTTGGTATGAAGGAATGTTTTCTAGAAAAAGTTTTCATGGCCAGAATTTTTTTTTTTAGTGTTTGGTTAGAAATTAGAAAATATTTTCTTGAAAAATTATTTTTTATGCTGCTCTCCTCACCACCCTTCCCCCAAGTCTAAATGTTTCCTGTGCTCTCTCCTCTCCCCCTCCCAAATACCCAACATTTTTAGGATTTTTATTTTTTAAAGAATTTAATTATTCTTATAAAAATTCACACAAACCTAAAGGGGCTGGTGCTTTAATTTTTTTAAGCAAAAACAACATTGGAATTTGTGTGCTATAATTAAAAAGAAGATACTTTTTTTTTGGTTGAAAAAGAAAGTAATCTTTCTACAACATTAAAAGGAAATATTATTTTTACTAAAAAGAAAGAAAATGGTTTTTACTATATCATTTTGTTGAAATAAAAGAAACTATTTTTTTTATATCATGAAAAGAAATACTTTTTTATGTTATTGTTATTGTAAGCTTAACCAACATATAATTGTTTAGTTCCAAAGGAAATCCACGCTCTCGTCGCGTTATAAATTTAGATGCATTTACTCTTATATTCTATGCTCTCTACCTTCAAGGTTGTTTACCCTCAAAATCCGATAACAAATGAATTTATACACGGTTTTAAAGATACGTGATATAATTTGACACAAATTGAGAAAACAGATTAATATTGAAATCAATAACAGAAAAATGAATGCAAACTGTGAGCACGTGATTTTTGCCCTATAGGAATTATTCCCATAAAATACATAGAACAGTTTTTTTCCTTTTTTACAATTTTATAGGATTTTGTGGGGATTTGTACTAATTGTTTGCATTTCTGTGCATGTTTATTTTTGTTAAAATCATGAAAATGCAAAAAACACCATGCATTGCATTTATGTGTCATTTTCATATTTTTAGGATTAATTAGTTAATTATTTGTTTTATTAAAAATAAAAATCACAAAAATGACTTACTTTTACATTTTAACCTTTTAATTTTAAATTAGTAATTTCCTTTTTTTTTAAAAAAAATTTAGGAGCAATTAATTTTTGTAAATATTATATTAGATAATTAGCTTAATTTTGTAAATTAATTTAATTTGAGAGTGTCACGCCCCGAACCTGGGCCTGGACGTAACACGACACTCGGTGCCTGACTACATGTGACCGAGCAAACCAACTGGCTGACTGAATCAACATGTGGTATCATAACATACTGAATGCGGAAGATAAACTAACACATGCTGATATACTGAAAGTCTGGATGATATAAATCAAAGTGCGGAAATATTAATACAATTCTGAAACATATTTGTAGCCAACATAGCTTAATATGAAAAGCCCGTGACTTTGTCTAACTGTTACTCTAGTCTATGAAGCCTTTATTTGATTACTGAAAATACAAACTGTATGTGAATACTGAAGACTGTAGTAATGATAATGCCCCGAAAGAATTGGGGATCACCAAATAGCTGGTACGAGAATCCTAGCGCTCTGAATCATCAACCTGTAAATCATTACATGCATCGTGAGATGCAGGCCCCGGGCAAAAGGGACGTCAGTACATTTGAATTGTACTGGTATGTAAAGCAACCGAAAGAAAGAATTATAAATGCTGATAACTGAGAATTGATAATTGATCACTGAAATGATACCTAATAACTGAACTAAACAAAGGAAGTAAGGATATGAATACTCCTTCTTCTGAATGATGAACAATCTGTTTATCTGAATATTAAACTGCAGCCTCAAGCCCAATATATATATGTGCAGCGGCCTCGGGCGCAAGTATACGTATACATAACTGCGACCTCAGGTCCAAAATGCATAAAGCATAAACTGCGGCCTGAGGCCCAAAGATGCATAAAGCATTAACTACGGCCTCAGGCCCAAATACAGGTGTTCGACATTCAGATATTTAAAATTAGGAATTGAGAATCATACTGCAATACATAATAGTGAAATACTGAATCACGCTGAGTTACATGATACAGGAATACTGGATCACACTAAGTTACATTATACTAAAATACTGAATCATACTGAGTTACATAATACTGGAATACTGAATAGGACTAGAATGAGACATGTATTCTTGAACTGGTTGTGAACACTGAAACTTCAACTGTTTATGGCATGCTGAGTAAGCTATACTGAGACTTAGGGACATCAAACCCAAGTCTATATTGAATACAAACGGAGCTCACAACGTTCAGAATGAAAGTATGAACGAGTTATGAAGCTAGAGAATAGAAGTCCTACAACTATTCAATAAACTAGGCTTAACTATATTTCTGAGGCAATTGATACGTCGTAAAAGAAATGTAGTGTAGGGAGAATCATTAAAATTCCCAGACATAGAGAGTTAGCCTCACATATCTTAACTTCCTGCTCTTGAGCATAATACAACATTCGCCAACCCTTTCAACTTTAATCTATATCAATACAAGTCAAAGGGATTCCAAATTAGCAACAATAGTCATGTTTTGGTCACTTAGGCATTTTATCAAACACTCGATGGCATAAAGTTTCATATCCCTTATTAATGGTATTTCTACACCCAATAACCCATTCTCTTGCTCTTAGATAAATTCTAAAGTCTCAAATGGTTATAAACAACATTATTCTTTATCACCTATAAGATAATCAACACCCATAACCAATAATAACCTATCAACAACCCAAACCTATCACTGTTCATGCTTTTCTATCAAACCCATCAACTCATATCTCATGAAATAGAGTCTATAATCATTAATTCAATGATAGAATCAACTAGAGGGTGAAGATATTACCTTTTTGAAGTTCAACCTCCTTAAATTCAAGTTCTAGGGTTTCTTCTCTCATCAATGATGTTCCAATCGAATATCTAATGATATGGAGGGTTTACCCATGTTAATAAGATGTTGAGAAATTGAAATAAATATAGAATCACCATTAGAACTTACCTTGGGTGGTGGAGAGACACTTGAGGAGTTAGGTTTTTGAGAGTTTTCCTTTGTAGAGCAAGTTTTTATGTTTTGGGGTTGTGAGGGACGAAATAGGGCTAAAAACGACTTCCCAAGTCGTCCACCGTGTCTCGATTGGCGCGGCCGCAGTCCCGACCCCGGTAAATCGCTGGAACACTGCCTCGCCACCGCGGTCGCGGTAAAACGTGGCAGGACCGCGGTGGTTGCATGCCATTATGTAAAACGGGCATAACGTTTTGCACAGAGCTCCGTTTGGGCTCCATAATATATTGTTGGAAAGATATTTCAAAGGCCTAAACTTTCATGCTTTGAGTCTTTCTAGATTCCTTACACAAATTTACTAAAACCTATTGGAAGACAGACCTTCTACAAACTTAGTCGATTTTGCCAAATCTTATGCACCTCACTTTCCATCTTGATTTTGAAATAACTATTTTCTCCCATAATCATCCCGATGGGACTTCACATGTTCAAAATATATACTTACTACTCCTTTAACTCATTCTTACCTAAGCCAAATTTTTACGGGGTGTTACATTATCTCCCTATTGGGATTATTCGTCCTCGAATGATTATCCTGAATGTAACTTCTGCTAACTCCGGATCTTAAACGGGTTTGGTGCAACCATAAACTTTCATCAACACTTGCATACCAAACATAATGAATACATGATTACTGAACTGCTGAGATACTGAACTGAACTGCATTGACTGAATATTGATTTGCCATGAATACGTGAATACTGAACTAACATGGATATCTGAATATTGAACTGGCACGAATATTTGAGAATTGAACTAACATCAATATCAAAGTACTAAGCTGGCATGGATATCTAAGTATTGGACTGATATGAGTAGTTGAGTATTGAACGAACTTGAATATCTGAGTATTGAACTGACATGAGTATCTGAGTACTGAACTGGCATGAGTATCTGAGTACTAAACTGACATGAGTATCTGAGTACTGAACTGACATGAATATTTGAGTGCTGGAAACTTGAATGTTATAACATTACACGCGAAATACTGGTTGTACCACCACTAATTCTGGTGGTAACTCTAACTCATAAGCTAATTAACCGATCCTTTGCAAGATTCTATATGGACCAATATATTAGGGACTATGATTTCCCTTCTTCTCAAATATCATAATGCCTTTCATAGGCGAAACTTTCAAAAACACCCAATCATCAACTTGAATTCTAGGTCTCTATGCCGCACGCTCGAATAGGACATTTTGGCGGCTCTGAGTTTTCTTCAAACGCTCTTGAATCAACTTAACTTTCTCTATAGTCTGATAGATCAAATAAGGTCCTAACAACTCCACTTCTCCAACTTTGAACCAACCAATTGGTGATTTACACCTTCCCCCACACATAGCTTCGTACAGTGCCATCTTGATACTAGAATGGCAGGTTATTATTAGCAAGGCCAATAAGAGGTATGTGGTCATCCCAATTACTTTTAACATCAAGGAAATATCCTCAATTGTTTAAACAATGCGCTCTGCCTGGACATCTTTTTGAGGATGAAAAACGTGTGCCTAATAATTTCTGAAAGAACTTCTAAAAGTTCATTTTAAACTGAGCACCACAGTCCCAAATGATGGACCACGGAGTCCCATGTAATTAGACGATTTCCTGAATGTATAACTTGGTATAATCTTCTGTTGAATCTGTAGTCTTTACTGGCAAGAAATGTGCTAACTTGGTAAGTCGATTTACAATCATTCAATCAAATCATGCTTTTAAAATGAGAAAGATAATACCGTTTATAAATTTCATATTTACCATCTCCATAAAAAATATGTGTATTCTGTGATAAAACACTAGGCTTTCTGCTGCTCGACGTTCACTTTGCCGCAAGTCTGCGACGTTCTTTTTCATGTAGTTCATCCAATCAATCTCCTTGGTCATGATGCATATTTGGGGGACTTGGATCGAAATAATACCAGGAATTATAGGCTTCTAACATGATCTTCCCTTTTTAAGTCCATCTATGTCTGGAACACACAATCTTGGTACCTCAAAGTACCATCATCTCCCCCTTATTCGAAAGCCATCATCTTATACTTGTGAATCTCCTTTTTCAGCTACAACAAGTAGGGATCATCAAACTATTTCTCCTTCACTTCGCCTACTAAGGGGGAACAAGTCATATTCTAGACAACAACTCTGTCATCTTTTAGAGTCCGAAGTTGAACTCCTATCTTGGCTGGTGAACTTCTTTTACCAGAGTTTTCTTATCTACCTCAATCATGAGTTATACTTCCCACACTTTATCTTCTTAAGAACTTCCTAAAAGCACTTATAAAATTGTTGTTAGCTAAGTCTTTAACCAGTACTCCGAAGACTAGAGTCTTGTGCAATGTCACTACCCTCGTGATACATAATTGGGCATGATTCTATAGCTTTTTGTGATCATTTTATCATCAATAACTAAACTCGGTGATCATTCTACTCACTTTGTTTTTCTTACACTTGCTAGACATAATCCGTGTGGTAATTATACAATTTTCCCTCATTACCGAATTGATTTTCTTTTTCATATCCCATGCTACTATTCGAGTTTTAGATATCCAACTGGACTTACTGAAAATTTTCACATCACCCCTTAGACCACATGTCTTGTACTTGTGGATCCTTCTCTTTTTGCTGGGATCCAAATAACTTTCCTTATTCTCTGCAATTCTTTGCACTCTACGTCAATGACGACTCATCTTCCAACTTACTTCTGAGAAATCTTTCTTACTAGGAAAAACTAAATTATTCACTTAACGAAAAGCTAATGTATTCACAGCTATCATATACAATCTTAATAATTTAACTCTGCTCACATTGTCAATCCTGGAGAAACCACATTACGATAATTCCTAAAGGCTATTCTTCTATAGTTTGTGCTCTCACTGCTAGCTAATATTTTTTCCCACTGCTACTGTACTTCGAGTTTAACTTAAACTCTTTGGGTTCTAACATACGTTCGGTATTTCAAACTGTCATCTACTCACTAGAGTTAACCTGGCTAAGTGAATCAATTGTACCCCTACTAGCTCTGCTGAAAGTGCTAATTCATTGTATCAACTCAAAATTTACTTCCTATTCTTTTACTAACCACCTGCTAGCATCATATTTTCTTCTCATGCTTTGAATAACTAAAGTGAAGCATAAGGTTACTCCTAAATTCCCTCATCATCTGACCATATTCTTTTGCTGCACACTATCATTCTTTTCGAACTATGTACATGGATCACACTTAGGGAAATTCATCTGTCTTAAACAAAATTAGAATATGTAACCCCAAACTTTCTATATAATATAAAATCATATCATACTATAAACATCCCGGGTAATCATTTAGTCACATAACCTAAGGGGGAATTACCATATCTTTTATCTTACACCAATAGTTGCTTCTTATAGTAACTTACTAACGTGGTACTTCTAGTTCTGATTTGAATAAATATGAACAACTTAAAATCATTCCCTGAAATTCACTATTGGATGCTCTTAGTTCTCATTGCGTACATCATATCTTCTAGTCATTTGCATGATTTGTACGAAATCACTTCTTTGGTAATAACAAACGTTTCTGACTCCTAGGTATTTTACCCTTAGGCTCTTTTCTGTCCAAAACTATAGTGACCAATGTTGGGGTCTGACATCCAAACTATCATCATCCAACTTGTGGCTCCATTTTCAAGAATTAAAAGAAATTGTTCTCTGAGGTAAAGCGCATACGAATACACTACCATGCACAAATTTATCCTTCAAAGTATACCATCATCTGATAAATCAGTTCTTGCACCATCCCGTGAGTCTAGGTCTTAATCCAGACCTAAAGTATGCAAAGGTTTCACTATAATCACTATTACTTATATTTTCTTTGAGAACCCATATGCATCACTATATACTCATAAGTCACCAGAAATTTCGATACACTGAAAATCGGATATTTGGTAAACATATAACTGAATACTGGAGTACTGAATAACCATAAACTTGTTAACTAAGAAATTACTGAAAGACTGTATAACTGGTAACTAAGGTAAACTGATAACCATAAGACACGATAACTGCTTTTGTACTTTCTGATAAGGTTATGCTTTAATTTGTACTACTATCCATTGCATCCCACTTTTAACGTCTTCTCAAGTCTCATATTTACCAACCTGTACTCCATAATTATAGCCCAATGGAAATTATCCTCTTTAGGACCTTAGATTTCTCATGGGCGTCGCTTGGGCATCCAGTACATTTGGAATTCGATAGGAAGAGAAGATTACCTTTTGCTATAAGCTTCATGACACGATCTAGAGTAGAAAGAATTGAGACAATCCTAGATGTCTTGGTAGTTAACCGTTTATATGAGTGGCCGACACACACATATAAAGGAAACTCCACTAGACACGGCTTCATAAACTCCCTAGGACTCTTGAACCTAGTGCTCTGAAACCAAGATTTGTCACGCCCCGAACCTGGGACTGGACGTAACACGACACTCGGTGCCTGACTACATGTGACCGAGCGAACCAACTGGCTGGCTGAATTAACATGTGGTATCATAACATATTGAATATGGAAGATAAACTAACACATGCTGATATACTGAAAGTCTGGATGATATAAATCAAAGTGCGGAATTACTAATACAATTCTAAACATATTTGTAGCCAACATAGCTTAATATGAAAAGCCCCTGACTTTATCTAACTGTTACTCTAGTCTATGAAGCCTCTATTTGAGTACTGAAAACACTGACTATATGTGAATACTGAAGACTGTAGTAATGATATGCCCCGAAAGAACTGGGGATCACCAAATAGCTGGTACGAGAATCCTACCGCTCTGAATCATCAACCTGTAAATCATTACAAGCATCGTGAGATGCAGACCCTGGGCAAAAGGGACGTCAGTACATTTGAATTGTACTGGTATGTAAAGCAACTGAAAGAAAGAATTATAAATGCTAAAACTGAAACTAAGCTGATAACTGAGAATTGATAATTGATCACTGAAATGATAACTAATAAATGAAATGATACCTAATAACTGAACTGAACAAAGGAAGTAAGGATATGAATACTCCCTCTTCTGAATGATGAACAACCTGTTTATCTGAATATTAAACTGCGGCCTCAAGCCCAATATATATATGTGCACAAACTGCGGCCTCGAGCGCAAGTATACGTATACATAACTGCGACCTCAGGTCCAAAATGCATAAAGCATAAACTGCGGCCTTAGGACCAAAGATGCATAAAGCATTAACAGCAGCCTCAGGCCCAAATACAGGTGTTTGACATTCAGAGATTTAAAATTAGGAATTGAGAATCATACTGCAATACATAATAGTGAAATACTGAATCACGCTGAGTTACATGATACTAGAATACTGGATCACACTGAGTTACATTATACTGGAATACTGAATCATACTGAGTTACATAATACTGGAATACTGAATAGGACTAGAATGAGACATGTATTCTTGAACTGGTTGAGAACACTGAAACTTCAACTGTTTATGACATGCTGAGTAAGCTATACTTAGACTTAGGGACATCAAGCCCAAGTCTATATTGAATACGAATTGACCTCACAACGTTCAGAATGAAAGTCATGAACGAGTTATGAAGCTAGAGAATAGAAGTCCTACAACTATTCAAGAAACTAGGTTTAACTATATTTCTGAGGCAATTGATACATAGTAAAAGAAACGTAGTGTAGAGAGAATCATTAAAATTCCTAAACATAGAGAGTTAGCCTCACATACCTTAACTTCCTGCTCTTGAGCATAATAAAACATTCGCCAACCCTTTCAACTTTAATCTATATCAATACAAGTCAAAGAGATTCCAAATTAGCAACAATAGTCATAATTTGGTCACTTAGGCATTTTATCAAACACTCCGTGGCATAAAGCTTCATATCCCTTATTAATGGTGTTTCTACACCCAATAACCCATTCTCTTGCTCTTAGATAAATTCTAAAGTCTCAAATGGTTATAAACAACATTATTCTTTATCACTTATAAGATAATCAACACCCATAACCAATAATAACCTATCAACAACCCAAACCTATCACCGTTCATGCTTTTCTATCAAACCCATCAACTCATATCTCATGAAATAGAGTCTATAATCATTAATTCAATGATAGAATCAACTAGAGGGTGAAGATATTATCTTTTTGAAGTTCAACCTCCTTGAATTCAAGTTCTAGGGTTTCTTCTCTCATCAATGATGTTCCAATCCAATATCTAATGATATGGAGGGTTTAACCATGTTAATAAGATGTTGGAAAATTGAAATAAACATAGAATCACCATTAGAACTTACCTTGGGTGGTGGAGGGACCTTTGAGGAGTTAGATTTTTGAGAGTTTTCCTTTGTAGAACAAGTTTTTATGTTTTGGGGATGTGGGGGACGAAATAGGGCTAAAAAATGACTTCCCAAGTCGTCCACCATGTCCCGGTTGGCGCGGCCGCGGTCTCGACCGCGGTAAATCGTTGGAACACTGCCTCGCCACCGCGGTCGCGGTAAAACGCGGCAGGACCGCGGTGGTTGCATACCATTCTGTAAAACGGGCATAACCTTTTGCACAGAGCTCCATTTGGGCTTCATAATATATCGTTGGAAAGATATTTCAATGACCTACAACTTTCATTCTTTGAGTTTTTCCATATTACTTCCAAATATTCACTAAAACTTGTTGGAAGACAGACCTTCTACAAACTTAGTCGATTTTGCCAAATCTTATGCACCTCACTTTCCATCTTGATTTTGAAACAACTATTTTCACCCATAATCATCCCGATGGGACTTCACATGTTCAAAATATATCCTTACTACTCCTTTAACTCATTCATACCTAAGCCGAATTTTTTACAGGGTGTTACAGAGAGTCTAATTTAGGTTTTAATTAACTGAAAAGGAAAAGAAAACAATTAGAAAAGAAAAAAAGAAAAGGAAAATTAGAAAAATAGGCCGTTAGGGCCAAATCATTAAAGCCCAAATGAATTCCCCCTCAACCCGTCCAAACCAGGCCTAAACCCAATCCCTACCCGGTCCAGCTTTTCCTACTGACCAAACAACGCCGTTTTGGAGGCATTTAATCCCAGCCGTTGATCTCCATTGATCAAACGGTTGGGAACTAAGGCTTCATTTTATATTTAAGTGTTGGAACCGGTCCCCCCTGTCCAAACCCCCTCCATCCCTATCTTCGTCTCTAACCTCAAGAACCCTAGAGACGCCGCCCTAAAACCCTCCGTAGGCAGCGACGCCCCATACCACTCCAATCCCCACCAATTTAACATCCTAGAATCCCTTTCACCTCCTCTCTCATAATAGCCAAACCATGTCCCTCGAATCCCTCCCAAACGGCTCGGATTTTAGATCTAAAATCAACACCCCAAAATCCTAGTTCCTCCGAATCAACCCAAAGCTTCACCACACCATATACTCACTCCCCTCACCCCTACTATCTCACTGATTCCCCCCAAACAACCTCACAAAACTCCGCAATTCCAAGTCTAAGAGGGAGTTCTGTCTGGTTCGAAGAAAAGCTCCGAGCTGTTGTTCCATCAGTGTTCGAGTCCTGAACTACTTCCTGGTGTTTTCTTCTAGGATTAGGCTTTTAGGAGTCTTCTCTTTCAAACATATTCGGTCAAACCATGCAAGACCGGATCCCTTGAAGGAGAAGACCTCTATTGGTCAATCAAGGTGAGGATGACATTAAAAGCGGTCCTGGGTGTTCTCCACTCTACAAATGGTAAGGTCTCACCGTTTACCCATCCATTTTTCTTCTCTTTTCTTCAGTATTCTTTCAGGTTGTTTTTCCGTCCATAAATCTGTTTGTTCTTCACTTTAAGAGTCGTCCTTGTTCCGGTCTTTGGACGTGTTTAAAATCAGTTTCATAGGGGGTTCGTTAGCTTGGTTTCTATTGATGGTTCATTAGGTTTTCATTCTTTTTGCTATCTTGATTTTGCCTGTTAATCAATAGTCTTAGGGTTCATTTTAGATTTGTTAATTAATTCCAGAGCTTAATCATTAATGATAGTCAGTTTAGTTCATCATTTGAATTAATTCTTGCTCCAATGGTATTTTCTGAGTTTAGCTTATGTGAGAAGGATTTAGGTTTAATTCGAGGTTCAATTGCATGTGTTGTGGTTTATTTGAGCATGTTTTGGAATGCATTAGTTTTTCTAGCACTTGTGAAAGTTCCATTTAGGGTTTCTTGTAACAGACCAGTTCTTCATGAATTAATATCATTCACCAGTTGTTAGATGCATTTCTAGCTTTGAATT
Source organism: Nicotiana sylvestris (assembly GCF_000393655.2). Taxonomy (NCBI): domain Eukaryota; kingdom Viridiplantae; phylum Streptophyta; class Magnoliopsida; order Solanales; family Solanaceae; genus Nicotiana; species Nicotiana sylvestris. The sequence continues at coordinate 6,022,336 of NC_091066.1, forward strand.
TCATTTGTTTTCAATCCATTTGAAGATATAAGCTTGTTTGTTTTCTGTTTGTTTATGTTTGTAAATATTCAGAACTTTAGGGAGTAATTGAATAACTAGGAACTTAAGGGGGTAATTTGGGGATTGTTAACCTGAGAGAATCTTTAGTAACTGATTGGGAAGCTTCTTAAAATGGACAGCTTGCCCAAAATTGTTAGGAGAAAAGGCTGAAAAATGAAAATATCTAAAAGGAAAGGGACAAATGTACATAAATCAGTTTTAAAAGATACACTATGAGGGGTATTTTGGAAAAATCCTATCTCCTTGCCTTGGAAGGCACACAACAGATTTCTGTTGTATAAGTAAGGCCTGCCCCTTCCTCTTTACACACGGAAAACATACCTCAAAAACCTTTCAAAAAAAATCTGTCAAATAATAGGCTTTTCTTTTCTTCTGGACAAAAAATTGAACAATCTTGCTCGATTTTTCTGGGATTTGGAGCTCTTGTGAACTGATACTGAAGCTGTTTTATTGATTATTTGCTGCTTTGTTCTCTACTGCTGAAGTATCTGTCTTCTTTTGGCATTTTAGAGCAGAATTTCAGGCACCAAGGTACACACCATGGCCTTATGCCAAAATCTTTGTAATCCTGGCTTCACATAAATCTTAGAAGTATTACTTGAGTAATAAGATGTGTTATCTTCATTGATTTTTGCTTCACTTTGCTTCACATGCTTAAAAACATACTGTTCTTGTGTTTCAAATGCTTTGGTTGATGTCTATTGTTTTTTGAGTTTAGGTACACTGTTTCATTGATTATTCATGCCTAATATTTGCTTCATGGTTTGAGTTGTGTGTGTTATCCAGGGGTTAGCCTGTGAGCAGCATGGCTCTTGGTGGATCTGATCTCGACATGATCAAATCCATGAGAGTCAGAAGCTAAATTGATATCATTCCTGTGGGGAATAGCTGGCAGCTTTATGAAGGGTTACAATCTAGTGTATATTTGGTTTTAATAGTTTAGATTAATTTTGTTTGTTATTTCATAGGTCAAGGCTTGTTAATTTTCATTTACTAGTTGATTGTTTCTTCAAATGGCTCAAAGTTTTGTTAAATAGTATTGAGCCTATATGTAAGTTAATGTAATGTATGAAGAAGTCATGGGGGTCAGAGGTGAATGCCTTAGTTAATTTCTATTTGATGTTCAAACCTGCTGAAAATCTCAAATGAGCTGTATAATGATTTACGTACTGTTGGCTTTCCAGATTTTGCCTCTATGTTGTTTTGCCATGTTGGGCTCAATGTCAAGCCCAAGAATATTCATCCCATCCCTTCTTCTTTTCCTTGCACTTTACGTTTAATGGGCTGGTTTATAACTGAAACCCAGCGTCCTGATGGACCTGTATTTGGCTTGTTCTCACTGCTGTGCGTAGTTGGCTCTCATTCTGATAGATGGGCTCACCTTCGATCCCAGTTCAATGCATGATTCGTGAATCTCAATTGGTCTGCAACTGGTTCATTTTCTATCGAGCAATCAAAATCATTTAATTACCTCCCCGCATGGCTGTAATTAGGTCCTAGACTAAATTCCGAGTTAGAATAATTTTGAATTGGATTGATTAAGAGCCTTGCAACCTCCTAATTGAACGTAGTTAGTTCAGATTGAGGTGTGCCATTTTAGTTAAATCACCTATGGCCCTCATATTTTATAACTTAGATACTAAAATGAACTTCGTAGTTTGCTTTAGGCACATTGATTATATTATTATCACGGCTATTACTAAAATTCGAGGGTACATTTTATGTGATCCAGTTCTAATTTTTGACAAGGTTAAATAGAACGTATCGTGAATCACTAGTGCATTTCATGTAGCGTGGCTTGCGATGTATTTTAAATAACCTTGAAATAATTCCTCAATTAATTAAAAGCAGTTGTAAAATTAAAAAATGCACATAGGTTTGAAAGTGTTTTAAAATTAGATAAATAGGCCAATAATAATAGTTGAGCGACCGTGCTAGAACCACGGAACCTGAAAATGCCTAACACCTTCTCCCAGGTTAACAGAATTCCTTACTCGGATTTCTGTGTTCGCGGATTATAAAACAGAGTCAATTTCCTCGATTCGGGATTTAAAACTGGTGACTTGGGACACCATAAATTATCCCAAGTGGCGACTCTGAATAAAAAAATAATCTCATTTCGATTGTCACTTTAACTTGGAAAAACTCCCTTATACCCTTCCGGGGGTAGGAAAAAGGAGGTGTGACACAAACCACACAAGTTGAACAGTGTTAGCCTTGAAGGTTGGTCACCCTCGAGCTAGAAATTGCCTCAATAGATGTCAGAACATAATAGCAAGATAATAAGAACTAAAAATAATAATGTATTGCCTTTGGATGCGTATTACAATGTCCCTTACAAATGATCAGACCCCCTTTTAGATAGTAGGGGAGTACTACTCTAGATACAATTCTATAAAAGATAGAAAACCTCATAATTTGATAACTAATTGGCCTCTCCTTGATACGTGCCGAGATTTCTGCCGTGATATCCGACCGATTGCGGATATTTTGGCCTTCTGTTATTTGGCCCGATAAAGTTTTCTCGAACTTGTTCGGAGTCAAGATATGTTCCGGAGTCACGGGTTCGATGATCTAACTTCGTACCTTGGTTCGATATAATCCAGGGTCGAGCTTTAACCCATCATGTTTCAGTTCCGACCTATCATGCAGCAGACGAGCACAGTTTTGACCATATACAGATAGTTCCCTCATTTTTTCGTAGAGTAAAAGACGAGAAACAATATGAGCCCTCGATCTTTGTCTCGATTCTTTGACTGACGAAACATCTTGTCAGACACATCTTAAATGGTGTTAAATGTTCGTCAGTTACTGGTCGGCCATTACAGATTTTGAACCATCATTTGCAAACTATAAATACCCCTTCATTATCTTATTCAAACTTTACTTTTAAAGCCTCTACCCTCGTACACTAGAAATGTTTATATTCCCCAACATCAATTCTCTGATTACTTCTAAGATCACTTCAAAAGAACATTTGCTCTTTACCTCAATTTATTAAACACATCCTTTTAACTTTCTCTTTTCTCTTTGCTTCCCTAAAAATGGCGAAGACCTCAAAGTCCATTCCCCCAAAAAAAAGCTCCCTCTGCTTCGCGACCGGCTGAAAAGGAAAACGTTCCATCTGCTGCTACTGAGGAAAAGGCATCAGAGCCTGATTTGACTATGTTCATTCCTGGGAGGTTCCCAACTAGTGCAAACTTCAAAGTCGAAAAAACCTCTTTCGCACCAGGTCGGTGTGAGCCGGTCTCGAGATACATATACTCGATCACCGACAACCTCCTCTTCAAGGTCAAGGAAATCTGTAATTGTGATGGTAAGCACGTGGTGGTGCCTACGCCCGAGGAATCGATTACTACCTACGTGGAGGGTTTTTTAAGTGTTTACACTTATCCCTTCACATTGGGCACTTTGGACCCGGTCATCATCGCCTTCTATAAAAGGTATGAGGTGACTCTTGGTCAAATTCACCCCTCCTTCTGGAGGATAGTAATTCTCCTCCGCTTCTTTGCAAGTAAAATCGACAAGTATCCTTTCACCATAGAACACCTCATGCATTTATATAGTCCCCGACTCTATCGAGAGGGATTAATAAAGCTTGTTTGTCTGGCGCCCTATTCTCGAGCATAGACGAGGATCGAGACTGAGGCTGGTTGGGTCAATTCGTTTAAGTAAAGACCTTAGATTTAATACCGGCTGAGGATATGCCATTTTCAGAGAAATAGAACATAAAACGTAAGTATAACTTTGCCTTTAAAATTTCGTTTACTGCCTTTCCCTTTTCCTTCTTTCTTATTGATGTTTCGCGGTGCATCTGTTGCTCGGATGTCAGATGCAGTTCCCTGACTCAAGGAGTGGGTCAAAGGCATTATATCACAGAAGCCCTATTCCGTGCACGCGTGGCATAAAGTTTCAAAGGGCTGGTAGGAGGCTCGTTCTCACGGTAAGATTCTTTCCCGAAATAGACATAACTTGTGTTTCTTTTCAATCTTAATCATCTCTTTTCTTTTGTAGGACTTGGGAAGGATGCTATAATGAGACCCCGTCCGTGGATGAATACGTCCTCTCCTAATCACCCGCTCCGAACCAAGCTAAAGAGGAAAATAAAAGGGGCTACGAGTTCCCCAAACTCGGAGAAACAGAAACCAAAAGGAGGCAGATGCGCAAACCCAAGGAAAGCACTAGCGCTCTCCTATAGGATTTAGTCCATCGGCTGAGGGATGAGTTCGAAGAAGAAGAAGAAGAAATTTTTGAGTTGGTGTCTCGGGTGCGAGTTAACACTGTATTGGCTCGAGTTAGGGAGGCTGTTGAGAGGACAGTGAGAGGTCTATGAACCACAGAGAGGTGAGGACGCCTTGACCCAAACTAGGGAGGTCGAGAAGGAGACCATGGCTAGCTCTATTGGGTAAAGGAAAGTGCCCCAAAAGATGCGCTTGGGGTGATTGATATCTCCGAGTCCCCTTTATTCTCCGACTCTATGATCAACGAGGCCGACGTGCTAAAAGAGCATTCACATGAGGGGCCTCAGAGGGTGGCATATCTCAATCACTTCTTTGAAGTCTTAGAATATATCACCTCGGAGGACATCATGAGGTTTGGTGACTTACCGGTGCTAAAAAAAGCACCATCTTTGGGTGCCAGCGGGTCTTCTTCGAGTCCAAAATTAGTGGATCGGTTCCCGACTCCGAGTGATGATCCTGACCAAAAGAGTTCAATAATTATCTCTATCTCGGAGGACACCCAGGTTCTCTCCGTCCCCGTGGGGGTTGCAAGCTATCTTCGGTGCTTGGTGACCGAAGAAGACCAGGCTAATATGGACGAGGTGAAAGCGCCCTTCTTGTTCAATGAAGCTCAACAAGCATTGGATCGGGTAACTTTGAGTGTCTCTTTACTATGTACATTAGATTTTAAGTTGCAAATAATCGTAACACTTTTCTTTATGCTTGCGGGCCTCGGTACTTCATAATGAAACTTTCTCTGATATCGGGAGGAGCGTGAGAAACTCCAGGCCGAGCTAGAAGCGGCTCAGAAGGAGCATGCCGAATAGGTTGAGTAGGTAAGACAAGTACTTGAAGATAGTGATGATGATTTGGACACAGTGGCTAACGGTCCAAATCTACAGGTCCAAAAGAGACTTGAACATATCGGGCAGCTCCAGGCGGAGGTGGATACAGTAAAAGCTAAGGCAGAAGAATGGAAGAAAAACATGGACCTCCTAGCCTCGGAAAAGGAAACTGTACAGGCTCAATTGGCGTCGACTGAGGCCTAGCTCCGGGCTACAGAGAAGAAGTCCTCTACCTATGCTAAAACAATCAAGGAGATCCGATCTCAGCTAAGCTCACTGGTCTCCAGCCAAGAAAATTTGGCCAAGGAACTTGAGGCGGCCAGGTTAGAGATTGGTGAGGTCAAGGCCGAAACTGATGAGAAGGTGGCCCGACATAAGGCCAATGCCGAGGCAGCTCAAGATCAAGTGAAATATTTGGTGGATCACATGAATTGGAAATCCCGAAAGGAGGCCCTCGAAGGAGTTCAAGCTTAAGGCTTCAACCTGCTGGTTAAGATCGATAATGCCAAAATATCTGAGGCCAAGGCCACGAAGCTGGCTTATCTCGAGGAGGAGATCTCCAAAGGGTCTGAAGACTCGGATGAGCCCGAAGGTGGTGAAGACCCCGAAGGCGACGACGGGGCCCTCGGTGAAGATTAGGCACTTAGGATCTTTTTAGACGTTCTGTCTTTTATTTTTTGAGGTCGTTTTGATCGTTGTATATTTTTGTATCGGTGCCATTTGGCCATTGTAAAAAGATTTTTGGATAAATATATATAACGCTTTCTTTCCCTTTCAGCTTTTGAAATTTTCCTTTGTTTTATTATTTGTGTTCACAAGGATCGAAATTACTTAGCATGAAATAGCTTAGGTTATGTTCGAAAGTTCAAACAAACCTCGCTTTTACATTATCTTGTTTTAAGGCGTATTAGGGGTTCAATGTTACCGTAAACTTTCTCCCAAAGTAAGTAATTCAGATTATAGTTTGCCGAGGGTAGCCTTTAGAACTCGTTATAAAATTTTTTCTTTTTTGAAGGCCTAGTATTTTTTATGCGCCTCGGACGTCTCCGAGCCGTGTTAATATGGCCATAGCCTTTTAGTTTGGGAGTCGCCCAGTGGACTTGTTTTCCCGAGCTATCCGGGCTTGTCTGAGATAACATTCCCCAAGCAAGGATGGTTGTGACCTTTAAAATTCGGGGATTGCCTAATAGGTTTTATGCCCCGAGGACTAATAGCTTGGACAGTTCGAGTTTGTTTTCGGATGGTAGTCCCCAAGTGAGAGAGTGATTGTTCGATCTCAAGTTAAGGTGGCCCTTGGGCTTGTCACTTTTAGGGGATCAGAAACAGGAAATTCCTTAAGAAATGTAAATAAGAAAATTTTAAAAGACAAGATAATTGAAAGGAAGATACATTTCTTTATTCTTGTGTAAAACAGTTATACATGTGTACATGCTTTATTCTAGGAATCGAGCAATCTATGTGGGCATGGTTTGTTTGACCGTTCGGACCTTACAATAAATCCTACCTATCGAGACCCTTCTATCATGAAGTAATTTCCTTGCTAAAGTCGGTATTCGAGGGTAATGCCCCCAGTATTCGAGGTTGATTATAGAGAGAAACCTCAAATACTGTTGATGTGATCCTTTACACCGATTTATGACTGGTCTTCTATTCTAAGTTAGCACGATCCACTGTTTTCACATTAAAAGCCTTGCTAGAAAACCTATTTAGGACAAAACTGGTTCAAAGGAAAAAGTGTGCAACACGTGCGTTTAGACCTAAAAATTTGTACGGCTCCTTGTCAGTCACCTACAAGTGTTAGTTCAAAATATAAATAAAAGAAAAAGAATGGGTCGTACCTTAGCAGTAGTATCATTTTAGGTGAGTTACATTCCAATTGCTCGGTTGTCATTCACGGTTCATCGTTCCGAGCTTATAGGATCCTTTCCCGGTGACCTCAAAAATTTGGTACGGTACTTCCCAGTTCGAACTCAACTTCCCTTCATTCGAATTCCGGGTGTTCAGCGTGACCTTCCTTTGAACTAAGTCCCCAATATTGAAGTATCGAAGGTTGGTCCTTTGATTGTAATACCTCTCTATCCGCTGTTTTTGGGTTGCCACTCGGACCAGTGCGGCTTCGCGCCTTACATCTAATAACTCTAGGCTTGTACTCATGGCCTCATCATTCGATTCCTTTTTCACGTATCGGAATCTGACACTTGGTTCACCGACTTCGACTGGTATTAGAGATTTTACGTTATAAACCAGTGAGAATAGGGTGGCCCCGGTACTGAACTTTGAGGTCGTGCAGTATGCCTATAAGACTTCGGGTAAGATTTCCTTCCATTTTCCTTTGGCGTCGGTTAACCTTTTTTTAAAGGTTTTGGAGTATGGTTTTGTTGGTCAATTCGGCTTGTCTGTTCCCACTAAGGTGATAAGGCGTCGATAAGATTCTTTTGATCTTATGATCTTCGAGAAACTTGGTCACTTTGTTGCCGATAAATTGTTTTCCGTTGTCACATAAGATTTCGGATGGCATTCCAAACCGACATATGATGTGGTACCAAATGAAGTCGATGGCTTTCTTCTCCTTGACTTTCTCGTACGCCTGTGCTTCAACCCACTTAGAAAATAGTTAGTCATAAATGTCACACCTCCTTTTCGCCCGCAGGGGCGCAAAGGGAGTTTTTCCAATTAAAGGACAATCGAAACGAGATTTATTTATTTATTTCAGAGTCGCCACTTAGGAGATTTATGGTGTCCCAAGTCACCGGTTGAATCCCCAATCGAGGAAAAGATTGACTCTGTATTACAGTCCGCGAACCAGAAATCCAAGTAAGGAATTCTGTTAACCCGGGAGAAGGTGTTAGGCATTCCCGAGTTCCGTGGTTCTAGAACGGTCGCTCAACTGTCATATTCGGCTTATTTATCTGATTTTAATACATGTTGAACCTATGTGCAAATTTTAACTGTGTACCGCTTTTATTATTATCATTATTATTTTAACAGAGAATTGCAACGTTGTGAAAACGTACCTTGAACCACGTCACATCAGTGTACCCGTGGTTATCGACACATTTTGATTCCGTTGAGATTTGGATTTGGGTCACATAAATGTGCACCCGAGTTTAAGAAAGTAAATTAGTAAAGGCGCGCCTAAAGCGACTAGCGTATTATCATTTTGGGTAAGGCCGTGAAACTTTACTAAACGGCCCATCCAAGAGTCTAAGTAATTTTACCAACACGTATAGAGGGCCCCGCATCTTGTGTATTTCTATTTGTCGAGGCTCGTCTCATTCATTATTTAAAAAGGAATTTGTAATGTCGTGGAAATGCATCTCGAACCACGTCACAATCAATGTACCCGTGATTAGCGACACATTTTGACTCCGTTGGGATTTGGACTTGGGTCACATAAATGTGCACTCGGGTTTAAGAAGGTAATATTATTTAAAGTACGCGCCTAAAGAAACTAACGCGTTGTTATTTTGGGAAATGGCTGTGAAACTCGCTAAACAGCCTATCCCGAAATCTAAGTATTTTAATATATACAATTATCGAGGGCCCCGCAATCTCCGCGCTTTATTGGGCGAGGCTCATCTAGTCATTTTTATTTAAAGGCCCAATCCTAAAGCAATCTATAATTTTCTATTTTATTTGCCTCTAGAACAAAGAAGAAGATCCTAATTAATTTTGCATTATTTAAGAATTAGAAAACATGGGTCTATTGAACTCATACGAAATCAAATTTTATTCGCCTTAGGTTCTGAATGCAGTCCATATAAATAGACCCTTATCTAAGTGTGTACATAGAACAAACCAACTATAGATCTGGGCCCAGGTCCAAATGAACATGCAGTCAGAACTAGACCTGGGCCGTTTGCGACAGTACCGAAGCCCATCCAAAGTGGACCACTGACCTCAGCTTCAATTCTAGTCGAACGCAGAATTACTGGAACAACTTCAAGTTATTTAACGTGCACTCAACAAATTATGAGAAGGGAGAATCACGTTTATCTACTCAAACTAAGGAACAATTGACCATTTGAATCTCATATTAAAATTCAGCTTACTCCACCTGTTTAACTAATGGTGATTCCTAATGAGGGATCGAGTTTTGGACTAAACAGCTCAATTATTTGATTCTACTAACATCCACGAGCAGATTCAAAGCAGTCTTATTAATAAGGCATGTTCAATTCGATTAACTAATGCTATGAACTATTAATCCAGAATTACCAACGCTTATACTATAACAATGAATTCCGGGCCATCAAACTTAAAGTGGTTGTCATACTGATTTCAAAATCAACTATATCCTAGAAAAACAATTTAGTGGAATATATATAAAAGCAAACTGAGATTCCATTAATCAACACAAGTTAAATCAGACTGTTAGCTATAGAACTCTTATGCTTCCAGGAATACCCATCTAATTAGTTTAACTAAATCAGATTGATGTTCTAAATTCTAGAATCTATCATAACAGTCCAACACAGTCCACAAATTAAAACAAACAGTCCATCACAGTCCATTGGGGTTCAGAATACTTAACTACAATGAACAAATACACGCATCATAAACAAATTATCCATATATGCAACATAAGTTTTTCACTATAATTCTGCAGCAGGAAACTTGCTTCATTTCTATTTCACATTCGATACGAGGTGCTACATCAAAGTCTCGAAGTGTACCTAGTATTGACAATACAAGAAGGGGAAGAAGAGGATCAGCAGCAGCAGTAGCAATACAATACAGCAGAACCAACAGCTAGTGGCAAATGCAGCAGACCCAAGTGGATTTGAAACCAGTTAAAACCAGAATACTCAAACTTCAACAGCTCAAACGACCTCGGAAAGGAAATCAGAAAAATACACTACTGCAATACTACACCCAAACTCATCTTAAATCATCTCAAAACCTATTTAAACTTTGAACTCATTTCTCTCCATTTTCAGATTACTTTCTCTTCTAAAGTCTGCCTAAAAGAAAAGCCAAATCAGACCCAGAGAGATCCAAGCCCAGACTCAAAGAAAAAAAATCCAAAGAGAACTCATTTTCTGCTCCCAAAACTAGCCCCCTATCTCTGTCAAAAAAAAACTCCCTAATGTCTCTACTAATCTCTATATTTAAACCCAAAACCCCAGCCCATTTTCCAACTCTAAGGTGCACTTAGGAAAGTATTTCTGCCCATGATATTCCCTGACAGCCCATTGTCAAGTGTCTTGTGTCCAAAGGCATGGGCAGCTTATAATATTCAATTAATCCCCCATGCTATTATGTTTCCCAAGCCACTACTACTAGACAAAGTATTAGTTTAATGGTTAGTTAAGTACCCTTACGGTCAGACCACAAACACTAAATATTTCAAGCCTTTTAAAAACCCCAAAATACCCCCTTAACCCATGTGTATTACTGCCATGCCCTAAACTTCATCGATCTGTTTTCTAAGTTACAAACCTAATAACTGATTTTAACTGATCACTAAAGTACTACAGCTATAACCAATTCACAATCAAATTCAAACAATGATTCAATCAGAATTGAAGCAGTACGAATCACATTATTATCAGGTTATTTAATCAGAATTGAAGCATGTAAAACTAATCGAAGACACTTATTCAATCGACTACACGAATTACAACACATACAATCAATAGCAAATAAGAATCGAATAGCCACACAGGTGATTCGATCGTATTGATAGAAACAGGGATTCATAATAAAACTTAATTAATCGACGACACTCATCCAAATCGATTATATAGTTTTATCACATTCATTCATCATGACCAGAAAAAGTTCACCCAAATAAAAGGTCATTGAAGAAGGACAAAATCAATCGTCAAAAGAAATGAAAAGTCAATAAAACTAAACTAAACAAATAAACAGATATAAACACATACAAAATGGAACCAACAGGACAGGAAAAATACCTCAAGAACTCGGACACTAGACGATCCTGACTTGGACTCTGACTCAGACCTTTTTTGAGGTCGAACGGACCTTAATCGAGTGTTCTCAACTGAGAACACTTCGACTAGGTCCACTGGACACCCAAATTCCTTTTCTTCGGACAAACCTCAACCTTTGGTTTTCTAGGGTTCTTGGGGGTTCGATTTGGGGTTCGAGCGGTTCTGCTCTGATTCGAACCAAACTAACGGTGGTTTGGTGACGAGGGAGGTCAGGGAGATGTATGGTATGAGTTTGGGGCCGGTTGGGGTAGGCTTAGGTTTTGCTCGAATCTTTGATTGAAGATTCGAGAAGCTGGAGGTTGATTCGAGGCAAGCGGTCAATAGATCCGTAACGCGGGTGGTCAGGGGGTGCCTTGGTGTGAGTTTGGGACTGGTTGGGGTGGATTTCAAGTTTTGCTTGAATCTTCTATTGAGGGTATGGGATTCGTGGAGAGGGTGGTTAAGTGCTCTAGGGGTGTTGGTTTCATGGTCATCGGCGTTGTTGCCGCCGGCTTTCAGGCGAAAGGGTTTCAGGGCGGCTAGGGTTTTGAGGGTTGTTTGGTTTGTCTATGAAGGAGATGATGAACAGGGGTATGGCTTAGGGGGTGTGAGGTGAGAGGTTGGGCTTATATACGGAGGTGGTGGTTTAACCCTGGCCATTGGATCAAGCACAATCAATGGCCTGGATCAATTTATTTAAAGGAAACGGTGTCGTTTGGAGTAGTACTGGGGCGGGGTCGATCCAGGGGCAAGTGGGTCGGGTTGTGGGGATTGTTATGAGGCGTTGGATCAAATGAAATGAATGTCCTGGATCTATTGGCTATATACGACGTCGTTTGGATATATCTGGCGATTGATTGGACCGTTCGATCGAGTAAGATCAACGTCCCAGATTCTTCATGCCCGAACGACGTTGTTCCACCCTCCCCCAAGACTGGTTGGGTTGGACCGGGTAAGAGGGTATTTTGACTGGGCCTGCACTGTCTTTTAATATTGGCCCAGTCCGATTTTCTTCTCTTGTTTTCTTCTTTTTTTCTTCTATTTTCTTTTTAATTCCTAAAAATAAAAATTCCTAATTAAATTATAAAATTGACAATTAACTAAAATATTAACTCTTAATAATAGCTATCACACGAAATTAAACATCAAATAAAGATAACATCACACAATTCGGACATTAAATGTAAAAAATACAAAGTACATATTTTTTGTGATTTAAATTGTAAAATTAAATCCTAAATGCACATGCAACCCATATTTTTGTATTTTTTTCTTAATTAAAGTAGAAATAAACATGCACAGACAAAAATACAAATAAATCACAAACAACACAAAACCATTTTGTTTTGCATTTTTGGGAGTAGTTCTCATAGGGCAAAAATCACGTGCTCACAATAAATAAGATAAATTGAGACTTACCCGGTGCCCATGGAAGATGGCCAATGATGTCCATTCCCCACTTCATGAATGGCCATGGTCACAAGATCGAATGCACCAGTACCCCGGGTTGGTGAATCATCAGAGCATATCTTTGGAATTCATCACATTTTTGTACGAACTCTTTCGCATCTTTTTCCATGTCGATCCAGTAGTATCCGGCTTTGATTACCTTCCCAAACAATGATTCGGCGCCAGCATGATTTCCCCAAGCGCCCTCGTGAACTTACCTCATAACGTACTCGGTATCTCCCCGTCCCAAACATATTGCTAGCGGGCTATTAAACATTCTTCTGAACAAGATTCCGTCCTCGAACAAGCTGAATTGGGCTGTCTTTGTGCGCAAGGCCCTCGATTCTTTTGGATCTGAGGGTAGTTTCCCGGTTTAATACTCTATGTATTTATTTCTCCAATCCCAAGTTAGGCTTGTGGAGTTTATTTCAGTGTGACCTTCTTCTACTACCGATCTCATGAGATGTACGACTACCCCTAAGTAGAGCTCGTCGTCATCGACCGACGACCCTAAGTTTGCAAGGGCATCGGCCTCGCTATTTTGATATTGAGGTATGTGCTACAAAGTCCACTCTTTGAACCGATGCAATGTCACCTGCAACTTATATAGGTACCTTTGCATTTGTTCTTCTCTGACTTCGAACGCTTCATTAACTTGGTTCACCACAAGGAGGGAATCGCACTTAGCTTCGATCACCTCCACCCCCAAGCTTTTGGCCAATTCGAGATCGGTAATCATGGCCTCATATTCGGCCTCGTTGTTAGTCAATTTCATAGTTCTAATGGATTGTCTAGCTACATTGTCTGTGGGAGGCTTTAGTACGATGCCAAGTCCGGATCCCTTTATATTTGAGGCACCATCCATAAAGAGGGTCCAGCTTCCTAAGGACGTCCTCAAGTTAACCAACAACTCTCTTTCGAACTTGGAAGTTAGGGATGACATAAAGTCGGTGATGAAATCTACCAAAATTTGAGATTTAATGGATATCCGGGGTTGATATTCAATATCTTATCCGATGATTTCTACGGCCCTTTTCGCCAATCGTCCCGAGAGTTCGGGTTTATGCATTATGTTTCGCAATAGGTAAGCTGTCACAACACATATAGGATGACACTAAAAATATGGTTTTAGTTTTCTAGAGGCACTTAGCAAAAAGAGCGCCTATTTTTCTACGTGAGGATATCTAGTTTCGGCCTCGCCTAAGGTCCTGCTAACATAATAAATTGGAAATTGCATACCTTGTTCTTTCCGAACTAGGACTCCACTTGCTGCTATTTTTGATACTGCTAAATACAAGTGTGTTCGTTTGCCCTCGGCGTATGAAGTAGTGGTGGGCTCGATAAATATTGCTTAATTTCTTCCAAGGCCCGTTAGCATTTCGGGGTCCATGTGAAGTTGTTTTTATTCTTTAGTAACGAGAAAAATTGGTGGCTCTTATCGGAAGACCCCGAGATGAATCACCTCAGAGTGGCGATGCACCCGGTTAGACTTTGCACGACCTTCACGTTGTCCATTACCATGTTATCCTCCATAACTTTGATCTTATCGAGGTTGATCTTGATTCCTTGGTTGGATACCATGAACCCGAGAAATTTACCTGATCCTACTCCGAACATGCATTTTTTCGGATTCAGCTTCATATTGTACTTCTTCGATATACTGAAGGTTTCCTGCAAATGCTTTAAATGGTCCTCTGCTCGCAGGGACTTAACTAGCATATCGCCAATGTAAACTTTCATGGATTTCCCTATTTGTTCTTTGAACATCCGGTTTATTAGGCGTTAGTAAGTGGCACCAGTATTTTTAATCCAAATGGCATTACGTTATAGCAGTATGTGCCATACTTAGTGATGAATGAGGTCTTTTCCTGATCATTCGTATTTTGTTGTACCCGTAGTAGGCATCGAGAAAATTGAGGATCTCGTGGCCAGTCGTGCCATTGATCATAGGATCGATGTTAGGCAAATGGAAAGAGTCCTTGGGACATGCATTATTTAAATCTTTATAATCTATAGATATTCTCAGTTTGTTCCCTTTTTTGGGGACTACTTCTACGTTTGCTAACCATTTCGGGTATTTGACTTCCCGAACAGACCCTATTTTAAGGAGTTTAGTTACCTCGTCCTTGATAAAAGCATGTTTGATCTCGGATTGGAGTCTCCTTTTCTGCTTGACCAGATGGAATTTTGGGTCCAGGCTCAAGTTCTGAGTGGTGATCTCCAGTGGGATCATTGTCATGTCAAGATGGGACCAAGCAAAACAATCTATGTTAGCTATGAGAAATTGAATGAGTTTTTTCCCGAGCTCAGAGGATAAACCCGTGCTTAGGTATACCTTTCGATCGGGTAGACCTCGATCAATGTGACTTGCTCCAGCTCTTCGAACATTGATTTTGTAGCATCAGAATCATCCGGTACTATAAAAGATCTGGGAACCCCGTGATCATCATCTTCGTCGATCCTCTATTTATCCGATTGGGTTATGGTTGTGAACACCTAATTTTGACCGTATTTGAATTTTTTCCCACTTATCTCTCCAATACCTCACTTCTCACCCATCTTTCCCACTTTCCCTTGTCTCCTACGCTGGTCCCCCCCACTCTATTTTATTTCCTCACATCCATCCTCTTTGTTCCCCACTTCTTGTCCCCCATTTTGTTCTCCACTCACAATCCCACATCCCCACTCCATTCCACTCATAATTCAACTAATCCAATTCCCATTTTCCTCCACTCAAAACCCACGTTCTCCACTCCAAATGGAAGGAACAAAAAATTACCAATTGTCTTCTCTATAAAGAGACAACAAAGACTTAGTGAAAGGGAGGGAAAAAAGAAAAACAATAATTCAAGTAAGAAGAAACGAGAGAAGAAGTTCAAATTAGAGAGACGAAAAAAGGGATGACTTCTTCTTAACGGAGATAGAGGGTATACACTCGATATACGGTCCGTATATATTCTATATACACTAGAGATACTCTCGATATACACTGGATATACAGAGGCAGCCAACAAAAAGAGACTCTTCTTCCTCCTAAATATTCTACATCTAGAGCTTAACATCCACCATGAAAGAGCCATGAGAGATCATCTTTTCCACCTAAAAAACACCCCATAAAACACCCCAAAGTCCTAGCCAAAACCCAACTAAAATACAATGAAATTCCAGTGTGTAATCATAATCGAAAAACCCATGTGAAACGTCACTACTTCAGCCGCATACCAACCATATCTCTCACTAGCTTTGTCCGCACTATCGTCGTCTCCCATCTCTCGTCCATTGTTGCTTCAACCTGAATCTAGCTCCTAAAACACCCTTTAACGCCACGAAACAGCCCCAAGGTCTTTGAAAATCCAACCGTCGTTGAGGTAGTCGTCGTCTGAGGTTCCGTCGTTGAGATCGACGATGTTTGGTTATAGTTCTAATGATTTGCTGTATAGGTTGGAGGAGGATTGTTATCATCATATCAAATAAGTACTTGGCTTTGCAATACTACAGGTTCTCTTCCTTGTGTTTATTTTATCTCATATTCATTTTACTTGTTTGGTGAAAGATCTTGATTATATTTTGCTTCTCTGTATTGGTTTTGTTCATGTAATTCGCATGGTATGGGTGTTTCATCTTTTATTTTGTGTGTATGGTAGCTTTTAGGAGTGGACGAAATACTCCTAGCTAGGTTGAACAAATATAAAAGGGACTATCTCATGAATGCCATTCATTTTCATACAGTTTTAGCACTAGTCAATAATTTTTACACTATAAGACTTCCTCGTTGAATGGATTTAACTATTTGTTTTAAGTTAGGAAATGAGTTCTTCTTTTTGGTTGAGTAATAGTAAGTACTACTGTTAGTGAATTATCTTTTTTCTAGTTTTAATCCTTTGTCCATTGTGGTAAATAAATCATCTTTGAAGGAAGTGTATAATTCATTTTACAAGGGGCAATTTTCACAGAGTTGTAGAAAAGTATATTTTGCAGCCATGTTTTGTGATTTAATCACTCTTTAATTTACTGTTGTTCTTGATATGTGTATATAAGTAATATAGAGTAAATAATATTTTTAGTTTCCTTTAGGCACGTTAATTATATAATTATCATGGATACTAAAATTCGGGAGTACATTTCATGTGGCCCAGTTCAAATTTCCAACAATGTTATATAAAATGTGTCGTGAACAACGAGTGCATTTTATGTAGCGTGGTTTACGATGTGTTTTAAATAATTTTGAATTTTTTCCGGAAATATTAAAAGCGGCTAAAATATTAGTAGTATTTTTTGCTTTTTGCTTTTTGCTTTTAGTACCAATTATGGGTCTGTATGATCCATTTTCACGTTAGGACCATTTTGAAAGATCACTAAATGAAAAAAAGTGTTAGAATAAGATTTTAATTTAATCACAACAATTCATCTCATATATTTTGTTTTAGTAGCCTCTTTGTTAATTAATTTCACATTGAGACTTTGGTACAAAAGCAAATGCACTATGTTGATCCGTATTTGTTCATTATATTATAGTAATTCATATGTGGGGATGTATATTTGTATGATCTCAAGAAAAAAGAAAAGGAAAATAGTCATACTTAATTACTTACCTAATTGATACCACTACTACTGTTGCTTGTAATTCAAAATAAGAAAAAAAGATTAACGCAATAGATGGTTGATTAGTCATGAATATCGTTGGTTGATTTGTCCATGTGGTTATCTAATTTAGGAATAATAATAATTCAAGAACATCATAGTTTGCTTTAGGCTCGATTTAGACTAGTATTGTGATTATGTATACGTTCCCGTAACATAATTGCGATTTTAATTCCAAAAAGTAACTCGAGGGATGCGTTCGCGCAATTTCAACCAAACCTTTCTTAATATAAAGAAACCAAGCGTTATTAATTGTGGACACATTTGCGTGACATAATTTTTTGACGCGCCAAAAGAAAAGAGTATACGTACGCGTAACTCAATTCTTTAATTACAAACAAATCAAGTGATTAAAAGCGGTAAAAGGTAAATGCACATAGGTTTTAAAATAAGTAATTAGGCAATTTTAGCCAAGTATAAATCGCTAAGCGACCGTGCTAGAACCACGGAACTCGGGAATGCCTAACACCTTCTCTCGGATTAACAGAATTTCTTATCCGGATTTCTGTGTTTGTAGACCATTAAATAAGAGTCAACTTCCTCGATTCGGGATTTTAACCGGTGATTTGGAACACCATAAATTATCTCAGGTGGCGACTCTGAAATAATTAAATAATCCCATTTCGAATAATGTCACTTTAATTGGAAAAACTCCCTTATATACCTTCGGGTGTAGGAAAAAGGAGGTGTGACAGCTCTGGCGACTCTGCTGGGGAACGAACCCAGAATCCCTGGTTCAAGGTTCAAGAATTTGAGCTTAGAATAATTGTTATATTTGGCTTTATTTTTTTTATCTAGTTTTGTTCACATGTTTGTGCTTAATGTGCAAAATTTTGTTTTTTACCGCTTTGATATTATCTGAACTATATATATAAACTGTTACGAAACCCCTCTTCTTTCTGAGTCTTCTGAATTTATGGTGCACACGTGCGCATGACTCACCTTTCTGTTAGAAGTCATACCAAATAGAATGAAGTTGGGTCAAGTACCTAGGCCGGGTAGACTTTTGTGCTCCCGGTACGTTTCCCCCACTTCGGCTCGAGCTGTCTGCTTGAGTAAGCCAAGTCTAGAACAATAAACCCAGGTTTTAAACCTAGTATAACAAAGCCTCATGTTGGATCCCTAGTAGGAACGCTTGTTTGTATCACGTGCATTTGACTTTGGGGATTCAACACATGGGTTGGGTCCTTCTAGGACAGGTGCACCCAAAATAACAGATCATCTTGATGCATCCTATGTGATACATGTTGCATTTATTCAAGGGTAAAAGGGTCATTTGGCGGACCAATGATAGTTGAGGGCAAATGAAAAATGAAAAAAAAGAAATAAAAGAGAGAGAGTGAAGTGTGGGGATAAAGCGAGTTGGGCCCAATTATGTTGTTAAAAAAAGAACTTGAAATTTCAGGAAAAAAAAAGATTTTGCACTTTTTCATCATTTTCCGAAAATCAGAAAATCAAAAAAAAAAAGAGAAAAAGAAAATCCAAAAAGATTTTGCATGTTTCATCATTTTTCAAGAAAAAGCAAAAAATAAATATGTTATCTCTAAATTAGTTATTTTTTTTAATTATCGCCCGTATCCAATCTGCCCGAACTACGCGAATCTGATTCTCGGCTCTCGAGGCGGGATATGTAGTCAACCCACATATGGTCCGGTCTTCCTAGTAAATCTTAGATTCTTGGCTTTGCGGGGTCTTAGCCAAATTTTGTACTTCGAGCCACCTTTTGGCTAAATAAGTTATTTTGCAAAAGTAGCCTCAATCATGTCTTGCAAGTGTCCAATATGGAGTGTTATTGTCTCACATAGTGTTAGTTTAAAGTTTTCTCATACAGGTGTGGCTTTACTTACCGGAGTTTGAGCAGGACAGAGCCCAGGACATCTAGTCAGGATCGCTCATTCAGGAGTAGATTAAAAGTAGATTTTCTTTTCTTCTTATGTTTTGAGTCCGTTTTTCTTTTTATGTCATTTTTTTACCTTTTAGTTTTGTATAGTAATGTCGAGTTTTATTATTATTATTGTACTTTTTATTTTGCATTTGAAAAGGTGTGTAATAAATCAAAATCCAAAAAAAAAAAAAAAGATTTTGCGTTTCATATTTCCGTTATTCCTTTAGGCAATTAATATCTAGGACTTAAAATAAAAATTATTTTTATATTTCCTTTAGTATATTAGGACTAAAAATTCAAAAAAAGAGAATTTTCTTTTAGTACCTCTTTAAAAAGTTTTCTTTAAGATATTAATTTCAAAAATCCAAAAAGATTTTCTTTTGAGGTTCGTCTTTGGGAAATTAACAAAAAATGAAAAAAAAATTCTTTTTATTTCTACTAGAATGTTAGGATATTGTACATAGAAGAAAGAAAAAATAACGTATTTTATCTTTGGTTTATTTCAAAGTTTCTCCCTTAGGTAATCAAGTTAAAATCCAAAAATATTTTGTTTTATCTTTCTCATTGCGTGTTTCGAAATCTTGCGTAAGGTTATCAAATGAAAAGTTGAAATATTATTCTTTAGTTTATTGTTTGGACTTCATTTCAGAAAAAGAAAAGAATCAAAAAATATTTTTCTCTTGTAGAATTTTTCCTTAATAATTTTCCATAGAGTGTTTATTTCAAAAAAAAAGAGAAAAAAATATATGCTCATTAAGCTTGAGTTTAAGATAGGTTATAGAACATTGAGTCTAGAAAATTCAAAAAAAAAAGAAGAAGATTTGCTTCTTTTATTTCTCCTTTTTCACTAGAGTAGTCATTAAGATAAAAAGGAAAAAAGGGGAGAATGTCAATTTGTTTACTTTATTCCCGTTTTTCAGAACTACGCAAAGATCTGATTCATGCGGCGTCATGATACGTAGGCAACCTATATAGGGTTCGATCGAATCATTTTATTTTTTTAAAAGAAAAAAAAGAAGGAAAAAAAGGGGAAAAAAGAAAAGAAAAAAAAGGGTGAAATTATGGGATGTGAGAAATGAGGGGAAAAAAAAGAGTGATAATTAGAAGAAAAAAAAAAGAGGAAGAAAAATGATCAAGCAAGTGCTAGAAAAGCAAAGAAAAGGGAGGTTGAAATGAACAAATTGGGATGATGCCAAGTGACCTTATGACCCTCGAAGTCATTCTAGAACTGTTAATTGTGGCTAGGTGCATTGCACACAATATGATATTTTTGCTGTTAAATGCCCTAACGCTAACGTGATGACCTCATTTTTTTATATTCATAGCAGAAAGGTGGTTGGTTTGTGATTTTTAAAGTGGTAACTCTTCTCTACAACACAAAGTCATGACAGACAACAACAGAACTGAGTTGGTTGATACCGGTGCCCGAAAACAGTTGTTTGAACAGGACAATTGGTTGGTTGAAGAGGTAAAGATGTTAAGACAACACATGATAGACATGTATCAGGCTTGGATGACTGGGAAGGCACCACCCCCGCCACCACCTAGCTTCCTAGATGTCGCCCTTACCCAAACTCCGGGCACAATACTAGATGATCCTCCATACTCTCCAGATCCACCCTCTTATCACAACTTTCCCAACCTTCCTAGTAGCTTTGTCATTCATCCTCCAATTACCTCTCCCCAAAATGGCCTTCCTGTCACATCCACTATCCTCGATAATGAACACCCACTCAAAGCTCATAATGCCCAATATTACCCCTCAAAGGCTGCCTACAAGATTCTTGACTCATACAAGGAGAGCCCTCAGGACGAGCTTCATGTTGAAAATGAAAAGTTCACAGGAAGAGAAGGGGAAGATGGGATACCCAGGAGGCTGAAAGACATAGAACAGTCCTTAAAGAACAAGCAAGAAATGGGAGACCAGGGTAACATGGCTTACAAAGAACTGTCTGTGTCCTCTAACGTTCACCTGCCCACGGGGTTTAAAGTGCCAAAATTTAACTTGTATGATGAGTGTGGAGATCCGGTATCCCACCTCAAGGTTTATTGCAGTGAAATGAGAGGTGTTGGAGATAAAGATGACTTGATGATGACG